>NC_139015.1:24415723-25860723 GCF_964374135.1 Grampus griseus | reverse complement strand
TCACCATCATGATCATCATTATTTTCATTTCATGGATGACAAAGAAAGCTTAAGTATTTGGCCCAAAGTCTAAGTGGAGTTGCTAGAATTCAACCTTGGGTCTGTCTGAAGCCAAACCCATGCCTTTCCCTACAATCAAGGATGCAAAATACCTGATTGTTTTCCCTTTTCACCCTGCCCCACCCATCTCACTCCAGGGCTTCAACTGGTCCTTATGCTTTTACCTTTTCCTCTCTTTACAAAGCATGTCAGATACTGGGAAGAGACGGAAGGTTTAACTTCCCACGTGTGCCTGCAGCCCGTTGAGGAAGGGTGGAAGGGGCAGGGGGCAGAGGGACAGAGACGTCTTCCAAGGTACCTGACACGCCCCCTGCCTCAGTGGCCAATCTAGATGACAAAGACGATTTGGATCCTCAGAACCAGAGATAAAAAAGTGTCTAAGATGGGCTTCCCTGGTGGCACAGTGGTTGAGAGTCCGCCTGCCGATGCAGGGGACACGGGTTCGTGCCCCGGTCCGGGAAGACCCCACATGCCGCAGAGCGGCTGGCCCCGTGAGCCATGGCCGCTGAGCCTGCGCGTCCGGAGCCTGTGCTCCGCAACGGGAGGGGCCGCAACAGTGAGAGGCCCACGTACAGCAAAAAAAAAAAAGTATCTAAGAGGCATCCGGTAATCTTTCTGAAGTTTCTTAACCCCGTGTACGGGAGAAAAAATATCTTTTTCCTCCACCCTTCTAAGTTCTCACCTGAGACCCCTAAAACCAAAGACAGATTAGCACCAGAAAAGCATACGAATGTATTTAACACAAGCTTTATGTGATACAGGAGCCTTCATAGGAAATAAAGACCCCAGAAACGGCCTTCTGTGCCAGGCTTGAGGAGAAGAGGAGGGTCATGGAAAAGCGTGACAGGACGAAGAGCTAAGACTAGTAAACTGGAAGAAACTGAGCAAGCGCTGTTGGTTCACATGCTGTCCACATTCCTCCATCTTCAGAGACAAGCGGTTCCTCCTCCTCCGGGTAGAGGGAGGACATCTCTTATGTGTGGGTCTTATGAATTGCTTCAGGGGAGGGTCAGAAAATCCTTCCTGCTCCTGCTGTTTCTCAAATTCCTTCAGCTTGAAATATTCAATAAGCCAAGGGGCTGCATTTTGGGGGGTACGTTTATTAAACCCGGTCACCGGCAACCCCTTCTGATAAACATACACTCTCACAGCCCCCCTGGAGAGGAAACACAGGGCCGCCCTGCTGAGTAGCCCCACCAGCCAAGAAGTTTTAGTGGAACCAGAAAAACGGGTATAGATTCTGTCTTCCAAACAGAAATTATAATCCAATATTAAAGCCTCCTCATTCCCTGCCCCACGGCCTTAGCAATACAGATGCCCTGAGCTGAAGACATTACCTCTCATGATGACACAATCCAGCTCCATGTATTGTGGGGATAATACAAATCAGGAAAATTCAAGAATGCATGACTTTGCGCTGGTCAGAATGGCCATCACTAAAAAGTCTACAAATAACAAATGCTGGAGAGGGTGTAGGGGAAAGGGAACCCTCCTACACTGTTAGCTGGGAAGGTAAGTTCATGCACCCACTGTGGAAAACGGTATGGAGGTTCCTCAGAAAAGTAAAAATAGAATTACTGTACGATCCAGCAATCCCTCTCCTGGGCATATATCCAGACAAAACTATAATTCAAATAGATACAGGCACCCTTATGTTCATAGCAGCACTATTCACAATAGCCAAGACGTGGAAACAACCTATATGTCCAGTGACAGATGAATGGATAAAGGAGATGTGGTACATATGTACAATGGAATATTAGCCATCGGAAAGAACAAAATAATGCCATTTGCAGCAACATGGATGCAACTAGAGATTATCATCCTAAGTGAAGTAAGTCAGAAAAAGACAAATACTATATATCACCTATATGTGGAATCTAACATATGACACAAATGAACCTATCTATGAAACAGAAATAGAATCAGGGACATAGAGAACAGACTGGTGGTTGCCAAGGGGGAGAGAGATAGGAGAGGGTTGGATTGGGAGTTTGGGATTAGCAGATGCCAACTGGTATATATGGAATGGATAAACAACAAGGTCCTACTGTATAGCACAGGAAACTATGTTCAATCTGTGATAAACCATAATGGAAAAGAATATGAAAAAGAATTTATATATATGTATAACTGAGTAATTTTTCTATAATTAACACAACATTGTAATTCAACTATACTTCAATGAAAAATAAATTTAAAAAAATAAAGTTTATCATTCTTAAAATAAAATAAAATAAAATTTGGAAGAATATAAAAAAGAATGTGTGACTTTGAAGGTCTACACATGAGAAAGTCTGGGAAGAGCTGATTGAGGCAGTGGTTCTCGAAGTGTGGTCCCCAGACCAGCAGTATCAGCATCACCTGGGAACTTGTTAGAAACTCATGTTCTTGGATCCCACCCAGTTCTACTGAATCAGAAACTCAGGGATGGCGCCCAGCTATCTGTATTTTAAAAAGCCCTCTGGGTCATTTTGATGTCCACCACAATTTGAGGACCACTTGTGTTGTAGACTGAAGAAAGGAGAGGGGTGGCAAACGCAGTCATTTCTGAAGAGCTCTTTCCTCCAGCTGAGACTCCAGCAATAATCCAGGCAAGGAGAGAGAGAGTCATGCAGCTTGGGAGTATCGGCCTGACAAAGGCTAACTTGCCCTCATTCATAGTTCCCTTTCTTACGGCAGGCTGAGCCCTAGTCCAGAGTCCCGGGTGACACACTGTCTTTTCTTTTCTTTTTTTTCTTTTTTGGGCATCCCCGTTATGGCATGCGGGATCTTAGTTCCCTGACCAGGGATCGAACCCATGCCCCCTGCACTGGGAGCATGGAGTCTTAACCACTGGACCGCTAGGGAAGTCCCAGAGGCCCGGGTGAAATAGAACACAGTAAATTCAAAGGTTGCCTTTGACTACCTTGGATTTTAATTTCCCAGGCATGTCCTTCAGGCCAGCTTCACCTAGAACAAGCTCAGAGTCTCCCTAAAAAGAGAGAAAAGAAAGTGATTGCTGGCTCCCTCCCCCATCCCCTTGCCTTGAAATTGTTTTCTTCCATCCTAGCCTGCTGGCTTTAATTAGGAGGAGTGAAGGCAGCATGCAGACTGGAGACAGCAGGCAGTCTCAGCACAGAAATGTGTTCAATAAACAGGTTTGGATAATCAGAGGTCACCACATCTCTGTGTCTGCGTCCTTGTCGTCCCCCCCGCCTCCCCACCTTCCTTCCTGGCTTCTCCCTCCCCATCTTGTTTGTCTTACCATTTACACCTCATTAGTTATAAGGAAGCCACCAGCTCAGAGTCCTGTTGCTATGGGCTTGGGAGATGGTCTGTCTTCCAGAGAGGCTGAGGGCCAGGAGGCAGGAAGTCAGGATAAATGAACTCATACTGCATGTTCACAATCGGCTATAATTAAGGCATCTTATAAATACATATGATACAAATGCATTACAATGACAAAATCAGCCACATTTGAGTGCCTTTATACTCTGGACAATAGAGGGTACTTTTTTGGACCCAAGAGGTATCTGCTATATTGAAAAGAGCATTAAGTGCATATTACTAAGTGAAAGAAGCCACCTGAAAAGGCTACATGCCTTGCGATTCCAACTCTATGACATTCTGAGAAAGGTAAAACTAAGGAGACAGTAACAAGACCTGCGGTTTTTAGAGGCAGGAGAGAGAGAGAGAGATAAACAGATAGAGCACAGAGGATTTTTAGGGCAGCGAATTTGGTATGATTTTATGATGGATATATGTCATTCATACATTTGTCCAAACCCATGAAACGTACAACACCAAGAGTGAACCCTAGTGTCTGTCCACTAAGACTTTGAGTGATGGTGAAGTATCCGTGTAAGTTCATTGATTGTAACAAATGTACCGCGGTGGTCGGGGGCTATTGTACCTGTGTGGGAACAGGGAAGGTATGGGAACTTTCTGTATTTTCTGCTCCATTTTGCTATGAACCTAAAACTGCTCATAAAAAATAAAGTTTAGGGACTTCCCTGGCAGTCCAGTGGTTAAGACTACACGCTTCCACTGCAGGGGCACGGGTTTGATCCCTGGTTGGGGAACTAAGATCCCACATGCTGCACGGCGTGGCCTAAAAAATAAAAAAAAAATTTTAATAAATAAAATTTATTCATAAAACAAAAAAGTATTAAACTTGGACTCAAAATATATGGAGTCTAATTCTATCATGGTCTTGGCCGCAGTCTGGCTATGCCAACTTGGACAAGTTACTCGGCTTCTCTGGGCCTCAGTGGCATCATCTACAAAAATGAGAATGATAATATCCTCCAGATAGAAATGTTGCAAAGGTTAAAATGAAGTAATAAGTGTAGACATACAGTCAATGTTTGTCTAGCTAAGAATAATAGGAGAATTATATGAGGAATTTGGGGCAGAGTCTGGGACTAGAATTCCAGACTGCCGTACTGAAAGAGGCAGGGCCAGCCCAGACAGCACCACCTATATTATTACCTGATTTGAGATATAAGTTTTTTTCTCCACCATTGAAAGCTATCTGCCCCACTGCCCTGCTGGAAACTTGAAAAGCAAACAGTAGCTATTCCTGGGAGTAGCATATTTGGTTTTTAGGACCAAAATACAGTAAGTCCCCTACATACGAATGAGTTTCATTCTGAGAATGCATTTGTACGTCCAGTTTCTTCATTAAGTCCAGCAAAGTTAGCCTAGATACCCAACTAACACAATCGGCTATATAGTACTGCACTGTAATAGGTTTATAATAATTTTCACATAAATAATACATAAAAAACAAACACAAAAAATTTAAAAACATTTTTATGTTACGGTACAGTACCTTGAAAAGTACAGTAGTACAGTACAACAGCTGGCACACAGGGGCTGGCATCAAGTGAACAGGCAAGAAGAGTTACTGATGGGAGGAGGGAGAGCAGGTGGGAGAAGGTAGAGCTGAAGGATCGTCAGCAACAGGAGATGGAGGGCAAGCTGCCATTTCCCTCACGCCTGACGCTGATGGAGCGCATGTTCACATCTTTGAAAGTTCAAAACTTGAAGGATTGTATGTAGGGGACTTAACTATATATTATACTGTAAACACCTCGAAGGGGAAAACAATGAATTATAGCATCGCAGCAGGGATGATTAACATTATCTACCTGAAAGCAAAGTCCCCAAAGAACAGAACACAGAATGTATACGTTTTTATAAAGGGGGTGGACAGAAAATCTAAAAATATCTAGAAGCTCAAGGCATTGCCTGGGAAGGTAGATAAGTTGACAAGGTCAGAATGAGTAGTCAGAGGAGAATTTTTAAGGCGAGGGCACAAAACTCAGAGAGGAAATCAATCAAAAAGCAAGCAACCCACATCCTGAGCACCTATACTGTGCAAGCCATTGTTCTACGTCTTGGGAATACGTCACTGATGGACACAGCAATTCATGGAACTTACATCCTGGTGAACGTAAGGAACAGACCAAAAAACAGGTAAATAAGTAAACATAACTAAGCTGATATCGTATATTAAAAGGTAATATATTCTATAGAAAAAAAGAAAAGGTAAAGAATGATTGGGGGAATAAAGAGTGGGAGATTCCATTTTAAATAGGATGATCAAGGAAATGATCATTGAAAAGATGAGTAAAGCGTTGAAGGAGGGGAGGGAGTTAGCCACACAGATCTCAATGGAGAAGAGCTTTCCAGGCAAAGGGGACATCTAGAGCAAAAGCCCAGGTGGGAGCTTTCTGGGCTGTTCCAGGGATAATGAAACCAGTACAGTTGGAGCTGGGTCAATAAGGAAGAGACTAGAGGACAAGAGATGAAACAGCTGAAGGGGCTGAATCCTGCAGGGCCTCGCAGGCCACTGTAAGGAATTTGGTTTCACTCTGTAGTAGGGAGCTATGACGAGGTTGTGAGCCAAAGTGGCCCGATCTGGATTATGACCAGATGGACCACATTGACTATTGTGCGAAGAACAGACTGAGGCCTATAGAGACAAAGGTAGAAGACGTGAGCTTCTGGGAGACCCTTAGATTGAACTCCACAGGCAAGCACTGACAGTGGTTGAGCCAGGATGACAGCCGTGGAGGCATGAAGAGGTTTAGCTCCTGTCCAGATGCTGAGGGTGGGACCACCAAGCTCACCAGAAGGAGTGATGTACAAGGTCTTGGACCTGAGCTACTGGAAGGATGAAGTGGCTGTCAACTTGTCAACTGAGACAGGGAAGACTGCCGCTGAGCAGGTGTGGGTGGAAAATCAGGAGTTTGGGATGAAGTGGCAAGAGGAGGTGTGGGCTTAGAGGGGATGCAGCAAGCACAGACCTCACACCTCCCACATCTCCCTGTAGCTTGGCCTGGATGTAAGATGCAGCACATGATTTATCAATGCCATTGGCCTTCAGCAGGAATCGTCCTGAAGTATATTTTAAGCCCTCAGTTTCCCCCATGCAATGGAACAAACAAATCTAAAGAAACAAAGATCGAAAGAAGCATGAGTGTATTTGGTTCCCCCTATATGAATGTCTCCCCCTGCTCACGCCCACTGCCTCTGCCACCTCTCCAAGAGTGTTGTCGAACCCAAGTTCATGTGCCTGACGCACAGTGAGGCCAAACAAGCTGAAACATCAGAGTCTGGAGGAGAGAAAGGTTTATTGCAGGGCCAAGCAAGGAGAATGGGCAGCTTGTGCTCAAAAAGCCCACACTCTCAGATGGTTTTGGGGGAAGAGTTTTTAATCGGCAAAATTTGAGGGGAGGTCTGCAAGGTATGTGACCATCCTCTGATTGGTTGGTGGTGAGGTGAGAGGGTGGCGTTCCAGGCATCAGCCTTCCGATTCCAACCAGTCTGGGTTCACGTGCTTGTGCTCAGCCTGAAGTGACCATCCCCTACCTGGGTGGGGGCCTTCGTTCCTATAGAAGAACTCAGAGATGTGTATGAGATCGTCACGTACGTCACCCAAGGAGGGACCAGGACCCTAGCCCATCAGTGCACTATTGTTACTTCTGCATCCCCTCACTTCCCTAATTAGGATCTGTTTGAATCTGCCCCTTGGAAGTCAGGGAAAGTCTAGGAGGCTGAAAGTCTTTTTCCTACAAACAAGAAATGGGGGGCATGGAAAGCCTCTTATACCTGGTAAGGCCCACAAGGTCCCGCTCGATGTCAAGAGGACAGCCAAGTGTCCTCGGAGCCACATTCAATTAGATTGTGAGTCATCACATCCATCCCCCTAGACAGCAGGGCTAGTTATCTCCTAAGGCATCCTCTGGTGCCCACCATGCCCACTCACTCACCCCCTCAAAACATGTTCACGGAAGGGGATCTAATAAATCAACTCACAGTAGGGGGTAAATGAGTAAAAGAAGAAACAAGTGAAAACACTCCTCCCCTAGGGATACTGGAGCTTTAAAGTAGCCAACACCCTAAACCAAGGGACAAAGTAATGAAATATCTGGCCACAGACTAAGGGAATGTAAGGGTCAGTGACCTTGGACTCACACTCCTCTGTGGCCGCCTCCTGAGAAAATAGTAGAGCTGCCCATAAAACTCAAGGTTGTTTCCTTGACTGTTCCAGAAGGAGGATGTGGAGTCCCCTGGGGGTAAACACATTTCCTGCTTGCCTGCACTGTATTCTTTTTCTGCAGAGCACCTGTCCCACACATACACAGCCGGAATGCTAGGCCTGCATGCAGGGACTCTTCTGTGACTCTGCTCCAATAAATACCTAGCTCACGATGGTCTCGTTCCTTTTGCCCCTTGGCTGTGAGACCCCAGAAGATACCACGTGTGTGCACGTGCCTGCATGCATGTGTGTGTTGTCTGCACAATGACCTTCAGAGTTCTTCAACTGTCTGGACACCCCAGGGTCAGCTAAGCAACAGCAAGGCTGGTGAAACAAGAAGGGAGCCCTCGGGACTTCCCTGAAAGTCCAGTGGTTAAGACTCCATGCTTCCACTGCAGTGGGCGCAGGTCCCCGTTTGGGGAACCAAGATCCGCATGCTGTGTGGTGTGGCCATAAAATAAAATTAGAAAAAAAAAAAAAAAGAAGGGAGCCCTCTGGCTCTGAGCTAGCAGGAGCTTCCCCCCACACCCTGGGGGTCTCTCAGGTACCAGTCACTCACTCAGCAGGAGGCTGACAGCCACCACCAGCAACAATCACAGCTCCTCCATGTTTTTCCAGGCTGTAATGTTCAATCAATCCATCAGGTGTGCCGCCCACAGAAACTGGGCCTGCCAGCTCACTTCAGGGGTTTGAGGGAAGCAATCCCCATGTCAGCTCCTTCTCTGGGCAGTTTTATTTGAGTCCAGTCCACTTTGTGAAGCCATTACACATCAATCCTCCAGGGGTCTTTCCTCCCTCGATGGCTTTGGGCTGCACTTGGCTAATCAGTAACTCCCAGGCAAGCCACATATATTCTGAAATGCACCCACACAGAAATAGGCTTCCCCGGGGAGCAGGGAGCATCCTCCCCCAGACACTTGGAAAGATGCATACCCCCTGGGGCACAGGACCACTGGCAGTACCACAGCCTCGCTGACCAGGTCACGTGGTGCCTGAAGAAATGACATGTCAGAGGAAAAGAGAACATCCGTCAACAATGTCCCCTCTTGACCTAATCAAACTTACAAGCTTTTGCACAGCAAAGGAAACCATAAACAAAATGAAAAGACAACCTAGAGAATGAGAGAAAATATTTGCAAATGATGCAGCAGACGAGGGCTTCATCTCCAAAATATACAAACAGCTCATACAACAACAAAAAAACAAACAACCCAATCGAAAAATGGGCAGAAGACCTTAATAGACATTTCTCCAAAGAAGACATACAGATGGCCAGTAGGCACATGAAAAATGCTCAACATCACTAATTATTAGAGAAATGCAAATCAAAGCTACAATGAGGTATCACCTCACACCAGTCAGAATGGCCATCATCAAAAAGTCTACAAATAAATGCTAGAGAGGGTGTAGGGAAAAGGGAACCCACCTACACTGCTGGTGGGAATGTAAGTTGGTGCAGGGAGAGGGATGGATTGGGTGTTTAAGGTTGGTAGATGCAAACTATTACATTTAGAATGGATAAACAAGAAGGTCCTACTGTAGAGCACAGGGAACTATATTCAATATCCTGTAATAAACCATAATGGCAAAGAATATAAAAAAAGAATGTCTCTATGTGTATAACTGAGTCACTTTGCTGTACAGCAGAGACTGACACAACATTATAAATCAACTACACTTCAGTGAAAAAAAATTGAAAAAAAAACAAACAATGCAAGCAGGCAGGCCACAGTAGATGAAAGGACAATGGTTTTGTTCATTTGCATTTTGTTTTCAATAAAAAAGAAACAACTGGTAAACCATAATAGTCCAGTGTCCTGGGCTATTTCAGGCTGTGCTGCTATCCATATGAGGTGACTTTATTTTAGACGTTTTTTAATGTCTTTTTAGAGGTAACTGATCTTGAATCTTATGTTTTCTCCTTCCAAGCCCACTTTAATTTCTTATTCACACTCGCCTGACTGTCCATTCCACCTACCCAATACATATGCACTTTAAATTCAGCATCCTTCTAGAAGAGACCAGAAAGGCCAGACCTTGTGAAATCCTCTTGGTTAATTCCACTGAGGCACTGGGGGTGTATAATAAAACTTAGCAATCAATAAAAAGAGGGAAATCCAGGAAAGAAAGTGCATACAGAGACAGATGACAGACGCAAAGATGCGTCTATGGAAACTCCACACAAATAGGCTGTATGCCCACACTTATGCCTCAAAATGAAAAACCCCATTGCCTCACTCCAAGTAATGAGCTCCATCCCGTGCCGGAAAGCAGGGAAGTGGCATATGCTCAGGAGTCCAGCGTCCATATTTAATTTATTAACAGGTAAGACAGCAGAGGCATCACTTTGAACTGGAGACATCAGTATGATTTAAACGGCTGCCACTTAATGTGGTGAAGAGGAATCAACTGTGCCCTGAAAACAGAAGACAAGGAGGGGCATCATCCTGTCGGTTTCCTGGGAAATAACGAGCCCTATTAATAGTTGTTAACATGAATCAACGGATCACTCCTCTGTCAGCGGCTGTCAGGCTGGGCCCCCGAGTCAATCAGTAAAGAGAAAGAAAGCTGACGATTCAGGGCAAGACTCAGCAAGGGAAGGTGCCAGGTCATTGGCCCCTGTTCCAACCTGAGCCAGCTACCGCCTACAAGGAAGGAGAGGAGGACTCAGCATAGCAACAAGGCCCCAAGGAGATGCACACCAGTTAGAGACATAAAGGTCAACCAGAAACCCCCCTCCAGGGCCTCAGAGCCAAGAAGAAGCCATAAAGGGCAGGGCTCCTGGCCCCCTAAAGACCAAGAATTTAGATCTGCTAATATCATGCTAATAAAAGGGTTTGTGAGGCCGGGTCTAACCTGCTAGGAAGACTACCAGGTTTTGTTTGGGGTACAGCTTAAGTTCTGATGGTGTGGCCCTCCACCGTGTATATGACTGTACAGGTGTGCTTTTCCTCTCCATTTCTACCAGTTTAAAATATACTCGCACAAAACATTTTGCAACATCCATGTCAAAGGACAAATAGCCTTAATAATTAAAGAGCTGCTAAGCTCCTGCAAATCACAAAGCATTAACATTAATAATAACTAATATTTATGAAAACCTTGCTACATGCCACGCATAGCCTAAAGCTTTAAATTATCTCCCTTAAATCTCTCAGATACTTTAGGAGGTAAATAATGTTATACCCATTTGGCAGATGGAAAAACTGAGGCTTAGATGATTTGAGTAACTTGCTCAAGCTCTCACAACTAGCAGATGATGAAACAATGATTCAGACCAGGCCTGTCTGTTGAAAGTCTGTACTTTTACACTATGTCACATCAATTTTTCACAGGCGGCCCACAAAGAAAGAAATATGTGACCAAAACACATTTTTAAAACATTTCATTGTGATAGTAACCAAAAAGTCTAAACCAAAAGAATAATGATGAATTTATTTATTTGCTTATCAGGTAAACGAAGATTAAGATTAACAAAGCCTAGTGATAATGACTCTGGAAACACTAACTCACTTATGCAGTGTTGGTGAGTATGCCAGTTATAAAATCATCCTGGTAGGTAGCTTTTTCAAAATATATAAAAATGTAATTTATGCATGCTCTTTGAAAATCTCCACTCCCAGGAATTACCTTTATGGGATATTTAAATGAGTAAGATAAGATTAAAAGACATTAATCACAGTATTGTTTTTAAGAGCAAAATATTGTAAACACATAAATGTCCATTTATAAGAATTGCTTAAATAAATTATGAAACATCCATCCAATAGAATAGTATTCAGTCACCTAAAATAATGGTGTTGATCTATATTTACTGACACAAAGATATCGATGAAAAATTGTCCAGTCAATAAAGCAATTACAGGGAACTCCCTGGTGGCACAATGGTTAAGAATCCACCCGCCAATGCAGGGGACACAGGTTCAAGCCCTGGTCTGGGAAGATCCCACATGATGCAGAGCAACTAAGCCCGTGCACCACAACTACTGAGCCTGTGCTCTAGAGCCCGTGAGCCTCAACTACTCAGCCCGCGTGCTGCAACTACTGAAGCCCAAGCACCTACAGCCTGCACTTTGCAACAAGAGAAGCCACCACAGTGAGAAGCCTGCACACTGCAATGAAGAGTAGTCCCCACTCGCTGCAACTAGAGAAAGCCTGCACACAGCAACGAAGATCAAACGCAGCCAAAAATGAAATATAATTAATTAATTAATTAAAATTAAAAAAAAAAGAAAGCCATTACAGAAACATATATAAAAATATAAATATCATACACACATGCAAAGCAACTTTTCTGGAAAGATGTTTGTGAAGATGGTGTTAGCGATGACTTTTAGGTTATGCAATTTCTGGGAGCTCTTACTTTCTTTTGTGTATTTTCATGTACTGTTTGACTCTCTTTAAAGAAGACCTATTGTTTTTTCAACAAAAGAAAAAAAAGAAAAAGCACATCTTCTGTTTTCTAATTTAACTTAGTGTAGGATAGTGCTGGACCTGGAAACATTTTTAACCTGAAACATCATATAATGGAGAGAACATGGGCTTTGGAATATGACCTCAGGTGCAATTTTCGCTTTTACTAGCTTTGTGACTATATTCACTTTCTACTGCTACCATAACAAATTATCACAAACTAAGCAGTTTAAACAACACAAATTTAGGGACTTCCCTGGTGGTCCAGTGGTTAAGACTCCGTGCTTCCACTGCAGGGGACATGGGTTTAATCCCTGGTCGGGGAACTGAGATCCCACATGCCCTGCGGCCAAAAAAACAATACAAAAACTTTATTATCTTACAATTCTTAAGCTCTTAAGAACTTAAGTTCTTAAGTTACACCTACAGACTCAGGTGTTGGCAAGGCTGTGTTTCTTTCCAGAAGTTCTAGGGGAGGGTCCGTTACCTTGTTCATCCAGTTGTTGGCAGAGTTCTGTTCTATGTGGCTGTAGGATCAAGATCCCTGTTTTCTTGTTGGCTGTAGCTAAGGGCTGTTCACGGCTTCTAGAGGTTTCTAACGGCTGCCATATTCCTGCAAAGCCAGCAATATGGAGTCAAGTCCTCACTCACCTCTGACCCACCTACTGCTTCTCTCTTCCACTTTTAAGGATTCATGTGATTAGACTGGACCCACTCAAATTATCCAGAATCATTCTCCCTTTAAGTCCATCTGCAATTTGCCTTGTGCCATGTAAAGTAACATATTCACTACTTCCAGGGATTAGGGCGTGGACACCTTTGTAGAGCGATTATTATTATATGTTGGAGAATGACTTTGGCAAATCACCTGAGTAACGATCCTCAACTCTAAAAGGCAGGATGCTTTACTGAATTACTACTCTTTTGTTTTATTTTGTTATTGCTGCATTTTGACCTTCCCATTCTAAGAAGGTATCTAGGCCTCCCTCAACTCAGTGGGCTTTATGATGACTGAAGACAGCTTTTCTCTTGGCTTTTGTTTTCAAAAAGCCTAACCTGGCAGGATGCCTAAGAGAATGCAGTACATAAGAGGGGATGGCTGAATAGTTTCACAGGGAAGTGAAAACCATGAGTACCTTTATGCCCAGTCTTGACAAGGATGCCTTTAAAAAAACATGTGGACTTGGCAATGAGCAAATGAGCTGTGATCAGCATGGACAGGAAACCAAAAGGCTTTCTCCAAAGCTTCTGTTTGAGGTAAGAGCCTTAAGACCTTTGCATGGCCCCAAGGGAGAGGGTGATAAAATAATTCCAATAATGACAGATTGAATTTCCTGCCACTCCAATGGATACATGAAGTTAGACTGATTCCATTAAGATAAGATAATATGACTTCTTTTTTTAAATTTTTATTTTATATTGGAATAGAGCTGATTTAATAATATGACTTCTTCAACACCCCTGTCTATGACATAACAAAGGCGTCTCTCTGCTACCGGGGTAAAGTGATAACTACCCTGTGGGAATTTGGGCAGGATGCATATATGTAAAGCACCTGGCACATAATAAAGGGATTCCTAAAAATTGATACTGTTATATGAAGATGTGACAAGGAAGATGAGCCAGACACATGCAAACATTATCCTCTAAAGAACTAAAAATAAATAAATACATGCACCTTTGGTATTTTGAGACACACTCAAAAGTCTGGTAAAAGACTTATCACACGGTGTTCAGTATAAAATACTCTTAAAACGTTGATGAAGAGAGAGGAATTACCCTGTGCAGAAATTCTGGAGCCTTCTACATCACTTTCTTCTTTCTCTTCCCCTCTATTCAATTGGCCACTACCTAGAAATACCTGTGGCGCCTCTCGCTGCCTCTCACCCCCATGGTCAATGCTGTGGCTCCAGCCCTCATCTTCTCTCTCCAAGACTGTGGATGACAAGACCCTCCCGATGGGTCTCCTTGCCTCCTACCTCAGCCTCCTCTAATCCACCCTTCCCTTTCCTGTTTAAAATTCTTCCATGACTTCCCTTTGGCTTACAATCTTGCCCAATACTCCATTACTCCAAGATTCTCATTCTCACCTCCCTCTCTGACTTTGCACGGCTGGTACTACTTCCTGGGATCACCCCTCTCCCCATGTCTCCCTACTCATACTTAAGAGACAAATTAAATATTAACTCCTCTGTTAGACGCCCCCAGTTCCCCCACACGGTCAGTTCCATCTTCCTCGTTCTTGTCACAGTATAGTATACAGTGCCCTTTCCATGCTGTTTTATTGCTCTGTTTATATGTATTTCCCCCAACAGACCAGGAACTTCTTGAGTGCAGGCACTGTGTCTTGTTCAACTTTGCATCTTGAGCGCCAACCCACTGTCTATCATACAAGAGGTGCTCTCAAGCATTTCATTCAATAAAAACCAGGGAAGGTGCAGTGAAGTTGTGAGGCTCTTGGTAGCTGTGAAGAAATGGAAAGGCCAAATGATGTCCAGCAATGGTTCATTATTCCACACAGACTCCTCAGGGGACAAAAACCCTTTTCATCTTCATCATTCCCTCATCTGCCAAAACAGTGAAAGGGCACTTCTGAAAAAGAAATGGCAGTGGGCAACTCAGAATGAGGAGCTAGTGAGCAGTCAGAATTCAACTCAACAAGCATTTCTTGAGCACCTGTGCCCTGCCAAATCATTCTAGGGACTGGGGATATGCCGTTCCCGTCTTCAGATGCCTCACCGTCTCCCACAGGATTCAGGCACATAAACCACGCAAGATGGCACGTGGCGTGGAGTGGGCAATAGAGACATGTTTAATAGATGTTTAAAAGGCAGTGAAGGTACCACTTCACACCCATTAGGACGCTTATTATCAAAAACAACTGTTAGTGAGAGAAATAGGAACTCTTGGGCATCACGAGTGGGAATATAAAATTGTGCAGCCATTATGGAAAACTGGTGGTTCCTCAAAAAGTTAAACAGAGATTTATCACATGATCCAGCAATTCCACTTCTAGGATCCAGCAATTCCACTTTCAAAAAATTAAAAGTTGGGACTCCAACACTTAAACACCCATGTTCACAGCATTATATATAAAAGGCAAAAGATAGAAACAACCCAAGTCTCCATCAACAGATAAGTAAATAAACAAAATGTGATGCACAGACACACACACACACACACACACACACACACACACACACACACACAGAGGTATATTTTACAGTCTTCGAAAGAAAGGAAATTCTGATACATGCTATAACATGAAAGAACCTTGAGGGGTTTCCCTGGTGGCGCAGTGGTTGAGAGTCCGCCTGCCGATGCAGGGGACACGGGTTCGTGCTCCGGTCCGGGAAGATCCCACATGCCGCGGAGCGGCTGGGCCCGTGAGCCATGGCAGCTGAGCCTGCGCGTCCGGAGCCTGTGCTCCGCAACAGGAGAGGCCACAGCAGTGAGGGGCCCGCGTACCGCAAAAAAAAAAAAAAAAAAAAAAAAAAAGAACCTTAAGGACATTATGCTAAGTAAAATAAATCAGTCACAAAGGACAAATATTGTATGGTCCCACTTATATGAGGTGCCTAGCATAGGCAAATTCCTAAAGACAGAAAGAATAAGGGAGGTTACCAGAGGCTGAAGGGGATGGGGAGCTTAGTATTTAATGGGTACAGTTTCTGTTTGGGATGATGAAAACATTCTGTAGATGGATGGTGGTGCTGGCCGCACAACAGAGCATATGTACTTCATGCTCCTGAACTGTAGACTTAATAATGGTTAGGATGGTCAATTTTATGTTGTGTCCATTTTACCACAATTTTTTTTAAAGCAAGGAAGGGAAATTTTCACTCTACGAGAATGAAATTTAGGGGAACACTGATAACAAAAGTTACTGAGAAATCATTATGTGTGATCTGGGCTTTGAAGGGTGAATAGGAGTTCACTGGACAGTGAGTCAGAAGTCTGACTTCACATCCTGGAACTGCCACTTCCTTTTATGTGGTTCTTTTCCCTCATCTATAAAAGTGAGAAAAGATCTACCATACACTTGTGTTGAGGATCTCATGAGATAACATGCCTGAAATGGTTCTACAAACTACAGGAGGATTTTCCAATATAAATTTACTGATGACAAGTGATATAAAGTATAATTATTGAAGGCAAGACCTTCATGTTTCCATTATCTCAGTTTTGGCCAGCCCAGAATATTTTCTAAAGTTTAAACATGATATGCACGCCTTCCTGTCCATGCAGGATGAAGTTAAGAAAGATGTAAGGGCAGAGAAGGAATAAAGGTTAAAGAGCAAGGTTTTGAAAGTATGTTCTTACTTTAACATATGAATATTATCCAGCCATTAAAATTGAGAAACAGGAAGACAGGAAGAAGAAATAGGAGAAGACATTTAGTATTTGACTACCTTCACCTAATATATTACAAATTGCATCGCTGATGTGGAACTGTGTAACTATACCGATACAAGAACGGGAGTCAATGTGCAAAAGGGAAAATACTTGTGTAGAGATGGGGGGCTGTGGGTTACATTGTTTTTTTAAATTTCATTTTATGTTGTTTTATTGTTTCTGCCGTAACAAAGGAGGACAAGAGAAAAAGTAGTACATTCCTTTCGTAAACGTTTATCAGCTGGTTTCTCTGCTGACTACTTACCCACAATCCCTGCCCCCACCAGCTTCCAAGATGCTCGGAGGTCCTGTACCATTAAGCCCTGGAGGCTCGGAGGGTAGCATTTGCTTCTAGCAATGACAGAAGCTTGCACAGAACTGGAAGATGCTCCAAGGCCCCTTCAGGGTAAAGAGCTGCCGCCTTCTATAGATTTGTGAGTCAGGGCCCCAGAGGATGCTGAGGGCACGGGAAGGACCATCAAACTGCGTTTGGCCTTGGGCTTTGATTCAAAGGCTGCTGTTTCCAAGGCCCTCACCCTTCCCACTCTGGAAGAAAAGGTACTGACTCCAAATGCTTGCGACCCTCGTTTTGATTTGCTCGGTTGCTGGCTGAATTAGAGCAAGGACATTATTTCTCGGAGCAGGGTTGCCCCCAACATCCTCTCCAGACAGGAGAGGGTCATAAACTATTTTGGCTGCTAAGCTCATAACTAGATCAAAGAGAGAAACTAGGACTGGCAGGTTGATTTTATGCCCTTGTGCTATCTCAGTCTATCAACCTGTAGAACCAATGAGTATTAGCACCCCTGACATCCATCAGGGGCCGCAGCCCATAAACAGGAGGAACAGAATCAGGGAGACATCTCAATTTCGCTCTGCAGACAGAGGCCAGTCACATAGACAGAGAACATTTAACCCTGTAGAGACATGGGCTAAGCCTCTGATTCTTCCGGCATCAGGACCCCTGTTCCCAAGGTGGAGGTGCTGCGGGTCGGCGTGCAAGCTGAATACACACAAAGGTGCCTGGGTAAGCAGCAAAGCGGGGTGACCTCCAGCATCTGGCCCCTGCACCTGGTCACGTCCCTGGCACACGGAGAGCTGCCTGCAAGAAGGGGCACCTTTCTCACAAACACGTGATTGGCTCCCAAGCCACATTCCTAAGGGGCTATGCCTGCCCTGGGGGACCTTTTCCACACAAAGCACCGAATATAACAGCAACAGCCCTACCTGTGCAAAACCAGAAAGCCATCCAACACGTGTGTGTGTCCCATATCCAAACAGCACAGAAATCTGCCTAAAAACTGGGCATCGACTGTCCAGATAGAGAAGCCTAGCATTTTATTTTATTTTATTTTATTTTATTTTACTTTATTTTGTTTTATTTTGTTTTACTTTATTCTATTCAATTCTATTCTGTTCCATTCCACTTTATTTTAAAAATTCTTTAGACACCGACAAACTACCCTAGGCTTCATTTAACTTTCAAATCAGATTTCCCTTTTAGGTCCCACCATCAACAGTTCTTATGTTCAGTCATTTTCCCTTGCAAGTTCCACTGTGTTTGACCCCTGACAATGCCAGCCCTACTCCCTTCTCCTCGACTGTCCCCGTCGGATCCTCTTGCATTGGCCACCCTCCCTCAGAGCCTTGTCTTCCTTGCCTCGCACCTTCCTTCTTCCAGCCTTAGTGGTCCTTTGAGAATAATGTCATCATGTTCCTAACCAGGCCTTCTGTCTGAATTCACGATTTTAGAACTATGTTACAGAGCCCTGAAACTATATGAGAATTCAGGAAGGTGTCTAAAACGATTAGTTCCATAGAATTAAAAATCCAGTTTCTGGAAGGGGTCAAAGCCTTCAACTGATGCAATTTTATCTTTTAAAAAGAAAATGAAGCCTGATCCAGCAGTTCCACTCATGCGTTTATATCCAAAAACGACCAAAAACACTAATTCAAGAAGATACATTCATCCTAATGTTCATAGCAGACTTATTTACAATTGCCAAATATGGAAGCAAGATAGGCTCAAGGATGTATTGTACAGCATGGGGAATACAGCCAATATTTTTTAGTAACTGTAAATGGAAAGTAACCTTTAAAAATTGTATATTAAAAAAAAAAGAAAATGAAGCAACTGAGGCTAGAAATATTAAGTGACTTACCCCAAATCAGCCAAGTGTTTGTGCAAAACTAGGAGTCGAGTGCAGCCCTTGCAATCTGTCCTTCCCCAGAAGCGGCATTTATCCATCTACCAAGGAGAGACCAAGCTTCCATATAGGGAAATGGTCTCTGATATTCTCAAGAAAGGCAATGCCCAACAGACTGAGATAATGAAGGTGTTGTGCCTTCATGCATGACTGTTAGTGCAGGGCCCCCAGGGGTCCTTGTTAGAGAACACAGTAAGGAAAGAGCCATTGAACATGGACTTCAGAGTCCACTGGCCGGGTTCAAACCCCTCCTCTGCCATTTCCTAGCTTTGTGACCTTGGGCAAGTGCTTCAGTTTCCTGATCTGTAAAATGGGAATAGGAATAGTCTGATCCCATAGTGTTGAGGTGAGCATTAAATGAGGTAACTCACAGAAGAAGTGATTAACATGGTAGTGACGCGTAACTTAAAAGAAGTCCTTCTGCCTTCTGCTAATAACCTCCCAATCCCAAAGTGTATAATAGCATATCTATTTTATACACATGCCAAGCCAGGGTAGATCATGCTAATGTGAGAGTCTAAGATTTTGTCTGATTTTCATGACCGCTGGCATCACGTAGCATATTCACACATGTTCCAAGAAGAAAACATGCACTGGGCACAGCCAATAAATATAAAAATTGCTAAATCAAGTTCATTTAAAAACCCCATGGTAAATCCCTAATAATTCTGGGTTAATAACATGTTAGTTACCATCTTGTTATAGCATCAATGAGCCATATATTTGATGTGGGAACCTGCAGCAGAGATTAAATGCTAAAATGAACTTTCTCCGACTGCTGCATGAAATGATCCCTGATCACTCCATATCGCCATGGCTTTTCAGAAAAACCTCCTATGTTACTGTTTTTTTAAGAGTTCACTAATTGCCTCAAGTATCCTCCAACTTGAGTTTCTTCTAGTGTAGGTATGTAAAGAGTAGTCAGTTAGCTAGTGGGAAGCAGCCACATAGCACAGGGAGATCAGCTCGGTGCTTTGTGACCACCTAGAGGGGTGGGATAGGGAGGGAGGAGATACGGGGATGTATGTATATGTATAGCTGATTCACTTTGTTATAAAGCAGAAACTAACACACCATTGTAAAGCAATTATACTCCAATAAGGATGTTAAAAAAAAAAAAAAAGAGTAGCCAATGACATCTACCACCTGTAACCAACTGTTCCCCCCAAATCCATTGGATCGAAGTCCCTTGTGATGACAAGCTCCAGCCTACTGACCTCTACTGGGGTGATGATTTAAGCAGTTGCAAGTGTCTCGGTCCTTGCCTCCACCTCCTTCCTGGGCTTTTAGAAGTTGACTTGTCCACTTTTTCTGCATTGAAATGTGAATCCAAAAAGTAAGTCATATGAGCCCAGCTGAATTTCTTGGTAGAGGAATTATGTATAACAAGACAGTTGGCAAGGTTATATCACTCCGTGAAAGCTGTAATCTCCCTGCAATTGATTTCCTAAAGATAACTCACTGTTTGCGTGCAGTGAAAGATAATTGAACAAGAAAGATGAGTCTCTTCAGAACACCTTGATTGGCAATTGTGATAAATTCCTATAATTACTATTGACGCAGAGGAGGATTTTCATTTGTTAAGATGTTGCTGAAATGACAGCCTGGTGATGGTTTAAAAAGAGGAAATGGCAATACCACGTGCTGTTCCCATCTTCACAAAAGAAAAGGTTGGGGGACCAACGTGGGTACAGATATCAGAGAGTCCTTGAAGACCCCATTAAATCTCAGAGAGACCTCTACATCCTCCTTGATGGAAAATTCTCATAGGAACCGCAGTTCTTTGGCCCAGAGAGTCTGGCTCGTTCTCCTAAGAAAGGAACAAAGTCAGGTCTGGATCAGTTCTTCCTTAGCGGAAGCAACAAAATCCTAGTATTAGTGTTAAAAATTGAATAATATTAAAAGTCCAACAGTAGGCAATTGGTTAAATGCATCATATTATGCAGCCATCGATATGATTTTATGGAGCGTTAAAGACATAGGAATATGACTACAGTATGTTTTTAAATATGAAAAGTAGGATATGCAAAGTTACATCTAGAGTTGGAGCTCAGCTACGTAAAAATATGTATAGAAAAACAGGAAGGAAATTTGTCCCAGAATGTTAACAGCGGCGGATGCTAGATCTCTAGGTGGTAGGATGAACAAAACAACAAGAAAAAAAAAAAAAGAAATTCCACTTTCTAAAAAGTCCACACTTATAATAAGGGGTTATCTTAAGTGGGCTCTCTTAAGAGAGTCAAACTACAGATATATCTCTTTCCTAAGTAAAACTGTCTTTTGCTGTTTGGGAATATCATCCACGACCATCTTAACTATCATTGGCAGCATCACCAGAAAGCTTGCCCAGAAATTTGTTGTTTGTGTTTCTACGTGACACATACAAAAAGTAAACAAGCACTACTCTTTGTCTTCTATCACTTCACAAGCTAAGATAGTCTACTCTGACATAAAGCATAGACTTCCTATATAATTTGTCATGTAAATGTAAAGCATGACTAGTATGGATCATAATTTTATAATTATAATCATGAATATTCCTAAGTGCTCTTTTGCCATTAACTCATTCAATCCATTCAGTAATTCTAGGAGACACAAAGGATTATTATACTCATTAAAGATGAAAAAACTATGGCTCGGAGATATGGAGTCATTTGCATGAGGTCACAGAGCAAAGTAATTATTTAAATCCAAATCTTCTGTTTCAAAGTCTAGGATTCTTCCCACTGTACCATATTTATGGTAATATTTACAAACTAGGAGTAATTAGCACATTAACACAGTGTGCCTTTATTGACACTTTTCATCTCCATTTAAAAAATGTTTATGGAATACCCATACTACCCAGAGCAATCTATAGATTCAATGCAATCCCTGTCAAAATCCCAACGGCACTTTTTCAGAATTAGAACCATCCTAAAATTAATAAGGAATCTCAAGAAACCCTGAATAACCAAAACAATCCTGAAAAAGAAGGATAAACTTGGAGGCCTCACACTTCCTGATTTCAAAACCTACTACAAAGCGACAGTAATTAAGACAGTGTGGTACTGGCATAAAGACAGATACATAGACCAATGGAATAGAACAGAGAGCCCAGAAATAAACCCCTGCATATATGGCAAATGATTTTCAGCAAGGGTGCCAAGACTACACAATGGGAAAAAGACAGCTCGTTCAACAAATTGTGCTGAGAAAACTGGATATCCACATGCAAATGAATGAAGTTGGACCCTTACCTTATACCATATACAAAAATTAATTCCAAATGAATTACATATTTAAATGTAAGACCTAAAACTATAAAACAGGAAGAAAACATTGGAGGGGGAGCTTTGGGACATTGGATTTGGCGATGGTTTCTTGGATATGACACCAAAAGCACAGGCAACAAAAGCTAAAAGAGACAAATAGTATTACATCAAACCTGGAAACTACTGCACATCAAAGGAAACAATCAACAGAGTGAAAAGGCAGCCTAAGGAACGGAAGAAAATATTTGCAAATCATATATCTGATGGAGTTAATATCCAGAGGCTATAAGGAATTTCTACAGCTCAACAACAAGAAAATAAATAACCCAATTTAATGGTCAAAGGACTTGAGTAGACAATTCTCCAAAGAAGATATATGAATAACCATATAAAACTGTTCAACATCACTAATCACAAGAGAAATACAAATCAAAACCACAACGAGATATCACCTCACACCCATTAGGATGGTCACTATCAAAAGAACAGAAAATAACGAGCGTTGGCAAAGATGTGAAAAACTTGGAAATCTTGTTGGTGAGAATATAAAATGGTTCAACCATTATGGAAAACAGTATGAGGTCTCTCAAAAAATTAAAAATAAAATTACCACATGATCTAGCAATCCCACTTTTGGGGATTGCTAGATCATGTGGTAATTTTATTTTTTAAAGAATTTTTTAAAGAATTTAAAGAATTCAGAGCAGGATCTTGAAGAGATAGCTACACACCCAAGTTCTTCTCAGTATCATTCACAATAGCCAAGAGGTGGAAGCGACCCAAATGTTGATCAACAGATGAATGGATAAAGAAAATGTGGTATATACATACAATGGAATGTTACGCAGCCTTAAAAAAGAAGAAAAATCCTGTCACATGCATTAACATGAATGAACTTCAAGGCCATTATGCCAAGCAAAATAAACCAGTCACAAAAGGACAAATCCTGTACAATTGCTTGCATATGAAGCATCTAAAGTCATCAAAGTCATAGAAACAGAAAGCAGAAAAGGCTGGGGTTGGGGGGTAACAAATTAGGGTTTAGTGGGTTTAGACTTTCAGTGTTGCAAGACGAAAAGGTTGTACATATCTGTTGCACTACAATGTGAATACACTTAACAGAACTGAATATACACTTAAAAATGGTTAAAACGGTAAATTGTGTTGTGTTTTTTATCACATACACACACAAAAACGTTTGCATACCATTAAAGCTCCTTATCAAGGGCTTTGGCATTTCAAATGGATTTTCTTTAAGAGTTCATGGTTAGGAACATTAAAAGAAGAGAAGCAAACATGCTACTTTGCTTCCTGGTCCAACAAATATGATTTTAATGTGTTAAGAGCCTCAAATGAAATTTTAATTAACTACAGACAATCTACTACATAATGAAAAAAGATGATGTTTAGTTTGTCCCTCTTGGACAAGTTTCTTTTTTTTTTTTCATTTTTAATTATGATAAAAACATAACACAAAATTTACCATCTTAACAATTTTTGAGTGTACAGTTCAGTAGTGTTAAGTATATTCACACTGATGTGTTGACAGATCTCCAGAAATTTTTTCATCTCTCAAAAGTAAAATCCTATATCCATTAAAGAAGTCCTCATTTCTCCTTTTCCCCAGGGCCTGATAACCACCATTCTACTTCCTATTTCCGTGAATTTCACTACTCTAGGGACCTCCTATAAGTGGAATCACACAGCATTTCCATACATGGAAAAATACAATTTATAAAATATATGAAACGTTGTTTTGCATCAACTTTTAAGGAACTCACAAGTTTAGCATTCTGAGGGATACCAAACCAAAAAACCATTCAGAAACCAGAAAATAACCAAGATTATCATATCCCGGAAATTCTCTAGTGCCTCTAGTGCCATCTCTCTGTGCCTCCTTTCCTCACCTATAAAACAGAGATAATATTAGTATCTTCCTTAGAGACTTGTGATGAGAATTAAATGTATTAATACATGTAAAGCATTTGGAACAGTGACTGGCACAGAGTAGGCCCTCAATAAATATTAAATATCATTATTTTTACATGTATTCTATCAGTATTGATAATTAATACACCACAGGGACTTCCCAGGTGGTCCAGTGGTTAAGACTCCACAATTCCACTGCAGGGGGGCACAGGTTCGATCCCTGGTCGGGGAACTAAGATCCTGCATGCCACATCGTGGTGCAGCCCAAAAAGAAAAAGAAAAAAAAAGTGTTGATAATATACCATAATTAAGACACAATGGCTACTCTCGAGGAGCTCATAATCTAAGAATTTAAATGTTCTGAACAAAACTCAGCAAATGGTAGAAATTTGCCAGTTATTATTGTTAAAGAAGGCATTCTTCAAAATATGAACAGAATCAAGAAAATAAAATACGTAAAAGAATAACTTCTCCAGCTGAAAACTAATAGTCTGGCTTTAGCAACACAATGATTATTTTCAGACTGTAACCTCACCAAGATGTATATAATAATAATATTATTTTGTAAATATAATTAAAAGCAGATCTATTTTCACTGAGGGCAAGAATTTAACAAAATCTTATCTCTGATTTTGAAATAGCCACCCAGGAGCTTGTAACACAGCTACCTTATTTGCCTGCTCTAAGGACATATTGAAAATGTTAAATGATTGTAAAGCAATAAGTGTGGTCCTTCTCTTCCTAATGAAATTCTAAAACGCTACAGTCTCTTGTAATGCAAACAAGCATTTCTGCCTTGTCGGATTCATCAAAGTCAGCCAACCATGGCTGAGCAGGGGTTGTGTCCCACAATGCTGCCACCTGCTGTATGGAAGTGAAATCGCTTTCCTCGGATGGAAAGAATGAAAAGATCATTGATGCCATGGCAAATGTGTGCTCCTTGTCTTAGGTAAATATTCTGTTATCCCAGTAGCTCAGCACATTATTGAAGTAGGTTACCCTTCCACTTACCTACACTAATCTGGCTGTTTTGATAACTTACCCTTTTACCAACATCGTTTTACAAACTTCGCCCCTTATGCAGCAACTAGGCTTTCTGTTTTCTTTCATTTCGTTTACTCAAGATGGATTACTTAATGTTGAAAGACTGTCTGTAGTGTCAAAATTTATGAGCCCCGTCATTATAAGACCATTATGAGACCATCTCCTCGTGTCTCAGAAATAGCCTGTGTACCACTACTATATATAAAATAGATAACCAACAAGGACCTACTACACAGCGCAGGGAACTCTACTCAGTATTTCGTAATAACCTATAAGGGAAAAGAATCTGAAAAAGAATAGATACACAATCACCTATGTATAACTGAGTCGCTTTGCTGTCCCGCTGAAAGGAACACAACATTGTAAATCAACTATCCTCCAATTTAAAAAAAAAATAGCCTGAGTATAAGGGAGACAGATAATAAGTGCACACCCATCACATTTCTCCTCTTAAGTTTTATATATGTATATACCCAGGTATACTGAGTAGGAAACTTTGTTTAATATGTAGGCATTAAAAGAATATTTAGTTAAAGGTAGAATGTTCAGACCCTCTATTGTACCTGAAATGTACACACACTGACCTCAGTACAATTAAGCAAAACAGAGATGGAGCCAGATTTCAGAAAACTTATGACATAAGCCAAGTTAATGATCAGCATTCTACTCACCTTCTGGAGATGTATTTTCCTGTTTCTCTTGCTTTCCATGCCCACAACTTTTGGTGAGCTTTAGTTGTCCAATACCTTTCTGAGATACTCAATGAAGCGTATTGTAAAATCTAGGACCTCCCAGACTCGGACCTTTCCTGATTCCCCCTCAGGCACCACACACACACACACACACACACACACACACACACACACACACACACACACACACACACACACACACACACACACACACACACACACACACACACACACACACACACACACACACACACACACACACACACACACACACACACACCATGGAAACTTACTACCCCAGTTTCCACTCCTGAATGATCTGGTTAATTGTTTCTGGCAAATCACAGAAACTGAAAGCCAAGTTACTGTAAGGCCAACTGGCCCGAGGCAGGGGAACACAATCAGATTCACAGGTTGCATCAGACCGAAATTCTCCGGACCACCCAGTTCCAGAAACTGCCCTGGAGACTTTCCGGACCACCCAGTTCCAGGAACTGACCTGGGGACTTTGCACCTGGCCCAGCCTTCCCGCCTTTCGAGGGGCGGGACTAACGGTCCCCCAGGATACCCGAAAAGACCACCAAATAAGGAATACCCTGCGCCCTCCCAGATTCACCACACCCCTTTCCCTTCTTCCCTTATAAAATCTTGCCCAACCCTCGCCCGGTGC
Organism: Grampus griseus; assembly: GCF_964374135.1. Lineage (NCBI taxonomy): Eukaryota > Metazoa > Chordata > Mammalia > Artiodactyla > Delphinidae > Grampus > Grampus griseus. Next base: position 25,834,528 of record NC_139015.1, on the reverse strand, counting down.
GACTTCTCTGGCCCCTTTCTCTCGGACCAGTGAACCTCGCCCGGGAGCGCTCCCTAATAAAGCTCACTTGAAGATTTCCTGTGTTTTCGCGGTGCCGTTTGTTAAGATCCAACCTTGCAGTTACTATGCCTAATTACTTAATATATTAACTACCCTCAAATATTTGTATGTTGGGACTTTCTGGGGGTCCAGTGGTTAAGACTCCGTGCTTCCACTGCAGGGGGCGCGGGTTTGATCCCTGGTCAGGGAACTAAGATCCCACAAGCTGTGCGGTGTGGCCAAAAAAAACCCAAATAAACAAAAAAGAGAAATCTAAATTTTAATAGGAAAACTATGTAGAAGGACCCTTTGCCAGATGAGTTTTCCTTACAGCTCTAGCAAAGGCTAAATTAAATGGCATCTCTTTTTTTTTTTAACATCTTTATTGGAGTATAATTGCTTTACAATGGTGCGTTAGTTTCTGCTTTATAACAAAGTGAATCAGCTATACATTTACATATATCCCCATATCTCCTCCCTCTTGAGTCTCCCTCCCACCCTCCCTATCCCATCCCTCTAGGTGGTCACAAAGCACCGAGCTGATCTCCCTGTGCTATGTGGCTGCTTCCCACTAGCTATCTATTTTACATTTGGTAGAGTATATATGTCCATGCCACTCTCTCACTTCGTCCCAGCTTACCTTTCCCCCTCCCCATGTCTTCAAGTCCATTCTCTATGTCTGCAACTTTATTCCTGTCCTGCCCCTAGGTTCTTCAGAACCTTTTCTTTTAGATTCCATATATATGTGTTAGCATACGGTATTTGCTTTTCTCTTTCTGACTTACTTCACTCTGTATGACACACTCTAGGTCCATCCACCTCACTACAAATAACTCAGTCTCGTTTCTTCCTGTGGCTGAGCAATATTCCATTTATATATATGCCACATCTTCTTTATCCATTCATCTGTTGATGGACGCTTAGGTTGCTTCCATGTCCTGGCTATTGTAAATAGAGCTTCAGTAAACATTTTGGTACATGACTCTTTCTGAATTACGCTTTTCTCAGGGTATATGCCCAGTAGTGGGATTGCTGGGTTGTATGTTAGTTCTATTTTTAATTTTTTAAGGAACCTCCATACTGTTCTCCATAGTGGCTGTATCAATTTACATTCCCACCAACAGTGCAAGAGGGTTCCCTTTTCTCCACACCGTCTCCAGCATTTATTGTTTGTAGATTTTTTGATGATGACCATTCTGACCCGTGGGAGGTGATAGTTCATTGTAGTTTTGATTTGCATTTCTCTAATGATTAGATGTTGAGCATCCTTTCATGTGTTTGTTGGCAATCTGTATATCTTCTTTGGAGAAATGTCTATTTAGGTCTTCTGCCCATTTTTGGATTGGGTTGTTTGTTTTTTTGATATTGAGCTGAATGAGCTGCTTGTAAATTTTGGAAATTAATCTTTTTTCAGTTGCTTCATTTGCAAATACTTTCTCCCATTCTGAGGGTTGTCTTTTCGTTTTGTTTATAGTTTCCTTTGTTGTGCAAAAGCTTTTAAGTTTCTTTAGGTCCCATTTGTTTATTTTTGTTTTTATTTCCATTTCTCTAGGAGGTGGGTCAAAAAGGATCTTGCTGTGATTTATGTCATAGAGTGTTCTGTAAATGGCATCTCTTATCAAATTCATACTGCAGTGAGTAATTTCAGAATTTTCTTTCCTAAGCTGGGAGATGGATATTATTGGCATATTACCACTCATTATTTGGCCCTGGTGGATAACCATTTGCTCACCAACTTGGAACTGATGACATAGGATTCCTGTAAGATCGGTTATGCAGTTAAAATAGAATCGTGTGCTCTGAGCTTTAGCCAAGGAGTCTTTAGGGCCCCAGAGGAAAACATCACTCTGCATAGAGAAATATTTCAGACAACAGCAGCATGAACCCGAAGAACATAAAGTCCAAGGTGTGGATCTGGGCCATAATCTAACATTATTTACTTGCTACTTATATTCTCTTCGGTTTTGCTGCTGAATTCAAAAGAGCAGGAGAACCCATTTCAATACGTACACGGCATTTATTATACATCTGCATTTCATGCAGGGAACACAAAGAAACAGGAACAGAATGCTTGACTTCAAAACACTTGGCCTTGGTGTGGTAACCTATTTCTCCAGTGCCCATCAGGCTAAAATGTATAATTCCAGAATCATACCTCACAGTCATGGTAAGTGATGGGCTCCTAGCGCCCACCAGAGAAATCACAGCCCGCTGATAACATTTCTCCTTCAGAGTTGCCCCAGATTTTAAAATTCAAACTTGACTAGAAAATGTAACTGAAGCCAAAGGCTACAAAACCTAATTAGCAGGATAATGAGAAGCTTGCGAAGAATTGGAAGACTGTGGAATGGGAACTTTGAAAAGACAAAGTGTTCTACTAGATACTCCATCTGGTTAGACTCGAGGAAAAGCTTAGGGAACGTTCACAGGCAACAAATCATAAAATTCACGTTAAATGTAGACTTGTTCTGTGTCCTGTCGGCATAAAGTTGAGTTTCTGTTTGAGACTGTTTACTGAGAATAGCAAAGAACTTTCCTGTAATATTGAAAGGTTTGTTTTAATAGTCCCAAGCGCTGTTGACTGACAATTCTGATACTATAAATATTTGTTATAGGAAACTATATTTGTTAAAGTATTTGCTACAGTAAACTGTTAGAACACTAGATTGTAAACTATTTTGGTCACAGAAGGCTTATTTTAACCAGCTACCTTGTGACAGTTCACTGAGTTTCCATGATCTCACTGTTTTGTTACTTCAGTTATATATAGGTGAATCAGCATGCCTTGTGACTCAAAGAAAATCATCTTTCTTTAGGCTTTTCCCCCTTTTAAACAAATCTTTTGTATTCTAAAAGTTCTATATCTACAACAGTTTTTTAATTATTTATATTTTTTAATTTCTTTTTTTTTGTGTGTTTTCATCATAGCCTATACCACTGCTTTGGTAATATTTCCTTTAGTCCTCAAACTAATGAAAAGATGTCCCTCACCCCAAAAGACTAGGTAACTCAAGTATTTGTTGAACACTAAGAATATATTGTCTGAACATTTGTCATGGTAAAAAAAAAAAAAAATGTGTTTTTTTAAAAATTTTAGACTCATGGGGAAAGAGTTAATTTCATCATACCCTTCAGTTCTTGGTACACTGTCATAATTATCTGTAAAAGCTTTCCTTTTTGAGTTTATATTTACTTTTATTTCCATCCTCCACATAGCAAACAAGTTAGTTCCTCTCCATCTCTCGGCTTTATAGGGTGGCTTTTAATCTTCTCCCCCCGTGATAACTCAGATTACCTTCCACTCCTGACCTGTGCCTGTTATCAGTGTATTGCCTGCCCCGCAAATATGAATATGGCCCCTTTTAATGTTTTTCTTTTGTCAGCTGACACAATGGTAAGCTTCCTCAGTAGACGCAGGAAGATGGAGAAACATTTCAGGAGGACTTCCCTGGTGGCGCAGTGGTTAAGAATCCACCTGCCAAGGCAGGGGACACGGGTTCCAGCCCTGGTCCGGGAAGATCCCACATGCCGCAGAACAACTAAGCCCGTGCGCCACAACTACTGAGCCCACGTGCCACAACTACTGAAGCCCGCACGCCTAGAGCACGTGCTCCGCAATAGGAGAAGCCAGGACAGTGAGAAGCCCGTGCACCGCAAGGAAGAGTAGCCCCCACTCGCCGCAACTAGAGAAAGCCCGTGCGCAGAAACAAAGACCCAACGCAGCCAAAAGAAAGAAAGAAAGAAAGAAAAGAAAGAAAAAAAAAAGAAACATTTCAGGAGCAAGGGGTTTCTTTCCTGGCTCTGCCCTCTCATCAGGGGTCTGAGTACAAGCTGGTCTCAAGTGCGGGGCACCTGCCGTGCAGTCCGCAGCACCCTGAGGCCACCAGTTTTCCCCAGGACTGTCCCACCTGCTGCAATCAGGCAGTTCTGCAGCAGCGTGCCTCCGGCCCCCAGCAGGTCCCACTAGCACCCCGCTCCATGCAGTTCTGCATCAGAGCATTGGCAGTGACCCCCTCCCCACCAACAGCTTTGCCCAGCACCCCAGAGGGTGAATTTCTGGCAAACACTAGAGGATGGATTTCCAGCCAGTTATACTGTCGAAGCACCCCAGTGACTTCTCTGCCATGCAATGAGCCACAGACAAGCCCTCTCCAACAAGGTCTAGACCGTAACCCTGGAAGAGGACAAGACCATTCGTTGGGCACCCGATTTCAGGGCAGGGGGCATGGCTACTCCTTATACCTGCGACTCCTGTATTCTTTAGCGTTCTATTTACTTCTCACTAACCAATAGCATATTACTCCAATACCCTATCAAAACCAATCATTCTTTATATTCAATTTTCCTGCTCAAATTATTGTGTGATTTCTCTCTCCTGATTGGACCCGGACTGACACATCACCTCCCCAAACATTAGTATAAAAAACATCCTCATACATGACCCCCAATGGACTTGAAATTTTATTGGGGCACATTTACCCCCAAAAAGACTTGCTAGATCATAGGTAGACATTTAATTTAACTAAGTGCTTCCTGACTGCTCATTTAAAAGTTGCACCTGTCTATACCTTCACTAGCAGGTACACTGGTACTTAGCCCCACCCGACCACCAATATTCGATAATTCAGCTCTCAAGTTTTTCTTTGTCTAATGATAGTATATTGGTACATTATTTTTCTAAATTATATGTCTCTGATTATTAATGTCTCTTCATACACTTATTGGCCTTTCAGAGTTTCCTCTTCTGCAAATTGCCTTTTCATATCTTTTGCCCATTTCTTTTATTGGGGTTTATGATGTTTTCTGGTTGAATTGTAGACGTGCTTTGTATATCCTAGAAAACACGCCCTTGTCAGTTTTAGATATTGCAAATATCTTCTTCGAATCTTTCCTCTCTCTGCAACCTTTGCCCATGACGTACTTTATTGAAAATAAATCCTCTTTTTGATGTAATAGAAAAAGTTTTGTTTAAAAGTCCTTCTCACCCCCAAATATTCTGCCATATGTCTTCCTCTGACATATAGTTTTATTGTCATAGTTAGGTTTTAAATACTCCAAAATACACTTTTGATTATGGTGTGAGAAGGGATCTGGATTTTTTTTTCTCCTAATTAGTGAGCCCCAAAAACAAATATTTTAAAGGAAAGAAGAATATGATCGTCAGCCTTTGTGGGAGACCAAAGAGTAGTGTACAACAAAGTTTAAAGTAAAAAGGAATTGTCAAGACTAATATACATAGAATGAGACAATGTATCATAAGATTATCTATTCCATATCATTATGGTAATTACTAAAATGCTGATTATGACTATGATAATTATTGGAATAGGAGAATAAAGCACTAAGCCAGAGCCTTCATCATGATTGACTAACTGTGGCTATGAATGGCATTATTCTACTTAAGAGAAATTTCATCTCTCTACTCACCACCCAGTTTTTTGTTTTTTGTTTTTTGTTTTTAAATGAAAGCTTATTTATTTTTGGCTGTGTTGGGTCTTCGTTTCTGCACGAGGGCTTTCTCTAGTTGCGGCGAGCGGGGGCCACTCTTCATCGCAGTGCACGGGCCTCTCACTGTCTCGGCCTCTCTTGTTGCGGAGCACAAGCTCCAGACGCGCAGGCTCAGTAGTTGTGGCTCATGGGCCCAGTTGTTCCGCGGCATGTGGGATCTTCCCAGACCAGGGCTTGAACCCGTGTCGCCTGCATTGGCAGGCGGACTCTCAACCACTGAGCCACCAGGGAAGCCCCCCACCACCCAGTTTTTATGGATAATTGTTTGGTTTGGTTTGGTTGCCTTGAAGTCATTCCTTTCTTTGTTGCTTTTTTTAATGACAATAGTATGTCACATTTCCTTTTCTAATTGCAGGAACACAAACCTTCTCTCTTCTCAGGCCATATGGTCTGGGTGGGATCCACCCCAGATCAAGAGTAGAGTATGTAACGAAGGCTTGACAGTCATGGTTCCCAAATTCCCTAGTCCAGTGATTGGTCAGTGAGAATATATGACCCAGGTCTGGCCTATTGGCAAACTTCATTCCCTTGCCACAGTGATTGGTCCAGTCATCTCAAATTGGTCCAATCACAGTTAACCCCAGGATTTATGCAGGAACTACAGGAAAGAGATTCACTCTCTCTCTCTCTCTCTCTCTCTCTCTCTCTCTCTTTCTCTTTCTCTCTTTTTCTGTTTTCTTCTGTTGAACTTAACCTTGGGTAGATATTATCCTGCAGTTTCCAGAAACTACCGCATGAAGCCTGCCAATAAATCTGACTATCAAACCAAGAGATGGAGAGGAACTAATTTCTGATGACATGACCTAAAGCCAACTTCACCTGGGAGTTTTCAGCTAGATGAGCTAAAAGTCTCTCTTTGGATTAAGTCAGTTTGAGATGGATTTCGTGTGATCTACAACCTAACTTACCACTTAGACGTAAGTTAGGGCATAACTTGCCAATCTTGCCAGCTGAGAAACAGCACACTGAGAAGTGGTTCAGCAGAGAGGGAGGGATTCAGCTCTCCCTTGGTGTGAATTCTAACCCACAACACAATGGGACCCCACCTTTCCCTCACCACTCATCAGTCTAAGGCGAAGTGTTCCCAGACTTGGTTTGCGGAGGATCCAAGTGCCTCACGTTGGAGAAAGGGTAAACACTCACTTCAAAGTCTTCCTTGGTTTTTCAACTTCTCTCCCCCTTCTCCATCTCCCCCTCTGTTGTTTGAAAATAAAAATGAAAGAGCCACCGCCAAGAAGGACATTAAATCAAGTGAAACAGAAAAAGGCAAAGAGAGGAAAATCCAAGGGGGAAATTCCATGCACCAGCAAAGGCTTCATTAGGCTCACAACAAAGACTAGCTCGATTTCTTTCTTATTGACATTAACAAGTTTGATGTGAGTCCAATAGAAAACAAAGCTGCATGATCTTACTGGGCGTGGTAGGGCGTGGGTTCCCAGGATCTCTGCAGCTACTTGCAAATTGCTTAATTCCACAAAGGGTCATCTTTCTTGATTGGTTTTCATTCCTTTCTATGTCCCATCAATCAAGTGCTGACCAAGCAGATGGCTGCCAGCTAGTCGTGATGGGCCAGGTCAGCAGCTGCTGCTTCATCCCGGAACTGGTCCACCCTCCCCTGCCAAGAAAATCCTTGCCCCAGGAGCGGTTCTTTAACTAGAAACCATAGGGGCCGGGTGGATATTTCCTAATGAATAAATATGACTGAATAAACTCTGTACATAGCACTATGGTAGGGGCTGGGCATGAAACAAAGAAAGGTAACTCAAGGAATAAAATAAAAACAGCTTACGTAGTGTAGAAACATAACAAATACAGTCCGTGGCAGGGTTGAGATTCAAACTCCCATCTTTGTACCCAGAGTTCTTTATTCCATCGACATGATATCTGTCTGGAAAAAAAAGGGGAGCAAGAAAAGAGGAATCATGCAAAGAGATAGAAAGAGAAGTTGGGGAGAAAGAATTAAGCATAGTATTATTCCTTGGTTTTCTTCCACGTGGCAAGCGTTAAACCAGACCGCTCACGTTATATTTTATGTTGCTCCTTACAAGAATCCGAAAGGTCGCCGTTATTGACTCTATTTTTACTGAAAATGATTCCAAAATTCAAAGAGGTGAAACAATTTCCCCGAGGTTGTAAGACTTATGAGTGTCAGAGCCAAAATTAAAACACACTTCTATCCAAAGTCCGTACCCCTCCAATGCCAAGTAAGACCGCTTCTTTCCACTCACGTGTACCAGAAACCTAAGTGTTACATTTGTTTTATGACAAAGCCCTAACATGGGGCCCATTTTCTACTACCTTTTTTAAATTTTAGAACTGTTGATGTAAATATGATTTAATCATAGAGAAATAGATATGTATTTAGAATCTGCTTTATTCTGGACACACGTTCAGTAATTCAACATTTACTGAGAGCCAAGCCCTCTGTTAGGTCCTAGAGATGCAAAGATAATTAAGACATGGTCCATTCCTTCAAGGAGTTTGGACACTACGGGAGAAAATGGACAGAGAAATAGACAAATACAAGATAGTGTGCATACTGTCCTTTAGTTTACAAGTCTATACAGGCTGTCAGGGCAGCTCAGAGGGACAGAAATTAGCCTAAACTGGGTGAAAGAGAAGGTCAGGAAGTATTTCTTGCAAGAAGTGATGTATGAATGGAGAACTTTATTTAAGGTGGCAACATGTTCCATAGTCATTCTCCCCTACAGTCTTAGCTGACCTTCCTCATTTCCTCCTTTCTGCTGTCTAGAATCCCAATGGCAGGATCTCTGCAGCTGTCTTGGACCATGTGGTGACCCGGGCTACAGAAATCGTGTTCTGTAATATTGAGGCAGAAAGACAGACATAGTCCAGGTGTGTAGAAGCCACCATACCAGCCTGGATTGGCCTGGCTGTGAATTTCTTTTGTGGGAGAGCCCAACATCTATTTTAATGCACTGTTATTTGGGGGTTTCTGTTATTCAATCCTAATCCTAGCTAATTCAGGGTAGATGCTGAGGCTATTCACAAATGGACCCTCTAAGAGCAGAGTTCGGTCCAGTAAAGGTGAGAGAAAAGGTGACTGCAATTTAAGACAAGTTCTTCTTAAGGTGTCTGTGGGACCAGGTAGAGGATAAATGTTCATTAAATAATAATAGTCATAGAGCTATAGATAAAGATTTTGAAGGGGATCAGGATATGTCACCCCAAGATATGCCATTTGGGCATAAGGATTACTTTGAGCTGAAGGCAACTGAGAATCAACAGATGTAAGAGAAATTCTCTGGCCTCCTTTTGTCTGCCTAAAAGCAGGGCATAAATTTTCCTTGTGAAGGTGCCCGTTCTCCCATACGAGGGAGAGGAAAGTGACTCATATCACTGAAGTTGGCAATGAAGATGAGTCTGCATCAACAAACCTCTAAAATCATCTTTATCTTCCATTGGTTCCCCCCTAGATTTCCTAGCCACTTCCCATTGATTTATCATTCCCCAAAGCCCAAAGCCCCTTCCCCTTGTTAAAAATGATATGTAAGCCTCCAGGTCTAAACACTTCTTTGAGTTTCACTTCTTTGCTGTGAACTGCCATGCAAAAAATAAACATTTTATTAAACTTTATATAATAAAATGTTTATTTTTTATTTATTTTATCTGTGTGGCATGTTTATATCTAGTAATAGCACACAAAAATACATAACATCATCATTAACACGATTAAGGATGAGCTTAGCCCAGCAGTTCCAGTTAATAATATTGTTCTAAGGCTAATTAATGAATATATATTTAGTTGGCCATAAGACACGAGACAATCAGCCTTTTTCTGACCAACTCTAACTACATCAAGTTAATTAAACTTGTAGTTAGCTAAAGTTCAGATTTAAGTCCAGAGCCAAGAAGATGATATTTTCACTGTTACAGTATTCAAAGGTTTGTTAAAGGATCTACTGGTGTTACTGAGGTTTCATTTTTTTTAATTAAAAAAAATCTGTTCAAGATTTTTTAATTTCTAATTCCTACTTTTATTTCTGGTCCTGAGCACTTGAAGACTGTAGACACACAGTCTAGTCAAATAATACTAATGGTATCATACAAACATTTGGTTAAATTTGGAGAAGCAAATTTATTGTATATGAACAACCACTCCCATTGTAGATATTACTAACTCATCTTGGCTCTATTTCTCACTAATCCAGGAAACAGTATATACAAGACTTTGCTCCAGTTACTCTCAATAGAATAGAGTTCATTTATGAGATGAAGCTTACTGATTATTGAGGCCCTAGAGTAACCACAAGATGAAAAGGAAAATACATACTGTGGAAGTGAGAGGAAAAAGATCAGGAAAAGTAATATCATTTTCTGGGAAAGGTAGAAAGATAGTTGCGTTATTGATACAATTTAAGTTGGTAAACAGGGCTGGTAGTTTCGGATTATCATCATTTAAATTCCATTAGATATTCATTCCTTTGAAAGTAATTCTTCTTATTCAACAGGAAATACCATCAGAAGGCCAAAAATATAATACTATAACAGTCATTAACAATTTTATCAAATTTCTTCTTTTATTTTATTGAGGTATAATTGACATTATATTAGTTTCTGGTATACAACATAATGATTTGATATTTGTATATATTGTGAAATGATCACCACAGTAAGTCTAGTTAACATCCGTCATCATACATAGTTACAGAATTATTTTTTCTCATGTTGAGAACGTTTAAGGTCTACTCTCTTAGTAACTTTGAAACATGCAATGCAGTATTCTTAGTAACTATAGTTGCCATGCTGTACATTACATCCCCATGACTTACTTATTTTATAACTATAAGTTTGAACCTTTTGACCCACTTCACTCATTTTGCCAACTCCCACCTCTGGCAACCACCAATACGTTCTCTGTATCTTTGAGCTTGTTTGTTTCATTTTGATTTGTTTTGCTTTTTAGATTCCACATATAAATGAGATCATAGGGTATTTGTGTTTCTCTGTCTGACTTATTTCACTTAGCCTAATACTTTCACGGTCCATCCATGTTGTCACAAATGGCAAGATTTCATTCTTTTTTATGGCTAATATTCATATATATATATATATATCTCTCACATTTTCTTTAACACTCATCTGTTGATGGACATTTAGGTTGTTTCTATATCTTGGTTATCGTAAATAATGCTCTGATGAACACAAGGGTGCCTATATCTTTTTGAGTTAGTGTTTTTGTTTTATTTGGATAAATACCCAGGGATGGAATTGCTAGATCATGTGGTAATTCTATTTTTAACTTTTTGAGGAACCTCCATACTGTTCTCCATGGCAGCTGCACCAATTTACATTTTCGCCAACAGTGCACAAGGGTCCTCTTTTCTCCACATCCTCTCCAATACTTGTTATTTCTTATCTTTTTGATAAAGCCATTCTAACAGGTGTGAGGTGATAGCTCATTGTGGTTAGATAATATCTCACTATTTTTTATGTTTTTACTGTTATCCCTTGATAGTTCCCTATCAATGGCCCAACCTCCCATTAATAAAAATCATGTGACTTTTCTCCTGTTGAGCTCTCTTCTATGTTTAATTCACAGGCCCCTAGACCATGAACCCAACAGTGTAGAAGGGAAGTTTTTCCTCCCTGACAGCTTTGTCCATCATTCTGTGGTAGAAGTCATGAAACAAAAAAAAGAGGAATCAGGGGAAGGTAATAAAATGAGAATTAAAAATAGAACTCTGGGGAATTTAAATATTTCAGTGACAGCAGAGGAAAAGAAGCTATTGAAGAAAAATGAGAAGTGACAGAGAGAGGACAGGAAAATGTAGAGAGCAGTATTATGGAATTCGCAGGAGGTGAGAGTTGCAGAAGCAGCATCAAATCCTGCAGAGGCATCAAGTTAGATAGGCCTGAGAAGCATCCATGGGATTTAGCAACAAAATATAACTGAAAACTTAATCATAAATGTTTCAGTAGAGTGAAGAGGAGAAAGTTGAAAACACTGTGCAGAAGAGCGAATGGGAGATGAGGAAGTGGTGTATTGGCTTCCTACTTGTGTCATAACAAATTACCACAAATGTAGTGACTTAACCCAGCATAAGCTTATTATGCCATAGCTGGTAGGTCAGAAGCCAAGAGGGCTGCTTCAGGTCTCACTCACCAGGCTAATCCAAGTGTGGGCTGGTGGAGACTCTGGGGAAAAATCTACTCTTTCCAGTTGTTGGCAGAATTCTGCTCCACGTGGTTGTTGGACTGAGGTCCCCATTGTCTTGCTCTCTGCCAGCTTGTTCTCAGCATGTAGGGGCGGTCTACATTCCCCAGCTCCATCTTCAAAGTCATATATAGCTGACTTTGGTCCAATCTTGATCACACTTCAAATCTCCCTGACCTCTCCACCTGGATCATCTCTCCTGCCTTCCTTTTCTGCTTTTAAAGGCTCATGTGATTACGCTGGGTCCACCTAGATAATCCCAGATAATCTCTCTATGTTAAATTTAGCTGATTAATTACCTAATTCTACCTGCAAAATCCCTTCACAGAAGTATCTAGATTAGTGTTTGATCGAGAAACCTAGGGACAGGAATCTTGGGGGAGGCATCTTTAGGATTCTTCCTACCACAAGTGGCAACAGTGAGCATATCAACTCTTTCAAGAAGATGGGTTATAAATGTTCTGGAAGCAGACAGAAGGCAGCATCGTGTCAAGGAGAAGTTGTTTTTTGCTTTTGTCTTTTTTTTATATATATAAAATGAGAGAGACTCAGATACATGCCTATTCAGAAGGGAAAGCCAGTAGAGAGAAAACTTTGGAAAATAGAGGAGAAAAAAATGAAAAGTTGATTGAACCACCTCTGAGGAGGTAGACAGAACTGAGACCCAGATCCTAGGTGGAGACATCTAGTCTTCTGCTTAATGTTACAGGTAGAAAGGAGGAAAGTGTAGGGAACTTACACAGGTCAAGAAGTGGCAGTAATAGCAAGTCATCAAGGAAGTTTTTTTAATCACTGTTATTTTCTCTAAAGCAGTAGTTCTCGGGAGTTCCCTGGCAGTCCAGTGGTTAGGACTCAGCACTTTCACTGTGGGAGCCCGGGTTCTATCCCTGGTCGGGGAACTAAGATCCCGCAAGCTACGCCGTGTGGCCAAATTTAAGAAAATAAATAAATAAAGCAGTAGTTCTTAAAGTGTCCTCCCTGGACGAGTAGCATCAACATCACCAAAGAGCTTACTAGAAAAGTAAACTCTAACCTGCTACCCCAGACCAACTTCATTGGAAATTCTGGGGGGAGGGCCCAGAAATCTATGTCTAACAATCCCCCCAGGTGACTGTGATACATGCTCAAGTTTGAGAGTAACTCTTAAAGTAAGACGCAAGCTCACTTGCTAAGACTGAGAAGGAAGTGGTGATGTAAAAGACTTCAAGAGAATGGGAAGCTTTGAAAGAAGTTTTGGGAAGAAAAATAGAGATTGTTTGGGAACTTACGAAAGGAGAGCCGCAGATACATCCTGTCAAACTCCAGTAATCGAATTCCAGTCCTGGGTGTAAAGATGGAGTGGAAGGTCCAATAGCCTTCTGACCAAAAAAAAAAAAAAAAAAAAAAAAAAATAGTATAGGGACTTTCCTGGCTGTCCAGTGGTTAGGACTCTACACTTCCAATGCAGGGGCCGTGGGTTCGATCCCTGGTTGGGGAACTGAGATCCAGCATGCTGCATGTCATGGCCAAAATAAATCAATATCAACAAATAAATAAAGTTAAAAAAAAAAAAAGCTTCTATTTGGCAGGGAGTGGGGCTATTACATCCACCCATGCTCCACCAGCCAACTCAAGTTATAAGGCCGGAACCAAAGCCAGTCAAATGGGCACGTGAGTTCTGCCCAGGGAGATATGGCAAGGCTGGAGCGAGAATAAGTAATGTGAACAAACAGCACATGCTATTACCTATTAGAATGACTGAGTAATTTCAAAAGGGATATGCTAGGCTCTAGTTGAAAGCAAAAGCCAGAGAACCCCCAGAAGGCAACCTGGACCCCACCAAAATGGTAAAGGTTTTCTACGATTCTGGAAACTTAATTCCTTTTGCAGTGTGTGCACATTGGTTATTTCTGATTGGTGACCACCAATGGTCAGTGTACTCATTTGCTAGAGCTATTATAGCAAAGTCCCACAGACTGGGTGGCTTAAACAGAAAGGTAGTGTCCCGTTCTGGAGGCAGGAAGTCCAAGATCAAGGTGTCAGCGGGGTTGGCTCCTTCCGAGGACTGAGGAAAGTGTCTGTTCTAGGCCTCTCTCCTTGGCTTGTAGATGGCCACCTTCATGTTCACATGGCATTCTCCCTGTGTGCGTGTCTGTATCCAAATTTCCTTTTTATTAAGGACTTAATAAAAGGTGTCCTTCGATTAAAGGACCACCGTACTCCAGCAGGACTGCATCTTAACTAATTATATCTGCAAGGACCCCATTTCCATAAAAGGTCCTATTCACAAATATCGCATGATATCACTTATACGTATCTTTAAAAATGCTACAAATGAACTTATTTACAAAACAGAAATAGAGTTAAAGGTGTAGAAAACAATCTTAGGGTTACCAGGAGGAAGGGGGAATAGAGTAAATGAGAGATTGGGATGGACATATACACACTACTATATATAAAATAGATAACTAATAAGGACCTACTGCAAAGCACAGGGAACTCTACTCAATACGCTGTAATGGCCTATATGGGAAAAGAGTCTAAAAAAGAGTGAATGTATGTATCTGTATAAATGAGTCACTGTGCTGTACAGCAGAAAGTAATACAACATTGTAAATCAATAACACTCCAATAAAATTTTTTTTCAAAAGGTCTTATTCTAAGCTACCGGGGGTTAGACTTCAATGTATGAGTTTGGGAGAATATAATTCAACCCATAAGAGGCAACAATAAAATCCTTGCAAGACCTGGCTTGTTTTTCAGAAGCAGCAAGAAATTGGAGAGCTGTCCTTTCACTCTAGTCTTTCTGGCCGAGAAAGGCACTGCAAGTAGTGAATTTTAGCAGCTTACAAAGGAGAACTGTGAACTGAGTCTCCTTAGCACCCTAAACTGGAAACTGACCTCCCTGGTCCACTGGTGCAAACAGTGCACAGAACACTGTTCGAATGAACAGGTTGTGTAGAGACACAGTATCTATGAGGATTCTTGGTCAGGTGGAATTCACTGTCTGAGCTGAATACGTGTAATTACCTAAAGCTCCTTCTCCCAGAGACCAGATAGAATTTGGGCGGCATATTTCTGACCAAACATGTGCTCAGCTGCTTACCCATCACAAAGAGGCTGGGTGGGAAGGGCAGCTGGGTTACCTGCTGTCCCCATAAGTGGTAGTGGCCGCAGAAGCCAGCAGCCAATAGCTAATACCTCCGCTTTGGGGCGCGGTGAGCAACTCAGCTACAATTCTGCCTGCTCTCAGCACCTGTCTTCCGCCGCCCTTTCTTTCTTTTTATTTATTTTTTTTGACATCTTTATTGGAGTATAATTGCTTTACATTGTTGTGTTAGTTTCTGCTGTATAACAAAGTGAATCAGCTATACTGTATACATATATCCCCATATATCCTCCCTCTTGTGTCTCCCTCCCACTCTCCCTATTCCACCCCTCTAGGTGGACACAAAGCACTGAGCTGATCTCCCTGTGCTATGCGGCTGCTTCCCACTAGCTATCTATTTTATATTTGGTAGTGTATATATGTCCATGCCACTCTCTCACTTCGTCCCAGCTTACCCTTCCCCCGCCCCGTGTCCTCAAGTCCATTCTCTACGTCTGTGTCTTTATTCCCGTCCTACCCCTAGGTTCTTCATGACCTTTTTTTTAGATCCCATATATATGTGTTAGTGTACGGTATTTGTTTTTCTCTTTCTGACTTACTTAACTCTGCATGACAGACTCTAGGTCCATCCACCTCACTACAAACCGCCGACCTTTCTTATTTTAATAAAAGCCGCCAGTCTCCCTGGCACCGCCAAGAACAGTGCCTCTCCTTCCGCTTCCCCGCATGATTCCCTCGCTCTCCAGAAAGGCTACTCATCTCACTATGCCTCCTGCCCTTTCCTAGCGTAAATTATCATTGTTCACGTAGGTAGGAGTCACTGTTTCCCCAGCTCTTTCTCTCTCTCCGATCCTTGTGATTCTTTTCATTTTCTTTATGAACTCGTGCCCTTCCCCTGTGCCCACCCCCCCATCCTACCCACCTACATGCACGCGTGCGCGCGCGCGCGCACACACACACACACACACACCGACCTATAAAGGCTCACCAGGGCAGCTCAGGAAGGAGAAGCCGTAGCTGCCAACAGCTTTTGTGTTCCCACTGAAAGTCAGAAACTGACTGTACTATAATAGACCCGTGGTAACATTCCAAGCCCCGCTGTGAGCCCGAGCTGAAGCACACACACCTTCTCCCGTCACACCTTTTCTCAGCATCACAGGCCCCCGCCTCAGCCACAGGCACAGGCAGAGAGGCTCAGGCCAGGTCTGCAGGGAAAGGGCGGGCTAGGGTCCGATCACAGGTTCGATTCAGGCTCATGGCAGCACCGTGAAGCTCCTGGCCCAGCGATGTTTGTCCTTCGGTGTCCATGACCTAGAGCAATACTGGGTTGTACAGACAGTAAAGTCTGGACGGTGCCTGCAGCACCCAGGGCTGAGGGCCTGACCTAACCGCCCCCATAGTAAAGATAACACAGTAACATAGGGCCTGACCTAAACCCGCCCCCATAGTAAAGATAACACAGTAACATAGGGCCTGACCTAACCCCCCCCCCCCGTAGTAAAGATAACACAGTAACATAGGGCCTGACCTAACCGCCCCCCCAAAGTAAAGATAACACAGTAACATAGGGCCTGACCTAACCCCCCCCATAGTAAAGATAACACAGTAACATAGGGCCTGACCTAACCCCCCCCATAGTAAAGATAACACAGTAACATAGGGCCTGACCTAACCCCCCCCCATAGTAAAGATAACACAGTAACATAGGGCCTGACCTAACCCCACCCCCATAGTAAAGATAACACAGTAACATAGGGCCTGACCTAACCCCACCCCCATAGTAAAGATAACACAGTAACATAGGGCCTGACCTAACCCCCCCCATAGTAAAGATAACACAGTAACATAGGGCCTGACCTAACCCCCCCCATAGTAAAGATAACACAGTAACATAGGGCCTGACCTAACCCCCCCCATAGTAAAGATAACACAGTAACATAGGGCCTGACCTAACCGCCCCCCCAAAGTAAAGATAACACAGTAACATAGGGCCTGACCTAACCCCCCCCATAGTAAAGATAACACAGTAACATAGGGCCTGACCTAACCCCCCCCATAGTAAAGATAACACAGTAACATAGGGCCTGACCTAACCCCCCCCCATAGTAAAGATAACACAGTAACATAGGGCCTGACCTAACCCCCCCCCACAGTAAAGATAACACAGTAACATAGGGCCTGACCTAACCGCCCCCCCCATAGTAAAGATAACACAGTAACATAGGGCCTGACCTAACCCCACCCCCATAGTAAAGATAACACAGTAACATAGGGCCTGACCTAACCCCCCCCATAGTAAAGATAACACAGTAACATAGGGCCTGACCTAACCCTGCCCCCATAGTAAAGATAACACAGTAACATAGGGCCTGACCTAACCGCCCCCCCCAGAGTAAAGATAACACAGTAACACAGGGCCTGACCTAACCCCCCCCATAGTAAAGATAACACAGTAACATAGGGCCTGACCTAACCCCCCCCATAGTAAAGATAACACAGTAACATAGGGCCTGACCTAACCCCCCCCCATAGTAAAGATAACACAGTAACATAGGGCCTGACCTAACCCCACCCCCATAGTAAAGATAACACAGTAACATAGGGCCTGACCTAACCCCCCCCCACAGTAAAGATAACACAGTAACATAGGGCCTGACCTAACCGCCCCCCCCATAGTAAAGATAACACAGTAACATAGGGCCTGACCTAACCCCACCCCCATAGTAAAGATAACACAGTAACATAGGGCCTGACCTAACCCCCCCCATAGTAAAGATAACACAGTAACATAGGGCCTGATCTAACCGCCCCCATAGTAAAGATAACACAGTAACATAGGGCCTGACCTAACCCTGCCCCCATAGTAAAGATAACACAGTAACATAGGGCCTGACCTAACCGCCCCCCCCAGAGTAAAGATAACACAGTAACACAGGGCCTGACCTAACCCCCCCCATAGTAAAGATAACACAGTAACATAGGGCCTGACCTAACCCCCCCCATAGTAAAGATAACACAGTAACACAGGGCCTGACCTAACCCTGCCCCCATAGTAAAGATAACACAGTAACATAGGGCCTGACCTAACCGCCCCCCCCATAGTAAAGATAACACAGTAACATAGGGCCTGACCTAACCCCGCCCCCATAGTAAAGATAACACAGTAACATAGTAAAGTAATTCTCATTAGAGAATGAACTTATGGTTACCAGGAGGGAAGAGTGGAGGGGGATGAAAAAGCATAGAAAAAAATAAATTTACAAAAATAAAATAAAGATACCACGGGGGCTGGGGAGGGAGGTGAGACTGTGAAGGGCCCGCCTGCACTCCCAGGGCCCCAGAGGCATCCGCTTGCAGGTAAACCCTGAGTCAAGGTTCCTGACCAGCGCCATCCCGACAAAATCTAGAAGGAAGTCAACATTATCTTTGGTAGTTTCCTCTATAGCTTTTGCCCAAAAGAGTCTTGGGCGCAGACAACACTCCGAAGCTCCAGGCAAACATGGACAACTACCCACCTGGCCCGTGCGTGTCGGTGTCCCAGCGACTCACAAACACCGTGTCCCAAACCGAAGCCCAGCTCCCAACAATTCCCACCTGCTTCCGCCCACCCAGCGGCAAGCTCCGCCCACCCAGCGGCAAGCTCCGCCCCGGACCACCTCCTAAATGCTCCGGACTGTTTGTCCCTTTCTCTGACCCGCCACCTTTTCAGGTCTTCCGCTTTTCAGGTCTCCCTCGTTGCCCTTTAAGGTCTCGGTAATAACCCCTCAAAGCAGGATCTGAGGCAGACAGACAGGCATTCTGACCAGGGAGACCTGTGCTTAGAACCGAACCCTTCCACTAACCTGCCACGTGGCCTGGAACAAGACAATAAGCTTGTTAGGCTTAGTTTCCCTACGTCTGAAATAGGATATAACACCATCTTTGCAAGATGGTGGGAGGATGTGATGAAACCTATGTAGAGAGATATTTGTCATTCTCCTTGATTTCTTTTTTTTGGGGTGGGGTGGGGGGCCTGCGGTATCTTAATTACCCTACCAGGGATCAAACCCGTGTCCCCTGAATTGAGACCACAAAGTCTTAACCACTGGACCACCAGGGAAGTTCCCAATCTCCTTGATTTCTGAATTCACTTCTAGTGCCTTTCACATTATGGTCCGTGTGAATAGCGCCCCCTAGAGACAGCCACTTCGTGGTCCTGCCCCTTAAACAGTAATATAGAACCTCAAACTTTCTCTAGATTTTCTAAAATTATTTCACCCTTTTACTTAATCTACGATACGGAAGCAATTTTATGTAGAAAAATATTTTAGATCTATATGTCTTGAAAGATTGTATTATGAAATTTATTTTAATATAATCTT
This sequence comes from Grampus griseus, assembly GCF_964374135.1. Lineage (NCBI taxonomy): Eukaryota > Metazoa > Chordata > Mammalia > Artiodactyla > Delphinidae > Grampus > Grampus griseus. Next base: position 25,815,354 of record NC_139015.1, on the reverse strand, counting down.
AACAATATATATTCATTTATTCAATAAATATGGCTTGAGGCCCTGATGTGTGCCAGGTACTGCGCTAATTCATATAGACACATGTTAACTGATCCTCATTTAGTAAATGATATGTCATTTAATTTCCCTTAAATTTTTTATATAGAAAAAATATTTTGGCAATGAACATACACACATTACTGTATGTAAGAAATATAACCAACAAGGTCCTACTGTATAGCACAGGGAACTATAGTCAATATTCTGTGCTAACCTATATGAGAAAAGAATCTAAAAAAGAATGAATATATGTATATGTCTATGTATAACTGAATCACTTCACTGTACACCTGAAACTAACACAAATTGTAAATCAATATACTCCAATAAAATTAAAATAAAAAAACAAAAAGTATGTCCTGGATAAACAACAAGGTCCTACTGTATAGCACAGGGAACTATAGTCAATATTATGTGGTAACCTATATGAGAAAAGAATCTAAAAAAGAATGAATATATGTATATGTCTATGTATAACTGAATCACTTCACTGTACACCTGAAACTAACACAAATTGTAAATCAATATACTCCAATAAAATTAAAATAAAAAAATTAAAAGTATGTCCTGGATAAACAACAAGGTCCTACTGTATAGCACAGGGAACTATATTCAATATCCTGTGATAAAGCATAATGGAAAAGAATATAAAAAGAATGTGTGTATATATATATGTATAACTGAATCACCTTGTTGTACAACAGAAATTAACACAGCATTGTAAATCAACTATACTTCAATAAAATAAATAAATTTTTTAAGTTAAAGAAAATATTTTTGTTGTCAAAAATTCTAAACTGGCATCAAATTACATTGAAGACTGAATTTATATGAAAATATGTATTCAAATCAACCCTATGTTAAGCCCTCAAATCCAGGCAGAAACTGCCTGCACTCCCTAAATGTCTGCATTCATTTATTTTGCATTAAAATATGAAGGGGTTTAATATTTGTATGTTTTATTCCTAATTGACAAGATGAGAGAACATGATATTTACAAGTACTGTTGGTCTTTGAACAGCTTGTGGGTTAGGAGCCCTGACCCTACTCATGGTCAAAAATCCATGTATAATTTATAGTCAGCCCTCTGCATCTGTGGTTCCTCTATATTCGTAGTTCCTTCATATCCGACTTTCTGCACCCTTGTATTTAACCAACCGAGGATCGAGTAGTACTGTAGTATTTTCTATTTAAAAAAGCCCGCGTATACGTTGTTCCACACAGTTCAAATGCATGCTGCTCAAGGGTCAACTGTACTTCTCTGCAAATAACATATTTTTGGTACGAACAGCATTTACTCCCATTTAATGAAAAGGAGAACTGCTATATACCCACCACTCTGTTTTCTCTTTTTAACCTATGTTTTAGGCCAGAGACATTTAATGTGTCTCTAAAACATTTGATCGATGGGAGATAACTCAAACTGATGATAAAGATCTACTTGAAGGGAACTTACAGAAATATTTTCAATCTCTACTCCTAACTTGTAATGTTTTAAAATCTGTGTTCCTTACACTTCCTTTCTTCAACCAATGGCACATTCTAGGAACGGAGTAAATAATAATTGAGAGTGAAATAGCCAGGGGCATTCAGCTGAGGAGTAGCCCATCTGCCAAGTGGGAGAAACACAAGGCACTCACTTAACACACACTCACAAGATCTCAGGTTGTTCCCTTTTTAAAGGGCCAAGAATGTTCCAATACTACTATGTGTATTTGCTCGTAGAAGTTGAAACCCGCTACTGCTGCCTTTAGTGAGGTGGTTGCTGGAGAACACCTTTACAAACCAACACCTGGAACACTTAGGATGTTAGAGCTCACTGGTTCTTTTCAGCCCTTCAATACCTGTTTTGAGCACAGCCCATTACCTAAGAGATCATCCATTCCATCTGTTATAAAACCTAAATGTGATACTATTGTTCCTGCTTGAAATCTTTTGTTATTTCTCCAGAGAGTTGGAAATGAAGTTCAAATCCCTTTGCAAGAAATTCACAACAACCACACACACACACAACCAAAGCGCAGCCGTCCCACCCAGGCCTTTTTTTTTTTTTTTATGGCTGCGTTGGGTCTTCGTTTCTGCGCGCGGGTTTTCTCTAGTTGCAGAGAGTGGGGGCTACTCTTCATTGCGGTGCACGGGCTTCTCATTGCGGTGGCTTCTCTTGTTGCAGAGCACGGGCTCCAGGCACGCGGGTTCAGTAGTTGTGGCACACAGGCTCGGTAGTTGTGGCGCACGGGCTTAGTTGCTCTGCGGCATGTGGGATCTTCCCGGACCAGGGCTCGAACCCGTGTCCCCTGCACTGGCAGGTGGATTCTTAACCACTGCGCCGCCAGGGAAGTCCCCACCCAGGCTTTCTGCAGGTACCATTCTCTCATGCAGTTCTCTACTTTTCCTGGGATGTGTCCCCCACTCTCTGTTGGAGTGTTTTCCCTATTTTTCCACTTAGCTAACACCTTCATATCCTTCTACAAGTTCAAAGTTCACTCTTACCAGGAACCTCCCTGGTCAAAAGGACTCTTTCCTCCACCCACTCATGCTTCCTTTTCTGAAAATGCATTCACAACACCACTATAGTTCTTGCCTTCACACTTAAGGTAACGGAGATGTGGTAAGGGGTGCCTCCTTTCTCATAGCCCCCCAAACTCCACTTAATTATGGGTTTATGTGAGAAAACCAACCCCAGAATCTCAAAGGCTGAAAACCACAGAGACTGTTCTTACTACTTGTCCGTGGAGGGTCAACCATGGCTTCCCTCCTTGTCTTTGGGGGTCTGGGTCAAAGGGACAGTCCCCACCTGGGACTTACTTATCCCTTGGGAGAAGGAGAGAAGCAGGAAAACAGGAAATACATTCTGATGGTTCCTAAAGCTTCTCCAGGGAACTGGCACACTGCTCTCTCCAATCATATTAGCCAACTCAAAGCATATGCTCAGCCTGATACAGGTGAGGTGGAAAAGCATCCTCTTCCCAAAGTCACACACAGTAAATCTCATGACGACAGGCAGAGATGTAGGCTCCTCTTACATGGATGGGAAGAGAAAATGATCGGGAACAATAACGCAATCTGCTACAGACCAATAGCTTTCTTCTTGCATCTTCACTAGTAGGAATTAAGTCTGTGTACGGTTGTGCAGTGCTGATGGGACAGACCCAGGGACGCCCACCTCTGGGTAAGCAGTAGCTTCAGATTTCCCATTTTCTTTCTTTTTTTAAAAAATTTTATTGAAGTAGAGTTGGTTTACAATGTTGTGTTAATTTCTTCTGTACGGCAAAGTGACTCAGTTATACGTGGATATATTCCTTTTCATATTCTTTTCAATTATGGTTTGTCACAGGATATTGAATATAGTTCCCTGTGCTGTACAGTAGGACCTTGTTGTTTGTCCACCCTTTATATGATAGTTTGCCTCTGCTAATCCCATACTGCCGATCCCAGATTTCCCATTTTCTTGTGTTGAGCCTGACATATTCTTTTCCAGTCCCTCTTCAAAACTGCCACCTTGATTTTATTTCATAGGATTCTATTCCTAGTTCTCCCAAGACTTCCTATGTAAAAGAATTCATGGGCTTCCCCGGTGGCGCAGTAGTTGAGAGTCCGCCTGCCGATGCAGGGGACGCGGGTTCGAGCCCCGGTCTGGGAAGATCCCACATGCCGCGGAGCGGCTGGGCCCGTGAGCCATGGCCGCTGAGCCTGCGCGTCTGGAGCCTGTGCTCCGCAACGGGAGAGGCCACAACAGTGAGAGGTCCGCGTACCGCAAAAAAAAAAAAAAAAAAAGAATTCATTGTTCCCATCCAGCGCCCCCGTTACAGTCTCTACCAAAACAACACAGCCCTTCTATTCTTGCTAAACATGAAAGTAAGCAGAGCAGTGACAGAAAGGGCCAACACCAGGGAACTGAGAAATCTCAAAGAGCCCCCAGAGTCCCACAGCGATAACCTGACTGCCCTTCTTAGCAGATACATGGAATCTGCAAAACACCTTTCTGAAGATGGATTCTCCCCCCGACCCTGGCTTCAATCCTTTGTCCCAAAGCCTAAAACATCAAAACAGCTGGGTTTGGCGTGAAGCTAATCAAACTTAAGCCTCAGGGTTGTATTACTTTCCTGTGCTGCTGGGACAAATTACCACAAACTTGGAAACTTAAAGCAGCACATATTTATTCTCTCACCATTCTGGAGGCCACAAGTCTGAAACCAGTAACCCTGGACCCAATTACGGTGTCGGCAGGACCGTGCTCCCCAAAGAGGTTCTAGGGGACATCTGTTCTTGCCCCTCCCAGTTTCTGGTGGCTCCCAGCCCTCCCTGACTTGTGGCCACATCCCTCCAATCTCTGCCCCCATGGTCACATTGCCTCATCCTGGGTCCAATTTCCTTTTGCCTCCCTCTTATGAAGATTCATGTGGGGACTTCCCTGGTGGTCCAGCAATTAAGACTCCGTGCTCCCAAGGCAGGGGGCCCAGGTTCGATCCCTGGTCAGGGAACTAGATCCTGCATGCCGCAACTAAGGGTTTGCATGCTGCAACTGAAGATCCCGCACACGGCAATGAAGATCCCACATGCTGCAACTAAGACCCAGTGCAGCCAAGTAAATAAATAAATATTAAAAGAAGAAAAAGAAGAAGATACATGTGATTGCTTTTAGGGCCCACTCAGATAATCTAGAATAATCTCCCCTTCTCAAAATCCTTTTTCCATACAAGGTAACAGGTTCCATGGAATAGATATGACTATCTTTGGAGGGACCATTTTCAGCCTACCCAAGGGCCCTCACATACATAAGTTCTTCTCCATAACTGGGAGAGAGGGCTGCCAGAGGATCCCCTGGCAGGTGGCACCTGCTGGACCAGAAACTGTGGGGAAACCCAAAAAGGGGACCAGCCAGGGTGGGCTTGAGAAGCTGAAAGGAGCTTTTCTAAATGATCAACCATAGAAAACTCACTGGGATCTATCATGAAGAACCTAGGGGCAAGACAGGAATAAAGAACCAGAACTACAAGAGAATGGACTTGAGGATATTGGGAGGGGGAAGGGTAAGCTGTGACAAAGCGAGAGAGAGGCATAGGCATATATACACTACCAAACCTAAGGTAGATAGCTAGTGGGAAGCAGCCGCATAGCACAGGGAGATCAGCTCGGTGCTTTGCCACCGCCTGGAGGAGTGGGATAGGGAGGGTGGGAGGGAGGGAGACGCAAGAGGGAAGAGATATGGGAACATATGTATATGTATAACTGATCCACTTTGTTATAAAGCAGAAACTAACACACCATTGTAAAGCAATTATACTCCAATAAAGATGTAAAAGAAAAAAAGAAAACTCACTGGGATCACCTGTGCTGGAGGAAAGGCTGAATTACTTTTCTATCCATGCTATAGAAAATATGGCATCATTCTTGCCATATAAAGGGGCAATTAAACTAGCAAGAGCAAAGCCTGTGAAAACATTTCCAGTCTGTCGTTTAGTTAAATTCATAAACATATTATTTATACTCTGGATTTGTGAATTGTTTCAATTACAGCTCTGTGATTATCTGGGCTGGCTTATAATTATTATTCCCTGGATGGTCCATAGATCCTGTCTCCCAGTTAGCCAGCCAAACCTTAGCTGAGATGCAGCTCTGAAGGGATTGGCAGATGTAAACAAAGTCCCAAATCCGTGGGTTAATCGTGACTAAATCCAGTGAGAGCACTTTAAACAGCCCACGGACGTTCACAGAGGCTCAGGACTGCAGGCAGCAGCGGGGAAAGGACGGGGAAAACGAGTTCTACGTGTCCCGACGCTCAGATCAATTCAAGCAGCCTACACGTGGGAAATGAAAAGAAGCGGAATAGTGCCCTGATGGCTGGAAGCTGATGGAGCCAACACCGGTGAGTTGGATCCGAAAATGAAGGAAGCTGAGAGAGAACCTCACAAAGGAAAGAGGCAATCAGAATCTCTCGGGCCCATCTTCAGCATCAGAAACCCGGCTACAGCCTCAAACTGTTTCATAAGGGCAAAGCCATCCGCCGAAAACTGAATGAAAACTGCCTGAAAGAAGGCCACGCAGATCCAAGCCTGATTGCCAGGTGGAAAACACATAGTCCTGAGAATGTGTGTTGCCTGCGATGTATTCGGATGCTAGGATGCCGACTTTGGAAGAAGTGGCATCTCCCGGGTTCTCCAAAGCCAGCGGGAAACCTGCAGGATCACGGAGTGTGTGCCCAGTGTCTGCAGTCTGATCAGGGCCCGGGCTGCACACTGACTCTGCCCCTCTGAAAGTGATCTACTCTGAGGACCGCAGGATCTGCCACGGGTGCTCTGAACACTGAGCCCTCCGTGGTCATCTCCACGCCCATTTCCAACACACACCTCCGCCCCCAGCAGTAGTGGTGGACTTCTGATGCCTCAGAACCAGATCCAGAACTTCAGGGCAATTGGAACCTTGATCTCAATTCCATTTGAAAGACAAAAGGATATCCCGATTCCATATACTCACGACTTCTTCCTTTCCCCAAATTCAATGTCGTGAACATAAAATTGAAAAAGATTAACAAAGGAATAAACAGTCACCAGAAGGAAAACACTGATTCTTGCCACCTTCTGGTACTTCACATGCAGGAAGACAGTAACCAAGGGACTTGGAGCAAACGTCATCCTAAAGGGAGGAAAAACGCAGTCTTGTATTTTCAGAATCTTTCCACCAGGTGGCGCTTGCTGAGACTGTGAAAAAACAAAATATCAAAGATTTTGCGTAAGCGACTTGTATTTCCTTCCAAGTACAAATAGGAACTTTCTAGGAATGTGAGACTAAGCCGAGAAAAAAAAGAATCTGAATTCATGTCCAAGATTATGGAAGCGTTTTCTGTTTTGGGGGTTTTTTTTGGCCAGACTTCTGCCTTCTGTTTTCTCCCTGGAACTGTCAATACTGAATGGGAAGCAGAGATTCTCCCTGATCCTTCCTGATCAATAAATGGTTACATTTTTCACCGATAAGTCACCTGTGTTCTCCATGACCTTAAGTGTGGGTAGCAGGAACTACTGTCCACTCTTAAGAGATAAAAGGGTACTGCTTTTCATGTGCCCAAAATATTCGTGCTTGAAACAGAAAGCCTTGCCCAGAACCTTGACTTATACCTTGCCATGTAAAAAGAGTGTTAAGATTGCCTTGCACTGTAAGATGTTTAAGAATTTACAAAACAAGAAGGCATGTTGGAGTCAGAAGTCCTGAATATCTCTCCTGGTTTGGACTCGTAAAACTGCGAAACTTCGTCAAGTCACAAGGTATAAAAGACTCAGTTTCAATATCTACAAAATGATGATACTAATCATGGTTTGGGGAACCAAGTGAGAAAATGTCTGTGAAACCCACAAAACCTGAGATGTTCAACTTCACTAGCCATTAGGGAAATACCAACGAAAATCACAGTAACATACTGCTCGACACCCATTAGGATGGCTATTATCCAAAACACAAGAAATAACAAAAGTCAGTGAGGATGGAGAGAACTTTGAATCTGTGTGCCTTACTGGTGGCAGCATAGCATTGTGTGACTTTTGTGGAAAACACTCTAGCAGTTCCTCAAAAAGCTAGACGTAGAATTATCATATGATCCAGCAATTCCACTCCTCAAAGGAATTGAAAGCAGGAGTTCAAACAGACAGTTGCACACCAATGTTCATACCAGCATTATTCACAATAGCCAAAAGCGGAGGCAACACAAGTGTCCATCAGCAGGTGAATGGATAAACAAAATGGGGTAAATTCATACAATGGAATTTTTTTTAATAAATAAATTTATTTTTTTAAAAAAAGAGATGACTCAGTTCAGGACAGTTATTAAGTAATTGTTCAGAATTATCACCTCACCCCAATACCTGGAAGATTTAACACACCAAGCACCCAAATAGTCACCCCCGCCCCCTCCCCTTGAGGCCTTCCCTGCCACCCTCCCTAGCTGCCACTTCTGTTAGGGAGAATTTCTCAAGAGAGAAGTACTCCCTCCTGTGGAAGTATCATTTTTCTGAGTCTTAAGGACTGGCATGGTCCCTAAGAAAGCTAGCCAGGGAACCTGGGAAGCTCTAAAGTGAGAAGGCAGGTCTTTTGTTTTTAACTGAAATATAAGATACATATAGTAAGGTGCATTAATCTTATGTGCACAGCAGAACAGAACACAAATGTTCAAGATACAGAACATTTCCTTATATGTCAATTATATCTCAAAAAAAACTGGAAAAAATGAGAAATAAAAACAAAAAAGATACAGAACATTTCCAAAATCCCAGAAGACCTCCTCATGGCCTTTCCCAATCAATACCCTCCCACGCAGAGATAAGCATTATTCTGATGATTGATTTTGCCCATACAATGGAATATTATTCAGCCATTAAAAAGGAATAAAGTTTGGACACATGTTACAACAGAAGTGAACTTTGAAAACATTATGCCACAGACTTCCCTGGTTGTCCAGTGGTTGGGACTCTGCACTTCCACTTCAAGGGGCATGGGTTCAATCCGTGGTCAGGGAACTAAGATCTCATATGCCACAGGGAAAAAAAAAAGAAAATATTATGCCAAGTGAAACAAGCCAGGCAGACACAAAAGGACAAATATTGTATGGTTCTATTATGTGAGATGCCTAGAATTAGCAAATTCATAGACACAGAAGGTGTAATAGATTAGAGGTTACCAGAGGATGAGGAAGGAGAAATGTGAAATTATCACTTGATGGTTATAGAGTTTCTGTTTGGGGTAATGGAAAAGTTTTGGAAATAGATACTGGTAATGGTTGTACAACATGGTGCATGTAATTAATGCCACTGAATTTTACATTTAAAAATGGTTAAAATGGTAAATATATATATATATTTACAACAATAAAGAAATTTTTAAAATAATAATTGGGTGAACTTAGACCAATTTAACATTCAAAGTCAAGAACAGATTTGGGGACGGCAACTGGTTTCCCAAAAACAAGTTATCTGAGAAAGAGAAGGCAGAAAACCTGCAGTTCTTTTTATGACCTGGTCTCAGCAATCATACACCATCACTTTCATCACATTCTTTTCTTAAAAATCAGTAAGTATAGACCACATTCAAGGAGAGGAGATTAGGCTCCACTTTTTTTTTTTTTTGGCGGTACGCGGGCCTCTCACTGTTGTGGCCTCTCCCGTTGCGGAGCACAGGCTCCGGACACGCAGGCTCAGCGGCCGTGGCTCATGGGCCCAGCCGCTCCGCGGCACGTGGGATCTTCCGGCACCGGGGCACAAACCCGTGTCCCCTGCATCGGCAGCTGGACTGTCAACCACTGAGCCACCAGGGAAGCCCCTAGGCTCCACTTTTTAAAGGAAAAACCATCAAAAAAATGTATGGATAGCTAAAAAAAAAACATGGATATATTTTAATACCATCATACCTATCAACTTAAGAAAGAATTAATTTAAAAACACAAACCTCTTCCTTCCCCTTGGTGAGGATCTTACCTTTCTCAGTGAAGTGCCCCAAGTGGTCCCAGGTCCTGAGAAGTTCCCACACATCAGCTATGCTTGACTTTAACATTTAAGATTGGTGTGAGCCCTTTCTCAGCTAGAGGGAAATGCAGAGATAAAAGACTGTGTCCCGGGCTCAGATGGCCCCAAGTTGAGTGTAAGTGAGAAATAAGTAACCAGTATGACAATGCAGTGTGATAAGCACTATGATAGAATTGTGCTTCTGGGGGCTACAAAAGCACATAAAAGAGAAAACTGTTCCAGATTGGATAGTAAGAAGAGAGAGAGAAGTACTTACTGGGTGAGATCACCTTGGAGTTGAGTTTTAAATGATGGGCAGAGAGAAAGGACTTCCCTGGTGCCGTAGTGGTTAAGAATCCGCCTGCCAATACAGGGGACACAGGTTCAAGCCCCAGTCCGGGAAGATCCCATATGCCTCGGAGCAAATAAGCCCATGCGCTGCAACTACTGAGCCTGCGCTCTACAGCCTGCAAGCCACAACTACTGAGCCCACGTGCCACAACTCCTGAAGCCCGTGCACCTAGAGCCCGTGCTCCACATCAAGAGAAGTCACCACAATGAGAAGCCCGCGCACCAACGAAGAGTAGCCCCCACTGGCCACAACTAGAGAAAGCCCGTGTGCAGCAACAAAGACCCAACACAGCCATAAATAAATAAATAATATAAATAAATTTTTTTAAAAAATGATGGGTAGATAGAGCCAAGTAAAAAAGGAGGGAAAACAGGCTAAGAGATCCCAGGCTCCTACAAAGGTATGAAGATGAAAAAGAACATGGACTATTTTGGAACTTGCACATGGTTCCCTGGAACTGGTGTGCAATAGAGTGGGAAATAGGAAATGAGGTTAGACAGGGGCTGCCCTGCTGAAGAGTTTGGATTTTTTTCTAAAGCCGGTGGGGACCGATGAACCACTTTAAGCAACAGGGACAACATGAAATGTGCACTTCAAAAAGTTACTACGGGGACTTCTTTGGAGGTCCAGTAGTTAAGACTCCATGCTCCCACTGCCAGGGGCACGGGTTTGATCCCTGGTCAGGAAACTAAGATCCCGCATGGCTCGCGGTGCAGCCAGAAAACAAAAAGCAAAAATCGCTACTCAGTTAGCAATGTAGAAATATATCTGAGGTTGTAGGGGATCACAGTTTGCCACCCTAACGGGTCTCTTTGGCATGCAGATTATTTCGAGCCAAAAACAAGCAAGGCCCTGTTGACAAAAAAAGTTAATCAATCGTCGATCTAAGAAAGAAATGGGAAATTTTATTCAAGCCAACCTGAGGGTTATAACCAGGGAGACAGTCTTTCAGAAAGCTCTGAGGACTGTTTCATCCATTATATATGTTCTTGAGACAAAGGGTTATACATCAAAGGATACAATGACAGTTTACACCATCCATATTTGCATGTACAAGGGAAGAGTGGGACATTATGACCCCTTACAAGATTAAGGGGGAATGTTATCTCCTAAGGAGGTCTGGTTAATGCAGGGAGGAGGCTCCAACAGGCAGAGAAAATTTTTATGTTTACATTTTCCTTGTCTTGCCACAAAATACGAATTTTATTTCTGCAACCCAAAAGACTCAGGAATAAACTTTGACCTCTCCCCTTAGCTGCTTAAAGAATTTAAATAGAGGGACTGTTCCTGGAATAAAGCTGTCACCAGAGACATCTGCAAAGAATATGGGGAAGAGATATGGGAACGTATGTATATGTATAATGGATTCACTTTGTTATAAAGCAGAAACTAACACACCATTGTAAAGCAAGTATACTCCAATAAAGATATTTAAAAAAAAAAAAAGAATATGGACCAGGTGTGATGGGGGAAACTCCTAGAGATCAGAGTCCACTCTGGGTCCCACGGTCTCTGCAGGCTCAGCAAACATTTATTTACCAAACATTTGCTTTCCATCTCCACATGAATTGCCTTCCTCCCTTCTGAAGTCCCAAACCACTACTTCCCAACATCCTCTTTTGTCTTTAGCTGAAGATGGTATTTAAGTGGAGGGCTTGGGCCATTTTGATGAGTTACTCAGTTTTCCTGGATCTCTTCCATGGATACGTGTTATTCAACTTTTGTTTGACTTTCTCCCGTTTAACTGTCTCATGTCCATTTAATTCTTAGACCAGCCAGAGCACCTAGAAGGGTAGAAGGAAATGATTTCCTCCCCAACAGGGTAAAGTAGAGAGCGTTAGAGCCATCTGGAGGCTCTTAGTGTGGTCCAGCTAAGAACTGAGGAGGACCCAGCCACGGAGCGACGGTGATGGCAGAGAGGAGGGGTGCTTTGAAAGATTAACGCTGAGGAAGTGGCACAATTTGGTGTCCTATTGAGTCAGGTGTGGGTGGGGAAGGAACCAAGGGAGCCTGAGGAGTTTAGGTTTGAGGATTAGGGACCAAAAAGGAGCGGCACCCTAATAAGACAAGAAATAGAGCAGAAGGAGAGGGGAGAAGGAAGAAACCAGTTTGGTTTGGAGTATATCAGGTTTGAGTGCTTCTAAGATAAACACTAATTGAAGAAGCCCCTCATTAGTTTGGGCTCACTGGGCAGAGACTAATTTGAGTTAATAGAAAACTAAATTATAGACTTTATGTGAAAAGTTATGATTGTGTTTTTGTTTTGCTTTATTTTCTTATGATGATTTTTTTATTTTGTTTTTATTTTGACTCTCTCCTGTTTCACCTGTCTTACTGAATCTTCTTTTGTAAACATGTAAGAATTTTCGAATTGATTGGATTGAAATGGTTATTTCCAAAATGTTTAAAGGTACGAGAAAACTTCTTTTCCTGCATATTTCTTAAAATGTCTCTTTCTAATTGGTTACACAGTGACGGCATTCACACAGTAAAATACGGTGTAACCGTTTAAAATGGTTTATATTAAAAAATATTTAATGAATGGGGAAATAATTATGAAAATAACCCCAAGTGGAAAGCCATTTACAAAACAGTATGTACAATATGATTCTGATTTTCATAAAAATATCTGGGTATCTATACAGAGGGTGAAAAATGGAAGGCAAAAGACCCAAATATTATTCAGTCTATCTCTGAGTGTTGGGATTTTGGAATGACTTTTTTATTTTCTTATTGTGACTTCAGACATTTGCCAATTTCAAAATGATGACTATTTAATATACTAGAGCTTAAAAATTAATATTGTTTCCTACATGTTTGGTCTTATACATTTATTCTATACCTACAGTGGCAAATCTTAAAACTGAAAACAAAATTTAGTTCATCAGCAGAAGTTATCTTTGGATTGTGGGAAAAAGAGTAATATATTTTCCTTCTAGTTTTTTGCATTTTTTTTTCCCATGATGGAAAAGTTTATAATTAGAAACAGGTTTTAAGAGGAAACAGTTCTATTTCCTTCCTGTGTCTCACAAAAGCTTGCTGTCAGGAAAGAATTTGATGTTGGTCAGTGTGAATTTGACACTTCTCCCTCAGAGATATTTACGTTCCCATTATGTTCTCTAATTAGGAGGAAATCTTGAGTTGTATAAAGTTCAGATGTCATGGGGCTCAGCTGACCTACCTCCCCACCAGACTTTCATAAATAATGCTGTTTTGTCCTCAAAGGAGACCCGCTTTTCATGACTTGTCCTTCTCCTGCCAGGGATGAATAGTTCTGTGTCCATGGTGTTCCTTCCCATCTTGACTCTTCCCTGTTCAGTGTGAGATTCCTCGGCCGGTAAAGTCTGTTGGCTGCATGGAGCTACTGATAAGAAGCAGAGCAGCCTCCAGTGGCTGGAGAGGTGAATTCCTCCCAGGTCTCTTTTCCTTCTCCTAACCCCAAGCCCCTGCTTTTTGGTATTTTTAGTCCCAGTTCGTTTACCCCCTCCAACAAATTCCAGATTTTCCGAGGCAACCCAATCACAGGTATCCTGTCCCATGACGTCCTAATGTTACTCAGACTTTGCCTGATCACGCATTCTGATTCTTGGTTCCAACAATGTGGTCCCCGTGGATGACCTCCTTAAATGATCCCTAAACCTGCTCTTGCTTCTTTGTGCCCACTTAAATGAGAGAAGACACATACACACACACACACAGGTGAAATATATATAAAGGAATGAATGAATCAATACATTCTCTATGGGCGAGGAGTTAGTACATGATTTACGCAGGAATAATAACAATAGCTATTTGCTGAGGAGTAAGTGAAGCGCTTTATGTGCTTTATCTCATTCAATCCCCACAACCAAACAAGTCGCACTATAGATGAGCAAATTGAGATTTAGAAACTTTTTTTTTTTGATAGGAGTTTATTAGTTTATTTATTTATTTTTGCTGTATTGGGTCTTCATTTCTGTGTGAGGGCTTTCTCTAGTTGTGGCAAGCGGGAGCCACTCTTCATCACGGTGTGCGGGCCTCTCACTATCGCGGCCTCTCTTGTTGCGGAGCGCAGGCTCAGTAGTTGTGGCTCACGGGCCTAGTTGCTCCGTGGCATGTGGGATCCTCCCAGACCAGGGCCCGAACCCGTGTCCCCTGCATTGGCAGGCAGATTCTCAACCACTGCGCCACCAGGGAAGCCCTGGAAACTTTTAAGTAACTTGTCCACATCACTCAGGCAGAAAGCCAGGATTCGCAACAGGTATCTGAGGTCAAAGCCCGTGGTCTTCCTTAGTAAATATGCTCTCAGCCCTGGTGGGGTGATCGTGGAGAGGTCTGGGAAAGGCTTCCTGAGCCCCACCATTCAACTTGAAAATAACCCCTTCAATCTGCATCGCACTCTATGTGTATGTGTGCGTGTGTGTGTGTGTGTGGGTGTGGGTGTGGGTGTGTGGGTGTGGCGTCTATGAGCCCCACAATAGCCCTACGAGGTCAACAGGGCCCGGTGGAGCTATTTACCCCAAACTACAGGCCAGGAACTAAAGCTCAGTGGGATTAATGATTTGCCACAGGCAAAAAGGCCTAGAACCAACTTTCAAACACTGCATCCCTTTATTTACTCCTGCTCTCCTATGCTCTGAAAGTCCCTTCCTAGACACAAAACCTTTCATTCCATCATTAAAAAGAAGCCCTTGATGCCAGCGGAACTTGAAGGAAATGACTCATTGTGAACAGCTGAGCTTTCTAGAGAGCCAAGAACTTGCTGGCGGCCCTATCACCAATTTTCACACCTTCCTCTTTCCTTTATCCCCCTTCCTCTCCTCTGTCCCCCTCAATTCTTTTAAACCGTTTGGGATAGTCTATATACAGCTGCCTTCCAACGTCCACAATGCTGCGATAGCCACTGGGGCAAGTTCCCAAGAAGAACATACTATGTACATGAGTTATACCAACCTGGGTGCAGGGAGGAGGGAAAACTGGGTTAACATTTCTCAACAGCACAAGGGAAGACTTCCCTGGCAGTCCGGTGGTTAAGACTCTGCGCTCCCAACGCAGGGGGCGCGGGTTTGATTCCTGGGCGGGGAACTAAAATCCCACATGCTACGTTGAGCAGCCAAAAAAAACAGCACAAGGGCGGCACTGAGGTTTCTTCATTTCCTTCACCCATTCATCCAACACAATCTATTGCAAAGTGTCTTGCCTTCCTAGAAATAATAGAGCTGAATTTACCCTTTGTGTGACAACACAAGAATATCGTGATCAATCTAACAAGAGCTAATATTTATTCAAAGCTTGCCATGTGCCCAGAACTGTTCTAATTGCTTTACATACATGAAATCATACATCAATGTCAACTCATTCCCTCAATTATTTTGCAATGTTGCAAAACAGCAATGCCCAAGGGGCTATTGAAGTATGAGGGACTATTTGCCTCTATGTTTTTTAGTTCTTGGATTTTTCCCTTTTCCTGTACCTCCATTGCTTTTAAGTTATTAAATATCACCACTCTGGATTTCTGATTTGCTTCCTTTAATTTCCTACCGATTTAGAAGTATACACCAATCGTGTTGGAATTATATCCAGAGAAAGGTAAATATACTTGATAAGGGCATAAAAGTAAAATATATTAACAATAATGCATGTGTGATACCCAGATAAAAATATACTCAATATATCTATTTCTTTCATCTTAGGCACCAGAGTCCTTATTTTTAACATTTTTTGTGGAAATAATTTCAAATTTATAGAAAACTTGCAAGAATAGTGCAAGGAATTTTTATATACACGTCACCAAGATTTCACTCACTCTAGCTGTAATTCCCAGTGAATTCACTGGCTATAATTGCTCAAGATCACTGGTAAAGATTGTGGCCATTATAGGTGTTTAGTCAGTCATACATTTAAGCTCCCAACTTTCCGTCCCCATGGATAATTAAGATTCAGCTAAATTAATTTTTGTTACTTATTCTGAACCTGCAATCGGAAGTACAGAAAAGCCCTAAAAATATCACTGAGAGCCTCAACCTGATGGACTATAGAAGTTAACTTAAACCATTTCAGGTTGAAGAAATTAATCCTGGCTTAAAGCTACACTATTTATTTATTCATTACAAGTATGTATTGCTGGCAACATTTTGTAACAGACACACATGGTTAGAAGTCCTTTTAACCTACTTTTATGCTCTAATATGGAAGCACATCAGACCTCATAAAGGATGGAGGATACGTCGATAAAATGGAAAAAAAAAATCTCTGAATTTCTCTTCAATCTTCCCTTCTGCAGCCAAATTACAGATCATTTAAGCTTTTTTCTTCAGTGATTATATTTTCTCATCTCTGGAATCTGTGTTGCTAAAATGAATAAAGAAGATTGACAGGTAAGCATTGTGCCCTGCACACAATAGACTTCCAGTGTTTAAGCTAATGCTGAATTAAACACCGGGGGTAGGGGGGTTGTTGACCGTTATGACAAAAATGTCAAGATGATCTTCCTCATGGTGTCTCTCAACCACACTCCCCTTCATGCAAACCAGCATTGGGCATAACTTTTAAATTTGTATTTATTCATTCATTCATTCAATATTTGGACTGCCAGGCTATTTTAGGAGTATGGGATTAACAGATACAAACTACTATGCCTAAAATAGATAAGCAACAAGGATTTACTATATAGCACAGGAAATTATATCCAATATCTTGTAATAACCTATAATGGAATATAATCTGCAAAAAAGTTTTAAAAATTAAAGTGAAAGAAAAAAACACTATTGTTGTGCTTTGTCCCAGCTGAAAACACATAAAAATGTTTAATAAAATAGGAATATAAAATTGTACTTGAAAAGTACAGTGCCATTTCTAATGTGAAGTACACACCGCCATGTATGAGGGTTCTTGTCAAAATGTTTAAAGACCCACAGCTTTTGACAGAACTCTAAGATTACAGAAAATACAGGAATAAAGGAAAAATTCAAATGACACTATGATAAAACAAGTCCAGTATGCAGGACATCCTTTAAGACAACTGGCCAGGGATGTCTCATAAGCCAATGTAATGGGGGGGAAACATGGTGTTCAAAAGGCAAAGCAACCAGATGTAATCTGTGAACCTTGATTGGGTCACTGGTTAAAAGAATAAGCTATACTGGGACTTCCTTGGCGGTCCAGTGGTTAAGACTCTGCGCTTCCACTGCAGGGGCAAGGGTTTGATCCCTGATTGGGGAAGTTTCACATGCCGCGCGGTGCGACCAAAATAAATAAATATAAATAAAAATAAAATGTAGGGGCCAAGATTTAAAAAATTTAAAAAAACAGAAGTATCCACACAAAACCAGAACCCTGAGTTTTTATAACACATTTGGTCCTGGACTCAGATATGAACTGTCTTCTGAGAACAAAACCCTGAGACAAGGTTTTGGCTAAACTAAACTAAGCTACCATTCCACAGTTCAATGGGCTGAAACCCACTATCCAGAATTTTTAATAATATCCAAAAAATATTCCTTGCAACCCTATTTATGGTAAAAAGAGATTGAAACCAAAGCATATGTCCATCAGTGGAGTATTGGTTGAATATCCTATGGTATCACTACACAGGAGAATGAAGAGTATTTTTTATACTGCAAATAAATGATCTTCAAAAAACATTGTTAAGTTTAGGAAAAAATATTTTGGAGAAAAGTATAAACAGTAAGCTATCAAAGAAAAAGATGGGCAAGATCATTTTTTTCTTATACTAAACAATGAAAAATAAAGCATAATTTTTAACATCATTACACACAATGGGAAGAAGGCAAAATGGAGGAGGGAATGAGGATAGAAGCCAGACTACTTCCCTGAATGTGGTGGTTTTGAAAATAAGTCCACAAATTCTTTGATGCTCCTCCCTCCATGGGGTGGAAATTAATTCCCCTCCCATTCGGTGTAGACTGGACTTAAGTGACGCTCTTCAAAATAAATAGAATACCCCAGAGTAAGGGGATATCTCTTCCAATATTAGGTTATGAAAAGACTATGGCTTCCATTTGGGGGTCTCTCTCTCTCTCTCTCTCTCTCTCTCTCTCTCTCTTTCTCTCTCTCTTTCACCAGTTCCTCTATAGGAAACCACATCTTGAGGACACCCAAGCCTGTGTCAAATCACATTTCAATACTTTTCATAAAACTACAGAACATTAAGAGTGAGAAATAAAGTAATCTACTTCCATATAGCTTGGCCACTGAGAAGCTAAACCATCTCTTCCACACAAATTAATTCTATAATAACAAGGTGACTTTCCTTTTCAGTTTCTTCATTGGCATAACTTTGCTCTCCCGGGTGACTCTTGTCAAAAACATAAAAGTTGCAAATGAACCAACCATTCCCAGAAATTTGATACATGATTGTGATACCTCCAATAGCAGAGACGATCTAGACTGATTACATGCCCGGATACTAATGGCTTCAGCTCAGGCTGAAAAATGGCTACAAGGTAGTACAATGAAAACCAAAGCAATGGACCCCACACACAGTTTGTTGTCTGCACTGACATGACTTTACTATTTTGCTATCTTAATTAGCATCATTTTGCTATCCCAGGTGACTCTTGTCCAAGAAGATGAAAGTTGCAAATAACTTTATAGTTCATCATAGAAATTTGTCAAAAGGCCCAGCAACTCCAGAAAGGATCAACACACAGTTTACATTCCAAGACTCTAAATGCCTCATCTCAAAATCTTCATCTTGGAGCATGAGTTGCCCATTCTCCTTGCTTGACACTTGCAATACATGTTGTACTTTCCTTTATAAAAATAACAACAACAAAAATTTTCACTTTGCTGTTTCCACAGATCCTAAACTCCTCTGTCATGATAATCCAATCAAGTCCCTGCAATGAAAGACCCACCTTAAACCAGACTTGAAAGTCTCAATAGATCAGGTCTTATAGTTCCTTCTAGGAGATACTACCTGTCAAGTTAGAATTCTCCCTTACTCTAATAAGCAATAAACTCAGTTTTGTGTTACCAAGAGGCTTTTTGGGTACTAACTGGGAAGCCAGCATTCTACAAGGATAAAGAGAAAAACTTAAAGCCAACGAAGAGAAAAGGGAGATTACAATAAACTAATGATGAGAACACTGAAAAAAAAAAAGAAAAAAGACTTCTCATCAGCAAAAATAACTGCTGGAAGACAATGAAGTAATATCTTTGATGTGCTGAGGAAACATAATTGGGAACCTAAATTTCTAAAGTCAGGCAAAATATCATTTACAAGTTGAGGCAAATTAGAAATTCTTCGGCATTCAAGCACTTAGAAATTTACTATTAACAGTCCCTAACAAAAAGAACTACAAAATAAGGAAAAAAAGGACCTAGAAGAGATGAACAGGATAAAGAAGCAAGAGTAGGCAAAAGAATTGTTAAAACATGCTGGTAAAGCTAGATAAATATGGCATGTGAAAAAAATTAGAATATCAATCACTTTTTGTGTGTGTTTTCAAAAGCCAGCTGTCATTCCTGGTGAAAGATAGCATATTAAAAAAAAAATTAATTCTGCTTCTTCCTGAAACCCCACAAAAATGACAGTTGAAAGACTCTTTTAAAAAACATAAAACCCACCAGAATGAAAAGAACAGGAACTATTTCAGTTACAACAAAATATTGGATGCTGAAGAGCAGAAGGCAAGTCGGTTGGGGAACATTGGTGATCAATCTGATTTACACAGCAGAGCAACCAAAAGGCCAAGGAACTGGCAACTCTAGGTATCTCCGGAAGATGAATTAAAAACATAGACTGCACATATGGTCACCTTATTTTTGATAAAGGAGGCAAGAATATACAACGGAGAAAAGACAGCCTCTTCAATAAGTGGTACTTGGAAAATGGGACAGCTACATGTAAAAGAATGAAATTAGAACACTCCCTAACACCATACACAAAAATAAACTCAAAATGGATTAGAGACCTAAATGTAAGGCCAGACACTATAAAACTCTTAGAGGAAAACATAGGCAGGACACTCTATGACATAAATCACAACAAGATCCTTTTTGACACACCTCCTAGAGAGATTGAAATAAAAACAAAAATAAACAAATGGGACCTAATGAAATTTAAAAGCTTTTGTGCAACAAAGGAAACCATAAACAAGACAAAAAGACAACCCTCAGAATGGGAGAAAATATTTGCAAATGAAGCAACTGACAGAGGATTAATCTCCAAAATTTATAAGCAGCTCATGCAGCTCAATATCAAAAAAACAAACAGCCTAATCCAAAATGGGCAGAAGACCAAAACAGACATTTCTCCAGAGAAGATATACAGATTGCCAACAAACACATGAAAGGATGCTCAACATCACTAATCATTAGAGAAATGCAAATCAAAACCACAATGAGGTATCACCTCACACCAGTCAGAATGCCCATCATCAAAAAGCCTACAAAACAATAAATGCTTGAGAGGGTGTGGAGAAAATGGAACACTCCTGCACTGTTGGTGGGAATTTAAATTGATACAGCCACTATGCAGAACAGTATGGAGGTTCCTTGAAAAACTAAAAACAGAACTACCATATGACCCAGCAATCCCACTCCTGGGCATATACCCAGAGAAAACCATAATTCAAAAAAGAGTCATGTACCACAATGTTCATTGCAGCTCTAGTTACAATAGCCAGGACATGGAAGCAACCTAGGTGTCCATCGACAGATGAATGGATAAAGAAGATGTGGCACATATATACAATGGAATATTACTCAGCCATAAAAAGAAACAAAATTGAGTTATTTGTAGTGAGGTGGATGGACCTAGAGTCTGTCATACAGAGTGAAGTAAGTCAGAGAAAAACAAATACCATATGCTAACAGATATATATGGAATCTAAAAAAAAAAAAAAAAAACTAGTTCTGAAGAACCTAGGGGCAGGACAGGAATAAAGACTCAGACGTAGAGAATGGACTTGAGGACACGGGGAGGGGGAAGGGTAAGCTGGGACAAAGTGAGAGAGTGGCATGGACATATATACACTGCCAAATGTAAAATAGATAGCTAGTGGGAAGCAGCTGCATAGCACAGGGAGATCAGCTCAATGCTTTGTGTCCACCTAGAGGGGTGGGATAGGGAGGGTGGGAGGGAGTTGCAAGAGGAAGGAGATATGGGGATATATGTATATGTATAGCTGATTCACTTTGTTATAAAGGAGAAACTAACACATCATTATAAAGCAATTATACTCCAATAAAGATGTTTTAAAAAATAAAAATAAATAAAAACATAGACTGCATTGGAAGTCTGTTTAAATTTAATTTAATTAATTTAATTAAAATAAATTAAACTCCACAGACCTCCAATCACTGCAATCAGGCTCCTTCCCTGTAAAAATAAACCTTATTCTCTAAAGAAGTAAAACAGAGCCTTTCTTGACTGGGGAAATATCAGGGATATTTGAGTATGGTGGTATCATACGAAGAACAGAGGATGCCCAGGAAACAGGGCTTCCAGAAGCAAAGGGAATTCCCAGCATGAGAGTAAAAGGAGATCGATCCCAGGGTAACAGCTCTTCACTAGTGTTGAGAGCAACCTATCCAGATGGGGATAAGTCAGAAGGCTCCAAAAAGACTTATGGAAAAAAACGATACTGAGAAAATAACTGATATGTTTACTGACAGGAAATTTAGGCAATTGGGGAAAAGTGTGGGGCTGAATTAGTGAGACATCCATTGAAAATTAAGCAATGAAACACAAAAAAATAATTATTAACGGAAGGGAAAACAAAGTCATGTAAGAAAAAAAAAGTAATCATAACAAACAACACAATTCAACGTGTGAATAAGGATTATATAGTTGTAATATCTTAAATACTGAATACTTACATAACAAAATTATGATATAGCTGTACATATAAAAAATGCATAGAGGGAATGTTTATATATATCTTGGAGGTATGAAATAGAAGAGAAATAAACCCTCAGCATTCATAGTGAGAAATTAACAGATAATTCCTAAAACTGAAAAATTAAGAAATAGCAACATAAACATATTGAGAGGTACAAAAATTTTAATACCTGAAATTGTTCAATATGTTTCCTTGGGATATGGATGGAAGACAATAAGTAGAAGGTCGCTATTTTTGTATAAGTATTGCAGAATGCGTTGTTTCTTTAAATTATGTGCCTTATGTGATTGATGACTAAAACAAAGAAACTTTTTTAAAGCTGGTTTCAAAGTAGTGGATAATAATAATACAGAAAATGGGAAAGAAAGTGTTTCTGAGGGAAATTAAAATAAAAATCCTCATCTTTTTCAGGGAGAGCATAAAAGTACCAATTAAATGTAGACGTTAACTTTCAAATCAACAGAGCTCAGTAACATGGATAAAGAACACTAGATAAATTCACCCAAAGAAAGAAAAGGACAAAAGAAGAAAGAGAAAGCACAACAGATAGAAAACACAAAAGAAGATGTGGAAATCATTTTTTTAAATACTAGTAAACACAATAAATATAAAAAGAGAGTCACTGATTAAAATATAGATTAATTTTTAATCTGGCTATAAACAGTTTATGAGTTACACTTAAAATAGGATTATATGTAAAGATATATTATTCCAACAAAGATAGATTTTTTTAAGTCTTAGAGAAACTGCCTATTGACTAAAAAAAATTTTTTTTAATGACAAGAATACATTTTTTAAAACCCTATGAACTGGGGCTTCCGTGGTTACATTTCAAATTTCCCAGGAGGGTTTTTGTTTGTTTATTAATTTATTTTATTTTATTTATTTTTGGCTGCATTGGGTCTTTGGTACTGTGCGTGGGCTTTCTCTAGTTGTGGCGAGCAGGGGCTACTCTTCGTTGCGGTGTGCAGGCTTCTCATCGCAGAGGCTTCTCTTGTTGCGGAGCACGGGCTCTAGGCGCGCGGGCTTCAGTAGTTGTGGCACACGGGCTCAGTAGTTGTGGCTCGCAGGCTCTAGGGCACAGGCTCAGTAGTTGCGGCGCACAGGCTTAGTTGCTCAGCGGCATGTGAGCCTGGACCAGGGCTCGAACCCGTGTCCCCCGCCTTGGCAGGCGGATTCTTAGCCACTGCGCCACCAGGGAACCCCTGAAGGGTTTTTTGTTTTAAATGATGAGGATTTCATGTCTTCAGGTAAATTGCCATACCAAGAAGGCACAGGGAAAATAGAGAGGAATTGTGTTTGCTTCTCTAAGGAGGAAAAGGTTGGGTGGAGGGGGGAATTACTCTTCGAGGACACCCTGTGATGGAACTGAACCGGGGATTATGTCACTTTCTCTGACTCAGATTTCAAAGCCTGATCTACCATCCCTCTGGGAATGTAGTCCATCCTGATTTCAGCTACAGTAGATACCGCCTACCCATCCTAAGCCAGGTCCAGCATGACCTCATCTTCTTCCTGGCTTCCTCCTGTCAGGCAGCTCTCCTGGAGTCCGAATCTTCTTGGTTCTCAAAGCGTCACCTGATAACATTCATTACTGCCCCCACCTCCTCATCTTCTTGGTTCTCAAAGCGTCACCTGATAACATTCATTACTGCCCCCACCTCCTCATCACACAGTGAGCTGGGCACCGGGAACCACAACACTGTCCTTGCCTTCCAAGTGTTTACAATACTGGAGCCTACAAGGTGCTTACCGTAGAAAGGCAAGTGAGGCTATGTATCCCAAAAATCAGCACATGAATTTCTTCAGGAGTGGAGGAAAGGGAAATTCACTAGGAGCTGAGCTGCCCGAAACGGCTTTCCGGATAGAAATCCACTGTGCCTTCTCCATTGTGCGGGGGACACTTGTTCAGAAAGCCCTTAAGGACTTGAACTTCCCAGCCAGGCAGCCAGGGTGTGAAGCTCAGCTCTGGCGATGCCTAGCGTGCCCTGGGCAGATCACTTAGCCTCTCTGTGCCTCGTCGTCTCCTCCTCCTTAAAATGGGTACAATAACAATATCACCTCCGTCACAGACTTGTGGTGAGGATAAGATGAGCTAAGATATGTGAAGCACGTGGTATATAGTAAATACTGATCAGGGTTACGAACAATAGTTCTCTGTACCACGGTGTTCTCAGAGAAGGAGAAATGTACAAGTAAGTGGGAATCATCCTCGTGTCTGTGTAATTAATTAATGCTGCCTGGGGAGAAGCGTGTGTGCTCAAGACACAGTCTGGGACGACTTACATAATGTCAGCTTTAGGCAAAGTGCCTGTCATTGGCGCAGCTCCGAAAATACACATACACACTAGCATGCCTGCGAGGCGGGGCCGCAGGGGGTGCGGGCTGCGTGGCCCACGCCGCGTGTCCACTCGGGCCACCGGGTGTGAGGCTGTGTCCCTGCGTGTCGCTGACACACACGCACACTGATACCAGCCCTGCTTCGACGTGCGTGTCATGGCTTAAAAATAGATGCTAATTCATCAACCGGTCTGGCGCTGGCAGCCGAGGCGGCGGTGGCGGCAGAGTCATGGCCGCGGGGCTGTCTGAGCCGGCGATCTGCCTCCGGGACTGAGACCCGCGCCGCCTCCCGAGGTAGCGGGGCCGGGGCGGGTGGGCGAGGCGCGGGGACCGGGGCTGGGGGCCGAGGCGGGGGGAAGGGGCCTGGGAGCGAACCTGCGGGGCCCGCCTGGGCTCCCTCCCTCCGCCCTCCGCGCCAGGCTGTCTGGGCTGGCGAGGGCTGGGCGACAGCCATGAACCTGTTACAACCGCGACAGCAGAGGGAGGGAGGGGGGAGGCGGACCAGGGCCCCCAGAAGCCTGCGGATGGGGTTGGAGGGTGCCCAGGGGGGCACCCCGTGACGGAATGGGGAGAAATAGAGTCACACGGAGCTCCTGCTACACCTGGTCTGCTTCCCGCTCTCTTTGCACCGTTCAGCTTCCCACAGGCGGCAGAATCTGTTTCCAGGAAAGGTGGTTTGGGAACCAGATGGTGGGGTCTTCAGGCCTGCGGAGGAAAAGTAGATGACGGTGGTGATGATGTTGAAGCTGATAGCTGTGGTGGTGGTGACGGCTCTCGTGCTGTTTCTGTGCTCCTTCTGACCCGCCAGGGAAAACCACCTCTCTCCCTAAACACCCCAAGATCCCATCTCCCCTCACCAGTCCTGATCCTAAGACCTCTGCTCCTTTTGCCCTGTGAGCGCTAGATCTCTTCTGGCCCTGGGGGATGGGGGGATGGGGAGAGCTGGGCCCTGGCTGAGAGCGTGGGTGGGGAAGCGGGCTGGGGGCAGGACAAAGATGGCCTCTCACTGTGGACTTTCCCTTGAGTCCCTGGGGCAGAAGAGGACAGGGAGTGGGAGGGGGATCCTTCAGACCAGCCCACCTTTTCAGAGGGTCAGGATCACAGTGTGAGAGGAGAAGGGTGGAGGGGGAGGGGGAAAGGAGGAGGAGGAGGAGGGGTAGGAAGAGGAGGAGGAAGAGGGATAGGAGGAGGAGGAAGAGGAGGAGGAAGTGGAAGAGAAGGAGGAAGTGGAAGAGAAGGAGGAAGTGGAAGAGGAGGAGGAGGAAGAGGAGGAGAAGGGGAAGGGGAGGAGGAAATGGAAGAGGAGGAGGAGGAAGAGGAGGAGAAGGAGGAAGAGGAGGAGAAGGAGGAAGGGGAGGAGGAGGAAGAGGAGAAGGAAGAAGGGGAGGAGGAGGGGGGAAGTGGAAGAGGAGGAGGAAGTGGAGGAGGAGGGGGAGGAAGGAGGGAGTGGGCGTGGCTCTTGCCCTGAAGTTCCCGGGGCAAGTCTCAAAGGCTGGTCCTTCCCAGCTCTGCAGCTCAACAATGGTCCCACTTTCAGGAGGCTCAGCTGTCCACAGAGAGTCAGAGGCACCTCCGCTAAGGCTCCTCATTGAGGACCCCATGTGCTAAGTAGGGTCACTTGAACTCCACCAGCAACACAGATGCTAATTCCAGACTCTGAGCCCCTGGGCCTGGAAGGATCCCTAATTTCTTCCCTTTCCTCCCTCCTCCTCTCCCCACCCACTCAGACACACACACACACACACACACACACACACACACACACACACACACACACACGATGCTCCAGCCCTGCCTGGACCCAGAGAGATGACGTTTAATCAATGATATCTGTCTGCTGATCAAAGGAGGATGCTTTGCCTGTTGCGCACATAGGTTGGCGCTTCCCTCCATCAGCAAGTAGTTTTCAAACACCGACACTTCGCCTTCATTACCATTCCCTACTCCTCCCGTCCCCACCATAGACTTCCCAGAGCAGGCTCATCGCTGAGGCAGAGGGACGGCAGGAACGGGTTACAGCAGCCCATCCCTCTGGCACTGAGGAGGCAGGCGTGCTGTGTCACAGCCCCTGCTGCACTGTCTTCATGCTAATTCCCTCTGAATGGGTCCAAAGCCACTCCCAAGCCCCCTGCCAGCCCCCCAGCCTCTCCGCCTGCAGCCTCAGGCAGACGAGACCCAGATCCCGGCTGGCAAGGGCTCCGGCAGCGGGCCCTGCCACCC
Organism: Grampus griseus; assembly: GCF_964374135.1. Classification (NCBI taxonomy): domain Eukaryota; kingdom Metazoa; phylum Chordata; class Mammalia; order Artiodactyla; family Delphinidae; genus Grampus; species Grampus griseus. The sequence continues at coordinate 25,789,069 of NC_139015.1, read as the reverse complement.
AAATACCAAATGTTTGCGTGCGTGTTTACGTCTGCGCTGGCAGCTGGGGTGGAGTGGCGGGGCAGACACCCAGCAGCCGGCAGCTCCCTCTCCCGTAAACAGGAACATGTGACTCTCCCACCTCCTTGCCCGGCAGAGCCAAAGAGCAGGGAAAAGGAGCTGCCGCAGCTCAAAGAAGACCATCCAGAGCACTTCCCGCACCAGGGGGCCAGGCTCCACCTTCGTCCCTGGAGAATCTTCTCCCCAGGGGCCAGCCCAGCTGGCAGGAAGGGAAGCTGCTGCTCCAGACTCACTCCGGTGTGTCTCACATCCCTGCCTCTCCCAGCAGCAGCTACCTGGAGACTGACCCCTCATCAGCCACCCCCGTGGCTGCCACGGTTCCTGCTGCCTCTAAGATGTGCCCCGGCAACTGGCTCTGGGCCTCGGTGACATTTATGGCCCGCTTCTCCCGGAGTGGCTCGAGGTCTCCTGTTCGCACGAGAGGGGCCCTGGAAGAGATACCAGCTGTCCAGCATCCCTTCCTCAACGTCTTTGAGCTGGAGAGGCTTCTGTACACGGGCAAGACGGCCTGTAACCATGCCGACGAGGTCTGGCCGGGCCTCTACCTCGGAGACCAGTATGTACCCAGCAGACTGGGACCACAGCTGAGTGTGTGTGTGTGTGTGTGTGTGTGCAAAAAGAAAGCAGAAGAGTGGCAGAGAGGCGCTGAGTTGTGCTGTTGGTTCCACGTGGAGGATGGAGGGGACGGGGTGCATGGGCAGAGTGGAGGAGGGTTTGGGGAAGTTTGGACAGGATTATTAATAGACTCAACTCTGGACAGACAGACTCTGTTCAAGGAATCATATCGTTCATTTAGTAAAATGTATGATTGCGTCAGTGCTAAGGGCTGGACATGTAGATGACTCCTCTGACCTTCCACCTATTGTGCCCTGAGACAAGGCCATCACTGGGGCCGGGAACAGTGGTTAGTGAGGTGAAAGGTTGACCAAGCCAAGCCGCAGCGTGTGCAGAGGCTCACTCAGGCGCGTGGGGTCGATGGAGAGAAGGGCGTCAAAGGAAGAGGAGGCCCCACTTGTCTCTCCCAAGGGCTTTAGAGACTACGAGGAGTTTTTCACATGCCTTTTCTCTCTTAATCTTCACGACAGCCTTGTGAGGTAGGTACCACTATCCCCAGGTTACAGAGGAGGCATCGGAAGCTCAGAGAAGTTGGGACTGGCCCAAGGTCACACGGGTCGTAAGTAGCAGAGCCAGGACTTGGAGGTTCAAGTTCAGGGCTCTTTCTGCTTGAGGAGTTGGCGCTGGACAGGACGTTTGATATGATCATGTTGGCTGAGCTGAGGGGTACGGGCCATAGGAACATCTGAAGGTGACCTCCACCACAGGGTAACCATGAGCGTGGAGTAACTGGCAAAACACAAGAAGATTCTGGTCATCAGAGAGAGTCTAAAGTAATGGGGGGGCGGGACTTCCCTGGGGGTCCAGTAGTTAAGACTCCGCGCTTCCACTGCAAGGGGCTCGTGTTCAACCCCTGGTGAGGGAGCTAAGATCCCATAGGCAGCCCAGCGTGGCCAAAAAATTAAGATTAAAATTAAATTTAAAAAAATGGTTAGCAGGACATTAAATGTGAGCTGGTCCAACAACCCATCCAATGTTCAGATTCGCTCTGCCACTTCCAGCCCCTATCCATTGGCTTCCTCTCTCTACTTGAATACCCTGGTGTGAAGAAAGTCCCTCTCTCCCAAGGCGCCCCAATCTTTCTCCGGCTAGATTCCACCGTTGGTAGGTACTTCCTTACATGAAGCACAAACCCTGTCAGTCCTTTTCTCGGATCAAGTAAAGTCCTTCTGTCTCAGAGCATTCTTTCAATATGTTATCACGGCTGTTGTTTGCCCATCTCTCAGTCTCCTCTCCTCAAGGCGAAATCTCCCCAGGACTCCCCACCTTTGCTCCAGGTTGAGACAGTGGCTCATTGCCTATCTCGGGTCCTCAGGAAGTGAGGTGGAGTCCTGGAGACAACGACGTTGGCCGGGCAGAGGTCGGGGCCCCACCGCCCAGCTCCGCGCCCCCCTAACCTCCACTCCTCAATGCAGGGAAATAGCCAACAACCACCGGGAGCTCCGTCGCCTGGGCATCAGCCACGTCCTCAACGCCTCTCACAGCAGGTGGCGAGGGACACCCGAGGCCTACGTGGGGCTGGGCATCCGCTACCTGGGTGTTGAGGCCCACGACTCGCCAGCCTTCGATATGAGCGTCCACTTCCAGGCGGCCGCCGACTTCATCCACCGGGCACTGAGCCAGCCGGGAGGTAGGAGGGGAGCAAGGAGGAGGGAAGGACCAACAGACAATGGGTTAGAGAACAGCCCAGGGGTCTGGGTGTGGAGGGAGAGAGAGACTTGAATGATGTGATAAAATGCTCAGGAAAGGAAACTATTCTCTCAACCATCTTTTCAAAGCAGTCCATAAAAAGTAGGAAATAATCCCAAATGTTGAGAGAGTGGAGAGTTGCACCTGGGTGGTGAGATTATGGGCGATATATTTTTCAATTGTTGGCTTCTTTTTTTTTTTTTTTGGCGGTACGCGGGCCTCTCACTGTTGTGGACTCTCCCGTTGCAGAGCACAGGCTCTGGATGCGCAGGCTCAGTGGCCATGGCTCACGGGCCCAGCCGCTCCGCGGCATGTGGGATCTTCCCAGACCGGGGCACGAACCCGTGTCCCCTGCATCGGCAGGCGGACTCTCAACCACTGCGCCACCAGGGAAGCCCTGTTGGCTTCTTTATATGTTTCTATACTTTCTAATGATTTCTACCTTGAACCTGTCTTGCTTTAGTGATCAGGGAAAAAAAAAATATATATATATATATATATATATAAAATATATTGGGACTTCCCTGGCAGTCCAGTTGTTAAGACTCCACACTTCCAATGCAGGGGGTGTGGGTTTGATCCCTCGTCAGGGAACTAAGATCCCACATGCCAAAGAACGTGGCCAAAAAAAATTTTTTTTAATTTTTAATAGGAAAAAACTGTATTAATCATCCACCCCAAAGTGACTGGGAGATTGAGGAGGGTTTTCCATGGACGCACTCAGCACACAGGAGGAAGCCCAGCTCAGTGCAAAGCTCAGTGCTGCGTTAGCGATGAGCCTCTCCCTCGGAGCCCCTTTTGGGCTTATGGACGCTGCGCTGCTGCAGGCTCTCCACCTCACCCCGTCCAGGCTCCCCCCTTGGCCAGGACCTGGGCTCTTACCGTCAGCAGTCTGTGCGTCCATGCACCTCTGCTTACCTGTCTACCTCCCCACCTGTCCGCGGGGCCCTCTCCCCGGCCTCCTCCAGCCCGCAGCGAGGTCCCCAGCCATGTCTCGTGTCTGTGTTCACAGGGAGGATCCTGGTGCACTGTGCCGTGGGCGTGAGCCGCTCGGCCACTCTGGTGCTGGCCTACCTCATGCTGTACCACAGCCTCACCCTTGTGGAGGCCATCAAAAAAGTCAAGGACCACCGAGGCATCATCCCCAACAGGGGCTTCTTGAGGCAGCTCCTGGCCCTGGACCGCAGGCTGCGGAAGCGACTGGAGGCGTGAGGGGGCAGAGGGAGGGAGGGAGGTCAGGCCAGGCCTGTGGGTCCCTGGATCCCAGCTGGAGAGTGGAGGCCCAGGGGGCAGGTTGGAGGCGACCCAGCGAACCCATTCTCTCCTGAGAGGGCTGGGACGTGGCTCCAGGCCACAGCTGCTGTCTATGGAGGGGGGATGGGGTGAGGCTGGGCAGTGTGACAGTCACCCAGGAGGGAGCTGGCCAGGGAAGGAGGCAGGTAGGCTGCAGGTAGAAGACAGTCCTGGATCCCAGCCAGGGGGGTCCCGGCGATTCACAGCCCCTCTTTGTGCTCAAGTGCTCCCCTTGTCCGCGTATCAGAACAAAAGGACCAGCTCTGCCCTGTACCTCTGCCAGGAATCAGGGATGCGGCGAACACAAACGCGATGGTGTCGAGTTGTGTGGAGGTGGTAGCTCAGGGACAGACGGTGAAGAGAGGGTGTGAAAAGCTAAGGGAGAAACCCACAGACTTGTTACTCCAAACCCGGGAAGAAGAGGCGTGGGAGGCTTGGCACGGCACCCGTGGGTGCTGGTCGTGGCCCAGAACTGCAGAGGTGCATGACTGGGAGCCTACAGATAATCCCTCGCTTACTGGATCCAAGTGTCTCCAGGAAAAATAAAAATGGTGAATACGAAGCAAGCCTCTTGAATTACTGACAGCTTGTACGAGGTCGGAACCTGTCCCCTGAGAACAGTTCCTGACTCCCTCCTAGGGTCGGTCATAAGCCCTCACTGGTCTTCACATCTCCACCAGTTCCTAAGGGAGGTTTCTCCCCAGTCCAATTTCACACTCCTGGGGCAATGGGTATCTTGAATTTGTTTCCATTTATGTCCACACGGGGGAAGCAGAGGACCAAAAAATTCAGATTTGCAAACTGTGTTAGGACTCAGCGCACACCCTGCATCTCCCAAGCTTAAAATAGGTCTCTTTACAAGCTCAGGTGTGTAAGAAAGATAACTTATTTTCAAAAAGTCAACCTGATTTCTATATCAAGTCCCCCATGCTAGGAGGAGAGCAGAATATTCATCTTAAATCAATCCCAGCCCTAAATCCCACATTCATGGGTTTGGGTTTTGCCTGGTACCAAGAAACTGGAGGGGAGGGGAGGAGAGGTGATGTGGTCGCATCCTCTTCTAATCTTTCCAAGTTTTCCTCTGAGGAGTGTAACATAATCTCCTTAGTAAATTTAGTAAAAAGATAAACTCAACCACCAGAGAGAATAGTATGTATGATCTTACATCCCAACTGTCAAACAGCCAGCCACCACATCCCTCTTTTTGAAAAGGGTGTGTTGGACTTCCCTGGCAGTCCAGTAGTTAAGACTCCCCACTTCCACTGCAGGGGGCACGGGTTCTAACCCCGCCCGGGGAACTGAGATCCTGCATGTTGCGCGGTACAGCCAAATAAATAAAATAAATAAAACAAAAGAGGTATGTTCCCAGAACAGAATATCCGCATGAGTGGGAGAAGGGGATGGGATGTAAGAGGAAGTGAAAAATACAGGGGGAAAAAAATCACTTAATATATGTAAAGTGTATATTCTACCCCAAAGTACAGAAATTCAGAATCTCAAAGCCAGAAGTCACCTTCACAGATTAACGATTTCCACTCTCCACCAGGACATAAATAAATCGTCTTTTCAATAAATCACTTGACGATAGTTATCAAGCAATAATTTGTTTGGCCATCTTTTTTTTTTAATATATTTACTTATTTATTTATTTTTGGCTGCATTGGGTCTTCGTTGCTGCGCACGGGCTTTCTCTAGTTGTGGTGAGCGGGGGCTACTCTTCATTGTGGTGTGTGGGCTTCTCATTGCGGTGGCTTCTCTTGTTGCAGAGCACGGGCTCCAGGTGTGTGGGCTTCAGTAGCTGTGGCGCATGGGCTCAGCTGCTCTGCAGCATGTGGGATCATCCCGGACCAGGGCTCGAACCCATGTCCCCTGCATTGGCAGGTGGATTCTTAACCACTACACCACCAGGGAAGTCCCTGCTTGGCCATCTTTGATGGTCGGGAATCACTGCATAGCTCCCACACACAGTATTAGAAAGCTCTAATATTACACTTGCATCCTGTGATCACGTTACAGTGGTGGTGAGATGAGGCCGAAAGATCTGACGGCCTAGGATCCCTGGCCCTGGCACATATCCATCAGGGCACTGGCAATGGTCACTTTACCTCTCTCCCCCTGGTTACATGCAATAGTCTGTCTACTTCCGCAGGGTTGCTGTGGGCATTTAATTGGTTATGCAATGGAAAGTTCTGAGCACACTCAGTACTTAATGTGTTCTTTATCTTGCTACATCTCTCATGGCAGCCCTTCCCATGGTTTGAAGCCAGCTCTTGTGACTCTCCTGTGTCCCCTCACTTTAAGCCTAACAGCTATGCTTGTCTCTACGAGTCCGAATTTGTCATATTTCAAGTTTCCTCCCCAGCCTTGCCAGTATTGGTACCCTTTCTAACTGTGGCAACCAAAATTAGAACTGGTCTCAATGTTTCAGGCAAGACTTGATCTGTTGGCTGGGACCTCACATTTTTATTATCATCGAGAGACAATTTTATATAAGGGAAAGAGTGAGGGCTTCGCTATGAATGTTGATTCTATTGGGTTGGCCCAAAGTGCCTTCGGTTTTTAACTAAAAATAAAAGACCCATTTTTCATTTTTACCAAGAACTTTATTGAACAACGTATTCACGCTTTAGTTTCACTACCTTCTGCAATTTTTCAGGCAACTTCATAATTCCATCTTCCCAAAACTTCTTATCTTTTTGAGCAAAGAACTGTTCCAAGTGCCTTTTATGGAAATTTTTTCCATTAAGAGATTTTTGTAAAGACCGAAGTAAATGGAGATGCGAAGGTGCAATGTGTGGTCAGTACAGCGGATGAATCAGAACTTCCCAGCCAAACTGTAACAGTTTTTGCCTGGTCATCAAAGAAACACACAGTCTTGCATTATCCTGATGGAAGATTATGTGTTTTCTGTTGACTAATTCTGGACGCTTTTCAAGTGCCTAATTCAAGTGCTGCTTTCAGTTGGTCTAATTGGGAGCAGTACTTGTTGGAATTAATCGCTTGGTTTTCCGGAAGGAGCTCATAATAGAGGACTCCCTTCCAATCCCACCATAGACACAACATCACCTTTTTTGGATGAAGACCAGCCTTTGGTGTGGTTGGTGGTGGTTCATTTCGCCTGCCCCGATGATCTCTTCCATTCCACATTATTGTACAGTATCCACTTTTCATCGCCCATCACAATTTGTTTTAAAAACGGAATGTTTCATTACGTTTCAGTAGAGAATCGCACGAGGAAATAGGGTCAAGAAGGTTTTTTTCCCACTTAACTTACGTGGAACCCAAACATCAAAGCAATTCACATAACCAAGCTGGTGTAAATGATTTTCAATGCTTGATTTGGATATTATGAGCATGTTGGCTATCTCCTGCGTGGTATAACGTTGATCGTTCTCAGTGAAGGTCTCAATTTGATCGCTGTCAACTTCAGCTGGTCTACCTGACCGTGGAGCATCAACCAGCGAGAAATGTCCAGCACGAAACTTCACGAACCACTTTCGATACATTCGATCAATCACAGCACCTTCTCCATACACCGCACAAATCTTTTTTTGCATTTCGGTTGCGTTTTTAGCTTTCTTGAAATAATAAAGCATAATGTGCCCAAAATGTTGCCTTTTTTCTTCCATCTTCAATATTAAAATGGCTACACAAAAATTCACCAATTTTGATAAGTCTTTTATTGAATGTACACTGATACGACAACGGTCACGATACAATCTAACAAAATTGTTTTGAATGAAGTTAAAGACAACTAAGTGCTATGAGAGCCATCTTACGGAAAAAACGGAACGAACCTTTTGGCCAACCTGACAGTTAGATTGCATTGATTTCCTGTCAGAACCATAGGCAACTTATGTATAACTAAAAAGAACCCAGAAATAACTCAGGCTCTTAGAAGGACTGACTATAGCTATGATCTGACCAATGTAGGCTACAACAGAGCTGTCACCTCCTTTTTCCTAGTAAGTATATCACTACTAATATAACCCACAGCCTCAGACCTATTTTTGTAGTCTGAATATGCCTCGGCTAAATCCCTCAGACTTCTTGCAAACTGAATAACTTGAGAACTTAATTCTAACTTCTAGTACAGATGTATAGCTACCAAAGTCTATCTGACCAAAGAACAGCTTTCCAGATTATCCTCATAGAGCAGATCATTCATATATATATATATACATTTATTATTATTTAACAAAGCCATATTATGGCTCTGCCCTGGCACTCTTCTGTTTTTACAGATATTAAGTCATTTAATCCTCATTTAAAACCCTGTGAAGTGGTGTCACTGTCATTGCTTAGAAACAGGGAAACTGAGGTTAAGAAATGTTCCCAAAGACACACAAATAGCAAGCGGAGGAGCTCAGATTCAAACATGGGAGCTCTGGCTCCAGAATCTGTGTGTGTAGCCATCACGCTGCTGCGCATCCCTCCACCTCCACCATTTCAGGGTGTGTGTGTGTCTTGGGGGTCAAGGGAGAGAAGGAAAGAGCACAGCCTGGTGATCACACAGATGGAATCAGTCCTCCTACCCTCCAAGGGGAATGAGGGTGACACCTGTCACAGGTGGGTCTCGCTCCCACCTTCCAAAACCGGCATTAGAAGTCCAGACTCCTGGGACTTCCCTGGTGGCACAGTGGATAAGACTCCATGCTCCCAATGCAGGGGGCTCGGGTTCGAACCCTGGTCAGGGAACTAGATCCTACATGCATGCTGCAACTAAGAGTTCGCATGCCACAACTAAGGAGCCCACTGCCACAACTAAGACCCAGTGCAACCAAATAAATAAATTTTTTTTTTAAAAAAAAGATGCTTAAAAAAAAAGCCTTCCTCCTGCATCTAGTTCTTGGGCAGTGGACCAGTTGGACCCAAGCCAAGGACTTGAAAATGAACAAGAATAAATATTCTCTTGTTAGCTGCAGCCTGTGCTTCCAGCCGGCTAAGCCTCATGCTCCTGGGGAGCTGCAACTCAAGTCCGTCTCATCATCCTCTCTGCCTGCCTGCCCTGGTCTCCTGATGTTGACTCAAACCCTCCGGCAGGCCCCAGGGCCTTTGACAACTCCGGGGAGAGGGAGGAATGTTAGCCCAGTCCTTCACCCTGTAACTCATCCCAGCTGAGAAGTTCCACAGGGAGCGACAGCAAAGAGAAAACTGCTGCTCCTGGGCCCCAAGGTAGCAGATGGAGCCAGAAGCCAGACAGACAGCTACGAATATCGCTGGCTGGAGGGGGCTCCACACGCACCCAAGGGCCATCGCTCCACACAGACCCCCTTAGAAAAGGGAACCCTGGTGCACTGTGGGTGGGAATGTAAAGTGGTACCGCCACCATGGAAAACAGTGTGGAGGTTCCTCAAAAAACTAAAAGTAGAACTACACATGATCCAGCAATCCCAATCCTGGGTATTTATCCGAAAATACGAAAAAAGGAATTCAAAAAGACACGTGCACCCCAATGTTCATAGCAGCATTATTTACAATAGCCAGGATATAGAAGCAACCTAAGTGTCCATCCACAGATGAATGGATAAAGAAGATGTGGCACGTATATACAATGGAATATTACTCAGCCATGGAAAAAGAATGAAATTTGCAACAGCATAGATGGACTTGGAGGGTATTCTGCTAAGTGAAATAAGTCAGACAGAGAAAGGCTAATACTGTGTGATATCACTTATATGTGGAATCTAAAAAATGAAACATAAAAAATAAATAAATACAAAATGAAACAAACTAGTGAATAGAACAAAACAGAAACAGACTCACAGATATAGAGAACAAATCAGTGGTTACCAGTGGGGAGAGGGAACAGGGAGGGACAAAGTAAGGGTAGGGGATTAAGAGGTACAAACTACTATATATAAAATAAATAAGCTACAAGGATATATTGTATAGCACAGGGAATATAGCCAATATTTTATTATAACTATAAATGGAATATAATCTTTAAAAATTATGAACCCCTATGTTGTCCACCTGAAACATATAATATGGTAAATCAATTTTAAAAAAGAAAACACAGGGAAAAAAGAAACATCCCTTAAGGAAAAGGAAGCCTGAACAGAGAAAGAGTGGACCAGGTTATGAGGAAAGATAAACCCTGTTTGTCGTAGGTTTCTGTCCTCAGAACTTTTGTGGCAGATAAAGGAAGGAGCAAAAGATCAAAAAGTTTAGGGAAGAGCCCTGTTCATTCCCTAAACCCCAGAACCTGTGAACATGTTACCTCACGTGACAAAGGGGATTTTGCAGATGTGATGAAAACTGCAACCTCTCAGTGAGATTTCACTGGATTATCCAATGGGCCCAGTCACATGAGTCCTTAAAAGCAGAGAACATATGCAAACTGGGGTGAGAGATTTGATGTGAGGACTGGTACCCACTGCTGCCTTTGAAGATAAGGATACGAGCCATGAGGTAAGGAATGTGGGCACTCTAGAAGCTGGAAAAGGCAAGCAAATGGATTCTCTCCTGGATCCTCCGGAGAGGAAGGCTGCCTCGCTGACGGAGGTTGATTTTAGCTCAGCCAAACGGATGTCAGACTTCTGATCTAACAAAACTGTAAGATAATACATTTCCATTGTTCAAGCCATTAAGTTCGTGGTGATTTGTTACAGCAGCAATAGGAAACTGATCAAAGCCCCTTGACATGCCATGAACACTGGTTTAAAATGTCGGGACTAATCTTTACCTTCATTTTAAAAATTGAGAACTAGGGCTTCCCTGGTGGCTCAGTGGTTGAGAGTCCGCCTGCCGATGCAGGGGACACGGGTTCGTGTCCCAGTCCGGGAAGATCCCACATGCCGCTGAGCAGCTGGACCCGTGAGCCATGGCCGCTGAGCCTGCGCGTCTGGAGCCTGTGCTCCGCAACGGGAGAGGCCACAGCAATGAGAGGCCTGCGTACAGCAAAAAAAAAAAAAAAAAAAAAAAAAAAAAACTCTCTTCCCCCTAGGTAACTTTCCCTATGGCAATCTGTATTCTTGAGAATTCTGAGGATAACTGGGGTAGGGAAAAATCAGAGGGGGGGAGGCGTGTCCCCTTTTGGTCCCTGGGGGTCACTCACAAACTTGGTCAGCACTGAGCATGTCCACATTCTCGGTCTATAACCTTGACAGAGCCTGAGCTCCTAATCCAGGTGAGGCCAATGGCAGCCAAGAAGAGACAAGAGGGTTAGCAAAAGTATTAGCCTGGGGAGGGAGCCCGTGTGCTCTGAGAATTTCCACGTCCCCATCCAAGGGGTGGAGCACGAGGCCACCTACGGTGGTGTCCCGGTACCTCGGAACACGCCTTCTGAGCTCCACGGCGGCGGGCACCTAGACCCCTTGTCCAGGGACGGACTTGCCTTAGGAGAAAGGAGAGATATGTCGCAAAATCAGAAAAGGGATGAAAGGAAATGAGGTGAGGCTGGAGACCCAGGGCAAGGGCTCATTCCATCTTCCTCCACCAATACATGCTGGGTATGAGCCCCCAGCTGCCATCTGTGCACCAGCCCAGGGCAGGGAACACAGGTGAGTGCGCAGAGCCTCAAAAATACCAGAGCTGGAAGGAAGCCAGGAGAACGTCTCACTCAGTGAGGCTGATCTTGCCTCACAGAGCTCTAGTGCTTGAAATAGCTTTCCATGGGGCCACTGATGGGGTGAGGGGAGTGGAGAGCAGAGACAGAAACCCCACATGATTCAGACAGATCAGCTCTGCTTTTATATCTCTAATCCATGCAGTGTCTGTTTTTAAAAGTTATTTAATAAACAACATTCTGCCACACACACACAAAACTGAAAACCACCAAGCTTATCCAATCCTTCCTTGTATTAAAAATTTTTTTTAAAGTAGGTTAGCTAATTGGAAAAAGAATTTGAAAACTAATAGATACCTGTCTATGGGTATCCGAATCACTTTGTTGTACACCTGAAACTAACACAACATTGTTAATCAACTATACTCCAACATAAAATGAAAAGTAAAATAATAATAAAGTAGGTTAGAAACATCATGTGCAGTAATCTTTTTTTTTTTTTTTAATTTATTTATTTTGGCAGCACCATGCAGGATCTTAGTTCCCCAAACAGGGACTGAACCTGAGCCCTCCACAGTGGAAGCGTGGAGTCTTAACCACTGGACTGCCAGGGAAGTCCCCAATCCTTCATTGTATAAATGAGAAAACTGAGCCTTGGAAAAGTGTCACTGCAAGCCACAGAGAAGGTGCCAACACTGGGACTGGGGGTGGAGATGTTCCTAGGCCTCCATCCACCACATTCCATCCTCCACTTTCTCCTGTTATCACAGACCTGCCCGAGCTTCAGCCCGACTGTCCAGCGGGAGCCTCCATTCTTCAGGCTTCTTTGCAAATAGGTGTGACCCTGTGACTAAGCTCTCACCAATGGAATGGGAACAAAAGTTAAAACTTGAATTCCTGCAAGGAAAATGCTGTCTTTCCACTCTTTCATCCCCTCCCTTGGGGTTAAAACATCGGCTGTGTAACTGGTAAGTCAGCTTCCCCATATGAACAAGGAACATATCTTAGGACGTGGCCAAACAGCGAGAGAAAGGAACCCGGGTCTCTGATGGCCTCGTGAAGCGGAACCTACCTCCTTTCTTTGGAATATTCATGAGACAGAAATAAACTAGATAGTTGGAGCCCCTGTCCTTTTTTAAATTTTTCCCACACTGCACAGCCTGTGAGATCTTAGTTCCCCCACCAGGGATCGAACTCACGCCCCCTGCATTGGAAGCGTAGAGTCTTAACCACTGGACCGCCAGGGAAGTCCCGTCTCTGTACTTCTCTGTCTCTTTGTGACAGTGACTATAGTGTTTATCTATGGCTCAATAGCAAATTACCCGCCGACTCAGTGGCTTAGAACAGCAAACATTGGTTGTCTCCTAGCTCCTGTGGGTCAAGAATTCAAGCGCAGCTGAACTGTGTGGTTTTGCCTCAGGGTCTCTCAAGAGACTGCCGCCAGGACATTGGTAGAACCTGCCGTCATTCCAGGCTTGACTAAAGCCAGAATATCCACTTCCACTCACACAGCTGCTAGCAGAGACCTCAGTTTCCTGCCATGTGACTTCACAGGTGAGTGTCCTTGTGACATGGCTCCTGGCTTCCCAGAGCAAGTGACTGATGTGGCGGGGTGGGGGGGGGGCAGGGAGGGAGAGAGAGAGAAGGAAACCACAATGCATTTTTATGACCCAGTCTCCAAAATCAACCACTGTTACCTCAACTTCACTCAGCTTCTTAGAAGGGTCCGCACATCCAGCCCAACCTCTTCTCATGAAAGAGAATGGGAAGTAGGCTCCCCCTTTTGAAGGGAGGAGTATCTAAAAATGTGTGGACATATTTTCAAACCCACCACAATAGCTTAGTCTGCATCCTAATTAATACACTACAGGTGCTGGCTCCTTCTGAGCCATGATGCTTCATGATATAGTTCGATGATAATAATAATGAACATTTATTGGGGGCTTTTTTATGGACCAGGTACATGCGAAGCATTTTTCAAACATGTTGCTTCTCGTATGACCCTCTCATCAAACTTTTTTTTTCTCATATGACCCTCTGTGGTGGCGTTATGACAAGCCCTAATCTTCCAGGGGAGAAAATAAGTTAGTACCACGCCAGATTCCAGAACTTTCATTACAGTTAAGTGTTTAGGGAAAGAGCATGTTTCATGGAGAACAAGTTCAGGTGGAATTCTGTCCACAACACTTATGTGATTAGGGGGGAAACCTAACCTTCTTGGGCTTCTATTTTATCTCATAAGAAAGTAGAAAATAATCATACCCCGAGGGTTCTGGTGAGGAATCCATGAAAATATGTGAAGCACTGAACACAGAGCTTGGCATGCAGTAGGTGGTCAATCAAAGGCGTTTTTCTCTCCTCCTCTGCTTTATTCTCCAATCTCCGCTCTCACACATGGGACGATGGCTCAGCTCTGGCCTAGAGTGTTGTCTTCATTCCAGAAATCCAAAGACATAGCAGGACCGTGCAGGATTCCTGGGAAACCAGGCTAGCTTGAACCCCATAGCTTCTGTTTCCTTCTGGACTCCCCTGGTACTTAGGCTCATCATCAAGGATGCTTAAGAGATACCTGGGGGGGGGGGGGCTTCCCCGGTGGTGCAGTGGTTGAGAATCTGCCTGCTAATGCAGGGGACACGGGTTCGAGCCCTGGTCTGGGAGGATCCCACATGCCGCAGAGCAACTGGGCCCGTGAGCCACAACTACTGAGCCTGCACGTCTGGAGCCTGTGCTCCGCAGCAAGAGAGGCCGCGATAGTGAGAGGCCCGCGCACCGCGATGAAGAGTGGCCCCCACTTGCCACAACTAGAAAAAGCCCTCGCACAGAAACGAAGACCCAACACAGCAAAAAAAATAAACTAAAAAAAAAAAAAAAGAGATACCTGGGGAAAAGCCTGGGCCATCACCCCAGAACTGAGGAGCCTCCGGGAGAGAGAAAGGAAGATTTGCCTCCAGGGTCACATGAAAGCCTTATTCTCCTATTAGATTTCCCAGGTGGGTCGGGAGATGGGGGCGGGGGTGGGGAAATTGCTGTTTCACTTCCCTAGAGAACCACAGACAGGACCTGGGCTTTGTTGGGAAAATTATGAACACCTTTGGCCAAATTCATCATACAAATGAATTTATTTGCAAAACAGAAACAGACTCACAGACTTAGATAATGAACTTATGGTTACGGGGCGGGGGGGGGAAGGGTGCGGGAGAGGGATAGAGTGGGAGTTTGGGATTGACACGTACACACTGCTATATTTAAAATAGATAACCAATAAGGACCTACTTATAGCACAGGGAACTCTGCTCAATATTCTCTGATAACCTATATGAGAAAAGAATCTGAAACAGAATGAATATATGTATATGTATAACTGAATCACTTTGCTGTACACCTGAAACTAATACAACATTGTTAATCAACTATACTCCAATATAAAATAAAAATTAAAAAAAAAAAGAGTTGCATCAATCACCCCCTACAAGCATCCTGGTACTGAGACCTCCAGGGTATCTGGACAGAGGAAGGCCAGATCTTTTAAGAATAAAATGAGTGAAGGGTGGGACTTCCCTGGTGGCACAGTGGTTGAGAATCCGCCTGCTAATGCAGGGGACACAGGTTCGAACCCTGGTCCGGGAAGATCCCACATGCCTCAGAGCAACTAAGCCTGTGAGCCACAACTACTGAGCCCACGAACCACAACTACTGAAGCCCGCGTGCCTAGAGCCCGTGCCCCACAACAAGAGAAGCCACCGCAATGAGAAGCCCGTGCACCACAACGAAGAGTAACTCCCACTCGTCACAACTAGAGAAAGCTCATGCACAGCAACAAAGACCCAACGCAGCCAAAAATAAATAAATAAAATTAAAAAAGAAAAGTGAGTGAAGGGCCTCATTTGCCCAAATATAAAATGAACAACTCTAAACCCCTTTAAAGAATTGCAGAATTGCATGTTCCTCTGACAATTGTTCTCTTCAGAAATGAAAAAGCTTGGGGAAATGTGACAATCTGTCTAATTTTGAAGTATGACATGATTATTTGGGGTTAATTATCACTTTTTACAACCAACCAGGGTTAGTATTCTCTTCCATATTTTAGGGCTGCTTTTGGAGGCCCATGGAAGAGAGAGTTTCTTAGTAAAGGTAAAATGATGGGATTAAGGTTTCTGGTCTCAACGCTCTTCCACAGAATTAACTCTCCGTAATATGATTCTCTAGTGCTAACAAGCCCTTAAAATGAGGGGGCTTTGGGGGTGTATAAGAGGATGTTGAGGTGCGGCCTTGAAAATGAAGAGAGTCCCTGACTCCTTAGAAGTTTTTCTGGGGGTTTAGTATTACTTTTCTATCTTGCCATGGAAGATTTAGAAACATAATTCTACTTCAGACTTCTCAAGTGGCTTTGGCTTTGGATGTAGAATCCATCATCTTCTTTACTGTTTCCGTTTCTTCCTCACAAAACAACCAGACTTGTCTTCCTGATTTGCAAGAAGCTGGGCATATGAAGCATCATTGGTTGAGGTCGGGGGGAAGGTGAGTTATCTAAATTGTATTGACATGATGTGAGAAATCAACTTCTTTTTGATACAGCCCTTTAGTCCAAGAAAATGCTGCACTGAACCAACCTTTTGTTTGTTTGGTTGGTTTTTGGCCATACCACACAGCATGTGGGAACTTAAGTTCCCCAACCAGGGATTGAACCCATGCCCCCCACAGTGGATGCAGTGGAAGCCCGGAGCCCTAACCACTGGAGAAGCATGCTCAAGACCAAAGTCCTTCCTTCAACCTGTATCTCCCAATCTAAGCCATTATTTGGGGGCACTGCCCTAAGGCCACAATGGCCAGGAGGGATGAGGGTGGGAGATTGGGAAGGGATGCATTGGGTTTCCTAAATTAGAGTCCTTGAGTGCCTCAGAAGACCTTAGTGAATGCTAAAAACGTCAGGCTTAACACATGAATTGTTAAAGAAATTTCTGGTGACTGTACTCATGGCCCATGTCCACTGCCCTCATTGACCAGCTGTGTCTCCATGAGAATTTCCACTATTCTTACCTTTAGAGTGTCTTCCCACCTGGGTTCCTTAGCCTAAGGCAGGGAAGAGGTATTCCTCACTTCCTGTCAATTTTCCCTTCAAAGGCTCGCCCTCTTTCACAGGTGTGCCCTAGAGGCACCTAGCAGGAATTCCTTAATACCATCTGACTCACCTATCAACACCTTTCCCCTGAGCCAATAAATAGAACTATTGAATGAGTAACAACCCTACTGTTGTTGTTGTTTTAATCCTCTATAGTGTGCTGAGAATATGGCTCAAATTGTATGGTAATTTATATACTCACACGCACATACATTCCAAAAAAAATTTATTGAACCAGACACTGGAACCACCACAAAAATGATTCATGCCCTTGAAAAACCTCTTATGAGGAGGGCTCATGAAGGGATCAAATTCAGGAAATCACATAATTATTTTGATAATCCCACTACATACTACATTGTACATGAAACGTGTTCAAAGAGACATAGAGAGGGGAAAGCTGACAATGGTCGGCCACAGAAGAGGTGAATTTTTAGCGAATCTTACAAAGTGTCAGGCACAGAAAGAAAAAGAGCATTCCAAACATAAGCACTACCATGGACAAAATCGCAGTCAAGAAAGAATGTATTCAAGGAACAACAGTAGAAGCTTCGTGGCTGATTAAGTGTATGGAGAGGGAGAGGGTGCATTTGGCATTAGGGTGACAAGCAAAGGCCAGACTGAAACGATTTGAGGGAATTCCCTGGTGGTCCAGTGGTTAGGACTCCACACTTTCATTGACAAGCAGGCGGGTTCAATCCCTGGTCGGGGAACTGTAATAAGATCCCCGCAAGCCACGGGGTGCAGGAAAAAAAAAAAAAAAAAAGAAATGATTTGAATGGCACACTCTAGAGTTTAACTTGGTCCTGTAAACACCAGGAACCAACAGACGTCGTTAAGCAAGAGAAAGAAATGATGAGACTTATGTTTTAGAAAGATAACTCTGGGGCCAGCAGAGAGGATGGATTTGAGATAAGATCAGAGCATTATTTCTTTCAGCATAACTGCATGAGAATTTGGTGGTGGAGCGGGGAAGGCATGGTAAATGAACACTTCTGGGGACCACCTTTAACTACTGAATCAGAATCTCCAGGCTTGAGACCCGAGAGTCTGCATATGTAACATCTCTCACATAACGGTGATTCTTGCAGGCTCTAAAGTCTAAGACATAGACTAGAGACAGAGACCAATTAGGAAGCTTTTGTAATTGTCCAATTAGGAGATGAAATTGGTTGGATCTGTCCATGATGCCCTTCCAGAGTAGCTCATAAAGAAAAACAATTGTTTTCAGACAATTATGTAAGTGCTAAACTATTTTTGCAGATTGCTAAGTGATCTTGGCTAAGTCATTTGATACCTTAACCATCATGCTTTTAAATGACAAAGTACTGATTCTCATAGTCTTATCTGAGTGTTACAAACTCTCAAGAGTCAGGGAAAGTACTTAGCTTCAATTAAGACATTAAGTCTAATAGGAAGATTAGATTGAGTCATTCTTATGTTTTCTTGTTTGCTTACTGTTTACCTCCTCATGCAATGTAAATCCCAGGAGAGCAGGCTTGAGGACATTGATGGGTCTCCAGTGAAACAGTTCTTGGCATAAAGTAGGCTCTCAGTGAATATGTTCTGAAAAAATTACAGACAGAAAGACAAAGTAAGGAAAAAGGAGGCAGAGGAAGAGACAAATGAAGGGACAGAGGGAGGGAGGGAGAAGGAAAGGAAGATAGAAAAAGGAGAGAGAAAGAAAGAAAGAAAAGGAAGGAAGGAAGGGAGGGAGAAAGAAAGAAAGAAAGGAAGGAAGGAAGGAAGAGAAAGGAGGGAGGAAGGGAGATAAAGAAAGAAAGGCAGGAAGAAAGGGAAAGAGAGACAGAAACAATGCAATGTCAGGTAAAAGAAATCATCACATTGGACAGGAAGTTAAGAGATTCAGCCTTTCTTCCAACTACTATTTCTTCAACACCCGTGTGGTGCTAGATGCTGAAGATGCTGCCCTTATGGTATTGCCAATGTGGATGTCTGGGTTTGATTCTGCTGCTCAGGAGCTTAGAGCCCTGATATGTCTACCTTAAGCTTAAGCTTCAGGCCTTAGTTCCTTGTTTATAAAACTGGGGGTGGGTGGTGGGGTGACGGCTCTCCAAAAATAAGAAGACAGCTAGAGCACTTTCCAGATCTCACCTTCCTAATTCATCTGCTTCAAATCCTGGCTTCAGTTCCCTCTTTTTTCTTTGTTTGTTTTGTTCTGAAAACCTTTATTTTTAATAGCCCCAAACTGGAAATAACTCAAATATCCAACAACTGGTGAACAAAGTTTTGTTATAGTCATACAATGGAATTCTATTCAGCTATTTATTTTATTATTAATTTATTTACTTATTTATTTTATTGAAGTATAGTTGATTTACAATGTTGTTACTTTCAGGTGTACAGCAAAGTGATTCAGATATTCTTTTTCAGATTCTTTTCCATTATAGGTTATGACAAGATGTTGAATATAGTTCCCTGTGCTGTACAGTAGGTCCTTGTTGTTCATCTATTTTATCTATAGTAGTGTGTATCTGTTAATTCCAAACTTTTAATTTATCCCTCCCTCTCCCCTTTGGTAACCAACCATAACTTTGTTTTGTCTGTGAGTCTATTTCTGTTTTGTAAATAAGTTCATTTGTATCATTTTTTATAGATTCCACATATAAGGTTTATCATACGATATTTGTCTTTCTCTATCTGACTTACTTTACTTAGCATGATAATCTCTTGGTCCAACCTTGCTGCTGCGAAGTTCGCTTGGAAGCGAGCAAAGGAACGTGCGAGCCGTCACCTAGGACCAAGTTCTTGCCCTCTGGGCAGAAATGTAACCACTCCCCGGAGCTGGCTTCTCAAAGAGCTATAGAAATGCTAAACAGTAACAGATCTGGAGGCAGAAAACAATGTGGCACTAATTGTTCCGTTTCCTCCGCTTTCCTAGCGGGGGAGGTTGGCCCCGGCTGCTCCGGCCATCCCACCGCGCCGCGCGCTTCTCTCTCAAGTATCCCAAGGACTGGGAAGCTGAAGTGGGGAGGCGCCCGAGGAGCAAAGATGCTCCCCACCCTCCGATCCGGGCAGACCTGCAAATAATGCCCGGGGACCAGAGGAAGGCTCCCATTGGCCAGAGGGCGGGTGACGGCAAGGGGGCGGAGTTTCCCGGGGCAGGGGGCTGGGGAGTATAAGGGAGGGGGGCGTGCGCGCACCGTGTCAGTTTCGAAGTCCCTGGCTTCTACCTACTGCGCCCAGGCAACTGGATCGCGCCTCGGGCTAAGGCTTTTCCCTCCTCTGCCCACCGGGCGCCTCCACCCGGCCCTGCGGCGCCCCGCAGCTCCCCGCCCCCCACCAGCCCCGGAGCCCTTCCTGCTTTTCCTCCGCGGTGCTTTGATCCGGGGGCCCTTCTGTTTGTTTTCTCTTCTTTCCTCTTTGTTGCTCTAAAACCCACCTCGCCGAAGCCCCCCGCTGCGGAGGGAGTTCGACTTGCAGAGGAAGGCGGCTACCGCGCACCTCATCCGCCCCTCCTGCGACCCCGCCAGCCGGCGCGCCCACCCCGCGTGCCAGACCCGCCGCCTGCGTTCGTTCGCCTGAGGAAGCCAGCCGAGAGTTCATTGATGCACCCATTCCAGTGGTGTAACGGTGAGTCCCGGGCCGGGAAGGCGAGGGACGCGGAGCCGGCCGGAGACGCGGAGAGCGGGGCGCCAGGCTTCAGATCCGAGGGCTCGTTCTCCCTCTTGAGCCAAGTTTTTCCTGAAACGGGACCGGCGGGGAGGCGTCCTGGCGCCCGACTCTGCTCTGCACACCGCGGAATTTGGGGGGAAAAATATTCAGGTTTAACTCCAGGGCTGGGAAGGATCTCTTGAGCGGGCGGCGGGCGGGCGGGCGGGGGGGGGGCGTGGGAGCCGAGGGGTTCCCGGCCTTTGTGTGGCGGCTTCGCACTCCTACCCCCTTCCCTTGGCTTTGTGCGCTCAAACTCTGTTCTTTGTTGTGGTTGTCGGAGAATTAAATCCGCGCTCGGGCTCGGATCTCCTAGAGGGAGCTCAAGTTCCTGGCCTGAAACTTTTCAGGCTATTTTAAATATGTATACAGTGCGGCGTGCGGGGTGGCGCGCCGGGGCGGCTTCCTCTGCGCCTTTGTTGGCTTCGCACCGGCGGCGGAGGGGGCTTTGTGACGGTGGAAGACGCCGGACTAATGAGCGTGGCTTTATTGGATTGATAAAGCCTTGCAGAGTTTTCGGCGCCCGGCTACCCTTGAGAGCAGGGCTTGCCTGGACAGCTGTGCTCACGGGCCTCAAGGCCAGACTAGCTCCTGTGCCTCGGCGGTGGCCGCGCCTCCAGACCCGACCACCCCTCCCACCCCGGCCTGGGTGATGCTAAATTCATCCCACCTGAGGCTTTTAGCGGTTCAGGTGATGCATAGAGGTTGGGCTTGGGTCTGGTTCCTCTTCCAGGCTACCTGACCCTTCTGGGCGGGTCAGTTCAAAACTTCGGCTCCTAATACCCTCCAGTGGCCCTAGGATCTTGACTGCGTTGTTCTAAAGCTTGGAGAGTTTCTGGTGAAACGGGGGAGCGCGGCGGAGGCACTTCTGGTGAAAGGGGGAAGGGGACCGGGGGGACCCAAGCAGCTGGCTTTATCTCTCAGTAGGGTAGGCTGGCTAGTTAGGGGGGTGGGAATCCATTATTGAGAGCAGACTCTTGCCAGATCTTGCATTAATTATTTCAAGAGGCTTTTGTTTTAAGGCAGGGTTTGGGCAGCATGTGTATAAGGGGGCCCCCATCCCCCTCTTCCTCTTGCTGGTAGGATCTAATTTCCTGAAAATGAACCCAGCTGTGTGTGTGATAGGCAGCATTGCCTGAGTGGGGACGAGGGGGTGGGGTGAGGAAGGACGGTGCATCCCAGCATCTGGGAAAGATTCCTGTTGGCTGGGAAGGAGAAGCGTTTCCCAGATCCACTGGTCTTTCTTGGCCAGCCCGTCTCTTGACGTCACTCCAGCTCCCGGCCCGCTGCTCAGATACGAAACATTCTGATGTCAAGGCTTTCATAGGTCGGGGGAAACAATGGAACAGACTTCAGGAGAAGAACCAAGGTGGCCGTCACTAACACTAGCCTTTCTTCTGGGCAGCCCCCTTTCCTGTGAGGGTTTAGACCAGCAGAGGACTTGCTGCTTTATCTTTTCACTTCTTTTTTTTTAAATTTATTTGATTTTTATTGAAGTATAGTTGATTTACAGTGTTGTGTTTCTTTTCACTTCTTTTTTTTCAATTTTTTTTGTTTACTGAAGTGTAGCTGATTTACAATGTTGTGTCCACCTCTGCTGTACAGCAAAGTGACTCAGTTATTACACATATAGACATTTTTTTTATATTCTTTGCCATTACGGTTTATCACAGGATACTGAATATAGTTCCCTGTTCTTGTCATTTCTTTGTTTTTTTTTAAATTTTTAAAAATTTTTAAAATTTATTTTTGGCTGCATTGGTTCTTCGTTGCTGCGTGCAGGCTTTCTCTAGTTATGGTGCCCGGGCTTCTCATTGCGATGGCTTCTCATTGCGATGGCTTCTCTTGTTGCAGAGCACGGGCTCTAAGCTCGCGGGCTCTACAGTGCAGGCTCAGTAGTTGTGGCTCACAGGCTCTAGAGCGCAGGCTCAGTAGTTGTGGCGCACGGGCTTAGTTGCTCTGCGACATGTGGGATCTTCCAGGAGCAGGGCTCAAACCCGTGTCCCCTGCACTGGCAGGTGGATTCTTAACCACTACGCCACCAGGGAAGTCCCTCTTGTCACTTCTTAAAGTGACAGAGAGATGACTTTTCTGACTCCAGTGAAGAAGCAATCCTTCTCCGCACACTTTTGTGAAAAATATCTAAAGCTCCTCTTTCCTGGGGTTGGTATTCTGTCCTTATAAGTTTAGAGGAAAAACTACTCCACTGTCAGGTTTTAGCCCAAGGTATACTTTTCTCACTTCTTTTTATTCAGAATGCAAGCAAATGGACCATCTCTTCTCAGCTATGAAGCTCTTCTCCCCCATACTTCTTTTTTTTTTTTTTTTTTGCGGTACGTGGGCCTCTCACTGTCGTGGCCTCTCCCATTGTGGAGCACAGGCTCCAGACGCGCAGGCTCAGCGGCCATGGCTCACGGGCCCAGCTGCTCCACGGCATGTGGGATCTTCCCAGACCAGGGCACGAACCCGTGTCCCCTGCATCGGCAGGCGGACTCTCAACCACTGTGCCACCAGGGAAGCCCTTCCCCATACTTCTTTATCACAGAAAGTCCCAAACTCACTGACTCAATCCTGGAGCCCCAGGGGAAGCTTCTCTCAGCAAGATAACATGGTCAAGATAAACTGATAAAGTGCTGAGGCCATAGTGCCTCCAGAGTGAATACATGTAAACCCTCTGCATTCGCTGTGGCCCTTGCTGTGCAAGTTCCCAGAACAGGGAACCCAGTGAAGTTCTTTGGGACCCTAAAGATGCCGGGATCCAGCTCGTGGAGAGCAAAGGTTAGACCCTCTTACGGCATCAACAACTGATGAGACAGGGTTAGGGAGATGTGCCTGGTGGGGAAGAAGGCCTCTTGGCATTGAGGACAGAGTTCCATGGAAGAGAAGCCGAAAGGCCCCTTTCCAGAGTAGACAGAAAACTGTCCCTCCCTGGCCAGTCCACCATGATGTCTTCATGGAAAATTGATCTCTTTTGGCCCACAGAGATCAAATATTTAAGTGGAGGGTGAAGGAGTGGTGAAAACTTTCTAACCCAAGCTGGAGGCTCAGAAGCAAAGGCTGAACACAGTTTAGTAGCTCATTAATTTTTTTCCATCTTTAACCAAAAAGTCTTTTCAGGATAAGAACTACTTTTACTTTTTGTCTCCCCACAGTGCCTAGGTCGGTGTATAGATCAAGCCAGCAGCAGTACTTGTTGGTTGACTGGTCATCTGTTAGCTGAGGGCAGTTTCTGGGCAATTCTCCCAAACTTCAGTCTCTTACTTTGAAGTGGGAGCTTTTGCCAAGATGACCAGATCGTCTTGAGAAAAATCAGGAGTTATTTATCTGTTAACCAGTTATTGAAAACACGCCAAGCACGAGGGTAGGCACTGGAGAATGTACAGAAGTGCACTTTGCTGTCCTCAGACCTAGCAGCACTCAGGCTTGTTAGAATCCCTCATCTCTGATCTCAGGATTGTGTATAATCACACCTCTACCACGGGCCTCACTTTGTATGATGAAAACCTTTGTGTCTGTCTTCTTCCCTAGATGATAAAATCATCTTGTCTTTCTTCTTTGCTTTTTTATCTTCAGTGTCTGTTGTGGTACTTGTCATGTAATCACTGCTTAATGCCTGTTCGAGTTAAATGAAGTTGATTCTAGGAACAGTGGGGCAACATAAGATGGTTACGGAGTGTGCCAGAGCTGGAACACGTGATACAGGCTGTGGGCACTATAGATTTCGGGGTGGGGAGTCCCTGGAATATCACAAAGACCGGGTTTGGGGGACTTTGGGGAAGAAGAGGGAGTTTCAGGCAGAGAAAGCTTCGTGAACGAAGGTGTGGAGGCAGGTGTGAAGATAGAGATGGGCAAGAATTAGAGAGGAGGCTGGCCCACCTGGGGTGATGCTGGAGGATACTGAGTCGGGGAGGTAAAGAGGGGACCCAACGCACACGTGTTTAGGAGGACTTGAAGCCAGTCATGAGTTTGGGAAATACATGCTAGAAACCAAGTGGAAGGAAATGTCAGACATGTGGGCTAAATTAGAGGAGGGACTAGACATCAATTAATAGGCACTTGGAGTAGAATTGGGCTCCAAAGTCTGTCTGGAATAGAGACTTGGCAGTACAGTTGGCACCCAATCTGAAAGAGGTTTGGAGGGGGAGGTTCATTATATCGATCACTAGATTGATCTCGGGGATGAAGAGGGCTGAGATGTATGAGGTCAAAGATGACTCCAGTCTTTCAAGCCAGTCTTTTCTGCTGAGTTGGGGTTGCTTCGCTAATTACGGTGTAGGATTCCAAAGTGTATTAATGGTGATCTGTCTCCTAACCACGACGTCAGGAAAGTACTTAAAACCCACATTGAGGGCTTGAGTCTAGAGGTTCACCCACCCCCGCACACCTCGCAGGATCTCAATTCCTTGACCAGGTACTGAACCCGTGCCCTCGGCAGTGAAAGCATGGAGTCCTAACCACTGAACCACCAGGGGATTCCCCAGAGGGCTTTGAAGCCAGGCTTTCTTAGCTGTTTGACTGTACACACATTGTTTAATGATGATTGAGTCTTTTTTCCCCATGGCGGGGTGGGGAGTAACATTTCACAGTGGCCTTATTACGAAGGTTAAGTTATAGCTTGAGAATGTGCTTGGGTGATAGCAGGTGTATGGTAAAGTCTAGGCTTCTTGTCCCAGCACTTTCTGAAATCCAAGAGTTTGAGGCTTACCTTTCAGATCATTGATAGTTTTTGCCTGCAAACAGGAAAAAACACTCAACTGGCTTGTGGTTAAATCCTATCTTTTATTTTTCTTTATAAACATGATAGAAAATTTACTAATTCTCAGAACCAGTAGTCCCAAGATAGTGGCTCTAGGATTGCTTAATCCAGCAACTCAACCGACAACATCTTTCTTCTTTCCTTGTCCTCTCTGCCACCAGCTTGATATTGAACTTCTCTCTTTCCAGCTATAACTTGGCTGCCACCCTTCCAGCTGTTTTGGGGAGATGTGACCCACCCCACCCCGCCCCCCCCCCCGCCAAAAAAAAAAAGAAAATCTTGTCTTTTCCAACAGATCTGCTCTTTGTTTCTTCAGCCAGAACTCTGTCACATACCTACCCCAAAACCAAACCCCTGGCAAGGGCAAGGTGATTACCACCTTTGGACCAATCAGGATTTAGCCCTGAGTCATGTGAGAAAGGGAAGCATCCAGTGGCCACCAGTGCTTCCCAAGCTGAAGGGACCTTGTTAAACTGTAATAGATTCTGAGTCATTTCAGTGGGGGTGGGCCCGAGAGTCTGCATTTCTGATGAGCTCTGGGGATGCCACTGCCATTAGGGGACTGCATGGCAAGGCTTTGAGTAGAAAGGGGGAAGGTGGCCAGTGAAAGTTAGCTGTAGCTCCCTGCCCTCACCCCCCGCGCCCTTCTGGAATGCTGGCCCAGCCTCAGAGTGAGCAATTTCTATTCTGGCCCTGGTGCAGTTTGGCTTCTGGAGCCCGTAGCTTAATAATGACAAATGACCTTTGCAACTGCACTTTGCAATTTACAAAGCGCATTTCTTACACCATCGTTTTCGGTACTCTCTGCACATTGCTTGTTTTCCTGTGACAAAGTGGAGCTTAGCGAGGTTAATTTAATTTCCTAAAGGTCACATAGCTAGGGAGAGGTGGGATTGGAGCCCAAGTGTACCTTTCCTCACCTAAGGCTCTTCATTTTCCTACTGCACTGTATAGGCTTCTCCCTGATGGAAATGAGTTTTCCATTTTCCGCCCATTGCCTGAATCCTTGATCCCCTAGATGGGGATGCTGGTTTAAGTACTGTGTGTATGATCCCATTTCGTAGATTGGTTAAATAATTTACCCAAGATCATGTAGCTAGTAAGTGTTGGAACTAGGGTACAGATATTAGCCCCTGGAATGTAAATTGGTGCAGCCACTACGGAAAACAGTATGGAGGTTCCTTAAAAAACTAAAAATAGCTATATGATCCAGCAATCCCACTCCTGGACATATATCTGGAGAAAACTCTAATTCGAAAAGATACATGCACCCTAATGTTCATAGCAGCAGTGCTTACAATAGTCAAGGCATGGAAGCAACCCAAGTGTCCATCCACAGATGAATGGATATCAAGATGTGGTATATATACATAATGGATATCACTCAGCCATAAAAAAGAATGAAATAACACTATTTGCGGCAACATGGATGGACCTAGAGATGATCATACTAAATGAAGTAAGTCAGAGAAAGACAAATATCCTATGATATCACCTGTATGTGGAATCTAAAATATGATACAAGTGAACTTATTTACAAAACAGAAACAGACTCACAGACATAGAAAACAAACTTATGGTTACCAAAGGGGAGAGGGAATCAGGGAAGGGTAAATTAGGAGTTTGGGATTAACAGATACAAACTACTGTATATAAAATAGATAAACAACAAGCACCTACTGTATAGCACAGGGAACTATATTCAATATTCTGTAATAAACCATCACAGAAAAGAATATGAAAAAGTATATATATATATGTCTAACTGAATCACTTTGCTGTACACCAGCAACTAACACAACGTTGTAAATCAGCTATACTCCAATTAAAAAAAAAAGTAAGCCCCCGAGTCAGAGGTTTGCCGTTTCTCCCTGCATCCTTGCTCACAGAGTGGCCCCAGTGGTAAATTTCCCACTGTCGTAATACTTTCCCTCCCTGTTCTTTGCAGGGTGTTTCTGCGGCCTGGGACTGGTGAGCACCAACAAGTCCTGCTCGATGCCACCCATCAGTTTCCAGGACCTTCCCCTCAACATCTACATGGTCATCTTCGGCACAGGCATCTTCGTCTTCATGCTCAGCCTCATCTTCTGCTGCTATTTCATCAGGTGGGCGGCTTGCTGGCTGACCTGGGCTTGGGGGAGTCTAGGAGGCGGCGGCCGTGGGTCGGGTGAGCTGAGTGAGGCTCCAGTCGCAGAGTCACCAGCCTCCAGCCGGGGCCGCTGCTTTGAGGACAGGCCTTGGTCCTGCCCTTGGCTGGGCCCCTGAGGCCTGGTGTTTCTATTTACGTCAGCCTGTCAAGTTGTCGGAGAGCCGATAAGGTCAGCATGGGTCGGGCTGCGTTCCCACCCTTTGGCCAGTTATTCTCAGGTTGCCTAGAATGACCGTCCAGGTAATATCATCAGTGGTCCCTAGCTGGCTGTCTCCGCCCATTCACACTCTCTGGATGGCCAGGGACGGGAGGCATCATTACACCAATGTCATGATCCTCTGCCCTCCTGGGAAGTCCTGCTGTCATCCCTCCAGATGCTAATATTAGCAAGCTGGAGTCTGCAGAGCTGCTTATTTGTTCTGCCTCGTAAGCTCTTATGTTTGAGAGAGAAAAAACCAAAAACCATCCCTTCTTGAGCGTGGCCGTGCTAGCCAAGCTCCAGGAACTGTTTTCTTCACTTGCAGACAAGGGAACTCGTGGCTGTTTTCTATCAAAAATGTGGGGCAGGGAAAAAAAAAGAAAAAAAAAATGTGGGGCATGCCTGGTATTCAGAGTGGAAAATACGGTAGTGTTTCTGACTAGGGTGCCCTGTTGGTATTAACAATTCCTCATTGTATGGGACTGTCTTGTGCTTTGGGGAACACTGGACACCCCTGACCATTAGAATGTGCTAATGGTCCTGAGAGCCATTGTGATAACCAAGCCACACAACCCCCCACACACAAACACGTGATCACCCAACGCCTGGGTAGACGGATGTCAGCTGGGGTCTAGGCTGGTGTCTGATCAAATCACCTAAGAAGATTAAATTAAGATGAAGGAAAAAGGAGTTCCTGTTCCCCACTGAGATGTCCCAGTGGGTTTGAGTGCTTCACCTGGCAGGAGGCTGGGGGAAAGTAGATACTTGTCCGGATTCCTAGGGCTGGAGGAGCTCCCTCTTAAGAAGGGGAGGTGCGCGTGGGCCCTGCTCTTTTGTGCTCCCTGCTCTCTTGTGCTCCCCGTCCATACCTTGGGCTCCTTCTTTCTCAGGACTTTAAAAAGTCCCCGGGACTGGAATTTTCCACTTACAAGTCTTTGCAGAAGAGGTAGAGTCTAAAATTTGCATCTAATTAGTAAGTGAGGGTAGATTTCCCATATCTCACCACCCCTCCCCTTTCCTCAAGCCTGAGTTTTCTTCTGCAAACTCTTTCGTCTTCCTGACCACCAACCACTGCGCTCTCCCCATATGAAGCAATTTATACAACTCCCCGGAGACGGAAGATGGAGACATAGCAAAGATTTTTGTGTGACGCTGGCAGGAGGCTGTAAAACCAATTCTGTTTGGCCCCTGCATGCACGCGCGCACACACACACACACACACACACAGGCGCACACACACACACACACACACAGGCACACCCATGCCAGGCTGCAAATGTGGTCAAGAGAAGAAAATCTACAAAATTACTCTGAGCCAGTTTGTGGGTGACCGGGCTTCATTTCCCAATGCTGCCACTGATAGGTGTGATCTTAGGGTTTTAGCTACTCTCTACTAGGTACCTTCTGTGTGCCAGGCATCATGGTCAGCATTTTGTAAAACATTTAGCTTACTTAGTTCTCAGAACTTGCCTCCAGTTTCGGTATCAGCCTGCTTCTGCTTCATAAATGAGGAAATGCATATGCTCAGACAGTAACAGATCTGCCGACGGTCCTATATCCAGGAAGATGGAGAGGTGAGCTAGTCTGATGACCGTTAGGGAGAGTCTTTCAGATTCTAGATGTTGGTCTTCTCGGATTCCTCTTCCTTGAATGGGAACAGCTGTGGCATCCATGGCCACCGCCTTGCAGCTAGAGATTGTGGTCCTGCAGAAGGACGGGCTGGGAGCTCCGGGTATGGCTGATTTATTTTTTGTTTGGCTGGAGTTAAAGAACAGAGCTGCAACCACATGATACCAGAAGCTTTCCCCACTGCGGGGCTGCTCGGCGCCACCTGTTCCTCCTGCAGTAATCTGCCCCTTTGCCGCCCTGCCCTCTGTCCTGCAGTCTGCCCGAAGCCAGTTTGTCCCTGGCTTGCTGGCATGTGGCAGCCTGGGAGTGTCTATATATAGAAAGACACACAAGCACAGAAGCCACTTCCTCTCCCTGCTTCTCGGTTTCCTCCTCAGCCAAAATAGGCCCGTGACCCCCCTCCTGACCTGGTGAGCTCATCGGCCGAGGCCAGCCTCTGCTCCCCCCCTCTCTGTCTCCCTGCCTCCCATCCCCCGACCGCAGGAGCTGATCTCTGCCCTACACAGGATGGAGGGGCCCGTGAAGTACAACTGGGCAGGAAAGGAACCATTATTTTCGGGACCTGGCTGCATTGTTTGTTGCAAAAGGGGAAAAGCTGGGGAGAGCCCACTGGCAGCGGCTAGAAATGGTCTCATTGAATTCAGGGTATTTTTAGTTGCTTTGCTCACCCAACAGCTGAGAAGGCCACCTGTCCAGAGTTGTTGGCACTCGATCCCCTGCTGGGATGGCCCAGGATCTCCGCTTTTTGCTTTGTTTCCCTTGCAACCATTTTGGCCCCATTTCATCACAATCTATACCTTCCTGACATGGAAATCTACATGCAGAGTGAATATAGAATGCGGCTCTGAAGCGCTTGACTGTTCCGAGAGATAGTCTTAGGCTCTAAGAGTCAGGCTTTTGGAGGATCCTCAGGTGAGACCATTAAAGGGAGCTCGGCAGATGGAAGGGCGGAGGGTGGAGAAGGAGGGCACCCC
The DNA here is from genome assembly GCF_964374135.1 of Grampus griseus. Taxonomy (NCBI): domain Eukaryota; kingdom Metazoa; phylum Chordata; class Mammalia; order Artiodactyla; family Delphinidae; genus Grampus; species Grampus griseus. Next base: position 25,759,404 of record NC_139015.1, on the reverse strand, counting down.
AGGCACCCTACGACACAGCAAGCAGAAAGGCCCTGCACGTACTCTGTAAGTGTAGCCATGTTGCAGGCGAGGCGGGCGAGGCTTAAGGGATGGACAACCCCTCGTTCTGAGTCAGGAAGCAACTCCTCACCACTTCCTTATTTACTCTGTACATACCTGCTAACAGAGCAGCTGCGTCTCCCTCAGAAGGCGGCTGTGAGCACCCGGCGATGAGATCACTTTCTTTCTTCCCCAGATTAACCCAATATCAGGCAGGTCGCACTTGATCATTTAAGCTTTGGGTACATCCTTCCCCGCCCCTCTCATTTGGAAGTGGGGACACAGTGTTTATATGAAAGTAGTACAAAGGTAAGGGTGGGGGCTTCCCTGGTGGCACAGTGGTTGAGAGTCCGCCTGCCGATGCAGGGGACGTGGGTTCGTGCCCTGGTCCGGGAGGATCCCACGTGCCGTGGAGCAGCTGGGCCCGTGAGCCATGGCCGCTGAGCCTGCGCGTCTGGAGCCTGTGCTCCGCAATGGGAGAGGCCACAACAGTGAGAGGCCCGTGCAAAAAAAAAAAAAAAAAAAAAGGGAAGGGTGGAACGGTGCAAGCCCTGTTTAGGCCCTTAGCCCAACCCTCCAATGACCAGAAACTGTCCGATGCCACCCTCAGACCAAGGCAGGGGAACACCTGCCCCACCTGTCCCCTGACCTCCTGTTAGGAGCCATGGAGGTGGCGGCAGCCCGATCTTAACCTGTCCCCTGGCTGTGCATCAGCTACGGCTCTTCCAGACCTTCTGCACCCCCCTCCGCTCTGGTTCCAGCATCTCGGTGTTGCTCTTGGGGCATCTGACCTCGCTCCCTTCGACTGAGGCTCGTGGAGATTCCCTGCCTCTAACTCAGGCCAGCAATCTTTTTCTGCAAAAGGCCAGATGTTATAGGTTTTGCGGGTCATATGATCTCTGTCTGAACCACCCAGCCCTGCTGTGTGGAAGCAGCCACAGATGGTACCTAAGCTATTGGGTTGGCCAAAAAGAGATCGTTCAGGTTTTTCCATAAGATGTTGTGGAAACCCCCGAATGAACTTTTGGGCCAACCCAATATAACGTGGCTCTGCCCCAGTAAAATTTTATAGGCATTGAACTTGAGTTTCATATAATTTTAACATGGCATGAAATATTCTTTTGATTCCCGCTTTCGGCCATTTAAGAATAAGTACCGTTCTTAGCTTCTAGGCCCTATGAAACAAGCAGTCAGCTGGATTTGGCTCTCAGGAGGCCGTGGTTTGCTACCTCTATCCTACCTAACCTGGTGGTTTTCTCAGGTTTCCTTCCCATAACACAGCTCTTTGGTAGAAATGAGCCGTGGGAGAGAAAGCCCCAAGTACAGGAGGACATAGAGCTCCCTGCGTAATTCAGAAGGTTTCCCTCACTGAAAATAAAACAGAAAAAAAAAATAATAATTATGATCAATGTGTGATCATGGTCCTAGCCATCTGCATAGTAAGCCATTCAGAGTCGGAGGCTTGTTGATGAAAGGGCGTTTCCCAAAACCATCTCATATTCTCAGGACCATGGTATGTGCCACCTAATTGGTGAAGCAGGCCACAGTGTGTGTTGGAGAGCTCGGCCTCTGTCATCAGATCGACTTTGATTCAAATCCAGACTCTACTGCCAGCCAGCTCTGGCATTTGGGCAAGTTGCTTAACTTCTTTGGACGCCGTGTTCCTCATCTGCAAAAAGGGACGTCTCTCCCTCTGGAAGTTGTTTGGAATTGGTGCAGACATCAGGCTTTGCAAATCCTCCATCACAATTATGCTCCTGCCATTAGTAACGGCGTGTTCTGGCCATTGTGTTTTGTCCATTGAGAGTCCAGTTGTATGCGGGCCACCAGCTTGAAACAAAAAGAGGAAAACAAAGAAGGAATTGCCTGTGTTGGCCTGGCGCTGTGAAGTGGGGCAGGCGTGTGCTCTGGTTCCAGAATACTTGTGTTCTCTGAGTGGAAAATTCCCCAGGCTCAACAGACTTTATCCTGCTCCCCTGGCTTGGTGCAAATGTCCCTCTTAAGAATATCTAACTTCTGGGAATTCCCTCGTGGTCCAGTGATTAGGACGCCGTGCTTTCACTGCCGAGGGCGTGGGTTCAGCCCCTGGTCAGGGAACTGAGATCCTGCAAGCTGCGTGGCACGGCCAAAAAAAAAAAAAAAAAAATCTTCCATACAGTCAGCGAGCAGATGGTTGACCTGTATATTTGGGGAGCCTGAAGGAAGTGACCTACCAGAGACAGCAGGGAGGGTGAATGAACTATGGGTTGGCCAAAAAGTTCGTTCGGGTCTGCCATCGCGTCATATGGAAAAACCCGAACGAACTTTTTGGCCAACTCAGGATTAGAGCGCTCTGCAGAGACGCCCCCAATCTGGGGGAAGCCGGCAGTGCGTTTTGAGGCAGTTGAACCTGAGTAAGAGTCTTGAGTCCGTAACCCACTCTGGTGACCTGCAGAGGGTCCCGTGCATACTCCATGTGTCTATGGGAAGCACACCTCCCCACCCCCAGAAGGACGCCCCAAGCAGCCAGCCGGCCTCTCCTGCTCTGAATGGCTGTTTGTGCAAAGACATAATGATCTCTTCTCTCCCCTCTTTCTTGCTTCCTCAGCAAACTCCGGAACCAGGCACAGAGCGAACGATACGGATATAAAGAGGTAAATAAAGTCTACGTGTTGCCCCGAGACCTCATCCACTATTAGCCCTGCTTGGGGAGGGGGTGTGGGGAGAGAGCAGGTTTAAGCTGGCCTGGCCTCCCCCTTGGCCTCACCTCTGGCCCCCTCTGAGGCTAACTCCTTTCCCCGTCCTCAAGTCTGGCTGGGCCCAGGCAGGGCCCAAAGCCCTCCTCCTTCACGGGAGGGTCACGGGGGCACTCCTGTGTGGGGCCAAAGACTCCCTCCCTTCCTTGGCGGCGGATACCACCTGGCCCCTGTGTTTGGTTGCGTCTGATACCAGGCCTCCACTTTTTTCCCCAGGTGGTGCTTAAAGGTGATGCCAAGAAGTTACAGTTATATGGGGTGAGTGCATTGGGACAGGTCGCGGGAGTGCCCGGCGGGTAAGGCAAACCTTCTCCAGCAATCTCAGCCTGACCTTTTCAGGAACCCTTTTAGTCCCTGCCTTCCTATTTCCTTGGGCCAAATAAAACTCATCCCAGGAGGTGATCAATATGCAGAATCCGTTATGTCTGGAACTGAACCAGCTCAGGCATAAAACAAAAGGATCACAAAAGGGTTTGGATACATGGTGTGACCGACGGCCCCAGGAAGCCCACTAGGCATAATCTTAATGGGGAAGACGGTAAGACCACTCCATGCCAGATTTCGGTGACTTTCCCCTGCTCAGACCCCAGGTCTTGGTCTGAAAGAGGTTACCTTTGTGTGTGCTCTGTCGTAGTGACTGGATCTGATGCGTGTGTCCAGCCCTGAGGTTCTTCCCTGTTTCCCTCCATTCCCCTCCCCTCCCGCATCACACCCACTCCCTGGGGCCCCTCAACTCTGACTCATTTAGGACTACACCATTTCCTCTTCCTTTCCCACCTATGCCTTTGGGGTCACCTAACTCATTTCCCAAGACTTCCTTCCATAACCACGGACACTCCTACAGAGAGCGTGTGTGTGGTTGTATGAGTGGGGAGGATCACAGGTCTCACTACACACAAGACTCTGCCTGGACATGGCCTCATTTCATCCCTCTTTTTGGGGTCCACTGTCATGATGTCCACAAGTTCCAATGTTTCTTTAGCTCTCCTCCAGAAGAGTAATTCAGCTGGGATTGAAGGGGTTATAATATATTGGAATGTAAGGCTGGACTTAAAGAATGTAAACCGGGGCTTCCCTGGTGGTGCAGTGGTTGAGAGTCCGCCTGCCGATGCAGGGGACACGGGTTTGTGCCCTGGTCCGGGAAGATCCCACATGCCGCGGAGCGGCTGGGCCCCTGAGCCATGGCCGCTGAGCCTGCGCGTTCAGAGCCTGTGCTCTGCAGCGGGAGAGGCCGCAACAGTGAGAGGCCCGCGTATCACAAAAAAAAGAATGTAAACCATACAGCAGACCCCCCTCCTTTAGTTATTGATAAGTGCCCCCTCACCAAAGGTCCTAGGCTAGAAAGGCTTAAAAATCAGAACTACTCAGCCATAAAAAAGAATGAAATAATGCTCTTTACAGCAACATGGGTGGACCTAGAGATTATCCTCCTAAATGAGGTAAGTCAGAAAGAGAGAAACACCATGTGATATCACTTATATGTGGAATCTAAAATATGACACAAATAAACCTATCTACAAAACAGAAACAGATTCACAGACAAAGAACAGACCTGTGCTTGCCAAGGGGAGGGGGGGTAGCGGAGAGACGGATTGGGAGCTTGGGATTAGCAGGTGCAAGCTATGATATATAGAATGGATAAACAACAAGGTCCTATTGTATAGCACAGGGAACTATTATATTCAATATCCTATAATAGGCCATAATGGAAAAGAATATGAAAAAACATAATATGTATAACTGAGTCACTTTGCTGTACGGCAGAAATTAACACAACATTGTAATTCAACTATACTTCAGTTTTAAAAAAAAAGGTTCCTCTATAACAGCACTGCCCAGTGGAAATCTGAGGATAGAAAATGCTCTCTATCTGACCATCCGGTGTGGGGACCACTTGCCACTTCTCAGCTGTTGAGCGCTTGAAATGTGGCTAGTGTGACTGAGGAACTAAATGTTGAATTTCAGCTTATTTGGGTCGACTTAAATCTAAAGCAGTCCCCTGTGGTTCATGGCTACCGCCTGTCAGGGTGGGTTCTCTCTTGGGTGGATGTTCTCTCTTGGAGGATGAGGTGCTGGGTATTCAGGATGGAGGAGTGAGGCTCTCCCCCATCTCTTATCACGTGGCCCCTTTCTCCCCACAGCAGACCTGTGCAGTCTGTCTGGAAGACTTCAAGGGGAAGGATGAGCTGGGCGTGCTCTCATGCCAACACGCCTTTCACCGCAAGTAAGTGTCCACAGTGGATATGTGTGTCCCGGGGTGGCTTTGGAAGAAATAAGCAGGGAGCATCTTCCAGAGCCTCCAATCCCGACCCCTCCCATCTCCCCTTTGCCGGTGATGCCCTTCATCCTGTCTGGACACCAAGCAAGCCAGAGGGGTTAGACCAGGTTGAGGATAGAGAGGTTCTTGTCCTGAGAAGCAGCTGGGCTCCATGAAAAGACAGCTGGAGCAGATTGGTATCTTCTTAGGGAAAAACAGGTTGTCTCTTGCCCGCAGGTGTCTGGTGAAGTGGCTGGAAGTACGCTGTGTCTGCCCCATGTGTAACAAGCCCATTGCTGGTCCCTCAGAGGCCACCCAGAGCATCGGGATCCTATTGGATGAGCTGGTGTGAGCGCTGCCTTCATACCAAGGCCTGGAGAAGACCTCTAGCCTCACGGGTGCCTGGTCCTTCCGCGAAGCCGCAGTGCAACAAGACTGTTGGGTGGTGATGGGCATGCTCACCTGGAGGGGCGGGGGTGCCGGGCTGGTCTTCCGGCCTCAGGGTGAGACTAGACTTGCCCACCTCTCTGCTTCCTGAAGCCTGCTTCCCTGCTACTCAGTTCTGATGGTCTTGCCCATCAGGACCACTGTATCCTGGTACTGGACTATCTGCCCGCCTTGTCCCTGCTCTGGGAAAAGAAATCCATTCCTATTTGGCCAAGAACTTAGAGCACACCCCCTTGACGGTTCTGCTGAGGAGGACAAGCTGCCCTGACCTAGAAGAAGGGATGAGATGGGCTCTGCCCCACCTGTGACCTCCCCACTCCTTCCAGAGGAAGGTTAGATGGGAAGGAAGGAAAGATGGAGGAACCAAGTGCCTCCAGTGGAAGCGAGGGAGGCTCTGTAGGAAATGGGAAGAGCAGGGATGAGCAGAAGAAAAGTCAATGTTTACATGGGACCTATGGAAACAAAGGCTGGCCGGCCGGCCTGCTGACTACAGAGGGGTAGAGGGCAGCCCCCTGCCCCTCCGAGATCTGAGGTGCTATCCGTTCCCTGTTCCTCGGTTGATCTCAGAGCTTCCTATTCCGTGTTGGGGTTTGAGTATCCACCGCCCCAGAGGAAGGGCTTGGTCTACACCCAAAAGGATTCCCAGGGGTTTTTTCTAAAGGAGCAAAAAGGGGGCCTGGGGATGGGGGTGTCTGGATATTAAGGTCGCGGTGGACACCCTCTTCCCCTTTGTAAATAGTATTTTTATACTTCATCCTTACCATCTCAGGCTTTATACATGGAATCCCCCAAATGGAAGGGGTAGGGGTTTTCTGTTCCTCCCCCAAGTGGGTGAGGGTGGGAAAAAGGTATGTATTTAAAGCAAATTAAATTTAATAACAAGTTTATCTAACCTTTTGCCTGTGGTTGTGGCTTGTGTCCATTGGCCCTTTTCTGCCAACAGAGGGAACAAGGTTCTTGAACTGCCTCTTCTCACTTTGCCATGCTCAGAGCAGACATACATGTGCACAAAGTTTCCTGATCCTTGACAAGAAGAATTCGTATTCATTATTACCTGTTCAGCTAGGTTAGGACTCACATCAATATGCTTGAAGACCTGACCGAGCCAGGCTCATTCACATGGTTTCTAGAATATTTTGAAAGAAAGCTGATGTGTGGTACCACAGCATTCCAGCTACCAAGACTTGTCATTCATAGAATTCTCCTTGTAATTCAAGCCACTGAGCTCTTAACACAGGAAAGGTCCACGTTGCTACCATGGAGGCTTGATTTCTTTCCCTGATTAGACATTTTTTTCTCACCCACTAGCTGACAATCACTGACTCATCCTACCCTGTGTACTACATCTAGAAGTATTGTTAACTTTTTATGCTCCCAGCTGCACTCAGGTTTGGCACCCATGCCCTCCAGCTGTGCTCTGTCAACGTCTTAAAGGGGTGCTGAGTTGATCGTGCGTTTGCAAAATGGACGGAGAGAGCCAGGAACAATTTTCGTAGCCATCACAAGCAGGGAGCAGCTGGGCTGTGGTCGGCCCCCGCTCAGTGGAACAGGGCAGGGCCAATGGTCCAGCATCTCTTTTTTTTTTTCCTCATACTTACAAGATTTTATTTTCTTTTTAAAAAAGTCATTTGAGACAATATCTCAGAAGTAGAAGGCATTATTGTTTGCCTTAAACAGAAAAAAAAAAAATCAATGTTGCAGTAAAACAGAACACAAACTCGTGTGTTTCCCCAACTATGCTGTTTAGGAACGCACCTTCCACTTCCTGGTAGGTCTTGAGCGAAGTGTAATGTAGTGGTGGGTCACAGACATACAAAAGATGCCTATGCTTCCAGAGAAGCCAGACCTACCGGTTAGGTCTGATGCCCTCCCAGCCCTGCAGTTGAGCCATGGAGCCTGTCGGCACAGTTGGTGCTCATGGCAGGGCAGACCCGAGATGCCACTTGGGCATCTGACAGTCCTGGTGAAGTTGTCGCTACCTGTCTTGGTGGCGTCCTTTGCCCCACGGTGCGCCTGTTCTTGCCACCTCTTCACACGCTGAGATGTAACAGCTGCTCCTCGGAGCCTCTACCCCCTGCTCGGTTGCTGCCAACCCTGCAGGGTTGGATCTCTTCACTGAGAGCACCAGTTCCTCCTCTCCAGGTGGGCCTGCTTGCTTCAGTGCAGGGAATGCAATGCATTTCCCAGGCAAAACAAAGAGCCCTCCCTCTAGCTCCTGCCGCAGCCTCCTGGTGGATGCATCACGGGAATGAGGTGGGAAACAGGTGGTTTCCAGGTGGGCCTCAACCTTTCCAGCTCCTCCCTCACCGCTTCCCTTCATCTCAAGGAAAACTCATCAGTGTTGGCGTATTCTGAGTAAAATGTTAGCACCAGAATGTCTGTGTTGCAAATTTGAATAGCACTGTCTGGACGTCAAAACGATGGTAAGAATGCCTTGTGTTACCTTTGAGGCTTCAACACAGCTTGGTAGAATGGTGTTACAGCACACAGAGACAGGGACACTGGGTATTTTTTGGCTGATCAGGTGGAATTTGATCAATAGCTGATCACAAGTTAAATAGTCACAAGTCCCAATTTTATAGTCATAAATGTGGTCTTGTTACTCAGTTCAGAGTTTCTAGAGCATCTGCTGCCTGGGCCAGGCACTGTGCCAGGTGCTGGAAGACAGGACAGCCCTTGCCTTGGGGAAGGGCATAGGCACACTAATTTGGGTGAGGAACTCATGGTAGAGAGACTCTTAGCTCAACTGGTGTGGAAGTGACAGCAGGGGTGCCTGCAAGGAAACATTACGAGAGCTGGAGCTTGAGAGAGTGACATGCAAAAAAAGACACAAGGATTAACCGCCGTGGGTGCCAGAGAGTGCAAAGAATTCATGTGAAGTGGGAGTGCGGAAGGGTTGGGGGTTAGAGTTCTGTGTAGTGCAAGGAACCTGGGACTTGACAGGGTGAGAATCCTAAAGTTTCTTTCAAACCTGCACATCAGTTGGGAGCAAAGCCAATGATCTTATCCATGCACACAATATTCATGATGGGCAACTACTGTGCTTAGTACTATTCCCATTACTGAAAAATTTGACTCTAGACATGTTTCAAAGGGTAAAAAATGGAAAGAAGCTGGGCGATAATCATACAGACCAGGATTCCGACTTCAATGAGCTTATCTATGGCAAGCAAACACCATGAATCAATCAAAAGATAAGCACTTGCCTACCAAGTTCTTTCACAAAATACATTTTGCTTTCCTTTCTATGTATATCCCTGTGAGTCTGGGATCAGGAAAAGAGCGTTGGAAAGCAAATAAATGGCTTACTCGTAATTACACAGACAGAAGCATCGGAACCAAGGCACAAACTCCGATCGTGCGGATCTAAGCATCATTGGCTTCCACGTCCCACATAGCTCTGGCAGCAGATTACTTGCTACGAAGATACTCAAAGTAGCAGGTGCTTTTAGTTCCCGGGCTGAGGCAGTCGTGGAGGACAGGGAACCTGGGTAACGCAAAGGATTTGTGCTTGCTATTGTCCAGGATTACAGACTTTTTTTAACTCTGCAGTGGATTGCTTCTTTTAAAGAAATCTTACGTGGCTCTACCCTTGACACAATGGTTAATTAAAGTGCGGTGAGAACTCAGAGTAGAATTTGAAAATCACTGACTTGGAGAGAATGGGGCAACTGATGTTGAAGAATTGTGCCCTCGCATGCCCCCTTTCTCCCATCAATTCTTCCATCCCCACTGGGGCTTTTCCCCCTTCTCACTAGGGCCTTTGATGCCTCCCCAGTTGTGCCATGTTTTCCCCATAAGTCTAACCCATCCTCTGACTTCCATTCTACCACCCTCTTCTGTCTCCCTGGGCGTCGGAATAACATCTGGAGTGCCCTTGACCTTATCACTCACAGGTGAATCTTCTGTTAAAGCCATACGCACAGATCCAGAGGGCTAGATGTGACCAAACTGGAGGCAAGAAGGACAAACTGATGACCAGTCATGCAAGCTTGTACAACAAAGCCATTCATGGGAAAAGAGACTAGCTGTTTACCATGCCCCAGGCCAACAACGGCATTGGATTCCTACTGATCCGAGTTTAAAAAGCATCATGGGCATTTAGCTCCTTCCCTGATAAACTGGCAGACTCTGTGGACAGGGAGGACGTCACCGATGTCACCTTCTTGCTTTGTCATGGCCCTGAATCCTGTCTCCGTGTGACAGTCTCAGCTGTAAACTAGGGCCTGTGCTCTGCAGACAAAGGGGAAGCTAACAGCACCAGGAAGCCCAAGAAAACGTGTTTGATGGCTTCTGACTGTTCATCACAATCTATCACCTCTCCATTGGTGCTGCAACTCAGCACATTTTTCTTTCTCTTTTTTCTTTTCTTTTTTTTTTTTGGCCACACCTCTCGGCTTGCAGGATCTTAGTTCCCCGACCAGGGATCAAACCCCGGGCTCTCAGCAGTGAAAGTGTGGAGTCCTAACCACTGGACCACCAGGGAAGTCCCAGCACATTTTTCTTATCCATCCTCTCTGTTCTCTCATTCCTTTTTTCTCCCTCTTCCTCTCTTTACCCTCTTTTGCTTCATCCCAGCCTATTCCCTGATACGACGGAGAGCCCCAAAGCCATTGCAGAGTCCTCCTGACAGGCCATCATTGTCATGAATGGTTCAAAAGAAACACCAGTTCCAAAGGGTTTATACCCAAATGATTGTGTAAGCAACCCCAGGGACCACCTCTGAGTTTCTATATATTTCATATTATATATGTTCATTAAGTCTCAAGCAGGCGGCTGATATCCTCAAAGGCAGAAATAGAATCCACGGTGATGCTGATACATTAAGGACACGATGCAATCAACGTGAGAGAGGCTAAAAAATCCAAAACCCAAAGAAGGAAAAACCAGGTTTGCATCAGTGGGAGAAATGGATCTGGAAGCACAGTGGCTGTCAAGTTGGGCATAAGTCAGAAAAAAACCCAAACAAATCCAAAATGCAATAGTACTACTATACCCAGCCGGGGAGTCATCCTCCCGGCCTTCAGTATTGAGCAGATCTCTATGGGATTATTTTGCTCAGATTTTATGTCTGCAAGAAAACAGAAGCTATAAAAAGTACCATGAGAAAGAAGCTGGAGTATTTTAAGTGTGGATGGATAAATACCAAGGGGCAAGACCTTAGTGGTGACCTTCAACATCACAAACTCAGACGTTCCAGAAACGTATTGTTTTCTTTAGGTTGTCTTTGACCCTGAGTCACAGGCTTTCTCCCCATCTGCAGTGCTTGCCTTCCTCCCCAAATTATTCATGAGTCAGAGTCTTACACAGGTCAACCCTCTCCCTCCATCCTTCTGAAAACACTATTTAACCATGGATAGGTCTGTTTGCTGGTCCCCAGAGACCCTGCCTCTATCACTGGTTTCGTGCCCGGTTTGCAGTATGGGAAGCTTGCTGCGATGTCAAGGGCCCAGTTTGTCCATGTCCCACACAGTTGCCTCCACCGGCACCATCTCCTGGGTGCTGCCTAGGAGCTAAGGTGCAGATTCCCACTAACCTTGGGACCAGCCACCTTTTTAATTTTTTTTTTCCAAGAATGTATTCAGATATATTATTCACAGTATTGAAAATATGTTTACAGATCGAAAGACAGAAAGTCTCAAATCACAGTGACAAAATTCCAAGTCAAAATGTTATTTGCTAGTAGATATGAATTTAATCATCTAGAGTGATTTCAGGGAATCCCATATAAATCCTAGACCGACAACATTTTATTTTCATTCTTAGCTTTCCATTTATTCATGCCTGTTCTCTCCAGTTACTGGCTAATTAAAAGTCTTACTATTAATCTATGTTAAGATTTTCTAGTTCAGGGCTTTTTCAACATCAGAACACGTGACATTTGGGACTGGTTCTTTCTTGTAGGGCTGCCTTGTAGGATGTTTAGCAGAATCCATGGGGACTGCCCACCTTTATCCTTGTCAGATTGAAGTGTTAGTTGTAGAGTGAACACCTGCATTCTACAATGAACGTTTTGCAATATTTGTTTTATCCCCTATCTACCCATCTAGCCTTAATCCAGGTACTTTTCAATGCATTTCAAAGCAAGCTTCAGATACCAGTACATTTCTTGTACAGGTAACTTAAATTGTACAGCTAACTATTTTTTTTAACAAGTGAACTTGTTACTGAGTATAACTGGAAATCTACCTCGAATATGAAGAAGATAAGCATTTTCTGATAACTTGTGGATAAATTTTGATGAGTGGCTCTGACTCAGGCTGGTTTGAGAAATAACTCAGATATGAAATCATTTTATACTGAAAATGCAGTCGCGGTGGAAAAGCATCCTTCACTGCCTCAGGTAACGTCTCACCTTGCTAAATTATATGTTGGGTGTCAAGGCAAAAAGAGAGAGAGGGTGAGAGAGATAGAGAAGTGCATCAAAAGTGTAAGACATCCTCCTCTTACTGCACATATTAACATTTTTTGCACAATTATCCATGGAATATTCTCATTTTGGACTCTTTCCACACCCTAAATTTAGCAAGCTAGAATTATCTTTTAAACGCCACTTGAAGCAACCTTTTTGAAAGGAAGACGTTGAGGAGGGGGAAATCTGCATTTCCTTGTGGTTAGGGTGCAATGGCCTCAATTTAATTCTGCAAAGAAGCAGACTCCTCTATTGTATGCTGAGGATAGAGCAAAGACAGTGCCCCAGCAAATTCATTACAGGTGTGTAAGATTAAAAACTTATACATTCAGATTGAGAAACAGGCGATGCATTCCAGGCTTTGTGTGTTCTGGCCACGGTGCACACTGAATTGAATAATTGCCTTAACTGTGCCAGGTGGATTTCATTATTTAAAAGGAATTCTGAGTTTTTAATGACTAAAAAGGTCTTAAAAATGAGATCTAAGGACTCTCACTTTTTCATTTATATACTTTGAAACACGAAAATCTTCATATAAAATCTGTTTTGTTTTTTTAAGTGAGCCGTGCCTATAGAATAAAATAAATTAGAAGGAATTTCTTTAAAGTCTGGTTTACAAAGAGCAATGCATGTAGCTAGCACGGATCAGGAAAGAGCCATTTTGAATGAACAATTTTTGTCCATAGTTATTCATTCTAAAAGGGGTAAGGGCTCAGTAGTTGAGAAACAAAAGATTCACTGGTAAGAGTCAGTGATGAACTGGGGCTGTGTTTTAGGAAATCAGGGGTCCTCTCCCTTCTGTTCCTCATTATGAGGTTCATTTGTATAGTGGAATAAACAAAGCCAGCATTGGAATCCAAAGAATGGGTTTTAAACCCAGCTCTGCCTCTCATTAGCTGGGAGGCCCTGGCTTTGTTTCTTACTCTCTTTAAGCCTCGCTTTTCTCCTCTGTAAAATGGAGATCATAGTAACTGCCTCAGAGTGTGGTCAGGAAGAGTACATAAAATAATGCATAAATTGGGAGATTGGGGTTGACATATATACACTAATATGTATAAAATAGATAATTAATAAGAACCTGCTGTATAAAAAAATTAAATAAAATTCAAAAAAAAGAATGCATAATAAATGCTCAAAGTCATTCTCAAATATAAGCTCTTTTTGTTTCTAAAAAGTCTCCAAAAATAAGGGGACTAAATGATAGGTCTATCAGAAATAAGAAAGCCTGTGTATTTCCCCTAGTCATCCTAATGAATACAGCATCCTTTATGGAGTATATACTATGTTGCAGGTGCTGCATTCATTCTGCATAAAAAGGATTTGCTTTACTTCACTGGGCATAGCCGATACCTATTGAACATGCCATTTGTAGAGAAGTCTGATACGGATAATTGTACTTAGAGTCAAACGTTGAAAAGTATATATTTCAAAAATTTCCTATTTATTCAGCTGCCAGCGCATATTAATTGAGTGCCTACTATGTGCCAGCCACTGCTCCCTGTGCCAACACACAAAAACCAACATGGTCCTTATTTCTAAGACACTTATGGTGTAACAGGAGAGACAGAGACTAAACAAACGTTAACATATACACGTGCCAACCATGAAAAAGTATGCAGTGCCTTCCTGAAAACTGGGAGGGGGTGTGGAGGTGAGTCCAGGAAAGGCATTTCTGAGCAAGAAGCATTTAAGCTGAGACCAGAAGAATGGCAAGAGTTGGGGAAAGACCGGACAGAAGAGCATAGGTGAGAACTTTGAGGCAAAATAGAGCTTGGCTTATTGGAGAACAAATTCCATTTGGTTGGAGCTTAATGAGGGCGGGGAAGGCAGTACAAAACGAGGTTGAAGGGACACAGGGGTCAGATCATGTAAGGGCCACGGTGAGGAGTTTTAATTTATGATAATGGGATTTAAGAACAGAAGTGACATTGTTTGAGTTAGTTGTTTAATGGAGGTGGGGTGGTGGATAAGAGTGAAAGCCACAGGCCAGCTGGAAGGGAGGGAATAACAAGGATGACAGTCAGGTTTTTGGCTAAATGACTTGGTGGATGGAAGAGTTATTCAGTAGGAATGAGATTATAGAAAGAAAAGCTTTGGAGGCGAAGGTTCAAATTTCAGTTTAGAAATGTTAAATTTAGGGAATTCCCTGGTGGTCCAGTGGTTAGGACTCTTGTACTTCCACTGCAGGGGGCATGAGTTTGATCCCTGGTCGGGGAACTAAAATCCTGTGTGCACCACAGCGAGGCCCAAAAAAAAAAAAAGAAGAGAAAAGAAAAAACAAGAGATGTTAAATTTACCCATGAGAACTGCAAAAGGAGATAGAGGTAGAAATTTGAATGTGTGATTCTGAAGCTCACTGATGGGTATGGGCTAGACATACATCAATGGTGTTGAAGGCCATGGGAAGCATAAGATCACCTCAGGAGAGAGGGTTGGCAATGAAAAAAAGATCCCTGACAAGATCTGAGGAACTAGAGGCTTTCAAGACCAGGAGAAAGCAGAGGATCCAGGAAAGGAGGAGTGACAGAGAGATGGAAGGACAACCAGGAGGGGTGGGCTGACCACAAGCAGAAGAGACAGTGTTAAGGACAGGCAGGTCAAGAGTCAAATGTTTCTTAGAGACCAGATAAGAGGGATATCGAAGTGCCCACAGAATTTGGCCACGAGGGGGCCAGTGATGTCCTGAATGAGAGCAGTTTTGCTGGATTTCGGGGGGTGAAGGCGTGCTTGAGTGTGTTGAAAAGTGATTGAGCAGCAAGAAAGAAGCCACTCCTAAAAAACTGAAAAGAAATAAAAAGTGTCTCTAAATGTATACCAAGTTGGTCACATAGCCATAAAGAAAAAGAAATTTATTTCATGTGACTGGTGGAGTCTTGCCTCCATGTTGATGGCGGCTGACTGATCAGGCTGGTGGGTGCGGAAGGTTGGAGTGGCCGTGGCAATTTCTTCAACTAAGACAGCAGTGAAGTTGGCCGCATCCATTGCCTTCCTTTCATGAACCATTTCCCTCTAGCATGCACTGCTGTTTGAGAGCATTCAAGCCACAGCAGGACCTCTTTCAAAACGGGAGTCGGTCCTCTCAAACCCTGTCATGACGTTAGCAACTAAGTTTACTTAATATTCTAAATCCTTTGTTGTCTTTCAACCATCTTCACACCATCTTCACCAGGAGTAGATTCTATCTCAAGAGACCACTTTCTTTGCTCATCCATACGGAGCAACTCCTCAACTGTTAGCTTTTTTCATGAGATTGCAGCAGTTCAGTCACATCTTCAGGCTCCACTTCTAATTCTTCGAGAATTACCAAAATGTGATGCCGAGACACACCGTGAGCAAATGCTGTTAGAAAAACGGTACTGATAGACTTGCTTGATGCAAGGTTGCCACAAACCTTCCATTTGTAAAAAACGTTCTATCTTTAAAGTGCAATAAAGCAAAAAGCAACAAAACGAGGTCTGCCTGTAATAAAATTAGAGAATTACCATTTTGTAACCTCTAATAAAGCAAAGATCATCTATGGCTGCTAATGCCACCAGGGTAGAGATTGATAAGGAACTTTATATCAGATATTTCTCTCTTATCAATAACAGTGGGAAATTACATGCCTCCTGTGATACAGTCAGTACACAGCCCTGCCCCCCAAGACTGACCGTGAATGTAATCCTGCCTCTAGATCCAACTAGCTCTTCATAGGAGGTGGGGGAGATAGAGGAACAATTTAAATGACACCAGGAAGAAGCAATCTGCCGAATTCAGAGTTTGGGTCCTTTTACAGAACAAATGGCCCTCCTTCAATGGCCTTTTTTTTTTTTTAAAGAGTGGGGAGTATTATAAAGTTTTAAAAACTTAAGAGATACAACCAGGTGCAAACTTTCCATAATTAAAAAAAAAATCTAAGTGAGTGGTTAAGTGGAGAGTTGGAGACAACATGAATATGTTTGTTGTTTTCGTTTTTGTTTTAAGACATTTTGCTGAGCAGAGAAGTAGGGTGGTAGCTCCAGAGGAAAATGGCATCAGGGAGAATTTTTTTTTAATTTTTAAATTTTTTTGATGTGGACCATTTTTAAAGTCTTTATTGAATTTGTGACCCTATTGCTTCTGTGGGTGTTTTGGTTTTTTGGCCTCGAGGCATGTGGGATCTTAGCTCCCCAACCAGGGATTGAACCCACACCCCCTGCATTGGAAGAAGTCTTAACCACTAGACTGCCAGGGAAGTCCCAAGGAGAATGTTTTAATGGCGGAATAGAGTGAGCCTTTTGGAAACCAATGGGAATGATGGAGTAGAGAACATAGGAAGGTCATGCCATTGGAATGAGGTCCCTGAGGAAAAACAAGCGGGCAGGATCCACACCCCTTGAGGAAGGAACCGCCCGTGGGTAAGATGTTCTTAGATCATATACCACCTTAATAAAAGAAATGACCGTAGAAATATTAAACTGACAGCACAGACACAGAAAGGAAGCTAAGTGAACCGAGAATCTTAGGAGGGAGAAAGTTATATTGGAGATGTAATGGGATCTTGTCAAAGCGAAAGCCCACTCATTTAGCCAAATTTTCAACATGGCTACGACTTTTGTTATTTTGATGGATATTCCATGTTTACAAGATTCTTTTGGTTTATAGCTCTCTATACTGTTTCAAAAGAATTTCGGTTCATTAAGAGCCGTTTGGTACTTGTTCTACAAACTTAATGAATATATAACCTTCAAAATAATTAGTATATTCTTTAGCCCAAGCGTTAGAGTCATAATCAATGTTAAAAATTTTATAGGCTTGTATGCAAAAGGATCTAGTGGTCACCTCACTCTCCACGGGTATTCAAGGGTTGTAAACACAGTATTATCATTTTTCTATTTGGCCTATAATCAGAAATGTCACTCTGCTGCAAGCAGTAATCTTACAGTGTGTTTGCAAATCCTATTATTAACCATGTTTAGACCATATGAACCTTGAAAGACGTGACTGGAATACAGTAAAGCTGTAATCACATCAGTTTTTACTCTTGGTTGAATGAAAGGGAGCAAACATTTCTTTTTTACTTCCTCTCATTTTTGTTTTTCCTTATGAAGAGGTTTTCACCTTAAATCGTCAATCCTATGGTCTTTGAAAAACTGAGAGGTATTACTAAATGTTTAGCCACAAAACCTCTGGAATTTACTGCATTCTTCCATTTCTCCTTAAAAGAAAGATTTAAAACTCTAATCTCTTTATACGTAACCACATTCATACATAATTTTACATAAGTATAAAAATATAACCACATATATGCTTTGTAAAAAGATGCGGTCATTTTTTCTTTCTGTTTAGTTTGGTTTTGCTGAGCTCCTCCATCGTCCTCTGTCCCTTCTTTACCTCACATCAGCACCCAAGTGTGTCTGTGCGGAGAACCTGGAATGTAGCCTCGCAAATGTCCTCCTTATGCAAGTACTCTTAGACCTGAAGGCATTCACTTTTTTTTTGTTGCACCACACGGCATGCGGGATCTTAATTCCCTGACCAGGGATCGAACCCGGGCCCCCTGCAGTGGAAGCGCAGAGTCTTTTTTTTTTTTTAATTTTTAAAAAGATTTATTTATTTTTGGCTGTGTTGGGTCTTTGTTGCTGCGTGCGGACTTTCTCTAGTTGTGGCAAGTGGGGGCTACTCTTTGTTGCAGTGCGCGGGCTTCTCATTGCGGTGGCTTCTCTTGTTGCAGAGCACAGGCTCCAGGCGCACAGGCTTCAGTAGTTGTGGCTCGCGGGCTCAGCAGTTGTGGCACAAAGGCTTAGTTGCTCCGCAGCATGTGGGATCTTCCCGGACCAGGGCTCGAACCCATGCGCCCTGAATTGACAGGCAGATTCTTAACCACTGCGCCACCAGAGAAGTC
This sequence comes from Grampus griseus, assembly GCF_964374135.1. Classification (NCBI taxonomy): domain Eukaryota; kingdom Metazoa; phylum Chordata; class Mammalia; order Artiodactyla; family Delphinidae; genus Grampus; species Grampus griseus. The sequence continues at coordinate 25,741,651 of NC_139015.1, read as the reverse complement.
CTGGAAGCATGGAGTCTTAATCACTGGACCTCCAGGGAAGTCCTGGCATTCACTTTTTAAGGCATTGTCTTATAACTGGGATATCATAGTATCTCTTGCATCTTACACTCATCACTGAGCAACGCCTTGTGGAAACCCCTCCTGGTCCTCTGGCTCCACTTTTTATTCTTTTAGTAAATAGCTGGATGATTCCCCAGTGGGGATGTGTCCTTGATGAACCTTCACTTTGTTTTCAGGTTTTTGCCCTATGAACAGTCACACAAAGAACCTACTGTTCATCCTTGTGGTCTTGAACCCATATCCTTACATAGAGTTATTTGTATCCGATAGAGTCTCAAGACTACAGTTGTCACTGCATTCATTTATTCTGTTAAGAGATGTTGCCAGATTGGTTTCCAAAAGCTGGAGGAGGAGAGTCAAGGAGAGGAAGCCAAATGTGGATAACACGCCTACTCCATGAATTTAAGTTGTGTGGATTGAATGAAGGGACAGGTGCAGAGTAAAGACCAGTACAGTTGACAATTATTATTAGTTCTTTTCCTAAAGACTGTGGGCTCCCCAGGTCACCACCTGGGTCTCTGCTGGTGGGGGGCATTCACGAGGTAACACAGTGGCAGTGACATTCGGGATTGTATACCTGGCAGGTCTACAAAAAAGGTGTAGAACCGGGAAGAGCAAAGCCTTGGAGGGCTTCCCTGGTGGCGCAGTGGTTGGGAGTCCGCCTGCCGATGCAGGGAACACGGGTTCGTGCCCCGGTCCGGGAGGATCCCACATGCCGCGGAGCGGCTGGGCCTGTGAGCCATGGCCGCTGAGCCTGCGCGTCCGGAGCCTGCGCGTCCGGAGCCTGTGCTCCGCAACGGGAGAGGCCACAACAGTGAGAGGCCCGCGTACCACACACACACAAAAAAAAAGCCTTGGAAGTCCAACGGACTCAGCTTTAATTGCATCTTTACCACTTTCCACTGTGAGATCTTGGGCAAGTTTCTGAACTTCTCAGAGCTTCAGTTTCCTCATCTACAGGATGCAGATAATGATGCCAGCCTCCTAGGGTGGCTGTGAAGAGGAAGCAACGGACTTGAGGCCCTGAGCAGACTGCCTGGTGCTCCTTACAGGTGCCACTTTTTCTCAGATGCCTTCATTATCTCTCTTCCCCCAGCAGACGAAAACCTGTTGAAGGCAGGAACTGCATCGAATTCATCGCTGCATTTTTCCCCCACCCCCAGCTGCGTGGCATGATCTTAGTTCCCCAACCAGGGAAGGAACCCACGGCCCCTGCAGTGCAAGCTCAAGAATCTTTACCACTGGACCACCAGGGAAGTCCCCTCGCTGCATCTTTATATATCCAGATGGATATACATATCCTCACTTGGTTTTCCCTTCTACCAACTACCTTAAGGTCTTTTGCTCAGTTAAACCAGCACTGATTAAAAACGAGAGGAAGAACAACAATTCTTTTATTATGGAAAATATCAGACTTCCACTATTATAGAGAGACTAACATAAATAACACCCATGATCCACTCCCACATTCAACACTGTCAACACGTGTTTAACCTTTTGGTTTTTTTTGGTTTTTTGTTTTTTGTTTTTGGCTCTGCCTTGTAGCTTGTGGGACCTTAGTTCCCCAACCAGGGATCAAACCCAGGCCCTCAGCAATGAAAGCATGGAATTCTAACCACTGGACCACCAGGGAACCCTGACCAGATTTTTTCATTCATCTCTTGATCACTCCTTCCCACCACCCCTCTTTATGGAGTATTTTAAAGTGAACCCCAGATATCACATGATATCAATTGTTAAATACTTGTGTAAATTTTCAGTTGCAGTTCTCAAAGTGTGATCTGGAGAACCCTGAGGGTTTTCAACACCCTATCAGGCGGTCTGCCAGGTCAAAACTCTTTTTATAATAATGTTAATATATTGTTTGTCTTTTTCATTCTCATCCTCTCATGAATGTATGGTGGAGTTTTCCAACACAGACTGAATGCAGCAACGGATCTGAGAATCCAGCTTCCTCCTATTAAACCAGGTATGAGAGTTGCAAATTTTTACTGATCTGTTTACAAAAATGTGCTACTGTGTGTACAAAAATAATGCTACTCTTCTCTATGTTTGTTTTGTCTTGAAAAATATAATCACTTTTCATAAAAACAAGTTTTTAGTTAACAGGTAATGGGTTCATTATTGCTATATTTAAAATAATTAAATGGATATATTAAAAATTTGTCAGTTTTATTTTCTAATGTAGAAAAAATACATCTATCAAAATATTTATCTAATGTAAAGAAAGCTCTTTGGGATCCTCAATACTTTTTTCAATTAGTTTTTCCTTTTTTTTTTTTGCGGTACGCGGGCCTCTCACTGTTGTGGCCTCTTCCGTTGCAGAGCACAGGCTCCGGACGCACAGGCTCAGCGAGCCCGCTCCGCGGCATGTGGGATCTTCCCGGACCGGGGCACGAACCCGTGTCCCCTGCATCAGCAGGCAGACTCTCAACCACTGCGCCACCAGGGAAGCCCTTAAATTAGTTTTTCAACTGATACTTAATTCTTCACATAGCATAGGATTCACTACTTCACAGTATAATTCGGTAGGCTTTAGTATATTTACAAGTTGGGCAACCATTACCACTAGCTAATTCCTGATCACTCTTATCACCCGAAGAAGAAGCCCCATACCTGTTAATAGTCACTGTAAATTCTTCCCTCTCCTCAGCCCCTTTCTGACTCCACTGATTTGTCTATCCTGGACATTTCATATAAATGAAGTATTTTGTGTCTGGCTTATTTCACTTAACATAGTGCCTTTAAAGTTCACCCATATTGCAGCAGATATCAAAACCTCATTCTTTTTTATGGTTGCATAATATTCCATTGTACCTATATACCACATTTTGTTTATCCATTCATCAGTTGGTGGACTTTTAGGTTGTTTTCAGTTTTGGCTATTATGAATAATGCTGCTAGGCACATTAGTGTCTAAGGTTTTGTATGAATACATGTTTTTAGTTCTCTTGGCTACATACCTAGGAATAGAATTGCTGGGTCATATGATTAACTCTATGTTACTCTAGATTTAACTTTTTGAGAAACCATCAAACTGTTTTCCACAGCAGCTGCACCATTTTACATTTCAACCACCAGTATAGGAGTGTCTCACTATCTCAACATCCTTACCAAAATTTATTTTCTGTGTTTTTGATCCTGGTCATCTTTGTAGGACTTAATAATTTCTAAAGCGTATAAGGGGTTCTGAGGCTAAAATGTTTGAGAATTGTTTTTCTAACAAATAACTTTAAAAAAACATGAAAGCATTTTTTGTAAATAACAAGTTCATAGAAACAGAGGACAGATTAGTGGTTGCCAGAGGTGGGAAAGGATGCAGGCAAAATGGGTGAAGGTGGTCAAATGGTACAAACTTCCAGTTATAAAATAGATATGCACTGGGGATGTAATGTACAGCATGGTGACTATAATTAATAAACACCGCACTGTATATTTGAAAGTTGCTAAGAGAGTAGATCTTAAAAGTTTTTATTACAAGAAAAATTTAATTGTGTGGTGATGGACGTTAACTAGACTTCTGGTGGTGATCATTTCACAATATATACATATATTGAATCATTACGTCGTACAGCTGAAACTAATGTTAAAAAATAAACATAATAACACTATCGAATTAACAATAATTTCACAAAGTTTTCTGAAACTGCGGTAATCAAGCTTGCCTAGGACAGACTCAATTTACACCTTTGTACCAGCATAACTATTAAAAGTGTCTCCTTTAACTCTCAATATGCCCTGTTTAGATGACAAATTATATGAACACCTTGTAACAGAACTATGTTCAGATTTCCCCAGTTGTCTTAAATATATCTTTACAATGTTTATTGAAAACAATATCCAACATTGCATTTGATTGAGGTGTCTTTAAAAACTATATCAATTCTCTCTTCCACTCCATTTCTTTCATGCTAGTTATTTATTGAAGAAACTGGGTAATTTGTGTAATTTCCTGTATCCTTAGCTTGGCTGATCCTATCGTCTTGGTGTCTTAATCTGTCTCTGTGTCCTTCCTATTTCTTGCCATTTTGTAGTTAGATCTAGAAGTTTGATTAGGTTTAGGGTCAATTTTTGTGCAACAGTATTTCGTTGATGGTGTGTATATACTGTTGCATTGCATCAAGAGGCACGTGGGATCGGGTTATCTCACTTTTAGTGATGTTAAGATAAATCGGTGGGTTCAGGTTTTGTTAGCTTGATCCAGCTATTATAAGATTCCCATCAATGTTCCACTTCATAATTCTAATAGCCATGAATGTTTGTTGCCTAGTCCCAGGGCTTCATTAGGACCTGTGAACAGTAACTTTCTAATTCTACTAGTTCTGTGTCATTTGTTGCCCTTACAAACTATTTGGATATCCTGAAATATATAGCAGAATAAATGCTTGATTTTTTCCTTTTACCAGTTTTCAAAATAAAGAGTAGGTGATCCAAGGATGAATGATGATTTTTTTCTTTGTTAGTATTACTATGAATGAATTAATGGATTTATATATATTAGATTATGTTTCAATCCATTAGTCATTATTCTTTTTTTAAGCCCAAACTGTTCCACTTTGGCCAAAGGGTGCCCCTTCAACCTTGCTCTTGGGTTCTTCTGACATAACCTCAGGAGTATTTGATAGCTACTTTGCTTTCTGTCATAATAAAATGTCACAAGCTCATCTTACACCATCCTTGCTTGCCCCCGTTCTAAAATCAGTCATTTCCTAAAGGAGTCCTGGTTCTTCTTAGTGGGCAGTGGCATTTAGATTATGAATTTGGACACTAGGGCTGCTCATAGGCATTGGACTGTCATTGCTTCTTGGCCTTTCAGTGGACACAGCTAGGATATACGTATTTTGTAAATAGAGAAAAATTAATCATGAATTCATACTACCATTGCCAATTCAAACTTTTGCTTATAGAATTTACATCTAATTTCATTGATTTGATACCTGTTATCTCTTTATCTTTCACCGCAGACCTTGGTTTCTATCAACACTACGATACCTGCTATTGTATATACACACATATGTGTAAAATATACGTGCAACAGCATCTAATTAACAATACCGGTATTATTACTAACAGTTACTATTACTAAATGCAGTTTGATTTCTTTGCCATGCCTTTCTGTTTTTTTTTGGTACGCGGGCCTCTCACTGTTGCGGCCTCTCCCGTTGCGGAGCACAGGCCCCGGACGCGGCTCATGGGCCCAGCCGCTGTGCGGCATGTGGGATCCTCCCGGACCGGGGCACGAACCCGTGTCCCCTGCATCGGCAGGCGGACTCTCAACCACTGCGCCACCAGGGAAGCCCCCGGGAAGCCCCCTTTCTGTTCTTAGGATAAGTCCCACTAAGGATATACAGTCAAAATCATGAGTTTTAAAGTCAGTTTCTTATTTTTCCATGCGGTTATGCCAGTAACTTGAAATATACTTTGATTCATGACTTTCTTTTTCTTTTAGGAAATACTTTGCATTTTCTTTTAAAAACTAATTATGTAAAGTACTTACATGATGCCAAAGTCAAAACTATAAGACAGAGTATACGAAACGAAGTCTAGCTTCCACACCCATGTTTTTCATCTTGTTCTTTTCTTATATGTAACCCTTTTTTATTAGTTTGTAATTTAGTCTGCCATTGCTGCTGCTTTAAAATGTGAGCAAATGCACCACACCTTTCTTAGGAGAGAAGCAACATATACATGGCCTCGGCCTTGCTTTTTTCACTTAAACAATATATCCTAGCGTCCCATGGCCTCCACAGAGATGGTCTTCATTCCTTTGTACGGCTGCACAGAACTGCATTGTGTGGATATACCGTGCTTTATTCAACCAGTCCTCTGTGGATGGACATGTGGGTTCAACAAATATTTACTGCATAACTAAACTGTGCCAGGCACTGGAGAGCAAGGCATGGTGTCTGGCCTCAGGAAACTCAGAGTGTAGAGAGGGTGAACGCTTGCAATACAAGTACTTTCCTAAGGGAGTGAGATCTTGGATCCACTTAGCACAAAGGGCACATGGAACACGGAAGACAGTGTCCCACACAGGAGGGATACACTAACTGTGGATTGCCATCTTACTCCCATAGGGGTCAATATCTGGGAGATCTTGATAGGGGAGAATCCCCTTGGGAGGAGTTTTTAATCAATGTTTGAAACTGCTTAGAAAATGATGAGTGCCACCAATTGGCCGGAGAAAGAAAGACCAAGGGAAAGACGTAGAAAGGAAGGGTCCTAACCATAAAATTACCCTGAAAAGAAAAAATGTAAGTTAATACAGGAGCTGTGGTTTAACAGTAAGAACTAACACCTGTATAAAATTTACTACGGACCAGAAATTGCTCTAAGCCGTTTAAGTATATTTAACTTTAACAATTCTACGAAGTAGGGACTATTACTACCCACGTTTTACCTTCGAAAAAAATTAGGGCACGGAGAGGTCGCCGAACTTTCCATCAAGGTCACAGAACGGGCGAGGGGGGTTGGGAGCGAGAAAGCACTCGCAGTCAAGATCCGCAGATCGGCTATCTGTAAGCGGTGCTGTCTCCAAGGCGAGACGAAAGCCCTTAAGTCTCTCTTCACTCTCACAGCCCCCCGGGGACCAGAGCCTACTCTTAGCGCTCTCCGGGCGCGGCCTCTCCACCCCAAGATCCGAAAACCCCGCAGGTCATGCTCTAGGCGCCTTGTGGTTCGGGGTCCAGAAAAATCCCAAAGCCCTGCGGGACGGTGGGCGTAAACTAGGCCGGCCGGCGGGGCAAGGTGCGTTTGAGCCTCGGTGCGGGGCCGCACGCCGCGCACGCCTCCACGAAAAGCGGCGCCGCCTGCTCTCCGACTCCTTCCGGTGTCCGCCGCCCGTTTCTAGGCGCTCCCGCCCCCGTCTTGGCGCAAATACGGTGTGCTTCCCCGGGCACCTACCACACAACGAAAGTTATGAGAAGTCACCGGCAAACGCCCTGGCAAAGCCGGGGACCGTGACCGGCCCCCGGGGAATCCAAGATCTAGGGCTCTCAGCTCCACCGTCCGAGTAGCCGCAGCAAGAGACCGGCCAGGAAAAAGTCGCACGGGGCCGTGGCTCCTTCCGCTGCCCCCACCCCTACCACTTAGGGGTGCCGACCCCGCCCCGGGAGCCGCCCGAACACACGCGGGGAAACACCTCACTTGCACACCCGCGGGCGGGCCCGAGCCACACCCGGATCAGCCGCGTTTCTAGCGAAATCCCCGTCGTCGCAGACCATTTTCAAACTCCTCGCTTACCAGCAACTTTCGCATTTTTTCCTTTTTAAAAGCCCACGGCAATCAACATTAAAAATCTAGCTGCAGAAAGAGAAAAATCAAAGCTAACGCAGAACTCGGAGTCGAACACGCCTCAATCACGTACTAAACACAGGACGACAAGCACTATCAACAACCAAACCATCGCAGGATTAAGAGGATCCTTCATAGTTCATGTCAGACGGGTAATGTGCCACAGTCGTAACAAGGTTGGAAGGAAGCACATGTCACACAAGCGCGTGAACACCCAATCATCACACTTATGAACTACAAAAGGATCAACGTGACTCGTCGGCTAAGGAGCCCCGGGTACGACCCACTAACTTCTCAGTAAGGGTGACAGATGTAGTGCATATTTACTTAGACTTGATATAAAGAGTCCTGTATATTTTATCACGATCACCGATATTGCCTGATACTTCTTTTGTTTCTACCTCAGTAAGTGAAAACAGAAACCAAATAGCGATGCGGCTATTATCCATGCAAATATACTCTCCATAGCTCCACCCTCTCTTGAACCCGGGTCGCTATTGCTTTACGGTAGTACGTCGTGAAATGACGGAGCGTAGCCGCGGTAATGGCGGAAGCTAGCCTTGTGCTTTGCGGCAACGACGTTTGCTAAGTCGGATCCTGATAGGCGCAGGCGTGCCGGAAGAGCTGAAGGTAACGGCGGCTCTGTTAGTGTCACGCCTTAGAGATTTATTTCTCAGGCTCTTTAGGATTTTTTTGTTTTCTCTTCTTCTTTTTTTTTTTTTTGAGTCTTCAGAGAGGCAAGAGTAATTTCTCCCTTCCACTGTTGGGAATCTGAGCTTCTGTTACTCTCAGAGAACCCCCTTTCCCGCATCTTTTCCTTTATACCTTTACTCTTCTGCGGGCTAGACTCTCCCTCGGTCCTCCAAGACGTCTCGCCGTTTTATTTGATTTTAGTTCTGTTCTTTGAGAGAATCCCAGCCCCGGAGTTATCTTTCCTTCCCTCTTTAGCGGACCCCTGCTCGCCTCCATCCTCGTCCTCGGTCTGAGGCATGGAGCCTGACGGCTCTCGGGAATCCCCACCGCGGGAGGGCTCTTCCTGTCCTGGACAGTGGCCTTTCTCCGCCCTCGGACAGGCCTTCTCCCAGATCTTGCACCAGTTTGCCGGTCAGGAATCCCGACGGGGCAAGGCCAGAAATGCAGCTCTTCGGGACCTCAGTGCTGTACTAGATGCCAAAGAATGTGATCAGTTGTTTGCGGGGAGTGACACCTCGCTCCGTGGAATGCCCGAGATGCTGGGGCAGGTGGCAAAAGCCCTGGGGAAGTATGCAGCTCCTCCCGAGGGGCCGGAAGGGGGAGGTGATCGTCACTCCGAAGTGGCCGAGAAAGCGGCAGCAGTTGGGTTACTCTTCCTTAAGCTGTTGAGGAAAGTTGAGACCGCTAAGAATTCCTTGGTTTGCTCTGCATGGAAGGCAGGCCTCCGTCACTTGGCAGGACCCATCTATATTTTTGCCATCACACACAACTTGGAGCAACCATGGACCAGCCCAAAATCTCAGGGCGTCGCTGGACAGGTGCTCGCCTTACTGCTTCAGGTTACTGAGTGTGGTTCTGTGGCTGGATTCCTCCACGGAGAAAATGAAGATGAGAAAGGGAGATTTACTGCGGTCATGGGGCTTCTCAAACCCGATTTGAATAAGTGAGTACTCCTGCCATAAGGGCCACCGACTTAAGCTTCAGACTAATGTTTTAGAAGGTTAGAGCTCAAAGGAGTCTTGTGTCTGCATCAGCGACATAAAGGTGTTGTAAGCCCAGAACGGTTGTGATTGTGATGACGTTAACTCGGTAGTGGCAAGTTCGACATTAGAACCCAGGTCTTCAGACTTGATTTTCTAGTGCTTTTTCCAGTCCTGACAACTGCCCTGAAATTGGAAGTTCAGTCCCATTTATTTAGACTTAACTTTCTTCAGTTAGATGGGGTTGGGGATTTGGAGAAGATTTAAACTTCCAGAAGATTTAAACTTATGGTTTGAATTTAAACTTAGGAATCTTGAAGCTCATCGCTACTTACTAGATATGGAAGCGTGTTTGGGATGAAAAAATAAAAGTCCTTTAGATTGCTGTTAGCTAAAGTATTTTCTGTGAGTTTCCACTTGCTACTTTGTACATTTGTGTTTGTGACCCTGGAGTGATGAGAAAAAAGTGAGTACATAACTGTCTTTTTACCAGGAATGTGGAGGTAAAAGGCTTAGTTTTGAGGATGTCTCTTGCTTCTTTTTATTGCTTCTGAATAGGACCAGTTTCATTATTTGCAATACAAAGATAACATTACCTGTTACACCGTATTTGAAGATTGGTTATGTGTGTAAACTCACTTTATAAGCTATAAATTGCTGTTTGAATATTGATTCATTTGCTCCCATGTGGTAATAATAATAATAGTGATACTAAAGACATTTCCTTTCCTCCTCTCTCCCTTCTCAACACTTTCTCACTGTAACCACCACCATCACCACAGATTCTTTACATAGCTGTGGTTATAACTGGCTACTTTTTATCGGATATTCTTTAGACCCAGAGCCCTGGGTGATAAATGTATTTAGTGTAAGTTCTGTACGTCATTTTGATCTAAATCTTAAAAATGTATGTTGTTAACATTGAGTTATCTTATGTGGAATGTATTTTTCTTTCAAGTATAAGAAAATATAGTTAGCTTGAACTGGACACCATGTCACTTAATGTGGTTTCACATTTCCATTTAGGGACTCCTGGAAGAGTAACCCAGCCACCAAACATGTTTTCTCATGGACTCTGCAAAAGGTCACTCGACCCTGGCTGAGCCAACATCTGGAAAGGGTACTTCCCCCATCATTGCTCATCTCAGATGACTATCAAACTGAGAACAAAATCCTGGGTGTCCACTGCCTCCATCACATTGTGCTAAATGTGGTAAGTGGCCTCCGTTCTCTGTCATCTGTACCGATGGTGCAGGCTGAGTCATCATGGCCATTCCTCGTTCATGACATCACTGCTCTGCTGCTGCCCATGTTTATATCTTTTATTAACTGGCTTTCTGTTAATGCTGTCATGTGACTCTCACTTCACTAATTTATATTTTTCTCTCTGTATTTTCCTCTGCCAACCTAGTAGGTTGTATCTTATAGGTGATGTATATAAGGAACGTAGACCATCGTCAGACTGAAGAACCAGACTTTGAGTCATTAACAACTGACTTTCAAGGAACAAAAAATTCAGAAGCTGAAAGGGATTTTACCCAAATGTGCAATCTATTACTCAAGGAAACTGCTTTTTTTTTTTTTAAACTGTATATTATGGAGCTTTTAAAATATACACAGAAGTAGAGAGAGTGGTATAATGAATCCCATATACCACGTTCAATCTCAAAAATTATCAACATTTTGCCAACCTCGGGAAGCTTTTAATTGGGTAATTTGTTTGATTGCAGCCAGCTGCTGATCTGCTGCAGTACAACAGGGCCCAAGTCCTATACCATGCCCTTTTCAACCACCTGTACACACGGGAGCACCACCTCATTCAGGTAATGGTAAGATTTGTTCATAACTCTGAGTCTGAGCTCTCAAATTTGAGTAGAAGGTGGCACTATGTGAATAAGAATACTTGGTACACATTTTACTCTTCTAGGAAGGTAAAGATGATAACTGAGAACCACTGACAAATTGAAAATATGGGGGTAGCAAATGACTAGAAAATGTCTCAATACCAAGAGACATCCACATTCCTGAGTCTCCACAGAAAAGCCAGTGTTTTATCTTCATCTGGGTCAATTATATATCACTTGGGGGCAGCTTTATGTCTGAAAAAGTTCTATTTTTTATTTTTAATTTTTTTTTAGTCTCACCAATTTATGAGCAAAAGAGAGATGGGTTCTTTTTCTGCTTTCCTTTTTCTTTATTTTCTCTTTTTGGCCACACAGCTTTCAGGGTATAGTTCCCCAACCAGGGATTGAACCCAAGCCCCCTGCAGTGGAAGCACCGAGTCCTAACCACTTGGCTGACCGGGAACTCCCAAAAATGTTCCATTTTTATTACTTTAAGTGTCTTCACTTCTGGGCTGCTTTTATATCAACACACACTCTGGGAACTCCTTGTATGTTGGGTTTTTTGTGTCATTTATTCTTTCATCCAGTAGACATTGAGTACCTACTGTGTGCCAGTAACCATTGTAGGTTCCAAGAATGAATGAGTCGGACAGGGTTTCTGACTTTAAGAAATCCTTTGGAGAGACATTTATGCAAATATATATACTGTATATTTAAATACAGTACAGAGTAATAAATCTATTAAAAGTTTTCTGTAAAGTGCAGTGGGTGTTGAACAGTAGGCAGCTAACAAGGTTTGGTGGTATTGAGGTGGTTTTAAGAGGATCGGGTAAGGAGGTGATATTTGCTTATAAAGGATGAATAAGAATTTCAGGCGTGGTGTTTGGAATCACACCAGGACAGACGTAAATGATAGGGTCCTGGGCAGGCTGCAGTGCACAGCATCTGCTGTGAAGAGACCTTCAAGCTGGCGGAAGAGTAAGACTTGGAGATCACCTTCCTCCCCACAGATACATCAGAAATACATCTACATGTGGAACAACTCCTACAGAACACCTACTGAACACTGGCAGAAGACCTCAGACCTCCCCAAAGGCAAGAAACTCCCCATGTACCTGGGTAGGGCAAAAGAAAAAAGAAAAACAAGAGACAAAAGAATAGGGACGGGACCTGCACCAGTGGGAGGGAGCTGTGAAGGAGGAAAGGTTTCCACACAGTAGGAAGCCCCTTTGCGGGCGGAGACTGTGGGTGGCAGAGGGGGGACGCTTCAGAGCCACGGAGGAGAGCACAGCAACAGGGGGTGCGGAGGGCAAAACAGAGAGATTCCCGCACAGAGGATCGGTGCCGACCGGCACTCACCAGCCCGAGAGTCTTGTCTGCTCACCCGGCGGGGCAGGCAGGGGCGGGGAGCTGAGGCTCGGGCTTTGGTCGGATCCCAGGGAGAGGACTGGGGTTGGCTGCGTGAACACAGCCTGAAGGGTCTAGTGCACCACAGCTAGCCGGGAGGGAGTCCGGGAAAAAGTCTGGACCTGCCTAAGAGGCAAGAGACCATTGTTTTGGGGTGCGCGAGGAGAAGGGATTCAGAGCACTGCCTAAACGAGCTCCAGGGATGGATGCAAGCCGCGGCTATCAGCGCGGACCCCAGACACAGCATGAGACGCTAAGGCTGCTGCTGCAGCCACCAAGAAGCCAGCGTGCAAGCACAGGTCACTATCCACACCTCCCCTCCCAGGAGCCTGTGCAGCCTGCCACTGCCAGGGTCCCGTGATCCGGGGACAACCTTCCTGCGAGAACACACAGCGTGCCCCAGGCTGTTGCAACATCATGCTGGCCTCTGCCACCGCAGGTTCGCCCCACATCCGCACCCCTCCCTCCCCCTGGCCTGAGTGAGAGAGAGCCCCCAAATCAGCTGTTCCTTTAACCCCGTACCGTCTGAGCGAAGAACAGATGCCATCAGGTGACCTACACGCAGAGGCGGGGCCAAATCCAAACCTGAGCCCCGGGAGCTGTGCGAACAAAGAAGAGAAAGGGAAATCTCTCCCAGCAGCCTCAGGAGCAGTGGATTAAATCTCCATAGTCAACTCAAAGTACCCTGCATCTGTGGAATACCTGAATAGACAGCAAATCATCCCAAAATTGAGGTGGTGGACTTTGGGAGCAGCTGTAGACTTGGGGTTTGCTTTCTGCATCTAATTTGTCTCTGGTTTTATGTTTATCTTAGTTTAGTATTTAGAGTTTATTATCATTGGTAGATTTGTTTATTGATTTGGTTACTCTCTTCCTTTTTTTTAAAATATATACATACATGTATACTTTTTGTCTTTTTCTCTTTTTGTGACTGTGCATGTATATGCTTCTCTGTGTGATTTTGTCTGTATAGCTTTGCTTTTACTATTTATCCTAGGGTTCTGTCTGTCTGTTTTTTCTTTTCTTTTTTTTTTTGCGGTACGCGGGCCTCTCACTGTTGTGGCCTCTCCTGTTGCGGAGCACAGGCTCCGGACATGCAGGCTCAGTGGCCATGACTCACGGGCCCAGCCACTCTGTGGCATGTGGGATCTTCCCAGACCGGGGCATGAACCTGTGTCCCCTACATTGGCAGGCGGACTCTCAACCACTGCGCCACCAGGGCAGCCCTTTTGTATAGTTTTTAATGCTTGTTATCATTGGTGGATTTGTTTTTTGGTTTGGTTGCTCTCTTCTTTCTTTTTTTTATTTTTAACAATTACAAATTTTTTTTATTTTGATTATTTTATTTTTCCTTCTTTCTTTATTTTTTTCTCCCTTTTCTTCTGAGCCATGTGGCTGACAGGGTCTTGGTGCTCTGGCTGGGTGTCAGGCCTGTGCCTCTGAGATGGGAGAGCCGAGTTTAGGACATTGGACCACCAGAGACCTCCTGGCCCCATGTAATATAAATCAGGGAGGGCTCTCCCAGAGATCTCCATCTCAACACTAAGACCAAGCTCCACTCAACAACTAGCAAGCTACAGTGCTGGACATCCCATGCCAAACAACTAGCAAGACAGGAACACAGCCGCACCCATTAGCAGAGAGCCTGCCTAAAATCATACTAAGTTCACAGACACCCCAAAACACACCATCGGATGCGGTCCTGTCCACCAGAAAGACAAGATCCAGCCTCATCCACCAGAACACAGGCACCAGTCCCCTCCACCAGAAAGCCTACACAACCCACTGAACCAACCTTAGCCACTGGGGGCAGACACAAAAAACAATGGGAACTATGAAGCTGCAGCCTGCGAAAAGGAGACCCCAAACACGGTAAGTTAAGGAAAATGAGAAGACATAGAAATACACAGCAGATGAAGGAGCAAGGTAAAAACCCACCAGACCAAACAAATGAAGAGGAAATAGGCAGTCTACCTGAAAAGAATTCAGAGTAAAGATGATCCAAAATCTTGGAAACAGAATGGAGAAAATACAAGAAACATCTAATAAGGACCTAGAAGAACTAAAGAACAAACAAACAGAGATGAACAACACAATAAATGAAATAAAAAATTCTCTAGAGGGAATCCATAGCAGAATAACTGAGGCAGAAGAAAGGATAAGTGACCTGGAAAATAAAATACTGTAAATAACTACCGCAGAGCAGAATAAAGATAACAGAATGAAAAGAATTGAGGACAGTCTCAGAGACCTCTGGGACAATATTAAATGCACCAATGTTCGAATTATAGGGGTCCTAGAAGAAGAGGAAAAAAAAGGACCGAGAAAATATTTGAAGAGATTATAGTTGAAAACGTCCCTAATATGGAAGGGAAATAGTCAAGTCCAGGAATTGCAGAGAGTCCCATACAGGATAAACCCAAGGAGAAACATGCCAAGGCAGATGTTAATCAAACTATCAAAAATTAAATACGAAGAAAAAATATTAAAAGCAGCAAGGGAAAACCAACAAATAACATAAAAGTGAATCCCCATAAGGTTAACAGCTGATCTTTCAGCAGAAACTGCAAGCCAGAAGGGAGTGGCAGGACATATTTAAACTGATGAAAGGGAAAAACCTACAACCAAGATTACTCTACCCAGCAAGGATCTCATTCAGATTCGATGGAGAAATTAAAACTTTTACAGACAAGCAAAAGCTAAGAGAATTCAGCACCACCAAACCAGCTTTACAACAAATGCTAAAGAAACTTCTCTAGGCAGGAAACACAAGAGAAGGAAAAGACCTACAATAACAAACACAAAACAATTAAGGAAATGGTAATAGGAACATACATATTGATAACTAACTTAAATGTATATGGGTTAAATGCTCCAACCAAAAGCCATAGACTGGCTGAATGGATACAAAAACAAGACCCACATATATGCTGTCTACAAGAGACCCACTTCAGACCTAGGGACACATACAGACTGAAAGTGAGGGGATGGAAAAATATTCCATGCAAATGGAAATCAAAAGAAAGCTGGAGTAGCAATTCTCATATCAGACAAAATAGACTTTAAAATAAAGATTATTATAAGAGACAAAGAAGAACACTACATAATGATCAAGGGATCAACCCCAGAAGAAGATATAACAATTGTAAGTATTTATGCACCCAACATAGGAGCACCTCGATACATAAGGCAAATGCTAACAGCCATAAAAGGGGAAATCGACAGTAACACAATAATAGTAGGGGACTTTAACACCCCACTTTCACCAATGGACAGATCATCCAAAATGAAAATAAATAAGGAAACACAAGCTTTAAATGATACATTAAGTAAGATGGATTTAATTGATATTTGTAGGACATTCCATCCAAAAACAACAGAATAAATTTTCTTCTCAGGTGCTCACGGAACATTCTCCAGGATAGATCATATTTCGGGTCACAAATCAAGCCTTGGTAAATTTAAGAAAATTGAAATCGTATCAAGTATCTTTTCCGACCACAACGCTATGAGACTAGATATCAATTACAGGAAAAAATCTATAAAAAATACAAACACATGGAAACTAAACAATACATTACTAAATAACCAAGAGATTACTGAAGAAATCAAAGAGGAAGCCAAAAAATACCTAGAAACAAATGACAATGAAAACACGATGACTCAGAACCTATGGGATGCAGCAAAAGCAGTTCGAGGAGGGAAGTTTATAGCAATACAGTCCTACCTCAAGAAACAAGAAAAATCTCAAACAACCTAACCTTACAGCTAAAGCAGTTAGAGAAAAAAGAAGAAAAAAAACCCAAAGTTAGTAGAAGGAAAGAAATCGTGAAGATCAGATCAGAAATAAATGAAAAAGAAATGCAGGAAACAATAGCAAAGATCAATAAAACTAAAAGCTGGTTCTTTGAGAAGATAAACAAAATTGATAAACCATTAGCCAGACTCATCAAGAAAAAAAGGGAGAAGACTCAAATCAATAGAATTAGAAATGAAAAAGGAGAAGTAACAACTGACACTGCAGAAACACAAAGGATCATGAGATATACTACAAGCAACTGTATGCCAATAAAATGACAACCTGGAAGAAACAGACAAATTCTTAGAAAAGCACAACCTTCTGAGACTGAACCAGGAAGAAACAGAAAATATAAACAGACCAATCACAAGCACTGAAATTGATACTGTGATTAAAAATCTTCCAACAAACAAAAGCCCAGGGCCAGATGGCTTCACAGGTGAATTCTGTCAAACATTTAGAGAAGAGCTAACACTTATCCTTCTCAAACTCTTCCAAAATTTAGCAGAGGGAGGAACACGTCCAAACTCATTCTACGAGGCCACCATCATCCTGATACCAAAACCAGACAAAGATGTCACAGAAAAAGAAAATTACAGGCCAATATCACTGATGAACATAGATGCAGAAAACCTCAACAAAATAGTGGCAAACAGAATCCAACAACACATTAAAAGGATCATTAAAAAAATTTTTAAAAAAAGGATCATACACCATGGTCAAGTGGGGTTTATCCCAGGAATGCAAGGATTCTTCAATACATGCAAATCAATCACTGTGATAAAACATATTGACAAATTGAAGGAGAAAAACCATATCATCTCAATAGATGCAGAAAAAGCTTTTGACAAAATTCAACTCCCATTTATGATAACCCTCCAGAAAGTAGGTGTCAGGGGAACTAGCCTCAACATGATAAAGGCCATATATGACAAACCCACAACCAACATTGTTCTCAATGGTGAAAAACTGAAACCATTTCCTCTAAGATCAGGAACAAGACAAGGTTATCCACTCACACCACTATTATTCAACATAGTTTTGGAAGTTTTAACCACAGCAATCAGAGAAGAAAAAGAAATAGAAGGAATCCAAATTGGAAAAGAAGTAAAACTGTCACTGTTTGCAGATGACATGATACTATACACAGAGGATCCTAAAGATGCTACCAGAAAACTACTAGAGCTAATAATGAATGTGGTAAAGTAGCAGGATACAAAATCAATGCACAGAAATCTCTTGCATTCCTATACACTAATGATGAAAAATTTGAAAGAGGAATTAAGGAAACACTCCCATTTATCATTGCAACAGAAAGAATAAAATACCTAGGTATAAACCTACCTAAGGAGACAAAAGACCTGTATGCAGAAAACTATAAGACACTGATGAAAGAAATTAAAGATGATACAAACAGATGGAGAGATATACCATGTTCTTGAATTGGAACAATCAACATTGTGAAAATGACTATACTACCCAAAGCAATCTACAGATTCAATGCAATCCCTATTAAACTACCAGTGGCATTTTTCACAGAACAAAAAATTTCACAATTTGTATGGAAACACAAAAGCTCCCGGATAGCCAAAGCAATCTTGAGAAAGAAAAACAGAGCTGGAGGAATCAGGCTCCCAGACTTCTGACTATACTACAAAGCTGCAGTAATCAAGACAGTATGGTACTGGCACAAAAACAGAAATATAGATCACTGGAACAGGATAGAAAGACCAGAGATAAACCCACACACATATGGTCAGCTTATGTTTGATAAAGGAGGCAAGAATATACAATGGAGAAAAGACAGCCTCTTCAATAAGTGGTGCTGGGAAAACTGGATAGCTTCTGTAAAAGAATGAAATTAGAACACTCCCAAACACCATATACAAAAATAAACTCAAAATGGATTAAAAACCTAAATGTAAGGCCAGACACTATCAAACTCTTAGAGGAAACCATGGGCAGAACACTCTATATGACATAAATCACAGCAAGATACTTTTTGACCCTAGTGAAATGGAAATAAAAACAAAAATAAACAAGTGGGACCTAATGAAACTTAAAAGCTTTTGCAGAGCAAAGGAAACTATAAAGAAGATGAAAAGACAACCCTCAGGATGGGAAAAACTATTTTCAAATGAAGCAACTGGGAAAAAGGATTTAATCCTTACCAAAGGGTTAAACTCCAAAATATACAAGCAGCTTATGCAGCTCAATATGCAAAGAACAAACAACCCAATCCAAAATGGGCAGAAGACCTAAATAGACATTTTTCCAAAGAAGATATACAGATTGCCAACAAACACATGAAAGGGTACTCAACATCATTAATCATTAGAGAAATGCAAGTCAAAACTACAATGAGGTATCACCTCACACCAGTCAGAATGGCCATTATAAAAAAACCTACAAACAATAAATGCTGGAGAGGATGTGGAGAAAAGGGAACCCTCCTGCACTGTTGGTGGGAATGTAAATTGATACAGCCACTATGCAGAACAGTATGGAGGTTCCTTGAAAAACTAAAAACAGAACTACCATATGACCCAGCAATCCCACTCCTGGGCATATACCCAGAGAAAACCATAATACAAAAAAGAGTCATGTACCACAATGTTCATTGCAGCTCTATTTACAACAGCCAGGACATGGAAGCAACCTAAGTGTCCATTGACAGATGAATGGATAAAGAAGATGTGGCACATATATACAATGGAATATTACTCAGCCATAAAAAGAAACTAAATTGAATTTTTTGTAGTGAGGTGGATGGACCTAGAGTCTGTCATACAGAGTGAAGTAAGTCAGAAAGAGTGCAGTCAGTCAGAAAGAGTGAAACAAATACCATATGCTAACACATATATATGGAATCTAAAAAAAAAAAAAGATTCTGAAGAACCTAGTGGCAGGACAGCAATAAAGACGCAGACGTATAGAATGGACTTGAGGACACAGAGAGGGGGAAGGGTAAGCTGGGATGAAGTGAGAGACTGGCATGGACACATATACACTACCAAATGTAAAACAGATAGCTAGTGGGAAGCAGCCGCATAGCACAGGGAGATCAGCTCGGTGCTTTGTGACCACCTAGAGGGGTGGGATAGGGAGGATGGGAGGGAGACGCAAGAGTGAGGGGATATGGGGATATATTTATACATATAGCTGATTCACTTTATTATACAGCAGCAACTAACACAACAATATAAAGCAATTATACTGCAGTTAAGATGTTAAAAAAAAAAGTTTCAACTATGGGGGGTGTGCAGAGAACATTCTGAAGACAGAAGAAACAAGTTATATAAAATCAGAGGTCGAAATTACCTTGTTTCTTATTTTATGCCTAGTCTCCCTCCTCCCACCTCAGTCTGTCACCTTTCTTTTTTAAATACTATTTTTGGTTTTGAGAACCCAGGCTGTGCTAACAGCCAGAAAGGTGTTAGGGCTCTTGAGATGGTGATTTAAGGAAAAAAAAAAAGGAAAAAAGACATAAAAGAAAGAACAAAGATCCCGGGAGAGCTAAAAGGGAGTGCCTAGACATTGACATTTCAGATAGGGCTGTGGAAGTGGACACAAATAGGATCATCTGAGATTCTGTTTGGGAGTGGTTTTATTGTAAATACTTGTAAATATCACTTAGACTCAGGAATTTACTGACAGTAGACTTAGACTCCTAAGTTTTGGATTAAAGTCTTAGCTCTGCTATTCTTCCAATTTTATAGATTAGCAAAGAATCACCCTGAGAAGGTATTAACTTGAGACAGTCCGATGGAGATAAAAGAATGTAAAAAAAGTTTGAAAATGTAAAGTAATATACATTAAACTTATTACTAGACTGTTTTAGAATTCTATGACATGGACCCCAAGGATGGTAGATTAGTGGAAGTTGCTAGAAAAATATGTGTGTTGTGAATACAAATTCGTTTACTACAATTCCTTTCTATTACTTCCTCCTAGGCTGTGCTCCTGTGTCTGCTGGATTTATTCCCCATCCTGGAGAAAGCCCTGCACTGGAAGGGAGATGCAGCCCGACCCACCACACATTGTGACGAGGTCCTGCAGCTGATTCTGACGCACATGGAGCCCGAGCACCGCCTTCTCTTACGCAGGACTTACGCAAGAAACCTACCGGCTTTCGTGAAGAGGTGAGTCCCAGGGCAGCTGGGCGTGGCCATACTCAACTTCAACTTCACTCTTTGGAGTCACATTTTCTCTGTCATTTTTAGGTTGGGGATCTTAACTGTCCGGCACTTGAAGAGGCTGGATCGAGTCATCATTGGTTATCTGGAGGTTTATGATGGACCCGACGAGGAGGCTAGATTGAAGATATTGGAAGCCCTAAAACTTCTCATGCAGTATACTTGGCCCAGGTATGACAGCCAGCAGACAGGTGTGCTAAGAGGGGCAAAACTCAGCCGATACTCCCTTCAGAACTTGCCCAGGTGTACATTCAGTACAAAGTATTAAGGACGTGCCATATATTTGAATACCTCCTGTTTTTCCATACCAATTGGATTTTGAACTGTGAAAGTGGCATTGAAGATATAATATAGTCAGTTCCTTCAGGTGTACATTTCTCTGGATTTATAATGCATATTAGAATTTTAAAGGCCATTTAGCAGTGCTACAGTAGACGTACTTAACTTTGTTCACCATAATGTTTCTTAAATCTGATAGAGAATGGAGCACTCATAGCACATCACTGAACATCTGTGGTAATCAGAATACTGATCTGGGATATATTTGCTTAGCATTCCAACTCTGGCTCGAGGTAGGTGTCCCGAACAGCAAGCTGGAACCCAAACATGTTGGGTCTGCAGAAGGCTCTCTTGCATGACATGTTTAATTCAGCGAGAGTCCAGTGCCTCAGCAACATGTGCGTGTCTCTGTTCTGAGCCGTATTCTCTCATCTCCTCATAATGTACCCCACAGTCACATTTGTAACGAGGCTGCATTTATTTGATTACTGTTTTTCTCCTCTACTGAACTAGAAGCTCCAGGAGGATGGAAGACTGAACACTTTAGTACACTGAGAACTCCAGAACTTACTCAGAACCTGGTATTAAGTACACAGATATTTTTAAAGTGACTGGAATAGATGCATGAATGAAACTGAATCAGACTAATACTGTCCAAGTAGAAGAGGTCAGCAAGCAAACGTAGAGGTCAGAAAATGAATGTCAATTATGGAGGGGCCGGGGCCTGGGGAGTGGGAAACAGCAAATTGTGTGTTGAGTGATGACAGGTGGAGGGCTGAGCAGCACACAAGTTACAGGAAAACACTTAATGTTTTTTAGATCAAGATGAGGGATGGAAACTTTTCTTCTCCCAGTCACATTTCTGCCCAGAAGTATAGTTTATTTATATTTTCACACTACAAGTTAAATTATTTTTCAGCTTCCTTAAGGCTTTTTAGTTTTTTTTTTATTGTGGTTAAAAAATACATAAAATTTGCCATTTTAAAGTGTACAATTCAGTGGCATTAAGTGCATTTACAATTTTGTGTAATCATTATCATAAAAACTTTTAGAAACGCTAAGTAGAAGTAAATAGACTGGGCCTAACTGGTGGTAATCTAGGATCTAGAAATATAGTGACAGAAAACTCAAATTGACACGTAAGTCTCAAAAGCCAAGCTTATTTCCCTCACTGTATTTTTAATCTCCAGGCCTAAGACCGCATCAAAGCTAAAGAACTATGGACCATTTCCTGTTCTCTGGTCAAAAGTATAGGCCCCTGGTAAGGGAGGTCCCAGTTCTCCCTTTTCAGGAGGGGCTCTTTGCTTACGGTAGGACCATGCTTATGGAAGGAAACTAGGTATTCCTGGGCAGGCCAGAATGTCAGTGTGTATGGGCAGCATGCTGTAGAAAAAACCAAGGGCCTTAAAGTTCAGAAATCTGGAGTCTGGTCTCTAGTTCTGCTTCCAGCTCTGTGGTCTTAAATTTTGACTTCAGTTCCTTCATTTATGAAATGAGGGTTTTCTACTAGATGGCCTTTGAAATCTCTTTCAGTTTTAATATCCTGATTCGGAGTCTGAACATCATTTTTCTTCTTGATTCCAGAGTTCCCTGTAGACTTGTGGTCTTACTGAAGGCTCTCTTGAAACTGATATGTGATGTAGCAAGGGATTCAAGCCTCACACCCGAATCTGTTAAGAGTGCCTTGTTAGAAGAGGCCACAGACTGCCTGATTCTTCTGGACCGCTGCTCTGAAGGACAGGTGAAGGTAAGGGACAGTCTGCGACTTGGCTTCTGATAGGCTTCTTCATCCTCAGGTAATTCCTGTGATTCTAATTTACATTTAAGTGCCTGACCAAGTCTGTAAATGAACGTGGGGGCTTCGAGTCTCTACCTCTGAGCCTTCTAGCCTTCAATGGAGTTTGATTAATACCTTATTCTTCCTTTAAACCTATTCAGAACTGTTTAGACCAAAAGGCAAGAGGATCAGTGGATGTTTCTGGAGCCAGGACAGAGAATGGGCAAAAGGATCATGATCGAGAAATTTAAGTTCTGTTCTAGTGGTCTGAATGAAAAAAAAAAAAAAAACAGGTTGAAATAATGGGCTATAAACCACCAAGGAGTAATAATTTAGGTAGAGTAAGCAATTCAGTTACCAGAAATATTTCCAGTTTTTCAGAGGCAACTGTGTTTTCTACATGCTTACTTATCCACGTGGGAATTCTTCCTTTGGTCTCATATTCCACAGAAGTTAACTTCTCAAAGCCATAGCATACAATAGCTGTGTGTCCACGTATACATAATTTATAAATTACTGTCTCATTTCTTATCCCATTTAGAAATCAATTGAAAGTTATAAGGCAGCATGAAAAGAAATTCATATCCTAAAAATATTTAGGGGTAGCATGGTTTATTCAAATTATTTCATCTTGGCTTTTTAATCTTGGGCACTTTTCAAGCCCTAGATTTAATCTGATTCACCCTGACTGGTAGTAAGCTACTTCTCTGTGCTCCAGTAGGACATTTCCGTTTCTAAAGTTACACCTGTTCTGTGAACTGTGCCCTAGTGTCATCCGTCCTTCCTTCTTTGAGTATGGTACCAAGAAAGAACCACCAAGGTAAAAGGAAAACACGTATCAAACAAACAAACAAACAAAAAACACAGTGTTTGGTTTTATGTTTCAGGGTCTCCTGGCTAAAATTCCCCAAAGCTGTGAAGACAGTAAGGTGGGGAACTGTATCCGAAGAGTGCAGCAGGTTTCTGAAGGAGCTCCCTACAATGCAACTTAAGACTTGTATTACTTTCCTGAAGAGGAAAAGATTTTCTTTCTGTTCCAATTGTTTTAAATGGAATCATTTCAGGAAAAAGGTATATTTATATTAAACATTATAACTTAGATCTTCTTTTTCCTTCTTTCCTTTTTACTCCCATAGAAGTAGGGAAAAGAAAACATGAAAAAATTGAAGTCTGGACATTTCTAAATAAAGGGGGGAGGGGGAGGAATGCAGGGGGAGGATACCAAGGAAACGGGTGGGTAGCATTTAAAATTTAGAAATATTTACACCCACAAACTCATCGGTTACGTTTCTTGGGCTCAAGCTGTTACTCCAGCACACGTAACAATGCTATAAAAATACTCTGTTCACAATTTAGGCTTTTCTCCACTCCCTCCCATATTTTTTGCCCCACAGAAGTAGCATAAATATTAAAAACACAAATATTGTGTTAAAAACAAGATAAAGAGCAAAACCCAGAAGTGTGTATGTGTTTAAGATAAAAAAAAAAGGGAAGAAGTTCAAAATGTCCAGTCCTGTTTATAAACGTCTGAAGGGAAATCACGTGGTTTTGGCCTTGGCCTCGGGCTCTGTCTCCAGCTCGTACTCTATCTCTACGTATGCTTTTTTCCTCCTCAAAGGTCCTTTCAAGGGTGCTTTGCCTTTGTGTTTAGTGTCAACGGCCTTTTCTTCTTCCTCACTGGAGGATTTATCATCCTCATCTTCATCACCGCTGGCGTCCAGTTTATCCATGTCCTAATGTGGGGAGGGAAAAAAATAGGAAAGACGCTAGATTCATTCCCCAAACTGCCTATTTAGAACTAAAACTAGAGAATTTATCTGCTCTGTGTGACCAGAACTCCTCTCCCCCTTTTTTGTCTGAAGCCAAAGGACAGATTTTTACCCATGAACCTCACCTCAAAATCACTTATGTCACTCTCATCAACTTCATCATCTTCCACAAACTCTCTTTTTCCCACATCCTAAAATAAAATGTAACTATTATGTTCAAGATACATAATGAAAATTCAGCTTAGACATCTGGTTTTATTCTTTGATAAGTGCATCAATAACATAAACAGAATGAGAGTCTACTTACTAGGCAAGCAAAATCAACTTATTTCCAAGTTTAATACTTCTGAATTTAAAACACTTCAGGGATATCAATTCTCATGCCTGATTTAAATCATTAGAGATAAAACATCCTCATTTTAAATGGTTAAAATCAATATACAGTACAAGAGCAAACAATTCTTTGCACATTCAACAAAAAGTATTAATTTCAAATATTAAAAAATAGTTTACTACTAGGAAAAGTTACACCTGTGTACCTGTGTGAGTCTATTGTGAATCTACTTGTTAAATTTGCCCTTTACCTAAAAATACTATCATTTAAGTACTTCCCCTATATTAACAGTAAAATTAAGCCCCTTGTAAATTTCAGTAGGTTGCTTAATGTTATATT
The DNA here is from genome assembly GCF_964374135.1 of Grampus griseus. NCBI lineage: Eukaryota > Metazoa > Chordata > Mammalia > Artiodactyla > Delphinidae > Grampus > Grampus griseus. Next base: position 25,716,881 of record NC_139015.1, on the reverse strand, counting down.
CCCTTAGCTAATAAGGACCCTTCATTTGTCATCTTGCAGGAAAAATTTTAGAATGCTAATAAATAAGATCAAATTGTCAATGCATAAATAGTTTGTTGGCTGAACCTGGAGAACAAAGCAGCCACTTCTGAACCAAATTAATCAAAAATGATAGGAAAAAATAACCAAATATCTATTTTGGTTAGGGAAATGAAAATGATATTCTCTCTCAATTACATAAAAATAGATCTCATCGGGCTGGTGGCGCAGTGGTTAAGAGTCTGCCTGCCAATGCAGGGGACACGGGTTTGAGCCCTGGTCTGGGAGGATCCTACATGCAGCAGAGCGGCTGGGCCCGTGCGCTGCAACTACTGAGCCTACGCTCTAGAGCCTGCAAGCCACGACTACTGAAGTCTGTGAGCCCAGGGCCCGTGCTCCGCAACGGGAGAAGCCACCGCAATGAGAAGCCTGCACACCGCGACAAAGAGTAGCCACCCACTTACCACAACTAGAGAAAGCCCGTGCACAGCAACGAAGACACAACACAGCCAAAAATAAATAAATAAATTAAAAAAAAAAAAAAAAGATCTCATCCCATAGATTACTGCTTGACAAAGCAAAAACACAAAGCTTACTTTATCTTCTTCATCATCTTTTTCCTCAGCATCTGAAGAGCCACTGTCTGCCTCCTGCTGTTCCAGGGCCTTGTCGAAGGCATGGATGGGGAAGTTGTAGATGTCGCCATACTAAAGAACATAAACGTGGGTCAGCTTTAACCACATTTGGATCTTATGCTTGAAGTCCACTGTCCAACAAGTATATTATTTTCCTCAGTGATCAAACAAGAATAATTAGTAATATTACTATATTATTGTCAGGCCTAGAGCCAGCAGTGTCTTTCAAAAACCCATATTTGACATTTAAATAATCAGCGATTAATACCAAACAGGCACCTTCTATGAAGGATGGATACCAGATCACTTAAAACTTAATAGTCTATAAAACCCATGGATTGGAACAAATGTAATTTTGCTGATAAAGGGGAAATAGTAGGAAAAAGTAAGTTTTATTCATGTTGTTTCTGTAAATGACATAAATTTTTCAAAAGACAATAAAAATTCATTTTAAAGAACCTTAAAAGTCTAGGATGAATAGGCAGGAGGATCGAAACTGTACGGCTTTTATAGAGAGATCTGGAGTTGTTGTGTTTGGGAGGGGGAGTTGGGAATAATGGCAAAAAAGGAAAGGTCTCTCTACTGAAGTATCAAGAGTAACTAAAGTATTTTATGTGCTTGATCAGAAAACTAAAATGAGGAAGCCAGGGCCTATATGATATCTATTTTATTCCAGTAATAAAATCAAGGTGAAGATCTTTCTAGCATCCTTAAAAATAAAACACATTTCCCACTATTCCTACATTTCCTAGCATATTACCACCTAAAAAATAAAATCTGTACCCCAAAGTTCCTAGCTTTCTCACCGTATCTTGTTTCAGTCTCTCTAGCAATTCCTTTTCGATGGCGTTGTCCAGCTGAGCAGCTATTAATGCCTTTTCCTGTAAGAGAAAAAGAGCAAACCCATTTACTTCATTAGACTCATTTTTCAGCCTGTAGAAGTGGGAGAAATCAAGTTTTTATGTGAAAGATGTAATCCCCTTTTCCCTCTTACTGTAATAGGAACTTCTGCCTGTCCAACCAGATATATGTATCTTTAAAAAAATTCCTATGGTTTTATGAATAGATTTTTTAAAATAGTTTGATCATTTATTTTTATTTTTTTAAATTTATTTATTTGGTTGCACCGGGTCTTAGTTGCGGCTCGTGGGCTCCATGGTTGTGGCATGCGTGTGGGATCTAGTTCCTGGACCAGGGATCAAACCTGGGCTCCCTGCATTGGGAGCATGGAGTCTTAACCACCGCGCCACCAGGGAGGTCCCTTACGAATAGATTTCTAAATTAAATTCTACAAATTCTTTGACAGATACACAAAGCAAGTAGGTCTACATACATTTAAGTGTCTCAGAAAATTAGAAGTCCTGAAGCAGACTCCATAAAAGCTGCGAAAAGGAAACAGAGACCTTCACCCATTTATGCTTTCTAAAATGGTGTTAGATTCCATGTGATAGATAGAAAGTAGATCAAAAAATCTCTTCAGTGGTCTTTTGTAGGAAATGATACATGGTATCAACCTTTACACAAACAAAACATAAAAATGTAACCTCAAACTGCCTTTCTTGCCAAAGACTGTGCATTAATTTGAGAGTAAAAATCATAGAGAATGTTAGTGTTACACACTGAAGCTATGTTAGGATGAACAATGCACAGGATCAATTACAAGGCAGGGAGACTGGGAGCACACAGAGCAGTTAGAAGGTTACTGTGATCTACATTTTTCTCTAAAGCGGGTGCTCACACCTCAGGGGTGATCCACTGAGATGTAGCAAGCAAATACTCAAAACTTTTTTGTATATTTTTTTCTTTAAGATATTAACTATTACACATTTTTATGCACACTCACATAGCTGCCTTGACTCTGTCCATAAAGGAAATAGTTGTGTGTCACATTACAGTGAGCAAGATATGCCAAGGGAAAAAATACTGCACAAGAGTTTGAAAGTGGTGGCCTCACTCCTTTATTCAGATTATTGCAGCCTATAGCTATTTGCTTGGTTAAGTGGATTTACAGATGATACTGAATACTTTGCAATAAGATAGGGAGTAGTAGTTTTAAAGATGTATGCTGGTTATTTAATGATTTAGTACTTTAAAAAGAGTTGTAGAACTTAAAGAACCATGCATTTTTCACAAAGAGAAAAATGTTCCAGATTTGTCAACCTTTTCTAAGATGACAGATGGCTGTCAGCAGTATGTAACGTAGCAGAAGTTTTTTTGTTTGTTTTTATTTTTGGCTGTGTTGGGTCTTCGTTGCTACACGCGGGCCTTCTTTAGTTGTGGTGAGCGGGGGCTACTGTTCATTGCAGTGCGCGGGCTTCTCATTGCAGTGGCTTCTCTTGTTGCAGAGCACGGGCTCTAGGCGCACGGGCTTCAGTAATTGTGGCTCGCAGGCTCTAGAGCACAGGCTCAGTAGTTGTGGCGCACGGGCTTAGTTCCTCCGCCACATGTGGGATCTTCCCAGACCAGGGTTCGAACCCGTGTCCCCTGCATTGGCAGGCGGATTCTTAACCACTGCGCCACCAGGGAAGCCTCTGTAGCAGAAGTTTTAAAAAATAAATACACTCACTGTTCTTTCAAAGGAAAGGCAATATTTTAACAGTGAGTTTGAAAGAATTGTTTTTCCAAAAAAACCTTGTTCTGTGGCTAGAACATTTAAAAAAGTGATTACATCTATATGTGACATTGCTGAAAACGTGTCTTCTATAAAAGCTGCAATCACACACTTAAAAAATTTGGAAACGCCATTTCCTAACCCATTTAAAAATCTTCCAAATCTATTTCAGAGGGCTTCAAACTTATTTGGTAAAAATAGAAAATTTTAATTTCTTCTGAAAGGTTTGCAAGAATGCCTGTTTTGACTCAGGGAGGATGAAAACTCACTAGCCAGATTTAAACAAAAATGTCTGCATAATTGGTGGTGGAGAATGAAAAATGAACAGCAAGTACTAAATGCAGGCACTCAAAAATGCCCTCCTGGGCTTCCCTGGTAGTGCAGTGGTTGAGAGTCCGCCTGCCAATGCGGGGGACATGGGTTCGTGCCCCGGTCTGGGAGGATCCCACATGCCGCAGAGCGGCTGGGCCCGTGAGCCATGGCCGCTGAGCCTGCGTGTCCGGAGCCTGTGCTCCGCAACGGGAGAGGCCACAGCAGTGAGAGGCCTGCGTACCGCAAAAAAAAAAAAAAAAAGGCCCTCCTTTCTCTCTGTCTCTGAGCTCTCTATCACTTATAACAGCGCTTAAAGGCAAATTTACACTGCTGAGAACCAAACCTTCACTTCACTACATCACAAACTTTTACTTGTAATACACCTATTGGTGCAAATATACATGTATGATAACATTTACAAGTAATATATTGGGGAGCATATGTTCAAAAATTTTACTGATGGGGTGAGTGATCAAAAAAGTTTGGAGATTCAATCCTGGGTTTCGGCACCAAAAAAATAAGTTTGGAGACGAATGATGTAACAGGTTTGAGATACAGAACTCTATGTGATTAATGGAAACAAAAGCATCAAGATTATTAAAGCTATTTCTTGATAGGATATGACAAATGACGAGGTAAATGTCTGTTGGTGGAAGGATGGTAAGCAAAGCAAATAGCTAGAATTACTGAAAATGTGAACTTGTCAGGAAAAGGTAATTTCTGGGTCTTAAAAGCATAAGAATACTCAGCCTGAGTGAGGTCTCATGAGGTGGACTGGCAGACTGCTCTCTATGACAAAGGCTGGAATTTCCTGACTAGATTCTCCATGGATAGCAAAATATTATCATCACTGTTCACTACTTCAGTAACAAAGCTGACAAGTTTACTTCAAAGAAACAAATAATCCCAATTAATCCCTATTAATCCCTTACCAGCAATTTCAGAACCCCAAAAACCCAGTTTAGATGCCTAACATGACCTGAACTGACATGAGGCTCCTTAAAAAAACATTTTTTAAATTCCATCTAGTGTGTATTCATCTAGTGAAACATTGTTATATTTCACTGCACAGCTACTAGTGTGTTTAATGAGAATGCTCAAAGCTGGCTGAGGGTAATATGTAAAACATAAGATTGGCAACATACCAGAATTCTAAATGTGACCTCAAGAATTTCAGACAAGGAGTTGTGGATCTCTATTTAAGGTATTTTTTCTGTTCTCCATTACACATACCCCCAAAGTACCCACATTTTAACCTGCCCTGAAAGTCATAATCTTCAGATATGGAATATCAGATAGCATATGCAACTAATACTGTTGTCCATAATCTAGGGCCCGAACGGTTCACAGACAGCAGTGACTGAATCGTTCTCATGAGACCTGACTACCTGACTACAGCCCTACCCTCAATGAAAATACAGAACCTACGATTATCAGAATAAGTTACCTCTCTTCTTTTTTCCCTCCGTTCCACCTTCTTACTCAAAGGAACAAGTTTCCTCCTACGGGAAATAAAACACATGATCAGAAACCCCAATTACATGTTCTACGTTCCTTTAAAAAAAAAGATAGAAGAAAAAAAAGGATTGGAATTGATTTTGTAGGGCTCAGCTAAATATAGCAAGATTACATAAAATTTTCTAGATAGTTAATGCTATAAAAAGTCAGGCATTTTTACATATATTAGACATTGTTCATATACATGGCTGTTTCAGGATGCCTTACAATGCTAAAGATTAATGCTTCCGCAAGATAAGAAAAAATAATTTTCTACAGAAGATTGACATCTCTAGCTTTCTCTGCAGGTCACAATGAATTAGGGCCTATCACTCCTTAAAGACGGCATGCAATTAATTCTGTGGATTTCATATCATTTAAAAAAGTAAGTTTTCAGTGAACCCACAGTAAAGTTCTTACACTCCATTTCACATTTTTAAGATCATTTTCAACTCCCTAATTTTAGGATTCCCTCAGAGTTAAAAAGACAATTTACTGAAGCTGATAATCAAGTTGTAGTCTACTGTTTTTAAAATCCTGCAAAATTAAAGGGCACAACTTTAATCTGTGGTAAAGCTACTGCTGCTTAGCATGTCATAAAAAATTACCCAAAGTTGAACTTAACAGAAAACATTACTAGAGGTTTCACAATATCTCAGCTTCATAATAAGATGCATGGAAAGGTAATCTAAAAACAAATAAATGAACGATCAGTACTCACTGCCGCTTTAGTGTAAGTTTTCTAATTCGAATTAGGTACTGGGTGATCTTGGTGAATCTCTGCTTACATTTGTGTCGAATGAAACGGGGCCAGTAAATTAGATTTTCATCTATTTGCTCCAGTGCTTTCTCATAGTTTTTATGAAGCCGGACCTGTTAAACAGAAAGGAAGCTTGAAGGGCAAGGGTCATATTAAGTCTTCGCTGTTAACGACACTTATGGGGCCTAATAAGGACGGCTCCAAGAATTTAAGGTAGACATGGTCAAGGAAGTGAGAAAAGCATGTGGCCTTTTTGCTCTTGATCAATGGTCGTCATGATTTTATGTCCTAAGTCTTACCCGTTCCCAGAGACGCCTAGGGAAAGCTGCTCGTTCTATAACCTTCATATACAAGTAGCACTGTCCTGCAGGATAAATAGTTTTATTATTATTTACGGAGAGACTAAAAAATATCCTTTTAAAAGCTGTTGAGTACTTCTCTTGGAAGTTAAGACCGAGGAGTTACCTTTCTCTTCTTTGATAGTGGCATACTGACTGTTTGCCAGGGGACAGGACGACCGATTACACAGTCCAGTCAGGCTGTATTCATTTCTGCAAAAACTCTGAGTCTTGGTTCTAGAATGAGAGGAAAAGAGCAAAGATTCTAAGATGGGATGCGAAGAGGGCAACTGACGGAATCTGTATCCAAGTTGAAAATCTAGACTCACCTTATTTTGAAGGAACAAAATTGCTTGTTTCCTAGTGTATCCCAGATAACCTGCAAGACAAAGTAGAAACCCATTTCAATTGCTCTTACCTAGCAGATGCCATATTAATCCAAGAGAACAATGCGCTAGGGCAGCACCCTGCTTTACTGAGGAAATGAGTCTTTGAAGAATGAGAGGGCAAAGAAATGCTTTGTAAAATAGTCTGATTTATTTGTTTTTTTACACAAATAACAGATTCTTGTAGGAAAAGTAAATACAAATTAGCGATAACCATAACCTTACTGCCCAGAGATACAATTTCGTAGTGTTTTTTTTTTTTAGATGTTGGGGGTAGGAGTTTATTAGTTTATTTATTTATTTTTGCTGTGTTGGGTCTTCATTTCTGTGTGAGGGCTTTCTCTAGTTGTGGCAAGCGGGGGCCACTCTTCATCGCGGTGCGCGGGCCTCTCACTGTCGCGGCCTCTCTTGTTGTGGAGCACAGGCTCCATACGCGCAGGCTCAGTAGTTGTGGCTCACAGGCCTAGTTGCTCCGCGGGATGTGGGATCTTCCCAGACCAGGGCTCGAATCCGTGTCCCCTGCATTAGCAGGCAGATTCTCAACCACTGCACCACCAGGGAAGCCCCAATTTCGTAGTATTTTAATTTGTATATTATACCAACTAGCGTGCCTATATGTATATTTTAAACAATATGAGATTATATATATAGTAGTGACTTTTTTTTTTTTTTTACTTAATGTGTTCATTATGCATCGTTGTCACACACTACTAGATTTTTGGATATACGTACCACACATACCATGATTTTACCTCATTGACAAGGAAGATCCTCTGTTGCTATCCTCCACTAACTCATATGCTCTATATTCATTCAGCATTTATTGTACACTTAATACTTAAGTAAGACACTGACATTTCAAAGTCCTGACACACAGGAGGCACTCAGGCACGTGCTGAATGAAGGAAGGTACAATCCTTAAAAAGATTTTTCTTTCTAGCTACAGAAAAAGAGATGTAAACAAAGCATCACAAAGCAGCAATCTAAATGCCACAGCAGAGGTGTGTAACAGCGTGAGAGCCTTTGCGTGAGCTGCCTGCAGGAAGTGGGAAAGGCTCTGAAGTAGTTAAAGGGAAAAACACAAAGAAGCATTAAAGAATGGAACAACTTTTTTGGAATTTTACAGGATGTGTGTTTGGCAGGGGATGGTGGGAAACAGGTAAGAGGAAATGAAACTGGAGAAGTAGGAGCTAATTCTGGTTTGTGGCTTTAAATATCATCTCCAGGTTGATGACTCCCAAACTGTCATCTCCTGGTCAAACTTCTCTTCAGAGCACCAGATTTGTATATACATGCAGCTGCTTACTTGACATCTCCACTTGAATATCTAAAAGGCATCAAACACATTCACAGGTCCAAATGGAGCTCTCAATTCTACACCTCTCAAAAGAATACTGGGTTCCTTCCCTAGTCTTCCCCACCTCCATAAATAAAACCACCACTGAAAGGTTTGTTCAAATCCAAAAATCCCTTGATTTTTCCCTCCTTCATTTCATCCATAACCAAGTCTTGCCGGTTACAATGATAAAACAGATCTGTAATTCATCCATTTCTTTTCATGACCACTCCCACCTTATTGAAGCTACTTTCATCATGCTCTAGTCTCCTTGCTTTCATTCTTTCTCTCCTTCGAAAGCCTTTCACACAACTAAAGACATTTTCACAAACGTAAATCAGATGTCACTTCTCATTTAAAAAAAAGCCTTAAAACACCTCCTCCAAGACTCTACATGATCTTGTCCTGCAAAGATACCCAACTTCACTCCCTACCTTTCTTCCCTTGATTTCTATAACACAGTCACACTAATGTCCTTTACCACATTCCTTCTCTCTTACCTCCAGATCTTTGTATTTTACTGTTCTTACTGCCCAGATTGATTGCTTTTCCCTCAGCCCCCAGTGGCGGTTCCTTCTCATCTTTTAGATCTCGCCTCAGATAACCTTCTATTCAGAGAAACCTTCCCTCATCAGCCCTATCCGCATCAACCCGATATTTCTTTCATAGTAGTATTACACGGTTCAACTGTATTTAATTTGTTCACATGTTTATTGTCTCCCCCGCCAGAGCTACAGTAAAATAGAGGTCTTTTGCCTGGCTTAATAACAACCAAATCTCCAGTAATTACTCTTGGCACACTGTAGGCGCTTGAATATATCTCATACAAATAACTAAACGAATAAGTCTAGGATGCTTCCAAAATTTTGACGCGGGCAGAGAGTGGAGCAAACGTAAAAAAAAAAAACCTAACACAGGAAAAGCAGGTTGAAAAGTACGGTGCACGTGGTTGAAAAGGATGCTTAAATTTGGTGTCTAAACTTCCCCGTACCGTCCCCCAGGCCGCCACCCACCCCCTACCCCGCCGCCTCCCGAGTCCCCAGGGGACCATACGCAAAGTCCTTCCTTGCTAGGCACCAAGGCCTGGATACACCGACCCTAGGGGTTGAGGTGGCGGTGTCCTGACCCCTTAACCCCGAAGTGCCCGGGTAGACACGTGAGGGCCCCACGCTCGGAAATCAGGGCTCTGGAAGCCTCGCTTCCGGAGCCACCCTACGCTAATGGGCCAGCTGAGTAGGTGGCTTCTGAGTCTCCTAAAGCGAGCGAGACACACTTCATAAAACCCGGGTGGCAGCGCAACAAGACTCACATCATCTGACTGCATCTTGTCAGCGGTTCAGCAGGCTGAGCCTGGCCAGGACAGGGAAGCAACCATACTGTTTCCGGAGAATCACTTCCGGGAATCCCAGTCTCGCCTATCGCGAGAGTTCTGAGTTCTGCAAGGGTATTACGCGGCGCTCCTTGACTAAGGAGCGGTCTAACTTCTGCGTCCGCCGCCAGGTTGCCGCCGCCACTGGACTGTCACCGCGCGCTCGTACCGCTTAGGTTTTGTCCCCGGCTCCCCTTGGGACTGTAAACCCGGCTAAGGGCCCGTGGGAGCCCGCGCAGGAGCCGGCGGCATTTCGAAGGGCGGAGGCCGAGAGCGCTGGGAGCGCCCCTGTCTAGCGAGTGGTTTGACGGTCCCTGGGTGTTAGCCGCCGGCCCCGGCCGCTGGGCCTTCCCTCCGCGGGGCGCGCACCGCCGCCGGCGGGGCCTCAGCTCCGGGCCGTCGGGGCTGCAGTGTTCTCGCTCCTTCGCTGAGTCTGTGGACCTCAAACGCGGGCTTTTTAGACTTAAGACCCTTGCTTCCGCACTTACCCCCCCCCCCCCGTTTGGTGTGGTATTGGGTCCTGACTTTTGAAATTCCTGGGTCAGATATTTTACCCCCCGCCCCGCGCTTTTTCTTTTGACAGGGGAAGAAGAAAATCTTTACTAGCTCATACCGTTTTTCAAAAGAAAAGCCACTTCAATACCAGTGGAGTAAGAAAGGCACAATCCCAGAGTAAGGATGGCCCTTAGTTTGCATATCACATTATAAAATAATTTAGTATATCATAAATAGTATAATTTTGTTGCATGCAGATGAAAACTAGGCATTAGAACCACCCTGTTAGAAAGCATTGATTTAGCACTGGTTTGGGGAGCCAAATTTAGGTTATAAAAACCAACTTCAGTCTACTAGATGTTTTGGGGCACGTCAGTCAACCGTCAGCAAAGCTGTTTCCCATTAGAAAAATGGGTGTATGCAAGGACTACAGGTACTATCGTAACAGAGAAGCACAAATGTGACTTCATATTGGATCTGCTGCTTTTAGTTCACCTTTGTATTCTCTTGCTTTTGCTACAGCTTAATAACTAAAAGAATGTTGCCTGTAGCCTGAAATATGCGGGAGAGCCCATCCTCAAGGCTCTGACCTTTAAAGGTGTAACCCTTTCCCATTCATATAGAGATAAAGTTTCAGAGCAGAGAACGTTTGCCTTCTTGGAGGCTAATAGGAGCATCTTGACCTGACGTAGTGGACGGCTGCAAGAACAAAGAATTATGGCCCCAAGAAGTTTGCAGCAATCAGCCACACCCCTTCCCCTTTTAGTGTAAAGAAAGCCACTATCTTCTCCATCCGCTGGCTTTCCGAATAAAATTGCTCTTCCTTGCTTCAGTAACTCCTCTTTTGATTCATTGGCCTGCCATGCAGCGGGCAGTAGGAGCTTGGATTTGGTAACAGTATGTTAAAAGCATAGTTTACATTGCTTCGTAAAGAACCAGTGTGATGGTTGTCACTAGCCTACTGCCTTATGCAAGGCTGGTTTAGAGACCAGAGGAAAGTCATACTAGAAATACCCGTACCCTTTTATGTTAGTAAAATCAAGTTTAAAACTGGATTGGAAGTTTGGAAAATGTGGAAGAACTCAAAAGCTGGACGAGACTCACCACCTGGACTACAGCACACTCCCCGAATTAAGTAGGGGAAATAGTGTGTGTTTTCAGTATGATTTACTATAAAACTCCGTCCCTGCTCACCACCAACAGGTGAGTCCCGTAAATAATTTTTTTAAATTGAGGTGTAATTGACATATTACATGAAATGTTATGAGTAAGATATTGGAGATTGTAATGCAAAGCTGCCGTTCATGATTTTTGTGTATAGTGAGTTGGCTGTAGTATTTTACAATTGTCTGTTTAAAAAAAGAAAACTTATATCCCCTTTCAACTTTATTGTATTTAATTCGTACAAATTGTGTGTGTGTGTTTTAGAATACAGACTAATTCTGATTTTTTTAAAAAAATCTCTCAGCAACTTTCAAGTTTGCAACAGTATGATTAATTACAGTCACCATGCTGATTATATGTTATATATATATATCCCCATGACATATGTATATATATAATCTCCCCATGACTTAGTTATTTTATAACTGAAAGTTTGTGCCTTTTGTCCCCCTTGGAGCATTTTGCCCCCATCCCACCCCTCCCCTCTGGCCACCACCAATCTGTTCTCTGTATGAGCTCTGTTGTTTGGTTTTGTTTTGAGGTTACATATTTAAGTAAGATCGTAAGGTATTTGTCTTTCTCTGACTTATTTAACTTAGCGTAATGCTCTCAAGGTCCATCCATGTTGTTGCAAATGGTAGGGTTTCATTTTTTATGGCTGAATAATACTCCATTGTACATATATACTTCATTATCTTTTTAAATTCATCCATCGATAGACACTTCGGTTGTTTCCGTATCTTGGCTATGGTAAATAATACTGCAATGAATATGGGAGTGCATACATCTTTTTGAGTTAGTGTATTCATTTTCTTTGGATAAATACCCAGAAGTGGAATTACTGGATCACATGGTTCTATTTTTAATTTTTGGAGGAACCTCCATATTGTTCCCCACAGTGGCTGCACCAATTTACATTCCCACCAACAGTGCAAGAGGGTTCCCTTTTCTCCACATTTTCACCAATACTTGTGTGGGTGAGAGGGTATTTCATTGTGTCTTTGATTTCCATTTCCCTGATGATTAGTGATGTTGAGCATCTTTTCATGTACCTGTTGCCCATCTTGTGTGTCTTCTTTGGAAAAATGTCTATTCAGATCTTCTGCTCATTTTTTAATCAGATTGTTTGTGGGTTTTATTTGCTATTGAGTTGTATGAGTTTTTAAAATATATTTTGGATTTTAACCCCCTATCAAACATGATTTGCAAGTATGTTTTCCCATTTAGTAGGCCGCCTCTTCATTTTGTTGATGGTTTCCTTTGCTGTGCAGAATCTTTTTAGTTTAGTGTAGTCTCACTTGTTTGTTTTTGCTCCTGTTACCTTTCCTTTTGGTGTCAGATCTGAAAAATCATCGCCAAGACTGATGACAAGGAGCTTACCACCTACGTTTTCTTCTTGGAGCTTTATGGTTTTAGGTCTTACATTCAAGTCTTTAATCCATTTGGGGTTGATTTTTGTGTATGGTGTAAGATAGTCGTCCAGTTTTACTCTTTTGAATGTGGCTGTCCTGTTTTCCCAGCACTGTTTATTGAAGAGATAGTCCTTTTTTCATTGTATGTTGTTCGCTCTTTGTTGTATGTTAATTGACCATATAAGCATGGATTATTTCTGGGCTTTGTATTCTTTTCCAATGATCAGTGTGTTTGTTTTCATGCCAATAACATACTGTTTTTTTATTACTATAACTTCATAATATAGTTTGAAATCAGGAAGCATGATGCCTCCAGCATTGTTCTTCTTTCTCAAGATTGTTTTGGCTATTTGGGGTCTTTGTGGTTCCGTACAAATTGTAGGATTGTTCTATTTCTCTGAAAAATACCATTGGAATTTTGATAGGGATTGCACTGAATTTGTAGATTGCTTTGAGTAGTATGGACACTTAAACAATATTAATTCTAATGCATAAGCACAGAATATCTTGGCATTTTCTTCAGTTTCATTCATTAATGTCTTACAGTTTTAGTGTACAGATCTTTCACTTCCTTGGTTAAATTTATTCCTAGGTATTTTATTCTTTTTGATGCAATTGTAGATGGGATTGTTTTCTTAATTTCTCTTTTTGATAGTTCATTATTAGTGTATAGAAATGCAATAGATTTTTGTATATTGATTTTGTATTCTGCAACTTACTGAGTTCGTTTTTTAGTTGTAACGGTTTTTTGGTAAATAAAATTGACTTGCAACCACCTTAGAAACGGCTCTTAACAAGTTTTCCTCCTAAAGAGTGAGGACTTCAAATGGAAATGCAGAATGTAGAAACATCCTCAAAGTGAGACATATTTTTTAAAAAATAATTACAAGTAATACAAGAATGCAGGCTAGTTTATTTTCTAAAGCCTATTAAGTGAGAAGTAAATGTTTTCTTTCACTCCTCTCCTTCCAAAAGCCTTTAGTTAATTCATCAAATAATTTGGAGTACCTGCTATGTGCCAGATACAGTTCTAGGTGCTGGAGATGCAGCAGTGAAAAAAAAAAGGATCTATGCTCTCATGGAGCTTACTTGGTAGCGAGGAGACAGATAGTAAGCAAATAAATTATATGACGTGATGTCAGGCAGTGGTGATGTTATAAAAAAAATAATAAAGCTAGGTCAGTGAACAGAGATGGAAAGGATGATGCTCTTTTAGAATGGGTAATCAGAGAAGGATTCAGAGGAAATGATATCTAGGGAGCCTCAGTGAAGTGAGGGAATAAGTCATATGAAAACGTATGAGTATCTGTTGAGGCAAATAAAGAGAAAATGCAGAGTCCCAGAGATAAGATGCTTGGAGTGATCAAGGAGTAGCACAGGGAACGTGTGGGCCAGAGGGTGGTGAGAAAAGGGGAGAGAGAAAGGACATGAGACTGGGGAGCAGACTGGGGCCAAATTAGGCACAAGTGTAGTCAGCCTCGCCTTCACAGTAAAACAAACTGGAGGCTTTCAAAAATCCTGACACCAGATTTCTACTTCAAAAACTTTGTAGAGACAATTTTTTTAGTGGAGAGATATATTATGTTCAAGACTTGAATGTTTCACTGTCATTAAGAAATCTGTTCTCCACTGTTTGATCTATAGATCCGGTGCCTTCTAAATCATAATTCCGATAAGATGCTTATAGAATTTGACAAGCTTATCGTGAAGTGTATATGGAAATGCAAAGGATCTAAAAGAAATAGAAAAAAATATGTATGTGTAGGTGTGTGTGTGTGTGTGTATACAGACATACGCACAAACACACACATAGACCAACAGAGAAAGAATGGCCAAGCAAGTGGCACCAAATGTTAACAGTGGTTGAATTTAGGTAGTTAGAAGGTAGTAGGATATATTTTTAAGGTATGGTTCAGAAGATTTGCAGATGGATTGGATGTGGAATGTGAGAGAAAGCAAAGAGTCAATGATGACTCTGCCATTTAGGGTCTGAGCAGCTAGCTAGGTGACCAGAATGTGCTGGGAAGTGTGCAAATTTGGTGGGTGGTCAGTTTTGGACTTGTTAAGTTCAAAATGCCAAATTAGATATACAAGTGAAAATGCTGAAAAGGCAGTTAGTATACAACTCTGGATTCAGGGGAGAAATAACACTATAGATATATATTTGGAGCTCATTAAAACCATGAACCTGGTGAGATCACCTTAGAGCTGTAATGTTGACATTTTTTTCTGGGGTGCTCCCTAAAATAATTTTGGAAAACTGTGTGCTCCATCACACATTATTAAACTGATACCTAGGAATTTTCATCGTAAATTTAAATAGTTAAAATTATGTAATTTATGGTATATTATAAACATGGACATGTTAGAAGATTACATTTGGATTCTTGGAACCTAAATATCATAGAGATTTGAAAACAAAAATCTTTAATTTAAAAAAATGGAATAAACCCTAACAGTCAGAAATATTATATAGTTCCCCTTCTTCTTGAACAAAAATATATTCTATTTCCTCAACAGAATTTTATCCTAATGTAATATATTTTTAATCTTGAGAAGTGCTTTATTGATTATCCTATCATATTCCCTACCAGAAATATTGTTATAAATTGAAATAGTTTTTAAAAAATATCCGGTAATCTTAAAGGTCTATGTATTATGAAAAAAACGTTATGGAATGAGTTATCGTTGTGATTATTATCAGTAGAAAATTGACTAAGACACTTCTGTTAGAACTTTTCAACATGTCTCGTATGTCTCTTAAATTTTACTATAGTCAGTTATATATTGCCCTCCTTTTTAATGGTTCCTAGACCATTTTTCCTCCCCACAGCCCTGTGCAACTGTTGAAAGCTCTGCTCAGCATCTCAACATCCTTTCAGCTACATATTTTTGCTCACCTTCTAGGCCTTTGGACTGCCACCTTCAAAATGTAGGTTCCTTGAGGGTGTAAGTGGGCTCACCGCTCTGGCTTTCCCTTCCCTTCAGGATGTAAGCCTGGCAAGTGTTCATATTTTGTCATCTTTTCATCATATTCTGTCAGCTTTAACAATTGTTCTTGGTAGTAGGGTGGGTCAGAAATAAGTTAGACTACTTTGGAGCCTTTCTTGATAATTTTTAACAATGGTAATATCAACCACCTTCAAGGGAGATAGCTGTCCTGCTACAAAACACCTAATTGTGAGGCACGGGACAGATGAACAAGGTGAATACCATTTCCTGACAAGATATTAAAATTTATTTTAGGGCTTCCCTGGTGGCGCAGTGGTTGAGAATCTGCCTGCTAATGCAGGGGACACGGGTTCAAGCGCTGGTCTAGAAGGATCCCACATGCCGCGGAGCAACTAGGCCCATGAGCCACAACTGCTGAGCCTCCGCGTCTGGAGCCTGTGCTCCGCAACAAGAGAGGCCCGCGCACCGCGATGAAGAGTGGCCCCCGCTTGCCACAACTAGAGAAAGCCCTCGCAGAGAAACAAAGACCCAACACAGCAAAAATAAATAAATAAATTAATAAGCTACCCCCAACATCTAAAAAAATTTTTTTATTTTAAACATATAGTATTTGCAGCAATGTGCAATGGCACCAAGTTTTAGAAAGAGAATAGTGGAACAGAACAGAGAACCAGAAACATTTCTACTCATAGAAGGAAAGCCAATATATGACAGAGGTAGCATTGCTGATTAGTGCAGACTGGATGAATTATGAATAAGTTGTGTTGGGACAATGGGTCATTCATGTGGAAAAAGATAAAATTGGATATTATATTATAAAAATTTATTTCATAGAAGAATAAAGACCTAAATGTGAAAACAAAATGTTAAAAAGAAAATAGAGGAGGATATCATTATGATCTCAATGTAGAAAAAGATTTCTTAATTAGGGTACAAATAGCACAGACCATAAAGGAAAAGATTAGTAATTATAACCTTTCACAAAAATGAAAGGCTTGTGGGCATTAAAAGTCATAATAAAGGGACTTCCCTGGTGGTGCAGTGGCTAAGAATCCGCCTGCCAATGCAGGGGACATGGGTTCGATCCCTGGTCCGGGAAGATCCCACATGCCGTGGAGCAACTAAGCCTGTGCGCCACAACTACTGAGACTGAGCGACACAACTACTGAGCCCATGCGACACAACTACTGAAGCCTGCGCACCTATAGCCCATGCTCTGCAACAAGAGAAGCCACTGCAATGAGAAGCCTGTGCACCACAACGAAGAGTAGCGCCCGCTCACCGCAACTAGAGAAGGCCCACGTGCAGCAACAAAGACCCAACACAGCCAAAAATAAAAATTAATTAATTAATTAATTTTTTAAAAGTCAAAATAAAATGAAAAGAAAAAACAGGGACTATAAGCAATTTGAAATGTATATTATTGAAGAAGAATTAGAATCCTGAACACATGATGAATTTCTACTAATCAATAAAAAAGAGAGAAACATCAACAGAAAGTGGGCAAAATATGTGAATAGGTACATCACAGAAAAAGAAACAGATGGTCAATAAACACAGGAAACGATGTGCTCATTCTAACCTATAATTGTGAAATGTGAATTACAAATATAACTAGATACCATTTTACATCAGCAGAATGTCCAAAGTACACCCCATCAATCATAAAATCACAGATGGAGAGGATAAACCAAAATTCTTATTCTGATATGATATATACAATATACACAACTCCACTTATGAAGTATCCTCACCAAAAACCAATTTGATTTTGAATCTGATTAAGTTTCATGATTTAAATATCATTCTGCGTGAAATAGGAGGGATGTAGGAATATGTTGGATGACATCATAGCCATGTGTTGGGAAAGGTCATCAGAAAGACGTGACCCCAGGTTTGGCCTTCAAGCTGGACCCGGGCATTCAGCGGCTGCTCACTCCCTCCCTGTCCTTGAAATGTGCCCTCTGCTTGCCTTCCCCAATCTAGAAGCTGCCCAGGGACACAGCCTGGAGACAGTCATGCAATGTTGAGACCACATGGACTGTGTACATGACCAAGCCCAGTTAAACTTCTGGGTAAACTTGTAAGATTTGGTGGGTGGGTATGGAAATCTACTTGTCTTACAGCCTCCGATGTAAGTTCCTTTGCTTATTGAACCTGCTGCCCACCAGTCTGGAGTGGTCTGCCTCTTTGGTTTCTCCCTTCCCTGCTTATAGTGGCGGTGGTGCTGGGGTAGGGTGGTGATTTCACGTTTCACCCAGGAAGCTCCCTGGGAGGCTGCAAACCAACAGCGGAAGAGTGAGCCAGGAGACCAAAGAAATGGGCTGTAGGAAAGAGGGATCCACAGGGGGAGATCTCAGGTGGGCCCTCCACCTCTCCGTGGGCAGGCGTGGCTGATGTGTGGGATGCTTGTGGGCCAATGCATGCGTACAGGGGCGCCCTGAGAACGCCGGCTGCTGCCATGCGGTGTTTAAGGAACTGTGCAGAGTGCCCTGTGACAAAGAAGGTAAACTTGTGGCTGCCACGGGGGGCTGGCCTCTACTGGGGGCAGTTCGGGCTGGGCATCGATGCCCAACTAGAGGCTGAAATGAAAGTTAAAACGTTAAAGGAAGAGCTGAGGTACGGAAGGACGTGCAGTATTCACTGCTCTGCTAGCTCTGGGCTGACACACAGGGTGGGAGAGCAGGTTGGTAAGTTTAGAGACCTGAGCTTGTGACAAAACCTGGTTAGGATACCAAGAGGTGGAGTTTCTAGGAAGAAGAAGAAAAAGAGGAGGATGTTGAAGTGATTGATGAGAAAAGAACAAAAAGCCTCTTGCCATCTGACTCCTAATACAAAGGGAAACTTTAAATAACAATTACCCCAAAGCCTAGGAGAAAACTTACATTTGTTCTCTGTCCCTTGTGGTTGTAAATCTTACTGTGTTTTTAAAACGTAAACACTCCAGGAGTTAAACAAAACATTGCCCATAGATGCTAAAAAAAAAAGGGGGTGGGTGAGTGGATGGAGGGCTTTTTCATAAAAGTTCTCTTGCCAAAATCGATTTGTAAAAGAACTAAGGTTTTGTTTTGCTTTTTTTGTTTTACAAAGCTAGTAGAAATAATAAGGATGAAAAAAAAATCAGTGTATATAAAAAGTAGAATGTGTGTTTCTGGTAAAAGAAGGGTGAGATGCACTTCTGGTAAAGAAAATAAAATGTATTTTGTTTTGTTTTTAGATAAAAAATGTTGCACAACGTAAAAGCTGAGGATTATGCTTTATTGGAGGACATTAGTGAGGAACTGTTGCAAAGAGGTAAGGGAGGAGCCTAAATATAGGAGTTTTTGCAACAAACCAAAACAAACACACAAAAACTATGTAGTCAAACCTCAAAAGATTACTGCTAATCACAAAAACAGACATCTCAAGTTAATGATTTTAGTGCTTTTCTGTGTATGGGAAGATGCAAGCGTCTGGGTTCACTGAAATTTTTCCACTGATATGCACTTAACTATCTAGGCCCAGTATCCTGTTTTTTTCCATTCTGAATTCCCCTTAGGGTACACCATCAGGTGTGACTGTGGTAGCTGATGGACTGATGGTGGGGAACATTTGTTGTTTACTGGAATGTCAGACATCTTTTTGTCCACAGATATAAAAGACATGTTTTAAATTAAAAAGATAATAATTTTGTCCTAAAATAAAATTATTATTTCAAAATTTAAAAAGATAAAACCTAATGAGATATAAAAAGTTACAAAATGTTTACGGAAATCACAAAAGATTTGTAAAATCACAAGTTTTGTAAAAATCAAAAGATTTGTGAAGGAAAAACCTTTAAAAAATTTATTTGTGGTCAAGCTAAGATTAAACTAAATTATTTAAATTTAAGAAAAAATTAATGTCAAAAGTACATGGTACAAAATTAAAATTTGGTTTTCTCTCTGTTAAAAGAATAAATTTTTCTTAGATTATTACTCTGCTTTTTAAAAATTGTGAACAAAGGTTTTTCTTTACCTTTAATATAGTCTGCCTAGAATACAAAGATTTTGTGTCTAAAAAATTTTTATCAGCTCTTTAACCATGGCTATTTTAAAGTCTTTTGTCATTTACAGACAGTTACTGTTTTACTGTGATGCTTTTACAAAGGTGTTTCTACAAAGGTGCTTCACCTTCATAGAGATTTACAAAAAAAAAAAAAAAAAAAGCTCCAACAAGTACACATTTCTGATAACTAAGATCAACTTGCCTTCGCATGGGAAAGACAATAATAAACCTTTCAAGTGCTTCCCCCAGGTTACCTACACAGGTTACGCATATGTCATGGGATGGTAACCCAAGACCTGTCCCTGGTCTCCTTCCTCACATTAGTAAAATGGGCCAGTTACATTAATGATATAATATTAACATGTGAAGACTTGCCTCTGTTGCAGGACACTTTGTAGGTTTTGCTGAAACATATGGGAAAAAAAGAAAAAACAAAAGATGGACAGTGAACCCGGGGAAAATTAAAGCTCCAGACACCATATAAGGTTCTGAAAGTCATTTGGTCAGATAAGATGCAAGTTATCCCCAACACGGTTTTTGGTAAAATACAAGACTATACAACTCCTAAAAATGTAAAAGAATATAAGCCTTTGTAGGGGGTTGGGGTTTTAGAGAACTTTTATTCCCCGCCTGCCACAATGCCTCTAACCCTTATGCCACCTGGTAAAAAAAAAAAGGACATGTGTGCAACTGGGGGTCAAAGCCACCTTTAAAAAATAGAAAATACTAGTAAAACAGATTAAAGCTCTGGACATCTCCCAAGCAGGACTACATTTGAGTTAGATGTGTCTGTGAATCCACAAGGTCTGGGTCAGATACTATGACAGAGATGACAAAAGAGGAAAATGCCCCTAAGATTTTGGTCCCAACTCTGAAATGGGACAGAACCCCAACCTAGAATCCTATAACCGGTAAAAATATGGAATGAAGGAGAAATCAAGACATGCTCAGATGAAAAACTAAGAGAATTTGTCGCTGGTAGATGTATCCTAAAAGAATGGGTAAAGGAAGTTCTCTAAACAGAAATGATCAACATTGGAGTATCAGGAGGGAATAAAGAACGTGGTAAGAAAAATTATGGATAAATACAGTAGGTTTTGCTTCTCTTCTTGAATGTTCTAAATTATGTTTGACAGTTAAAGCAAAAGTTATAACATTGTTTAATGTGGTTCTAAATGTATGTAGAGGAAGTACTTAAGACAATTACGTTATAAATGGTGAAGGGTAAAGAAATGTAAAGGGAAATAAAGCAAACCTAAATGTGTATGCACCAAACAAAAGAGCTGCTCAATATATAAGGCAAAAACTGATAGAACTGAAAGAAGAAACAGACAAATGCACAATTTTAGCTGCACTTCAACAATTGATAGAACAACTAGACAGAAAAGCAGCAAGCATATAGAAGACCTCAACAACACCATGAATCAATGGGATCTAATCAACATTTATAAATTACTCCACTCAACAATAGAATGCATTCTTTTCAAGTGCACATGGAACATATACCAAGATAGACCATATCCTGAGCCATAAAACAAACCTCAATAAATTTAAAAAGAATTGAAATCTTACAGAGTATGTTATCTGCCTACAATGGAATCAGACTAGAAATTAATAACTGGAAGAATAATAGGAAATTTTCCAGACATGTGGAAAGTAAATAATATATTTATAAATAATCAATGTAGTCCCAAGGGAAATCAATGCATACATTGAACTGAATGAAAATTAAAAATACAACATCTCAAAATTTGTGGGACACAGCTAATGCAGTGCTGAGAGAAAAATTTATGGCATTAAATGCAAATACATTAGGAAGGAGGAAAAGTACCAATAATCTAAGCTTCTGACTCAAGAACCAAGAGAAAGAAGAGCAAAATCAACCGCAAGCAAGCAGAAGGGAGGAATAATAAAGATAGGGACAGAAATCATTGACATTGAAAACAGGAAAACAATAGAGAAAATCAGTGAAACAAAGAGCTGGTGCTTTGAAAAGATTAATTGACAAACTTGTAGAGACTGACAAATTTAAAAAGAGAAAAGACATAAATTTCCAATATCAGGAATGGAACAGGGGATATCACTAAAAATATCAAATGGATAATAAGGGAATACTATGAACAAATTTACACACATACATCTGACAATTGTGATGAAGTGAAACAATCTCTTGAAAAACACAAACTACCACGATTTCCTGAATATGAAACAGTAAAAAGTGAGCCATGCAAATGCCTGGGGAACGACCATTCTAAGCATATGAACAAGCAAATCCAAAGGGGCTGAGTTTGGGCAGGCTTGGTGTGTCTGAGAAACAGCAAGGGGGCAGTGTGGGTGGAAAGCAGTGAGTGAGCTGGAGAATACTGGGAAAGAAAATTGGAGAAGTAGCCAAAAGCCAGATCGTATAAGACCTTATAGTTCATGACTTTATTTTACATGGCTGTTTTTGAGTGGAATATGGACATGATCTGATTTGTGATTTGAAAGGATCACTCTGGCTGTCATGTGGAGGCAAGTGTGAAATCAGGGAGCTGTTGGGAAGATATTATAGTAGTCAAGATGACATGATGTTGACCATCTTTTCATATGCTGATCTGCCATCTATATATTTTCCTTGGTGATGTGTCCAGGTCTTTTGCCCATTTTTTAATTGGGTTGTTTGCTTTCTTATTGTTGAGTGTTAAGAGTTCTTTGTATATTTTGGATAACCGGACTCTATCATATATAACTTTGGCAAATATTTTCTCCTAGTCTGGACTTGTCTCATTCTCTTGACCTTTATTATCTTTAATGTCCAATGGCCCCTCTTTTATTTCTGATATTAGTAATTTGTGTCTTCTCTCTTTTTTACTGGTTAGCCTAGGTAAGGGTTTGTCAATTTTATTGATCTTTTCAAAGAACCAACTTTTGGTTTCATTGATTTTCTGTCAATTCCCTGCTTTCAGTTTCATTGATTTCTGCTCTAATTTTTATTATTTCTTCTCTTCTGCTTCCTTTGAATTTAATTTGCTCCCCTTTCTTTAGTTTCCTACAATGGAAGCTTAGCATATTGATTTTAGATGTTTTCTTTTCTAACATTCAATGATATAATTCAGTGTTACAATTTTCCCTCTAAGCTCTGCTTCCACTGCATCTCACAAATTTTGATAGGTTATATTTTCATTTTCATTTGGTTCGAAATATTTTGATTTCTCTGGAGAATTTTTCTTTGACTCGTGTTATTTTGAAGTGTGTCATTTAATCTTCAAATATCTGGGGATGTTCCAAAATATAGCCAAGTATTTTAGAATAGTTCTGTTACTGATTTAATTGGTTTAATTCTTCTGTGGTCTAAGACCATATTTTGTATGATGTCTATTCTTTGAAATATGTTAAGGTGTGTTTTGTGGCCCCGTTATATACCTGTCTTTTGTGTACATATGTATGCATGTTTTCTAGGCATGTACCTTGGAGTAAAATTATTTGACTCTAGTAAATACTGATAGACAAGTTTTCCAAAGTGGCTGTAACAATTATACCCCCACTAAGAGTGCACAAGAGTTCCATGTGTTTCACAGCTTTGCCTTTGCTCAGTATTATCAGTTTTAAAATCTGTAGCCATTTTGGTGGGTGTGTAAATAGTATATCATTGTTGTGTTAAGTTGCATTTCCCTGAATGGTTAACGAAGTTAAGCATCTTTTCACGTACTCATTGGCTATTTGGATTCCTCTTTGGTGCAGTGCTGTGTGTCTTTGGTCCCTTCCCTCCCCCTTTCTGTTGGACTGTGTTTTCCTTATTGCACTGTAGATGTTCTTGCTTTATTCTGAATATGAATTCTTTGTTTGATAAATCGATTGCAGATTTCTTCACCTACTCCCTGGATTGTTTCCAATTCTTTTAATAGTGTCTTTTGATGAACAGTATTTCTTACTTTTAATGACATCCAGTTTATCAGTCTTTCCCTTTGTGTTTTCTAGAAGTTGATATCGTTACTATCAACCTGCTTTTACAGAGAAGTTAATTGAGGTGCTTGGCACTGGAGCTCTCAGGACCTGGAGGAGAGTGAGGCAGGCCTCTGGCAGCAATCACTGTCAGGTTCCTGCAAGCGTGCCCAACATGTGCATGACTCTGAGGGTCAGTCCCTCCTCAAATGTTGATCCCTAGATGCCTCACCTCAGTCCTGGCCCTCCCAAGGTCTTGAAAGACCTCCCTAGGTTTATCACTTCCTGTCTAGACTAGGCCAAAATAATTTTAGTTGGGTTCTCTGAGTTTGGAATTCAGTAGCTAAAAGTCAGTAAAATAGAGCTAAATGATCCTGCTCAGGCTACCGAACACTGGCAGCTGATTAAAGGTACCCAGGCCTCTGATTTGCTTAAAAGGTTCTCAGTTTTCCTGAATAGGTGACTTTGAAGGAGCTCCACTGTTAGAGTTTGAGAAGCAGAAGAAAGAGGGTCTCAGGAGCCTCCCAGAAACTTGAGAGGGTTGCGCGCCCCGGACTGGCAAGTGAGGGGCGGGCGTGTGTTTCTCCAGAACCGAGGCGCCGCAGGCTTTTAAACGGGGCATCCATGAAAACCCGGATCCAGGATCGCTAGGCCTGGACGCGCCGAGGGTTATCCCCTTTCCCAAATCTCCTCTCCGAGTCTTCGCCTGAACTCCGGCCGGGCGCAAACTGAAAGTGAAAAACCGCGGGGCTGCAGCCGGCCGTGGGGAGCCTACTTCTCCATGACGAGGTGAGTGTGAACCTCTGGGTCTTTCCTGGCTTGAGCAGTGGCTTGGTGGGAGCAGAGTCTCGGTGCCGAGAAACGAAAAGAGACTTGGCTGACGCGCGCGGGAGCTGGGACGCTGCCCACCGGACTCACAGCCGTAGGAAACCTCTTTGTGCCCAGACGGGAGTGTGTGTCGAGGAAGGCGGGGTAGTATGCTGAGAAAGAATCCAAGTCTGCTTTGGGAAACCTTGGGCAGTGCTTTCCAGGGACACTGCCTGAGATGCAAACCCATCTGGCTGCTGAAAAGCACAGGTGGGAGGCAGTGATGAGCAGGGGCCTCGGCGGGAGCCCCGGGAAGCGCGCGGGTTCCCGTCGCCTCCACCCCTACCCCCCTCCCAAGGAAGGTTTTCGCGTACCTCCCCCTCTGCCACGATCTTCCCAGCCCCACCAATTCCAGAACCTAACTCCGCCTCTGTGCTTTGTGAACGGCTTCCTTCTTCCCCGTGTCTTGACTGAGAATCACTTGTTGCTAATTTTGTGTCCTGAAGTAGGAGCGATTCTGGCTGTCGAGCTGTAGAGAGCATTGCGTATTTAACGGAGAAGATGCTCCGCGAGAGTCCCCGGCACTGCAGGCTTTGCTTATCATATGCAAGCCATTTCTTAGGTATTTTTGCACCTGATTAGTGCCCTCAGAACTCAGCTAGTGTAACGTATAAAAAGAACATTGGTGTGATTTTAAGACATTTTGGGGAGATCTTTTAACGCTTCTTTAATATACAGCAAATGCCACGCAAAATGACTGTTTTGCTCCAGCAGGCCCCAACTGTCACAGAGCCCTGCGATAGTCGGGTAGAGTAGTATGCATGTCGTGACCTGGATTGTTCATTTCATTTGAGGGCTGCTTGTAATTTTGAATCTGGCAAATTGGTCTTCAGGACCTCAATCTCCTTATACATCCTTCCTTCTCTGAAGATGAGACACCCTAGAAACTCATGACCACTGGTGGGCTTGTTAGTGATGTCACTCTACAACTAGGGCATTGTTTCTCCTGCCTGGTCCACGTGATCTCCCAAGGGGGACTCTTAAGTGGGTCCTGGCTACTATCTGCATTGAATAAGCGGCCCAGGTATTTGCACAATAAAGGGGCAGAGCCACCAATCTAGGCTCAATGTTAGAACTTTCCCCCTCTCCTGCCTGTAAGCCAGAGGCAATGTCCTAGCATCCGAGGATCATGTAGGTCTGCCCCATTTTTGAAATTGCTGTCCTGACTCTTCATTTGCTGCCTTCCTGCTAGATGGCAGTGTGTAACAGTGAATTTAAATATACAGTCTCAGCTGTTACTGTTCTATGGCTCATCTTAAATTCTTCAACGAAAAAAAAAAAGTAGTTTTCAAGTTTTATCTTAAAACAACATTTCTGAAAAAAATTCACACTAGGGTTAAAGTTAGGAAATAAAGAAAATGAACGTATTGTTTGGACAAACAATGATGTGATTCATATATGTGTAATTATTGCTCAGTTTGCAGACGTTTCCAACCCATATTTAAATGCTCTCTAAATTTGGAATGTAAAGAGTTGATGTCAGTAAGAAATCTAGTACCTAATTCAATTACCAGCATTCTACAATAAACATTTGTAATAGGGTTCTTGACCATGAGTTTTTAAACATTAAAAAAGATAAGTTTATCTTTATTTACAGTATTTTTCAGACATTTACTTGAGAATAAAATTTGAGTTTTCAGAAGTTAATGTTGAATTAGTCAAAAGGAGAATAAAGATCAAGTAATCCTAAAACTTGTCATACAGAAATATTTCTTGTTTTATATATTTCCAGAAATCTTTAGTTTGTGATAACGCAGATTGTCTTGATCACTGTCTCTTTACTTGATTAATTTTTCTTCTATGTGGCGCTCTTGGGCACTATTCATGGGATCAGAGAGCTCAATTTTGGGATGCAACCTCAGAAGATCATCTGGTCCAGCCCTTCGTCTTTAGGCATCTGAAGTATTAGCCAGATTTTGTCATTGTTAATCGGTTCCTCACTCATGATTACATGAATGATCAAAGTGGTGAGGGCCTTTAATTCACAACCTTTTGCCAGGAAGGAAAATTGTTACTGAGTAACCAGTTAGCCCTTGTTGGAGAAAGAACAGTTACAAAGAACACCTTCCAAGGAAAAAGACGAGAAAGAAAGAGTCGTATTCTCGAGGCGCTGGTTCAGCTCTTAGTGTGACACAGAGTTTTCCCAGTCTTGGACCCTCTCCTCCACTTAAAAAACCTATTTTTTTGGAATGCTTTTATTTGAGTCTTTTTATTTAGTTGTCTGTCTGGGTTTGTTTTTATCTAGTTTCTACATTAAGTAGACCCACTAAGTGAGATTGTATAAATACTGTATAATTTGAGTGCTTCAGTATGTGTCTGGAATTTAAGAATGGCATCACCTTCAGTTCTACAATAGAAAAGTAAAAGTGCTCGTGCTGCAACTTCCTTCCCCCAGTTAATCACCCCTGTTAATCACCAGTCTTGATTCACGAGGCTGTCAGTATCCCTTTCTCTCTCATTATTCTCTTTGTTTCTCCTGCAATGTGTGCTTGGCCAAGAGGATCACCTTCCCAGATAGAAATCTGCAAGCCAGAGCACTCTACCTAAAAATAAATACTCAGCAAAATCTGAAGTCTATTAAAAAAGGTTGAGGAACACATTAACACAAATAAATGTTAGTAAAGAAAACTGGATGAAAGTGAAAACTGTGGAACCATCACACCATGCTCATCAGGCCAAGGGACAGTCTTCTGATAATTAGCAACATTGGTCAACTTTTTTTTTTTGTTTACATTAGTCAACTTTTTAATGTTCGACAGTTGTTTTATATGTACCCAATAAAGCAGCTTTAAAGAGTTTCCTAAAACCCCCCAGCATTCTCTCCACTGCTGTGATAGAAACAAGCACAAGGTATGGATCTAGATCTCCTGACTTGGTACTAGGGAGGAGTAACCCTTCCCAAAGCAGGTAGCCTTGAACGTCCAGGAGAATGGCTATGGTAGTGAAAGAGGTGTGGGTGTTGTAGGTAGGGACCAGAGCACAGAACAGGAAGCTGTATCCCAGGAACAGCCAGAACAAAGGGTATGTGTGGTAGAAGCTAGAGAAGTAGGGCAGGGTCCAGAGAGTCTTGTTTTCTAAACTGATGAATTTGGTCTTTATCTTGAACTCTTTGGGAAGCCATTGATGGATTTTAATCAGAGGAGAGATAACCAGTCTACATTCCAACAACATCTCTACAGCTGAATGGAGGATGCTAGTGGGTCAGACTGGTAGAAATCCCAGTTATCAAGCTTTTGAAGTCAAATGATGAGGAGTGTCCGTGAGGACAAGTAGAATTGAAGAGAGTTAGTTAAAAATTGCCTGGAGAGTTGTCCGGAGGCCCTTAGACCTTCCCATCTGCCTGCCTTGTCATCAGCCTTTCCCAGGACAGCACCCCACTTAAAGGGACGCTCTGAGGGTTTACCCGTCATAAAATGAAAACAGGTTGGGAGAGTCAACTTATTTGAAAATGACACTTTGGTGTGAATAATTTGTTTGGTAATTAGATACATTCCTTTGAAAGGCTCTCCCTGATATACCCTTAAACTCAGTTAAGACAGTCGCTCATTAACCCAAATGACTCACCAATCACTAGAGAAGAGATGATCCAAGGAGGCTTCCCAGAGCTCCCCGGTGTGTGTCACCTAGGGTTGGCTTCTCATTTTACACTCAGAGACACAGGGCGGAAGTCTTCTTAGTCCCATTTCTGAGGCCCTTAACCTGCACCTTGGGCCGGCCCTGTGTGGCTGACATTTGAAGCTGGCATCCTCAGGCTGCTAATTCACTTTAAGACGTTCAGTCTCTCTTCTGTCCATTTTAATTCAAATTAAAGCAGACAACGCTGAAATTATTTTGGAGTGAAAGTGTTGCTGGTTTTGATGGAATAGCATTTGCAGGAGTGTGAGATGGTCACGCTCAGCTCCAGACCCCTCTCTGGGCAGCAGATGGCCGGCCCCAGGCCGTGCACACAGCCGTAAGATGCATTTCAGGGCTCAGTGCTTGGGTCAAGAGGGTCGGTTAGTAAGTCCATTTCAGATGTCATCTGCATGGTTGTCTGAACAAACACACACTACTCCAGCCTGGGAAGGACTGTTCTGGGGCACTCTCTTGGAGGACTCTGAGATTCACCCTGGGGGCAACGATGAAACAGAAGGGAGCTTTCTTCTTGGGGACCCATTGGAGTCCCATTGTATTGGAGCTTGTTGGCCTTCACGGTGCTCTCTGCAAGCCCATCTGTCCCACCAGCCGGGGAACTGCTTACTTGATGAAAAACTCCCAGGTAATTAATGCCATAGGTATATTCGGTTGATGTGCCCCAAGGCCTGGTTGATTGCTGCCTGCTCTAAATCATAATATCATCTACACTAGCTGATTCTCTTCTTTAGTGGTGGGTATTTACCCACAGCTCAGTCCTTGAGACCACACTATGTACTTCTGGTTTGGGGAATATAACCTAAATTGAGATTCTTTGGATGGAAGGGAATTTGTAACCTTAAATTCTTCTGTCATAATTTGTACAGCCATGTAAAGACTTAAAAAGGCCCGAGGACAGGTCTGAGCCATGTACTAGCTGTAAAAATATCCCAAACTGTGTCCTCACACACTCTCTCCATCTTTTGTTTTCCTTTATTCCTGACTCTTTTGTACTCTTAACAAGCTGTCACTATTTTCCCCTTCTCTTTCTTTTCCACTGATCTTGGAGTCAGGTGACCTGATTTCTAGACCCACGTCATCTTTAAAAACTATGATTGTGGGTAAATCACTTAAACGTACAAGGATCTGTTTCCTTATTTGTGGGAACCGAGAATAATAATAATGGCCATACCTACATTACAAAGTGGTTAATGGATAAGATTGAGCGGAGTGATATATTGAAAAATCTTTTGAAAATGATTTAGCTTTATATCCATTTAAAGTGGTAATATTATTTCATTACCTAATCTGGGTTACATTAATTGTAGTTATAATAAATTGCTTTTGCATATAAAACAAAAAATAGATAACCTTTCTGTTATAAAAGGGAAAGGAATAATGAGAGTTAACATTTATTCTTTACTGTGAAGAAACTGGGGCTTAGAAAGATTTAGCAACTTGTCCAAATGTATATTACATATAAATGACAGCTAGGATTGGTGCCCGAATGTGCTAGCTCCCCATTTTATGTGATTAATAGCTACTAGCATCTACTGAGTAGAAGGAAAGGTGCTTTTCAGGTTCTTTTGGACTTTTGATACTTTTTTCCCTGGTACATCATCTGACAGAGAGCTATTGTACACAGGTTTTTTTCTGTGATTTAGGCAGATAAGCTGTGAGTGTTAGTATTATCTGGTGGGAATTTTATAGCCTTTGTGTTAACAAAATATAAAAAGAATGTGTGGGACTTCCCTGGTGGCGCAGTGGTTGAGAGTCTGCCTGCCGATGCAGGGGACACGGGTTCGTGCCCCGGTCTGGGAATATCCCACATGCCACATGCCGCGGAGCAGCTGGGCCTGTGAGCCATGGCTGCTGAGCCTGCGCCTCCGGAGCCTCTGCTCTGCAGCGGGAGAGGGCACACGGTGAGAGGCCTGTGTACCGCAAAAAAAAAATGTATGAACTTCGGAGTCTGACTAGTTTCTGGTTGTATTACTCATCAAAGTTATAGTCTTGGGCAAGTTACTTTACTTCCTTCAAATTCAGTTTTCTTACCCTTAAAAATGAGGCTAAAAATTGCTACTTCATGAGTTGTTGGGAGAACTGAATGAGCTCATGCATGCTGAGTACTTAAGAAAGGACGTAATAGGTCACTCAACAAATATTCGTGATCTCTTTTTCTTTGGCAAAGTATTTCCTCCTTGTGAAGTTCCAGTTGATCTGTCAGTATCATACTTTATATGAATTCAACTTCATTTTCCACTTAAAGCTATGATAAAAATTATAATAATATTTAAACATGAGGATAGCAAACATTTCTTGGATATTTATTATGTGTCAGGCACTGAAATAAGTGTTTTGCCAGTTTTATCTCATAGAATTGTCACAGTAACTCTCTGATTAGGCACCTTATTTTCTACATTTTGGGACTTGAATCAAGGAGAGGCTGGGGAGTTGAGATTTGAATCCTGGCAGGCTGACTCTAGAGCCCGTTCTCTTAGGCGC
This sequence comes from Grampus griseus, assembly GCF_964374135.1. NCBI lineage: Eukaryota > Metazoa > Chordata > Mammalia > Artiodactyla > Delphinidae > Grampus > Grampus griseus. The sequence continues at coordinate 25,686,668 of NC_139015.1, read as the reverse complement.
TGTGGATTGTGAGACTTCTGTGGATGAAAGAAGAAAACTGCGCTTTTGGCTGTTTCTGAGACCAAGAGTTATTTTGTTTCTGAGGAGAAGAAATAGCCTAGACTTAAAAGTTAATTAAGGTAGATGCATGAGAGGGGAGCATACCTTTAAGACCAAGGCATTTAGCCAGAATTCTACATCATTTTTATATTTCTCATTGTATCTTCAATTCTGTATCTGAGAGGTGTACAGTCAGATCTTAGATCAACCCTTGGAGCACTCCCTTCCTCTGGAATGTTGATCCTTGCTTTCCTCTGAACTCCACAGGGTCATTTGCTCAAGACATTTGACTTCAGAGAACCCCGGGAATAAGAGGCATTCTATGGGACTATTTAGTGCATTTAAGAAACTTTTGGAAAAGACCATCCATTTCAGATGGATGGAAATCTTATTTCAAGATGTCCAGAGAACCGTACTGCCCATGTAACCCACTGCTTTAGTGCATTTGCCATAAAAGACTAAACAAATAAATCAGTAATCTGAATTCCTTATGTTGTAGCTGAAGTTGTTTTCCTTGGGGGGAACTGGGGTCGGTTGATCATTTTCCATTTCTAATCAATGCCTGAAACTTTGATTTGTTTGTTCCCTAATTTTTACAGGAGTGGGTGGACAGTCCTGGTTATTTCTGCTCCACTTCTCTGCTCTTTTGAAACTCAGATAGAAGGAAATGACTACATGTCAATGACTTTTGGAATTCAAGTCTGATGGCAGGGAAAATTAAGTGGAAGCATCATTTTAGTCTCGGGACCTGATTGTCGATCTCTCACTCTCCTGTAATGGACTTTCTGACCTTGGGCAAGTCACTTCATCTCTCTGGTCCTGGTTTCCTCATCTGTGAGTGAGGTATTAGGTCTAAATGATCTCAAAGGCTCCTTTTAGTTTTAAAGCTTTGGGTTTCTACATGGTAACCCTGCAAGAGTACATTTATGAAATCTTCTGCACTATGGCTAAAATATTGCTCATTTGTTACAGATTTTTTTTGATGCCTTCTGGTTTAAAGAAACTCCAGCTGCTCTTATGATCGCTTAAGAAGACTGCATGCTGTTCCCTTTCAATGCCAAGCCAGGCCCACTCAGAACCTCAGTTCTCAGTCCTCCATGGAGACCAGGTCCCAGCAGGAATGGCAGTGGAGGAAATTGGCACCCAGATGGTTCCTCCGCGTGAAGGTGTCTTGGGCTGCGGGCCGACTCGAGAACACCTGGTAACCAGGCTAGCCCTCTGTCAGTCACCCAGGGCAGGGCAGCATGGTGCGGATTCAGAGGAGGAAGCTTCTGGCATCTTGCCTGTGCGTCACAGCTACTGTCTTTCTGCTCGTCACACTCCAGGTACCAAGAATTTGGGTTGTGCAGTGTTGATTCCTGGGCCTTTGCCACCACCCCATTCTCTCCCAGTACTTTACTTTTTGCATCATCTCTCAGGATCAGGATTTTCTATGTAAAGCAAGGAAAATACTTTCTTTTTTAACAGACAAAACTGAGGTTCAGTGAGCGGATGTGTCAGGTTTAGTGAGTGGATGTGTCAGGTAGAAAGAAAATCAGTGGGTTAGGGGATCAGTTTGTGACTCTTGCAGGGTACTGGTTTTACAGTAACAGAAGGTAGAGTTCTGTCTGTCTTACTGGGTCAGAATTGGATGGCTTCCTCCAAGTCATGATCCCTTCTGAAAGATACCATTCGTTTTTGTTTTGTTTTCTTATTTTGGCCCTGCTGTGTGGCTTGCAGGATCTTAGTTTTCTGACCAGGGATTGAACCCCTGCCCTCGGCAGCAAAAACACAGAGTCCTAAACACTGGACCGCCAGGAAACTCCCCTCTGTTTTTTTTAAAATAATTTTAATTAATTAATTAATTATTTTGGCTGTGTTGGGTCTTCGTTGCTATGTGCGGGTTTTTCTCTAGTTGCGGCGAGCGGGGGCTACTCTTCATTGCGGTGTACGGGCTTCTCATTGCGGTGCAGAGCACGGGCTCTAGGCGCACAGGCGTCAGTAGTTGCAGCACGCGGGCTCAGCAGTTGTGGTGCGCGGGCTCAGTAGTTGTGGTGCGCGGGCTTAGCTGCCCTGCAGCATCTGGGATCTTCCCGGACCAGGGATCGAACCCGTGTCCCCTGCATTGGAAGGTGGATTCTTAACCACTGCGCCACCAGGGAAGTCCCCGAAAGATGCCATTCTTGAAGAAGTAGTGACTATTCTGAGGACAAGCTAGTCGTTCTGCAGAACACACACATCTGCATTAATAGATTTGTCTGTAGTGGGGTGAGTGACCTGAAACGTTTCCTGAGTCCCCCCGTTTATTTCATTTAGTTGGTTATTCTCAACTTCATTTGCTGATTTCAAAGTAAAATAAAAGTTTCATATTAAAAGTAGAAATACGAGTTGAGATATTTTAGCACCCACTCAAGGACCAGCTGTCCATTTCAAAATCCAAAAGGACTTTTAAAGATTATTTGTGGATGTGAGTATTTCAGACGTGGAGCTGATGGAGACAGAAGTGTTCTCTGGGCGTGTTATTCTGGAGGGCTTCCCTTCTCCTCGCTTAGGACTGAATGAGCTTATGCTTATAAAAGGACTTCGGCAGATAGTACTGCACTGTACTTCCACCACCTTCCACGGCCAGGTTGGGATTCTGGTCAGAGGAAACCCCTGGCTCCCTGCTTGTCTGTCTTGGAGGTGGGTATCCAGGACCTGCTTGAACTGGAGGGGCTGGAGTTTTCTGCTTTAGAAATCTCTCTCCTTAAAGCAATCCCTATTATTCGATGTTTTTTTTTTATTAAAAAAAATTTTTTAGGCCACGCCCTGTGGCGTGTAGGATCTTAGTTCCCCAACCAGGGAACAAACCCGTGCCCCCTGCATTGGGAGCGTGGGGTCTTAGCCACTGGACCGCCAGGGAGGTCCCAGTCCCTATTATTTGGATATGACCTTATACCTCACATAGTAGACTTTGATCAGAAATGTGGAGCAAAATTTGTTTTTGAAGTTATAAACATGGCTTTCTAAACGTGTTTCTTTCAAGTTCCTGGTTGTATATTTGCAGGGAAAGCTTGGGTGAAAAAGAGTGTTTGTAGCTACAAGTCAACTCCATTCCATCAAGGTACTGGGGAATAGCCACATTATTATGTTATCATAAAGAGGCTTAGAAAGCTATTGGCAAGGGTTTTTAGTTTTCAGTGATGGTCTTACTGTTCTAATGATGACTTTGGTGTCACAAGCAATCTGTGCTTTTTTTTATTTGTTTGTTTGTTTTTTGTGGTACGCGGGCCTCTCACTGTTGTGGCCTCTCCCGTTGCGGAGCACAGGCTCCGGACACGCAGGCTCAGCAGCCACAGCCCACTGGCCCAGCCGTTCCACGGCATGTTGGATCTTCCCGGACCGGGACACAAACCCATGTCCCCTGCATCGGCAGGCGGACTCTCAACCACTACACCACCAGGGAAGCCCTGTGCTTTTTTTTTTAAAAAAAATAGTAGAATTCTTTCTTCCGTTTGGAATACTATGTGGCGTTTGCTGAGTGGCTCTTAATAGCTTTTTTGGCCTTGACTCCCTCAGAGAATCCAGTGAACGTTATAGACCCTCCCCAGGGAGTTACAGACTCTGTATCACCTCAGTGGGCGGGGCCCTCTTCTGACACTAAAGGTAGCAAATACATAAAGAAGGCACCACCACTGGCTGCTGAGAGTGGGGTCTGCGGGCCACACAGGTAGTGTCCTCTGTTGACAAGTGGGCCAGTTAATACATGAAAATATGCCTTCTTTTACCGGCTTTATTTATTGTATAGTGTGACTACTAATGTTTTGTTATATATGAAAGAGACCAGCCCCTACTTTATACTGCTCTCTCTAACATATTTTTGTAATGCCATGTCAGTATCAAACCTTAAAGTTTGATGAAAAGGCAGCGCTTTTGGAGAACTACTGCCCCTCTGATTTCACTCAGTCCACCCTGCCCTTCAGATTACTGTGATTGATGATGTAGCTCTCCAGGACCCAGACTCTCTTGAAATAAATTAAAAAACAAGGTTTTAAGTGAGAAGGAGCCCAGTACCTATGCCATCTCTATGCCATAGTGGATATTATTAGAAATATAAAATCCATGTTATGATTCCTTTAATTGTACTGAAAAGAAACCAATTGGCAATTTATAACTTATTTTCCCCAGAGTGTAATCCCCAGCAATAGCCAGAGAATAACCCTGACTCTCACAGGTTTCATTAAGAGACACAACCACTTCTGGATTCTATACTTGCCTATGAAATGGAGGAGAGATGTATCTGTTATGTGTTCAGTGGAATGAAGCATCCTTGTTGGTAGATATTTTGGAGGCTATGTCCCTACCCTAATCCCTGGAAACTGTGATATGTTACTTTACTTGGCAAAAGGGACTTTGTAAATAGATGGGATTATAGTGACACACCTTGAGGTGAGGAGATAACCCTGAATTATCTGTGCAGGCCCAGTGTAACCACATGAGTCCATAAAAGAGAAGACTTCCCTGGCTGTGTTCAGAGAGAGATACGATAACAGAAGGGTCAGAGATGTGCAACGTTGCTGGTTTTGAAGATGGAGGAAGGGGGCCATGAGCCAAGAACTGTGGGTGCCTCTAAAAGAAAAGCAAGAAAACGAATTCCCCACCAGAGTTTCCTGAAAAATGCCATAGCCCTGCCAACACCTTGATTTTAGCCCAGTGAGACCATTTCAGACTTCTGACCTCCAGAATTGTACGATAATAAATTTGCATCATTTTAAGTTGCTCAGTTTGTGATAATTTGTTATGGTAGCAATAGAAAACTAATAAGAAGCTAAATCATCAAGATGAATGGGAGATGTACAGAAGGAAATTAAACAGTCTGACACTGGTAATAATCGTCATCTCTTTTAGGTAGTGGTTGAGCTGGGAAAATTTGAAAGGAAGAAGTTTAAAAATTCTAATTTGAACGACGGACATGCACAAATGGAAGAAGAGCCTATACATCTCCATCCATTCCTTAAGAGAGAAGGACTGACCCTGAATAGGAAAAAAACACTGGCAGCTGATAGCTACCCCATCATGCTCTGGTGGTCCCCACTGACTGGTGAAACTGGAAGGCTAGGCCAGTGCGGGGCAGACACTTGTTTCTTCACCATCAACCGGACCTACCTCCATCATCACAGGACCAAAGCCTTCCTCTTCTATGGTAAGTAGGGCTTTTGCCTTTCTCCCTTAGCTTGCTGACATCCTACTTCAATGCTGAGTTACTGCCTTTCTCCCAAGGAAGAGATGGTGGGCTCCCCTTGAAAGCACTTGGCACGCCCGATTTCCTCTGCACTTGCTCTGTGGAAGGCCAGAGCATTGAGCAAATACAATAAATCAGTGAGCTGGACCAACAGAGGGGTGGTTGGCTGGGCCACTTGGTATTTATGGGGGAGAAGACCTAGTTCTTTTCACCTTTTCACACTTGGGTGTTGTGCTTACTGAACTTGTTATTCAGGAATTGGCTATTGATTATACTGCTGATACCAATTCAGAATGTCATCTGTGATAATGGCCAGGAGATTTTGATGACCATAACAGATGTTTAATTGGACATAAGCTCAGCACAGTATGATTTCATTACTCAGAAATAAAAATAAAAAGATTGTTCAACATCAGCTTTCAAGAGCAAGTTGGTATTCATCACTTCCCGAGGCTGATTATATGTCATGCTGGCATTGAAGGGCAGCCAGACCCAGCCAGTTGGAGGTAGCAAGATGCCAACAGCTGTTAGAAATATGGAGCTCCTGGGTGCTGAGTGATAGGGGCACGGGGAATACAGATTAGCAAGCTCGACCAGAGATAGGCAAGGTTAATCACTAAAGTTAGGAAGTCAGTGAAAGGACATCTGCTTTAGAGTATGGTATGAATGTGTGTGCGTGTGTGTGTGTGTGTGTGTGTGTGTGTGTGTGTGTGTGTAGTGCTGGCTTTGGAGTGGCAGGACTGAGACTGGGCTGTAGGGCTGAGTCATCCTCAGTGATCTGCCCAGCAACAACTTAAGTAAAGCAGAAAATGGGCTCGGCAGGAATCAGGTGGTGTATGTGCCCCACAGTTGGTCAGGGCTGCAGAGCAATGGGCACTCATGCCTGGTAGAGGTGAGGAGGCAGGGAATTCCAGGCACTTACGCATCCAGATGTGGTGGAGTCCAGAGCCTCCAAAGGCCTGCAGGTGTCCCCATGCACTTGCTTTCCTCCTCTGCTCTTCGAGGGGAATCAGTGTAGGTCTGAGGAGTGAGGGCTGTTTGTACAGGGCCAGGCTGATGGCTGATTTTTTCTGAGGGGCAAACAACCATCTGAATAGTGTCAGATGCTTATTTTGAGCATCACTTGATTTCAGGTCCCACTGAAGGTGTAATGTAACATATTGGATTGCATCCTGATACCTTTTTCTAAAATCCAAAGAATTCTGAATTCTGAAACACATAAATCTCTGAGAGTTTGGATAAGGGACTATAATCCTCTAGGGGTGTTTTGAGATGAAGCAACATTAAATGTATGAGTTTAATTTCCCAAATTTTACCAGGAGCCCCTAGACATACTTCAGTTAGACACAAAAATATATAGATAATGTAATGGGTACTTACGTACTTACTACATAGCTTAAGAAATAAAATATTACAAGTAAAATTGAAAGCCTCTATGAGCCCCTCACTGACCCCATCCTGTTTCCTTCCTCCTACCTGGAGGGAATCATGATCCTGAAGTTGGTGTGTGTGTGTGTCTGTGTGTGTGTTTAAACAACATATAATATTTTTTGTATGTTTTAAAAATTATGTAAATAGTATGATATGTTAACTTTCTCTCTGTGTAACTTACTTTTTCTCTTACATGGTTTTTGAGGTTTGTTAATGTTGGATCCTTATAGCTCCAGTTCACCCATTTTACTGTTGTATAGAATTCCATTGCATTTATATATCACACTTCATTTAACCATTTTCCTATTGTTGGACATTTAGGTTGTTTTAAAAAAACTTTCTTATGACAAAAAACGCTACAGTAAACAATCCATGTACATGTGTGAGCTTTCACGAAGATTCATACCTAGCAGTGGAATTATTTGTTATGAATTTACATTTATGAATTTCCAGACCAATATCCAGAGTGGTTGTATCACAGTCACTATCTTTTAAACGTTTAAAACTTTTTTTTTTCCCACGTTGTACAAACCCTAAGATTCTCTTTACTCACTGGTCCATTTCTACAACAAATACATCCAAAACACTATATAATAAAATTATTTACAACATTTCCAAATGAGAAGATTCCTTTTGCCCCACTACTGCTATTCAGACACAGTACTTCCACAGCACCATACATTATTAGAAGATCTAAAAATGCTCACCCTGTACTCTAGGCTGCTTAGGAAATGTGAAAACTAATAACATAATCGCATTAGCTCCTCTCAATACCTGGCAACAGTATAGAAACCTTGAACTTCATCTTGCAACACCAAAAGGGTTCAACAACTCCGCTTTCCCCATTGCACTTTATGAAACAGGTTGCAGGGACCAGGAAAAGGACCACATTATTAAAATGGATTTTAAAAAGCCACAGCTCAAAACTGCTTTTTGTAAGCTTCACACACATTTACAAATATCAAGTCTTCGTCCAGCTTGTTTACTTGGATTTTCTTCACTCGGATTGCACTGCACTGGTTATGTCTTCAGTCGGGCTGAAGGCTGGAGCAGGCCAAGAGGATGGCTTATGATGTCCATTTTCCACACTTTCAGAAGCCACAGCTGGCTCTTCAGTTCGCGAGTTTCTTCGGCTTGGAGTTTTGGACCTTTCAGTTATCTCTTTAGGCTCACTGCTTTGTCTAGAGACCGTGGCAGCATTTGCTCAGAGTTCTGGTCTGGGAAGAGACCCCTGCAGTGCTGTGGCTGGAGTTTCCTTCGGGACTAAACTCTGAAGGGGCTGGTGGTCGCTTTGAAAATTCGGGCAGTTTAGGGCCTGAGTTGTCCAGGTTAATTCCCTGTTCTCTAGGCAATGGTTGCTCATCAGCCTCCTCCAGACCAGGTGGGCGAGTACCTGGGGTGTTCAGATCCTGCTGACTATTTTTCTTCTTCCAAGGGGGTTTCTTCTTCTTCAGTTTATTTGCATTGGTATTATTTTGCTTATTCTTTACCCCAAAATGGCCTGCAGAGATATCGCTCTGCAATAAGTTGACCAACAATGGGCTTGTTAGCGTGACCTCCTTACTGACCGGGAAGCCTCATTCTGACCACAGGACATCTGATTTCCATTGGGTGCTCCACTGAAAGGTGCGTTGAAAGGCATCCCATGGCCTGAGAAGTGGTTTCCCGAGGCACTGTTTCCCAGCATGGCCTGCACGTCGGCAGAGGGGGGACACCATGTTGCTTTGTTGCACGCTGACGTCAGGCATCATCTGAGACAAGCTGACATCATTATTTGCTGTAGTAGCAGGATTGCCGTGCTGCTGGGCCATATGTGGGCTGGGTCCTGGTGGCCTCAAGACCTGCCCCTGAGCCTGAGATGGACTGTAGCTCACGGGCCCTTGCTGGGGCAGCATCTGTCCTGACATCTGTCCCGTAAACTGCACCATGTTTCCTTGCATGTTTGGAGTTGGTCTCCTCGTTATCAGTGCTGGTCCCTACATGACATTAGATTGGTTCTGAGTGTTAAAACTGTTGCTTATTCCCCTGCATCTGATTGGTCATAATCTGCTCTATCATTGGGTCCTGTTGAAGCAAAACTTGCCCCTGAGGCCCCATCATCTGGTTATGTGGTACCCTCATTTATGGGCTCTGCTGGGGAAGCATCTGCTTGGGTGGGGTCATCCTCTGGGACGAGAGCCCAGGATTTTGGCTCTGAGGATCCACTGTCATCTGACCCTGCTGCATAATAAGCTGGGCCCTTGAAAGGATCATAGGGTTCTGAGGGTTCAAGGTACCTTGTTGCTGGGCCTTCTGGCCCTGGGAGGGCAAGATCTGCTGGTGCATGCTCATCACCTGAGATGGTGGGCCCTGCTGGGGCTGGCCTTGCATGTTGCCCAGGTTCACCTGAGGAACCCCAGAACTACCAGTCTGTTGGCTGTTCGTGTTGCCATGAATTGCCCTGAGGCTGGGCTGCATCATATTTGGTGGCCCATGGGACACCTGCATCTGGTTTTGAGGAGGACCAGCTCCTTGACCACCTGCATGCTGGACATTTTGATTTGCTTGAAGCTGAGGGGCTCCTGAATTTCCAGGAGTAGTTGCTGTGGTCGAAGGCACCTGACCTTGCATAAAGTTTGGATTGGCCTGTCCTGTTGCGAAGCCAGGTGGGAGGCGTTTAGGCATTCCTGGACCACCTGCCATGGGAAAGCCCGCCTCCATCCTAACTGAATTTCCAGCTCCCATGGGTCCATTCATTCTCACATTTTGGCTTTGGTTCTGAGCCAAAGCCAGGTTGATAGCACCTTCCCCTTCAGTCTGAACGGAGAGAATTCCCAGATCCCGAAGCTGCTGGTTGTTGCTCTGAGCCAGGATCCGTAGCCGCTCCGCTGCTTCCCGGGAGATGTTGAGTGTCACGTGCACACTGTTCCAGGCCTCTACCTCTGTACCTTTAGCTTGCTGGATTCCATGTGTAACAAATCGGGTACTTTCTTCAATATTGTATCCAATTTCCATTTGAAGTCTTTATCATCTGTATTTCCTTTGAAGGCCACAAAGATTGTGGAATCCTCCAAAATACTATCACTTTTTGAGTCATCACCTTCTAGTCCAGAGTCAAAGTCCATCTCTGAGTCCTCCACTGTTGATGAACACAAGGGAGTATAGATGTCTTCTAAGTTTGGAAGGTCATCCATAACCATGGTGAATATTATTCCAGAAGCATATGCCAAGTGGACAATAAAAAAACCAAAATGTCTTTCTTAATTTTTATCATTTATCCAGGTCATCTTCTAAGTCCAAACAAGCTGGCATTTTTAGGGCCTGTATTTTAAGGTAGCAGCCAAATAAAAATTCTGAGTGCTGCCCCAGCCCTCCTGGGCGGGCCTCTTAGCACCGGCCCGGGCCGAGCGTCCCTGCGGCCCTCCGTGTATCCCTCCGTCCGTCCTCACGTGCACCTGTCTGTCCGGCCAGTCTGGCCATCGGCTCCCAGCCGCGAGCAGCCCGACCAGGCTGGGCCTCAAGGACCCAGCGGAGAGGGGGATGGGCTGGACCGGGCCGGGGCTAAACATTTAAAACTTTTTAACATGTTATACATGCACATAGAGCTCCTGTGTTTTCAAGTAACACTTTGATTGTGACTTCTTGGTTTTTCACTTTTAGGCATTATATATTGATTCTTACTACGGAAGATGAGTATTTAACTCTCCTCCCTCCCCCTTGCTCCTCCCACTCATTTCTCAGCCCCATATTCTTCCCCCATATATCATCATCATTTTAGATAGATTAGCATCTAGTTTTTACATCATCATGTAGTCACAGTGAGCCATGATTTAAGATACTAAGATTTATTTTCCTGTACAAATTGTTTTCCCTGTAGTGGCACCAGATATTCTTTTTTTTTTTAAATTTATTTATTTAATTAATTATTTTTTGGCTGCATTGGGTCTTCATTGCTGTGTGTAGGCTTTCTCTAGTTGTGGCGAGTGGGGGCTACTCTCTTCGTCGTGGTGCGCAGGCTTCTCATTGTGGTGGCTTCTCTTGTTGCAGAGCACGGACTCTAGGTGCACAGGCTTCAGTAGTTGTGGCTCGCGGGCTCAATAGTCGTGGCTCGCAGGCTCTAGAGCGCAGGCTCAGTAGTTGTGGTGCACGGGCTTTGTTGCTCCGTGGCATGTGGGATCTTTACGGACCAGGGCTCAAACCCATGTCCCCTGCATTGGCAGACAGATTATTAACCACTGCGCCACCAGGGAAGCCCCCAGATAGTCTTAAAGAAATGTCTCCCAGAGATTCCTGACATGTCCAGTTAGAGCTGTCATCCTTTCTGCCTGGTGCCCAGGTGCTGTCCTGGCTGCCCATCAGTCTGGGGATTCCTTGTACTTCGTTTGTGTGTTGGATTTTCTGTTTCTCTTATGCCTTATCTTCCTCTGTCTTGGTTTGTGTCTTCTTCTTTTTCTTTTTTTGGCTATGCGGGATCTTAGTTCCCTGACCCGGGGTAGAACCCATGCCCCCTGCAGTGGAGGTGCAGAGTCTTAACGACTGGACCACCAAGGAAGTCCCGGTTTGTGTCTTTATTTCAGTGTGTCCTGAGAAAGGTTCACGGAAGGTAAGTTTTCAGAAACTTTGTATGTGCGAACATGTGCTTATTTTACCTTTACTTTCACTGATGGTTTGGCTCAGCATAGAATTCTAAGTTGGAAATTCTTTTCTTTCTGAATTTTTAAGACATTTTCCCACTGTATTCTAGCTTCCAGTGTTATTGCTGAGGAATTCTGAGCTATTTTGATTTCCTGTCCTTTGTGTGTGGTGTACTTTTTTGTTCCCTTCTCCCTTCTGCGGAGAACCTTCGCTTTTTCACCAGTTTGGAAATTCAGTAATGATTGCTTTCGTGTTTGTCTCTTTCCTTCCACTGAGATGCGCACTCAAATATCTGGTTGCCGGGAAGCCTACAAAGCAGTATTTACGTAGTGAGTTTTTTGGACTCACAGACTTGCAGAGCATGCACTTAATTTTATCTGCACACTTAAGACCCGATTCTTCTCTCAGGGATGGACTTGCCTCCAACCAAACTCCCAGGAGACTGATGTGTCAACCAGGATGCTTCTGGTTTGCTTTTCATATCTCGGATTTTGTCACTGTCCAGCTCCCAAAACTGTCAGTGACTCCACTGAGAACTGAATATATGCCATTTTTATTGCCCTGCCACTGAAGGCTCTGTGTAAAGACTCAGGCCTGCCTTCTGAGCTCAACTCCTGTGATTATATCAGCTAAACTTACGTTCAAAAATCAAACTGGAATAGTCAGCATTTTAGGCATATGCCACAGATGTTCCTGACTTAGCACCATTGTTCATTCAATTTCTATGTCCTGGAGCGTTTTTTTAATTTGTCCTGTCAAAATAATCTACTGAACGCTACCGTTTGTTTGGCAGTGTGGAGGAATAATACAGTTTTTGATGTCAAATAGTATAATCTTGAGACACAGATATTACCAAACTGTCATGCAGTGCTGAAGGGTGTATATACCATAAGAGAACTGTCGACAAGTTTTGTGGGATTTCAGAGAAGGGAGAGAGCACACATGATTGGAGGGGTCAGGAGAGGCTTCATAAGATCTCCTTCATAAAATAGGGGAAATCTGAAGTAGGCCTTGAAGGATGATGGAATTGGATTATGTTGGGATTGGAGGACATTTCAGTATGAAGAGCAGCATGAATGGGGGCATGGAGGCAGAAAATTACGGGTAATATCTGAGGTTGCAGCAAGGAGGTTGGTTGGCTACAGCATGATTTTATGTAAGAGAGAGACTAAGATCGAAGGATACATTGGAACCAGAGCATGGAGAATCTTGAACTTTGGCTTAAGATTTTGCATCAAATTAGAGGATGGTGTGAGGGAGCAAGTGAAAGTTGAATGGCCTTTTAAAAACCAACTCAAATATAACACCTATGAATGCTTTCTGATTCCCTTCCATTGGATGTAGCCTCTCTTCTCTAAATGTTCAGAGGCATTTTATATCTCTTTTATGTCATTTAATTGAGCATCTATTAATACAATATGCCAGGCACAATGCCAATGATGAGGAATGAAGAAGATAAATAAGGTAACTATGGCATTTGGTTTTGTCCTATATCATCTTCTCTTCCATATTAGAGTGCAAAGTTCTTGATGACAGGGCAACACTTCACCTTTGTACTTCCCCTCTCCCCTATAACGAGCATTGTGCCTTGTACATGCTAGGCACTCAGGAAATAGTCACAGATACGTAGAGCCCTAAAGGACCTGGGAGTCTAACCTTCTCTTTGTCGAGGCGAGGAGTCTGAGGCTCAGGAAGGTTAAGGATGTGCCCCCGATTACACAGGGGTTAGCGGCAGAGCTGGACAGAGAACCAAGATGCGCTGACACCTGATCCTGTGCTCCTCCTCCGCAACTGTATTTGAATGTACACTCCTGACTATAATAAAACCTGGATATTTGGATTTTGGAATTGCTTACAGTGTATGGTTTGTAGCAAACCAAATTAGAAATTCAGTTCTTTAATAAGGTCTATTGAGCAAAATAGAGTGAATACAATACACTTTTCTGTCTGAGGGTTCCATATTCTAGTTAAGTAGGTCACTTACAACTGCAAATGGTACTCTGGTACAGCAGGATTGAAAAAGGAAAGGCAGGAAAATGATTCAGGTGTCAAAGGCTGACCTAATTAACAGGAATGGAAACTCAAAGGATTATGTGACCTTGAGGCTTCTGTGAACCAGAATTTATTTTTTTTAGATTTTATTGAAGTATAGTGGATTTACAACATTGTGTTATTTTCTTCTGTACAGCAAAGTGACTCAGTTATATATATATTCTTTTCATATTCTTTTCCGTTATGGTTTGTTACAGGCTATTGAACATAGTTTCCTGTGCTATAGAGTAGTACCTTGTTGTTTATCCAGAACCAGGAATATTTTTGACTTTGTTTGCTTCCTTTATAGCTTCCTTTCTCTTTTTTCTTTCTAGAGATGATTCATTTACTTAATATAAACACATTTCTGGAAGTAATAGTTAAAGACTTTCACGGTGAAATACAGTGAATTCTGTGTCTGGTTTGAGTCATTTGAGACATGAGGCTTCAGCTACATCAGCAATTCTCTGAAACAAAAATTAAGCAGTCACAAGTGAATAATTTTTTTAAAAACAAAAGTCCTTAGAGTTAGAGAATTTAGTCTTAGAAACCATCACTGTAGTGATTTCAAAACACAACTCTGCATTTTAAAACAGTTCTCTTGAAACCTGTCTGTCATGAGAGAGGGGTTGGAGTGCCTTTGATGAGAATGAGGGTAGTTAGGGTCGGGAACTGCTTTTGTTTTGGGTGAGTTCCTGAATAGAACTTTTAGTAAATACAGGTACATGGACAGAAAGAGAAAAGTAGGCTACTGAAATGTTTAACTTCTCCGGAAAGTGGATATTAGCACGCCTTTTTGAAGTCTGGAGGTTACACACAGGAAGAATGTGGGACTGGTCTTCCTCAAAGGAAGACTACAATCCATCGCTCCAAGACTGGATCCTGAGTGGTCGGTGGGGCCCCCGGACCTTCATTCCAGGTGCAGGCTTCTTGCTCCCCCCATCCATGGATTTCAAAATATTTGTATCTATTCTTTTTCATATTCTTTTCCATTATGGTGTATTACAGGATATTGAATATAATAGTTCCCTGTGCTAGACAGTGGGACCTTGTTGTTTATGTATTTTGTATGTAGTAGTGTGTATCTGCTAATCTCAAACTTCTAATTTATCCCTCCCCCAACCCCTTCCCCTTTGGTAATCGTAAGTTTGTTTCTGTGTCTGTGAGTTTGTTTCTGTTTTGTAAATAAGTTCATTTGTATCATATTTCAGATTCCACATATAAGTGATATCATATGATATTTTTCTTTTTCTGACCTTACTTCACTTATCGATAGTATGATAATCTCTAGGTCCATCCGTGTTTTGCTGCAAATGGCATTTAATGGCTGAGTAGTATTCCACTGTATATATGTACCACCTCTTCCTTATCCATTCCTCTGTAGATGGACATTCAGGTTCTTTCCATGATGTGGCTATTGTAAATAGTGCTGCTGTGAACATTGGGGTGCAGGTATCTTTTTGAATTAGAGTTTTCTCTGGATATTTGCCCAGGAGTGGGATTGCAGGATCATATGGTAGCTCTATTTTTAGTTTTTTAAGGAACCTCCATACTGTTTTCCACAGTGGCTGCACCAATTTACATTCCCACCCACAGTGTAGGAGGGTTCCCTTTTCTCCACACCCTCTCCAGCATTTATTATTTGTAGACTTTTCAATGATGGCCATTGTCACCGGTGTGAGGTGGTACCTCATTGTAGTTTTGATTTGCATTTCTCTAATAATTAGCGAAGTTGAGCATCTTTTCATGTGCCTGTTGGCCATCTTTATGTCTTCTTTGGAGAAATGTCTATTTAGGTCTTTTGCCCATTTTTTGATTGGGTTGTTTGTTTTTTTGTTACTGAGTTGTATGAGCTGTTTGTATGTTTTGGAAATTAAGCCCTTGTCAGTCACATCACTTGCAAATATTTTCTCCCATTCCATAGGTTGTCTTTTCGTTTTGCTTATGGTTTCCTTTGCTGTGCAAAAGCTTATAAGTTTGGTTAGGTCCCATTTGTTTATTTTTGCTTTTATTTCTATTGCCTTGGGAGATTGACCTAAGAAAACATTGCTACGATTTATGTCAGAGAATGTTTTGCCTATGTTCTCTTCTAGGAGTTTTATGGTGTCATGTCTTATATTTAAGTCTTTAAGCCACTTTGAGTTTATTTTTGTAAACACACATTCTTTATTTATGTTTCTTACTGTCCCTTTAAGACCTCACTCAGGGGGTTAATTTTCACCGTCCTCTAACTGGAAGCTTTGGCTGAGCCCCGGCTTTTGTGCTCATTCTCAGGGAATGGACAGTTTTATGGTCACTTTAAGTTGCAAACACACTTTCAAGCTTAGTAAATGGAGCGTTCAGCCACATGCCATGCCTAGGGTTACATATTTTTGCATCCCCAGCTTGGACCTCTCTCACGCCACTGCAGGCCTGCGGTCCTTCTTCTGCAGTACAGATCTTTCCTCTCTCTACACTCTGCTTGCCTCCTTCTTCCTCCCTCATCTGCTGCTTTCTGGAGACTAGCAGAGTTGCTGTGAGGAAAGGGAGGAGAATTAAGGAGGCTGGACATTTCTTAGTTGGCCCGTGTGGCTTTATGTCCTGTGAACTCGGCAGATGGTTCGATCTGATGGCCTTGAGTGGGTCTGGTGGATGATTAAAGTGTACTTTTTCTATTTTGGGGCATTTTCATGGCATTTGGAGTTTCCCTGATGGAACCCTGGCTTTTCCAGTGTCCTTTCCCAGTGAGCCGCCTCTCTGTTCCAGATAGTCACGTGGGACAGCTTTCCCAACACATCCAGCTTCTTTCTGCTGAGCTCTGTATGTCTGCCTAGGGCTCTTTGTATTAGGAGGACCCAAGACTCCCCACTCTGTCTCACCCCTTTCTGTATTCTTGACCTTGCTGAGGAATTCAGGAGTCGTAGGACAAGCACTCCTTCATTCCTTCTGTGAATTCTGCAAGTGGGGGCTTCTGTCTCACAATTACTTTGAATCTTGATATCTGTCCTGTCAGTTGCATCCCAACATTCAGTGATACAACGTCTCTGCAGAGTCACAGTTTGCCAGGTCCCTTGCCACGTGTTGGAGAAGCACAGAAAACAAACAAGTACAGTTTGGTAAGATTGTATCACAGTTGATACGGTAGCAACCTTGATAGACTTCCTTATACGGATGCCCCTGGTCATCTTGACTGTACTGAGTGTCCCTGACACTTCATGAGTGACACATCTGTGAACTGTTCTCAGGGTAATTTCTGCCAGTCTCACCCATTATGAGTTGATTCTTACTAGTACTTTTTTTCTGGAGGTTGACTTTCCTGGGCCCTGTGCATTGAATGCAGATAGTAGGTAATTGCTTTTGCCAGGTTAAGACTTACTTGGGAGATGGCAAGAAAATGGACTTACTTGAACTGTGTGGACAGCAACAAAGTTGAACGTGAAAAAGAAGGTCATAACTAAGTGATAGATCACATATGATATACAATAAATGTATAGAGATGTAAATGTGTATTTATCTATCTATCTACATATATACATCTTTGCTGTAATCAAACCCCTTACTTTAAATAAGAGGTACAAACTGCTATGTATAAAATAAGCTACAAGGCTATATTGTACGGCACAGAGAATATAGCCAATATTTTATAATAACTACAAATGGAATATAATCTACAAATTTGTGGATCACTATGTTGTATACCAACTATATCTCAATTTAAAAATTGCAAAAAAATAGCCTTTATTTCTGTTTAAGCAAATAATTATCGCATAATACTTTACAGAAGGTAAAGCCATTCTCAGAGCTCTGCTCAGACTCCGCAGTGACTGCCCATCGCGTTAAAATTCCAGGTCCTCAGCGTGGCCTCCGACTCTGCAGGCTGTGCCCCACTCCCGGTCTGTCTCTTACTCTTGGTCTGTCTCCCTGGCTCACTTCTCTCTCCTCCGGGCTGCTTGCTGTCCCTCAAACAGGGAAAGCCTGTTCTAGCCTCAGAACCTTTCGTTTGTTCTTCCTCCTCCTGGAATGCGCTGCCCCGGGTTATTCCTCCCCACCGATTGAGTCTCTGCAGGAGTGATGTTTTCTCAGAGAGACCTGTTTCCTCACCTTCTTTCCAAAATAGGGCTCTCCTCCCACATGACTCTCTGATGGCGTGGACCCTTGCCCGGCTTTATTTCTTTTCATAGCACTTAATACCCCCCCGCCACCAGAAGTTCTCTTACTATTTTGGGACCGGTTACCTGTTGTGCCCCATGTTGGAATCTAAGTCAGGAGAACGGCGACTTCGTTGGGTTCACTGCTGTTACCACACTGCTTGGAACAGTGCCTGACACGTAGCCAGGCTTCAGGCGACGTTGTTGAATGGATGACTCAGTAAGTGAAGCCGGCCTTGATCCTCACATGGAATCGGGGAGGAAATGAGAACATTGGTATTATCATCTTCACTGGGTCTTAAGATGTTATATAATTTACCCAGGTTGTGCCTGGCATTCTTCTTGAATGAGTGCATTAGACCCTATGATTAAAACTCTGGTTTATTTAAATTACATTTTATCAAATTTATTTGTGTACCTAGTTGAATTAAACACTCTGGTACAAGGCTTATTTCAAAGAAACAGCAGAATCTGCCCTCCTTTTCCAGTCCCTGGAAGCAATCACTTTCTCCTCTTTCAGCTCTCTGTTTTCTTAATAACATGCTTATATTTTTACTTCCTAATTTTGCAATTTTGTAATTTGTAATTTGAGGCATTATCCATTGACTTCCCTTAAGGGAACATGGGGATTTCAGTTAGATTGTTATTCAGCGTTTACGTTATTATAACTCACATAATTGCAATTCACAGCTCAGCTATGTAGTATGATTACCCTTCGTGTCAGTATTTTTAGGCGTTTTCTCTTGGGCTGGTCACATTTCCCAGAGAGGATCCTTTCAGTTCTCTACCTGGAGGGTACAACAGGGGTGGTCATCTTCTGGGAGCTTCTTACTGCTCAGCTCAGTCTGTAAACTCTCACTTAATTCTTTTTTCAGTGTGATGCCCCTGACCTCAACTAGACCGTGTACCCCCTGCCCGAAGACCCTTTCTTTTGAACTCCTGAGAGTAGAAACCTCCAGGACTCTTTCAGGGTGGGGAAGGGAGAGTTGCTCAGTTGCACAGAATAAAGGGATATGGGCTTTTAACTGTCCCTTAAGATGACTTTTAAACAGTCCTCTATGCTTAGTCCCATATTCACCTCTACTTTTGGATTGTTGACTTAAAGAAAAACACACACATAAGAGCTGTGAGTTTAAGTTGTATTCAGGATCTTACTGGGGACTATAATGCAGGAGACAGCCTCTCAGCTAGCTCTGAGGAAACTGCTCCAAAGAGGTCAGGGAGGAGCCAGTTATACGTGATTTTTGGCTGGGGGTATGCGTGGTCCAGCACACGTCTTGGTGGAAGATTACTGCTAGTCACAAGGAACGGATATCTCAAGTTAATGATTTTAGTGCTTGTCGATGTATGGAAAGACGGAGGAATCTGGTGCATTGAAATTCTTCCTAAGATACGCATCTAACTATCCAAGGACCTGCTTGTCCAAAGCACAGAGCGTCCTGTTATCATCTTACTTTCCTCTCAGAATGTTCTGTCTGTCAGCAACTGCAGTGGGTTATGACTTAATGCTTCTAGAACTGGATGGTGAGCAACTCTCTTTGTTTACAAGCTGCACCTAATGCTGTCAAATTCTTGAACATTCTGTGGGCTTATGGGTAAATTAGGTGGCTCATTGGCCTTCCCCTGCGGACTTTAGATTAATCCTTCTGGAGTCTAAGTGACTCTCTTCACGCTGCTTTCCATCATGATTGCTATTTAATTATCTCTCTTTGCCTCTTTGAGATTATGCCCTAAAAAAAAACCTCTTGACTATTATTTTTATCTTTTTTAATTATTAAAATTTTTTTATTGTTGTCTCTAACTCCGAACCAAGGTTTATTCATGATTGTCTGACAAAAAGAGAGCCAAGAAAGTACGAATGAACCCTCTATTACTTGGAAAAGGAGGAAGGGAGTTCACTGCGCCACCAGGGAAGCCCAACTTTGGCCCTTTTGATAGGAGTTGTGGTAGCTTTGTTAATCATTCATGCAATAGAAGGTGTGGGTCATTCTTTCACATTCATTTCCACCTCTAGAAAGTTTCTGCAAGTGATGCGAGAATGGTGGAGAGCTGAACCAAAATTCTCTGCCACTTAAATTTCTAAAACTTGAGAGTTTTTGATCTTACTTGTTTTGCTGTGGGTGAGTGGTTCCCAGACCAAGCTCATTCCAAGATCATAGATGAACAAACAAACCAACCCCCAAGTCTCTGGGCCACACTCCAAACTTACTCAGAATCTCTAGTGTTGAAGACTCATAATCTGTCAGATATATGTCAGTTTGCCCACGTGGGACATTGGCTTGAGAAGCATTTCACAGGGCTTTTGAAAGGTGTGGGAAGTGTTGGCCAGAGATCTGAAACCAAATCAAATCAAAACAAAACAAAACAAATTTTCAAGAAAGAAAACAACGGTAATGCACTGGTTTGGTGCAGCTGTAAACAATATTTATACTTGTAATAATTAAAGTACTGGGTATACCCTGGATCAAAAATGGATGAGGAGGGAATACAGGTATGTGGAGGGAAGGGAGAATTAAATCTACACCTTCCATAGCAACAAGACGATAGGTATTACCTAAAACCGAAAAATCAAGAAATACCACGTTAACCCTGTTATTTAGATATTTTTGAAGTGCAAATACAGAAGGAATGCCTGAAAAAATTGGGCTGGTGACCTCTGGCATGTAGAAATAAGGAGTGGAGTAGGGCAGCACCCTGCTGTCTTGTGTTATCGTCTTGATAAAACTGTTTTGCATTTAAAGCTATATACAGGTATTAATTTGATATAAATAAAAAGTGAATTAACAGAGACATTTTGTCCTAGGAGATAGTTAAGCACAAAGACAGTAAGAACAGTTATTAATAAATTATCCAATTCCTAGGCTTTTTTGCTTATCGATACATTTTAGGAAGAGTGTTCATTATGCAAATACATTAATATTTTACAGCTAAGGTACTCATTTCCTTCCATGAAAAAAATTGCCTATTAATATTATCTGATTTTCAATCTTTCCAGCTAAAAAAATAAATCAGCTGAGTTTTGCTAGATTTACTTTGATATAAGGACATAGGCTGTAGTGAGTCTCATAATATTTAGTTTTAAGGGTTTTCTGGTCAGGACTGGGAGTTCTCTTCCCCTTGTTTCTGACTCAGCCTTTTTGACCCTCTCTGGTCTTCCAGCACCTGTGGTAGTGTAAAGATCAAAGGAAGAGCAGAAGTGACTGAAAATCAGAAAGCGCTTTTCAGGTTGGGCTTAAAAATCTGAAAGGAATGCGCTTCCCTGGTGGTGCAGTGGTTGAGAGTCCGCCTGCCGATGCAGGGGACACGGGTTCGTGCCCCGGTCCGGGAGGATCCCACATGCCGTGGAGCGGCTGGGCCTGTGAGCCATGGCCGCTGAGCCTGCGCGTCCAGAGCCTGTGCTCTGCAGCGGGAGAGGCCACAACAGTGAGAGGCCCGCGTACCAAAAAAAAAAAAATCTGAAAGGAAGCACAGTAGTGACAAGGGCCAAGAGTCAGGCGCTTTCCTGCTGGAGCCAGCGGACAGATTTCATTACTGCAGTTTCAGCCATTTGGGCCAATGGATATGCTGGCGCCCATCCAGTTCTAGGCAGATTCTCAGAGATCCTCTGAGACCAGCTGGCAGCTTGTTCTTCAGAGCAGACAACATAGGCGCACATCTCTCATAGGTGCCCCTCTCTCCCAGGCGCTCAAAATAAAACCAGCCAGCTTGGGCTTCCCTGGTGGCGCAGTGGTTAAGAATCCGCCTGCCAATGCAGGGGACACGGGTTTGAGCCCTGGTCCGGGAAGTTCCCACATGCCACGGAGCAATGAAGCCCGTGCGGCAAAACCACTGAGTGTGCGCTCTAGAGCCCACGAGCCACAAGTACTGAAGCCTGCATGCCTAGAGCCCATGCTCTGCAACAAGAGAAGCCACTGCAATGAGAAGCCTGCGCACCGCAACGAAGAGTAGCCCCTGCTCGCCACAACTAGAGAAAGCCTGCGTGCATCAACGAAGACCCAACGCAGCCAAAAATAAATAAATAAAAAATTAATTAATGAAAAAAAAAAAGAGGGGCAAGAGAGCTTGCTTCCTGTCTCTTAAAAAAAAAAACAAAACCAGCAAGCTTTAATGAATACGTTTTCTTGCTCTTAAAAATTAAAAAACAAAACAAACCTAAAACAGCTTCAACTAAAGAGTAAGTACAACAGAAAATTTCTTTTTTGCAGAGTTTACATTCACAGTTTGACCCACACCACCTCAATAAGTTCTAGGGCACAGATTCGAGTCTCCTGACCTTGGAGGGGGGATACTTGGAGACTCACGTGCCACTACTATATATAAAATAGATAATCGGCAAGGACCTACTGTACAGCGCAGGGAACTCTACTCAGTACTCTGTAGTAACCTATATGGGAAAAGTGTCTGAAAAAGAATGGACATATGTATATGTAAAACTGAATCACTTTGCTGTACACCTGAAACTAACACAACATTGTAAATCAACTATACTCCAATATAAAATAAAAATTTTAAAAAAAAGAGAAGAAGAAAAAAAAGAACAGCCAGCATCTGTCCATCTCTCAACTGGCTTTGTGTTATAATGTTGTGTATGCTGGAAATCTCCTGAAATATTAGTGAAAAAATAACCTCTTTGAAGAAAGTAAACTACTAACGCTGATAATGGAAATGAGGACCAAGAGAAGTATTTTAAGAAACAGTGGTTATCAGGCAGAAGTTAGCTATTTAAATAGGTTAAAGAGTAGAATATTGGGCTAACTTAAGGTTTGGATCTGTATGAAATAGACCACATAACTCCGTTTTTTTGAGGAAATCACGTGCTACCAGTGTTCATGATTTGGGAGAGTTTGAGAATGTCTCAGGATGTATCCCTTCCTGATGTTGGAGATCTGTTCTTCATTCATTAGTACAACTGACATGGAAGAAACATTTATTATATGTGTGGCCCTGTGTTAGGTGGTGGGGTTATAGTGGTTCTATTACCTGGTTCTATAAGCCTGTCTACAACGGGCTCTGCCCTCATGGAGCTTATGAAATAGGTAAATAGGATGCTACCAGGCAGGGATAAGCATTTTGGCTTGAGATGGAGTGATCAGGGAGGCCTCTCTGAGGATGTAACATTTGAGGCTGAGTCTTGAAAGGTGGGAGAAGACAGTCCTGTGAAGATGGAGGGAATTAATTTCAGGTATAGGGAACTGCAGATGCAAATGAGAGTGGAAAGGAGTTTGATGTGATGGAGGATCGGAAAGAAGGTCACTGTGCTGGGTACAGACTGGGTGTGAAGGAGGATAGAATGAGATGAGATTCGAATGGGAGACAGGGGACAGGTGATAAAGGGCTCCCCAAGACAGGGTGAGAGAATTGGATGTGTTCTAAGGGCAATGGAGAAATAGCAGAAGGTTTTAAGCAGGGGTGCTATGCTCTGACTTCTGTTTTGCTCTGTTCTCATTTATGCTGTAAAAAGGTCCCTGTGGCTTCTCCTCGGAGAATGGATTGGAATGTGAAAGTGGAAGCAGACACAGTTCCTAGTAAATAAGTGGAAGTGATGTTGCTCTGGACTAGGGTGGGATGCAGTGGAGAAAGAAATGGGCAGATTTGAGATGTGATTTCAAGATAGAATTGATGTCCTGCTGTCTTAGTGGTATCTGTTTTCATTTATGCAGGTGTCCAAGGAGAAAAATTCACTATGCGTATTCATTTAACTCCTTGGCCTCTCAGATACTTAGTTCCACCTTGTGTTACCAACTTACCACAACTGTGATGGATAAAAAATGCTATTCATTTCCTTCCTGACAGGTGAAAATAATAAGTCAGTAAATTATTGATCACTAAATATTTTGCTTTCAGAGATATGGAAATATTTAGTCCTTAAGGTTATTGCCACCTGCATATTTTACTTTCCTGAGTACAGACATCTAAATTTGACATCCAGATCATTGGTGACTATATATTTCAGCTGCATATGAGGAGCAGTGATTAAAATCTGTGTGTGCAAGGGTAGTCATATAATTTACCACCAAAAAATTTAAGGTCTAGAAATGTAAATACAAATTCATCAGGCTCATTCATTTACTGATGAAGCCATTAGCATTTAATTAGTAAGTTAGGAGAAAAACATGCAGTGTCATATATAGGGGTCATGCCCCCCCTTCCAAGAGTCTTGAATCGCCTGGAAAAATTAAGAGGAAAATACAGCATTTTGTTTTCCGCTTCATATCAAATCAACATCTCTGGAGATGAGGTCTGGGAATCTGTGCTCTTTACAAGCTCCCTAGGAAGTCACGTTGAGGCCAGTCTGGCGGGGGTATTGGGACCAGCTTTTAGATGATCTCTTAGGTGGCTTCCACCACTAATATTTTATGACTTAATATAAAATCTCTAAGTTCCATCATGGGAATTTGTAGATGAGTCTTTGCTTTCATATCCTGTTGTCACTTCTGTATGCCTGTGATTTATTTGATGCTTAGTGTTTGGTAACAATATCCAATTATAACTTCATGCCTTTGGGAAAATAAAATCCCCTTTAAAGACATCTGCTTTGTGGCAAAGTTTCCAAGAATGTTTTATGTTGAGACTGGAAAACTTTGTAATTGAAAATGTGGATTTTGATGATTCTTTCAAAGGAATTATGCAATTAGGGTATTCTTTTAGCCACTTGGGCACAATTTAGTCTTTCGGGAGCACTTAGTTATTGGACCAGTGCAGCATCCGATGATGCCTGAAAACATCAGAACCAGGGGCCTCTGCTTAGAATCAATTCTTATTATTGAGCTGATGCTGAGCAAAAGCATGGATCCAGGAGGGATGAGATACAAGTTTTTCTTGATTGTCTCAACCCAGTGGTGCGCAGACCCAGAATGCACATCCTTTGGGGAGGGCGGAGAGGGTTCTGTGTGTTGCTGTAAAACTGTAAAATTATTGAGTGAGGCTGGCTGGGAAAAGGGGCCAGGGGTTCAAGGTCATTTGACTCAGGTGTCTGTTGCAGTGCACACGTTCATAGATTCCTGCAAAACAATCCCTTTAAATTCCCCATTGATCAATGGCTGTAAAGCTCCTAATTTCAGAGATTCGAGTCTTTGCTACATGATCGGCTAGCGTGGCCCTTTTTTTTCTTTATTCTCCAGGCAACTAAACTCTAGTTTTTTTGTTTAAACTCTAGTTTTTATTTTTATATCTGACATCAAGCAGCTTGCAACCTTCCTAGTTTAAGTTGTCTCGTAATTTGAAGGGAAGGTGAGTACTCACTCCAATTTCTCAAGTTGCCTACTTTCAGCCTCTAAATTCAGTTTTCCAAACACTCCCTGGTTGGGTTGCCAGTATCTGGAGAGGAGTTGAAAGCATAAAGAAGAAATGAGCATTTTTGCTTTTCATGGTAACCAAGTGACTGCTTGGTTTTTGCTTATCCTATAACTTTGATCCCCTTAGCCAATGCTCTGTCTCAATTGACATTTGGTACCAGGGCACCATTGTGCTCATACAAGTAGTTGATTTTCTCAGTCCCAGTTTCGGCATATGAGATGGTGGTTGGTAATGGTGTTGGTGGTGAGTTTCAGCACATGGGAAAGGTTTGCTAGGCTTAAATATGAACTAGATTCTTTCTTTTTTGGCCTCGCGGCATGCAGGATTTCAGTTACCCGACTAGTGTTGGAACCTGTGCCCCCTGCAGTGGAAGTGCAGAGTCTTAACCACTGGACCGCCAGGGAAGTCCCTAGATTATTTTTTTGTTTTAGTTAAGATCAAGTGTTTCTCCTCCTTTTCCCCTGCACTCATACCTCATCTGCCTTATTTACTGACCAGGATTTTTGCCCTTATCTCCTCTTCCTCCCCAGTTGCTTCATGCATTTCTGTCATTAACTATAGAAAGTTTCTCTTTGTAACACCCCGTCATGCTCCTTTTTTTTTTAACATGATATTTATTTATTATGTTTTTGGACATCTTTATTGGAGTATAATTGCTTTACAAGGTTGTGTTCGTTTCTGCTGTATAACAAAGTGAATCAGCTATACATATACATATGTCCCCATATTCCCTCCCTCTTGCATCTCCCTCCCACCCTCCCTATCTCACCCTTCTAGGTGGTCACAAAGCACCGAGCTGATCTCCCCGTGCGATGCAGTTGCTTCCCACTAGCTATCTTTTTTTTTTTTTTTTTTGCGGTACGCGTGCCTCTCACTGTTGTGGCCTCTCCTGTTGCGGAGCGCAGGCTCCGGACGCGCAGGCTCAGCGGCCATGGCTCACGGCCCCAGCCGCTCCGCGGCATGTGGGATCTTCCCAGACCGGGGCACGAACCCGCGTCCCCTGCATCGGCAGGCGGACTCTCAACCACTGCGCCACCAGGGAAGCCCCCTAGCTATCTGTTTTACATTTGGTAGTGTATATATGTCAATGCTACTGTCTCATTTCGTCCCAGCTTACCTTTCCCCCTCCCTGTGTCCTCAGGTCCATTCTCTACGTCTGCGTCTTTATTCCTGTCCTGCCGCTAGGTTCATTAGAACCTTTTTTTTTTTTTTTAGATTCCATATATATGTGTCAGCATACGGTATTTGTTTTTCTCTTTCTGACTTACTTCACTCTGTATGACAGACTCTGAGTCCATCCACCTCACTACAAATAACTCAGTTTTGTTTCTTTTTATGGCTGAGTAATATTCCATTGTATATATGTGCCACATCTTCTTTATCCATTCATCTGTTGATGGACACTTAGGTTGCTTCCATGTCCTGGTTATTGTAAACAGTGCTGCAATGAACATTGTGGTACATGACTCTCTTTGAATTATGGTTTTCTCAGGATATATGCCCAGTAGTGGGATTGCTGGGTCGTATGGTAACTCTATTTTTAGTTTTTTAAGGAACCTCCATACTGTCTCCAGAGTGGCTGTATCAATTTACATTCCCACCAACAGTGCAAGAGAGTTCCCTTTTCTCTGTACCCTCGCCAGCATTTGTTGTTTGTGGATTTTCTGATGATGCTCATTCTAACTGGTATGAGGTGATACCTCATTGTAGTTTTGATTTACATTTCTCTAATGATTAGTGATGTTGAGCATCCTTTCATGTGTTTGTTGGCAATCTGTTTATCTTCTTTGGAGAAATGTCTGTTTAGGTCTTCTGCCCATTTTTGGGTTGGGTTGTTTGTTTTTTTTGATATTGAGCTGCCTGAGCTGCTTGTATGTTTTGGAGATTAATCCTTTGTCAGTTGCTTCGTTTGCAAATATTTTCTCCCATTCTGAGGGTTGTCTTTTCGTCTTGTTTACGCTTTCCTTTGCTGTCATGCTCCTTTTTATATCACATTATTCCTTGGGAGAAAGAAGCTGAAAGTTGTTTTACACTAGCCAGAGTACTATTAAATACTCAGGTTGACAAGAAGAACTTCTCTCTTCATGACCAAAGGCAGGTCAATTTTATGTATTGATATTTCCATACTTTTCAGAGATAATGGTGGCTTTTTTTTTTTGGCAGCGAGAGGGTAGGGTGAGCTATACCATAACCAAACTATATACCCCCAATTGCTGAGGAACTCTGTGGTGGAATGCAAAGACCTGGTGTCTTGAGAGTCAGTAAGAGCTGGTCTGGATTCATCTCTACTACTTGTTAGATCTGTGACGTTAGCACTGTTACTGAAACTCTTTAAGCTTCTTTTCTTGTTTGTAATATGAGGATAAATCCAGTTTCTTTAAGATTTTTGTGAAGTTTTAAGATAATTCATGTAAAATGCACATTGTGTTGCCTGGGGCATGGTAGACGCTCAATAAATAATGACATAGAATTATTAATATAACCTGAGAGTTACCATAATGTTTATGTTCATAGTATTCCTTTATTATCCTTTTGATGTCCATGGGATCTGCGGTGATGTCCCCCTTTTCATTTCTGATATTACTAATTTGTGTCCTCTCATTTTTTTTAGCCTGGCTAGAGTTTATTGGTGTTATTGATCTTTTCAAAGATCTAGCTTTTGATTTTATTGATTTTTCTCATTTGATTTTCTGGTTTCAAGTTCATTGATTTCTGCTCTAATTTTTATTATTTCTTTGTTTCTGTTTGGATCTAATCTGCTCTTCTTTTTTGTACTTTCCTAAGGTGGAGACAACGTTATTGATTTTAGATGTTTCTTCTTTTCTATTATATACATTTAATGTTGTAAATTTACCTCTAAGCACTGCCTTCTCTGTATCCCACAAATTTTGGTAAGTTGTGTTTTCATTTTCATGTAGTTTAATTTTTTCTTAATTTTAAGGTTTCTTCTTTGACTCACATGTTACTTAGAAGTGTGATGTTTAATCTGCACATATTTGGGGATTTTCCAGTTATTTTTCTGTGTTTGATTTCTAGTTTAATTCCATCATTGTCTGAGAGCAGATATTGTATAATTTCTATTCTTTTAAATTTGTTAAGGTATGTTTTATGGCCAGAATTTAGTCTTTCTTGATGAATATTCCATGTGAGCTTGAGAAGAGTGTGTATTTTGTTGTTGTTGGATGAAGTTGTGTATAGACCTCCATTATATCCAGTTGACTGTTGAATTCAACTATGTCTTTACCGATTTTCTGCCTGCTGGATCTGTCCATTTCCGATAGAGGGGTGCTGAAGTCTCCACCTCTAATAGTGGATTTGTCTATTTCTCCTTGCGTTTCTATCAGTTTTTGCCTCATGTAGTTTGACAGTCTGTTGATAAGTGTATACACATTTAAGATTGTTATCATGTTTATATTTAGGTGACCTAATACAAAGAGTGCTGATAATAGGATTGTAATAGATTTAAAAACTAAACTAATAGAGATGATTTTTTGGGTAAAGAAGATTTCTTTCCTTCTGAGTAGGTTACTGTCTTTCTTGCTGATCCACATCCTCTTTCTGTTTGGGGGGAAGATAGGACTGTTACAGAAGGAAAGCTTGAAATTCATATTCAGCATTGAATTTCATGATAAGATATTTTCTGTAAGATAATAACAGCCTTCTAAAGTCAGACTGTTCTCCTGAGGGAATTTTCTAAATTATTTTAGCTCCCACTTTAGCATAACAGGAACTAAGACTAGAGTACTCGGCTCATAGGTTTCTCCTGTTGAGATCATTCTTCCATCTGTGACAGCTTGGTCACACGCCTCGCTGCTCCTTGGTATAAGGAAGGGAGAAAGCTCATCCTCTCTGGTCCTAGGTGTTGGGGGGAAAAGACCCAAGACAGAGAAGAGGAGGAAGGTGGAGGCAGGTTTACATTTGTCCTTATCAACCCCAAATCTTGCCTCGGGCTCAGATTGTGAAGAGGAGCCTTTAGAAATATCTTGATCAGGTGAAGAAACCACAAAGACAGGCAGGTTTTTGTGGGGTCCA
This sequence comes from Grampus griseus, assembly GCF_964374135.1. Lineage (NCBI taxonomy): Eukaryota > Metazoa > Chordata > Mammalia > Artiodactyla > Delphinidae > Grampus > Grampus griseus. The sequence goes on along the minus strand of NC_139015.1, from coordinate 25,657,898 downwards.
GTGATGGTTCATTGGTCAGAGCAGCCCGGCCAGGCAGGGGTCATCTGTGTTCTTGTGTTGTATGTCTCCTAATGGGGAAGTGCCCACCAGCAAAGGCTGTGGGTGGATACCTGGCTAATGCCCGGTAGAGTGTGTAGCAGAGACTCAGGTGCAGTGTGACTGGACGCCTCAGTTTGCCTGGGACAGTCCTGTTTTCAACTGCAGTGCCAGCATCCTCTCCAGTCAGTGCCTTCTGTTTAAAAGTGCCCTAATTGTACCATAAATGATGTGCTTATCCTCAGAGAGGTGTGTCCCCAGAGAGCAGTAAGGGGGGGCTGTGTCATCAGCAGGGCATCCCCAGCCCTGGCAGGGCTTCTCAGGAGACCAGATCACGAGTTACACCAGGTGCCGATGTCAGCTGTCAAAGCAGCAGGATGTCCACTTCAAGCTCAGAGAAATCAGAGGACACCACACAGGTTCCAGGACTCTTTTCCCCTGGCAGACATGGCCATGGAGAAGAGGTAGAGAGGGAGGTAGGATCTGAGAAGGCTGACAGACCTTTTTACCTGGAGAGAATGGATAGTACCTAGGAGGATTGTTTTAAGGTTCTCCGTTAGATTGGACTGAATCCATTGCTTTTCCCTTATGCCCAGTGGATGGGCATTTAGGAGCAAAAATGGATCAGTTATACAGGAGAAACACTCCATTTCCTCTTCCATGTCTGAATTGCAGTGTGTGAGCAAATTTTGCAGCCTGATCATGTACAATTAATTGCCTTTCCTACAGCTTCTTTGCATCCTTGCTGTGCTTTCTTTCCCAAGGTCTCTAAAGCTCTTTAGACAAGATCACTGTAAGCCTTGTAGCCAGTGGTTGAACTTTTCTAAAAATAATTTAGCACCAAAATGGAATAGACACAGTCCCTATTTTTCACTACTTCACATTCAATGCTCATTCAATTCAATACTGTCCACAGACGTTGGCAGTGCTTCCTGTGTGATTGGAGTTCACCTTATATCTGCAATCCCTTTAAGAAGTGACCTTCAACATGCACCCCAGTGTTCATAGCAGCACTATTCACAGTAGCCAAGACATGGAAACAACCTGAATGTCCATCGACAGAGGAATGGATAAAGAGAATGTCATATATATACACAATGGAATACTACTCAGCCATAAGAAAGAATGAAATAATGCCATTTGCAGCAACATGGATGGACCTAGAGATTATCATACTAAGTGAAGTGCATCAGAACAAGAAAGACAAATACCATATGATATCACTTATATGTGGAATCTAAAATATGACACAAATGAACTTATCTATGAAAAAGAAACAGACTCACAGACATAGAGAACAGACTTGTGGTTGCCAAGGAGGGGGCAAGAGAGGGATGGATTGGGAGTTTGGGGTTAGCAGATGCAAAGTGTTATATAGAAAATGATATAGAATGGATAAGCAACAAGGTCCTACTGAATAGCACAGGGAACTATATTCAATATCCTATGATAAACCATAATGGAAAAGAATATGAAAAAGAATATATATATATATGTATATATATATCTGAATCACTTTGCTGTGCAGCAGAAATTAACACAACCTTGTAAATCAACTACATTTCAATAAAATAAATTTTAAAAAAAGATGTGATCTCCAGGGACACATTGTATCTGAAGTTGGGAAATGCTTATAGATAGTGTTTTAAAAAAAAACTTTTGGGCTTCCCTGGTGGCGTAGTGGTTAAGAATCCGCCTGCAAGTGCAGGGGACACGGGTTTGAGCCCTGGTCCGGGAAGATCCCACATGCCGTGGAGCAACTATGCCCGTGAGCCACAACTACTGAGCCTGCGCTCTAGAGCCCGCGAGCCACAACTACTGAGCCCGTTAGCCACAACTACTGAGCCCGTGAGCCACAACTACTGAGCCCGCACACCTAGACCCCGCGCTCTGCAACAAGAGAAGCCACTGCAGTGAGAAGCCCATTGCACTGCCCCCGCTCGCCGCAGGGGGAGAAAGCCCGCATGCAGCAACAAAGACCCAATGCAGCCAAAAATAAATAAATTTTAAAAAACACAACTTTTAATTAATTAATTTATTTTTGCTGCATTGGGTCTTCGTTTCTGTGCGAGGGCTTTCTCTAGCTGTGGCAAGCGGGGCCCACTCTTCATCGCGGTGCACGGGCCTCTCACTATCGTGGCCTCTCTTGTTGCGGAGCACAGGCTCCAGACACGCAGGCTCAGTAGTTGTGGCTCACGGGCATAGTTGCTCCGCGGCATGTGGGATCCTCCCAGACCAGGGCTCAAACCCATGTCCCCTGCATTAGCAGGCAGATTCTCAACCACTGTGCCACCAGGGAAGCCCCAAACTTTTAAATTGAGACATAGCGTTCCTAAATTTCATGAAATCTTAAACCACATGCTTAAGATTATTGATTAGTTTAATGAGTCAGTGAATTTCGTTATTAATGACCTCCTTTCTTACCTGCTCTTTCCTTACCTGTTCTCCTGCTTATAGGAAGCTTGAATGTGAAGGATTAATTCAAAACTTACAGAGTTGAACTTAATTTCATAAACTCCAATAGGTGAATTTTATGGGCTCTTTAAAATGTTGCATATTGTGAGAGGGGGGCCAGTCTGAACTCAGGCCCCAGCTCCAGGTGCAGCCCCCGGTCCCACCTTCTTCCCCTTCCTCTCTTGACCACTCCAACCAACCTAAGCTCCCCTGAGTAGAGGGAGCCCACGTCATCATTTTACACTAGGGAAACAAAGGTCATGTTAGCAAATACATGTAGGCAAATCATTCCCTTAAACAAAAACACAATCCCCTACTCACCTTTTATCACCTTTTATCGTTCTCCCTGTACAACCTGAATTCTCCAAGAAGCATATCCTAATCATCTCCATCTTCTCACTCTACCTCTTACTTGCTTCTCAGTTCTCTGCTCCAGCCCCACCTTTCCACTGAAACAGCTCTTGCTAAATTATCAGTGACATCCCTGTTGTCAGATCCTCCAGATTCCTAACTGAATTGGAGGCATTTTCTAGTCCTCAACGTACTTGACTTCTCAGCAATATTTGACATCGGTATCTAGGTCTTCCTTCCTGAAATATCCTCTTTCCTATGCTTTTGCAACCCAGCATTGCTGGTTTTTCTTCTTCTTTGTCTGCCCTCTGCCCTCGCAAGACCCTTTTGTAGCTGGCTATTGGATGTTGGCCATCAAGACTCATCCACGTTCCTCTCTGTTTCTTACTCTAGACTTTCTCCCTTGGCTGGTGGTCTCCAATCCCGTCAGCCTAAATGCCTGCTTCTTATAACAATATGTAATTTAAAAAATATCATGCTTTCTCTGTAATATAAAGAAAAGTAGTTTATGTGTAATAGGCATTTCAGTATGTGTGTGCTTGGCCATATGAACTCATAATGATGTAGCTAAGTGCTAAGTGCTGTGCCTCTGTGTAGAATCATTGGTTGTGAATGTGGGTGTTGTTTACGGAGACTCTACCTTGTAGACAGACAGAGAGGTGTTGAACTGGCACTCAGTTACCTCAGACAGTGATGCGATTTTCTGAAATGGTGAGTAGGTCTGGGTAAATACCAAACAGTAGTCCACTCTTCCCTTAATTTACATGGTTCCTACATTCCTGGAAAATTCAGTGTCACTTGAAACGAGGCAAGAAATACAAGCTTTGGTGTTTATATGGTAGATAAAGTTAGATTCCAGGCCCAGATAATTAAAAACAGGTTTTTAACCTCCGTGGCATGTGGGGCATGAGACATTTCTTCTCTGTGAACTGCACTGCGTTTTGCAAAGTGTCTGGCACCCTGGGTCCCCTCCTGGGAATGACAGTAGCAATCCCCAGTCACTGTGAGATAGCCGCCCCCATCTCCCTACCCCCAGAAAATTCGCATACCCCCTGGGGTCCTGCGCAGTAGTTTAGAACTACTGCCCTGGGCCGTCTCCTCCTGGGCAGGGGCTGCGGCCCAAAAGCAGACAACACCCACGCTTAAGTCTTCACTCCAGACCCCTCTTCTGCCTCCGTATCTGAATAACTGATGTCTGCTTGTATGCATTTTATGGGTCACAAAGTCACCTCGAAACTCAGGTAATGGCTGCAGTGTGCATCCATTTATGCAGGTCAGGAAAGTAGGGGTCATCCTTGGCGCCCTCCTCCCCCTTACCCTCCATGGGTATCCAGTCCATCATAAAATTCTTTCGATTGTATTTCCTAAATACAGCATATAGTTTCTAAATGTTTTTTCTAATCTCTTCATTTTCTCAGGCTCTACCTTTACAGCTTTACTCTAATCCACCATAACTGGGCCACCACTGTGGCCTCCAGCTCACCCAGTTGCACTCTCCCGCTTCCTCTGGATGCACTGATTTTCCTGTGGTCCCTTGTAGTTCCTATTGTTTCCTCCTACCATAGACCTTAGAACACGTGCTGCCTCCCCACGATGTACCTCCTCCCTCTTCATTTGTCTATTCCACTCGTCTTTCAGTCTCAGCCTGAGTCACTGCCTCCATGAAGCCCTCCTTGACCTCTCTGACCTCTCTATTATAGGCTCTCTTAGCATTTCATAACACGTTAGAGTTCTGGCCTTACGTTTACTTATGTGATCAGTTGATTAATGCCTGCCTTTTCCACTGTATACTGTAAGCTCCATGAGAACAGGGGCGTTTCTGGTTTTGCTCACCATTGTATTTCCAGTACTTGCCATAGTGCCTGGCACACAGTAGGCCCTCAATAAATGCTGAGTGTTCCTGAAGCTTGAAATGAGATTTTTGCGGCCGGAGTGGCTACCAGTTCCGTTTTGTGACAAGAGGGGGCAGCAGAGAGCTGCCAGAGGAGAGGCCTTTGGTTTGTCTTTTAGGTTAGAAAATGCAGTTTGTCAGGCTGTTTAATCAGGAGTGAGGGGAAAAGGAGGGGAGAACACACGAGTGAAAACTGAGAAGCAAAAGAACAGATTATCCAGAAGAGAAAGGGAACCAGAGGGAGAAACTTGTAGCTGGAGTTTGGTAGAGGAGCCCGGGGTGGCAGAGGTGAAGGGGGCTGCTTAGATGTGAGGTGGTCAAGTTTGTGGCTTGTTGCTTCTCAGGAGGCCTCTCTAGGGTTGGAAAGATTCCTGCCCCAATAAACCGAGAAGCCGTATGATGCAGATGGAGATGTAAAGAAAAGGGAGGAGCCACTCTCTTCTTGCCAGCCACAGCTTTGTTTGGGAGCTTATGACACATGGTGGGAGTTCTACCCCTTGCATGGGGGACAGGACTGATGAGGGGGTGGGAGGGTGGAGGGAGTTCGGGGTGCTGGGACAGGAGAAGAGGAAGGGGAGGAAACTAGTATTTCTCAGGTACCCTCTGCGTTACAGGCCTACAGTAGTCCTGGAAGGTCCGTATTATCCTCACTTGAATGATGAGGGTGCTGTGACTCAGAGTATAATAGTATGCTCCAAGACATATTCGTGTGGCTAAACTGAGCTTCTAGCCCTGACTCCCTTGGCTCACAAACCCATGATCTTTCTTAGATACTCTGGTAACTTCTGAAAGATTTTGGCAACGGCCTTTTTAAACTTATTATGCCTAAAGAGAAACAGGCCCTATTCAGTTTTGTCCCATGTTGGTAGATTCAACATTTACACGAGAAATTATTATCCCTGTTTACGGACTTGTTGGCTCTTGGGAAAGCAAGTGTACCATAAATATAAAATATTGCAATTTAATCTCTATGAGATGATGGAGGTTCACTAAACTAGTGGTAATTATTTCATGATGTATGTAAGTCAAATCATTATGCTGTAAACTTATACAGTGTGGTATGTCAATTGTGTCTCATTAAATCTGGAAGAAGAAAAAGAAAAAAGAACCCCCCCAAAATTGCAATTTAACTGACAATTTGTTTTATTATTATTATTATAAATTTATTTATTTTTGGCTATGTTGGGCCTTTGTTGCTGTGCGTGGGCTTTCTCTAGTTGCGGTGAGCGGGGGCTACTGTTCTTTGTGATGTGCGGGCTTCTCATTGCAGTGGCTTCTGTTGTTGCGGAGCGTGGGCTCTAGGCGCGTGGGCTTCAGTAGTTGTGGCACATGGGCTCTAGAGCACAGGCTCAGTAGTCGTGGCGCACGGGCTTCAGTAGTTGTGGCTCGTGGGCTCTAGAGCGCAGGCTCAGTAGTTGTGGTGCACAGGCTTAGTTGCTCCGGGGCACATGGCATCTTCCTGGACCAGGGCTCAAACGCGTGTCCCCTGAATTGGCAGGCGAATTCTTAACCACTGTGCCACCAGGGAAATCCCTGAGAGTTTTTTTAAAATTAATTAATTAATTAATTAATTTTAAACATCTTTATTGGAGTATAATTGCCTTACAATGTTGTGTTAGTTTCTGCTGTATAACAAAGTGAATCAGCTATATGTATACACATATCCCCATATCCCCTCCTATTTCCTGCATCCTCATGTCCATTCTCTACATCTGTGTAACTGACAGTTTATAATCTCCGAACAGAGACTCAGGATCTGAAATGTCCAAGGTCTGTGTGCATGTTTATGAGGGTCAAACGTTGCAGGAATTATCATCCTTGTTTTATATGGATGGATACAAACTCACTGTACTGTTTTCTTGGCCAAAGTGTTAATCAAGGGAATACGGATGTAGGAAATAGGATCTCTGCTCATAGATCAAGAGCCAACATTAGAATGACCTTGAGCTAGTTAAAGAATTTCCGACCTTGACTAGAACTGTTGGAGGAGGAAGATTTGTGTGAAGCCCTGCAAGGGAATGCTTCTCCAGAGAACTCAGCCCACGCTGTTGTAGCTGTTGACACAGCATGATTTGAACACGCAGGTCCAAATGCATCTCTTTGTGATCGGCAAAGCAAGGGTGGGACAGGAGGAGGAGCAACCATTCTGGAAAAGGAAAATGGTTGAAGTTGGGGTGGTGGGCGGGGGACAGCACAGGGCTCCCCCCTTATCGAAGAGCAGTTGAACACATCTTGGAACTGAACGTGTGTCAGCCTTTTGGCAGAGAGAGATGTGTGATTTTTATCTAATAGTTAATAAAGCTTAGGAAGAAAATGCATTCTTTTCATTGCAAAAGTGTGGTGAAAAGCGGGTGGTTTTTGATTTTGTTTTTTCTCTTGGGAGGGGATGGAGGGTGTCAAGGGGAACCTTCTGTCATTTAATCTCTCCATTTTCTCCCCAGGAATGATTTAGATTATATTGTCCGTGTTGCCTTGTCTGTATTCCTTAAATATTTGGTTTAAGCAGTTATTAATGACAACAATGACCACTTTCCTATGTGATCCTTCATCCCTCCTGACTGCCCACAAATAGCAAAATGAGTTCTGAAATCAGTCACTTGCCAGGCTCACTCAATCTTTTTGGAGCATCTACATGTTGGACTTCTGTCCAGCACTGTATTTGATTCTGTAGGAATATACCTTCAAGGGATTGAAGAAATGGCAAGCAAATGCATTCTTTTCCCCAACTGAATAAACAGTTATTAAGAACTCAGAACACTTCCCATTAATCATGATCAGGTTCCAAGACCCTCCCGTCAAAACCTTTTGAATCCATAATGAAGCCAGACCATAAAACTAATAGTCCAAACCTGATTTTTGGGTCCTAGAAGTAGGAGAATTACTACATGGAGAGGAGAGACGATCCAAGAGAAAGAGAGCGTGTGACATTTGAAGGTTTAAGTAAATTTATAGTTTATGAAATTTGATATGCTTTCCCTTGACATGACACTAGAGGGCAGTATATACAGTCAAACCTCGTAATGGAACCGGCTATTGAATTCTTATCATTTCCAGTTATGCTTTTTTATGTTCAGTGTCACCCCTTAATTCTTTTCGTTTCATTAAATAAATAAAGGGAAAAAGACATTTAAATTATATACAGCCATAACAAGAAATATCTTATGAGGATAAAGAATTTTGTTAAATTTTACGAAAGTAATGCATAAGCAATTTAAAAAATGAAATGGTATTAAAAGGTTTTTTAAAAAAATTTATTGGAGTATATTTGATTTACACTGTTGTGTTAGTTTCAGGTGGACAGCAAAGTGAATCAGTTATACATATACATATATCCACTCTTTTTTAGATTCTTTTCCCATTTAGGCCATTGCAGAGTATTGAGTAGAGTTCCCTTTGCTACACAGTAAGTCCTTATCAGTTTTCTATTTTATATATAGTAGTGTGTATGTGTCAATCCCAATCACCCAATTTATTACCCCCCCCCCCCGACCCCCTGGTAACCATAAGTTTGTTTTCTACATCTGTAACTCTATTTCTGTTCTGTAGATAAGTTCATTTTAGGTTCCTAAAAAGAAGGTTTACCTTCTTTTTAGGTTCCACATTATAAGTGATATCATATTTGTCTTTCTCTGTCTGACTTACTTCACTCAGTATGACAATCTCTAGGTCCATCCATGTTGCTGCAAATGGCATTATTTCATTCTTTTTTTATGGCTGAGTAAATATTCCATTGTATATATGTACCACATCTTCTAAAAGGTTTTTTCTTAAATGAAGAAAAGTTCTCTTTCCCTCTCTCCCATCCTGTTTCCTGTAGCTTTCCTGGAGTTTGTGTTCATATATCTAAATAGTATGTGCATACTTGTATTTCTTGAGACAGTTATTTGGTTTATTTTTAATGACATCAGAAATCATTGTTTACTACATAATTGTTAGAATTTTAAGTTTTCATCTTGGTACTTTTTACCCAGCTTCAACAAGCATCAATCTTCTCTTATTTGTGTTTGATTATCCCTACATTCCTCCTTGCCCTCTTAATTATTTTAAACAATTTCTAAACAATATATCATCTTACATTTCCTTTTTTGATACTTTTTAACTTAGAGCTAATAATTGCCTTTAAAAAATTACGTAGTTTTTATTAATTCATTATCATTAATTTTATTTTAACAGTTTTCCATCCGATATATGAAATGCCTATCTATGTAGGTAGAATTTTTGTGTATATAAAACAAATAAATTTTAGGTACATAAAGTTTAAAAAATAAGTGGTCTGACGTATTAGATAATCTATTCATTTTATTTCTCCTCCAGGGAACATTTGTTTGCACACCCCTCCCGCTCAGTTTGAACTTGTTACTTGCTAATTCTGCTGAATATTCTCATCCTGGAATTTCAAATATCCTGAGGGTTTTTTTTTTCTTTTTCTTTGCTGCTTTGTGTTGGGTGCCTTATTTCCTGGGTCTATTTCCCCGCTTTCTTGACTTACTTCCTTGAGTGGCTGCAGCCCCTTCTAACTGTTTCCTAAGAAGAGTATAAGGCAAGTTTATCCTCCTTCAGAATTTTGAAAGATTTGCTCCGTTGGGTTCCAGAAGTCCGATGTCATTCTGATTCTTCTTCCTTTGTAAGTGAACTTTGTGACCAGTCAGTCACACAGGCTAATTTAATGAAGGGGCCTTAGATTTCTGATTCTGGTACAGCTTTCGGTCTTTGAAGGAAAGGCACCATAAGTACTAACTAAGAATACCGGTAGCTGGAATTGGGTTCACCTTTATATATACCTCTTTGTATATATACCTCTTTGTATCTGGTAGTATTTTGCTATCCATTCCTTTGTAAATAACCAGTTTTCTAAAAATTCATGGTGTTGTGGCTTGATGTGGGTCTTTTTTTCCCATTGCGATGGACACTTAGGCCTGTGAATGACATGGCCAGTATTTTCTGTTTTGCCTTGCATGGCTCTGAGGTTGAAGAGTGAATTGACTGGACCGAATTGCAGTTCCAATGGTATAGTCATTGCTGAGTGTTTTTGAGGCCTTTTTAGCTTCTCACTGGTTCACTGTTTATTCCCAGGGCTTCGCTTTTGCTTTCCTTGGCTCTGTATTTATGTCTTTGAAGATATTTTGAGGACTTCTTCAAAAAAGTAGCTTGGTGATGTTGATTTCGAAGGTCGAGAGTTTCACTGCTATTGAGGGCTTTACTGTCCCAGGTCTTTAGACTTAAAGACAATGAAAATGTGTAGTTAGTAAGGATGGGTTTTAAATATGGTGCATTGTTATTTAATCACTGCTCATATGTTAACTCTGTCAAAGTGGTTTGAGTGGCCTGTATAATGTCCACGAGGAGGTGTGACTTGGTGTTCAACCAGAATTGGTTGGTAGTGGTCACATGCCTGTTCTGAGCTGTGAATGGTGAATGCTTGGCAAGTACAGTTAAGAGTTTTGAGTTTCAAAACTGTCTGATGGGCTCCCCTGGTGGCGCAGTGGTTGGGAGTCTGCCTGCCGATGCAGGGGACATGGGTTCGTGCCCCGGTCCGGGAAGATCCCACATGCTGCGGAGCGGCTGGGCCCGTGGGCTGTGGGTGCTGGGCCTGTGCGTCCGGAGCTTGTGCTCCGCAACGGGAGGGGCCACAGTGGTGAGAGGCCCACGTACAGCAAAAAAAAAAAAAAAAAACTCTGATGCTGCTCAGTGAGATTCACATGTGCTTTATTTAGAGCTGATCCTGAAATGGTCTTCCAGATTACCCCCTCTTAGTTTGGCATGTTGTTGTTCTAAACCCCAAATGAAGATTTTTCTAAAGATTCCTTTTCTAATTAACTAATGGTACTAGGCAGTTTTTCATTCGAGATGGAGCCATTCAGTAAAGTGGAAACCAACACCTCCTCTTCAGCACATCTGCTAGGGAGCAGATTGATAGAAATGCTGCTCCGTGGTTCATTTTGGCCTCATTCCAGCTGAGCTCTAGATTAAAACTGCTTCAGCATTTCCCTGTCTGTCTCCTTCATCCTGATTTTGTGATATTCTATCTTAATTTTCTTATGTACCTTGGATCAGTGAATGTGCTATTTTCCTCATAACGTCGTTCACCAATTCTAATCCTCTCACTCCTTTTCTGCAAGCTCAAAGATATCTCTGCGGTGCCACTATTTTTCCTGAGCACTAGCTCCGAGTTCCTGGGGGAGGATTCATTTTCAAGGCGTGGTATCTGAATGGCCTGGACCAGAACACCCGGCCGCTATCCACTGCTCATTATTAGATGGAGGGGACCTGACAGTATGGTAGGAAACCTGAGTGAAATGGCTGTTCAGGGTGGTCATCAGTAACAGGTGGCTGGCCTGAAGGGTCTGGCTGGGCAGATGGCACTGCTCTGGGGCCCCTGCATGCCAGCTCAGCTCGACAGTTGCAGAGGAGGGAATTGGCTCTGATGTTTCCCTGGGCCAGGATCTCAGCTATGGACTAGACTTCATTACGTACCAGCAGATGGGAGAGTCAACCCAAGAACTTTCCATTTCCTAGTTGGGAACTAATTCTGGGAAGATGTTTGGCTCTGTCGGCGCAGTGCAAAGAGCCGCTTTCCTGGCCAACAGGAACCCGCAGACATTTGGCACATGGAAATTTACACGCAGGCACACGCCCGAGGCCCATGAGTCTTAGCCCTCACCAGATATATAACAAGTGGGAGACTTCTGGCTTTTCACTTGAGAAATTTCCAGTGCAAGTCCATGGAAGCTTCCCCACGGGCCTTTTAAAGGCTGGACTGCTTTCTTCTCCCACAGTCACCACCAGCATGCAGAACCTCCCCTCCTGTGGGTGCTGCAGGATCACAGCTATCGCCGGACTGCCTAGCAACAAAGCAGATTCCATCCGTTCCAGCCTCAGATGCCAATTATTTTCAGTGCCTACCAGTTCTCTGGGTAGTATTAGAATCAAGGAAGAGGCAGAGAACTGAAAAGTGATGGTTTCCTTGCATCAGGGTAAGGTTAACATCCTAAAAAACCAAATACTCAAGGTCTGTTTCCCTTGAAGGGTAGGGTCACTTAACGATTCACTGAAGGGCATCGGTTTGAATCCTCTGTTCCCCTCTCAGGTACCCCATCCTTTCATCCTGGAAGTCTTTTCCTCCATCCCCTAGTATCTAGCCAACTCTCAGATGTTTCCTCAAAGTAAGTAAATAGGGCCTCAAGGTCAGAATGGAGACCACCTCCTGAACAAAAGCCACTTCACACGTTTTTGTTAGATTAGGTTCCCACAGCTGGGATTATCTCTGTACTAAAAGCTGTTTGTGTTGGGCTGCTCTAGTGCATTATTAGAGGCACTGAAATCTACCCCACCTCCCTTTCTATTGTACCTCTGGTCTTCTAGTCTTTCGATGAGCTTATAGTTATAACAACAGCACAACGTAGAGTGGGAGAACAGTAGCTATGCTTTTCTTTCGATATTTCCAGAGAAGGAATCTGTACAATTTCCTGTAATCAAGGACTGCACAAGCTCTGAGTGAATTTTGAATTTATTTTATATAGGGACCAGGGTAATGTGATGCTCCCGTAGAGCTGGGAGTGACCATAGATCTTTGACATTCCCCAAGCCTCGGGGATCCCTCCAAGAGCATCCCTAAAAGATGTTGCCCCAGTCTGTCCTGAATCTTTTGGGTGATGGAAGATCTCACTCTTCTTTTAGAAGTCAACTCTTGAAAGGTGAAGTTTACATATAACAAATGCACACATTCTAAGTCAGCAGTTGGTGACAATTTATCAGTTAAGACATTTCCCCTGTGCCCCTCTGTAAGCCAGTCTGCCCCTACTCCCTGCTCTCTGCTATCCCTTTGATCTGATTTCTATCACTGTAGGTTAGTTTTGCTCGTTTAGAGACTTTGTATAAATTGAATTGCACACTGTGGACTCTCTTTTGTCTGGCTTCTGTCTCGCAGCATATATTTGAGATTACTCTATTTTCTAGTCAAAAACAGATGAAACTCTGATCTGTAGCCCACACTGACAGGCAATAAAACTCATGCCCCTTCTGCCTGGATGATTTTTTCTTTCGTGGGAGTGTGGCCTGGGGGTGACTAACTGTCTGGAGTTGCCCAGGATTCACGTGGTTCCTCGGATACAGGATTCTCACTGATAAAACTGGAGAAGTTCCAGGCAAGTTGGGATGAGTTGGTTGCCCTAGCCCCCTCTACTAGATACCATAAAGAACATTAGGGCACCAGGGGAATGAGCATCTAAACAATAGAGGAAAGGCAAGAAAAATGGACATTTTATGTTTCTTCACCTTAAGGCTCAGCTACAAGGGACCCAACTCTGGGAGAATCCCTCTGGAAGCCATGCAGCTATAAGCCATGCAGCTGGAGGACTGGGTTTGTATCACTTACCTGATGTCAACTGATTTTTTTAAAAAATATTTTTTATAGTTTGGTTCCCTATTAAGGACATACTATGCTTCCTTACTTTTCTGCTTTCCAGGATACTATTTTAAGAGCTCTGACATTCCCAACAGTTAATACTTTTGTGATCAAAAAAATTGGGAAAGCACCAAGATTAACAAATTAAAATAATAATTATTATTTCAAGGTGCTTGGTTTGATGGGCTCCAGCTTGATTATTTTGATATGTTTAATCTTAAAACTCCAACCACTTTTTCAACTGAATTACAAGGCGTTGCGCTAACGTGGCTTCTCTGAGGATGTGTGCTAATCTCTCGTTTATATCTGAAATAATTCATCCACTGGATGTTAGCCGAACACATTCACCTGCTGATGTTCAAGGAAGCTATAATCTGCCTGCTCTCCTTCTGGGGGCGGATGAAATTCCTGGCAGTTAACTGTGCCACATAAATTCTGAAATATGATACCCTTATAAGCATGCAAGACTCCAAGGGCAATCTTTCCTAAGTGGCACTGGGGTGATGTGGCAGTTTGGGGCTGTATCTGTGAGCCTTTACGTGTTATACAAAGCTTGTGAGACTTTTTTAATGCTTCTCTTCAGAGAGGTGTCTCATTTTTTCCTCTAATTTTTGGATGTTTAAAATTTACACAATTAAGGCATAAATATATCACTAACGCAATTTAAACAACAAAGAAATCTACCAAGCAAAGAAGGAAAGTTCAACCTTACTTCCTTAATCCCCATCCCAGTTAGATTGTTGGTGCTCCTTCAGAATTTTTATGTATAATTGAATTCAGCCTGTGGTTTTTTGTTTTTGTTTTTGTTTTTGTTTTATACGGTACACGGGCCTCTCACTGTTGTGGCCTCTCCCGTAGCGGAGCACAGGCTCCGGATGCGCAGGCTCAGCGGCCATGGCTCACGGGCCCAGCTGCTCCGCAGCATGTGGGATCTTCCCGGACCGGGGCACGAACCCGTGTCCCCTGCATTGGCAGGCGGACTCTCAACCACTGCACCACCAGGGAAGCCCCCAGCCTGTAGTTTTGTCTGTTTTTTTCTTAAACTGAATCATACTGTAGATATATATTGGTTTTTCCATTTAAACATATGTTTTAAAGATTTTTGTCATGTTAGACTATATCAATTTACTTCATTATTTTTAAAGTTATGTTGATTTATTGGTATAGAGGCACCTAAGTTTAGTTAACTATTCCCCTGTCAATGGTTATTTAGGTTGCTGTTTTTCTGTTACATTACCATGAGCATACTTCTATGTCTTTGCCCATATATACTCTTATTTCTCTAGATATTTGAGAATAGAGTTGCTGTGTTAATGGATAAATTAAGTTAAACTTTGGTACATAGTGCCAGGTGGGTCTCGACAAGGCTGTACCAATTTCCCCTCAAAGTCTGAATTCTTTTAACATGTGAAAAATTTGAAACACAATGAAAATGGTATGTATGTGTATAGCTGATTCACTTTGTTATACAGCAGAAACTAACACACCATTGTGAAGCAATTATACTCCAATAAAGATGTTTAAAAAAAATGAAAATGGATAATTAAATTTTGCAAGCTCAAACAGCAAATTGGGAATTTGCTCTGCTTTTAATAAAATCTTATTTGTTGTTTACTTATACATTTGATTCCTATAAAGCTCAGAAAGGACAAGACACTTGGCTTATTGATTTAACTTGCCAGTTATAATTTCATGGACTTTGCATGAGCTCAGGATTAGAATGAATTTTAATGATTTTCTATGACTGACTGCTAAGATGTTTCCATAGAATAAACACTAATGAAACTGTGGTCAGCATAGAATAGTCCAGAAATGACCTCCGCCTAGAAGATCTTCCATACCAAAGATCAGTTAAGAGTCTAGTTCTTTAGCTTTTCCTTACTATCTCATTTTTTAATTTTTATAACTCACTAATTCTTTCTCAAATCATTGACTCTGTCAAATTTTTTTTTGCGAAGAATTAATAACTGGATGTCAAAGTGTTGCTAAGGCTTCATTATTTTTTTATGGGGTGGTAGTATCACTAGTCTACCATTAAGTACTACCATAAGTGATTAAAATAAAATTGCTATATTTGTCAGAGTAAATGAGGCAGGAGAAAGGTCCTAAGATGATGTAGTGATTTTCTCATCAATTCATTTCACCTCTTTCTCCCTAACTTAATATATCCTTTTATGTTTTTTTTTAAATAAATTTATTTATTTTACTTGTTTTGGCTGTGTTGGGTCTTCATTGCTGCGCACGGGCTTTCTCTAGTTGCAGCGAGCGGGGGCTACTGTTCGTTGCGGTGCGTGGGCTTCTCATTGCAGTGGCTTCTCTTGTTGCAGAGCACAGGCTGTAGGCATGTGGGCTTCAGTAGTTATGGCTCGTGGGCTCTAGAGCACAGGCTCAGTAGTTTTGGCGTACAAGATCCCACATGCCGCGGAGCACCTAAGCCTGTGCGCCACAACTACTGAGCCTGTGCTCTAGAGCCCGTGAGCCACAACTACTGAGCCCGCACGTAGAGCCTGTGCTCCGCAACAAGAGAAGCCACCTCAATGAGAAGCCCATGCACTGCAAGGAACACCCAACGCAGCCAAAAATAAATAAGTAAATAAATTTATTTTTTAAAAAAGTGGCTTAGCAATCAAGGCATTTATTTCTTAAATCAGCCAGAAATCTGGGGTAGGATACCTGTTTGTTCAGCAGTTCACCATGTCACAGAAGCATCCTTCTCCTCTGCCATTTCTGCACATGGTCATCTAACGGCTGTGGCTGCTGAAACCTCTGACCTCAGCTACCTGAGCACGTCCATCAACCCCCAGACTGTGTGTGATGACCTCCCTCTCCGAGCAGCCTCATTTTCTCACTCCATGTCTTGTACTTTTGCTCCCAAACACCTGCTCACTTGTTGGCACTGCAGCTTTGGAGGGCAGGTGGGGATATACTGAGCCGCGAAGCAAGACATCTCACCTGTTAGGCTTCCCTCGTCAGGATGAGAGTGTATGAGGGGATTTTCATTTCTGATTTTGGGGCCCACGGTCTCTATAGGATAGGGTGTGTTTTGGGACAACTTTTATCTTTCTTTGAGTATGAACAATTACAGCATGAACTGTTATCACTGTGAATTTTTTTCAAGCCATATTAGCTGTGACTCTACTGAAGAGTTGTAGTAAATATGTTCTTATTTGAATCTTACCTACACAGGCTCACATGCTGGCACACTGGCACACTCATGCACACTCAGACACTCCTACACCCCGATGTGAAGCATTGCTGTCCTTTGGGAATGTGGATGATCTTTCTTTTCCGCCCATTCCCCTCTACCCTCTGGTGGTTCTTTTATGTTTTTTTAGTGCGATAAAATTTCTTGTATCGAGCATTTATTATATGAGGAATTGGATGAAAAAATTTAAACAAAATAACAATTATAGGAAAGTATTTATGTTCTTTGCTTTATGCGTTTACTGTCTCTTTTGGACTGCCATAGGAGGGTGCATTTTATTTGTTTATGGTATTAAACTTGGGCCTATAAAATATAATTTATTCATTATGTTACTAAGGATTCTTAATGTGGACCTAAAATCCTTGGTGAAGATTAGATTTTCTGTGTATATTAGAAAATCAAGCTGAGTATCCTAGACATGATTAACTTTGGAGGACAGTTCTTTCTTCCTTTCTTCCTTTCTTTCTTTTCTTTCTTTCTTTCTTTCTTTCTTTCTTTCTTTCTTTCTTTCTTTCTTTCTTTCTTTCTTTCTTTCTTTCTTTCTTTCTTTCTTTCTTTCTTTCTTTCTTTCTTTCTTCCTTCCTTCCTTCCTTCCTTCCTTCCTTCCTTCCTTCCCTTCTTTCTCCCTTTCTCCCTTTCTTTCTTCCTCCCTCCCTCCCTCCCTCCCTCCCTCCTTCCTTCCTTCCTTCCTCATCGCATGGCTTGCAGGATCTTAGTTCCCCAACCAGAGATCGAACCCAGGCCCTGGCAGTGAAAGCACCAAGTCCTAACCACTGGACTGCCAGGGAATCCCCTGGAGGACAGTGCTTTATTCTGCACTGTTCTCTCTTGGGTAGAGAGAGACTCTAAGGAAAATTTATTTTTCCAGGTCATAGCTTCCAACTAGGGTCAAAAAGTGGCTCAAAGGCTAAGTGGGATGGAATGATTTGGCAGTTCTGTATCTACCTGGTGGGTAGACTTGCTTTGGAAAAAGCAGTCAGTTGTTATTTATTTATTTATTTGGTTGCACCAGGTATTAGTTGCAGCAGGCGTGCTCCTTAGTTGTGGCTTGCCAGCTCCTTAGTTGCGACACATGTGCTTCTTAGTTGTGGTTGGTAGGCTTTTTAGTTGCGGCATGTGTGGGATCTAGTTCCCTGACCAGGGATTGAACCCGGATCGTCTGCATTGGGAGCGTGGAGTCTTAACCACTGTGCCCCCTGGGAAGTGCCTCAGTTGTTGTCTTGATCCTTGGTTTCAGAGGATGTCATTAGCTTGGAGATAGTTTGCTGTATACGGGATTGACTTCTGTAAAATGTCCCTCCAGCCAAGCGTCTAAGGCAGATGCATGGATGGCCTGCTCTGAAGTTCTAGTTGCTAGTTCAGAGTTTAGATTTTTGTCCCACAAAGTGGAAAAATTGGGAGAATAAATATTGAAATGACTGTGTATTCTCAACGGAATAATACTACACAACTGTTAAAAAGACTAGGGCAGCCGTCTCTGCCCTGACATGGACATATCTCCATGGTAGTTTCATGGACAATGCCAGGTTCACAACCGTGTGGATAGCCTGTATTCATTTAGGTAAACAAAATTTCCTTAATTCTAAAAAGCATTGTTCTTTTTCAAATTTAATATCTCTGAAGTCAGCATGTATTTTGCATTTCTAGCCTTCCCCTGAGCATCGGCAGTAATGTAGTTGCGATTGCCTGTGTGGGCACGAACTGGGCTGTCCTTCCGCCTGGCACGATGGGACCGCTGCAGCCCTTGGATGTTTCCATCCACAAACCAGTGAAGGGCCATTTGAGGAAAATATGAGTCAAGTTGGTGTCGGAAACCTTTCTTTGACATCTTCTGGTCACGCCAAGAAAGCATCGGCATCAAACTTGGGAATGGGTGTCAGTGGTTTGGGAGAAAAATCTCAGAGGTGATAGTGGAGCACTCTTTTAAGCAGTGCTGTATTGCTAGCAGTCTTTTTTCTTTTCTTTTTTAAAAATAAATTAATTTTATTTATTTGTTTTTGGCCGCGTTGAATCTTCGTTGCTGTGTGCGGGCTTTCTCTAGTTGTGGCCAGCGGGGGGCTACTCGTTGTTGTGCTGTGTGAGCTTCTCATTGCAGTAGCTTCTCTTGCTGGGGAGCACAGGCTCTAGGCACGCGGACTTCAGTAGTTGTGGCACACGGGCTCAGTAGTTGTGGCTCGTGGGCTCTAGAGCGCAGGCTCAGAAGTTGTGGTGCATGGGCTTAGTTGCTCCGCAGCATGTGGGATCTTCCCGGACCAGGGCTCAAACCCGTGTCCCCTGCATCGGCAGGCGGACTGTCAACCACTGCGCCACCAGGGAAGCCCGGCAGGTGGATTCTTAACCACTGTGCCACCAGGGAAGTCCCCCAGAAATATTTTTCTTAATGACACTAAAAATAATGGTACATCTTATAATTTATTTTTCCTAGATTCAATTAAAGGTGACTCCCTTCCATAAAACCTCAGTGGGGATGGAAGAACAGTAGTTATGTAGGCCTGTTTTAGAATAAATCATTGAAAAGGGGTCATTTTGAGGGAATGTGCTAAAGGAAGTAATCACCCCCGGTCACCCCTCTTCCTGCCCAACTGTATTGGGTGTATTTATTCAGAGGTTTTAAATCTGAATTTGTGCGCTTGGTTTAAGGAATCAGAAAAGGTACATCAGGCCCCTGTTTAGTTCAGAGCATGAATTTCAACCTCGCAGTAACCATGCTTGGGGAGGATGACTGGCAACTTAAATTTGCATAATGGCACCTTTACACTGGTTCAAGAGGAGTCTGCTCTGGCCTTCCTTCAGCCGTGCCCCTGCATACAGGGTGAAGAGCCCACAGACCAAGTCACTTGCTCACCTGTGGCCATGGAGCCCATGCCTCTGCACTTAGGCATCACACTTCATGCACCAGGATCCCAGAATTCCCTGCCCCCAATGCCAAGGTGGAGCCCACTTCCAGATCCTGCACTGGCCGCTTCTCTGGTTTATCCTCCCAAGAGCAAACTGGGCTGTCAGTATGCACCCCTGGGCTTGAAGGATGGCCAAGGGGGTGACTGCAAACGTGTGGCATGTAAAAGAAAAATTTTGCGCCAGACACTTGTTAAAAACAGCAAGATAGATTTTATTCAAGTTTCTGTAATAGAGGAGAGAGACTTCGTATAGAACTGAGCTCAACTCCAAGTCCAGCAAAGACAGCTGGGGACCAGCAAGCAGTGAGGGGGTCAGCAGAGGGAAAATTACTAAGAGGATATCAATGGCAGGATGATTCTCGCTAAACTGGCTTAATAAGATTCTTTTTTTTTTCTTTTTTAAAATTATATATATTTATTTATTTATTTTTGGCTGCGTTGGGTCTTCGTTGCTGCGTGCGGGCTTTCTCTAGTTGCGGTGAGTGGGGGTTACTCTTCGTTGCAGTGCAGGGGCTTCTCATTGCGGTGGCTTCTCTTGTTGTGGAGCACGGGCTCTAGGTGCGTGGGCTTCAGTAGTTGTGGCACATGGGCTCAGTAGTTGTGGCTCGCGGGCTCTAGAGCGCAGGCTCAGTAGTTGTGGTGCACGAGCTCAGCTGCTCTGCAGCATGTGGGATCTTCCCGGACCTGGGCTTGAACCCGCGTCCCCTGCATTGGCAGGCGGATTCTTAACCACTGCGCCACCAGGGAAGGCCACAGGATTCTTGCTAAAGGCAGCCGGGGGACTGAGCCGTCGAGTGTCGGGGGTGAGGAGCTTGGTCAGACGTCAAGGTGGGGCATTCTCCCTAGACCAACATAGCCGGATTCCCTGCTGAAACTGGGCTCTGCAGGCCAGGGAGGTGGCCAGCCGAGCTTGCGGCGTAGTGAGCAGAGGGCGCAGGACAGAACTTGGACTCGCAGAACGAGGTGTCTGCGTCCATATGCGCAGGGTCCGCACGGTGTGGGACAGAGCCAGGGGTGGAAGGAATGGGGGACAGGCACACCTGCATTCTAGCGTGGAACTTGGAGGGGTCTGAGAGTTCTGAATGGAACCTGCCCTTCAGCTGCAGATTCCTTTGAGGGCCTTGAAAGGTGGGGCGGAGGTTGTCTGGTGGGGACTGTTTCAGTGGTGGAGAAACCTTAGAGACAACACACCGAAGAGCTTCAGGAGGCAGCTGGACAGTGGGGACAGACAGGGCAAGGCCCAGAGGAGGGAGAGCAAGTGGGTGTTTCCCCTGTGGTGTCTTGAGCGAATGGAGGGGAAGGTTTGAGGGATTAGATGCGGGTGAGCCAACAAGTGAGGAAGAATCCTCTCCCTCCTCTTCTCACCCCATGCCAGGCCCCAAAGAGAATCATGGTTTGTGGCAGAGAATGATGTTAATTTTGAATAGATGTTTTCCACATTTGGTGTGAACCGTTGCTGTGCACATTTAAAAGCGCCGTGAATCTATATGTATGTAAAGGTAGAAGGGTAAAACGTTTAGCGGCGTGTTAGATTGATTTATAGCCTTCAAATGTTCAGGCCTATGGTGGGCGGGACTCTCTTTGTACTCCTGCCTCTGGCCCTGCTCTGTTAGGAAGGGGACTACAAAGTTATTGACTGGCCCTCAGCATGGGTTCAATAAGGGGGCTTGAGAAATTTCCACACCCAGGGGTAGAATGGACAGATGCCTAGCTGAACACGTATACTTGAGAGAGGACTGCATGACGTGGAATGGATTAAGCGGCAAGTAAAAGGACTCATGAACAGAGAAGATGGGAGAAGAGGGAAGAATATGGGTCCAGAAGTTAGGACTCCTGCCAAAGCCCCTCTGAATTGGCTAGAGCCAGGCTGTCTGCAGAGGTGCCTGTGTGGCATTTTTAGTTAACCCTCAGAACCTTAGAGAAAATAGATGACCTGATGGGGCTGTGTGGGTTGGTTAAGGAAAGTCACATGAAATGGCTTTAAAAGTAGCAATGAATTATGCAAATGATAATGTCATGAGGCAGCCCCTTGGCCTGGATTGTTTTTCCTCCAAAGTTTTAGATTCCTCTACTGGGGTATTTTTGTGGGATCACATTTTATGGGGAACACCATTTTACAGTAGAGGTTCTTTTTAGAAACAGGTGACCTCTGGGGGACATTGTGTGGGAGCATTTCTTTTTTCTGAGTGAAGGTGTGCCTCTTCCCAAGTGGGCTGGGTTTAAGCTGGGTAATATTTCCGTGAGTGTCTTGGAAGTGCCAAGAGTAAGTTATTCAACAGAATCAGCATTGTAGTGGGGCCAGTGATCTCTGTGGTCCTTTACCATTAGCCAGTCTCAAAACTCTGGCCCCTGCCAGGGATCTTTAACTCCAGGTACACGACTCAAACTCAATTTTCTTCATAGAGTGGGGTTAATAGTATGTGTTGCCTTCTGCTTCTGCCAGTTTGTGTGGGAACCATAAAAGAAGAGCATATGCCCCTGCAGAAGAAAGGGAGCACATAAACATATCATAAAGGATGGTCACTCCTCTGCTTCTCTGCCATTTCAGATTCAGTCCCCATCGTCAGCAATCTGACATCGTTCGCCAGCATTAATTTTATTCCATTTGTGCTCCAAGTTGCAATTCCCTTTACAGTGCACTTTAGTGCTTAAGATCTCTCTGTCAGCTGTTAAAGGAACGAATGAGGGCTTCCCTGGTGGCGCAGTGGTTGAGAGTCCGCCTGCCAATGCAGGGGACACGGGTTCGTGCCCCGGTCCTGGAGGATCCCACATGCCACGGAGCAGCTGGGCCCGTGAGCCATGGCCGCTGAGCCTGCGCGTCCGGAGCCTGTGCTCCGCAACGGGAGAGGCCACAACAGTGAGAGGCCCGCGTGCCGCAAAAAAAAAAAAAAATAAAAAATATATATATATATATATAGGATGGGGATTGATAAGGGCAAACTAGAAATCAAGAAAACAAAAAAAAAAAAAGAAAAAAAAAAAAAAAGGAACGAATGAATTTGTCAGTATTCAGTAAACACAAAATAACCCAGAGAAACGAAAGTTTAAATCTGAAGTCGTTAAATGTAAGAGCCAGTGAAATGGCTGTATAAAACTACTGAACCAATCATACGCAAGTTAGTCACATTTTTATGGATTTATCATAGTTTAACTGATTTTCATTTCTTTAAAGACCCCAGTTCCAACTCTTGTTATAGTGGGCATTGCCCTGGAGTCAGAGCTAGATAACTCAGCTGGTTCCTGAGCCACATCTGATACCTTTCAGAAACTGCTCAATATCACCACTCACATTCTAGGTCGTGATATCCTCAAAGAAGTATTTTAGGTCTGTTATGGTTCTAATTTTAGAATTCTGAAGTGTTTACCATCTGAAGCTCTAAGTTTAGGAGAGGAGCTTGCTGGGCAAAATGACATACGTTTTTTAATCTTCCTCAGGGAATTTTAGTTTGGAAGAAAAACCTGTTTTAATGTGATCGTGTGTGTGTGTGTGTGTGTGTGTGTGTGTGTCTTAGGGAAGTAACTAGGAAATACTTTTTAAAGTAGCAAATAATGGGAAATGTTTCTGGAAAGTTAGGTCCCTTAAACTTTCCTCTCTATTAAAGAGGCATTCCCCCACTATTAAAGATAGTCCCACTCCTACAAACGAAACAGAATTCAGATGTATGAGAACCTCAAGCTCTCATTTTTAAAAAACTGTGTTTGTTTTTAGGGCACAAATATAAATAAATGTTTCTTGCTTAGGTTCTGCAGGCTTTTTTTTCTACTACAGATTGCACATTTGAGGGACCTTATGCTCTTCTCTCCTTCTTCCCAACATCAAAGTTCCAGTAGCAACTTGGCTGAAAGAGCCTGGAAGCCTCGCCTCGAGTTATAATGAATGAAAAGCTCATTAGAACTGGTACCAGTTTCAAGTCTCATTCCTATTACCAACACACAGACCTAGATATTGGCCCTGAAAAGGTCTCAACAGCCATTTTTAGTTCCTCTTATGATACTTTACTGATGTAGCCAAACACTGATGAAAGGCAGGCCCTCTCCATTCTCTGAAGCACTGGAGGTAGGCTTTGTGTCTTTCTGCTCTGCATTTTGGATCTTTGCTGTGGCAACCACAGGGTAAGGCAGCTTAAGAATCACCCATGTGCCAGATAACAGCGGCAGACAGCCACTCGTGTGGCCATCTCAAGGCACCTGTGCCGGATCCCCCTGTTAATTTTAGACCCACGTTAGTTTTAACTGTATTCCCTGCAGTCTCTAATCTTACATCTGGATCCCTGCCTCTGACTCCTATGGGTTGGACTCTGGTTCTTCCTGTCCCAGGCAGATGGCCTTGATTCTCTGCTCTGCCTTTGGTGGAAGCTTTATGTTCTAACTCAAATTTATGGGTTCAGTTCCCATTGTTGGCCACTTGACCAGCCTAGAACCTTTATGAGCAGCAGCTAGTTCAATGTGATAAATTGCTTTTCCTCTCAAGTTCTCTTTCATGTCTTCATGTTTGGCTATTAACCATTACTGACCATCCAGCTCTGCATGCCATTACATTTCAGGTGTGTGGATGAAATTCTTTTTTGATGCTAAAGGTCCAATGTAGCAAATGCCAAGTAAACAAATATGTGACCATTTTTAGATGTTAGTCTTTCATTCCTGATCACTGAGAAATGAAAGCCTGTTATCAAGACAGTAGTATGTACTTTCTTCAGCAGTTTCTATGGGCTCAGTATATGTCTTCCAGCATAATTTTATTTGGTTTCTTTTTAACGTCTTTATTGGAGTATGATTGCTTTACAATGGTGTGTTAGTTTCTGCTTTATAACAAAGTGAATCAGTTATACATATGTTCCCATATCTCCTCCCTCTTCCGTCTCCCTCCCTCCCACCCTCCCTATCCCACCCCTCTAGGTGGTCACAAAGCACCGAGCTGATCTCCCTGTGCTATGCGGCTGCTTCTCACTAGCTATCAGTTTTACGTTTGGTAGTGTATATATGTCCTGCCACTCTCTCACTTCGTCCCAGCTTACCCTTCCCCCTCCCCATATCCTCAAGTCCATTCTCTAGTAGGTCTGTGTCTTTATTCCCGTCTTACCCCTAGGTTCTTCATGACCTTTTTTTAAATTATTATTCTTAGATTCCATATATATGTGTTAGCATACGGTATTTATTTTTCTCTTTCTGACTTACTTCACTCTTTATGACAGACTCTAGGTCCATCCACCTCACTACAAATATCTCAATTTCGTTTCTTTGCTGAGTAATACTCCATTGTATATATGTGCCACATCTTCTTTATCCATTCATCCGATGATGGGCACTCACGTTGCTTCCATGTCCTGGCTATTGTAAATAGAGCTGCAGTGAACATTGTGGTACATGACTCTTTTTGAATTATGGTTTTCTCAGGGTATATGCCCAGTAGTGGGATTGCTGGGTCATATGGTAGTTCTAATTTTTGTTTTTTTAGGAACGTCCATACTGTTCTCCAAACGTTTCTTGATTAACTGATTCCTCACTGATGTACTGTTGGCATTAAAGAGTATATATTTATTAGAGAGAGTGTGCACTGGCATTAAATAATTAATCTTTATGAATTCTACCAGAGAATATGTTTTATTATGCTGGAAGAATTTATTTGGTGTGTTTTTCCCCAGTGGATGCTAGAAGATGGATTTTTGTGTGTGTGCCATTTTCTTATATTTAAAAAATCAAATCACAGGGCCAAAAAATCATCAGTGTCTGGAACACCTTAGAAATTCTGTATTACGTATTGTGATAATTGTCTTTAATTCTTCTCTCTCAGTTATAGAAATAACTTTTTCCTGATTGGGTCTCCACGCACACAGTCAGGAAACAATGGCTTACCATATCCATCATTTCTGTCTGCACATTATCATGTTTCAGAGATTTCCCCAATTAATCTTGTGGAAGCTGGAATCACTCATAACTGTAATCCTGTTACGCCTTCTTTATTTCTCGATGTGCTTGTTAATTCATGGCCATCCTGTAGCGGTCTGTAACATAGCGCTGTTATCAGCTCTGAAGTCTTTAAAAGCCTCTTGTCTACCATTTTTACTACGGTTGATTCGCTGCGCTTTGTTGAAATCGATCATTTTGGATTTGAAAAAATATTATTTTCCTGTATATTTGTTCTGGCTACTTTTGCATGATTTCACTTTTT
This sequence comes from Grampus griseus, assembly GCF_964374135.1. Taxonomy (NCBI): domain Eukaryota; kingdom Metazoa; phylum Chordata; class Mammalia; order Artiodactyla; family Delphinidae; genus Grampus; species Grampus griseus. The sequence goes on along the minus strand of NC_139015.1, from coordinate 25,632,491 downwards.
TTCAGTTAATCAATCTGCCAAGCTGGTTGCTTTTCCCTTTTTGGCTTCCTTTCTCTCTCTCTTTTTTTTTTTTTTTTGCGGTACGCCTGCCTCTCACTGTTGTGGCCTCTCCCGTTGCGGAGCACAGGCTCCGGACGCGCAGGCTCAGCGGCATGGCTCACGGGCCTAGCTGCTCCGCTGCATGTGGGATCTTCCCGGACCGGGGCACGAACCCATGTCCCCTGTATCGGCAGGCAGACTCTCAACCACTGCGCCACCAGGGAAGCCCGCTTTTTCTTTTTTAAGAACTCTCTATCTCTTCATTTCTCCTTCCCTCTCTTAGGCAATGCCTCTGGAAGAAAAGCCAGGAGGCAGTGGAATAAACTCTTTAGAATCAGGATAGACACTTCTCCCATTTCCCTTTTCATAAAATGAGAGAGGGGGTCCCTTTCCTTGATGATTCTCTCCCTGAGCAGTTTCTAGGGTGAAAGCTTCATGACTGACTGCCAGGCATTTTGCAGACACCGTAATATGCTACTTATTTATAGCCTCAAACTTCTCTGTATACTAATCTTACCAGGTGGACTCAAACTTAAACCCCAGAGTTCTTTGGACACACTACATTGTCTTTTCTTCTCCTAGGTACTGACTTTAACATAGATAGCTTACCTCTGCCTCGGAAAGCCCATCACGACTGGGCCCTTTTTCACGAAGAGTCTCCGAAAAACAATTATAAGCTCTTTCACCAGCCAGTCATCACCTTGTTCAACTACACGGCCACCTTCAGCCGGCATTCCCACCTGCCACTAACTACCCAGTACCTGGAGGGCACAGAAGTCCTGAAGTCACTCCGATACCTGGTCCCCTTGCAGTCCAAAAACCACCTTCGGAAAAGCCTCGCTCCTCTGGTGTACGTACAGTCCGACTGTGACCCACCCTCAGACAGAGACAGCTACGTTCGAGAGCTGATGACGTACATCGAGGTCGATTCTTACGGCGAGTGTTTGCGAAACAAAGCTCTCCCTCAGCAGCTGAACGGTCCAGCCTCTATGGACGCTGGTGACTTTTATAGGATCCTTGCCCAGTATAAGTTTATCCTTGCTTTCGAGAACGCGGTTTGCGATGACTACATCACTGAGAAGTTCTGGAGACCTCTGAAACTGGGGGTCGTCCCTGTGTATTACGGATCACCCAGCATCGCAGACTGGCTTCCAAGTAATAGAAGTGCTATCCTGGTATCAGAATTTTCTCACCCTAGAGAACTGGCAAGTTACATCAGACAGCTGGATCACGACGACAGACTGTACCAGGCCTACATAGAATGGAAGCTGAAGGGTGAGATCTCGAATCAGCGACTTCTCACTGCTCTCAGGGAACGGAAATGGGGGGTGCAGGACATCAGGCAGGACAACTACATCGACGCATTTGAGTGTATGGTGTGCACCAAGGTGTGGGATAACATGAGGCTCCAGGAAAAGGTAAGCAAATCCAGGTTTGGCAGAGAGGTGCTGGGATGGCCGTCTTGATGTTCTCTGCTGCTCTGCATTATTCTGTTGCAGCTGCCCCATCACTGGTCCTCACTTCTATCAGAGAGGCCAGGCTCTGAGGCAAGGATGACTATTTCATTTTTATTCTTTGAGGACTGTCATGAAGTTTACCAGTCCTGTCCCTCTTCCTGAAGGCCTTAAATTCTCCTTTATTGTTTCTTCTGGAGGATAATATACTGCAGGTGCTGGGCAGTAATACAAGGAAGCTGCAGGGGAAGGAGAAGGCCAAAAAATTTAAAATATGGAAAGTTCTGAATCTCATCCACATGGTCAGTCCTCTAACCTCTCCATCAAGGCTGTGGTTTATGCCAGACCCCTTATGCTCATGCCCCATGGACTGCCATTTTGAAACTTATTTTCATTTCATATACACACTCAATTAACCTCTCTCTCTCTGTCTCTTTCTGTCTCTCTCTCTCTCACTTCCTGTCACTCCCTGATTGTTGCTCTTTCTGTGTGTGGTACACACACATGCTTATTAATATAAAGAGAATATTCAAATAATGTTGGGGATAACCCTTAAAAGACTTCTTTTTCTTAAATTATTAAAATTAAAGTTCTTAGTAACATCTTCAAATTCTAGATGCTCTTTTTTTTTAAATTAATTAATTTATTTTTATTTTTTGGCTGCATTGGGTCTTCGTTGCTATGCGCGGGCTTCCTCTAGTTGCAGGGAGCAGGAGCTACTCTTCGTGGCGGTGCGTGGGCTTCTCATTGTGGCAGCTTCTCTTGTTGCGGAGCACGGGCTCTAGACACGTGGGCTCAGTAGTTGTGGCACGTGGGCTCAGTAGTTGTGGCTCGCGAGCTCTAGAGCGCAGGCTTGGTAGTTGTGGCACATGGGCTTAGTTGCTCCGCGGCATGTGGGATCTTCCCGGACCAGGGCTCGAATCCGTGTCCCCTGCATTGGCAGGCGGTTTCTTAACCACTGCACTGCCAGGGAAGCCCTCTAGATGCTCTTAATGTTTATTTGCTTACTTTATTATTTATGACAGGAATGGTTCCACTTTATAGAGAAGCGAATTCATTAAAATGAAACTTGTTGAAAGAAAAAGATTACTTTCAACTGTCTTTGAAATCTAAAAAGAAATGAGATGGCCCTACTTGGCTGTCACCCATCATTTCCTTGACTCCCATATACACATAACGTTTTATCTAAATTCTCTGAAGGCAGACAATTTTGTTAAATATTTAAATGTTTATTTTAGCTAGCATAGAAATTTCAGGCCAAACATAAACCTAAATAGTGTGTGGAATTATTTTAATGTATTGAATACATACTGTATGAGGCTTTCGTGTGCTAAATATGTATATGCTTAGACAAATTTAAAATATGTGAAACATTATTTTCCTAATTTTAATAATGATGAGAATTTAAATTATTTTATCTGGTTTCTTATAACAAAGTTTTATTCATAAAATCTTTATTTTAAGCTGAGCGTCTTGGTCAGCAACAGGAACACTAAATATTACATCATTCTTCTCAGGGAATGCATCCTGATTTCCAGTGACTTCCTTTATGACCTAATTTAGAGGGCCACCTTACAGCAAAAACCAAAAGACACACACACACACACACACACACACACACACATACACATGCCACTGCAAAAAACACATGAGAAAGTAGAGACCACATTAATTGCCCACGCTATACCAATGATTGACTCGGAAAATATATCAAGGCAGAAAACAGAACTTCTGAGGATGAAGGTTTGCCTGGGCTCATTTTCACGATCCTTTTCCATGTTGGAGATTATATTCACAGAAAACTGAAAGAAGCACACAAACCCTAACTGCTCCCGCATCTCACAGAACCCTATTGGGGTGATTACTGGGGACTGGAAAAGAGGGTATAGTGACATTGGGGAATAGCTTTTTCAAAGATATAGGAGGATACGTACATTCGTGCATTTCCCACGGAACCAGCTCTCTGGTTGTGGTATTTCAGAGTGCCGGAAGGTGGTGTAGTTGAATGCCCTTCTCTCTGGAGTCTTTGAGGAGAAACAGAGTAAGCTGTCCTCCAGCATGCTCTCATTCCTCCCAGAGAGGTGGTCAGTGGAGGTGACTGGAAGGCTTTGCTTGCATTTCAGAGAACTTGGTACAATTCTCAAACACAAATGTGCTCATTATTGAAAAGCAGAACAAAACATACCATGAAAGTAAATTAAAGGGTATTAGGCCAGCTGTTTTCATTTGTGTTTATAAGATTTGTTACAGCTTATATATATGGTATGCCTTAAAGTAAGCTATGTAAATGTTTCTTCACTTTTTCTCTTTCAGACAAATAAAAGCTGAAAGAAATAATTTGATCTCCTCAACTCGATTATTTTTTATCTTACAATTGATAGTAGTTTAAATCATGGTATTTAGATGTACAAAACACTATTAGAATATTCAATGCATTTCCCCTTCCTCTATTCTGCTTCCTCCTGTCATAAACGTACAAACCTAGTATATTAGTTATCTACTGCTGTTTAAACAGTAGTGCCACAAACTTAGCGGCTTAAAACAACAAACTTTTGTTATTTCACAGTCTCTGTGGGTTAGGATTCTGGTCATGGCTTACCTGGGTTCTCTGGAAGGCTGCAATCGAAGTGTCAGTCAGGGCTGGGTTCTCATCTAGAGGCTTAACTGGGGACAGGTCTGCTTTCAAACTCACATGCTTGTTGGCAGATTCAGTTTCTTGAGGTTGTAGGACTGAGGGCTTCAGTTTCCTGCTGGCTGTAGGCTGTAGGTTGCCCTCAGCTCCTAGAGGCCACCCACAGTTCCCTGTCCTGTGCTTCCCCCACATGGCTGCTTGCTTCCTTAAAGCCAGCAAGGGAGGGGGAGATGCCAAGACCAGTACTACAGTCTCATGAGTGTAACCACATACATGTAATCACATACATCCTCTCACCTTTGTCATATTCTATTGGCTAGAGGCAAGTGACAACACCCACAGTCGAGGGGAGGGGATAACATAAGGGCATGAATACCAGGAGGTGTGGATATCATGGGGCCATCTTGAATCTGTTCCTCACACCTAGCGAATCTGAGTGGGCTTATTCTCGGTGTCATTTGCTTGATTTATATAGGGGAAAGTCTTTCAGTATTGAAGAGACCAACCCAGGAGTTAATGTTAGTTAAAGAACATTTATTGATACATTATCCTGTCCTCAAAGAGGCTATAATAGGGGAGACAACATGGAGTAACCAGGAATATAACTTTACAGAATTGGGATAAACTTAAAACAATTAGTTTTACTGAGGTATAACTGATGTACAATAAACTGCGTATATTTAAAGTTTACAGTTGGATTAGTTATTACATGTGCAAACGCCTGTGAAACCATCACTTCAGTCAAGATGACAGACATTTCTATTCTCCCCTAAACGTTTCCTCATGTCTGTTTGTAATCTATCCCTTTTCCACCCGCTTCTTCAGGCAACCACTCATCTGCTTTTTGTCACTTTTGACAAAGAAGCCAAGGCAGTTTTCTAGAATTTTGTATAAATGGAATCATGTAGTGTGTATTCTTTTGTGTCTGGCTTCTTTCATCCTGCATGATAATGTTGACGTTTATCCACAATTCTGTGTGTATCAAGAGTCCATTTCTCTATATTGCTGAAGTTTGGATATACCAAAATTTGCTTATCCACACGCGTTTCCAGTTTTTGGCTGTTACAAATAAAGCTGCTGTGAACATTCATGTACAGATCTTTGTATGGATATATGCTTTCACTTCTCTTCCGTAAATACCTAGGAGTGAATTGGCTAGGTCATATGGTAGATGTACGTTTAACATTTTGAGAAACGACTAATTTATCTTCTAGAGTTTCTCCATCTTACATTCCTGCCAGCATTGTATGAGAGTTCATTCATTAACAGTTGGTGTGTGGTCATTCTTCTAATTTTTGCCTTTCTATTGGGTGTATAGTGTATCTCACTGTGGTTTAATTTACATTTTCTTAATAACTAATGATGTTGAATATCTTTTAATGGCTTATTTGCTGTCAATATCTTCTTTTGTGATATATCTCTTTAAGTCTTTTACTCATTTTTTAAAAACTGGGTTGTTTGACTTGTTATTCTTGACTTGTAAGAATTCTTTATATACTGTGAACACAAGTCATTTGTCAATTATAAAATTAACAAATGTTTTCTTCCAGTCTGTGGGTTGTCTTTTCATTTTTTTAATAGTGTCTACAGAAATGTAGAGTTTTTAATTTTGATGAGTCCAGCTCATAAATTTTTTCTTTTATAGCTTGTGCTTTTTGTAGCTTGTTTAAAAAAATCTTTGTCTAACCCAGGGTCTCTAAGATTTGCTTCTGTTTCTTCTAGAAGTTTTGTTGTTTTAACTTTTACATTTAGGTCTATGATCCACTTAGAGTTAATTTTTGTGCTGTGGTATAATGTAAGAGTTGAGGTTTGTTTATTTGGATATCCAATTGTATCAGCCTCATTTTCTGGAAAGATTATTCTTTCCTGATTGAATTACCTTGGCTTCTTTTTAAAAAAATCAATTGGCCATATATGCATGGGTCAGTTTCTGTGCTGATCAGTATATCTATATTTGAGTACTGTTGCTTTATAATAAGTCTTGAAATGAGGTAGTGTTAATCTTCCAACTTTGTTCTTTTTCAAAATTATTTTCACTATTTTCGGTCTTTTGCTTTTCCACATAAATTTTAGATTCATTTTATCAGTTTCTACAGAAATGCTTGATGGGATTTTCATTGGGATTTTGTTGAATCTATATGTCAATTTGGGGAGAATTGACAACAATATAGAGACATTTAATCAATAAGCATGATATATCTGTTCATTTATTTAGGTCTTCTTTAATTTCTTTAAACAGTACGTTTTCAACTGTAATCTCTTCAAATATTTTCTCAGACACTTTCTTTTTCTCTTCTTCTTCAGGGACCCCTATAATTCGAATGTTGGTGCATTTAGTGTTGTCCCAGAGCTCTCTGAGACTGTCTTCAATTCTTTTCATTCTTTTTTCTTTATTCTGCTCCTTGGCAGTTATTTCCACCTTTTTATCTTCCAGCTCACTTATCCGTTCTTCTGCCTCATTTATCCTGTTATTGATTCCTCTAATTTCAGTTATTGGGTTGTTCATCACTGTTTGTTTGCTCTTTAGTTCTTCTAGATCCTTGTGAAATGTTTCTTGTATTTTCTCCATTCTGTTTCTGAGATTTTGGATCATCTTTACTATCATTACTCTGATTTCTTTTTCAGGTAGGTGGCCTATTTCGTCTTCATTTATTTGGTCTTTTAGGTTTTTACCTTGCTTCTTCGTCTGTAACATATTTTTTTGTTGTATCTTTTTTTTTTTTTTTTTTATGGGTGGGGCTGTATTCCTGTCTTGCTGGTTGTTTGGCCTGAGGCGTCCAGCACTGGAGTTTGCAGGCAGTTGGATAGAGCCAGGTCTTGGTGCTGATATGAGCACCTCCGGGAGGCCTCACTCTGATTAATATTCCCTGGGGTCTGAGGTTCTCTGTTAGTCCAGTGGTTTGGACTCAGAGCTCCTACCACAGGAGCTCGGGCCTGACCTCCAGCATGGGAACCAAGATCTTGCAAGCTGCATGGCACAGTCAAAAGCAGTATAATTTACAAAGAATAAAAAACAAAATAAAATTTAAAAGATAAAAATATATTAGGAATAATAAGAATATAATTTAAACAACTGCAACAAGGTAAAACAAAACCACAACAGAAAAAAGAAAAAAGGGGGGGGGGGGAACAAGCCTAAAGGAGCAGAACGATAACAAAGTATAAAGAATAAAATAAAATTAGAAAAATAAAAGATTTATTAGAAAACATAAAAATATAAATGAATCAACAGCAAGGTAAAACAGAACCCCAATCTAAAAGAGGAAAAAAGAAAAAAAAAGCCTTGGCTATGGGGGGTGGAGTTTAGGCAGGGGTGGAAGTTAGGTAGGGGCGGGACCTAGTCTGGGGTGGTGACATTTGAGCCTGGGCGGGGCAACGTTCAAGCATAGGGTGGGGCCCCTGCCTAGGACCTGTGCGGAAGGGGAGACGCAGCAGATCCAAAGCGGGACCTCGGAAGTGTGGAGTTCCGGAGTTCGGAGTTAAGGCCCTGGGTGGCGGGGGTGGGGGGTGGGGGGGGCTTGGGCTCTGCAGGCAGCAGGAAGGCTCTGCGGGCAGAGAATTAGGCCCGGTAGCCCAAGAGGCTCCCCGGTGCCTAAGTGGACAGGGAAAGCGCTGGCCACGTTCCCTTCTGTTCCTCCACGCCACACCTCAGGGGTCTCCGCCAGCATCTCCCCTGTCCCCACTGGACCCCTAACTGTGGGTGGATCCCGCTGGGTGTAGGAACTCCTCCCCTCCCCCAGCCACCCCCCAGGGGTGCCAGGTCCCTGAGGTCTGGCCTTTACTTTTGCTCCCCCTTCCCTCCCTCCCACTCCCTCAGGACCCATGCGGCTGGAGGAGGTCTCAGTGGGCAGAAGATCAGGCCCAGGATCTCAGCAGGCTCCCGGGGGCCCAAGCGGGCAGGGGAGACCTGTCCATGCTCCCTTCTGATCCTCTGCCCTCCCAATGGTCCCCCAATTTACCCCTTCAGTGTCGGATCCCTTCCCCTCCCCCAGCCACCCCTCAGGGGCTCCAGTCCCGTCCCGCCTCCACTTCTCCTCCCCCCTCATTCCCCCCAACATTCCATGTACTACCCGGTCGCTGGGGGTTCCTCCCGTCCCCTTAGGTGTCCGTGGTCGCCCACTGGTGCCTGGTAGGTGCCCTGGTTGTGCGAGGATGTGAATTCCGCATCCTCCTAGTCTGCAATCTTGACTCCACCCCCGAAACCCTACTATCTTCACATTAAAAAAAAATTTTTTTTTGAAAAAGATGTACATGTGCATAGGTTAAAGTATCAAATAGTTCTGCAAAGTTAGTTTTAAAAAAAAGTCTTCTACTTCTTTTCCCTTTTCTCCTTCCCTAGAAGCAGCCACTAATCACCATAGTTAGCTAATTATTTTGGTTATTACTCAATGTTTCTAAATAACATGCTCTTATACACTAATTTTTTGATATTCAGTGTTTCTCTGATGATAGATACGAGCAATGTAGTATACTATGATTTGTTTCCCTTTGTACAGCTTTTGGTTTCCTTCTAGTTAATACTTGTCTTATTTCTTACTTGTTTATTTTAAAATTTTAATCACTAATTCAATCCTTGTTGATTGTTTAAATCTCCTTTGAAGACATTCAGCTATACCAGGCATCCAGTTCATTTCATCTTGCTGAGTAAATCTCTCCTGGAGCCTTCTGACGTACATCAATACGTCTGGCTGCCCTCTACACTGTGTAGAACATCAGCCTGAGATCTCCCTTCCCCAGCATTTTGGGAATCTCCTTGTCTTTTTCTGTTGTGTTGACACTTCTGTTTCCTGTATGTTTTCTTCCTTTTTTCTTAGCTTTCCCTCTTTCGTGGGTTGATTGTATCCTCATATAGCTTCCTGGTGTATGGGGGTTGCCTGAAATGTCTTCATTTTATTTTAATATTTAAGCTATAGTTTAGCTGAATGTAAACTATTACAGTGGTCATCAGTTTTTCTCAGAATTTTGAAGGCATTTTGTTATTGGCTTAAACAAAACTTTAAATTTTGAAATGATTTTAGATTGACAGAAGAGTTACAAAGATAGTACAAAGTTCCTGAATTCTCTTCACCTGGCTTCCTCTAATGTTAACATTTTACATAACCATGGCACATTTGTCAACACTGAGAAACTAATATTGACTGTTAGTACTACTAGGAACTGAACTACAGACTTCAGTCCTATTTCACCAGCTTCTCCACTCATATCCTTTGTCTGTTCCAGGATCAGATCCAGGATACCAGACTGTAATCACTCCTCATGTCGCCTTAGACTCTTTAAGTCTGTGACAGTTGTGCAGTCTTTCCTTATTTTTAATAACTTTGACATTTTTGAAGAGGACTGGTCAATACTTTGTAGAATGTCCCTCCGTAGGGTTTCTCTGATGTTTTCTCATGTTAAGACTTGGGTTTTGGATTTGGGAGAATAATACCACAGGGGTGAAAAAGGTCTTCTCATCGTATCATTTCAGAGGATAAATGATATCAACATGACATGTTACTGGTGATGCTAACTTTGATCACTTGGTTAAGGTGGTGTCTGCTAGATTTTTCCTCTGTGAAGTTGCTAATTTTCTCTTTCCACGAAGCGAGTCACTAAGTCCAGCCCACCCTCAAAGGGAGGAGAATTAAGCTTCACCTCCTTGAGGGAGGAATATAAAATAATTTGTGGACATATGTTAAAACCACCACAATAAAAAAAAAAAAAAACACCACAATAATTAATAAATATCTGGGGGGGAGGTATTTTGAGGCTATGCAAATACCCTTCTTCTCCTTAAAGTTGAACTAACTAATGTTAATATTCATCAATGAATTTCACCACTGCTTTTTAACTTCCAGTGTTCCTGTCCAGAAATCCAAAACCATCCTAACTTCTGACCCTCAGAATTGGTCTTTTCCTCTTAGGAATGTTGTAGAATCTCTTCCTTTTTCCCTGTGTTCTAAAATTCCATAAATGGGACTTCCCTGGTGGCCCAGCGGCCAAGACTCCTTGTTCTCAATGCAGGGGGCCTGGGTTTGATCCCTAGTCAGGGAACTAGATCCCACATGCCGCAACTAAGAGCCCGTATGCCGCAACTAAGAACCGGCGCAGCCAAATAAATAAATAAATATTAAAAATAAATAAATAAAATTCCATAAGAATGTACTTTGGCACGAGACTGTTTATGTTGAATGGATTGAAGGACTGAATGAGACAAGCTATGTAACACACCTAGCAGAGTATCTAGTGCACAGAATACTCTCAATGTTAGATTCTTTCTCCTTCAACTGTTCAGCGTGTAACTTTGTGGACTCTATGGAGTGAAGGTACTTGCTTCAGGGAACATGAGACTTGTGTTAACTTATCTTATGTTTTTAATTCTCCCCCCCCCCGCCCCTTCTCTCAATGCAGGGCTTACCACTCAAACGATGGAAGGCAGACATTACCCACCTGAGCTGTCCAGAGCCTACAGCGTTTGCTTTCTCACCCCTCGCCCCACGTCGGAGCTCTTTGCGAGAGATGTGGATACCAAGCTTCCAACAATCCAAGAAAGAAGCCCAAGCACTAAGGTGGCTGGTTGATAGGAATCAAAACTTTTCAACTCAAGAGTTTTGGGCCCTAGTATTCAAGGACTAATATCAAAAAGTGTCAGAGTTCTATTTTCTAGGTTGCCTTGATATCTGAATATAATAGCTGCTCTGTGGACAACCCACTAGGATGAGAATTAATGGGTGCAGTACTCATAGTGAGCTCTATTGAATAATAGATATGAGTTACCCCTAGGGGTCACTTCTCTGTTTTTTATAGTAAAAAAGAAATATTTCGTATGAACACTGGTCACCTTCAGTGTACATGTCTGGACCCGCATCCCTGCCGCCTTGTGTGGAAATTCACCTCCTGTAGAATGAGTGTTTTCCTTGCTGCAGGGAAAGAGTCCTTGCAAGGAGGGCAGAGGGTGTAGCTGTGGATTCTCACACTCACCTCACTGGCTGTGTTTATTGGTATTTGGCAAGCCCAGTGTTCCGACGCTGAGCAGGAACATGAAATGCGTTAGAACTTGGCAATGAGGGATGCCATCTGTTGGTTTCCAGGGATGTGAGTGAGTAGTGAAGGCTGCGTGGGGTTGATCCGCTGTCTCCCCAAATCTAAAGAACATAGCACATCTCTGCCTCTTCCATACTTTCAGCCACCTCTCCCGCCTTTCTTAGCACCACCTTGCCCTGCGTCCTCCCCCGTTCCTCCCTGGAGCGAACGTCTTGGGAAGACGTGCCTCTTCCTTGTGTGTTTTGAGTGGTGAGTAGTTCCCTTTGTTCCCTTATCCCACTGAGCAGAATAGTACAGAGAGTCCTGTGGTTCAGGCTGGACAGCCTGTGCGTTTTGATCGCTGTGAGCATGAAGGTGAGTGCCCTGGGGAACTCCAGTGGTGTGGAAGCGGATTTGTCTTGTCTTAGGGTGACGCGCAGCCTGCAGTGGAGGGCAGCCCTGCCAGTTTGGGAGCATTCCCTGTCATTTCTGATCCCGTCACAGAGCAGATTCAGCTGTCTTACCTGGAGCTTCTACTGGAGCTTCTCGGAAGACAAGGAGAAAACACTGTCTCTCGTTCTCTTTCCTTGTGAGCGTGGGGTGGCTTCTAGATCACACTAAAGCCTGCTGCCACCCAATGTGTGACGGCTTTGATATTCTTTATTGTGGAAAGACGTAAGCTCTAGAGGACAGGACGAGTCCTGGGTGCTCATGTCCCTGATGTGGCATCAGGGGAAAATGAGGAAAGCATACTCTCGGCACCAGCGGCTTTTGTATCGCAGGCCAGTGCCTTTCTGTTCCTGCCAAGGGTGATCTCTTCCTTACGTAGCTGTCTTTCTGGCTGTGCCAGAGAAATAAGGACTGAAACCAGTACGTTCTTTTAGCAGCAAGAGGGGTCACATTGTTTCTCCCCTCTGACTGGGTTCTTCTCCATCCTAGCTCTGCCATTAACTAACTATGATTTTGAACAAATATCTTAACCTCCCTGGGCCTTAGTTTTTGTACCTAAAAAGAAGTGATTGGGCTGGTCTTGGAAGTTCTTTTCTGTGTAACATTCTTTAATTATCAAAATTTAAGAAGTTTCATTTTGTATGTGTTTTTACTAGGACAGTAACAAACTAGGTTAGAGCCACTGTGTGTTTTTCAAGGGAAGCACACTCTTCTTTAAAGGAGGAAGCATACTTATTGGGTAGTGTTGGGGATGGAAAGGAATTTATTTATCTCTCTGCTCTTTTATCTGATAATATCAAAATGGAAAGGATTGGAAAGGCCAGAATTAAGTTGTATTTTAAATGGGTTTATTTGTTTGTTTCTTTTTGTTTTGCGATACGCTGGCCTCTCACTGTTGTGGCCTCTCCCGTTGCAGAGCACAGGCTCTGGACACGCAGGCTCAGTGGCCATGGCTCACAGGCCTAGCCGCTCCGCGGCATGTGGGATCTTCCCAGACCGGGACACAAACCCGTGTCCCCTGCATCGGCAGGCGGACTCTCAACCACTGCGCCACCAGGGAAACCCATTTGTTTGTTTCTTTTCTTCTCTTTCTTTTTTCCCCCACTCTTAAAAAAAGCCCAGGATATGATTTGTGCCTCTGATGAGACATTATCGAGTAGATTCAGTTCTCCTTCACAATGCCTTAAGCAGATACCCCCCAGTGCTTATGTGCTGCATGTAGGTCTTTTTTTTTTAAAACTTATTTAATTAATTAATTTATTTTTGGCTGCGTTGGGTCTTCATTGCTGCGTGTGGGCTTTCTCTAGTTGTGGCGAGCAGGGGCTACTCTTCATTGTGGTGTGTGGGCTTCTCATTGCGGTGGCTTCCCTTGTTGTGGAGCACAGGCTTCAGTAGTTGTGGCATGAAGGCTCGGTAGTTGTGGCGCATGGGCTCAGTTGCTCTGCAGCATGTGGGATCTTCCTGGACCAGGGCTCGAACCCATGTCCCCTGCATTGGAAGGCGGATTCTTAACCACTGCGCCACCAGGGAATTCCCTGCATGTAGGTCTTAAACCCCAACATTTCATGTGTTTTTTTGGTTCTGCTTGGTTCTTCTTCACGAGTCCATCGATCAAATTCCCCCTAAACCTGTATGCAGTATGTAGCCCTGAGCAAATTTAGTGAAATAAAATCATTGCTCATTTAATGTGGTATAAAAATTTTGTGGAGGAAGAGGATAAAGGAGAGGGAATTTCATGGGATTAAAAATGAGGTGTAAGGCCTTCCCTGGTGGCACAGTGATTAAGAATCCGCTTGCCAATGCAGGGGACACGGGTTCGAGCCCTAGTCCGGGAAGGTCCCACATGCTGCGGAGCAACTAAGCCCTTGGGCCACAACTACTGAGCCTGTGCTCTAGAGCCCACGAACCACAACTACTGTGCCTGCATGCCACAACTACTGAAGCCCATGTGCCTAGAGCCCGTGCTCCACAACAAGAGAAGCCACCGCAATGAGAAGCCCGCTCACTGCAATGAAGAGTAGCCCCTGCTCACCGCAACTAGAGGAAGCCCGTGCACAGCAACAAAGACCCAAGGCAGCCAAAAATAAATAAAATAAAATAAAGAAATTGTAAAAAATTAAAAAATAAAAATGAGGTGTATTTCAAGAAAATAAACCAAGGATTCTTTGGAACTCTTTGAGTACCCATAGATTTGAGACTTTATTATTATTTTTTGCTTAACATATGTGTCTTTTGCAGTAGGGTTTTCATTAATAAGATAATGCCCTCTCGTCTGTGATAATTGCTGTCATGGAGTGATTCTTATCTGCAAAACGGGAGCTCTGCTTTTGGAGTTCCATGGAAGGCCCTCCGTGTATTTTAGCTGTGTTGACCCCATCATAAGACACCTTTCTCTTTACCTCAGTGACTCCATTTCTGAAATATGACTCAGCAAGTGTCCTACCTCACAGGCTGTTGTGTGGAACGGCTCATGGCTGTGAAGGACTTCCTGCAGTGCAGCTTTCTGTTTAGTGCTTCAGTACGCTTTACTTGGATTTTCTCAAAGACTGATGTTCAAAGCAGTATGACGAGGTGGGCAGAAACCTTTTCAGAAATATTGAAGAAAATGATTACTAATGTTAGTTAATAGTCTTTACTTCTTCACCTGAAAATGGAGGCAACTTTGACCTTTGGTCACGTAGCAAATATAATGTTTCAGAATCTGAATGCTGACTGGCTTCTTTGTTGCTCTTAAAGACTGGATTCTAGCAACTAAAATATCGGTTGAGGTCATTATCATTATTAGTAACAGATTGAATGCATACAGTGTTCTATGCACTTCTCAGAAATAAAGACAAAGGCAAAAATGAGCATGGTTCTTTCAGGGTCAAACATTGTGTATTACACGTAGGAGAATGGCTCAGTATCAATAGAACACCTTAAGGATCTAAGCACAGTCCAGACCTGAACTTGAAATTTGAAATACCCATTGTAATATTGTGCATTAAAAATTATTAGTAGCACATAATTCCTGCTAAAGACAACAGTTCCTTAGGGGAATCCAGTGTAAAGTTAATTTTCAATGAATAATGTTGATTATCTAAAGTCAGGAGGGTATAACTCTGCATAAATGACATATGTCTTTCTTAGAATCTTCAAAGTAAACAGTATAGAAGCCCACAGGCCACAAATAAAGGTAGTCAGTTTATGTTTCAAGTACCTTTGCAATCTTGAATATTTTACAAAGAATTTCTTCGCCCTTCTTTCGGAAATTTCTTTCCTTTGTTTCCATTTTTGTTGTTGTTGTCGTTAGGTAATATCTTAGATAATAATATCTTTACCACGTAATTCTAATGTCAACATATATCTTTATTTCCTTTTGATTACAGAAATGAAAATGCTTTAGGAACTCAGAGGGAATATAGAATTATGAGCTGTGACTGGAATGAGAAAGACCTGATTTTAGTCCCTACTCTTTGATGTACCATCTTTATTACCTTGGTCAAGTTATTCGACCTTTTAAAGCTGTATCTTGTTCATGTGTCATGTTTGCTCCCTGTGAGGTGGTTGTGATGATTAAGTAAGCTTGTGTTCATACTTCTCTCAGTAAATGCGAGCTGTAGTTGTTCCAGCTATCTGTGGCCATCACCCTTCTGTTTGTGAAGACCCGGGTTGAGATTGGTTCAGGAAAAGGGAATGACTGATGATTGGACCAGGGATGGTACCCTTTTGTTCTTCGTTTAGTTGTTTCAAACATATTTATTGTTATGAGATGGGCATTGTGGTAGGCACTGTAGCAGATACAAGCAGGACAATGGAGAAAGGTGAGAGGGGCATTGTGATACGCGGATGGTATTAAAACCAGGGACAGAGGAAAGCTTGAATTGTGCTATAACTGTCTCTCCCTTCCATGGGATTTCTGATGGAGTTTTACACAAAGTTTCCAAGAGCATAATGAAACTCAACGACCTCTTTATAGTAGCTGTGCAAACCCAAATAAACCCAGTGCAATGAACTCCAGTAAAAGCTGGATTTGAACATATAATCTAGATTTGAAGCCTAAGGAGCATCTTCTATGGCCTTTCTGTTTCTCAGTTCTCAGTCTTAGGACCAGCCTGTTCAATGTGCCAAGAGAAAGGAGAGAAAGTCTGTAGGTCCTCACCCTGCTTACTCATTAACCAAGGATCAAAACAGGAATAAAATAGGGGAAAACCTCCTAGGAGACAAGCCCTCTTTGCTCTCCACTCGCTATGGATGCAAGAATATGGGGTGCGTTGCATGAGAGCTCCCTTTTAAGTCATAGTAACCTCTCTGACTAGTAAATGTGACCTCATCAATATCCCGGGCCCAACCCATTAAATTAGTGACCCCGTTGGTGCTGGTGGAAGGGGGATTATTAAGGACTTGGGCAGGATGCAAGGTGTGAGAAGGGGCAGGAGTGACCCTCCATGACTTTTGTCCTCTCAACTCATTGGGCTTAACAGCCAAGCCTGGGGTCAGTCAGAGGTGGACTGTATCCCCAGGAGGGTATGACCTATCATGATCAACAGAGACCTCCTTTCACCTTCCTGGGCTTCTTCCCTGATAACTACCCTTGCTCTGTGGTATCCCCCTGGAGCCAGTGACATGAGCCGTTCAGCTCTTTGTCTCTTGAAGCTTCTGAAGTGAATCAGGACTGAACGTTGATCAGTGTCTCCAGGAGAATTGTGGACATTAAGTCAAAAATTTGTTCCCTATTTTATTTCCCATTGCAAACCATGACTTACTTCATCATCCAGCTTTGCTCACCAGAGGAGGTTATACAACCAGCCCCAATAGGCCATTAGGAATACTTGGAATTTTACTATCACAAACTCCTTAATTAAAAAAAAAAACTGATTGAGTAGGTAATTAAAGATTTTAGAGACTATCAGTGTAGGTAGCTGGTGCCGTTAATGGTTTTAAGGCAAGGGCAGTATCCCAGGAGCCTTTGGAATGAGCCTCACATAGGTTGCTTCTTATGTATACAGAGTAAACGTGACTGCAGACTCATCTGATGAGTCACACTCACAGAAAAATAAAGCCAGTTTACTTAATGATGTCCTTGATGAAGTAATAAAAATGACTCATTTTATAAAACGTTGACCTTTGAGTACATGTCTTTTCAATATTCTATGTGACAAAATGGGGCGTATATATAAAGCATGTCTGCTGCACACCAAAGCACAATGGGAATCTCAAAGAAAAGCACTGTGTGATTGTTTGAGTTGTGAGCTAAACTTTTCCCTGGAAAACCATTTTTGCTCAAGAGTGTCTGGCAAACTGTGGGTTGTTCAGTGATGGGTTTTTGTCAGTCAGCTTCATGGAAATGTAGTGAGCCTGTCACTTTAAGAGAACCAATAGACTTTGTTGGCAATGATAAAATTTCAGCTTTCAAATGGAAATTAAAATTTTGGAAAACTAATTTCCACCACTTCGAACTTGACAACTTCCTGATTCTTGAGACTTTCCTGATGAGACTAACAAATGTTACTTTTGACATTGAATGGAAACAGAGGTGATGACGTGTAAAGGAATTTTTATTTTTATTTTTTTTAGGTAAGAAGTGGATTTATTTAGAGAGAAACACACTCCACAGATAGAGTGTGGGCCATCTCAGAAGGTGAGAAAGGCCAGGAGTTTTTAGTTTATTAGTTTGTTTTTATAATTTGAAGGAAGGAAGAAATAGTGTTATATACTAGAGAGAGAGAGCATTTGTTTTAAATTAGTTTTTTTGGTTGAAGTGTTCCATAAGGGAAAATGGAGTTTCTAGTGGATATTTTTAAAATTATTGATCACTTGAAAATTGCGGTAAGGTAAAAGGTAATCAGAACTTTCCATGAAGGAAAAGAAGCCTTTGGTTTTTTTCACTAGGGAAACAAGGAAAAAATGTATTCAAGAACAAGAAAATTATTTTTAAAATATTATCAAGGAAATTATCATTATTTGGGTCACTCAGAATGTCAGGCTGCCTGGAATTTATTAATTTACTCAATAATTTTTTATTGAGCACTTAATATGTGCCAGGAATTATTCTGGGCCAAGAGGCTATAGTAGTGAGTGAAACTGACAAAACCCCTGCCACCATAGAGCTTCCGTGTTAATTCTGGTAGGGGAATGAATATGGAAACGCCTTAGCAAAATACAAACCACTTCCAGGAAGGTTTTGTTTCTTTATTCTGTAAGAGCCCCTTGAGATGGAATTTACTTCCTGAATTTCTACTACTCTATTTGAAGCATGAGATATGATATAAGTGGATTATATTGATAGAGTGTATTAAATGTGCTATATTGACAAGATGGTTAAAAGTACTGAAAGTTCAGATTCAGAGTGAGTTGGCAAGTCTGAAAGCAAATCCTTTCTCTGTTCTTTTCATTTTTTACTCCATTGTTTTATTCCTGTTCCCCAGAAGAGGAGACATTTCTCCTGTCAACGTCATGTGATTTCTGGCAAGAATAAGAACTGACTTGGGAATGGCAATAACAACGGTGCGCTCACCGGGCAAGCCATCCTGCTGTGTGGCTAAACTCCATCTGTTCACCTTCAGTACAGGGGCTGGGGCAAGTCAATATTCACTTAGTTGCAGCACCTGAAAAAGTTTTATCTTACAAGCCGCATTCAGTCATCGTGTATATAGCTCACACACCATCAATAAGAAGACTCATTTCACCAGTGAAATAATATTATCTGCTAGTCTGAGAGAATGCAGGTCACTTAGATGAACATCTTTAGGTAGTAAAGTATAATCCCAGATGTCTTCTACTTCCTGTTTTCATGGTCTAAAATCCCAACTTCAGTGTATGTCTTTAGCCTGGAGGTGATGAAGCAAAAATAAGAAAATGAAACACATCTGCTCTGACGCCCCCTCCATAATTTGTTTATTTTTGCAGTAACTCTAGGGATGCCGTTGAAAATGAATTTTTATAATCTTTTTTTTAAATTGAAGTACAGTTGGTTTGCAATGTTGTGTTAATTTCTGCTGTACAGCAAAGTGATTCAGTTATACATATATATATTCTTTTTCATATTCTTTTCCATTATGGTTTATCACAGGATATTGAATATAGTTCCCTGTGCTATACAGTAGGACCTTTTTGTTTATCCATTCTATATATAATAGTTTGCATCTGCTTATCCCAAACTCCCAATCCATCTCTCCCCCACTCCCTCCTCCTTGGCAACCACAAGTCTGTTCTGTACGTCTGTGAGTCTGTTTCTGTTTTGTAGATAGGTTCATTTGTGTCATATTTGAGATTCCACATATAAGTGGTATCATATGGTATTTGTCTTTCTCTGTCTGATTTACTTCACTTAGTATGATAATCTCTAGGTCCATCCCTGTTGCTGCAAATGGCATTATTTCATTCTTTTTTATGACTGAGTAGTATTCCGTTGTATATATGTACCACATCTTCTTTATCCATTCACCGTCGATTGACGTTTAGGTTGCTTCCATGTCTTGCTATTGTGAGTAGTGCTGCTGTGAACATTGGGGTGCACATATCTTTTCGAATTATGGTTTTCTCTAGATATATGCCCAGGAGTGGGAGTGCTGGATCATATGGTAGCTCTGTTTTTAGTTTTTTGAGGAACCTTCATACTGTTTTCCATAGTGGCTGCACCAACAGTGTAGGAGGCTTCCCTTGAGAAAAAATCCTTTTTGAGATAGGGAATGTGGAAGCTCATATTAAAAGAACTGTATTTTACTTCACCTAAGATGGGGAAGCAGGACACAGTAATTATATACATAGCTTATGCAATACCATATCACTCATAAATGACAGGTCCAAATTTCAAACCCAAGATTGTTTTGTTTGTTCACGTTCTTTCCGCCACACTCTGTTTTCTCCCGTGGGGAGAGAAAGAGGTGGCTGCAGTTCTTTACAGCACCTCTGAAAAAAACATGTCCCTATCCCCACTGATACGGAAAAATCTAGTACTACCCTTACAGCCTTTAAAATAGGTATGAAATTCTTTACTAGTGGAGGGGAGTTTGTGTCGTGCTTATAAGTCAGTCTGTTTCTTCTTCAGAAGCTTTCTCGTGATATTGGAATTATAAGTAATTTGGTTTGTATATATGGGGAAGTGAAACACTTGGGAAAGCCCATACATTGGCCTTAGACACTCCCATCTTTGGGAAGGTCTCAGTTTTGCTAGTATTGCGCCTGTTTGTTTGCAGAAGCTCATGCAATTCTGTAGGCACAAGTCCTTCTTCCCCATTGTGAGAGCTGGCAGAGCAAATCTCACAAAGGACTTGTGAAGTAATGATGATGTATTTGTGTGAACAACAAGAGCTCAGAAAAAAATAATGTTTGGATCTTGGAAGTGACACTCTAGTAAACCATGAGCATGGTTATGGAGCACCAGCTTTAAGGGTGAAAGAAAAGAGTGTGTGATGTCATTTCCTATGGCCTACTTATTATGCCCATTTCCACCCTCCCCACACAGGTCCCAGATCTAAGAAACAAAGATACCATTCATCAAGGCTGTGTTCTTTCGAATTTGATGCTTATCCAAAATTTCCTTCAGTTTTGCAATTATAGGGGATAATGTGGTTCCCCCAAATTCCTATTCTGCCCCCCTCTTTTGGAAAAGCAATACCTCCAAATGAACTTCATAATAAGAGGCTTTTGCGTTTTCAAAAACTGAGGGGCAGTGCCAGTGACCAGGAGCAGAGGGTATGGGCAATGAAGGAGCGGTGTGGGACATGCACTTCCAGAGGAGATGGAAAAAGAGCCTCAAGCTGGTGAGGCCAAATTGTACACTGAAGCTGAGACACACGGTCCTAGTTCCAGAGAAGAGTCTTCCTACAGGTTTCTTTACAGAGGCCAACATCTCCGTTTTGATTTCAGGAAATCCCCAAAGAGGAAATGAGATGTTGCAGGCTTTGGGCTTTGGGGACAGACTCACCAGAGAGATACATTTCAACAGCCTAAAAATTGCTCTTCTTGGCTTCTGAGGACATGCAGCCGAGCCACGGTGAGCCCCCCTTCCTCCTTCTGTCTGCAGCTGGCTCGGGTGCCCGGCGTGTCACCACCCAGCACCCCAGAACCAGTGTTTCCTAAACACAGCCACATTCCTCCCCTCGACACAGGACCTCTCTGCTCATGTTGCACTAGTCTGTAACAAGCTAGAGGGTCATTCACGAAGGGCATGGAGAACAAGGAGAAAACAACCCCTAATCTTGTGTGGACTGGGAAGAATCCGTTTTGGCAGGCACCGGACGGGGACTGCTGTAGAACTCGGGGTTGAAACAGTCTGATCTCAGCGCTGGCAGCCTCTGCGATGACCTTGGAAAAGACCTTGTATCAACCTGATCAGAACCTCCAGACAAAACACGTGAGTTCAGCCAAACATTTGAATGTTTCCGACGTTCGCCTGTTCTCCATCACGGAGAGACAGTCTTCATGGCGCTGGACTTCAATTTGACCCTCAAAAAAGCTGTTGAGAAGGGGTCCCTCTCTACTCCCATTCTCTCCTTTTCCAACACCCCCATAAACAAATTATGGGGACATGGTTGGGCAATACAGGTATATCAAGCTCTCGTCCAATCTACATATTACCTGGAATACAGTGGAGGTGGATTTGGGTTAATTTGGAGAGGACTGGAAAGTGACACCAAGACAGGGACCTTGAAGTGTCACCAGGATTTACAGATCTTTCACAATGCTGTTCTTCGCATATGTACTTGCTGCCTCGCAATGAAACAGAGAACTTGGTCTCGGGAAGTGCCCAGCTTCCCTCACATCTTGTGTTTACATGTGTCACATATTTCTTCAGGGCACTGCCCACTGGGGTAACAGATTAATCTGAGGTAGTTATTAATTGTTTGATGTCTGTTATATGGGAGGATAGGATGGTGCCAGGGTAAATGATTTGAGAATAGCCAGGGGTGAGCGACAGCATTGCTGTTTTCTCATCTCCCATGGACTTCAGACCTTCCAAGTGAGCTTGGCAATTACCTAAAAAGAAAGGAGTGACGTGGTTTTACCCAGTGGGGGCTTTCATTGTCCATTTGGGTCCCTTCGTTTACTGCATCTCAAAGAAACCATGACAACCGTATTTGTCTCCATTTCCTCTCCCCTCGATGCTTCTGGCTCCATCTGTTCAATACTCACCAATGGAGTCAACATTTGGTCTCTTTTCTTATTATAAACAAAAGTGCACTTATGTGAGTTCATTTTTTGAAGAAACATAAAATAAAATAAAAACGGAAAGGTTGTGTTTGGCTTGATAAATTGTTCAATACCTTCTCTACACCTCCTCTTTCTTAATTTTCACTGACTCGTGACATGTTCATTTATTTGATTTGTCAGAAGGTGCCTGTGCAGTGTGCAGAGATGTGTCATCCCAGGAAAACAAAACCAAAACCAGAACTCCTGCTTTGTAGGTAGATATCTGTGTGATGAAAAAATGCCTTCTCTGTTTTCAGTCATGGTGTGCACGTCTAGATCTAACCATATGCCTTTCACTTCCAAAACCTCAGATAGTGGAAGGTGGGTTTGTCTTCTGAAGCTTTCTGCAAGCTCTTAGGGTCACGTGGCTCTTTGATGAGCCCTGCACAAGAAAGCAGTAACTAAGAGGAGGAAATAAATATATGGCTCAACTCCAGTGGGACACCAGTGGGACCTCTTTTTTTGTGGTGTAGGGTGTCCTTTTACATTTGAGTCCCACTGATGAAGTAGTCCAGGACAGAGCCATCCCAGGCTCAGGGGTCCTGGCTTGGAACTAGTGTTGCCTTTGCTATTAACTACCTTTGTGACCTTGAGCAAAGCATTTTACCTCAGTACGAATCCCAGTTCCTTCATATGTAAAATGAAGTAGAACTAGATGACATATAAGCCCCCAAAGAGCTTTTTTATTTTTTAAATATTTATTTGGCTGCGCCAGGTCATAGTTGTGGCACGTGGGATCTTCGTTGCTGCGTGTACGATCTTCAGTTGCGGCATGCGGGATCTAGTTCCCTGACCAGGGATCGAACTTGGGCTCCCTGCATTGGGAGCGTGGAGTCTTAGACACCAGGCCACCAGGGAAGTCCCCTGCAAAGAGCTGTAAGATGGTACTATTCTGTTTCATGGCTAAACACTAAACACTAGCTGGTGATTCTGCGAGTTTTCCTCTCCTACCCCTGTGATACAGTTCTTGCCTCTGTCCTCTTCTTATCTCACTCCATAACTTTTCTCATCTATCTTGTCCACTTCGCATTTTCAACTATCATTCGTATACTTAAGACAAAACGTCTTAAAAAATGAACTTTTACTGCATTATAATCACATAAACTACAGTGTACCCATCTCAAGTTCAATAAGTTTTTTTCAGATGTATACAGCTGTGTGTCCTCCGCCACAGTCAAGATGTAGAACATGTATATCACCCCAGTAAGACCCCTTGTTCTCCTTTCTAGTCAATACTCCCCCATTCCTGGCCCTAGACAATCAGGGATCTGTCTTCTGACATCAAACATTTTTTTCTCCTCAAAGCCACGCTTCTAATCATGATCAAAGTGTATGTTCAACTACCCACTGGGAAACTTGAGTTAGATTCAACCCAGGCCCCTTGACCTTAACGAGATGGAAATTGAGATCTTTCTCCATAGATCGGTCTGTCAAATCTCTAAAACTACACATCCGACCATCCTCTCTCTCCATGTTAACCCATCCTATTTAGCAATCTACTCTTTTAACGTATTCACATCAGTTCCTTCCTTCTGCCACTGTTTTGTGTAGGACCCCTCACCAACCACAGTCTAGTCCCACCAAGTTCAGGAGCTCCATGAGTCTCTTCCAAGGTAATGCCCCACATCCTTCGACCTTGCAGCTCAAAGACCTTTGCATAGCCTTTCCCCAATTTATTTACATGGTGTCAACTTTGTAGTCTGCTCACTTTGGGACCTTTCTTTCAACAAAAACCTTCCTCTTGTAAATCAGACACTCCCTAGCTTAATATCCTTTAATAGGCACACATTCCCTCTGGGATAAAGACTCTTCTGAAACATCCCTTCCCTGACTTTCTAAGCTCACCTCTTACATCTTCCCCGTTTATTAGCATGCCCCTGTGCTCTGCTGTACCAAACTAACTGTACATTGCCTGAACACTCCATGCTTTCTTCAGACCTCTGCATCTTTGTGTACACTTTTATTTCCTCTGCTCGGAATATCAGTTTGATGAATCCCTATTTATGCTTCAAGACTCAGCTCAAATGATTTCCTCAGTGAAGCCTTCCCTAGTACCCTCAAAGACTATTATTATTTTCTCTTCTTTTCCTTCATTACACATTGTATATTTCTCCTTTGTAATCACCAAGATTATACTCCAGTGTAGAGAAGGAGGGAACAGGACAGCCCATTCCCCAAATGGTCTTGACAGTTGACAGGGTAAGCTCACATGTACATACTTACATGTGTGCACAGCCCCATACCCACAGGGAACGAGGAAGAACATTGAAGAGTTTTTGATTTGGGGGTCTACCTTCTAGCTCATTTAAGAGTTTCAATGAGGAGGAAGGCTTTGGGAGTCGCTCCTGCCACAGTTCATTAACTTCTCCTTGTCTGGTCTGTCTCAACTGGTATGAGACTTAGCACGTTTACTTTTTGTTGCCCACTCAGGGTCTGCTTCTCTCTGCAGGTGAGTCTCCTCGCACTGCTAAGCCCTCTGCTGGATGCCGCCCCAGGTGGAGGGAAGGAGGCTTCCCTGATATTCTGGACGATGTAGCATCTGCAATCCCATAGGCATGTCCTGTAGATTGTCCTGCTAAAATACGATGTGTCTCCTGTTCCCTCCTCTCATCCTTGTCTGGTGTGCATCTGAGATCAGGAGGAGAAAAGTGAGATGGGAAAAACTGATCCTGCAATGTCTCTAAGAGGACTTACTGTATAGCCACTTTAATGATCTGTTTACATGTTTGTCTCCTGCAGACTAAGTATCTTGAAGGTCAGATGGTGGTTTTTTTGTTGTTTTTGCGGTAGGCGGGCCTCTCACTGTTGTGGCCTCTCCCTCTGCGGAGCACAGGCAGAGGGAGTGAAAGTAGTATTACTCTGATTTTTGCAGATGGGAAAACAGATTCAGCGTGTCAAATAACTTATCCAAATTTACAGCAAGTAAATAGCTGAGTCCAGATATAGAGCCAAGTTCATGACCATTCTGCAATATACTTTTTTTTTTTTTTTTTTTTTTGCGGTACGCGGGCCTCTCACCGCTGTGGCCTCTCCAGTTGCGGAGCACAGGCTCCGGATGCGCAGGCTCAGCGGCCATGGCTCACGGGCCCAGCCGCTCCGCGGCATGTGGGATCTTCCCGGACCGGGGCATGAACCCGTGTCCCCTGCATCGGCAGGCGGACTCTCAACCACTGCGCCACCAGGGAAGCCCTGCAATATACTTTTTAAAGAAACAGAATTGTTCCAAAGCATGTACTTAGAGATCCCTTAGCTGACAAAATAAAATGGACAAGCAGCACTTTTTTGGTCATGGAATTGGTATATTCTTCATGTCATCTGAATGTTATGTCTGTTCCATGTTGGTCATTTGTGCAGTGTATAATCCAAGGCTCCGCTTTTAATTGGTGATTAAGAGAGACGGGTTTGTTGGTTTGACACTGAACCAAACTCTCAGATGACAGAACATGATGAGCCTCTATTGATCTAGAAGTTTATCCAGAACAATAAGGTGAGTACTCCAGAGAGGAAATTTAGCTCACTATTAGGCATTTTGAGTGCCTCTCACAGAGTTTTCTCTTTTTCTTTCCCTCGCACTGAGTGGTAGGCTATTATTTAAAAATGTATTAAATACCAAGTTCTGTAATTGCCTGGTTACTATCATCTTTCCTCTTTTCACTCCCCACTTTTCCCCCTGCCATCAGGATGACACTTCCTTCAGGCACTCAAATATTTCATCCCTCAAAAATGGAGTATAAAAACACATTAAAATATACCACACATGGTGATTGTCAGAAGAAAATCACCCAGAACCTTGATCTCAGACTTATCTTTCAAGTGATATAAATCCAATTTATCTCACTCCCAAGTTTCTTTGAATTTTAGTGTCTCAATCACCGTATGGTAACATTGCTCTCCAGAGTAATTTAATAAAAAGATGAAATTACCCCACATACATTTTTAACTGCACCTCTTTCGATCAAATAGGTTGATGTCAGAAGAGTATTCTTTCCTGAATCAATGGCAAATATGTTTTTAATACAAACTATGTTAGTCCAGAAGAAATCTGTTGGTGCAACAGAATACTCAAGAAAAATATACTCTTTTGGCTAAATTATGAGTCCCTATTGCATTAGACAATTTCACATTTCACATTAAATCTTTATTTCGATGCTTCTTATTTTTCAGCTCTGTTTATTCCTGGGGCCCATATAGGGTGTCAAAGATATAAAAATATCATAAAACCAGGCCATAAATGAAATTAATTTTAGGTGCAAAGTAACTTACCTATGTATGGAAGTAAATTCTACTGATCACTTTTACTGAGTAAGGGATTTGCATATTGTCTCCGGGATAATTTGGTAACTGCTATCTTGGGTTGTTTTCTGTCCTTTTGATGTGTGTCTGTAGTCTCTAAAACATCTTAGATTTTAGCTGGAACATCCACTCTGGGGGCTCTGAAGTGGAGCTCATCTGCTTTTCTGCAACATAACCTTCATCTGTGTTTTTGTTTTGCCTCTGCCAGTGAAGGAAAAAGGTCAGGGCATTAACCTCTCCCTCCATTAGAAGGATGCATTTCTGCTTTCATCTGATTAGCTGCTGTAATTTGAAGCTTTCAGTGCCTGCAGATAAGGTGGGAGGCTGGCAGCAGGAAGGGCCATGGGAGGCTTTCAGAAAGCACACTGAGAGCTGTTATCCTGAGTTTCACTCAAAAGATCAAATGTCAGGCCTGCTCACCCCAGCCTGATCCTCAAATTCTTGCATATTCATTAACCGTCACTACGTAGTTACTTGGGGAAGTTGTAGCGAGGCTTCAGACAGTTTCTGTAGGTCTCAGGGCACATGGAACCAAAGCAGCCAGTAATGAGTTCAGATCTCTTAGCACAGCTTGTTCTCAGGGGCAAAGGGTTTATGTAGCCGTCTTCTTTCCCTCTTTTAAAACATAAAAGTCAAAATCTGAACATCTTAACTTGATTGCATTTATTCATGGAGTTTAGTTTAGTGATCTCTTTGGTATTAGCAGGCAAAGGAACTAACAGGGAAGATGGGACCTGCTATTTCTGGAAGCCTGAAAAGACCTCTGTAAATTCCCAGCATGATGCGGTGATGGTTTTCACAGGCAAAGGGCTTGAAGGTACCAGCATCACATTTTTACATCTCTCTACTCTACCACTTCCCCAAATATGAGAGAAGAACACTTGTACTTCTTAAAATAAGGCCAGATAGTCTCTGAACACTTTTGCCTGACTAGCAAGATGATGAATATGAAAGAGATTCTGTTTCAAATTTTTGGAGTTGGATATTTTCTTTTCTAGAATGCTCTCCCCTTTTTCCTAGGACAATTCCAGCATAAGAAGCTGTTTGTGAGAAATAACCACAGAAGTAAAATCCCTTCCACACAAAGAGAAAACCCATGGACTTGAAATATCTACTCAGTTAGTTCTGGAAGCAAGGCTGGACTTGGTAAAATGGAGGAGGTCAGATAATAAACTTGGGGTCTGGCTCTCTCTTATTTTACTTCTTTGGTTTCCACATCAGTAAAATAAAAGAGTTATCTACTTGGTTATTGCTAATACCTATTCTGGTTTTAGTATTCTATGATTGGTGAGGCAACATATTTCAATTTACAACTGGCAAACATTAAGCTTGTATATTGCCATTCTTACTGGTTATATTCATGGCAGACAACACTAATTAATTGTGAAAACTTTTCCTGCCAACCTTGGAATTCTAAGGCCTTAGAATCCTTTTCATCACAGAATTGCAAGCATCTATTATCCATCAGATGAAGACAAAACTTACATGCCATTCCAGATATAATGAACAGAGAGGTGGTGACAAGGCAGGGGACTAGACGGAGATTTTGTCCTGTGTCTGCTTTTATACATCTGTGTAACTCTCAAGAAGGCAATTAAATATTTTAAAATTAAATTTGATATAGGTTTTTGTGTGAAAATAAGTTTTTATTTCCCTGGGATAAATGCCCTGAAGTGCAATTTTTGGGTCATATGGTAATTGCATATTTAGTTTTTAAAGAAATTGGCAAACTTTTTCAGAGGGGCTGTAACATTCCCATCAAATATATATGAGTGATCCAGTTTTTTTGCATCTTCACCAGCATTTAGTATTCCCACTATTTTTAATTTTTACCATCTTGATAGGGGTGTAGTGATATCTCATGGTGGTCTTAATTTGCATTCCCCCAATAGCTAATAATGTTGAACATCTTTTCATGGGCTTTCTTTGCCACCTCTATATCTTTTTCTATGAAATATCTCTTCGTGTCTTTAGCCCATATTCTAATTGAATTGCTTCCTTTTTTATTGCGGAGTTTTGAGAGTTTTAAAATATATTCTAGATACTAGTCCTTTGTTGGGTAAGTAGTTTGCAAACATTTTCTCCCACTCTGTAGCTTGTCTTTTCACCCTTTTAACAGGATCTTTTGCAAAGCAAAAGTTTTTGATTTTGAATTTATCATTTTATGACTTTAATTTTAATTATAATTAATTCCTTTTAGGATCTGTGTTTTGGTGTTAAGTCTGAGAACTCTTTGCCTAGACCCTAGATCTCAAAGATTTTCTCTTGTTTTTTCCTAACAATTTTTTAGTTTTACATTTGATATTTAAGTTTGTGATCTATTTTAAGTTAATTTTTATATAAGGTATAAGACTTAGCTCGAGGTTCTTTTTTTTTTTTTTTTGCCTGTGGATATCCTGTTGCTCCAGTGCCATTTGTTACAAAGGCTATCTTTCCTCCTTTGCACCTTTGTCAAAAACCACTTGGGCATATTTGTGTGAGTTTATTTCTGGATTCTCTATTCTGTTTTATTGATCTATGTGTTTATTCCTCCACTAGTACTATACAGTCTTTAGTACTATAGCTATATAGTAAGTTCTGAAATGAGTAGAATGATTCTTCCCATTTTATTCCTCTTTTTCAAAATTGTTTTAGTTCTAGTTCCTTTGCATTTACATATAAATTTTAGAATAATCTTGTCTATATTTAAAAAAAAACTTGCTGACATTTTGCTAGGAATTGCATTAAAACTATATCAATTTGGAGAAAATGGACATTTTTATTGTGTTCAGTCTTCTAATCCATCAATATGGCATTTCTCTCCATTTATTAAGATGTTTGATTTCTTTCTTCAGTTTTTTTTTTTTTAAAGCGTTTTATTTTATTTTATTTTTTTTTGCGGTACTTAGGCCTCTCACTGTTTTGGCCTCTCCCGTTGCGGAGCACAGGCTCCGGACGCGCAGGCTCAGCAGCCATGGCTCACAGGCCTAGCCGCTCCGCGGCATGTGGGATCTTCCTGGACCGGGGCACAAACCCGTGTCCCCTGCATCAGCAGGCAGACTCTCAACCACCGCGCCACCAGGGAAGCCCTCTTTCTTCAGTTTTGTGTAGTTATAGCATATGAGTCTGGAACATGTTTTGTTATATTTACCCCTATGTATTGTTTATAAGTGGTATCGTATTTTTAATTTTTGGTGTCCATATGTTCACTGCTACTATAGAGAAATACAATTGATTTTTGTATATTTATCTTGCTGAACTCACTTATTAGTTCCCAGAATTTATTTTGGGTTCCTTGGGATTTTCTGTGTAGATAATCATTATGTCATCTGTAAACAGAGACAATTTTATCTCTTCCTTTCTGATCTCTATGTCTTTTTTTTCCTTTTCATGCCTGATTTCATTGATTAGAACTTCCAGCACTATGTTGAATAAGAGCTATGAGAGTGAATATTCTTGTTTGTTCCTGATCTCAGGGAGAAAACATTCAGTATTTAACCATTAAGTATAATATTAGCTGTAGGTTTTTTGTAGGTGCATTTTATCAAGTTGAGGAAGTTCACCTTATTTCCTATTTTTCTGAATTTAAAAAAAATTTTAAAGTCACGAATGGGTATTGAAATTTATCAAATGCTTTTTCTGCATTGATTGATATGATCATGTCATATTTTTTAGCCTGCTAGTATGGTGGATTACATTGATTTTTTAAAAATATCGAACTATTCTTGCATCCCTGGATTATACTCCACTTGGTCATAACATTTAATTTAAAAAATATATTTATGAATTCTCTATACTAATATTTCATTAAGGGATTTTGTGTTTACATTCATGAGGGATATTGGCTGTAGTTGTAATTTTTTCTTTTGTACTTTGTCTGGTTTGGGATCAGAGTAATACCTGTTTCATAAAATGAATCAGGGAGTATTTCCTCCTCTTCTATTTGCTGGAAGAGATTATGCCTGGGGGTCTGCCCTCTCCCCCTTCTTTCCCTTTTGGCAACCTTGTCGTTGCCTCAGCCCCCTGCCTTGTCCCTTCCATGTCCCTGC
Source organism: Grampus griseus (assembly GCF_964374135.1). Classification (NCBI taxonomy): domain Eukaryota; kingdom Metazoa; phylum Chordata; class Mammalia; order Artiodactyla; family Delphinidae; genus Grampus; species Grampus griseus. The sequence goes on along the minus strand of NC_139015.1, from coordinate 25,602,420 downwards.
TAAAGTCCACTGTTGAGTAGAGCAACTTGTCTTAGTTCTTGCCCCACATCAGGAGTAGTTCTGTATTCCACTGTGATTTCCATGACTTCATTTGCCATTTTGTTTTGACCTGGTCAAGAGCTGGCATAGACCTTTCTTAGGTCTCAAGTCCTAGAGTAGCCTCCAAGCTCCCTGAATCCTTTTCTATGTTATCCTCAAACCTCCCCATCCCAAAGACCCAGTGGTGTTGCTAGAGCTGGCTCTTACTGGCTCATGAGAACCAGCTGTCAAATTTTTAGGAATGTTGTGAGCTGGTTGTTAAAAACAGTCACTATTAAAAATTAAATTATACAATATTACAATTAGATAAACTGTTTAAAAACAAAGGTTAAAAACACTCAAAACTTCATTGCTTCTTGATTATTTTGCTACAGGTTTCTATTACCTGTACCCTTGAGGTTATGTACTTCTATTTTACCTGCGTGGTAGAAATACTATAGAGTTGTGTGCTGCTGCACATCTTCCCAACTTCACAGGCAGTGATGCCTCCTCAGGAGCTTGAAACTGGTCTTGGTGGGAGTATTTACAACATGGAAGCTGGAAAATGCCACAGATCAGGTCGAGAGTTATTGTTTTGTTGATCAACTAGACTTAAGAAAATGATGGAGAAGTGCTATTAATGCAGATTAAACTTTTGTGTCATGTCGTTACCTGTTACATTATAAATAGTCCCCAAATTGAAGAAGTAGTCTTCCAGTATTCAAAACTGTCGTCCAGTTTCACAAAGAAGTCGTTCTCATGTCCTTGAGTAATGAGTGGTGTCCTAACGTATGTTTGTGCTGTTTCATTGTTTTATTCATTAACGTAAACAAAAATACCAACCAACGTTCATGTCAGAACTACATTCATGCCATCAGTGACATGAATGGAGTTTTGCTAAATTGCATACTCAACAAGCATTTTTTCAGAGACTATTTTTGTCAAAACATTGTCGAATTGCAATTATGGATTAACAACCGATAAGAGTTTGGCAAAATAAGAGAAAGTATTCTGTGAGAATAAATTTCTGTTCAGAATTGACACCAAAACCTGTTATTGTTATTGATAAATCATGTGCTGCATAGCCTTTATATGAGTAAAATTTATAATATATGTGTTTACTCACGTATTTTTTTTCCTGGAGAGCCAGTTGTTGAACTTTTATCAGCATACTACGGTGCAGACCTTAATCCTTGTCAAGGTACTTCTGACATTTTATTTTAAAGGGTCCTTTCACAACCAGAAGTTGCACTTCCGTTAAAGCTGTGTGTGAAAAAGTTTTGCTCACTTGACTCAATTATTCTCAAAGCCTTAACATGTAATCCACCAATCCACCAGCAGGTGTCACTGTGGTGTAGGGTCACAGTCAGAAGGACTCCAGTTTTGAGCTTCCTAGAGAAGTATTGTTGGAGTTGAGCTGCTTCCAATTAAGTTACACACTGAACATCTCCTCAAGTCTCTTTACAGAAAGACATGTCACACCCAGGTTCTCCGAAAGCAGGCAGCACAGTAACTGAGGCATAATCTGCTGGTTCTGTTTGCTTACTTGTTTTGCATTTTTAATACTGCTATTACATATATGTTCAGAAAGCCCCAGATACCTTGTGTTTAGCTCTAGAGCTGTATATGGCTTGCTGTTCAAAGTGTGGTTCACGGACCAGCATCCCAAGCATTACCTGGGAGCATGTTAGAAATGCCGCGTCTCAGGCCCTGCCCCAGACCTACTGAACAAGAATCTGCATTTTATTAATGTCACCAGGGCTCCTAATGCACATTCAAGTGAGTGTGAAAAGCACTAGTGTAAATGACCCTTACGTTGACAGTTACTGTGAAGCTAAGATAAGAACAAGGTGGAAACATAACTTTCAGCTTCATTGGTCAAGAAAATAAAGTTAGTGGGCAAGAGAGCAATATTTCCCAAGAGAGACGTCTGATACTTTCCTTCGTGCGTGTTAGATTGCCTATCCTTTTTCTTTCTTTTTAAAAAATTTTTGGACAGAAGGACCTTCCTGGATTTTTTTCTGCACAACCTGGCCTCGGCTAACTTCCCCAGTGTTATCTCTCGCCACCTCCCTTCCACACTCTGTATTTCAGCCACACTAAATTACCTGCCAGTGCGACCTTCTTAAAACTCCCATCTGATAAATTTCTCCACGCTTAAGGTGGCTTCCTGTAGCTCTTAGGATAGAGACCAAAATCTCTGCCATGTTTTACAAGGGCTCCTAAGATCCAGCCCTGTCACGCTCTGTGGTCTCCCTCCTCAGCGCCTCTCTCCTCCTTAGACTCACTGTTTAGCCTCAAGTGCTCTCTCTACCTCTCTCTCTATCCTGAGACTTGGTCCATTCTGTTTCCTCTCCCTGGAATGCTCTACCTGCTACCCCAACTCATCTATTGCTTGACTGACACCTTCCTTAAAGTACTTGGGGGGCCTTTTGCAAATCCCTTAGGTGCATGAGTGTCCTTCATCCGATGACCCTCTAATACTTGCATTTTCATTTCATAGTGTTTCTTAGATTTCGACTGTTTCTTAGATGTATCTTTTCCCTGGTAGACCACTTGTGTATAAAGGATGGGAGTATGTCTGTCTTGTGCATCCAAAGAGTCTACCATGGCCATCAACACCTTACCTGTCTGGTCCTTGATCTTTCTACTTTCACCACCTCCTGCCACTCTTGCCTTCCCGCTTCCCTTGTTCTCCCTGCTCTTCCCCAAACATACCAAGTACCTCTTGCCACAGGTCTTGGTCCTCGCCGATCTTCTGTGTGGCTCCTTCCTCATTTTCTTTAGCCTTTTATGTCTTTCCACCCAACCCTAGCAGAGTATCTAGAGGCAGCCTTCATGGGAGGTGTGGTGATATGCCTTGGTTTAGGTCTTGTAGCACATTTGCCTTTTGTTGGATTGCTTGTTGTCCACGGATAAACAGGAAGTAGCTGGTCTGTATTGTATACATTTTATAACGGTGTGGCTCTGAGCAAAATTCCCTTTCCCCACGAACATCAGGTTGCTGAGGTCTGCTTCTCCGCAGGCTCAGATGAAGATGATGTAGAAGAGAATGGAGAAGAGGTTGCCATTGCCTCTGGGGAGTAAAGAGCCGGGGCAAAGGAGACTTGGAAGATGAGGGGACTGAATAGCAGTGAGGATTGTTTATTGTTATTTGGTTTATCTATTAAAGTCTGAGAAATGTCTAAGACCTTTTCCTTCCTCATTACTCACAAGTTTACAAAAATAATATTATTGATGCAGGGAAGAGACTAAAATGAAGCCCAACAATCCAAGTTGGGCTTTTTCTTGGCGTGAAAAGAAAAGCTGTTGTTTTGAGAACAAACGTGTGTCTCCATTCTTTCCTTCATTCAGCTCCCTGCTTAGAGAGCACCCACCCTATGCAACGTCTTGCGTTTTCTTACGCTGACTGCAACACTTACACACACCAAACCTCCAGCCCCTGATGAATTTATCCTTCAAAGCCTTGCAAGTTAAACTTGCATGTTAAACTGTTCCTATGGGAAACCTTTCTCTGATTTATTCCCAATGAAGAATTCCTCACTTTTTCCCTACCTTGATGTGTATAGTTTTATTCACATGATTTAGTTTAACACGTAGTTACTTCAGCAAATATTTGTTAAGTGTCTACCCTGTTCCAGGAAATGTGCCAGGTGCTGGAATGATGAATGTGAAAAAGCATAGTGCCTCCCTCCAAGCGTTCGCAGGCAGTTTGAGAAGCCCACTCTCGATGGACGAGACAGAACGAAAACCTCAAACTCAGAAACGTGAAGTAGCATGGTGTGTCCAGAAAGCAGCCCCTGGCTTGGTGTGACCGGAGTGTAGGTTATAAGGAAGGGATGATGGGGGAGCATAGTGAGAGATGAAGGATGAGGCAGGCAGTAACAATAATAATATTAATATTAACTACTACTACATTTATTTGCCAGGCACTGAGCAAAGTAGTTCACAATAGCACAGAGATGTTGAGTAACCTGTGTAATACCACACAGCTTGTTGGCGGTGGAGCCAGAGTTTGTCCCAGGTATGGTGCAGTATGAGAATTTGAATTTTATTATAGGTAAATCATCAGGCCAACAAGCATTGAATGGACCCCATCTATGCATGAAACACTTTTCTAGCTAATATGCATGTCTGTCTTCCCTATGAGTTTGATTTCTCTGAGGGATGGAAATCTTTTCCTATTTATCTTTGTCAACCTCATAACTAAGGGAGTGCTTGGAGTGAAGCAACCATTATAAGGAATTATCGTTCCTTCTCCCTTCTTCCATCCTTGCCTTGCTTAGAGCAATGCCCTTCTACCTAAGGATTAGAGCTTCCTCTAATCAATAACCCCAGCATCTTCTCATCTCTTCCCTTTAGAGCTAGTGAGAAGATTTAGAAGGTAAAAGGGATTGTCATTCTTTTATTTTCCCTTAGGTCATGCTTTTTCTTAAGTGAATCTTTGGACAGAGAGCAGCTAAGATGTTCTTTGAAGAGGAAAGACCCATTTTTAAGAAATACCAAAGTCTAGTGTTATGCTGATGGCAGACGAGAAGCGTATGAAACCTTACAAGAACACCCCATGACGAACACTCACAATTCTTGGCTGCCCGCATTTACTTTAGAGTGAAATGAAAATGACGGGACCTGGTCACCTCATGTGATGAATGGGGCAATCAGCCTAGTGTTACCTTTGCAGTACCAAGAAGTTGTGTCATGGAAGTAATGGTCACGGGTCCAGCAGCAGAATGAGAAAAAGGAGAAGTATTAAGGAAAAAGGAACTCCTAACTTTCCAGATCCTACGTAGAGAGATCAGCCTCTCTTTTAATAGACCTTGTGAGAATTAGTTGTTTTTTTTTTTTTCCCATCGTTATGAAGCTTTTATTAAGGGCCTCCTGGGAAGTAGTGCTCATGGGAAGTTGTTTGATTATTTATTTTTTTTAATAAATAAAAAATGTAGAGTTAACAGTGTTGTGTTAGTTTCAGGTGTACAGCCAAGTGATTCAGTTAGGCATATAAATGTATCCATTCTTTTTCAAATTCTTTTCCCATTTAGGTTATTACAGAGTGTTGAGCAGAGTTCCCTGTGCTGTACAGTAGGTCCTTGTTGGTTGTATATTTTAAATATAGCAGTGTGTACATGTCAATCCCATATTCCCAATCTATCCCTCTCCCCACCCCTCCCCGCTGGTACCCATAAGTTCGTTCTCTAAGTTGTGAGTCTGTGAGAATTAGGTTTTGTCTAAGAAGATTCTACTGTTGCTTTGCTTTCTGAAAACATACTTGAACATAATCAGTTACTATTCTTAGACCCTCTAGATGTTCTATATTTCAGCTTTTCCCATAGATAAATATGACGTATCGATAGCAATATGCCTTCCCCATCTTTTCCATTCTGAAATACTTACGTATTTCTAAAACTGTGCCATGTGATTCTTAGAGGTGGGAAAGGAAAGAAATTGATTGGGAATGATAGGACACTTGACACAGAAATTTGACATACGGTACATTGATGGAAAAGCACAGAATGTAGGCAGGCTATACAGTTCCTGGGTGTTGTGTACACAGCCTAACAGTCTCTGGAAGAGTACAATACATTTTAATATTATGTCCAATAGATTCACTAGGCCTTACATAAATACCTAAATGTTAAGGGAAACATCACAGTTATCTTAGGTAATGCGTTCATGAGTGAGTTTAAGAATATAAATTGAGGGCTTCCTTGGTGGCGCAGTGGTTGAGAGTCCACCTGCCGATGCAGGGGCCGCGGGTTCGTGCCCCGGTCCAGGAGGATCCCACATGCCGCGGAGCGGCTGAGCCCGTGGGCCGTGGCCGCTGAGCCTGCGCGTCCGGAGCCAGTGCTGCGCAACGGGAGAGACCACAGCAGTGAGAGGCCCACATACTGCAAAAGAAAAAAAAAAAAGAATATAAATTGAAAAGTGTATAGGGGTTTGTGCTGATGTATAGACGTCTGCCCAGCACTGTTCTCAGCGGAATACCCTCTACCTTGCCCCCCATGTCTTGTGGGTGCCCCTCTGCTATCCACTGGGTGCTCTTTTCCCTTCACAGAGTTGGGCGTGGGCACACGGCACACAGTGCCCAACTGGGGCTCCACATTGCCCTGGCTGAGCTGATTAGTTCCTGGTGAGGCAAGAGACGCACCAGTGAACAAAGTGTTTGGCTTCTGTTTCTCTGCCAAGGATGGCTTTGGACTTGGGTAGATTTAGATGAGGCCTTTCCCAGTGCATGAAGATGAACAAGACAGACAGGTGCCTCTGCTGGGGGCTGCTGACTCATGCACTGCTGCCTCCGAAGGGTCTGTGCCCAGAGACCGCCCTCCCTCGCAGACTGTCCCGAGTGCCCCTGTGGATCCACCCACACTTGGAGGACTCTGGCCACAGCTGCAGGCTTCGCTTTTCACCTTTCTTCCTCTCCACCCCTATTCTGAGATTTCTCAATAGGTCAGCTGCTTTCTTGTGTTTGTAGACAAAGCAGGGGAAAAACCTCCCTGGATAATATCTCAGGTTCCAACCACTCCACGCTTTCCTGGATGGAGTTAAGTGTGGACACAACTGGGGCTTAGAGGGAATTCTTATAGCCACTCCAAATCCCGGGGAGTTCATCAGATGGCACTGGAGGACTTGCGCCTTCTTGGGAAGCCTGCCCGAGAACAAAACCACTACTCTTCCCGGAAAAGAAGAAAAGGGTCCGTGAGAAGAATTATTTTATACTTCTCGCTGCCACCTTCAGCGGGCGGTTAAGATTGCCCTATTGAGTGGCCTCTGCTGATTAATAGAAGGAGTGAAGAAAGAAAAATGGAGTTAATGTTGCAATGAAGACATGACAGAGCCTCTGGTTTCCAGGACTGGCCTGAAATGAATTAAAGCCAGCTTCTACCAGCAAATCTGTCATGCTGCCCTGCAAACAAAACTCCTAGGCTGGGCCAGCAGGAATTAGTCACGGCGCACACTGGCAAACCTTACCAGACCAGGGAATGAAAAATGTGCCTCATCTGCAAAAATTACCTTTTGGAATTTGTACAGTGTTTTCCATTACCCACTTTCTTTTCTCCAAAGGCCAGTCATCAAATCTGCTTGGCTGGCTTCTGCTTCTGCTATACCATTAAGTGTACAAATTTGTATGTGAAATGCAGTCCCAACTAGCTGTGTGCCTTTGGATAAGCGACCTCATCTTTTGGGACCTGAGTTTCGCCTTCTGAAAAATAAGGAGGTTGGCATCTCATGATCCTGGTACTTTAACTTTTTTGGAGATTAGAAAATAATGTATCGGACATTTATTGACCACCTGTGAAGTGCTCATTTGGTGAAACAAAATGTCGACGATAAAGTCTTTTCAAGAGTTTCCAGCGTCTGCGGGGAGACGTGCATTTAGAAAATGTGTTATAAAAAACAGTGATAAGGCCAACAGGACTGTATGTACTTAGAAGACATTTAACAGTGTGTCAAAATGGTTTTTTTAAATAAAGCTTTTTTTTAAATTTTAATTTTATTTATTTGTTTTTTGGCTGCATTGGGTCTTCGTTGCTAGGCGCGGGCTTTTTATTGTTACGGTGAGCGGGGACTACCCTTCGTTGTGGTGCTCGGGCTTCTCACTGAGGTGGCTTCTCTTGTTGCGGAGCACGGGCTCTAGGCACGCGGGCTCAGTAGTTGTGGCTCGCGGGCTCAGTAGTTGTGGCTCACGGGCTCAGTAGTTGTGGCTTGCAGGCTCAGTAGTTGTGGCTCGTGGGCTCTAGAACGCAGGCTCAGTAGTTGTGAGGCACGGGCTTAGCTGCTCCGCGGCATGTGGGATCTTCCCGGACCAGGGCTTGATCCCGTGTCCCCTGCATTGGCAGGCGGATTCTTAACCACTGCGCCACCAGGGAAGCCCTCAAAATGGGTTTTTCTCTGCCCCAGAATTGTAGCTGGAGGAAGGTCCCACGTATGCCACATTCCAAAGACACCCCTGAGCACACAAGCCAGTGCTGCCTCCTTAGGGCTCACTGGGAGGGACCAGAGTCATGCTGGCCCCAGCCCCACCATCCACTGTCAGGCGAGAGTGTTGGGAGGGCAGGGGCATCTTACAGCACAGTGCCCCAGGTGAGAGACCATTGCCTCCCATTCCTAAAGCCAAACAAGAGGGCTTCTAATAGAATTTTTCTTAAAGACTGGAGGGAACTTCAGTATGTGGAGATTGGCAGCTTGCTTCTTGACTAGCCGTGTGCTGAGCTGTCGGCCTCCCAGGGGCACTCTGATGTTCCCGTGCACTGTGAATGCTTTCAGGGTTATTGGTGGAGCGTGCTGGAATTCTAGGGCAGAGCTTACATTGTCCTTTTGGGTCTCAGAATCTCACAAGTTCCCTGAAATCTGGGGACATCCTTGGACCAGCAGAGTTCAGATCTAGAGATTTCTGAGGATGAAGGACCCATTGCAGGAGGCCAGGCTAGCAGGCTTGATTGGTTGTAATATAAGGTGTTTGGGGAGAAGATGGGACAGCTTGCACCTCATTCAGGTTCTTCATCGGCCTTAGAGGGTGTAGGAGAGGACTCCAGCAGTCCTAGCCACTCTCTGTGAAGAATACCAGGTTTAACCGGGAAGTAGCAGTGAGCCTGCCTAGTGAGCACAAGAGATGGTGGCATCCTTCTGGGAGAGGCCCTGAGTTGTGGAGGGTGCTTGGTTAAAGCTAATCTTTCTCTAAGAACATCATCACCCCACCTACTTGGCAGCCACCAGCCGCGGGTGGAGCTAGACTGTATCAAAGTGAGTTTGGGGAGAGCCCCTTACCACGTAAGGAGATTCTGGTCCACCATGCCTCCTCTCTCTTTTCAACACTTGAGGGATGTAAGGCTAGGAAAGGAGAAGGAGGAGGGGTCTCAACCAGATCAGGAGACCTTCTGGTATCTAACAGGTACTGGAAATTAATGGAGTCTGCTCCACATTGTTAAGGGAGCTACTGCCCAGTGAGGAAGAGGGAATCCATGTAGCCCAGTTGCAGGTAGTTCCTGTTCCATATTTATACACCAGTAAGCCGAGAAAACTGGAACATTAAGTTAAAGTATCATGGTGGCAAGACTAACTCTGCTTGGGGACACTCAAGGACTCAGTTGAGTAGAGGAGACAGGCTCCATTAACATTAGGGCAAATCATAATTGATAAGTGATAGAGGTATGAATAAAATGCTGGGGGGGGGATGGAGGCAGACTAAATGGATTCTGATTGGAGGTGGACGGTTGCTCTGAAGACGTGACATCTGAGCTGGAAATGAGAAATTTGAAAGAAGGAAAAACAGTGGGCTCTCACGGTACAAGGATCAGAGTCAAAAAGGCACAGAGAGCAAAGAGCGTAAGTAATCTGCTGTGGTTGGGACAGGAAGGGAGGACATGCTCCCCACAGACACTTTCAGGATGCAACGATTACTATCTATGGAATACTCTCAAGTGTCCAGCCGAAACACACCTCCTCAATTCAAGACTGAAATTTCCAAAACCCTGCTGTACATCTATCTGACGATCAAACGAGCACCTCAAATTCGACACACATGAAACCAAATTTGGAAAAAAGCCCACCCTTTTTTTCCTTCTTTCAAATTTCTCATTTCCAGCTCAGATGTCATGTCTTCAGAGAAGCCGTCCACCTCCAATCAGAATCCATCTAGTCTGCCTCTACCCCCCGCCAACATTTTATTCATACCTCTATCACTTACCAATTATGATTTGTCCTGAAGTTAATGGAGGGAGGGAAAAACCAGGATAGAATTCAAGGCTGTTCCAACTTGGCTTAACTCGCTTTTCCAGCCCTAAGGATTGTGGACTTTATATGTATTGACAATAAAAAGCCATTGGAGTATTTGAGAACACAGTTTAGAACATTTTAAAGATATTACTCTGGCAAACAAGAGCTAGAGGGAGAAGACAGCAGAGACAGATGGGCACTGAGCAGGATTTTGCAACAGTTCAGTTGAGAAGTAACGAGTGTCTGAGTCAGAGCATGACAATGAGAATGAAGATGAGGCAGCAGCTCTGAGAGTTAGTGAGAGTCACTGGATGGTGCTAAGAGCTGCAAAGGAGTCCAGTAGGGCTTCTAACTTGGTCTAATAAGTAGGTGATGAAGGCTGTGAAACACGGGAAGGGGAACAGATTTGCCAGAGAAGAAGGAAGGAGGGGAAGAAAATAATAATGACCAGCATTTATTGAGCCCCCGCTGTGTACCATCACTTTTCTGTGTGGTTTACACATATTAATTCATTTTATCCTCATCACAACTTTATGAATAGATACTGTTATTATCTCCATCTTACAGATGAGGTTAGATAACAAATTTGGTATAACGTGTGTCGAATTTGAGGTGCTCGTTTGATCGTCAGTTAGATGTACAGTAGGGTTTTGGAAATTTCAGTCTTGAATTTAGGAGGTGTGTTTTGGCTGGACACTTGAGAGTATTCTATAGATAGTAATCGTTGCATCCTGAAAGTGTCTGGGGGGAGCATGGCCTATTATAAGACTGAGAGAGACCCTGGGAAACTGGGAACTCCGCCATTGAAAGAACAGGGAAGAGAGGAGTGTGGCAGGGACGGCCAGCTCTCACCATAATCCACATCCTCTCCTTCCTGGGCACATTACCCAGCCTCCCTTGCAGCTTGGTGTGGTGGATTTCTAGCCAGAAGAATGTGTGAGCAGAAGTGATGTGGCCATACTCCATGCAACCTTTCACGTGGGCTTTTCCATGTTCCTTTCCCTTCCAGCTGACTGGGATGGAGACCTCCAGGGAGACCATCATATGTAGTTGATGAATCCTCCATCAGCCTGGGTCTCTGAGTGATGCGTAAAGCAAAGCATTCCACACCTCACCACCAACCACGATGACTTGAAACTGCGCTGGGCTGTTAGGTGAGCAAAAAATACATTGTCTATTGTTCTTGAATCATTATGTATTTCTGAGTCTACTTTACGTTAGTTACCTACCCTGACCAAAGGAGAGAGACCTGCAAAAGGCATTAAGAAAATTAAAGAGGGAAGAGAATTTATCTCTGTAGTTGCATCTTATGCAGAATTCATATTTCCTTCACAAGGGAGAATTTGCTTAGGTTTGATGTGTGAAATCAGTCAGTCAAGTGACTTCCCTTATTATAAAATTTCTCACAAAACAGGTGAAGACCTAAATCCAGGGGTGACTTTTTTAAAAAACTGTTTTCTCAAAATCCCTCCCCAAACTTCTGATTGCATCTGCTGTCACTGTTGAAGTAGGAGCAAGTCTAGGGTGAAACTCACTTCACACGCAGCAGGAACAAGCTTATTGCTTCCTTTCAACCACTTGACTTGTACATGCTCTGCTCTGTACAATCTGTCAGAGTCCCCTTTCTTTGCAAGCACAGCACAAAATTAAGGTCAATCAGCACACAACTGTAGGAACATTGCTGTGTTGAAGGAAGACTTCCTTACCCTTTGTCAGTGCTACCTGATACTGACTGAGGCATCGTAAGGAGAAAAAAGCTTAATGCATCCTGCATATTTTGCAGTGCAATGTATTGTGATTACCATGGAGGATGTATCAGAACATTGGTTGAAAATGAAGCGCCTTTCCAACAGCATTTTGCACAGGAATGTTGTAATGAGTTTTGCAGACGCAAAACATACTGTCCAAATCATCAGGACACATTTCAGACATTTTCTAGGACCAGCTGCTAAGTCATGATTCAGACACAGGCTTTCCTGCAAATTCCAGCTCAAGCCACCTGCAACTTTGAACCGTGTGTGTGTGTGTGTGTGTGCGCGTGCACGCACGCGCGTGCGCGTGTGCACGCGAGGACATGTGTATGTGGCGTGTGTGTGCAAGAGACCTACAGAGGCTGGACAGAGACCTCACCCACTTGTAAAATGGGCATCCTCCGTATTAAGATAAACTTGGGTGGCAAAACGCTTAACTGTTATTTAAAGAGAACAAAGTCCCACGTAACAGGAAAGCCTACCTTGGAAATAAGATCTAATTCGCACTGAGTGCCAGAGGAAGAAAGAAGGAATTCAGTGTGCCTTCCCTCCTCAGTCATATCCGGGAGACAGCCAGTCTCGTAAATTTCACATCAACTTAGTTTGGCCTCTAAACCAAATCTGCCGTAATGCTATTTGTAGATATAGATTGCTGTCTTTTTCATTACTGTTATCAAATGATGCATTTGCGGCTCAGCTCCGAGCTCCTTGACCCATTAAGTGGATTAGATTGCCTGTTGCCTTTGTCCTTTTGGCTTTTGTTTTATCCTCAAATATTCTACCCTTCTGTTTTACGTATATAAGATACATGCATGATTATGTATGGCGTGCACATACACACACCTGCAACTCCAATTAGGCCAGCAACCCCAGCCCTTCTGTTTTGTAAGAGGACTGTGTTCAAATCTCTTAGCAGAGTCATCAATCCTTCTCTGTAGCACAGCCGCAGCTGAAACCCTCTGAGGAATGGCATATCACAGGCCCACCTCAGGGCTCCTTGTCGAGCTACGCTCAGCAAATTGGAGATCATGCTCCCTATTAAGCTCCTGGCTGGTGTGTCATGGCAGACTCATTTTCTGGAGCAGCTTACGCCCCGACCCTGCATCTTTCTTGTGCATGATAATCACCACTCCAGCCCACAGGAGCTGCAGCAGAAAAAAAATACGAGTTCAGGACAGGTGTTGATGGTGCTGTTAATGTGAAAACAGATGCTCTTGTATGGCTGAAGAAAAGTTAAGGGGAAACAAGCGAAAAGAGACACAAAGACCAAGGATTCCATCCTGACTCTTGAAGCCGAAGGATAACTCCAGTAGGCTTCCATGATTGGCTAAACATTTGCTGAGGGTCCACCATGCACGATGTACCATGTTAGGTAGTGGGGAGGCAATGGTGAACATGACCAGTGTTCTCAGCAGCAGCTAGGCAAGGGGGTGTAGAGTTGAACAAGTAATCTTTGTAAAGAGTGCTAGCAATTGCTAGGATATATGCACTTAGTATGTGAACAAGTAATCTTTGTAAAGAGTACTAGCAATTGCTATGATATGTGCACTTAGCATGTGAACATTCAGAAGGGGCCTCTAACATATTCTTGGGGAATGAAGGAAGACTGCCTGGAGGAAGTGCCATTTGGGCTGAGGTGTGGCAGAGTGGTAGAAGAGCTATTTCCCTAGGAGAGCTCTGAGTTTTTGGTAGATAATAAGGAATACTCAGTAGCTTGTCTCCAATGTGGCCACCATTAACTTTTTCCCTTGTGCACAGGTATGCCATTCCCCCATTGAGAAGTGGAGTCTATTTACTTCTCCCTGACTTTGGGCTGGTATTAGTGACTTGGTTTGACAATGTAATGCAGCAGAAGTGATGTTCTGGGTCAATATCTTTGGGGAAATCCAGTGACCAAGTAAGAAGTCCAGCTATCCTGAGACCACCGTGCTATGAGAAGCCAAAGTCATGTGAAGATGTCTTAGAGGTTGAGTGAGATGCCAATGTAGCCAATATAGAAGAGTGATATGGCCATAACATGACAGCTATGAAACCGTTTCTCCAAGAACTGTGACCCCCAATCCTGTTTAAGTATGCTTTTATTTAAAGCCTCCCAACAGAAGTTTGTTAAATCATGGCTGAGACTCCAGTGTTTCGCCACCAGACCTTCCTGTCGTACATGCCCATATTTCATAGTTTCACCTGCTCTCAGAGTGACATCTGAGGAGGGTGTGAGAACACAGTCCCCCCTCACCTTCAGACCTCCTCTCTCTGACCACCATTGTTCTCTCAACTTCTCATTCCGAGTTCCCTGGGAGTAGTCGCCCAAAGAACTACTGTGCAAGTGCTGCAGATTTGCTCTGATGTTTAATCACCCGTGGAAACCATTTGTTTAAGCAATTAAGAATTTGGGTATAGGGCATTTCTAGGGATTAATGACCAGGTGGTAAAACCTGACTGCTTACAGCCTTGACAAAGACTGTTTTTATCAGCAGGAAATGACCTGCTTCAAGGTGACTGATGATATTTACTTGGAAAATTAGATGAACAAGGGCACAGATTCATTTTGAGGGATTCAAGGATGACAGTATAGTGCAAGCATTTCTTGGGCAAGACTAGCTTCCGGGTTAGCTTGTTGAAGCATTTTGCCCTTGGTTTTACACACAGAGGAGCGCTCTGTAAACATTCTTTTAAGTGTATCCTAAAGGGCTAAAGTCAAGAAATGAGCAAAATATCTGTATCACTGTTGTTGAGATATTTAAAGTTCAGCAGGAATATGAAATTGTGTGATGCAGTGGAAAGTATAGTAGATCAAAAGTTGAGACCAGGGCACTAGACCAGATGTGTCATTTCTTACCTTTGTGACCATGGACAAGCCACTTCACTTCTAAGTTTATTCGTGTGTAAAATGAGACATGTGGAAGAAGTGATCCCAAAGGCAATCCCAGCTCTGTCATTTTGCAAGTATAGCCTCAGACTATTATCATCAAGTCATCTAGAGAAAATCTGATGCAGTCAGAAATATGATGTTGTACCGGTGTAATGCTCTTCTTTTTCTGAGGCAGTCGAAGAATGCTGCACACACCAGTCACATGGGCTACTTGGCAACCTGTTTTCATGACTGAGTGAGTTGCCTGGGAGATACCATGCTTCCCACTCTTGCCAACCCTGTCTCAGTGCCTGATGTGCCCACCCGCCTGCTGCTCTTCCTGGTCTTGTCCATAGAAAGCCCTTCCTACGAACAAATCAGAAAGGATAACCAATAAGCTCACAGTTGTTGGGAAGGGTTTATTTCATGGATGCCAGATTTGGAAGAAGTTTCTGAATAATGGATGGGCTATCGGCAAAGAAGCCTTCGGGAAGTTCACAGGGGCTGGAAGGGAAAGATAGGGCACTGAGGCCTTTGTGCCTAGTTACAGTGACACCTGGATGGCCAGGACAAAAGAAAGGGCCCTTGTTAGAAAAGGCAAGTCAGGAGTTAGGGTCTCTTTGTGGGATTAATTTCTCTTCCTCAAAGAACAAGCTTCTGCAACTAAGGGTGCACGTTTTGTGCATTTGTGCATTTGAAGCTGTAAATTCCACAGGCATTGTATGGGGCACTGTGACCACTTGAATCACCAGGATCCACCCCCTCACCTCTGTGCAGGAGGTGTTATTATCGCCATTTGGCAGATGAGAAAGTTGAGGCTTACCTAGGATAAATAATGTTCCCAAGTTCATGCAGTTGAGGTCAGATACTATTTTTTCGTCCGTCTGATGTCTGATTCCAGGACCTATTATATCATGCTGTTTCTCCCCTCCCAGGTAAAACACAGAGCAGATAATCTGCTTCCAAATAATTGGGAGTGAACTATGAATTTATGTATTTAATTTTAACTCCAAATGGACGCTAACCCTTACACTATGTGCCCCCGCGCTCTCCACATGTGACCTCATTTAATGTTTACAATGTGCTTTGGACACAGCTACTATTATTAAGTCCATTTTTCAGATGGGAAAGAGTCACAGAACAGTTGAGTGGCTTATCCAAGATTCTACAGCCAGTAATTGGATTTCAACCCTCATGACTTCGATAATCAACTGTATCTTAGTGCCTCTTTTGATGATTTTTCTCTGTTGATTTTGGAACGTAAAGAGTGAAAAAGAACACCAGTAAAACCAATAAAAGATTGGATGTGAAAAAGGTTTCGCCTCCACACCACATGGCTTAATCTTCCCAAGGGGGAGCATGGCAGTGAGAAGGGAACATGGATTTTCTTTGTGGTCCCACCCTCAGCTGGAGAGGCTGCAGGGCAGGCACACAGCCCATTCTCACGCGGAGACAGTGGGATTCAGCTCTGCCAAGGGAGGCAAAGGACAGAAACATAAGCTGCCATCAGTTGATTTCTTTTTAAACATTAGAGGGGGAAAAACAGGCAGATGATAACTCAGCACTGTAAAGCTTTGCAGATTGTGATGGTGTTAATCACATCTCCAGGATAAGACAGGCAGAGTTAGATGCGCAGAAGAGGATACCTAGAGGTCATCACATGCTGTGTGTTCTGACCGCCACAGCTACTGCCCTAACTAGCTTAATTTTCTCCAAAGCCAATAAATCGAGAGGGAGGAGACTCCACAGAGTGGAGTGGGGCTGAAGAGTTAGAAGACATAACAATTTCTAAGCACAGTCTTACTGATTCTAGGTTCTGTATGAATCAACTGTGCAATATGGTTATTTATGTATTTATTTTTAACATCTTTATTGGAGTATAATTGCTTTACAATGGTGTGTTAGTTTCTGCTTTATAACAAAGTGAATCAGTTATACATATACATATGTTCCCATATCTCTTCCCTCCCAAAGAAGTGGGCACAGTTGTGTTTGCACCATCAGATATAAAGTACACAGAATAAAGAATGTCAGAGGTGATGGTCCCGTTTTATTCTGGGTTGGTCAGAGCCCACCCAGAATAGGGTATCAGTTCTAGGCACCATAGTCAGAGAGAGTACAGCTGGGGCAGAGCCACCAGAATAGTTGCAACTATTAGCCCCCAAAAGAGGGGAGGAGCATGACTGGGGAGGGGCTAAGGTTGGAAAAGAAGCTTTCCCAAAGAGGTGACAGAAAAGGTATGGATCTTGGGCACTGGGGGGATGACACTTTCCTAGAAAATCAGAAGGAGAAACCTACTGCCATTCAGAGCAACACACAAAGTTTGTACAATCAAGTACTCTTGGTAGTTACATTTTGCTCTTATAACCAGAAGTTGGTTTTCCCTGACTACGCTTTTAAAATTGCACTCCCACCTGACCCCTTTCTCCATCCCATCTCCCTAATTAAATCTCCTCAGTAGTCTTTATCAACGCTGGGCATGCTTTATTCCTTTATTTATTTATGATCTTCACCTGTTAGAAATTACACTTACAAGGGCGTTCATTGTGCCTTTTCCTCCCACTGTATTTCCAGAGCCTAGAATTGTACCTGACACAGAGTAGGTTCTCAGTAGATATTAATTAACAGCGATGTTAATGGATGAATGAATGAATGAATGAAGAGACACCAGCAGCAGAAATAGTGGGATATGGAGGAGGGTGGTACACGTGTTTCACTGCCTGGATGCTAGAAGCACAGATGACTCTGACCATGGAAGAGTGTGAATGTCTCATCAGGTGGAGGTTGTATCAGATGATCGTCTCTAGACCAGTAATTTTATGAAACTTCAGGGAGATAAAGAGAAAGGATAGAAATCGCTTTCTGAGGATTTGATGTAAGGTATGGCTCTGAGCTGTTGCCGCAAACTGAACAAAATGAAGTCTAAGATGAAACATAAAGGTTTTCCGTTGCGAAGGAGCTAACAATCAGGGTGGAAAAGGAGCTGTCACGAGCTTTCTTAGTTTGGGTGGTCTTTGGTGCCAGGAGAGATTTTTTTTTTTTTTTCTGTATGCGGGCCTCTCACCGTTGTGGCCCCTCCCGTTGCGGAGCACAGGCTCTGGACGTGCAGGCTCAGCGGCCATGGCTCACGGGCCCAGCCGCTCCGCGGCATGTGGGATCTTCCCGGACCGGGGCACAAACCCGTGTCCCCTGCATCGGCAGGCGGACTCTCAACCACTGCGCCACCAGGGAAGCCCGACCCCCTTCTCTTATAGTAAACCTTTTCAGTTACCTTCAAACTCAGTAAAGTCTCAACAGCCTTGATTATTGTAACAAAGAAAGAAATGACGGGGGTTGGGGGGAGGCTGCTTTTATTTATGTATTTGTTTATTCTTTTTCAAATCTTTATTCTTTGTGTTTCCTCCAGTGTTTTCTTGCTTTTTATTCTTGCCTCAGATTTTGTTGTTGTTCTTCCAGATTTCATCCTATGTCTTCTTTTACCAAAATGCTTTCTTAACACATTTGGCTATTCCATTAGCTTGCTAGGACTGCAGTAACAAAGTACCATAAACTGGGTGGCTTAAATAACAAAAATTTATTGTTCCACAGTTCTGGAGGCTAGAAGCTTAAGATCAAGATGTTGCAGGGTTGATTTCCTCATGGAACAGGAGAATCTGTCCCATGACTCTCTCCCTGCTCCTGCAAGCTTTGCTGGAAATCTTTGCTGTTCTTTGGCCTGTTATACGTCACCCTCATCTCTGCCCTTATCTTCACGTGGTGCTCTCCCTGGGCGCACGTCTGTCCAAATTTCCTCTTTTTATAAGGACATCAATTACATTGGATTTGGGTTCAGCCTAATGACCTCATCTTTACTTGGTCATCTGCAGAGACCCTATTTCCAAATTCAGTCACATTCACAGGTTCTGGGGGTTAGACATTAACCTCTTTTCGCTGCGGGGGGGGGGACACAATTCAACCCATAACAGGTATCTTGTGATTGGCCACATGACCAGTCTTCTACGGGGACCCAAACAATGCTGCATATTGTGATTTTTTTTCTCTGCATGCTAGCAATACATCAGGGATCTATTAGGGGCCATCAAACTCTAGAATTCTATGGCTCTATTTGTCAGAAATAGAACTCAGTTCAAGTCATGAACCTAGTCAACAGATCCACATGAAAGCAGTGTTTCTCAAGTGGTCACAGAATTATAGTTTTGGAATAAAACCCTCTCATCCCTTCCTATTTTTAATCCACACAGGCATAGAAAAGGCATTAAAGATAAAAAGATAAATCATATGCAGAGTGGGGATTGGTAATTAAGCAGGAGAATTGGGTCTTGAAGACTTCCCTCAGTAGTAGAATTGCTTGAAACCATGGTGACTTAAAGAAGGAAGCATTGCCTTGGATGACCATGTACTTCAGTTTTCCTCTGCCAAGTAGCTGGTTGGCTTTATTTGTAACCAGGACTTGGCTGAAAATTTTTTTTGTATCCATAATCATCTGAAGGATAATACAGTAAATCCCCTCCGTACGAATGAGTTCTGTTCCGAGAGCATGTTCGTTAAGTCCAACAATGTTAGCCTAGGTACCCAACTAACACAGTCGACTATATGTACTGTAATAGGTTTATAATACTTTTCACACAAATAATACATAAAAAGCAAACAAACAGAAAAAATAAAGAAAACATCTTTAATCTTACAGTACCTTGAAAACTACAGTAGTACAGTACAACAGCTGGTATACAGGGGCTGTCATCAAGTGAACAGGCAGGAAGAGTTCCTGACTGGAGGAGGGAGAGCAGGTGGGAGATGGTAGAGCTGAAGGATTGTCAGCAATAGGTGATGGAGGGCAAGCTGCCATTTCCCTCACACCTGACGCTGATAGCACAAGTTCTGGTTCCTTGCTGGATTCAAGCTTATCTACCCTCTTGAAAAAACAATCCAGTGATATCAGGGTAGTAGCTCTTTTTTTCTCATCATAGATGACGCGGTAGCACTGGGTTGCATTCTGAACGGCTGCTGCAACCTTTGTGTACCGTTCTACATTCGTTTGGTTCCTGTGCCTCAAAATCTAACAGTGCCTCCTCAAATAAAGAAAATCCCCTGCCATTTCCTGCATCGTGAATCTCTTCAGTTCTTCAGTTACTACTTCTTCCTCTTGTCTCTCTTTGTCCTTTCTCTGAGCCTCCAATTCCTGGTGCTTCTTAGCAGTACCAGCTACATCACTGCTGCTTTTACGCTTGCTTCCGGACATCCTGGGCTTGAAATAAAGATACTGTACTACTGTACTCTATACAGTACTGTACAGTAAAGTACACAAAAGCACAACCACTTGTAGAGGATGCACGCGTGTGACAGTGTACGCCAGACACGTGAACTAACTTGCGTGATTGGACATGTGAACGCACATTCGCATCTTTGAAAGTTCACAATTTGAAGGTTCATGTATAGGGGACTTACTGTCTAATTTCAAACTGTGATCAGAGATCATGAGACATAGTTTTATTTATTTCTCCTGGGTACTGACTAAGAGCCTGGGCACAATAGAGGATGATACTTAGAATCAGAAATTGAAATGTCGGAGGAGACAGGACCTGAGAATTCATCAGTCAGCTCACTTCACTGAGGAGGATTCTGAAATCTAGGTCTGCAGGTGTTGAATGGGCAGCAGAAGAGTAGAACTGATTTCAGGTGTCCTGACTCCCAGTCCAGTCATCCTTCCAGAAGGAAGTTCTGCTAGAGTTTCTCTTGCCTCTTCAACCAGCCCTCATGTCTAAGATCTCAGGTGACATTCTGACAAAAAGGTCATATGCTCTAGAATGTTAGGGTTCGACGGAGCCTTGTAGATCACCTAGTGACTAGACTAGACTCTAGTCCAAACACCTAACTCTACAGAGAGGAAAGCTGGGATCCAGAGAGAAACTAAGTTCCTACCATCAGCCAGAGACGGAGCTGGGGCTGGAACCCAGGTCTCCTGGTGGAACTTAGCCCTCTCTTTCCTGACTTCTTTTGCATTGAGTAATCCTTACGATTCCATTTGTCTCCTTTGTTGGCTTATTAGCTATAACTTTGTTTTGTTTTGTTATTTATTTAGTCATTTATTTAAGGTTTATAGTTTGCGTCTTTATCTTTTCACAGTCTATGTTCAAGCGATATACCATGACTTCACTTATGGCATAAGAACCTTTCTTTTCTCTCTTCCTAGCTTTTATGCTATTGTTGCCATGCATTTTACTTACATAGATGCTATGAACCCCAAAATACATTGCTGGTATTTTCGTTTGAATAGTCAGGTATATTTTAAAGAGATTAATTAAGAAGAGAAAAGACTTACATATTTACTCAAGTGCTTACTATTTCCTGTGCTCTTCCTCACTTGCTGTAGATCCTTGTTTCCATCTGGTATCATTTCCCTTTGGTGATACACTTTTTCAGCTTTTATAAGTCAGAAAAAGTCTTTCTTTCATCTTCATTTTGTGAAAGATATTCCTGCTAGATTTAAATTGTAGATTAACAAACTCTAGCTGTCTTGGTCACTCCAGTCACTCAGATTTGTCTCTTCAACTCAGGGAATCGACTGGGCTTCTCCTGGGTCCCCCCCGCTCAAGCTGCAGCCTGGAAGCGCTCTCAAGGCAGTCAGCTGGGACAACCTTAGGGCTCATCTCTTAATGTTTCTCACTTCTTTTATTTATTTATTTGGCCACGCCACACAACATGCAGGATCTTGGTTCCCCGACCAGGGATTGAACCCATTGCTGCGATTATCACTGCCTTAGAGCCATTGTTCTGTCATTTTCTCTGTTGGGAATGAATTTTAATATCTATCTTCTCCTTGAAGTTGCATCTTAAATATTGCTGATTAAAGCAGGCCTTCTCTGATCCTTACTCATTGTTCTTTATGATCGCTGGCTGCTTGTTTCCTTTTGTTGGATGTTCTCATTTTATAATTATGGATTTATGCATTTGTTTACCTACTTATGAGCTCACCTGCCCCTGTTCCCCACACCCACACCAGAGTGAGCTCCACAAAGTCTAGGCACCATGTCTATTTCATTCACATCTATTTCATCTCTGTACACCCAACACCCAATACAGTGTCTGGTACATATTAAATTCTCAACCCAGAAGAGCTGGATGTATGAGACCGTTCCCTGGCTTATATATTCCTTGTCTGAACTAGCTTACTTTATCATGTCCTTTAACTTTCAGCGTGAACCCTTCTGAAAATGTGGAGCACATGCTAAAGAGGTGGCATCTGGATATCCTACTTGCCCAGGAGGAGTACCACTGTTGGAATACCTCCTGCCAGATGGTTCAGCAGGCCATAGTCTGACTCTGGTGTGATGTTTCACTGGATGTGGGGAAAATTTCCAGTAGCAGGACTCAATCCCCAAAACAGGGCACCTCAAAGACCAAACAGACATTGTTCAGAGAGAATTGTGTCTTTAAGGATAACAAGGAATCTGCTTAAAGGAGAAACCACTGAATCATAGAATAAGGCATCGCATGGATATTCTAACAGGGAGGTAATGAAGAGAGATTACCACCCTCGTATTCAGTCACTAAGTATTTGCCTCTTAGGGCCATGACAGAAACAACAATTATAATAACTCATTTTTTCAAGAGCATTACATTTGCAAATGATGGGACCAACAAGGGATTCATTTCCAAAGTATACAAATCTTGATATTGAGCTTATATAGCTCAATATCAGAAAAAAAAACAAAGGCTAGGGGCAACCTAGAAGCCACTTGGAAATTCTTCTCACAATGTGGGCACAAAAATCATAATTTCACCTATTTTGAGGCCAGAATTCATTCTAGAGACCAGCGTCTGGCTTTCTTGGGGTCCTGTGGCCATAGCCATGTAGGAAAGAAGGATTACAGAGGCTGGAAGCCAGACCATGCTAAATGCATCAGAATCCAGTGATGAAATGATGCGTCTTAAATATTTTAAAAGTTTTTATTGGTTAAAAATGATGTATAGAAACAATATGGAGGATACATCAATAACGTATCAAGGTTAAGTTGGGTGGATGTGACAAGGAAGACTGGAGTCTAAGAAGGGAAAACATCTTTATTCAGGATGCTAAAAAGAACAGCTTTGTACGCCATGTTGAACATTACTGTCGAACACAGCCAAGTTATTATATATCCTCAATCTAGCTTACACCTGCCATACAAATATAGTGGTACTAAAAAGAATTTTTAAGTTAAGCCTCTGCTCAGTGCACTCTCTCTAAAAAATACGTTGCTACTTTTAAAATAGCTATAAATTGAGTAAGTTCAAAAGGCAAATGTCCCAACAAAATAAAGAACATTCCTTATCACTTTGGCATAATTTTTTTATTATGGTATTTTCTCTTTTCCTACCTCCTCTCTTCAGGCAAATAATCAGCTTTCTCTATGTGGCCTACGGGGAAGGATGTGACAGGCAGAAAGCATGAAAGGCTTGAGAGGTTGTGTTCTGTGTTCCCAAAGCCCCAGCCCTTGGGGGAATTTAAGGATTCACTTATAAACCAGTCTCCAAAATCCACTCCCATCCAAGATAAGAAAACAATTCCTCCAAGGCTAAGGAGGGTGTAAGAGCGATGGGGAGGATAAGAGCGAAGAAATCAGTATGATCCTAGGAGAGAAACCTGCACATCCTCTCCAGCAAAGGCCTGGAGAGATGAACAGATCACAGAAAGATAGAGCATGGCTACATGGTACTGCGTCTAGGGGGTAATGGGGCTAAAGAGACTCACAAAGGCTCCTAGACGTCCAACACAGCCCAGAAGCAGTAACGAGCTGCCAGAGCTGAAGGGTCACGGAGACAAAGGCTGTCTCAGCAGCACCTGCATGGACCAGTGGTTGAGGACCCGATAGGTTCACATCAGCCCATGTCTCCGCACTATAGGAGGTGTGCTGATCCTGGATAAAATCCTAGAGCAGGGGGAAGCCTCCAGATTCACTAAGATTACACTTGTACCATCCCAGACTTCTGCCTTGAGCCAAGATGGAGTAACAGGAACAAAATGTATCCTCCTACCAGAAACAACAACAACCACCACCCAGACAATATATATAAAACAATGGTTTTTAAGGCATTGGACATCAGGTAGTGAAGGACAGTGACCCCTAAGAAATGAGAAATGGGGAATTCCATTGCCTCCAGCGGTTAGGACTTCCATTCCTGAGCTAAACAAAAGAGATAGAAATTTAACCGTGGTGTTTCCAACTCTCTGGTCAGGAGGCTATTGCTCTGGTCCAGTGTGTATGTGGGGTGACCCGATGAAACAGTGTCAGTGAAGATGGAGAGAAATGGGAGGCTTTTACATCCCTCCTCTCACCCTCTGGTACCCCACACATCCACTCGCAATACTTCCAATACTGATGTTTCATCTTGCTCCTGACTTTGGTATCATGGAAATCATTCCTTTAGCTCTCCTTCCGACCTCTCCCTTACCCAGCTGTCATCTGATTCCATGTCTCATTTCCAGAAAATGATGATGATGAGAAAAGCAAGAGCAAGAGACAGAAAGTACAAATCAATACATGAATTAGAACATGAATCAAATGAAAGGAAAGAAATGTTTTGGAAAAATGGCAGATGGCAGAATGCCAGCATCAATGCGCCCATTCAAAGAGGAAATGGATGATGTCTTAGGAAAAGGATGGATTAACCTGGTCCACTTGGGGAGATTAGGTGTAGGATCTTATAAACTAAAGTCCCCATTAATTTTCTGGTTCTGACACTGATGGTGGACTGAATCTTGGGACTTCTACCTTAGCTTTAAGGCAAATGACATGTATTGTAAGAAGGCATTATAACCTAGAATTTAGGTTCTAGCAAGCCAAAGAGGGGGCACTTCCCCATGGGTTTCTTCTGTTGTATCAACTGGTTACATGTGGTTCCTAAGCACTTAATAATATGCACAGTCTGGATTTGAGATATACTGTCAGTGTAAAATACTCACTGGATTTGATGACTTGATGCAAAAACAAGAACTTAAAATATCTTGTTAATGATGTTTATATAGATTATATGTTGAAATGATATTTTGGGTATTGGGATAAAAGAAATTATTAAAAGTAACTTCACCAATTCCCATTTACCATTTTTAAGCATGACAACTAAAAATTTTACATGATATATGTAGCTCTCATTATGTTTCTTTTGGATAGCACTGCTCTAGATTATAATAGTAACTGGCACTTACTGAGGACGCAGTGTGTTCCAGACACTGTTCTAAGCAGGTTACATGCAACTTCTAATTTTAATCTTCACAACAAATTTAGGGGTACATACTAATATAGTTCCCTTTTTACAAATAAAGAAACCAAAGAACGGAGGAATTAAGTAACTTTTCTAAATTCACACGATTGGACTGTGGCAGAGTGGGGATTCGAACTTAGCCAGGCCAGCTCCAGAGCTTACATTCTTTCACCCCATCGCCCTACCTCTTGGTGTTGAGTTGAGAACTGCTTCAGCATCTCATACAGAGTTGACTGGAGTGGGTTTAAGAGATAATAAGAAGAGAGGAATGAGAGACAGAAAGTATAGGTAACTCTTTCAAAGAGATTTGCTACCAAGGGGAGCAAAAGAATTAGGTATAAGTTGGTGGGGTAAATGGAGTCAACCTTCCTTTTCCTTTTCTTTTCCAAGATGAGAGAAGGACTTGCACATTAGTATGCTGATGGGAATAATACAGTAGAGACTAAAAATAGATGACATAGAAGAGAAAGGAGAATTCAGGAGTGAAGTTCTGGAGCAGGTGGAGGACATGGGACCTGGTACCCATGTGGAGGGCGTGTCTTTAAATAGGAACATGACAAGTTGATCCACTAACAGGTGGGAAGGCAGGAGATATGCTGTGAGAATCTGTGGAAGGTCACTTCTGAGTGAAGTAGGAAGTAATGTCATCAGCTGGGAGTAAGGATGGTGGCAGAGTTGTGGATTTCAGTAGATAAGAGAAGATTTGGAATAATCTAGGAGCATGGAAAGCAAATGGATTCTAGACACTGATGGGATTTCATAGGCAGCAAAGCCAGAAGCTTTAAGGACAATAAGTGACTGTTTCCTTTTTAAATTTTTTTAATGGAATGAAATTTGCCATCTATTTGTTTGAAATGAGTCAAATGCTGGTCAGGTGGGGCTGTTGGCAAAGGAGAAGGAAGGAGATGGTTTTTCAAAAGCTGAGCCAGAGCTCGGCATCAGTGATTAAAATGGGCTGGTATTGGCTTCCCTGGTGGCACAGTTGTTGAGAGTCCACCTGCTGATGCAGGGGACACGGGTTCGTGCCCCGGTCCGGGAAGATCCCACATGCCGCAGAATGACTGGGCCCATGAGCCGTGGCCGCTGAGCCTGCGCGTCTGGAGCCTGTGCTCCGCAACGGGAGAGGCCACAACAATGAGAGACCCGCGTACTGCCAAAAAAAAAAAAAAAAAAAAAAAAAGTCTTCCAACAAACAAAAGCCCAGGACCAGATGGCTTCACAGGCGAATTCTCTCAGACATTTAGAGAAGAGCTAACATCTATCCTTCTCAAACTCTTCCAAAATATAGCAAAGGAGGAACACTCCCAAACTCATTCTACGAGGCCCCCATCACTCTTATACCAAAACCAGACAAAGATGTCACAAAAAAAGAAAACTACAGGCCAATATCACTGATGAACATAGACGCAAAAATCCTGAACAAAATACTAGCAAACAGCATCCAACAGCACATTAAAAGGATCATACACCATGATCAAGTGAGGTTTATCCCAGGAATGCAAGGATTCTTCAATGTACACAAATCAATCAATGTGATACACCATATTAACAAACTGAAGGATAAAAACCATATGATAATCTCAGTAGATGCAGAAAAAGCTTTTGACAAAATTCAACACCAATTTATGATAAAAACTCTTCAGAAAGTAGGCATAGAGAGAACTTACCTCAACATAAAAAAGCCATATATGACAAACCCACAGCCAACATCATTCTGAATGGTGAAAAGCTGAAACCATTTCCTCTAAAATCAGGAACAAGACAAAGATGTCCACGCTCACCACTCTTATTCAACATAGGTTTGGAAGTCCTAGCCACAGCAGTCAGAGAAGAAAAACAAATAAAAGGAATCCAAACCAGAAAAGAAGAAGTAAAGCTGTCACTTTCTATAGATGACATGATACTATACATAGAGAGTCCTAAAGATGCTACCAGAAAACTACTAGAACTAATCAACGAATTTGGTAAAGTAGCAGGATACAAAATTAATGCACAGAAATCTCTTGCATTCCTATACGCTAATGATGAAAAATCTGAAAGAGAAATTACGGAAACACTCCCATTTACCACTGCAACAAAAAGAATAAAATACCTAGGGATAAACCTACCTAAGGAGACAAAAGACCTGTATGCAGAAAACTGTAAGACACTGATGAAAGAAATTAAAGATGATACAAACAGATGGAGAGATATACCATGTTCTTGGACTAGAAGAATCAACATTGTGAAAATGACTATACTACCCAAAGCAATCTGCAGATTTAATGCAATCCCTATTAAACTACCAATAGCATTTTTCACAGAACTAGAACAAAAAATTTCACAATTTGTATGGAAACACAAAAGACCCCGAATAGCCAAAGCAATCTTGAGAAAGAAAAACGGAGCTGGAGGAATCAGGCTCCCTGACTTCAGACTATACTACAAAGCTACAGTAATCAAGACAGTATTGTACTGGCACAAAAACAGAAATCTTGATCAATGGAACAGGATAGAAAGCCCAGAGATAAACCCACACACATATGGTCACCTTATTTTTTATAAAGGAGGCAAGAATATACAATGGAGAAAAGACAGCCTCTTCAATAAGTGGTGCTGGGAAAACTGGACAGCTACATGGAAAAGAATGAAATTAGAACACTTCCTAACACCATACACAAAAATAAACTCAAAATGGATTAAGGACCTAAATGTAAGGCCAGACACTATAAAACTCTTAGAGGAAAACATAGGAAGAACACTCTTTGACATAAATCACAACAAGATCGTTTTTGACCCACCTCCTAGAGAAATGGAAATAAAAATAAACAAATGGGACCTAATGAAACTTCAAAGCTTTTGTACAGCAAAGGAAACCATAAATGAGATGAAAAGACAACCCTCAGAATAGGAGAAAACATTTGCAAATGAAGCAACTGACAAAGGATTAAACTCCAAAATATACAAGCAGCTCATGCAGCTCAATATCAAAAAAACAAACAACCCAATCCAAAAATGGCAGAAGATCTAAATAGACATTTCTCTAAAGAAGATAAACAGATTGCCAACAAACACATGAAAGAATGCTCAACATCATTAATCATTAGAGAAATGCAAATCAAAACTACAATGAGGTATCACCTCACACCAGTCAGAATGGCCATCATCAAAAAATCTAGAAACAATAAATGCTGGAGAGGGTGTGGAGAAAAGGAAACCCTCTTGCACTGTTGGTGGGAATGTAAATTGATACAGCTACTATGGAGAACAGTATGGAGGTTGCTTAAAAAACTAAAAATAGAACTACCATATGACCCAGCAATCCCACTACTGGGCATATACCCTGAGAGAACCGTAATTCAAAAAGAGTCATGTACAACAGTGTTCATTGCAGCACTATTTACAATAGCCAGGACATGGAAGCAACCTAAGTGTCCATCGACAGATGAATGGATAAAGGAGATGTGACACATATATACAATGGAATATTACTCAGCCATAAAGAGAAATGAAATTGAGTTATTTGTAGTGAGGTGGATGGACCTAGAGTCTGTCATACAGAGTGAAGTAAGTCAGAAAGAGAAAAGCAAATACCGTATGCTAACACATATTTATGGAATCTAAAAAAAAAAAAAAATGGTTCTGATGAACCTAGGGCCAGGACAGGAATAAAGATGGAAATGTAGAGAATGGACCTGGGGACTCGGGGAGGGGGAAGGGTAAGCTGGGACGAAGTGAAAGAGTAGCATTGACATATATACACTACCAAATGTAAAATAGATAGCTAGTGGGAAGCAGCCGCATAGCACAGGGAGATCAGCTCGATGCCCTGTGTCCACCTAGAGGGGTGGGATAGGGAGGGTGGGAGGGAGATGCAAGAGGGGGGAGATATGGGGATATATGTATAAGTATAGCTGATTCACTTTGTTGTACAGCAGAAACTAACACACCATTGTAAAGCAATTATACTCCAATAAAGATGTTAAAAAATATAATAAAAAATAAGAATGCACATAAAAATAAAAGAAATACATATAAACCACATAAATTCCTCCTCAACCATTAGAGTCAGAATTTTAAAATTTGTCGTTGGATAATCCATGGTTGAAAAATCTATGGCAAAACGATTAGGGGACTGAAAATTCTCCTGGAGGCAAGTGCATTTTCCAAAGTCCTTATTACTGTATATTCTTTTTATTTTTGTGGCCACACCGTGGGGTTTGCAGGATCTTAGTTTCCCAACCAGGGATTGAACCCGTCCCCTTGGCAGTGAAATCTCAGAGTCCTAACCACTGGACCGCCAGGGAATTCCCATTATTTCTATATATTCAAATATACAGGTAAATAAAGAACTCTAGATAGGGTAATGTCAAAGAGCTTAAAACAATAATAAAATAGCTCTTAAAATAATAGTAATACTGTACAATACATTATAATTTAGCTTTCGCACAGAGATGACTTCTGAGAAGGTGCGTAGCTGAGAGAAGAGAAGGGAGGTGGATTTTAGTTGGAAGAGGAATCACTGGCACCCTCCTCCTCCATCTCTTGCCTGTCCACTCTCTGTGGTCCTTTCTGGAAGGTGAATCCCGTGCTTGTGGCTTCAGCAGAGGGCGCTGTGTGAAGAGCTTGCGGGTCCTGAGTGAGCCTTCTCCTCCTTTGAAGAAATTATATTGGGCAGGCCGAGTAGTCTCTTTAAAAAAGCTCTTTGCGCCTCTTTATTGGTTGTAGTCAGTCCTTTAAACTCGATCCTTTTGGCTTTTGCTTTTACCTGTGTTCAAAGTGGAGCCTTTGAGTGGTAAATTTTAACCAATCGATTTCTTTAGGAAGTTTTTTTTCTTTCCGGTATTCTCTGAGAAATGCTGCCCGCCCGCTTTGCTAGTCACTGGGAAGGGCTGGCTGAGCAGTAGACGCCTCTCCAACACAAGGGTCTCCACCTGCCCAGGCTCCGTATTGTTACTGTAAATTATCGGGTGAGGGGACCAGGGAAGCAATTTAAATTCCCTTTTTCAGACAAAGTCACTTCCAGCACTTATACGATAATAATAGAGTCTTCTTTTCAGCGCTTACTATGTAGCAAGCCCTCTTCCAAATGCTTTTCTGTATTATCTCTTTTAATGCTCAGATCTGCTGAGTGAGGCAGCTATTGCTATTTTTTCAGTTTTACACGTGAAGAGGAGACTAGCAGAGGGGAAAAGTAACTTGCCCAGGATCATACACTGAACGGCAAAGCAGGGCTTGTAGACAGCATTCTGATTCCACGCCCTTCCCTCTTAACCCCTCCAGCAGGCTGCCTCCTTATGTATCATTATTACCACCTCTCCTTGTCGTGATCACAAACCCCACACCCAGCTTACTTCCCAGACTTGCCCAGTAGCAACAGCTCTCAAAGCTACCAGATCACCGAGGAGTATTGCACAGAGTCATCCGTGTTCATGAGAGGGCACGAAAGTACTCTATGGGCTGGGAGAAACACACAGAAGAATGGAGGCAGAGGTGAGAGCCCGTTAGACCAATCCGGTTTCACAAGGTTCTTTCATAAGACAACTTTACATGGACGTAGAGTGACTTTTGTGCAATGACCGTAATTCAGGTGGTGGTAGGAAAAGCATACAGAAGTAAATCTGCAAAAATCTAAATTCCTTTAAGAGAACTTGCAGCCTATTTTATCTGTTACTGTTAGGGTCTCCCTCATTGGTAACTGTCGATTCTTTTAAGAGAAAGAACACTAGTTAAATGACCTAATCTAGGATCTACCACTTTTTACCGTTGACGTAGGACGCCTTTGACCCCCTCCTAGGTCATAGAGCAATAATCATAATAGCTTTATTATTCCTAGCTTCATGTAGCATCTGCCCTGGCTTTATTTCTTCTTTTATCTCCCTTTATCCTCATTAGGCTTGTCATACGTTACACACCGTACTAAGCCTCTGGAATCCATTCTTCAACAAGATGAGTGAATAAATCAACTGTTTCATAGCTCTTTTGGAGCATAAAAGAGATAATAAGAAAATGATTTTGAAACAGTAATGTTTCAGTTTATTGCTATTCCTCCCTCCTAGAATGTCTCTTCCTCCAATTGATGTTATAATAATTTTTTCTGGGGGTTCTTTCTTCTTTAACCCGTCATCCTTTCCTCACTTTCTGGAAAATTCTAAGTGATCCTCTGATCTTTCTTACTTTGCTTTCATAAAAGGAGAAAGATCAGGGCTGTTTGATGACATTTTAACCATTTTATCTCCATTCACTTACAGAAAAGGAACCATTACTTATTTTCCGCGATCAGAATATAATCAGGTTTTCACCCTTTGGCGATTCAATATTGTTGGGAAATCGTTCTGTTTATGAGTCCTTCACAGAAGAATGCATCCCATTCAGTGCAATTTTTTGAGCAAAGAACCTCACAGGACAATATAGGTTGAGAAAGTACACTCATCACACACTTCGCCATGTATCATTCATGATTTTCCAGGGTGAAGTAACACATTGTGTCATTTAAGTCTCAAAGGAAATGAACAGAAGGGCCATTCCTCACACAGTCTAGGAAATCAAGATTCTTCTATTATATCCTTGGTGGTCAAATGTTTAAAAATGCTGCAAGATTTTTATAATTTTATTTTGTATCCTCTTAATTAACATGAGGCCACTTCTTAGACAGTATTCTAAAAACTCGACTGTGGATAAATATAGATACAATTAAACAATAATAAAACAAATACTAATGAACTCAAATATACTTGAATTTTGTAAAAATTCCACAAAAGCCACACGAAGGAGTTTCTAAATGAAAATTTAAAAGATCTACTTACTAAGTTATAGATTTATTCCCCTGCAGTGACTCAAAGGTAATAAGACAGAAAAGCAGGAAAAAACGATGCTGGGAAAATATTTAAAATTGTAACCAACAGATGGAAATGAAACTTTTGGTGGGGAGCATGCTGTAGTGTACACAGAAGTAGAAATATAATGTTGTGCACATGAAGCTTATATAATGTTCTAAACTGATGTTATTTCAGTAAAAAATAAATTTTAAAAATGTGACCTTGGGGCTTCCCTAGTGGCGCAGTGGTTGAGAATCTGCCTGCTAATGCAGGGGACACGGGTTCGAGCCCTGGTCTGGGAGGATCCCACATGCCGCGGAGCAACTAGGCCCGTGAGCCACAACTACTGAGCTTGCGCGTCTGGAGCCTGTGCTCCGCAACAAGAGAGGCCGCGATAGTGAGAGGCCCGCGCACCGCGATGAAGAGCGGCCCCCGCTTGCCACAACTAGAGAAAGCCCTTGCACAGAAACGAAGACCCAATGCTGCAAAAATAAATTAGTTAATTAATAAACTCCTACCCCCAACATCTTCTTTAAAAAAAAAAAAAAAATGTGACCTTGAATGCTCACCAAAGGGAAGTGAGCTGCCTTATTAGTTGAGGATTCGGAGACTGTGTCTGTGTGTTTCTCACAAGGCCAGTGTCAATGTTGGCATAAATCTCTTTTTAATGGAGTGATAGGAATCTGGTTCTCAAAGGTTTAAGAGGATTCACTTTTATCATGTGTTCCTATTCTTGGAGGTTAATTAATGTTTAGGCAAAGCTAATCTCATTAATAGAATTGTTCCGCTCTTTGTAAAATGAGGACACTGAAAGCGTGTCAGGTAGAGCGCTTTGGAGTTTGAACAGCCACTGGATTGACTGCAATACCTCAGTTTTGTGGGGGGGTTATTACAGAGAGGTGCTTTGCTCCATCTTACCCTCTCGCTCATGTCCTTTTCTCTCCCTAACATGGTGCAAATGGCTGATGAAGGTCACAGACAGAAAGTGAGGACACATCTGTCTATAAAGAAAAAATGTTGCCTGTCATTCCAGTTCTTCAAGGACCAAGCCATTAGCCACTGCAGTTGCTCACTGACAGTGCACCCTGAGGGGGATTCAGGATGGACAAAACCAGGAAACATTCTGTGCTTTGGACATACTGGCCCTTAGATAGTTAAGATGCATATCTAAGGAAAATTTTCCTATGGCCCCAGATTCTTGCATCTTTCCATATATAGAATGGGAAATAGTAATAGCAGTAATCTATTGATGCTTGACTACACGTTTTTCCCAGCAAAACAGTTCATATATCTCCTGGCTCCTTTACGTCTTTGAAGCTGCTCCTCAGAGCTATCAGAGAGACTGTCTTCTGGGCTGTAGTCCTCAGTCAGGCCCCTGAATAAAGTTTAACTCACAGTTTTTACATTGTGCCTTTTTCTTTCCGTTGACATGTCACAAGTGGATGGGATGCTAGAGGCACAACAGACGGCCTGCTACATCTGCCCACCCTTTCAAGATGTCAGGGACATGACGTCCGTGAAGGGGATGCTGGGTGCCGGGCTTATTCAGGACGCCCCTGACTGGTGGGTCAAACTTGCTATAAATGGAGGAAGAAGACAGGCATCTTACTCACAGCAAGGGAGAAGTTGGAAGCCTCCCTCCTACTAGCTCTGTGACCCTGCAAGTAATTTGATCTTTAAATTTTCATTTCCTCTTTTATAAAATGCAGATACTAGTAGAAT
This sequence comes from Grampus griseus, assembly GCF_964374135.1. NCBI lineage: Eukaryota > Metazoa > Chordata > Mammalia > Artiodactyla > Delphinidae > Grampus > Grampus griseus. The sequence continues at coordinate 25,569,331 of NC_139015.1, read as the reverse complement.
TAACTCCTAGGATTCTAGTGAGGAGTAAAGGAAAGAATTGAATAAGACCCTGAGCAGAGTGTCTGGTGTTCAGTAAATATTCACAAATGGAAGTAATTACTGTTATTATGATTATGTAAGTTGACCATTCTGTCTTTTTTTGCTTCTTTTGGTGTGAGGCCCTAGGCTTTCACTCATGTAATCCTGTGATGTTGACTTGAAAGTGGGTAGGGGTGGCTCTTTCCTTGGGGACAATATAGTTCATAACAACAGAATTTTACAGTCCTCTTAAAATAGCACTCACACCTCCCCACACACAAATATATGTGTATGTGTGTACATCATATATATACTTAATATATGACACATATATATTATATACATATTTGTATCATATATACATATATAATATATGATATATAAATATATATGATACATATATATCGTATAATTTAATTTTCTTCCTTCCTTCCTTCCATCCTTCCTTTCTTTCATCTATATTTTCCTTACTAGTAAAATGTCTGAGCTTGGTCTCTTTAACTATAAACTTGGAAAGATGCTGATTTGAAACTGTAGCCACCCCAAAATGCCCCTTTGTTATGCAGATTATTTCGAGGGGGGTGGGAACAATTAAGGGCCAAAAGACTCCCGAAGAAACTTTGACCTTCTCCCCAACTGCCTAAAAGAATTTGCGGGGCTTCCCTGGTGGCGCAGTGGTTGAGAGTCCGCCTGCCGATACAGGGGACACGGGTTCGTGACCCGGAGCGGCTGGGCCTGTGGGCCATGGCCGCTGAGCCTGCGCGTCCGGAGCCTGCTCGTCCGGAGCCTGTGCTCCTCAACGGGAGGGGCCACAGTGGTGAGAGGCCCGCGTACCGGAAAAAAAAAAAAAAGAAGAATTTGTGTAGCGGGCCTGTTGCCGGAATAGAGCTGTCACCAGAGACATCAGCAGAGAGTATGGGCTCCGTGTGGTGGGGGAAATGCCTAAGGATCAGGGTCCATGCTGGGTCCCACTGCAAACATTTACCAAACATTTGCTTTTCCATCTCCATGTGAATTGCCTTCCTCCCCTTCCAAGTCCCAAACCACTACCAGCAACATCCTCTTTTGCCTTTAGCTGAAGATGGTATTTCAGGTGAGGGCTTCAGCCATTTTGGTGAGTTACTCTGTTTTCCTGGGTCTCTCCCGTGGATCCATGTCATTCAACGTTTAATCTGTCTCACGTCAATTTAATCCTTAGACCGACCAGAAGCACCAAGAAGGGTGGAGGAAACCTTCTTCCTCCCCAACTGAACAAGGATGAACCACGGGGCTGGGACTTGAGTTCAGGCACTGGGAGGTCCCTCACAGTCTAACTTGTCACCTCATCTTTATCCTGACAGCTGTCACCTCTCCTGCCCCTGATGAGAGAAGCCGAGACAAAGGGAGCCGTGCAGGTGTTCATTCAGGGTGAAACAGGTGAGTCATATGACAAAACATGTGAGGATCTGAGAGGATGCTACTTGGGCTGGAATGGCATTGGGGTAGATGGCTCCAAACTGTGCCCGTGTACCCGGGGGGCAGCCAGCCGCCAGGTTCCCTCACTGAGATGGGTTATATGGTAAGGAAGGCGGATTCACCTGAGCAGACCAGGTCCCACCTGGTGATGAAACAGCGTCCCAAGGGTGCCGACTGTGCCCGATGGGGTGTGTAGGTCTAAGAGGCAGAAGAGGTGGCTGGGGAGGCATAGGTTGGAAATGAATGAAGTTGGCCTGAAGAACACACTCCCAGGGCTGGGAGACTCAGTCATTCAGAATGGCCTGTGCCCTTGTCTGGGCCTCGGGAACAGCCCCCAGGGGATAGGTCTCTTCTTGCTCAGCGATGCGAGCCCCTAGGGGGGTTTTCAGCAAGGACATGATTACCATTACCCCCCTCCCTCGTGCCTTACCCAAAGGTCTTTGCCATATTATGTGCTATACACATTATAATCATATTAAGTATTTTACTAGTGAGACTATGCTATCGTACCTATTATAATAACAATAAATCTGGCTTAACGTTTATTATGCCCACAGGGTACCTAATTCCTTGGTAAACCTTTCCTCTTCTGTTATACTTTCTGTTTTGTCCTTCCCTAATTTTTGCAGCAAGGTGGCTGTATCACGGACTCCAGTATTAGTTAGAAATTTAATTTTCTTTAAGCATTTGGAAGACTACAGCTGATGACAGTTAGTGAATGATTTCTTTTCCTAAAAATTAATATCTGCCACGGAATTGAATAATAGATAAGCACTAGATATTCATGATAAGAACAGTGGAAATCTCACTGTCAGAGGGAGAGCCTAGCTGAATTACTGATCGCTCCTTTCCTGCCTACTGCCTCCCCAAATAAAGAACTTGGCTCCTTATTTTTTTTTTTTTTTGGCTCCCTATTTTGTAAAACATCAACTTGACCCCCTAAGCAGTAGATTGGAACAGGAGTGGACCCCTGACCTAGGACCCAGAGAGAGGTTTAGTCCCTCTAGGGACTTACCCATAAGCGGGCTTACTCATGTAAGAGCAGAGGTGTGCTGGAAAAGCTGGTGAGAAGAGAGAGAATGACATGGACCTAAAAAATCAGAGCATCAGGAGGGAAAATGAGGGAGAAAAGAGTCCAGCCGCCTTCTTAGTGCCTGTTTCTCATCCCTTTCTAAGTCCGGCAGCGTTCAAATCTGCCCTGAGGTTTTGTGATACACCACTGAGTTCAAATACCCAAGTTCGTGCTTAAGCTAGCTTGAATTATTCATTTCATTTCAGTTATTTGCTGCCAAAGCAGCTTTAATGAATTGAGTAAATATTCCAGGGAAAACTGCCGTGACCACGAGTGTTTGCTTCGGGGGGAGTGAGGGTGGGGTGTGGTGGGACTAGGTCTCTGCCTCCCCGTTTCAGGCTGTCCCACTTATCACATCTTGTGCTTCAAAGTGTGTTTCCCCTTGAAGAGGCTCTTGAGAAGCACAGCCACTACCCTTGCGCTCCCCTAAGGAATTGGGGCCCAGGTATGTGAAACCTAAGAAAAACAGCAGCTTTCTTTTCAAAATGTCACTGTTGCCGTATGTTGTTAGAGCTGGAGCCTTGACTGCACTTTGAGGGCTGACGCTTCTTTTGGTCTGGAAAAACACCCTGTAGGTTCTGCAGAGTTAAGGCCCAGATCCTGTGTTGGACTGGAAGCAAGGAGGCGCTGAACTGGTCTCCACAGTTTGGTCAAAAGTTGCCTCTCTCATGGGTGAAATAGCGTCTCTGAGATTCCGGGTGAGGAGAGGCTGGCCGGTGATGACAGCGGAAGGAAAATACTTGCTTTACTTTTTGTTTGTGTTTTTCCCTACCTGGTGGTGGGCCAGAGCCTCTGACACCTACCTGCGTGGGTTTGAATCTCAGCTCTGCCGTTCTTCAGTCAGGGCCCAGCCAGGAGGCAGAACCAGAACAGTTCCTTGACTGACAGAATTTCACAGAAAGAATGATCAGTTAGGCCGAAAGTTGTTAACTAGTGACCTAAAGGGTTTCACGGGGGTAGCAACCAAAAGAAGCAGCTATCACCTCTAGGGCTGAGGCCACAAGGAGAAGAGGTTGGAATAGTTAAAATTTAAATCGTTAAAGGAGGAGCCCCATGGAGATGGAAGTCAGACCTCCGAGGAGGGGCCACTGCTCAGTTGGTCCTGGGCTCTCTGAGTTGGAAGGAGAGGCCCGTGGTTCCCAGATTTCCCAAGAGGAGGCGCTGGTTGCCTAGTGCTGGCATCTTGGGAGGTGGGGGCAAAAAGGGAAGGTGGTTCTGTAAGGGGTGTGTGTGTGTGTGTGTGTGTGTGTGTGTGTGTGTGTGTGTTTGTACACATGTGTGTGTTATAACCCCCTTATGTCTTCACCCAGCTTTCAGCCAAAGGTTATTGTATGGTATGCGACAGCCTGGACTCAGCTCTGTTTTGGAATTCATGGCTGAATCCATGTCCATGCTTGGAGCAACACACGATGGAGATCACTTGAGAAGGCTTATTCTAAGATAGCTAGAGGTGGACTGCCGAAGAGTACAGCTGAGAGGCAGGTCCACACCCAGGAGTTTGGGATTAGCAGACACAAACTACTATATATAAAAGAGATAAATAAAAAGGTCCTACTGGATAGCACAGGGAACTATATTTCAATATTTTGTAATAACCTATACTGGAAAAAAATATGAGAAAGAACACATATACTGCTGTTGCTGTACACCAGAAACTAGCACAACATTGGAAATCAACTGTACTTTAATTAAAAAAACCCAGAAAATAACAAATTTAGCAAGGACATGGGGAAAAAATGCTATATCCAAAAGAATTATTCAACCAAATTTACTGATACTGTCCTGGAAACAAAACTAAAATAAGCATAGAATAAATTTTTAAAAATGAAAAAACAAAAACCAAAAACCCCATGAAGCAATTTTGCTATCGATGGGAAAATGCTAACATGATATTGTGCAAAAAAAGAGGCACACAAAATTGCATGTGTAGAGTGATCTCAAAATTACCCACAAGAAAACTTAATGGGCGCGTATTAAAATGTTAATATGATTAACTTTGGATTGCAGAATTATATATATATATATAATAAGACTATATTATTTTTGTTAGAGTTTAAGTCAAAAGAGAGAAAAAAGAGGCTTTGGGCATTCTGGTAGCAGGAAAAATGTGAAACATACTAACATATAACTGCTGTGGTAAGTTTCAGGAAGAAGAGGCAGTTTTCCTCCAATGAAATTCTATGAGAATTTTTTTCATGTGGAAATTTCATAAAGAGAAAATAAATATCATCTCCAGTGCTTGTGTATAGATTTATACTTGTATTAGAAGTAAAATAATTCATATTATTAGAACACCCAGAATAATTTACATTATTTCTTTTTTTTGTAATGGCCTTTCATAAAAACCAAGCATATCATTGAGAGTGCACGTCAGTGAAGGTTAATTCTAGGAGGAACCACACTGCAATAAATAGGTAGATTTTTGCGTGGCTAACCTGGTCCAAGAATAGATCCTGGAGAAGAATTGACTTAACCGAGGTCACAGAAGATGTTAATGGCAGAGCCAGAATTAGACCTTGTGACTTGATTTTTCAGCCTGACCTTGCTACCTATCCCCCTGCCTGGCCCCAAAGAAGAAGTGTGTAGCTGACTTCAGTTTCTATGATTAGCGTCCATTGTTGACTTGAATCCCTTACCCCAAATGTCCTATCGATGTATTCTCACCCACTTTCCCCCTCCTTACATCAAACTACTTTTTAATTTCAAACCCTATCTTTCTTTGGTTGAGTGTGTGTTTGTGTGTATATGTGTTTGTGTGTATATATGTGTGTGTGTGTACTTGTATGTTTGTGTATTTGTGTCTCTTAGACTGACAAGACTTGAAGAGATTCAGATAATATTCTATATCCACATTGTAGCCCCAGTAGGCCAAACTACCAACACTTGTCCTTCAATGATTAATGGAGAGAAATTATGTTATAACTGATGGGAAATTTACAAGATGCTTTTAATATAATTAAAAGTAATGTCTCTATTGGCTCTTAACTCTTCCCCAAGCCTAGAATTGGCTTCTTTCCAGAACTAACACATTTCATCCAGCAACTGGAGAACACATTTTAAGAAAAAGAAAAAAAAATCTTTCCGTCTTTGAATTCATACCTGATTGACCAGAGTATAGTTTGTGAAATTTAATATTAGGTTATTCTATCATGAAATAATCACTGGGTTGCTCTGAGTAATATTTTCATGAAGTCCGGGAATGTTTTAAAGCAGGAAGAAGCACACAGGTTCATCTAAACCTGTCTCATTTTACAGATGAGGAAACTGAATCTAGGGAGGTTACACTATGTCTAACCCACTAATCCTGTGATTTTCCTTTTATACCCCTTCATTCTTTCATTTGAAAAATAATTTTTGAGCATCTGTTATGTGTCAGATGATGCAGTGCCTCCTAAAGATTTAAAAACCAAAAGCCTTGGTTCATAAGAAACCAGGGGAGGTTTAAGAAACCATGGGAGGTGTAGCATGTGTTAATGAACATTAGTCTATTATAGCTTATGTTGCATTGTTAATGTTACGTTCCTAGAGTTGTAAAACATGAGGGAGTAGTGAAATTTGCCTGGGAATTCAGGAAACTTTTCTAGAATGGATGAAGTTTCATCTGGGCCTTGAAAGATAAGCAGGAATACACCTGCTTCAGAAACAAGGGAAGAGTATTCAAGGCAGAAGGAAATGAGAGGCATAGGATAGGTTTGTGCTTATTTGGGGGATACCAAGGACTGGCTTAATCTGTAGGGAGTGATTGAGGGTCAGATTGAATAGGTCAGCTCTGATGTCGTTGGGGAAGGCTTTGTAGCGTCAGCTGAGTTCTCTAAGCTTTATTCTGCAGGTAATGGGAATCTGTTGCATAATGTTAGGCAAGGAAATGACACTTTACACTTTCACATGGGTCTACATTTAAGAGGAATAACTGGTAGCACTGTAGAGGATGGACTGGAGGAGAAAGGACAGCTAAAGTCAGGTTCAGATGAAAATGATGAGATAATGAACTTGGCCAATAGGGGGGTGTGCCCTACAAAGAAGGAGGAGCTATTTGTGAGCTTAGAGTTGGCAGGACCTTGTAATGATTGTGAAGGATAATAAACAGGGAGCAACCAAGGAGGAAGATGAAGCTTCTGGTTTTGAAGGTTAGAGTCATGGTGATGCTGTATAACTAGGCTATGACATACATGAAAAGGGTAGTAGGGGAAAAGCTTGCATGCGGTGTTAGAGATATTCAGCTTACCCGTGATGGAACGTTTAAAAAGAAGATACACAGGAAGTAATTGAAAATCTGTCTTGAGCTCAGAAGAAAAGTCTGGGCTGGTGTTATTGATTTTGGAGTCATTAAAGAAGGTGAGAGTTGAGTAAAGAGAATAAAGAAAGAAAAGTCTAAGAACAGAACTCTGGGGGATGGCTGGAAGAGAGGAGCTAGTATAAGACATATGTAAGGGATGGCTGGAAGAGAGAAACTAGTATAAGACGTGGTTAGAAGGGATTATTTGTGTGGTAGGAAGACAGTGAAGGGAACAGTGTTGTGGAAATCGTGTTAGTCATGATGCTTTCAGCTGCTATTAACAAACAAACTCAAAATGACTATTATGGTCAAGTAGACTTATCTGCTCAGTTGACGACAATAACATCCCCAAACTCCAGAGGTAAGTAGAACAGAGAGCAGGTGTTTTAGTCACAAATCCAGCTCCATTTCTTTCTGACTGTCTCAGAAATGTCCTCCTCTGGGTGGTGGGTTCATCACTGGACTGCTAGGAAGATGGCTGTGGCAGTTTCAGATTTCCCATCCACGTACAGCCAAGGACTTTCTTCCAGTTCTATCTCAAAAGGGAGGAAACTTCTTTTCCCAATTCCCATCAATCTTGCAGTTACTTCTCATTGGATTGACATACCTATTCTTGAGCCAATCTCTCTGGCCAGTGGAATTCCATATCCTGGTTGCATTATGCTTGGGTTTCTGAACTGATCACTAGCATAGAATATAGAGATTGGGCTGACCCTCCGTAAGTGGGGGACTCATTGATTCCTTTTTTGTCCCACAAAATGCAAGCCTGCTGAAACCAAAGAAGGTGAGGTAGAATGGGTATTAGGCAAGTGGATGCCTGTTAAGAAAACCAAGGGAGGAGAGAGTGTCAGAATGAAGGAGTGGTCATTCATATCAAAAATTGCAGATAAAGTAGGATAGGTATGATAAAGAGATCATTAAATCTGTTAATTATGTGGTCGTTGATGACCTTTGGGTCACCTTTCCAAGAAGCACTTGGGAAGCTCTTGCAGAATACTTTTTGAAGGAGTGTGGCAGCAAAGAGGAGAGAGATAGGAAGAGTTAAATCAATTGCAATTCAATGATGCATATAAATTCATTTGCAAATATTATTTTATTGATAAGCTTGCATCAATTCACTCCTTCCTAGGTTGAAAGAAGGAGGAAAATTAATCCTATAATGTGAAAAGAGTGTGACAAGTTTGTGAACAAAACCAAGAGCATATAAACAAAGAGAGAGTGATAAATGTTTGTGGCATGGTGAAAGGTGACCACTAAAAATGTGAGAGATGGGATTTTCATCAACATTTCATTGGGCTCAGAATCATGCCATGTTTTTGGTATGTTTTGTTTGGTTAGTTTTTTTTTCTGCAATGAGAAACGGATAGGTTTAATTTACAAGGTCAGCCTTCGCAATATTACATGCACTTTGTAATTGCAGCATAATTACATTAAAAGGCAAAGGCAATTTTCTTCAAGTATGGCCAGCCACTCAGAGGATTGGTATAGGAAAGCAATAGGGCACATTTAGTCAGTGTCAGGCCATAGCGTTTGTAGATTTCCAATAATCAGTCAAAGCATAAAATAAGTTTTCAAACCCTAAGAGCAACAAGAATTTAATGTTATTAATTCTGTGATAATAATAATAATATTAAATACATCCTTATGTGGCTGATAGGTGCCTTTCAGCTTTTAGGGAAAGTAATTCTAATAATGGTTCCCATTTCATTTTCACTTGTACATATAGCACTTTTCACAATTCATTCACTTTTTCTCCCCAAGTCATAATAATCCTGTGAATTGAGAATAGGTGATATTATCTTTATTTTTAAATGGGAAACAGACTCCTAGAAGAGTTGCTGGGTGACTAGCTGAAAGTTACCAGTTATCTTGCCGCAGCAGTTCCAGAGTGAATGGAGAGATATCAAGACATGCAGATTGGGACTCAAGGCAACGTGATGTTAGGACCATGTTGAAGCTGGGAGAGGTAAATTCTTGGGTAGACTTTCACTCAGAGAGGACTACATGGACTGGGGTGAGTGTTAGTCTTCCAAAGTATTGATAGATAGCTGGACAAATGATTGACCCAGGTTCAGGCTAAGGATGAAAATGTGCAGAAAGTTCATTTCACAGGGTGCCAAATTTGGAAATGATTTAAAAGAGAGTTCTAACATACCCTCTCCTTTCAGCATAAGGATGCCGAGGCCCAGAGAATTATGAGCTGGGTGAGAGGCAAGGTCTTCCCCACTAGCCCACTAACCTAGCTCTCTGCTCTCTTCACTACCCTGAATCCCACCTTGGAGTCCTCAAGAGAAAGAGCATAAACTTGATGGAAAGACAGGTGATGTGGCTCAGAAGCTCATCTCCCAGCAAAATTCAGAGGTTGGGGAAGAGTTGTTTCCCTAATGCCAAGGGAACAATTGTTCTGGTCAAGTAACAGCGTAAAGGGTACTAAAGTAAAGTGAAAGAGAGTCAAAGCCGGAAGGAGGATATCTCAATGTGTTACTTGCTACAGACACTCTTGATGAATCACGGAGCTAGGTGTTGGGACGTATCCTATGTTCTCTGCAAAGATACTGAAATATTTGGAAATCTTCTGCAGTGTTGCTGTAATTTGTTTTGATTTGGGGAGAGGCAGTCAAATTTTTAAAATTTCGGATACTTTCCAGTAATAGATAACTCTCTTTGGGGGTTGGGGGTGGAGCCGGGAATGCCACTTCTGGCTGATTTATTTCCATTAGAGCAAGACACAAATAGCCTTGTTTATTATTAGTCATAGTTATTACACTATTCATAATCTGTTTTCCCACAAGAACAGTATTGCAATGATGAATGACAACATATATATAGAACAAAATGAATTTATTGCAGAATGCATTTCCAGTGACGTGAACAAGAAATTAGGTCTGCAATATGTTTGAACTGTGCTGGGCAACTCCAATTGTGCCCCAAAACTCGCCTTTGAAGGAAAAGAATGAGCAGACACATTTCTAACTGATATTAGATTGCAAGCTCCCCTCTCCAGAGACAGGTCCGTGTCTTGTTCATTTATTTAATCACTCAGAACCGTATTCATATCACACAACAAAATAAATGTAGAGTAGAATATGAGGAAATGAAAGTGAATTTTTTATTATGATTTCCCCCCATCACAATGACTAACATATCAATACATTGAGTGCTTACTGTGTGTCAGAATCTCTTCTAAGTGATTCACATGTTTTAACTCAGTAGTCCTCATCATTAATAGGTGAATATTATCACCCCCACTGAATATACAAAGAAAACTCAGCACAAAGAGATTGTGTAATCTGCAAGATTAAATAACACAACTAAATAAATTGATCTAGGATTTAATCCCAGGCATGCTGACTATAGATGCTGCTACCTTAATCACTACACATTCCGGCTTCCTGTGCATGTGCGTGTGTGCATGTGTGTGTGTATGTGTGTGAGGGTATATTTTCCTCCAAATTTATAATAACATACTACTATAATTTAATTTATGAGCTTCCTTTTTCCTCATTGAATAATGTTGCAAATATTAAACTCTTACTTTTGTATTTTACTCCATTGATGTCTATCTCTTCTTCTGTAAGTACCATGCCATAGCTCCATAAAATATTTTAATATTTGCTTGTACCATTCCTTCTCATTTCTCTTATTTTTCAAAAAAGTTTTGCTATTTCTCCACATTATTCTATCTTTCCTTTTTTGTTTTCAGTGTATTTTCTTGACTCGGGAAAAACTCTTCTTCCTCCAGAGTATGGAGACCTTGGGCCAGGAGCATTTCTTTAAAATGATTCAGGAAGTATGAAGGCCAAGATGGACTCTGAGGCCGATAACCTTTGGATGGGAATAGAGGTGTGGAGTGTTAGGTGTATGTGATGAGCTGGGGTCTTATCACTCCAACCTTGCCCGATTCAGTTATGTGTGTGTGTGTGTGTGTGTGTGTGTGTGTGTGTATACACACACACACACACACACACACACACACATGTATTTTCTGGGCTTCATTAGACATCTTCTCTGGATCCAGGAAGGAGGAAGAATTTTTGAAAGCAATTATTTTAGTTCACAAAATAGTTACTCTGGGTCGAGGGAACCTGATTGTTCTCTAGGCTAACATGTCCTTGAAAAGATGGTAGCAAATATGAAGAGGCCAATGAAATGGTAGAAAAATGATTCCGAGTGTTTCAAGTATCTTTCTTTTTTAAAAAAATTATTTATTTATTTATTTTTAGCTGCGTTGGGTCTTCGTTGCTGTGCACAGGCTTTCTCTAGTTGCGGCGAGTGGGGGGCTACTCTTTGTTGCGGTGCGTGGGCTTCTCATCACAGTGTCTTCTCTCGTTGTGGAGCACAGGTTCTAGATGTGTGGGCTCAGTGGTTGTGCCTCGCAGGCTCAGTAGTTGTGGCATGTGGGCTTAGTTGCTCCACGGCATGTGGGATCTTCCTGGACCAGGGATCGAACCCGTGTCCCCTGCATTGGCAGGCGGCTTAACCACTGCGTCACCAGGGAAGTCCCTCAATTATCTTTCTTATGGGATAAGGCTTGATGATACTCAGCAGAGTCTTCTTGCAGTTTGGGGACTGTGGGTGGGAAAGATTGGTTTGGGGGAAGGGAGGTGGGTGTTTCTTCTGTTTTGATGGTAATAACTACAATTTATTGCATGCTTACTATATGCTAGCTATATGACAGTCTAAGAGCTCTACATACCTTATGTCTTTGTGTCCACCCAATTCTGTAAAGTAGGTAGTGCCATCTTCTTTTCACAGATGAAGAAGCAGAGAACCAGATTAGCTGGGTGACATAACTCATCAGAGTATTACAACCGGTAATTCAGACCTGGGTTAAAATCTAAAGTCTTTGTGGTTTACGAGGCCCCCACAATCTGGCCTTTGCTTAAATATCAGCCTCATCTTTTGCCACCTAAATTCAACCACACAGGATTTTTTTCCAGTTCCTTTTTTAAAATAATTAATTAATTAATTTGGTTGCGCCGGGTCTTAGTTGTGGCAGGTGGGCTCCTTAGGTGCGGCTCACAGCCTCCTTAGTTGTGGCATGTGAACTCTTAGTTACGGCATGCATGTGGGATCTAGTTCCCTGACCAGGGATCGCACCCGGGCCACCTGCATTGGGAGTGTGGAGTCTTAACCACTCTGCCACCAGGGAAGTCTCTCCAGTTCCTTAAATATGTCTTGTTTGCTGTGGCAGAGGCATTGCTTGCTATGTATTCCCCAAAGCATTTCCTTTTCTTCCCAAGCACACAGAAAACTTCCTTTCTCAGCCTCCCCTGGGATTTCAGTGGGACCATATGACCAACAGGATGGGAGTGGAAGTGATGTGCAACATTCCCAGACCTGGCCCCTAAAGCATTTCACGTCTTTGACTCTGTTTTCTGCTCCCCATCTGCACAGCTGGATTGTAGAATCTCAAGTTGAGCTCCTGCTTCACTACTTGGACAAGAGCCACCCAGGTCAGCTGCTCAGAGAGCTGTGATATGAGAGAGGAACTTTTATCGGATAACTAGCTGAGATTTTGGAGTGGTTTGTTACAGCATCTAGTATTACTAATGTAACTAAATCACTTGCTCTAGACTAGAGGTTGACAAACTTGCTTTTGGTACAAGGCCGGGTAGTAAATATTTTAGGTTTCCCAGGCCACACTGTCTCTTTTGTAACAACTCGACTCCGGCGTTGCAGTGTGACAATTGCCTTAGATCATACATAAGTGAATAGGCACTGCTGGGTTCCAATAAAACTTTATTTACAAAAACAGGCTGTGGCCCCATTTGGCCTGTGGACAACAGTATACCAACCCCTCTAAAGGACTAGAACAGCATGCTGTTCTCTGTTTCAACTTCTCTTTCTCTGTCACTCCCAGACTCTACCTACCCTTTGCCTGGCTACACTGTTACAACTTCAGTTCCTTAGGAGGATGTTTCTACTCCCCCCGCCATGTGTCTGTTCCCCCCTCCAATTAGGTCAGGACCCATTATCCTATGTTCCCATAGTGGCCACCTCAACTTCCTTTTTCATAATAAGCCTTCCATTTACAATGATTTTCAGTGTCTTTTCTGCCTTACTATGCCAAGAGCTTCAGGAGAAAAAGAAGCTATTTCTACTTCATTCCCTGTTTTATCTCTAGAACCCAACCCAGGCCCTGAGCCAAAGTCCATGCTATAAATACTTATTGAGTCAATGGGCAATTCACTGCCTTCAATGATGAACCACTTCCTTCAATATATAGAACTTGTGGAGACTCATCCTTCCTCTCTCTTCCCTCACCTCTCCCTCCTTGTGCCTCAGTCCTTGGGCTTTACTACAGCTAAAAGGAAACTAAACCCACAATTACTGTTTTATAGTCACACTCTTGAATGGAGAAAATACCACAGAGATATTTACCCTCAGGCATATTTCTTTGGTGTAAATACTGACCTTGTCTTCACCTTAGGCAACATTTCTTCTTCAAGACCATAAAGCATGGGATGTCTTCTCATAAAAGTCGATCTCTGTCACAACTCTGAAAGCTTATTCCATCTCGAGCCCCATAAGTGGAAAGAGGCTATTTCTGAAATTCTGTAATCATATCACTCCAACACCTATAAATCTGAAAAGCTTTCCAACTTTCCTCAATATTGTAGATATTAGGTGAGTGGACTACTGCACATGATCAAATACGGTTTCACCATACATGAAAAGAGAGGATAAGAGAACAGGTATTCATTCTATTTTCAGGATAAAGAATAAATACAAGAAATAATGTCAGCTTAGAACAGCATAAGATCAAAAAAATATGTAACAGAAAGTCAAGTAAGATGAGTTTGTAGTACTGTTAAGTGTTTGGTTTGAGCTGATAAACTGTCAAACAAACAAACAAACAAAAAACTCTGGGAGTTGGAGAACTCAAACACTGTCATGGGCACATTCACAGTGCAGCTAAATTTACCAGGGCTACAAGCTGAGTGGTGAGCAGTCCTTCTGGGTTGCACATGGTTTCCCAATGGCATCTGTGAACCTAAGAAGGGAAAGACAAGTTTGCCAATCTAGAAAGAGTCCTAAGGCATTTTACTCAAAAGGTGGCCTCAGCTTCCTCTTTCCTTATCACGTGGTCAGGTGGAGCATCAACAGGAGCTTGTGCAGGTGAGTCAGGGAAGAGTTGAGATGGGCAGTGTCAGCGCCTAAGGAAATCTTGCAGGGCTCGTAGCCATTTTCATCTTTCAATCTAAGAAGTAGTTTTAGAAATAGCTTAAGTATAATATCTTTTGGGGAATAAAACAAAATTACTAATTTTCATACAGGAAAGCTGCACAGGTCCTAGGTTGGGAGTTTATGAAAGACTATCTGGCCCCAATTCATTTACAGAAATGAATCCCTCCCCCCACCCCCTCACCTCCCTGCACATCTGGTTTCTTAATAGCAGCTGGAATCTTTACCTCTGAGAAGGAAGATAATCAAAGCCTTCTAACTACATGATCATCAGTCTGTCCCCAGAACCCAGCTCATCGTAATGCGCCATAAATATTTGAAGAATTTGTGAATGAATGCTGTTGGCTGACTGATGGAACGAATGGATGAAAGTGGGCTGTCAAAGAAAGCTCAGATGACGCTGGCCCCAAGTCCCTCCTATTCTCTCTTTCTGATACCATTTCCCACTTCCACAATGATCATCTGTCAAGTAGCTTTATAATAAACACAACCACTAGCACTTATGCAGCACTTTTCACGCCTTATTTTATTTTATTTTTATTATTTTTTAAATTTATTTATTTTTTGGCTGCATTGGGTCTTCGTTGCTGCACGTGGGCTTTCTCTAGTTGCGGTGAGCCGGTGCTACTCTTCGTTGCGGCGTGCGGGCTTCTTATTGTGGTGGCTTCTCTTGTTGTGGAGCACAGGCTCTAGGCGCGCGGGCTACAGTAGTTGTGGCACGAGGGCTCAGTAGTTGTGGCGCACGGGCTTAGTTGCTCCGCGGCATGTGGGATCTTCCCGGACCAGGGCTCGAACCCGTGTCCCCTGCATTGGCAGGTGGATTCTCAACCACTGCGCCACCAGGGAAGCCCCACGTCTTATTTTAAGTGAGCCTCTGGCCTCAGTTTTCTTGGGTGATCTGCATGTGCTCATGTTGACCCAGGTGTCAGTCAACAAGTAATCGCTACCTTCACCCTCCTGTGAGTGGGACACCTGTGTGATGGCGATTCTGCTCAGCACTCAAAAGACAGAGGAAAAGTTGTCATGTTTTGAGCATTGATAACTGAATACAGAGACCTTGGCCAGTTGCGTTTAAAAAGCAAGGCTTTGAATTATGCCTTCTGATGGAATTCAGTGTAATCATTAGGATAAGCAAACACATCAGGCCTTCAATATATACGCTGAGCCAAATGTAATAAAGGAAGAAAGAGACTTTTTTCCCCTCCACTCTGTCATTTTGTTTTGCAACTCTAAGCATTACTGCATGCTCCAGTTCTCCAGAATAATACTTAATTCTTTAGCTAAAACGCTGTATCAGACATATTTCAAGCTAATTATTTGGCATTATAAGATTATATTCTGTTCTCTAATAGCTTTGCAACATAGAGAGCCTCAGTGATTTCCAAAGATTAAAAAATATGATAAAAGACAACGATTAGGGACTTCCCTGGTGGCTCAGTTGTTAGGAATCCGCCTGCCAATGCAGGGGACACGGGTTCGATCCCTGGTCTGGGAAGATCCCACGTGCTGCGGAGCAACTAAGCCCATGCTCCACAACTACTGAGACGGTGCTCTAGAGCCCGTGAGCCACAACTACTGAGCCCCCATGCCACAACTACTGAAGCTCGCGCACCTAGAGCCCGTGCTCCGCAACAAGAGAAGCCACCACAATGAGAAGTCCGCACACTGCAACGAAGAGTAGCGCCCGCTCGCCACAACTAGAGAAAGCCCATGTGCAGCAACGAAGACCCAACGCAGCCAAAAATAAATAAATTTTTTAAAATAGTAAAGAAAAAATAAGACAACAATTATCAGGCTGGGTTACCCGGGGTTATTGCTGTGCGGGACTGAAGCTCTGCTTTGGGAAAATCTTATGCCCTGCTGCATGGATGCTGGTTCTCCTAATTAAGTTGTCATGTTATTTTCTTTCTTACTTTTTAAAAACCAAGTTTATTATTTTTCGATTATGGCAAATTTAGAGAACATCACACAGTAAATATAAAAACAAAAACGCCACACTCCTTCCTTCCCACCACCATTAATTCAAACTGCAAATATTTACTGACTATCTACTATGTGTGAGGCACTGTTCTAGGCACTGATATTTTTGTGAATTTCTAAATACCCATTTCAGCTGAAATTAAGAGGATCTCTGTGTAAAATGTCCTTTAATGAAAATATAACTAGGTGACGCTTGTCTTTAGTCCTCTGTCCCTTTATTCTTGGCCTCAGTCCTTCCAAAACTCACTTCCTTCTCTACTTTTCAGAAATTCCCTTCCCAGCACATTAGGACTCTGGAGTCCTGTCCTCTTGATGCTGACATAAAACTTGCTTTCATGAATAATTCTGATAAGAGTTCATGACAAGCTAAAACTGAATCTGGTAGTTCCTGGATTTTGGGGGCACAATAAAGGCAGTTTTTCCATTGAAAAATAAAACAGCGTGTGTTTACCTCTGCTAATACTGCATGAGCTAAACAAAACAGGGACTTGCTGGGAATTTCTGTCAGTCTTTGATGTATAAAAGGAAGAACTATTATTACTCAACTACAGTTTGATAAACAAAATCTTTGCAAACAGTATAACCAAGTGGTAAAGGTAAAAGCTCATCCCCTTAATGAAATTTCTGGCACAGAATCGAGGGTGGATGTGAGGATTCCCTGGTCCCTGGTAAGCAGGTTCCTACTGCCGTTTATAGGTAGTGCCGGTCCTGCCTAAACATCTCGTATTTTCCATTGCAGTAGAAAGAGCGGGGAGCAAGCCGAGTGTGGCAAGGGGGATTGTTAATGACTTGCTTTCCCCGGATGCCGTGCCTGTCCCTGACAACGTGGAAACCGTCCCAATGTGCTTAAAGGATGTCAGTCATCCTGCTGAGAGCTGACCCCAAATCTTGTCCATTCTATAGCTCCAGAGCCTTCTTTGGGTGTTTGAGGATTGAGCTGCTCAGAGATCAAACAGAAGAGCCCTTCCTCCAGAATTTGAATATCAAGATTTTTCTCTAAAGAGATTTTTCTTCTGGGCTTCTCTGGGCTGCTATTAATTTGCAACCCAACTGAGTGGGTTAAAAATGTCTTTTGATCACATAGCAACATGTGGTCATCAGAACACTGGTGGCATTCAACCACAAAGGGAGACCGGGGAGGGAGGGAGGAATCTCAAAGTGACCTCGGTGACAGAAGGAACTTCCTCAGTGAAGCATGTATCTCAGGCGAGGGTATCGCACAATGAGGGAACTGTGACCAGCTGACATTTCATCTGTGAGTCGCTGCTCAAGTATTTGGAGAGGATGCATTGATCCCACTCTCCTGGAAACCCCCAAAAGCTCTCATAAAATGCCTGCTTTCATTTAGCTTTTGTTAAAACAACTAAAATACCCTTCTCATAATTGTTGGGACATCTCAACAACATAGTCCTTTCTTTCCCAGCTTGCGACTCAAACAAATATTGTTTCATTTATTTCTTGCGGGTTCTCCAGCCTCATACCAATGTCAATGACTTTTCACGTTGAAAGGCATTTCCCAGGACTCCCTGAGGGTGGCAGTATTGTTCACGAGTCAGTGACTTGTCCTCGAAATTAGGCACTTGCTAGGGAAATGATTTAACGAGCAAGGCTTTACGCTACCAAAATGAGCAAGTAGATGATGAGGGATGAGCATTTGTTTGAGCCCACGATATAACTAATGCCCCCAGAGCCATCCACTCCAATGTGTATATGAGGTGCAAAAATAAAGGATGAAACCGAAAATGCTCCTCATCAGAAATATATGGATGAAAGTGGCAATGCAAATACTATTTCAAATAGGCTCAGTTCCAGATAATTACTTAATACGAGCTTACTACCCACAATGCTTTAGGGTCTATGAGTTATCCACAGACAGCTGGCTGGGCAAATTCAGATGATGTCACTTCACCAGGAATTTTCCAGGAGGAGACAAGCTGCTACTGCTCTCATCCAATTTAACTCTCCAAGAATTTGCAATCCATGTGGCTTATTAGTAAACATCCTATTGTCCTTTGAGCTAAGTCATTTGAAGGTCATATAGCAAGAATGCTCTACCAAGATATTTCACACTTATGCTTATGTGAATAAAGCTTCTCAGAACGATCCAGAGTGGAATTGAGCAATTAGAATTCAGTGAAACTCACTGGTAATTTTAAATGAGAAAAAAGTCATTACCCTTAGTATTGACTGGAAAGGGGGCATCCATTTCTGGGCACAGTCAAAAATCAGTCACTGCCTGTAACCACGATGCCCGTGATCGTGTTTAGATATACCTGGTGATGACATCATAGTGTCACTTGGGAACTTGGTAAATGATTAATGTCAGACCCTGAGTGGAAATTTCAAGAGGATACATTGCTAGTAGATGAAAGGGCAAAGCTGCAGTTGAGTTTCTACAAATAGGTCAGGGGTGTGAGGAAAACCCCTCAGTATGGAAAGCTGGGAATATCCAGGTCTTCCCAGAAGACTTCAGTTTGAGAATTCCCAGACTTTAGTTGAGTCACTTCTACCTTTTATTGTGTGTGGTCATTGGGGTTTTCCAGTTTTCTAGAACTCTGAGAGAGGAGGCACAGATGACTCTATTTGTATTTAAGTGACTAAATGTGGCAGCCTAAATTTTTCCCCTTTGCATTGCTTGATACGTCAGTGAGTTGCCTGAAATTGTGTTCCACATCAATGCCAGCCATTTACTGAGTCACCCAAGAACTCTACTTCCTGGATACCATTGGTAATAATTTTTTTAAAAAATTATTTTATTTTATTTTATTTTTTAAATAAATAAATCTATTTATTTATTTATTTTTGGCTGTGTTGGGTCTTCATTTCTGTGCGAGGGCTTTCTCTAGTTGCGGCGAGCGGGGGCCACTCTTCATCGCGGTGCGCGGGCCTCTCACTGTCGCAGCCTCTCTTGTTGCGGAGCACAGGCTCCAGATGCGCAGGCTCAGTAGTTGTGGCTCACGGGCCTAGTTGCTCCGCGGCATGTGGGATCTTCCCAGACCAGGGCTCGAACCTGTGTCCCCTGCATTGGCAGGCGGATTCTCAACCACTGCGCCACCAGGGAAGCCCCCATTGGTAATAATTTAGGAAAAGTTTTCTAGAAAGATTTACCAAGTGGCTACTAAATGCCAGATACTGTTCTAGGTGTTTTATATGTGTTAACTCATTTAATCCTCATACCATGATGTGAGGTAGGTACTAACATTATTTTTTGTTAGGCAAGGAGATTAAGGCTCAAAGGAGCTCAGCTTGCCCAAAGCCAAGACTAATAAGGGGCAGAGCTGGGATCCTTCTTGGAAGAGAGAGCAGTTGAATTTATGAAACCATTGAATGGGCTTGTGAATTTATTAAATGTTCTTTAACTTGTGATTTTAGGTTGGGAGAGGATGGTTGGTTAACTTGGTGATATCATGGTGTTGATTGTGGCACAATCTCAGATAAAATCCCTTGCTTGAAGCCCACCGTTCTGAAAGTGTGCACTGGCCAAAAGGGGATCAAATGGTAAGAACGTTGACAGGCTGAGATTAAACCAGATTACGCAGGGAAAAGTAATAGCATCATTTTTCCTTCAGAGGACAGTGTAGGAAGGCCTATACCTAGAGATGACCAATTGATTTAATGGCTGTCACCCCTGTGGCCCAACTCTCCACCAGTGAGCTCATTACCCAAAGCTGTGCCTGCTTAGTGCCAGGGCTGCTGCTTCTGCCATTACTGGTGTCCCTGCGTCCCCAGCAGAGTTCCCAAAACGTACCGGATTTCTGCTTTCTTCCCACAAATGAGCCGTGGAAGATGTGCATGTGCCCAACCATGGACCACACAGCTGGATGGGTAATTCCTTGAAGGGGAGGAATGGGGAAATATGTGCCAGCCACCTGATATATAAACAAGAAAAGACCCCACGACTTTTAAAGAGATACCTTCTAGGTCAGTTGAAGGTCAGTCTACAGCTTAGTAGACTGTCCTTTCCTGAGCGCCACCGTCACCTCTGTGGTATCCAGCGATCGCTGGCTTGCCAGCCAACCTTCAAGGACCAATCCTGAAATCAATGTTGGGACTATGCCAGCAGAGATTCCTACTGGTTTCTTTAGTTAGATTTAGTTATTTTACAGTAACTGTGGAACTGGGGGACTCTCACTCAAACTCATTGGTCAGTCTACGCGTGGCCTATGCAATTGCAAGCAAGCAGGTGCAGGCAGGAGGTCAGAGCTCCCTGGGGCTTCAGACAGTAAGGATGGTCTGGGACAGACCTCTGCTATTACAGCCATTTTTGGCATCGCAAGTATGTGCAAGTTATACCAGAAAGTTAATACTGTAAATGTAGTGAAGGAACACAGGGCCTAAATTGGCATTCTCAGCATAGCCCTTGTATAGGAAACACCTGGGAGATTTGTTACAAGTTCAGATCTCTGAGTGACACTCGTTGAATCAGGGATGCAATCCCTTAGCATACAGGCAGAAATCAGGAGAGCTGGTTCACGATTTAAAGGGAGCTGTGGTTCTCAGAATGTAGTCCTCGGATCAACAGTATGAGCATCACCAGGGAGCTTGTTAGAGATACAAATTCCTGAGTTCTACTTTAGACCTACTGATCAGAAACTGGGGACTGGGCCTAGCAAGCCCTCCAAGTGATCCTGATGTATTTGCTAACGTTCGGGAGCCACTGGAGTAGAGAGTTCTCTATAGGCCTATAAGGACACAAATCAGCTGTTGAATCAGAAATATGTGGCGATGGGGCTCTGGGATCTGTGTGTTTATTGTGCTTCCCTGGTGATTCTGTTGTATACTTGTTTGAGAACAGCTGATCTAGAAGAACAAAAGCTTTCTCCTTCGTGTGTCTTTTGCCAAGGCACTTCCCCATTGTCTCCAAGGCTAAGAACCAGATCCTTCCTCTGGTTACTAAAATCCTGCCTACCTGGGAAAAGGGCAGGATAAAGACACCGTTCTGTATATCCTTTACAAGCTTGGTGTGGATACATATATATGCGTGTGTGCATGTGTGTAAGTATACACGTGTGTGCAAACATTCAAAATAATGATCAACCTCTGCCCAAAAGACTACTATGCCTAAAAATTAACCAATCCCTCCTTCACTTCATTACGCTGCCCCAAATTTTACCAATTAGAGGTATATTTGGGTTAACAAGCATCTTCTCAAATTCAGATATGAAAGTATGAAAGGAAAGTTTCTACCCTGAGAACTTTGGCCCCTTTAAATGCACATGGCACGTCCCTCCAAGTGATGGGGAAACTATGTCAGAACTCACGGTGGCTATTGCTACAGTGATTCCTTTCTTCTGGGCTTGTCTTCCTTCTCCCTGTCTGCTCACTGGCATCCTCTTTGCTCATTGCCTCCCCCAGCTCCTCCCCCCATTTTGACTCTGAACCTTAGTTTTTACTTTTCTTTTGGCTACTAGATTTTAGTTCTGTTTGTTGATGTTGTTTTGTTGTGGTGGTGGTTTTGCCATAATATTCTGAATTAGAAATTGATTCCCTTTGGGACAAGACTTCAAAAATTGCTCATCTGTTTCACACGCTGAGACTATGGATATGAAACTCCTTTCTCACTCAAGTGTAGGCAGGTGGGGGTGATGGGTGTTTTTATTTTTAGCCCCTTAAGACGCGCAAGGGGTGTCCATGAGTACGGCCAGGGGAATCATAAGGAAAGTCACTGCCACCTTGTGGCTCTAAAATTCCTCTGACTTGCCGCACTGCCCTCATCACGCCCACTTTCTGTCTCCTGTGTCATCGGCTTCCTAGTTCTCTCTGATTATTTTGATTTTGTGCCTTGGCTCCACCATCTACTTCCTTTAAAAAAATTGCAGGGCTTCCCTGGTGGCACAGTGGTTGAGAGTCCGCCTGCCAATGCAGGGGACACGGGTTCGTGCCCCGGTCCGGGAAGATCCCACATGCCGCAGAGCGGCTGGGCCCGTGAGCCACGGCTGCTGAGCCTGCGCGTCCGGAGCCTATGCTCCGCAATGGGAGAGGCCACAACAGTGAGAGGCCCGCGTACTGCAAAAAATTAAAAAAAAAAAAAAAAAAAAATTGCAACCTTGGACTTTGCATAAAGTCCAAAAAAAAAAAAAAAAAACAACCTGTGCCAGCTCTGAGAGTGATCATCCTTGAGGTTCTTCTCCCTTGGCTCTGGGCCTCACTCAGCACTAGTCTTTCCCAGCCCCCCGGCCCCATGTACATCAGTCCACTTTGACAATAAATTAGTGCCGACCCCTTTTCTCTAAGTTCAGCTTTCAAGTCACTGAAGGCAACAATCTCCCTGCAACTGCTCTTCTCCTGCTAACCAATCCCAGTTCCTTCATCCATTCCTCATATGACCTCATCATTGAGTCTTTTCACCACCTGATCCTTCTCGACTGGATACACTCTAGTTTGTCCATACCTTTCATGGTGTGTGGGTCCCAGAACAGGACAAATCAGCGTAGCATCAAGGGTACCATCATGTCCTTTGTTCCATACTAATATATTTATTTAACAGAGCCTAAGTTCATATTCAGAATTCTAGCGTCACTCTCACAGCACTAACACTAGTGTTTAACACTTAGTGAAAATCCATAAGCCTTTCTCTACTGTTGTGCAGACAAAACCCATCCTTTCTATAATTGGACACTTCTGGTGCTTTGAAGTCCTTTAAAATCTTCCTCCTAAAAAAACAAACAAACAAAAAAAAAGCTTGATACCAAGTATTGTTAAAAGATAAACTGAGGCATATTAAAACATAAACTGTCATATTAAAAATTTTTAGGAGTTTACTTGAGCAAAAATCAACTCAAACCCGGCAGCATCCAATCTAGCAGATAGAAAAAAAGCTCTGAGGAGCTGTGCGAAATGAAAGACTTTTATAGACAGAAGGGAGCAGGAACAAGGAAGTTATACTATGTGAAAAAGTAGGTTGGTTATTACAAGGTTACTTTCCTTTAGGGGATGGAAGGGAGTCTAACAGGCAGATTACTTAACTAGTGCTGATAAGATGGTTCCTGATTGACTGGTTTAAAATTCCATTTCTGGAAGAGTTGAAACTTTAATTAAACTTTGTTTTGGTGATATAGGGCTTAGCACAAGTGACTCCACTTTGGGCCTGTTGTTTTGTTTTTAACAGTACAATACAGTGCTTTCAGACTATGTTTCAATTGAACCTGGAGTTCTCCTGACTACACTTCTAAAATTAATCCCTTTGATTTCTTTTTAATTCACTGAATAAATTAAGTTGATAGGATTTTCTCAGGATTTAACTCATACTTTTTCCTAACACATTTACATCTGAGGCCACCTATTTAATAGTGCTCAACTGACCAAGTAAAATAGTTAAATTAGCTTTTTTTTTTTTCTTCCCAAAAAAGCAACATGACTTCCAGGTACTTTCCCCCTAAAACAACATTAAGAACCTGCTATTCAATGTATTAGGTATTCCCCCCACCACCTCCAACATGTAGTTCGTGCATCTGATCAAAGTGGTACCATCTGTTATTGATTAAATTGCTGAAAAGACCTCCCCGATGCAGACGAAATGCATTAATTTATTCTCTTTGGTGAGGTCGTTCAGTGAGTGGGAGTTTACCCTTTGTCTCTCTCTCTCTAGACATTTCTATTTCTTCTCTAAGGATATAGTGAGAGCCCTTGTCAAAGGCTTTCCTGCAATTCGGATTCATCTGAAACATTTATTTCATCATCTGATAGGGTGGGGGGAGAGAGAGAGAGAGAGTGTGTGTGTGAAATCACTTGGGTATGGTTTGCTCTTGTTGGGGCCCATGGTTTCTCCTAGTGTTCTCCACGTCCCCTTGTATGTGCAAATGACAAGCTCCATCTGCATCTTTTTTAGATAAGTGGGAACACATTTATCTAGTCTCCATAATTCCACAAAATACTGTACATTCTTGAGGAATACTACGCCACAATATGTGGTTTTTTTTTAAATATCTTTATTGGAGTATAATTGCTTTACAATGGTGTGTTAGTTTCTGCTGTACAACAAAGTGAATCAGCTATACGTATACCTATATCCCCATATCCCCTCCCTCTTGGTGAGGCATATTAAATATAATATATCCCTCCCACCCTCCCCATCCCACCCCTCCAGGTGGTCACAGAGCCCCGAGCTGATCTCCCTGTGCCGCGCGGCTGCTTCCCACTAGCCAGCTACCTTACGCTTGGTAGTGTGTATAAGTCCACGCCTCTCTCTCGCTTCGTCACAGTCAGGGAACCAAACCACTTCAGCGATGCCAGGGGCTGCCTTATTAGACCTTACCCATTTAGCAATATTTATTCTACCCTTTTCAGAAAAAACATCATGCTTGCTGACAAAGCATTCTAACGCAAACCCCAAACTGAGTTCTTTTCTCCTCGCTGTCATCTGTCAATACTACATCAGTAGCCCAGGTGGCTGATAAATATATTTCTTGTTATTTGATTTACTTTCAATATAACACCAACAAAAAAAAGGTGTGTTTGCGCTCTTAGCATGGTTGACATTTCTCAGCTATTTGAGAGTTTCAGGTACTTTAATTTCATTCTTAGAGATTCAAGCCAGTTCGTTCTCTTTTGTTTGCATGTGGTCTCCCCGCCGCCCCCACCCTGCATCCCCCCACTCCCCCACCCCACCCCACCCCCCGCACTCCCTTTTGCATATACCTCCTGGAATTTGAGTTTCTAGAGACTTCATTGTTCAAGGACATTATTCTCTTTAGCTATGCCTTTTCAAGGACATTATTCTCTTTAGCTATGCCTTCTCTTTGTTTCTTATTGAGATCATTTGCAACTTTATTGTCAAGATACAATTTTTAAAAATTTGTCCACTCTCATGAATCATCTTCACGTTCGTCGCGTCAGGCATGACGTAAGGCGGAGGGAGGAACTTGGAGTTTTCTTCTGCATCCAGCTTGTTTTCTCAAGTGCATTTGAAATGAGGTTAAGAAGCACATATCCTTCCACACAAAAAATGAAAAATTACTAGAAATGGGATTTTAAAATCCTCCCAGAAATTCATAAGTTGATTAAAAATAACTAATGGCATTTCAATACAGTTTTAAGGAAAAGCGTTTGAAAACCTCAAATTTCAGAAACCACCCGGTTCCATCCATGACGTTAGGCCCTACCTAACCCCAACCCTGCTTTGCTGCCAGCAGTACTAACCTGCTCCCTCCTGACAACTCTGCCCCTAGGATTTTTATTCCTGTTTCCGATTTTAGTGCTTTATTGGAACTAAAGCCGGTCCCTGATCCCAGGCAGTCCCTGGAACCATGATGCTTGGTAATTTCTGAAATACCCTTTCTGAGCTGCCCCTACCTTTCAACATCTTTCATATTGACCCAAAGGATTTGCCTTGTTTACAACTCAGGCATGCATCTGATGGAACCACCGGTGGCCCACAGTCCTGCCCCTGCCCCGCCCCATCTCCGTCTTTGTGTCTCGACATCAGTCTAGATTTGTCTGTAGTTCACTATTATCAAAGAAAGTGAATATTCCGATGTTAGGCTGCTTCAGACTCATTGAAGAGTTCTCAATGCATGGAGTTTCAGAAGGAGGGAACATTTACTCTCCTTTGGAATCAACATAAAATCATTTTTTTCTAAAAACGTTTAAAAGAAATCAATAACTATATTCAGGTTCTAGGCATTTGACAGGATTTACAGTTTTTCACAACATTGAATTGATAAACATTTTAAAATGTGAAGTGTATACTTGTCCACGGGAAAAAGAATATAGTAAAATCATAGAAGTTCCTTCTTTGATGGGTGCAATATCAAATATAGAGTTTGGGTGAGATTTTGGTCTTCTTGCCGAATACTTTTATCAGTAAAACTGATTACCAAATACAATTTGAATATCCCAGGAACTAGACTTACATTAAAAAATTTCATAGCAGTCCCTTCTTTCCATTTTAGAGGGGAGGAAACTGAAATTTGGGGAGGTAATTGGAATGAGGTCCTCCAGCTAGTAACTTCTAGACCTAGAAAGTAGGGTGATTAGCCATTTCAGTTAGACGGAGATTTTCTGGGATTTAGCACTCAAAATCCCACATCCTGAGAAACCCTCAGTTCCATGCAAACCAGGATAAGTGGTCGTGCTACAAGTGAGCCCACAATAAACTTCTGAAGCCCATGTTTTCTTTTCCTTTAACTGCCAACCTATTTTGCTTCTCCTGAGCTCTGCAATATTCCTATGAAACCCTTCAATATTCCTATAAAACACTGATTATCTTTTTAGTTCCTTTGTGGTCTACCAGTGAATTTTAAGACCATTCACCTTTGACGTACCAGCACTCTTTCCTTACTACTTTCTTCTTTGTCCAACTTCCTGCTGAGTCAAAACACTTAATATCCCTAAAATATCCCCTTTAATATGAGTGGCCTTATACTGATGAAGACTTGCTTTCTTGGTAAGAGCTTGTTTGAATTTAACTCATAAACACAGCATCCTGGAAAGAGGCAAAAATCGTGGTGTTAATTCTCATTACAAAATTTTCAAGTGTTTCTAACGTTTCTTTTAGTAGTTTGATTAGAGAATTTTTTTAGATTATTTAAGTAAGTCATGGCCATATAACCGAGAGCATGGTTGTTAAAGTTAATAATACTGCAGAGCATATTTGAAAGTTGCTAAGAGAGGCGATCTTAAAAGTTCTCATCACAAGGAAAAACAATTTTGTAGCTGTGTGTGGTAACCAGTGTCAGCTACAGGATTTTTTTGATTCCTCAGTGTGGATTTTGATCTTTTCACATTTCATTAGCTCAGCCTTTCCTTGTTAGATTCTTACATCATAAACTAGAATTACCACTACAAAATTTTCATGAACTCAGAAGAAAATGATGCCTTCCCATGTATAAAATAAGAATTTTCCATTTCAACGTGAAAAGTCTTACGATCAACTATATGTCAATAAAATTTTTTTAGAAACTCTTGGGGGTGTGATAGTCATGTGGAGGATATGGCTGAATGTTCATGTTAAGTCTTCTCAACCGATTCTAGCCGATAGAAATCGTCTCCATCCTTGTCTGGCCTGGAGATGCTCAGGTTTAGTAACACCAGTTGCTTTCTGATTCAGTGTCAGTGTGATGTGGAGCCTCCTAGTTGTGTTTCTACCTGCAGAGCACTGCGATGTCCCGTGTGTGCTGTACGGATTCCGTGGCAGAGGCCAAAGAGAATCAGAATGATAGCAGAGGGGGAGTAAAAGGATTATTTCTCGTGGTCCACGACTTCATAGCTCCTCCTCTGTCTCACCCAGTGTTGCCGGAGAAACATCCGTGAAGAGCGTGCAGAAGTGTTAGTCATCCCTGGAGAGATTATCTTAAAGACACATTCCATTTTCAATACACTGTTACTGGGTGCTTGTTTTTGCTGGGGACTGGGTTAGAGTGGTGACCAGTACAGCTCCTCTCGTCCCTCATGGGCCTTCCGAACTAGAGAGCGAGCCCTCTGCTTGTCTCTGTGCTAGAAAGTCAACACTCACACAACAAAGGATCAGTGAACTCCTGCGAGGTACCAAGCACCACACTAGGCATTGCAGATATGGAGGTACGTGTGGAAGGGTCATTGTCCTCAAGGAATACTTCAAATATACTGGTGAGAAACAGCATAATAGATAAGTACTAGAAAGTGTGATACGTGTTCATATAGGGGAAGAGGAGAGTGGTGCAGAAGATGGAGATTGATTTGGACAATTGTTTTGTTTTGTTTTTTTTTGCCGTACGCGGGCCTCTCACTGTTGTGGCCTCTCCCGTTGCGGAGCACAAGCTCCGGACGTGCAGGCTCAGCAGCCATGGCTCACGGGTCCAGCCGCTCCGCGGCATGTGGGATCCTCCCGGACCGGGGCACGAACCCGCCTCCCCTGCATCGGCAGGCGGACTCTCAACCACTGTGCCACCAGGGAAGCCCTTGGGCAATTCTTTTTGACATGGAGCAAGATCAGAAAAGAGGGCTGGCAGTCGGAAAGGAGGTTGGAAAAGGGGTGAAGTGGCTTTCTGGGGCCCAGACCAGCTCTGGCCAGCTGTGAATAGAGCGGAGAGCGGGGCCACAGGGAAGACTCCGCCTTGGGCAGGCCTTGCTCCTGCCGCCACCGTCTCCCGGGACCTTGCCCGCATCTGTCAGCTGCCTGTGATGTGCTCCCATCCCCACTGAGCTGAGAAATGAGTTTGGGGGCCAAATTCCCCAGTCAGAAGTTCATTAATCTCATCCAGTGGCTGCTTATATGTTTTTCAGTCTTCCTCCCCCTGAGCAAGAATGCCTACACTTTGTTCAGCTGTCACTCTGGATTCTTCTGTCTAACATGCTCCTCGCGAGGGGCTCTCTCTCTTTTATCTCAGGGCCTTGCCTGGAGTTGTGTTTAGCTCCATGAGCATCTGCAAAGCCTGGAGCCAGGGGTTCCAGTCTGAGGAAAGTTCCCCTCACAGATCTCATGTTTGGGAAGCCAAGCCAAGGGCTTGGAACACGAATGACAACAGCACACTGCCACTTCCCTTTATCCCAGAGGACGGAGCTGCTGGAATAGGGAGGGGGAGGGTGGTGATAAACTAAGCTTTTTGATATTTGAAGTGTTTTGAGGCAGGAAATATATGCAATGTGGATTAACTTGCATTCTACTGGTACTAGATACTTTTCATGTATGCGTTCTCCAGGTACATGACAAGAAGGTGACAGAAACAGCTACAAGTGGACTTCATTTCAAACACCTTCTTGGACAGTGACAGGGATGCAAAGCCCACTTTCACAAGCTTTGTCAACAGTTATATTCATCTTTTCAAATGATCTAGATTTTCCATTAGCCCTTTTAAATAATGTTACATTAACTGGGAGCATCAGAAGAAAGGGAGTCTAGGAGTATTTGTATTTGGGTGTCTGAGTTACTAAGGCAGACAATACCACCTTCAGAATGCAAAATGCTTAGAATCTTAAAAGACTTAAAAATAAAGCAAGGACATATGGAAGCAACAGCAGGTCTTATGCTCAGACTGGGAATCAGTGCAGACCATGGGGCGTCTGGAGCGTCTCCCAGCTCTGTCAGGCTCCCTCTGCTGTCCACAGGGGTGATTCCTCTAAAGACAAGGAGGGGTGGGAGTCCTCTCCCTTGTAGTTTTGTTGAGTAGGGATGGCAAAGCTGTTTCTTTTATCATTTAAACATAGAATAGCTTTAATGAAGCGATACAACATTGGTTGAATCCCACTACTCTAACCCAACAATTGCTTTTCTGTCTCCAAATTTAATCTATAGCTTTATTCCCACACGTACATTTTTTTATGTTGTTGCCCTATTGCATAAGGAATTTTTATGATTTGCTTTTAGGAAAGGAAAAATTCAGCAACATTATTTCAGGGACATTTTCCATGTTGTTAACAAAGTCTTCAGGTTGATCATGTTTAGTGATTGAATAATACTCCATTGACCAGATGCTTCATAATATATAAACCAATTCCCTTGCTTTTGGACATTTAGGAAAACTATTATTTTTGGCAGGCTTCTGCTTCTGCAGAACTCCCAGCTGTGTGGGCTGAGATGGAAAAGATGAGTCCAGGGCAAGCCAAGATTTGATGCTGGGGAGCATGTGGACAGGATGCCAAAATTTAGTCCACGGAGCAGAAGTGGGGTTGGGAGCGAATCAGCATTAGATTTCAGGCTAATAGAGAAGGAACTTATTTTCCCACTCCTTCTTGTTTTATTTCTTTATTCCCTTTTATCTCTGCTCTGCAATCCTGTTTCTCTCACTCTTCCATAAATAACCATTCCAACGTGTCTTCCAGAAGCGGCTCTCCAGAGGTCATTTGTAATTCCAGGGAGGGTCATTGGGGCAGGCTTTCTGCTGGGCTCCTGCCAGCATGGGGGTGAGGGGTGGGGAGAGCGCAGGGAAACCCCGGACAGAAGTACCAAGTGGATAAGATTGCTTCTGCCGGAGTTTACCTTCTCACAGATAAGAGACATGGTCTTTACAATCAGCTTTTTCATCAGTGAAGTTAGGCTGAGCTGCGGTAATAGGAGCCGTCAGACGTCTAGTGACCAAGGACAAGTAGTCTACTTGTCTGTCTCCTAACGATACAAGGCTGGTGTTCAGGTCAGTGGATGGCTCTCCTTCATGTGGTCACTCTGCTCTGCTCTCTTCAACACGTGACCTCTAGGATCTCTGAATATCTCCATCCTGCCCACAAGAAGGGCAAAAGAGAATGAAGGAATATGAATGGGAGGTTGTATAGACCTGGTCTGCAAGTGGAGATATGACACCTGCTCTCATCCCACTGTAGAGAACAGAGCCTCCCAACGTCGAGGGGTCCTGAAAAATGTGCTTCCCAAAGACAGAACAAATTTGCGGGCCATCAGTGATATCTGTACAGTTAGTAATACCTGAGACATTTTGGCCTCCCATCTGCCTTTCTTCTTTGTCTTATTTCTCAACTGGTTCAGAATTTTTGCCAAGAAGTGTACTATTTGAGAATCTCTACAAAGACTCCAACAGAAATTATTTTGGCAATGAACCAATATTAATGATATGAGTATATTTTCTCAGCGATATTTGTTGGAGTGGAGGAGGAGGGTTGGGGAAAGTTTAAGAAAAAGAGAGGTAGAAAGAATTTCTGTGCAGTGGAGTCTATATAAAAGTCACGAGGTCACACTCACCGTGAGACCACATTCACTGTCCCCATAGGGGCATTCTTTATCATTCTCAACAATCCACAGATAGACATTTCGGTTGCACGGGTCAGCATGTATTCTTTAGCTAGTAATTTTAAATTCCAAATTTCCTGTGCCTTTATATACTTCACATTCATTCATTGAATCAACATTGATTGGGTTCATGAAACAGCTTTTCTTCTAATGCAACTGGTAGTTATAAATAGTCAAAGGATATCAAAGTTTCAAAATAAAATGAATCTGAAATTGTTAGAATTAAAATGAACTATGGCCGATAGAATACTTTTGGAATAGGAGAGGTGATGGAAAAGATTGATAAAATTTTATCATGAAACAGTGTCTATTCTAGTGCAACTAGTAGATACAAAGCAGTCAAAGGATATCAAAGCTTCTAAATAAAATAAATTAGAAATTATGAGATTTAAAGATAAATTATGGGTTATATAATGCTTTTAGATTAGAAGAGGTGATTTAAAAAATTGATGCAATAAAATGTGACCAAAAAATCTAAAAGAGTGCTTGAGTTCTAAAAACAGGTTGGGCGACCAAGTGACTTAAAAATAAATACTTCCTTCATAAAGATTGTTTCACTAATGGTGGGTCATGGAGAACAATCAAGTGGAGAATCCTCTAAGAGCCCGAGAGGCGGGAGCTTCCCTTGTGGCGCGGTGGTTGAGAATCTGCCTGCTAATGCAGGGGACACGGGTTCGAGCCCTGGTCTGGGAGGATCCCACATGCCGCGGAGCAACTAGGCCCGTGAGCCACAACTGCTGAGCCTGCGCGTCTGGAGCCTGTGCTCCGCAACGAGAGGCCACGATAGTGACAGGCCCATGCACCGCAATGAAGAGTGGCCCCCACTTGCCACAACTAGAGAAAGCCCTCGCACAGAAACGAAGACCCAACACAGCAAAAATAAATAAATTAATAAACTCCTACCCCCAACATCTTATAAAAAAAAAAAAAAATGCCCAAGAGGGTGTTCGCCAACAGCAGTCTTTAAGAGCCAGGAAGAGAAGAAACTTCTTTTTGTATTTCCCCAATCTGTCCTAGCTGTTTTCCTTGCTGTGGCCCTGTTCTGCTTTCTAAGCCCCTTACACTTGCTAAGCAGCAATAAGTAGACCCCTTAAGCTCAAACTTGGCAGCTCCATCTGGACTGTGTGACCTCTCATCCCACAGGCTTCTAGGAATTCTGGGTGTATGAACAGGAGTCATCCCAATGGTCACCTCTCGTGTGGGTACCAGGTGTGGGCCAGGCACTGGGTGAACCACTTTACGGGCAGTATTACATTCAGTTTTCTTGGCCTCCCGGAGAGGGAGGCACTAATACTTTTCCCATGTTGCATATTGGTAAAACTGAGGCTCAGTTTACTGAGCTTCCCTGATGTTACATGGTAAATAGGGGTATATCAGGTTTAAGAAGCCAGGGCCCTTAATACCTGACCTTGAGCGTAAACAGTTATGTACACTGCTTTTTCTTAGGGCCACAAAGCCCTCAAGTTACAGTATGAACACCCTTATTCTTTTTTATAAAAGTATTGTCCTTGTTTTAAAATCCTCCTTTCCACGTCCCTAAAACCAAATCAAAATCATCTACACGACTGTCTTCTGAGGTCGTTCCTGCCCAAAGTGTCTACCACAAAGACTCAGGATTTGAGTAAGGCACTTAAGCTTTTCACATCTACAAAATGGAGTCTTTTCCATTTTAAATGAAATGTTGTATAATGAAATCACTTCTTAAACTAAACACTTCAATGCAAATGATTATTGTTTTTGTTATGTGGACAAACCTGGAAACATATAAACTTCTGATGAAAAATTTGATGATGAAAAACAAGCATTCGGTTGAAGAAATACTTCCAAAAACCTTACAGGTCCTCTCATGGGTTTTTTTGGTCCAGTTGCTTTATCTACTTATTTATGCATTGCTAGCTTTTTTTGTTGCTGTTGTTGTTGAGAGTTCCCTGTCCACCATCTCTCATCTGAGCCTCTGGGATTGTGTATAATCCAACTGGAGAGTGAATTTCAGTAGACAATCAGCAATAAGATTTTGTGGTTTTGGTTCAAAGACTCTTCTATGGGGTGAAATTCTCCTGCAAATGAAAAGCTGCTAATTGGCTAGCAGGGAATTGGACTGGTCTTAGTGTTTATCAAGGCTTAACTCCCCTAGCTGCGGGTATTATACCCTTAGTCTGAAATTGATCACTGTGGTAAATTAAACACACTCCTCTTCTTATCTGAAGTGTTTTAGCCCAGTAATTTTAGGTGAAATCCTTGTCATTTTAAAAGTTCAAGAACTCTTCAGGTCCTGGGAAGGATTTGTGGATCCTATTCTGAAAAGGTGAAACAGAAGCCATTTATTACATGTCATTATTAACAAAACAATTTTCACGAGTATTTAGATTGATTGAGAGAAAGGTTTGCTGGATTTCCTCAGAAAGAAATAACTGAACAGGGTTAGAAACAATTGCGAGGTTGACAGATCACAGCTCCCTGTACCTCCAAATCTTTCCTGATCCTTGTGCCTAAACACAAATAAGAAGTGGCAGATTTCTCATAAATAGAACAAACTGCAATCCTTAGCCTGGCCCCAAAGTCATACCTCATGACGAAAGGAAGAGCCAAATCTGTGAATAGTGATGTCTTTCTGGAGCTCTTAGTTCCCTGTCTTCCCTTGGGACTTGGTTTCCAAAAGAGGTGCCTGCCTTGCATCTCACTTTCTTTAGCTGGATGTTTGTGTGTGAGAGACGTCGTTTGTAGTATCAGTCATACCTCAACCTCCAGCCAAATTCAGCAGTGTTCCCATGGAGACCGCTGACCGAGCAGAGTGTGAGTTGAATCATCTAGTTATCCCCAGAGCTTGCTGTGCCCCTGTGGTTGTGAGCCTGGTGGTCTGTACCAAGCCCAACTTATCCATGATTGGTGCCATCGTTAGTTTTCTTCTCTCCCGCCCACCGGTCCCCTGTCCTCACTGCCCCCCGAGGGTGTTGTAATCAGTTTTTCACTGACTGCCTGTAACACTGCAATAGCCCCCTTACTGCGTTCCCTGATTCCATTCCTGTCCCCCTACAATCTGTTTTCCACTCAGCATCCAGAGTGATCATTTGAAAATACAAATCCAATCATGTAAAATGGTGTAGCCACTATGGAAAATGGTATGGCGGTTCCTCAAAAAATTAAACCTAGAATTACCATGTGAAAATGACATACAGTCATATTCCTCTAAGGAGATCTTTCTGACCACTCTATGTAAACCACCATCTTTAGCCCTTCTATTCTTTTATCCTAGGTTTTTTCCTTCATAGCATTTTTCACTTCCTGACATTATTTTGTATATGTATTTGTCTGTTTATTGTCTATCCCCCCAACCAGAATGTAGGCTCAGTGAGAACAAAGATGTCTGTCCTATTCATCACTGTGTCCACAGTGCCTGGTCCCAATGAATATTTATTGAATGAACAATGAATGGATGAATAAATGAATGAGTGAACCACTGCTCCAAGGAAGATGCAGTAATAGTATTGGAGGCTAAAGCAGAGGGCAGATAACTAAGTGTCCAGGCAGAGATAGAAGTGACTGGTGGCTGCGGTCCCTTATACAGCAAGTTCAGCGGTTCAGCATCCTCTGCCCTCCCGGACTCAACCTAGCTTAAGGCCACCTTGGGTGTTTTGGGAGCCTGAGGAGAAGGACTATTATCACCTTCTCTTGTTGCCTGCATTGCCTGACATTCTTCAGTTTACACTTTCCCCTTTGCATCCCTTGTCTGGATCTCTGCCTCACAGCTTGGGTTTCAAAGAATTAAAATCTGAGCCTACCCAATATCACTGATGAACATAGATGCAAAAATCCTCAACAAAATACCAGCAAACAGAATCCAACAGCACATTAAAAGGATCATACACCATGATCAAGTGGGGTTTATCCCAGGAATGCAAGGATTCTTCAGTATACACAAATCAATCAATGTGATACACCATATTAACAAATCGAAGGACAAAAACCATATGATCATCTCAATAGATACAGAGAAAGCTTTCAACAAAGTTCAACACCCATTTATGATAAAAACCCTCCAGAAAGTACGCATAGAGGGAACTTTCCTCAAAATAATAAAGGCCATATATGACAAACACACAGCCAACATTGTACTCAATGGTGAAAAACTGAAACCATTTCCACTAAGATCAGGAAAAAGACAAGGTTGCCCACTCTCACCACTGTTATTCAACATAGTTTTGGAAGTTTTAACCACAGCAATCAGAGAAGAAAAAGAAATAAAAGGAATCCAAACCAGAAAAGAAGAAGTAAAGCTGTC
Source organism: Grampus griseus (assembly GCF_964374135.1). Taxonomy (NCBI): domain Eukaryota; kingdom Metazoa; phylum Chordata; class Mammalia; order Artiodactyla; family Delphinidae; genus Grampus; species Grampus griseus. The sequence continues at coordinate 25,534,410 of NC_139015.1, read as the reverse complement.
ACTGTTTGAAGATGACATGATACTATACATAGAGAATCCTAAAGATGCTACCAGAAAACTACTAGAGCTAGTCAATGAATTTGGTAAAGTAGCAGGATACAAAATTAATGCACAGAAATCTCTTGCATTCGTATACACTAATGATGAAAAATCTGAAAGTGAAATTAAGAAAACACTCCCATTTACCACTGCAACAAAAAGAATAAAATACCTAGGAATAAACCTACCTAAGGAGACAAATTATAAGACAATGATGAAATAAGTTAAAGATCATACAAATAGATGGAGAGATATACCATGTTCTTGGATTGGAAGAATCAACATTGTGAAAATGACTCTACTACCCAAAGCAATCTACAGATTCAATGCAATCCCTATCAAACTACCACTGGCATTTTTCACAGACTAGAACAAAAAATTTCACAATTTGTATGGAAACATAAAAGACCCCGAATAGCCAAAGCAATCTTGAGGAAGAAAAATGGAGCTGAAGGAATAAGGCTCCCTGACTTCAGACTATACTACAATGCTACAGTAATCAAGACAGTATGGTACTGGCACAGAAACAGAAATATAAATCAATGGAACAGGATAGAAAGCCCAGAGATAAACCCACGCACATACAGTCACCTTATCTTTGATAAAGGAGGCAAGAATATACAGTGGAAAAAAGACAGCCTCTTCAATAAGTGGTGCTGGGAAAACTGGACAGCTACATGGAAAAGAATGAAATTAGAGCACTTCCTAACACCATACACAAAAATAAACTCAAAATGGATTAAAGACCTAAATGTAAGGCCAGACACTATCAAACTCTTAGAGGAAAACATAGGCAGAACACTCTTTGACATAAATCACAACAAGATCCTTTATGACCCAACTCCTAGAGAAATGGAAATAAAAACAAAAATAAACAAATGGGACCTAATGAAATTTAAAAGCTTTGCACAGCAAAGGGAACCATAAACAAGATGAAAAGACAACCCTCAGAATGGGAGAAAATATTTGCAAATGAAGCAACTGACAAAGGATTAAACTCCAAAATTTACAAGCAGCTCCTGCAGCTCAATATCAAAAAAATGAACAACCCAATCCAAAAATGGGCAGAAGACCTAAATAGACATTTCTCCCAAGAAGATATACAGATTGCCAACAAACACATGAAAGGATGCTCAACATCACTAATCATTAGAGAAATGCAAATCAAAACTACAATGAGATATCATCTCACACCAGTCAGAATGGCCATCATCAAAAAATCTACAAGCAATAAATGCTGGAGAGGGTGTGGAGAAAAGGAAACCCTCTTGCACTGTTGGTGGGAATGTAAATTGATACAGCCACTATGGAGAACAGTATGGAGGTTGCTTAAAATACTAAAAATAGAACTACCATACGACCCAGCAATCCCACTACTGGGCATATACCCTGAGAAAACCATAATTCAAAAAGAGTCATGTACCACAATGTTCATTGCAGCTCTATTTACAATAGCCAGGACATGGAAGCAACCTAAGTGTCCATCGACAGATGATTTGATAAAGAAGATGTGGCACATATATACAATGGAATTTTACTCAGCCATAAAAAGAAACGAAATAGAGTTATTTGTAGTGAGGTGGATGGACCTAGAGTCTGTCATACAGAGTGAAGTAAGTCAGAAAGAGAAAAACAAATACCATATGCTAACACATATATATGGAATCTAAAAAAAAAAAAAGGTCATGAAGAACCTAGGGGCAAGACGGGAATAAAGACGCAGATTTACTAGAGAATGGACTTGAGGATAAGGGGAGAGGGAAGGGTAAGCTGGGACAAAGTGAGAGAGTGGCATGGACATATATACACTACCAAACATAAAATAGATAGCTAGTGGGAAGCAGCCGCATAGCACAGGGAGATCAGCTCAGTGCTTTGTGACCGCCTAGAGGGGTGAGATAGGGAGGGTGGGAGGGAAGGAGATGCAAGAGGGAAGAGATATGGGGACATATGTATATGTATAACTGATTCATTTTGTTATAAAGCAGAAACTAACACGCCATTGTAAAGCAATTATACTCCAATAAAGATGTTAAAAAATTAAAAAAAAAATCGGAGCCTGCCATCTACGCGTCTTTGACATAAACAGGCTCAGCTGCTTATAGATGATGGATGCAGTTACCACAATCTTTAGCAGAGATGCTTGCCTCTTCATTAAATTTTGTTTGAAAAAAGGAGGAATACATATTTATCCTTTGGGCTCTAGTGTTCATAAAGTGTTCGCCTGTCCTCCTGTCTTAGACCCTTGAGGGGCAAGCATGTTCTCAATTCAAACCTTAACCTTGGCTTTGACCCTTCACCTCTCCGTCCCAGGCCCAAGTGACTCTTCATGAACAGCTGGACTATTTTTTAATACCTCTTTGATACGCAAGAGCTATTCCTATAGTAACAGTTACTATCACCTGGAGGAATCTGCCTGCATCCACACCAGAACAGCTGTGATGACCTGTCAACTTTCCCAGGGGTCACTTTAACTTTGTTTTGGTTGTGACATGGGATCAGAGTCTGGGAGTCCTCACTGGGGTCCAGGCTGCTATCCAGCCCAGATACATTTGTACTTGGAAAGCCAGTCACACACGTATGGCTGAGTGGGATTTGGTTGTTCTGTTTTGTTTTGTGTTTTTCATTTTTTTCCCTCAGATGCTTTTGTTCCATCCCTTAAAGCCACAGACTAGGCTGGGATGCATTTCTCAGGCTCTTCCTAAAATATAATAATGTGAGTTATCAGATGTGTAAATTGAAAATCCATAAAATTCTGTTTTTAAACTTGAAGGTTATTAGGGTCCCTTTTCAACCAAACTGGGACTGTTTCCTAGGGGAAAAGATGTTTAAGATGAGACCAGAGGAGGAATAGGTTTCATCGGAGTGAAGGATAGTGGGGGAGGGAACACAGTACAGAGGAGAGAAGACAGCACACTGGAGAAATGGCAAGGAGCTCTGCAGAGCTGGCGTCTGACGGTGGGGCAGGATTTGTGAGCAAGACTCTAGAGGAGACGGCAGGGACCAGCCCTTGAGGGCTGGATTATCCACTTGAAGGATTCAGAATTGTATTCTGAAGGCAATGGCAAACAATGGAAGTATTTACAGTTAGAGAGAGCACGACTATTTTTATATTTTAAAAATATCACTCTTGCTGCAGAGTGGACTATGGACCAGAGAGGGGACATTTGAAGGTGGGTGGGAGGTTATAATAGCACAGGGACAAACAATGGATGTAGCTTGAACAAAAGTATAAAAATTGCAGGGCAGAAAAGTGGATAGATATTTTAGTAGACTTTATTTTTTATCTTATTTATTTATCATTTTTAATAGACTTTGTTTCTTAGAGCAGTTTTAAGTTTACAGAAAAATTATGCAGAGGTCCACATACTAACCCCTCCCCCTGTGCCTGCACACAGTTTCTCCTACTACTAGCATCTTGCCATGAGTGTGGTACGTTTGTTAAAACTGATACACCATTACTGACAAATGATTATTCCCTAAGGTTCATAGTTCCCATTAGGGCTTACTCTTTGTCTGGTACAGGTCTATAGGTTTTGACAAATGCATAATGTCATCTATTTACCATTACACTATCCTACAGAATAGTTTCGCTGCCCTAAAAATTCGCTGTGCTTCACCTAGTTATCCCTTGCTCCCTGCCTGAAATCCCTGGCAACCAATGATCTTTGCACTGTCCTACAGTTTCGACTTTCCAGAATGTAATATAGTTGGCATCATACATTCCATACTACATTACGTTACATACATTTTTTTCGAGCTGCTTCTTTCACTTAGCAAGGTTCCCTCATGTCTTTTTGTGGCTTGATCACTCTTTTTTTTTTTTACATCACTGAGTAATATTCCATTGTATGGATGTACCACTGTTTGTTTATACATTCACCTATTGAAGGACATCTTGGTTGCTTTTAATTTTGGGCAATTGTGATCAAAGCTACTATAAACATTCATGTGCAAGTTTTGTGTGACTATATTTTCAACTCACTTGGATAAACACCTAGGAGCAGAATTGCCAGGTCATATGGTAAGCCTGTGTTTAGACTTCTAAGAATCTAGGAAACGTTTTTCCAAAGTGGCTGTACCATTTTGCTTTTCCACCAGTAATGAATGAGAGTTCCAGTTGCTCCAAATCCTTGCCAGCATTTGGTGTTATCAGTGTTTTGGATTTTAGCCATATTACTAGGTGTGTAGTGGCATCTCATCGTATCAATTTGCAATTCTCTAATGACGTATGGTGTTGAACATCTTTTCATATGCTTATTTGCCATCTGTATATCTTCTTTGGTGAGGTATCTTTTCAGATGTTTTGCTCAGTTTTAAATTGGGTGTTTTCTTACTGTTGAGTTTTTAAAGTTCTTTTTATTTTAGATTCTAGTACTTCATTAGATATATGTTTTACAAAAATTTTCTCCCAGACTGTGGATTATACTTTCATTCTCTTAACAGTGCCTTTTGCAGAGCACATTTTAATTTTAAAGAAGTCCAGCTTATCAAGTTTTTCCTTAATAGATCATGTTTTTGCTGTATCTAAAAACTCATCCCCAAACCCAAAGTCATCTAGATTTTCTTCTTTGTTGTCTTGCAGAAGGTGCATAGTTTTGTGTTTTACATTCAGGTCTAGGATCCACTTTTAGTTAATATTGATATTTTTGTGAAAGATGTAAGATCTTGTTTAGATTCATTTTCTTGCATGTGGATGTCCAGTTGTTCCAGCACTGGACAGCACTATTTGTTGTACCAGCACTATTTGTTCAAAGAACAATCCTTTCTTCATTGAATTGCATTTGCTTTTTTGGTCAAAGATCAGTTGACTGTATTTGTGTGGGCCTATATCTGTGCTCTCTATTCTGTTTCACAGATCTTTTTACCTGTTCTTTCACCAATATCATACTGTCTTGATTATTGTAGCTTTATAGTAAGTTAGGTAATGTCATCCTCTGATTTTGTTCTTCTCCTTCAATATTGTGTTGGCTACTCTGGGTCTGTTACCTTCCCATGCAAACTTTAGAGTCAATTTTTTAATCTCCACAAAATAATTCATTGGAATTTTGATTGAAATTTCATTAAATCTATAGATCAGGCTGAGAGGAACTGACATCTTAATAATATTGAGTTTTCCTGTCCATGAACATGGAATATCTCTTCATTCACTTAGATCTTCTGTGAATCCTTGATCAAAATTTTATAGTTATCTTCATATAGAATTATATATATTTTGTTAGATTTATGCCTAAATGTTTTACTTTTTGAGGGTGCTAATGTAAATGGTGTTGTGTTTTTAATTTCAAATTCCAGTTGTTCATTACTGTTATATAGGAAAGCAATTCACTTTTGTATGTTAACCATTAAGTAGATGTTACCTATAGTGTTTTTATAAATTTTTCCTATCAAGTTGAGAAAATTCTCCTCTATTCATAGTTTGCTGAAAGTTTTTTTATCATGAATGAGTTAGATTTTATCAAATGAGATAGAGAATTTTTTCTGTATCTATTGATACCATCATATGATTTTTCTTCTTTAGCCTGATTGATGGATTACATTAGTTGATTTTTGAATGTGTACCTGGGATAAATCTTACTTGGTCATGGTGTATGATCTTTTAACACAGTTTTGTATTCAATTGCTAATACTTACTTGAGGATTTTTGCATCCATGTTAATGAGAGATATTGGTCTGTAATTTTCTTTTTCTGTAACTTGTTTGTCTGGTTTTGCTATTAGAACAATGTCAGCCTCATAAAATTGATTAGGAAGTATTCTCTCTGCTTCCATTTTCTGGAACATGTTGCCAAGATTTGGTATTAATTTCTCCTTTAAGTGTTTGGTAAAATTCAACAGTGAGACCATCTGGGCCTGGTGTGTTCTGCTTTGGGAGATTATTAATTATTGATTCAATTTCTCTAATAGATATAGGCCTATTGATTGAGTGTATCTATTTCTCCTTATGTGAGTTCTGGTACACTGTACCTTTCAAGAGCTTGGCCTATTTCATCTAGGTTATCAAATTTGTGGGAATAGAGTTGTGTATAATACTTTATTATTCTTTTTTCCCTTTTATTATCCTTTTAATGTCCATGGAATCAGTATTCTTTCATTTGTGATAATAATAATTTGTGTCTTCTATTTTTTATTCTTAGTTAGCCTAGCTAGAGGTTCAGCAATTTTATTGATCTTTTCAAGAAAAGCTTTTGGTTTTACTGATGTCCTCTATTAATTTCCTATTTTCAATTTTATTGATTTTTGCTCCATTTTTATTCTCCTTTAATTCTGTTTAATTTGAATTTAATTTGCTTTCTTTTTCTAGTTTCCCAAAGTAGAAACTTAGATTACTAAGTTTAGATCTGTCTTCTTTTCTGATATATGCTTTAATTTCCTTCTAAGTACAGCTTTTGCTACGTTCCACAAGCTTTGATGTTTTACTTTGATTTTCAATTAATTCAAAATATTTTAAAGTTTCTCTTGAAACTTTTTCTTTGACCCATGTGTTATTTAAAATTGTGTTGTTTAATTTCCAAATATTTGGGGATTTTCCAGCCACTTTTCTGTTACTGATTTCTAAATTAATCCCAATATGGTCTGAGAACATAATTTGTATGATTTCTACTCTTTCAAAATTGTTAAGGCATATTTTGTGGCCAGGAACGTGGTCTACTTTGGTGGACGTTCCATGTGACCCTGAGAAATGTGTATTCTACTGTTGTTAGATGAAGTATTCTAAAAATGTCAATTAGATTCAGTTGATTGATGTGCTGTTCAGTTCAACTGTATACTTACTGATTTTCTGTCTGTGGGATCTTGTAATTACTGACAGAAAAAAGATAGGTTTTAAAAAATACATGTCATTTGGATTTTAGCCATGCTAATAAGTGTGTAGCGATATCTCATTGTTGTTTTTATTTATTGTTTCATCTCAAAACAATCTCAAAGTTTCAGAAAATTTCCAAATACAGTACAAAGATTTTTTTCCTTTCCTGAACTACTTGAGTATAAGTTACTTATCTAATGTTCCACCATCTTTGTACACTTTAGGGTGTATTTCCTACAAGCAAGGACATTTTCCAACATTAACCCAATACAACCATATACATCAGCCTCTCAGGCCGTCTCAGTCAACAGTGCTAAGGGATATACATATACATATACCTGTAGGTGTATACATTACATCTATATTTATTTATTTATATACCTCTATATATCTCTATCTCTATTTATGTCTATCTATATATCTATATTAAAAATCTTAAATTCATACCTGAACCTCCAATTCCTAGTCCAACACAACAGGGTTCAATCTAGTTTTCTCCCTTTCCATTCTAGCACTCCCTGCTGTTCTCATCCCACCCTGGCTCTGATACCCTGGGCCACTGCAGCTCCCTGTCACCCCACATTGATGTTGATGCCTGCCTTCCTTGGTCCCACCTAATGGTTTTGGTACTGAATATTCAGGAAAAGAAGGGGAGGGAAGAACAGGGAGAGATGTAGAGAAAGGAATGAACAGATTTGGCAGAGACTTAGGAGATAGAATAAATAGGACTTGATGACTAATAAGATGTGGAGGTGGAGGAGAAGCAGGAGTCACAGGTGATGCTCAGGGATGATTCAGGTAGAGAACAGAAACAGGCTTGGGGAATGTGTGGGAGTGGGATGGACATGGTGGAAATGCAGCTTGAGAGAGAAATCTGGCTTCCAGTATCGATTTGGTGTTCATCAGATTATATATAATATTTAACGACATGGAGGGAATTCCCTACAGTTCCCTGTAGTCCAGTGGTTAGCATTCAGCCCTTTCACTGCCATGGTCCGGGTTCAATCCCTGGTTGGGGAACTAAGATCCTGCAGCACGGCCAAAACTCAAACAAACAAACCAAAAAAAAAAAAAAGGGCATGGAAGCAGATGGTACTTCCCCAGGAACATATATGTCAATTAAAAGAGAAGAAATCCTAGAGAAGAAGTGTGTAGAGCACTCTAAGAAGTGGGCAGAGGATACGAGTGAGCTATGACAGAGAAGAAGCAGCTTGCAGAGTGTCAGAGAAGGCTAGGGAAGGAGGTCGGCTGAGGCAGATGTTGTCAACAATTCAAGTAAGATGAGGACAGAAACATGCCTCCTGGGTTCAGCCATGGAGTGAGTTAGTGACTACCACTGTCAGTCAAGTAGGTGGGAGTGGTGATGGTAGGGACAGTTGACTGAAAAGGGAATGCCAGTTGAGAAAGTGTAGAAAGTAAGTAGCAACTGTCTCAGGAAATTTGTGAATCAGCAAAGAAAAATAAAAAGTCTAAGTGGGTGGGGGGACAGACAGTCAATATTGATGAGAGGATTATGCAAGTTAAAATACTGTTGGAAGGTATTGACGACACAGGGATGAGGGGAAGTAAATGCTGTAGGTCTCTGATGAGGCTAAAGGTCAGTCACTGTCGTACTTGAGGGAGAGCAAACATCACCTAGAAAACTTAAAAATTGCACAGTTCTTTGATGCTGAATCTAGAGGTTCGGATTCTGAAGGTTTGGACTGAGGCTTCTGTACCTTGTCAAGCCTTCCATGCCTAGGTGATAACGATGCTGGTATTTCACAGATGATACTTTGAGAAACAAGAGAAGAAAAAAGGATGGAAAGCACCATGGTAGGATTCTCTGGGGATGGAAAAAGAGATGTTTCATCCATTATAACAGGAGCAGGTGTCAGTACGTGTGTTGTCTGGAGATAGAAAGTTTAGTGGTTCTTGTCTGGTGTGTTCTGTTTTCTCTATGAATGAAATAGGGGGTGCATTTTCCCTTGGGAATGAGGGGTCAAGAAGTTCGAAGAGAGTGGCAAAGATTGGAAATACATAGCATGGAGAATGGGAAATTGTGTATGAGTAAAATAAAGAGGGATTTCTGAGAAGTTTGAGAACCGAGATGAGGTTTATAAATTATGAATTTATAGTGGCAATTGTCTGCAGTTGTTTTTCACTTATCTGAGTCCAGTATCCCAGTGTGAGCACTGAGAAAATGGTCAGCTGGATTGATCTAGGGTTTGTGTTTTGTCAGGTATGAAAGATAGAAAGATAATGCAGAAAGGAATTGTGTTTAGTCCCAACAAAACTGTTGAGATGATGAAATCCAAAATGAACAAGAGAAGTTAAAGACAGGACTCTAATGAGGCAAAGGGAGATGGGGCAAGGAGCAGAGGTCTCAGAGGAGCCCCGCATGGACGGCCAGAGCTTTGTGGTCACTGGGGGGAATTCCTGATGGAAAGATTTCCATTTCTGTTGTTCCGGGCGAAGCTAAACTGTGTAGGTTGTGGTCATGGGAGTGGAATAATAATGTAGAGTGGAGACAAAGGTCACTGGAGATGAAAGAGGTCAAGGAAGGTAGACACCAAGGCCTTTCTTTGGTGAGATGTCTCCAACAGCTTTACCTTTCTAGCACACTAGGAATAGGACGGGCCAAATTACGCATGTATTATTTTTGTCTGAATGTGCATTTAAATCAATGCATTACTTCGGTAAAGAAAGAACCTATCCAGAGTGAGCTCTAATGACAGAGTGTCTTTGTTACTTCAAGGAGCTCAGAGGCTCAGAAATCAGATCACTTACCTTACTCTGCTTAAGGGAAAAGCAGCTTAGATAAAGGTACTAATTAAATCAGTATCCCTCTTTTCCTTATTGTGAGTAACTTAAAAATGGCCCTATAACTGTGCTTTTATAAGTATGGTCGTCAGAGCCCCTGCATTAAAATCACATGGGGGTGATAGTTCAAAATGCATACTCCTGGGGTCAACACTAGACCTATTAATACAGTTGACTAGCGTGGGGAGCTGAGTTGGGTGGAGCTGGAATCTGTATTTTAACTAGATCTTCAAAAGACTCTTATGCACACACTATACGTAGACATACACACGCGTGTACTGAGTACACGTGCTTCCTGTGTGCGAGGAGCATGTAAGTCTGTTGTTGATGCCCGGGATTCATGTCCAGACCCACATTCTCTGAAGTGCGCCCTCTCTGTGCTTCACTGGAACACATTTTCATTCTAGCAACTCTAGCTCCCTTTCTTACATAAATGCTAATACAGAGAATAGAGACAGCAATAAAGTGCCTCCCTGCTTATTACTCTAAGGGATACAGAATATTCTCCAGGGGATTTTAAGCAAATATTTTTTTACAGATTTTACCTTTGGGTGAATTACCGAGCTTGACTCCGTGTTACCTACCCCCAGTGAGGGCACAATCTTTGAACTCTTAAAAACTAAATATCACATTCACTGATTTTTTTAATGAAGCCGTATGTTAGTCCAGGGTGAACTGGTGAAGAAGAATTTCAGGTTTCCAAATGTCAAAGAAAGGACACCACCACAGCCTGCTTTAAGAGGAAACCAAATGTTCTAATTAACATTTTTATCTTTGACATTTCCTGACTGCCTTTATATGTCCCTGGGGCTATTTTTGTAGTTTAACTTTTAAAAATAAAAATCCCATATTCACTCTTACCCCATTTTTATAGGCAGTTAATCTCACATAGTTCATCTGCTCTGTTGATTTACATTGCTAATGCCACTTAAGGTAATCAGGAAGCTTACAACATTTTGGTCTGTTCAGTTTAATGCAGCAATCGTCTGAGATAAAAGTACCAGTTATTCTGTTCCAATAACAAACTCAATAAATTTTTTTCTCGGGGTTAATGTGTTCTCTTATTTCAGTTTTCCTTCACGCTTTGTCTTCATTTCCAAAAAGCATCACATTTACTCCTATGCTTCGTTTCCTATTCAGCATTTGGATACAGCCATTGACATCTATCAGGTTCTCAATAACTTATTTGAAAGTTCTCCAGCTCCCCTTGCCCCTGGTATTTTTAAAAGGATTCATAAAAAACCTGAAAAGATGGAATTATAGCAAGTTTACATTCTGCAGCTGGTTTGCACATCATAGAGCAAGTTGTGTTGTGACATGAAAAGAAAAAGAAGGTGGAAGGAATAAAATGGTCATTTATTAAGCAATACTTTATGCCAGAATATGTGCTAAATGTGCTGTATCTTCTTTCATTTAATCCTCACCAAAATTTTGGCAGTTGGGATTATGATAACTACTTTTACAGATTAAGAAATAGGTAAGGCTCCAAGAGGTAAAGTAATTCACTCAAGTTCTCCTTTTTCATCAAGTTTTCCCCAAACCATTTCCATTTTCAATATCTTTATCTTTCCCAGATCCTTTTCCTTATTATATAACATGTTAACAATCTCAGAACCTAAAAAACCAAATCTTCCTTTGACTGTAACTCTGTAGCATTTGTTTTCTTCACAGCCAACATCTGGAGGGAGCTGTCTGTGTTCTTTGTTTTTGCTCCTTCACATCTTAACGGGAAACAATCTGGCTTCAACTTCAACCTTCTAATAATTAAGCACGGGCCTTAGCACAAAAGAATCATCCACTCTGGTCCTCACCTGGTCTGCAACATTCAGTGCTACGTTTGACTCACTAGCAGGGTTGTTAACCAGATGAAAAGAGTTAATTCAAGAAATTCAGAAGTGTTCATGGCACATAGGAAATGGCATTGTTTGTATTATATATGTATTATATATTATATATGTATATTATATATATGTATATTATATATATATATATATATATATATTTTTTTTTTTTCCCTCCTGCATGTTATGCTGTTTTAGCATCTTAAAAATATCCCTTTCTGGCTGGGGAGAGACTGCTCCTCCCAGGGCTAACCAATTCCTAGAGGCAAGCTAGGGCTCAGCTGGGAGCATGGCCTTGATATGCAAACTAAGCAATCAGGAGCCTGGCTTCCTCTATCTGGCCCCTGCACCCCAGGAGGTGATATTCCTTTGCCTTAATTATCCTAAGGCCAGGTATCAGGCAACTAGAGACCATCCCTATAGCCCAAAGCTCGCTGAAATTATTCAAACCAGCCAGCCCTAAACTGTTTACTTGCCCTGCTTTGTCTCTCCTGCAGAAACCCCAATAAAGGCCACGGTCTAAGTGCTCCCCTGCTTCCTGTCTTCTGCCTCCTGACTCCCCTGGTGTTTTTCCACGTGGCACTGGGTGCTGTGCTATGTCTTCTCTTTCTAGGACCTGTGAGTATAATACATTTGTTTTCCTGAATCACTCCTTTGTCTCTGCTTGTGGCCCCCAATGACTGACCATCTCATAAAAAAAGCCAACAGAAACCCTCATTGTTAGCTGTTGTTGATGTGTGGCAGCGGTTGGTACTCCTAGGCTTCTATTAACACAGTGATCGGGGTCTCTATCCACCTTACAAATTGTACATTTTTAGTTTCTTTTACTAGTTTCTGTTTTCCTTACTGCCCTTAGACTCAGTCAAGAGGGGTCCTTGCTCCAGGTTTCACATTAAAAAAAATCAGTAATATTGAGATGTAATACAGGTACAATAACTGTCATTGATTATTGTTTTTTAACTATAATAAGATTAGGTAGTCATTCATTTTTTGTTAAAAAGAATCCGTTGGCATAAGGAGGAACAATATCTGTAACGCTCTAGATCTCAAGTGGCAGTATCACCAGTGTTCATTTTATTTATATCTCAATATGTATTAACTATATTATCGTTATTTGTTCTTTTGTATGCTTCAGATATCACACGCTACGAATGTAGTTAACTATTTAAGTTTTGACAGATATATAGAGTCCTATAACTTCCACCATAATCATAAACATTTCCCTTACCCCAAAATGCCTCCTGCCTCTTAGAATCAATCTTCTCCCCCTATTCTTGGTCTTTGGCAACAGTTAATCTTTCTGTCATTATAATTTTGTCTTCTCTAAAATTGTGTATAAATGGAAACTACAGTATTTAGTCTTTGGTGTCTGGATTCTTCCACATAGCATCGCAGTTCTGAGATTCAGGCATGTTGTTCCATAGCAGTAATTTGTTCTTTTTTATAGCTGAGAAGTATATGATTATTATGCAAACACCAGGCAATGGACATTTGTGTTGTTTCTAGTTTTGAGCTATTAGGAATAAAACTGCTATAAACATTTGAATACAAGTCCTTGTGTGGACATACGTCTTAGTTTCTATGGGGTTTACATGGGGATAAGGGAGGGGAGGGATGAATTGGGAGACTGGGATTGACATATACACACTACTATATATAAAATAGATAACCAATAAGAACTTACTGTATAGCACAGGGCACTCTACTCAGTACTCTGTAACAACCTATATGGGAAAAGAATCTAAAAAAATAGAGTATAACTGATTCACTTTGCTGTACACCTGACATTACACAACATTGTACAATAAATCAACTATATTCCAGTAAAAATGAAAAATAATTTTCTATGGAGTAAATATCTCAAAGTGGGATATTTGGATCTTATGGTAAGTAGATGTTTAAGTTTATAAGAAAATGCCAAACCGTTTTCCAAAGTGGTTACACCCTTTTCCATTCCTGAGCAGTCTATGACAGTTTCCATACCTCCACATTCTTTTTTTTTTAAATAATTTTTATTGGAGTATAATTGCTTCACAATACTATGTTAGTTTCTGTTGTACAACAAAGTGAATCAGCCATATGCATACATATGTCCCCATATCCCCTCCTTGAGCCTCCCTCCCATCCTCCCTACCCAACCCGTCTAAGTCATTGCAAAGCACCGAGCTGATCTCGCTGTGCTACGCAGCTGCTTCCCACCATCCAACTATTTTACATTCGGTAGTGTATACATGTCGATGCTACTCTCACTTTGCCCCAGCTTCCCCCTCGCACCCTGTGTCTTCAAGTCCATTCTCTGTGTCTACATCTTTATTCCTGCCCTGCAACTAGGTTCATCAGTACCATTTTTTTTTTTAAGATTCCTTATGTATGCGTTAACATGTGGTATTTGTTTTTCTCTTTCTGACTTACTTCACTCTGATCAATGGTATAGAATGCCCAGAGATAAACCCATGCACGTATGGGTACCTAATTTATGACAAAGGAGATAAGAACATACAATGGAGAAAAGACAGCCTCTTCAATAAGTGGTTCTGGGAAAACTGGACAGCTACATGTAAAAGAATGAAATTAGAACACTCCCTAACACCATACACAAAATAAACTCCAAATGGATTAAAGACTTAAATGTAAGACCAGACACTATAAAACTCTTAGAGGAAAACATAGGAAAAACACTCTTTGACATAAACCACAAGATCTTTTTTGACCCACTTCCTAGAGTAACTGAAATTAAAACAAAAGTTAAAAAATGGGACTTAATTAAACTTAAAAGCTTTTGCACAGCAAAGGAAACCATAAACAAGTCATAGCTCCACATTCTTTAACTCCCTTTCTTTGTCTTGTTTGTTTGTTTGTTGTTTTTTTGGCATGCGGGATCTTGGTTCCTTGACCAGGGATCGAACCCATGCCCCCTGCATTGGGAGCACAGAGTCTTAACCACTGGACCACCAGGGAAGTCCCCATAGCTCCACATTGTTGCCAGCACTTAGTCTTTTGAAAATTTAAGCTGTGCTAGTGGATGTGTAGTGGTAACTCTTTCTGGTTTTTAATTTGCCTTTCCCTGATGGCTAATGAAGCCAAGCACCCTTTCATGTGCATATTTGTCTTTCTTCTGTGATATGTCCTGTTTAAATCTTTTGCTCATTTCTTAAGTTGGGCTGTTCTCTTTGTTTTGTTGATTTGTAAGAGTTTTTAAGTATTCTAGATACAAGGTATTTTCCTACATTTTCTTCTAGAAGTTTTAGAGTTTTAGGTCCAATATTTAGGTCTATGATTCATTTTAAATTAAGTTGTATATAGAGTGAGAGTTAGGAATCAAGCTTAATTTTTTTTTTTTTAATGTATGGATATCCAATAGTTCCAGCTCCATCAGATGAAAAGCCTGTTCTTTCTGAATTGAATTACTTGGGTATCTTTGTGAAAAAACAATTGACCAAAAATATGTGGATCTATTTCTGGTCTCTCTTCTGTTGCATTGATCTATCTTGTCTAGTTTTTCAAAGTGGAATCTTAAATCGTTGATTTGACACATTCTTTTCTAATATAACCATTTAATGTTAAAAATCCTCTAAATGTTGCTTTAGCTGCATCTCATACATTTTTGCATTTTCATTCAGTTTAAATTTAAATTTCTCTTGTGACATTTTTTTCTTGATGTGTTATTTAGAGGTGTGTTATTCGATTTCTGTGTTATTTAGGGGATTTTCCAGATATCTTTTTGTTAGACATTTTTAGTTTAACTTGGTTATGGTCAGAGAAGATACTTTTGTGTGATTTTAATCCCTTTAAATTTTTTGAGGCTTGTTTTGTGATCTAGAATATGGTTTATTTTGGTGAACGTTCCATGTTCACTGGAAAAGAATGTGTATTCTGACGCTATGTGGAGTGTTTCATAAATGTCAATTAGGTAAAGTTGGTTGAAGTGATAATTCAGGTGTTTATATTCTGGCTGATTTTTCATCTACTTGTCCATCAATTGCTAATAGAGAAATGTTGTGATCTGCTAATATAAATATGATTTTATTTCTCTTTACAGTTCTATTACTGTGGATTTGTTTGTTTCCCCTTTTAGTGCTACCAATTTTGTTTTATGTATTTTGAAGCTCTGTTATTAATAATGGTACATAAAAGTTTAGGATTGTTATGTCCTCTGCATGTATTAGTGCCTTTATTATTATGAAATGTTTCTCTTTATTCCTGACAATATATTTTTGTTTTGAAATCTTCTTCTGATATTAATATAGCTGCTCCAGCTTTTTGTAGATTAGTGTTTTCATGGTATATCTTTAGCTAGTCAATTACATTTCAAAGGATTAAAAATGAGAAAAATATACTTTATATTTCCCCACATATTTATCATTTCTGGCATTCTTCATTCCTGTGTAGTTTAAATCATCAGCTGGTATTTTTCTTATGCCTAAAGGACTTCCTTTAACATTATTTGTAATCCAAGTGTCCTGCTGGAGGCCGGAGAATAAATTCAACTCCAGTCACTCCTTCATGGTCAGAGGCAAAATCAAGGATTTCAGTCCTACTCTGCAGAGAGTAGTCCTGCTCTGGCCCTTCTATGGCAGTGCCCTTCCCTACAGTGTGAGGATTCTGTGGGGCAAAAAGGATATTCCCACCCAAAACCTGTGTTCTCCTTCCATCTAGACCATATTCTTGATCATCAGAGCCCAGGAGTTTCCTATTTGGACAGCACAAGCTGGCTTCTAGCCTGGCCTTTCCCTGAGTCATTCTCTTGATGGAGGACCTAGGAGGGGCTATTTGCTGGGATGATGCGGTCGAAGCCCAAATATCCACCTATATGCCTCAGAGGCCCCTTGTGGTATAAGATGGATTCAGGGTGGGAAAAGAAGGGAGGTGGAACATCAGGGGCCAGCTTCTCCCCAAGCACCACATTCTGGCATGGAATTTCCAGTCCAAGAATTCTAAATTCAATCTAGCATTCTGGAATGTTATGATAATATATTTTTCAAGGTAGGAGAATCAATGTATTTTATTTAACACTGTGTTCATTCTATGTATAACTTTTAAGTCTTAAACCTATAGAAAGTGGGCCTTTGGACTTTTGCCCCAGACCTGGCAAATGTCAGGTATGGGCTGGCTTTTTCTTCTTACTACCCTCTAAATGTATGTGCAAATTCTTGAATTTGCCCTTTGTCCTCTTCTCTTATCACTCTATAGACTGGATGATGATCTCTGTTCCCCAAATTTCCACTAACACAGTTATAGGATGGTACAAGTATACATTATGAGTAGGTTCTACAGAATCAGTGGGGACAAGTGTACAAACAAGACTGGGAATGGCATCCTGGGTGGAGGAGGGGAAGAGAGAATATGCCCTTAGGCAGTAGTGTATTAAACTGAGAAGTTCGTGAATAAATCAGAAAGGGCCAAGCAGTGTAATGGGTGAGTCTGTGCTCTAGAACCAGGCTGCCTGGGATCAAATTCTGTTCCTCCCACTTACAACCTGTGAGACTTTGGGTAAGTTTCCCAATCCATTTGTGCCTCAGTTTCCTCATCTATACAATGGGCATTATAATAGCATCCACCTCGTAGGCTTATCTTAAAGACTAATGATTTAATAATTATAAAACAGTTGGAAGAATGCCTGAGAAATAGTAAATTCTCAATGCATTTTAGCTAATATATGAATGAGGTACAGTGAATTAATTCCCTGGCAGTCCAGTGGTTAGGACTCAGTGCTTTCAGTGCCATGGCCCAGGTTCAGTCCTTGGTTGGGGAACCAAGATCCTATAAGCTGTGTGGTGTGGCCAAAAATTTTTTGAAAAATGATAAAATAAAATAAAATAGGTACATTTTCAGGATTCAGGTTGGGTTTTTCTATATGTCTCTGTTGCATATTTTAGAATTGGATAATTTTTACTTTCCAATATTAGGATAATCTCTGGTTCTAGCTGCATTTACTTCAAAGCTGGCTAGACGCTCACCAGTTCTATCTCCTCTTCCTGGGAACATGGGTAGACTTTATTTCCAAGCTTTCTTTGCTGTTAGGCTGGGGCTGGAAAAAGAAATGTGTACAGAATTGATGTGTATAACTTTTAGGCATGGTCATAAATCCTCTGAGTTACACTCCTCTCTCTTACCCCATCTGAGGACTGGATTATTCCAGGATTACCTTGAATTTGTAAAATGGCAAAGCCATAAGATAGAAGCACTTGTGTTACTAAGGCACAACTTGCAAGAGAACAACTCAAGAGAACCACCAAACCAGGAATATTTGCACTGAACTTGAATTAAAAAAATTTTTTAATTGCATTAAGCCAGTAAGATTTTAGATTGTCTGCTACAGCAGTTAACCTATTCAAGTACAAATATTTATATGTTGAAGTGGAGTCCTTTCATAACAAAAATATGAAATCTATGTTATTAGCTTAGTGATTGGCTGTGGTCAGTAAAGAAACTGAAACTGACAGCTGGGAAAGTGGTAACCTTGTTATGCGGTGGCAAGACATTTGGTAAAACATTTTCCTGTGAACACTTGGAAGGTAACACGTGCCTATTGAAATTGAACTCCAGGTGAAGAATTGAGAAATATAACTCTAGTGGAGTGTGGTTTTTATTGGCTGCGTTTGGCCAAGAAAATGCTTGAAAAATAGATGGTTAGTTTGCAAGCATAAATGAAAGGGAATAGAGAGAGTCTGGAAATTCAGTTTTGCAGAGTTGAAAAGTCAGCTGTTTGTAGACTCTAAACCGTGAAAAATGAAATTAAAAAAAAAAACAAACTTTAAGCACTAGCAGTCCAGTAAATCTTTTCAGGTGAATAAAATGATTCACAAAAAAAGATCAGTTTAAGGACAGGGTATTCTCCTTAAAAGTTATAGCCTCAAGTAGCTATTATTAAATTGAGAGATTCTTACGGTGGCAAAGAAGCAGAGAGATAAAATGTATTTGGGAATTATGTCTAGGGAAGATCTTTGAATGTAGTTTCTGGCACTTACAACTGCTGGGAAGCAAATTGGTCAGAAGCCTATTAAGTTTTTTGTTTTTTTTTTGTTTTTGAAAACTTTCAAGGACTTTAATATCTCTTGAGGAATAAGAGATTGGGTTTCCATACAAGACAAAAACTGTGATCAGAAAAGGTGCTGTTTAGGGCAAAGAAAATATGTGTAATGGAAAAAGAAGAAGCCTATTAAGTTTTTGAGGAATTTTTATTTCCAAATAAGCCACACGCTAAACAAATTTAAAAAAAAAAAAAACCTGATTTGACCGCTTTAGACTTCAAACAACCACTGGGACTCCACACTTCTGTAAGCATGAGGGAGGCTAACTTCCAGCATTCCCAAAGACATGCCCCCTCTCTCCCACTTCACATGTGGCCAAAGAGGATAGCGGACAAGGTGAAGGTCACAGAGGAAAGAAGCAGGGCCACAAAGAAGGATGGACAGTGGTATTCCTCTTGGAGAACACAAGAAAAACCTTATCAAACAACTTTTCCTATCACCATTTTGGAATCCTTCACATTTTCTGCCCAGAATGACTTCAGTATTGCTGTAGACCATTGACTTCTAGGCTTTTCCATGTGTTCCCTTTGTAAATGGGGCTGTTTATTACTGTTATCTTGGCTCTGTTACACTGTTGTGTACTGGCTGTGTGTGTGGTGGTGGGCAGATAACTTATCTTTTAATTCATAGACCATCAGAACACAAGGAGCCATAAATAGCCCTATTGGAAGAACTGTGCATCACCTGGAGATCCAAGCTCACCTAGATGTAGTGATTGGGTGTGACTTTGGGGTCTTCGTTGGTGAGAGGGTGAGTGTGCTTTGTATGTAGGGGCAAGAGTGAGCTGAGAATCTGGTGGCCAGAGGAAGTCTGGCAGAGACTGACTAGATGCTCAGCAATCATCTCTCTCTTCCTGAGCACAGAAAAGATTGCATTTCTCTATTTCTCTTGAAGTTAGATTAAGATAGTGCGGGCCACTGTTGGTCAATTATATGTTGTAGAAGTGATGCATGCCACTTCCAGGACTGGCCACAGAACCCTTTGTGCAACTCCTCATCCCCTTCTTTTATCTGTCAGGGCTACCTTGAAGCCACAGGATGGAAGTAGCCTGGTTCCTGAGGTGCTGCTTGGAGAATCACCTGGCCAGGAATGTTTACCTTGGAATTTATATCAGCAAGAAAATACCTTGATCATGTTCAGTCACTGCGATTTTGCGGGTGTTTTTTTCCAGCGGGCAGCATGTCCTGAATAATACACCACACCACGCATTGTGAAGATGGAGAGTAATCACTTAAAGTGACATCTTTGTTGTTAGAGACGGAATGAACGCAATTTCTTACTCCCATCTCCAGCATGACCTCTAACCCGGAAGGGATTCAAAATACTGAGTCAGATGTTTACAAGGAGGATAATGCTGGTGGTGGTCTGGGAGGTTCTTTTAGTGGTGGAGTCCTCTGGGATTTCAAGAGAGATATCTGAAGAAGGGTGGGCATGAAAATAAATCAATGAGTTTGCCTAATTCAGTATTTTTGAGAAAATAAATATTGTCTAGAGGAGGAAGGGCAGAGTATGATCCATGTGCCAGAGTGTTAGGTTCAAGGATACCCCTCTCCTTCCAAGGTTCACAAGAACTCCTTTTGTGTGGGCCTGAGCTCTGAAGTTTGTTTAGGGTGAATATTATAGTTTCAGAAGTGACCACTAGAAGGTGTGGGGTGTGTGTGTGTATGTGTGTGTGTGTGTTTCCTCAGGGTGTGCTAGTCTCATTGCAGGGATATCTTTGAATTTTGGCTGGAATAGTCCATGGAAATATTGCAAGTCCAGAATTGGGAAAGCAGAAGTAACTGTTAAGGAGCCTCCCAGGACAAGTGTTTATTGTAGTACATGTTCTAGAAGTTCCTTTCTTTTCATCACTGCACAATATTGCCTAAGGGCCCAGATAATAGTTTGGGGGGTATGGAGACAATATGAAATCTTTACATCAGACATTTGATTATTAACTATTTTAGGGCAAAAATGATCTTCAGCCATGAACAGATCCTGAAGATAGCATTAAAGGAGGTATGCTTAAAGAATCAGTGATGAGTTATGTAATACCGATATTTGTCTTTCTCTGTCTGACTTACTTCCCTTAGTAAGATAACCTCTAGGCTCATCTATGTTGCTGCAAATGGCATTATTTCGTTCTTTTTTATGGCTGAGTAACAGATACACGCTATTGTATATAAAATAGATAAACAACAAGGACCTACTGTATAGCACAGGGAACTCTACTCAACATTCTGTAATAACGTATATGGGAAAAGAATCTGAAAAATAATGGATATATATATATATATATATATATATATATATATATATATATATATATATAAAACTGGTTCACTTCGCTGTACACCTGAAACTAACACAACATTGTACATCAACTATACTCCAATAAAAATTTCAAAAAAAGAATCACTGATGAGATTACATGAATCATGTCAATCTGTTCTAGGAAATCAGATGAATTTTAGATGAGATATTTTTCTGTGAACTCCAATAAGATAAACAGCAAGAACTAATTCCCTGATGTAACTTACTTGGGAAAAAATTCTCCTCCCATTGTATCTTGAACTCATTGCAATCAGACTTTTACACCTCTCCTCTAAAATGACTCTCATAAATATCACTAAGGACTCTACGTTGCTTACCCAGTGGTTGTTTTTCAGTCTTATTTTGTCCTCCAGTAGTACTTGACGCATGATTTACTATGGTTTCCTTGGAATAGCTGCTCCATTTGGATTCCAGGACATCTCACTCACCTGGGTTTTCTTTAGTCTCTCGTTTTAAGTTCTTACTTTCCTTTGCTGGTCTCTCCTCATCTCCCTGACATTTACATAAATGTTAGTGTTCCCCAGACTTACTCTTTACATCTTTTTTTCTTTTCTATCTATACTCATACGTTTGGTGACCTCACCTACTCTCTTGGTTTTAAATGCCAAACATATGCTCACGATTTCTAGATTTATATCCCCACCCTGTACCTCTTCTCTGAACTCCAGACTCATATACCAAAATGCCTTCTGGAATCTTCTCTTTATTTTTTTAGCAGCCATCACAAAATGTACTCCTGATACTCCCCTGACAAGCCTTCTTCTCATGTGCTTTTCCCATATCCATAAATTACAACTCAGCCCTTCCAGTAGCTGAGGCCAACGGCCTTCATATAGCCCTTAATTCACCTCTCATACTTCAGTTTATGTGAAAGAGCAAGTCCTTTGTTTTGACCTTCAATGTATATCTAGACTGCAACTCCCTTTCACTGTCTTGGGCTTCTGCTTCTGGATATGATGAAATAGTTTATACCCAAACAACCTTCTTCAGAGAACGACTAGAAAACCTGGATAAAACACAGAAGAAAATCAACTCGAAGGCATCTGAGAGCTGTCAATGCATCCACGACTTGCTTTACTGAGATCTCAGAGAGAAGATAATTTACTGAGACAAGGGCAGAATTTTATGTCATTATTCCTCTTATGTGTTGATTCATAAACTGCATGATGTAAAAAGCTCAGCAGCTCATCAAGGAGTTAGGCGGCAAAAGGCAAAGAAGCTAATTAGAACTTTCCTTGGCCTCATGGAGCAGAGGGGACATCGGAGCTGAGAGATTACAAGGATTTGGTGACCCAAGATCCCCGAGTGAAGAAAAACGCAAAAGAGGGAGTCTGATATTCTGCACTACTTTTTCCCACCAAAGCATATGTCTCTTCATAAGAGGTTAAGGGCTGAGAGGCCAGGAAGCTAAGCAGATGTATTTTTCAGCCTCATAGTGCTAGGGAGACAATATTTAGAGTTCAGGGTCCCTGTAAACTTACCAAGCTTTCAGTTAAAACTCCTGAAGGTCTACATCCTAGGAGTAATGGAGAACCCAAAATAGGCTTTTCAGAGACCGAAATCCAGTCTTGAATAAGTTATTTCTGATCAGACAGAGTAAGATCAGCTGCTCCTACTCAAATTTTTGCCCAAAGTTAACATAAATCCTCTCAGGTAGACGAAAATACCGTCCACAATCTCTACATTTTTTCATGACACGATGTCATTTAATAAAATGTAGCCAATAATATGCATCAGTAAAAATTATAAATTATCAAAATCAGAGATGACAAAAATCGATACACATAACGCATACAGACCCACAGTTGATCCAGTTATCAGACTTATCAGATATAGATGCTAAAGTAACTACGACAAATATGTTCAAGAAGATAGATGACAAGCTGGAGAGTATCAGCAGAGAATAGGGATCAATTTTTAAAATTAAATCAACTGATATTATAAAATTGAAAATCACAGTCACGGAAGCTAAGTTCTTAATAGGTAAGTTTAATATAAGATTAGATACGATAGAAGAATGAGTTAATAAATTGGAAGAAGGCCAGAAGGAAAATCTCAAGAACAAAGAATAGAGAAAGGAAGACATTGAGATTTCCAAAAAATGCATAAGCGATCCATGGGAGAGTAAGAGTCTGACATAAGGATAGAGTCACATATGGGGCAGAGGAAGCTAACGGGACAGAAGCAGTGGTCAAAGGGCTGGCTAATGCTGACTATTTCCCAAAACTGATGGAAGAAATTAAGCAATAGATTCAAGAAGTACTTAGAACCACAAGCGGGATAAATACTAAGAAAAACACACAGAGGTGCCTCAAAATAAGGCGGCTGAAACCATGACAAAGAGAAAATCTCAAAAATAGCTAGACAAAAAAAATGACACTTTTAAAAGGATCAATAGTCTGTTAGCTGGTGTCTTAAAAGAAATGATGCAAGTTAGATTAAAAAAATAAAAGAAATGCCATCTTTACAATGCTGAAAGAAAATTAGTCTATCACACAACAAGCACTCAAGTGAAGATAAAACAACTGGGGAGGTCACAACGTAATCTGTCACCTGTGTCCTAAAGACAAACAGTGTGGAGATAGTGTGCTCTGAGATTCTGGTACACCTCAGACTTATTCTGACTGTTCTGCCACATAACGCCAGAGAGAGTTGCAGTCTCCTTATAAGCATGAACTAGTTACAAGCGGAGATGGTTATTGAATTCTTGTTGGATCCCAATCTCCTCCCCCACCCTTCAGGAAGCGATTACAAAAGCTTCTTTGCCAGACTGCATAGTAGGAGGGAAGTGAACGATGCGGAATGTTTTCAGCAGAACAAAGATGCAAATGCGAGTGAAACAGATGAGAGGAACCTAGGAATTGTAAGCCTAGCTAGTAGCTAGCCACCGGAATCCAACAATCCTAGCACTTGGCCCCTAAATCAGCGGCTCTACAGTGGCCACTTAATTCCTTTGATGGTGGTTGGAGAGGCCAAAGAGTTAAAGAGGAACCAGCTCTGATGGGATTACGATACACCTGGACAGAGTGCGGCAACCTAGGGAGGGCTGTGAAGAACAGATGGGATGTTTGGGGAAGAAATGTCTTTATCTGAATGTACTGAGTTGACTTTTTAAAAATAGTATTGTGTTTAGTGCTAGGATGGGAAATTTTTTTACTGGAGTAAGGACTTATTAGGGAAAGTGACCCACAGGAAATTATAAGCGAATTTCTGGGGGGCAGAGGGGGACTATGCAATCATGGTGTGCTGGGACCAGCTTCCACTGGTGGTGAGAACCAACTGTGCACTTTTCTCCCTAACCTCATGTTCAGTGATGTGTTTGGTAGCTTGAAATCTGCCATAGTGAATTCGACAAATCAGGGCTCCCCCACTCTCACCCCCTGAGAGCCAGTTGGTAAACATTTGCCAGTACGCCACTGGAGCTATGTCATATGACAGATTTCATAGCGTGAATTACTGGGACAATCTGAACAGATGGACGTCTTTTAAATGTTATCCCATTGTATAACTCAAGCGTAGACTTTTCTCTTAAGATCCAGTTCCATTTTTCTCTTACCTTCTGCACCTTACCCGTGGTTTGACAGTAAGCACTTTAAATTTGTCTAAAATCCATTACCTCCTCTTCCAGCTAGTTTTTCTCCAGGCGTTCTTTATTGTATTTCTTGTATTTCTTAATGTAACCTAGGGACTCAAATCAGAATCGTAGATGCCCCTCTGGTTATTCTCCCATGATCACTGGGTCTTGACAGATCAACCTAATTAGCGTAGACTATACATATTTATTTTCTCATTTCCTCTATTGATCTACTATTGTCTTTGGTTCAGGCCCTCAGACTCTTTTGCCTCATCCAGTGTCTTCGAACACCCAGGTCATTAGAATACTTACATCCCATGAAAATCTGGTAAGAGACAGACACCCACGCTTCTTTTCTAGAGATTTGGGTTCAGTTCTGAGGAGAATTCTGGAGTCTGTATTTTTAACAGGTGATCCAGAATTCAGACAAGTGTAATCCTCAGCTAAGGTTGGAAAGTATTCAGATACAGAACAGAAATCCAAACGTCTCATCTTGAAATTGAAGCCCAGCCATAATCTGTCCTCTGCCTGTTTTTCTAGCTTTATCTCTCACTCTTTTCAGCACATCTTTTACTTCTCATATTATTTCACCAAATATTTATTGTGCTCCAACTGTGTATCAGAGCCAGTCTTAGGTGCTGGCCATTACAGTGGTGAAAACAGACAAGTTGTTTGTATATAAATAAGGCAGGCGTCACGGTTTTGGGGGTCACCAAACACACCGTTCCTAGGCATGCCTTTACACTTTTGTTCTTTATGTTCCTTTGGTCTGGGGTGCCGTTTTGCTTAGCAGCCTTCTCTGGTTACCTTCTTGTTTGTGTCACCATTGCTCCCAGTTCACTCCTCTATTCTACGTACAAGGTTGATTTCCTTGTCCTTCTCTCTTACTAGACTTCTAACTCCTTACAGGCAGTTTTCAACCCCTCATGTCTAGACCAGTAATTGACATAAAATAGTTCTCAACCATGTATTGAATGAATATTACTCAACTACTAAGTAACACAGAAGGGATTTAAATTTAAGAAGATCTGACCCCAAAGTCATGTCCTTTTAACTCGACTGCACTCTCTCAATAAAGTATGGTTTACCTTGTCAGAAGAGCCATTCTTCAGTCATTTAAGGAGGATCAAATGATGCTTGCAAACAGAACTACTACCCATCCAAAGGGAGACGTGCCATTTCACCACTTTAGTTGATCAATGTCTAATCCAGATTGGAAAGTTCATGCCAAAGATTTGAGATTTATTAAACTAACAAAACAAGAAGACAAATATGTCCCTTTATCTTGGTCTAAATAGACATAACTTTACCATGCAGATACGTTTACCCTAACTCAGAAAGGTGACAGGCTAAGACTAGATAATGCTATTTCCTAATATTAATCTAACCAACTAAACTTATTTCTAGGTGTAGGTCAAACACAGTACCTGGCACACAAAATTCCTCAGGAGCATTTCAGAAATCTTGGATTAGAAGAGGAGGGTGATATAGTTTGGCAGAAAATGAACATCACTCTCAGTCAATGTAAGCATCCACTTCATTGAGGAAATTAATGCAACTCCTATGGTTTTTATTCTTAAGCTAAAAAAATTTGTGCAGCAAAAGCTAATGGCTAAAATTTAGAGTGTCTTGTCATCTGATTTGGGAAATAAGTGCTGACCCTGCTAGTTCTATTAAAAATGCTGTCCATAAAATACACTTAGACTAGCTGGCACAACTTATTTTAGGACGGTGGGAAGGACCATGATTAATAAAAACTTCTCTTCCCCTTCTAATTAATTCACGGCATTGCCACCAGAGTGTTCTTCCTGTATCATAAATATGATTATGTCACCCCCCGCTGAAAAACTTTTGATGACTCCACATTTCCTATAAGAAAATGTGTAAATTCCTCAGCTTCGTGTGTGTTTTCTACAACCTGATCGTCACATTCACAATTCTTCTCAGTTCCAAATGCAAATACACATTGCATTCTTTAATTCTTTAATTGTTCACCCATAAATGTCTGTTGATTTCCCACGGCTGTGTCCTTGACAATCTGTTTTATCTGCCTTCATGCCTTTACTTCTGGTCTCGTGGCAAACTCCTAATATCACTCTTGTTTTTCCCATTCCTAACCATCCCTCAAGGATGGTGCATTGTTTTCTCATCTATGTTCACGCATAATTTATACATAGGTGTATGAATCAAACCTTAGGGCACATGGTCTGACAAGCACAAGTATAATTAAGGGAACAAATAATCAAAACGGTTCCAGAAAATTTGGGGTATGTGGTTGCTATAATTATGACATTTATCACTAGTCCTTGGGTCTGCATGAATCTGTCAATAATTTCTTGCCCATTTCTCATTTATTTATTCAATAAATATAGTTAAGGGCCTGTCTTGTGTTATATGCTGTCATAGGTGAGGGAGATATAAGAGGAAAGGAGAAATTTGTGCTTTCATAGAATTACATTCTGTTCAAAGAGACAGTGAAGAAACAACTAACAAAATAATTTTTTTGTTTTTGGATGCACCACACAGCTTGTGGGTTCTTAGTTCCCCAACCGGGGATTGAACCTGCACTCTTAGCAGTGAAAGCACAGAGTCCTAACCACTGGGCCACCAGGGAATTCCCAAACAAAATAATTTCAAATCGTGGTAATTACTATGGAGAAAATAAGATTTTATGATATGATAGAGGGTGACCTAAGAGGTGGGAGTGGGCAACCTCATATATGGGGCAATTTCTGTAATAGAGAGATTTCCTATAGTGTGACAAGAAAAAGACCCACAATATAATAGAAAAATGTAGAGAAGGTTCAAATAAAAAAATTTTTTAAATTCACAGAAAAACAAACCCAGTGATCAACAAACATTTGAAATATCACTTTATATCCATTGAATTGGCGACATTAAAAAGAGCTGTAACAAACTTGTGGTTACCACAGGGGACAGGGTAAGGGGGAGTGGCAAATTAGGGGTATGGGATTAACAGGTACAAACTACTATATATAAAAAATAGATAAGCAACACGGATATACTGTATAACAGAGGGAATTATACCCATTATCTTGTAATAACCTATAATGGAATACAGTGTGCAAAAATAATGAATTACTGTGATGTATACCTTAAACATAATATTGTAAATAAACTATAATTCAGTTTAAAAATAGAGCTATAAAACCCATTGCTAGTGAAGATACAGAGACTAGGGTTCTCTTGTACGTTGTCCGTGGAGTTGCAAAGCTCTGCAGCTTTTCTAGAAGGCAACATAGAAACATCTATTAAAACCTAAAATACACTTCCCCTTCAACTGAGAAATCCCACTCCTGGGAATCTACCTCACAGAAACACAACTGCACATTTGTATGGTCATGTGTCAGAGGATGTATACTGTACCATTGTTTGTAGCGGCCGAAGGAACTTCAGCCAAGTGGCCAAAGAGAAAGCTTATGGATATAGGAAGGGCTGACTAAACTACAGTACATCCACATCATGGAATACTATGTGACCAACAAAAAGAATGAAGTACTGTCCTTCCAGATGATTTGGAGGGATTCCCAAATTTTGATTTCCTTCATGATGGGTTTCATACCTTTATTAACACATTGATTGAGATAATATATAATGACTGAAAGACATTTTAGATTCCATTAGGTTTTAAACAAGTTCATATTTTATTAATCCCAACATTTTCTCTCTCTATTTGAAATACGATAGCACATGTATTTGTGAGACATACTATTTATTCAGCCTACATGCAATGCCCAGTGTATATGAGGAGCTATAGAACATGGGCTCTGTGGCTTCTTTAGAGTCAAGTCCTCATGTTTGGAATGAATGAGCTGGACCACGGGAAGGATGCATGTTATTACACAAAGAGTTGAGTGGCAGTTAATATCTTAACAGTGTTTGCATTTTAAGACGTGGCAATTTATTCATCTGATTACATCTTTGGCTTCTTTTGAGGCAATGCAGCTAACACTGCGGGGTGGGGTGAGATGAATGAAAGAGGCTTCTCCATGATATTGTCAATCACAATACATGTAAAAGTCTATCCTGGCTTCCAGAGTGCAAAATTGTACTGATTATATTTACTGTTCCACGTCTCAAGCTTCATGTAAAAGCAAATTCAGGAGACTTCTCTAGTGACGCAGTGGTTAGGAATCCGCCTGCCAATGCAGGAGACACGGGTTCGAGCCCTGGTCCAGGAAGATCCCACATGCCACGGAGCAACTAAGCCCGTGTGCCACAACTATTGTGCCTAGAGCCCATGCTCCACAGCGAGGGAAGCCACCGCAATGAGAAGCCCATACACTGCAATAAAGAGTAGCCCCTGCTCGCCGCAACTAGAGAAAGCCCGCACCCAGCAATGAAGACCCAATGCAACCAAAAATAAAAATAAATAAGTAAATTAATTTTTAAAAATCACTGAAAAAAAAGCAAATTCAGGAAAACTTTATGTATGTTTTATAATAAAATATTTAAACATAAAAGAAAAATGGAGACATGTAACAAATACCTGTATACCTGGTACTGAGAACAGCAATGCTAAAATTTCTTCCTATCAGACTTGAAAAGACATAAAGTGTTCCAGAAACTATTGAAGTTCTTCTCATATCTCTTCCCAGTCTCAGCTCTATTTCCATTGCTTGGATGGCATTTTAATGAATTCTAGCTGTACTTTATCTTCACATAGTGTGTAGAATCCAACACACTCTCAAGAGGACCTTAATAACAACAGCAAAGTCACCATACTTCAAAGCCAGAGTGGATTGTTACGTTGCATTTTTCTTAGTCTCTCTTACAGAGAAGAAAGGAACCTTCCCTGTCCCAAATCAAAGGACGATGGTATGCATTCTCTCCACTCACCTTGTAGTAAAGCACTAAGCAAGTCACTTCTGTGGTATAAGACATTGCAGTACTTCCATTAGCATTCTACATCTGCACCTTTTTGTTTTTATGCTGTTGGTAAATAAAGGAAAGCATAAATCGAACACCTTACTCTGAGCAGGTCCACATTCCATCAACACAGCCAGCTGAAATGCTGAATGTTTATTCAATCATCTGGTTAGCAAATTATTCAGCTGGCTTTCAAGAACACTTTATCATGGAAAATCTCAAAAGTATGCAAATGTGAGGACTAGTATAATAAACCCTCTTGTACCGTCATCCAGCTTCAACAATGATCAAATCATGGCAATAACGGAAAAACTCAGGTTTTTTCTTCCTGGGTAGGAAAGAACTCTAGATCTTCCCTACTGTGTGTTTCTCCTTGACGACTCACCCAGAACACTTCACTTCTGACACTTCTGGTTGCCAAATAAGTGGAGGATTTTCCCCATACCAAGCATTTCTCTGTGACAGCTGGCTGTCGTACAGTTTAACTCAATTCAAATCCTACCTGCCTGGAGATAGTGTTAGGTCCCACAGGTTGAGGGCTCAGTCCCGCAAGACTGCCCCATTCACTTCATATGCCTGTGGCAAGCCCAGCTTATCACC
The DNA here is from genome assembly GCF_964374135.1 of Grampus griseus. Classification (NCBI taxonomy): domain Eukaryota; kingdom Metazoa; phylum Chordata; class Mammalia; order Artiodactyla; family Delphinidae; genus Grampus; species Grampus griseus. The sequence continues at coordinate 25,504,516 of NC_139015.1, read as the reverse complement.
TGTGCTTCTGCTAACCAGCTGTAGATCAGAGCTTCCAAGGCTCCTTCCTGGGGCTTGATTAATTTGCTAGAGCAGCTCACAGAACTCAAGGAAACAGTTACATTTACCAGTTTATTGAAGGGTATGATAAAGGATACAGATAAACAGCCAGATGAAGCGATATATAAGGCGAGGTCTGGGAGAGTGCTAAGCATAGGAGCTTCTGTCCCTGTGGAGTTGGGGTATGTTACCCTCCAGGTGTGCATGTGTTTGTCAACCTGGAAGCTCCCAGACCCTGTACTGTTGGGATTTTATGGAGGCTTCCTCACGTAAGTATGATCAATTATTAACTCCATTTCCAGCCCCTCTCCCCTCTCTGGAGGATTAGGGGTAGGGCTGAAAACTCCAAGCTTCTGATCATGGCTTGGTCTTTCTGGTGACCAGACCTCATCCAGGAACCATTCAAGAGCTCACCCAGGGTCACCTCAGTAAAAAAAAAAAAAGAGACACTCCTAGGGCTCTTATCGCTTAGAAGTTTACAAGGGATCAAGGAGCCCTGTGTCGGGATGGGGATCAAAGACAAATATTAGAACAAGAGATGCTCCTAGTATTATCACAAGGGTTTTAGGAGCTCTGTGCCAGGAGCCAGGAGCAGAGACCAATACATATATATTCTGTTGTCTTACAATGGCCAATCCTGTTTTCTCTCTAACCCTACCACTGTGTTATTATGAAGCAAATATCAAACATTGTGTAATTGTACCCATAAACATATCAGTATGAATCTTTAAAGGATAAGGATGCTTTTTAAAGAAACATAATCACCAGAAAGCATTATCACCCTTCAAATAATAGTATTTTGTTAATATTATCAAATATGAAGCAGTGTTCAAATTTCTCTGATTCACATTTTTTTTCCAGGGTGTGTTTGAATTGGGATATAAATAAAGTCCATATCTTGCAATTGGCTGACATATCACTTAAAATCTCTTTCATGCTGTTCACCTCAATGAGGTTTCATGCGGTTCAGTTCACCTCAATCTCTTTCTTTTTATTCTTGCTATTTGTTTTTGTTGTTGTTTTTCCAGAAAACAGGTCTTTTGTCCTGTGAAGTCTCCCATATGTGGATTTTGTTGATCACATTTCTGTAGTTTCCTTTAACATGTTCTCCAGTCCCCTGTATTTACTTAACTTGGAAGGTGGATATAGAGGCATAATCAGATTCAGATTTAATTCATTATTTCATTTCTGGCCAAGATTTGGTTGTTTTTAAAAGCAATATTGATGAAATCGGTGTATGCAAAAGTGAAGAGAGTAGAGCGGTGAGGGAAAAGGGAGTTTTATTTGAAAACTTCCCTGGTGGTGCAGTGATTAAGAATCTGCCTGCCAATGCAGGAGACACGGGTTCGATCCCTGGTCTGGGAAGATCCCACATGTTGCGGAGCAACTAAGCCCTTGCACCACAACTACTGAGCCTGCGCTCTAGAGGCCATGAGCCACAGCTACTGAGCCCACGTGCCACAGCTACCGAAGCCCGTGCACCTAGAGCCCATGCTCCGCAACAAGAGAAGCTACTGCAATGAGAAGCCCGTGCACTGCAACGAAGAGTAGCCCCTGCTCGTCGCAACTAGAGAAAGCCCGCACGCAGCAAAGAAGACCCGACGCAGCCAAAAATAAATAAATAAATTTATTTTAAAAATCTATTTTATTCAAAATTATGGCCTTAGAATTGTTCCTATTTAACATCTTTCAAATTGATCAGATATTTTTATATTCAAGACATGACAGGGAGGCATCATCAAGGGCACAGTTGCCTCTGTGATGGATGTGAGAACGTGATGACCTTGGACCAGTCACAACTTCTTGTCTTTAAAGTCAAGTTCACACTGACAATTCAGTAGCACAATTTGCGGGCTCATTTGAGAAAGAAAAAGATGACTACGGAACAAGAGTTTCAATCTGAATGGCACAGCGCTCGTGGTGTGATGTCCTTATCTAATGTAGAGGTAAATGTGGGATGGTCCTTTCCACCTGCAATAGGATATTGGAATGAGATGCCAGTATGATAAAATCAGGTATAAAAGAGAATGGAAGACAAACACACATATGTGGTATTTAGCAAAGCAAATTTTGAGTAGCAGTTCTTTGACAATTGTACCTTATTCACTTAGTTTGGGAATAGACAATGGTGAGGGAAGATTTTTGAAGGAGAGGACATCTGTAAAGAGTGATATGCTGTAAAGCGCATCCCTTACCTGGTGAAGAAGACTCGTGGGCAGCCATCCAAGGGCTGCAGGTGTGACACCCCACCCCATCCACCCAGCTAGTTGAGAGGCAGTGGGGTAGATCTAACTTCCAACTCAGGAAATACAGAGGCCAGAGATGAATGGCAGATTTCCCTCGTGGTAGAACCAGGAGGAAGCTGTGACTTTGGGAGGGACTACTTGCTTCCCAGAACTTGTCCAGACACCTAGAGGCACACCTACAGAGATAGAAGCCCTCTGTGGCAAGAAGTTTGGAAGTAAATGTGGGATTCTCAGGTGCAGCAGAAAACGCTTTAAGTCACAATCTAGAACGAAAATGACTTTGTACAGGTCAAGAAAGGAACTCTGAAGAGAGATTGCCGGAAAAGCAAACTTTTGTGGAATTCAGGAAAGGGTTTACAAGAGAAACAATTAGCTTTAGGCATCTGTCATGCCCAGAGGGCATCTGAAAATCACCTGGAGAGCTGGTATGAGGGGGTTGCTTATCTCTGAAGTTGAAAATGTTAACATAAGGAAGTTTTAATGTCTTCAGTGTTCTCCTCATAGCATTCCCATTATTATTATCCTTTATACTTTTTGATGTATACACACACACACACACACACACACACACACACACACACACACACACACTCACATTCATTTCTTATAATTATCCCAGCTAGTAGTCTGGGAAGAGTGGGCATTATTTTCTCCACTTTATAAATGGGAAAAATGAGACTCAGAGGGATTAATCGCTACCCAGTGCCTTAGGGTTTTAAAGTGGTAAAAGCAGAATAGAACAGAGGTCTTCTCACTGCTGTTCTAATATTCCTTCTTCTAGATTTTGCTATCTCACTGGGTTTGATTACTTAATTACAAAATCCTCACTCCATTTAGCGTTCTGATCTCCCCTGAGCACTCCTTTCATAGAGGGTTACACTGAAGAAATATTAGAAGTTTAAAAAGCCGATTCAGACTGTGGCTCTGGATGTGCTGCCAAATTTTTGCAAAGTGCTTTTCAGTAATTCCTAATTCCTTAAACATGGAAACCCCCTGCCTAAGTGTAGCCCGAGAAAATGTGCTCCGGTGCTTAGGAAAGCCAAAAGTGTGTGTTTAAATACATGAAACCTCCCCATCTCCTCATACAAGCACAGCCAAGGTCACCCATTTGTCTGTACAGAATGCTTTAAAATAACCCTCATTGAAATACGCAGGCACTTGTTACATCATTCTGTGGGTTGCCGTATTTGTGTTGTTTTGGGAGTTTTTGCAAGTTCAGCTCTAGGAACTTCTTTCCCTTTAGTTTGACAAGACTGTATCGAGTGCCCTGATGTCAGAACCCCTGTACAGGATGCTGGAGGGCCAAAGAAGAAGGTTAATGGTGGGCTCCAAAGAAAGACGATGGGAAAGAGTCCACGGAACTGCAAGACCGGCGCTTCCCAGCCAACAGGGAACTTGAATTCCTCAGCTGAGCTCCAAATCTGCAGAGGAGATGTGACAGTCTTGGCCAGCTTGGGCTCTGAGGGACTCTGTGTGGATGAGGACAGGGCTTTGGATGCGGGTATCAAAGTCGTAATAGATTTGGTCTCTTTAAGGTCCAGGAAGGTTTATCCCAAGATGGTGTCTTTGGACTAAGACTTGTCATTATTTCAAGTTTCTGATCCAGCAAAAGCTCACTGACTCTAACTGGAGCTGCTCTTCCCCTCTGCCTCAGAGCTTCTCTGGCCTGATTTCTGTCTGATAACCCAGCCCTGAATTGGCCTGGACCCCTGATCTTAATCCCTGTTCATGATAAATCTGAAGACCTCTTTCTCTGTTCATCCTGCAGGGACATAGTAACCGGCTGCCTTTCTACCCCTAGAAGTAATCATTCTTGCCCTATCCGCAGCATCTCTCCCACATGCTTCCTTTTATTCTGCATTCTGTTTAAGTGGTTCCTCTATACAGCAAATTCTCCTGAACCAGTTGGCCTCTTTGTGTTTCATGGACTTGTTTTTTTTCCCTTCAGTTGCTTTTGTTACAGCTTGCATTTGTTGGTTTCTTTGTTGTTTCACTTAATTTCTTTCTCCCTCCTCCCCCACCTCCAAGTGTAAACTCCATACAAGCAGGGGTCAGACCTACCTTCTCCACTGCTTGTATTCTTTTTTTTTAAATTATATTTTAGCTCCATAGAGGTTTTTTTTTTTTAATTTATTTATTCATTCATTTTTGGCTGTGTTGGGTCCTCGCTGCTGTGTGCGGGCTCCCCCTAGTTGCGGCGAGCAGGAGCCACTCCCTGTTGCGGTGCGCGGGCTTCTCACTGCGGTAGCTTCTCTTGTCGTGGAGCATGGGCTCTAAGCACGCGGGCTTCAGTAGTTGTGGCGCACGGGCTTAGTTGCTCCGCGGCATGTGGGATCTTCCCAGACCAGGGATCGAACCCGTATCCCCTGCATTGGCGGGCGGATTCTTAACCACTGCGCCACCAGGGAAGTACCACAATCTCTTTTATTAAAGCACTTGAATTTAATAGCAGTAACCAGGTAAGCAGGTCATTCTTTTTATGAACATACGTTAGTTTTATTTGACAGAACAGCAATACAACTGAGAAGAATGGCTGAGGCAGCCTTGGGAAATATTTGAACCTAGAATAATTTCTCTGTTCACTTTCATTTACATCATGTAGCCACCTTCTTGAAGCAGATAATTTTTTAGAGACATTTTTAATAATGCAACTTTTTCCTTATAAATTAATTATAAATCATAGACGGGAATTAAAATCTCTTCCTGCCTGCTCTTTAACTTTTGGGTCTGCATAGCATCAAAGGATGTCTAGTCTGAACTTAATGTCTCCCTGTTCTGATACAAGGCATGTGTTTACTTTTATGAGCTAAGCTATTTAAAGGGAAGGCTTTTACCTGATTTTCTAGACCTCTCAGTAAGAAATGCATGTGTCATTTCTTCTGTGCCTTTGATCTAAATGTTTCAAATTCCTTGTTTTATAAATGGCACGAGAGAAAGAGAGTACCTAACACTGCATGCAAAAGCTCTGAGAGTAATACACACACAAATAAATTTCATTTATTCAACAAAGATTTATTAAGCTGGGAAACATTGTAGGTAGGCAAAGATATTGAAAAAATAGACAATAGCCTCTGATTTAAGAAAGAAACTTTTAGTCTAGTAGGAAAGACAGACATGTAAATAATTAGAATCCAGTATGATGGGTCTTAGGATAGACGAGCAAGCATGAAATGTATTGGGAAGACAGAACAAGGAGGGACTAACTGCCTGGCGGTGTCCTCTGCTGCTACATGCGCTTGTGACAGCTGTGTACAAAGACAGCACATGGAAATACACTCTGTCTTGGGAAAATGTCAGGCTGCGTTGCTTTTGTCCTCTCTGCAACACCTCCTACTGGGCTTACTCTTTTCCAGACACTCTTGGAACAGGCACCTTGGATTGACCACCAAACATAGACTTTGCTTTCTAGCTTTGACCTTCACGTCCCCTCCAGGTCACAGCGCCCTGCCCCACAGCTCCATACACTAAATGAAAGGCCAGTGGTCTTCGACCTTGCTTGCACAGCGGAATTACCTAGGGAATTGTAAAATGTACTGATGCTTGCGTCCCGACAGAGATTCTATTTTTATTGTGCTTGGCTTCTGTAGATGGTCTCTTATATTCCCACCCACTCCTGGCTTTTGATGTAGGTATACAAGCAATCCATTAGAAGCCTCATTCTAGTCTGTCAGCACGAGGCACAGGGCGTAGACGTGAGTGCCAGATCAAAACCTCTCCAACTCATAGCTCTGACAGCTCCCCCAAGAGATCTCCTACCTTCATGGATTACTCAGCACCCTGGTTTCCATTAGTGGCACCTAGTTTGATTTTAGAGGGAATCCCTCAGAGGTTTTGCATGTCTGCACCCAATCAGTCGGCTTTATCAAAATAGTGCAGATCAGCGGCCTGGCAGTAGATTTACTTGAGGGAATTGCAGACAAGTTGGGGAAGTGAGTGGAGCTGTCAGTGTGAGACATGAATTGAGCTGGAGGGCTGTGTCTTTCAGATGCACGACTACTAGTTGAGTTCTGGTGTGAACTGAACATGCCCTTCAGTGACCAGTGATGGTTGTTTTTCCAAGTCATGAACATTTTGATCCTTCCCGAGTTGACTGAATGGGGCAGAATTCCCCTTTAGTTAATCCTGTGAGAGCAATGCCAGGTGATTCAACTGTTTAGGTAGAGACAGGTTCCCCCAAACCCCTCTACACTTTAGAAATTTCATCGACACCATAGAAATCTAATCTTTCCAATTTAATAGCGTAAATGCATTTTTTTGTGAAGCACCTCGGTTTGTCACCCAAACTCCACTGGTCACCTACTTCAATACCACAATTTTTGCCTATTCCCATTCACTGCATGAACACCCCCAATCGCTTCTGTTCACGGCAGAAAGAACTTCCTTCCAGCTACTTCCCTATACCTGCTTGCCTCTCTCATGCCACAGAAGTTAGCCAAAACTGAGAAGAAAGTTATAGTGCAAGAATCTCTGGGGAAACTCTAAATTCGCAAGATTGTTATAGGATTATGTTATCCTAACGTAGATCCGGGAGGAAGGACAGAAAAAGGGCACATACCGTTTAGTTCTCCAACTCAAGCACACTGTTCAGACTGAAAACTGGAGAACCATTTCTAGGGATCTTCAAGCTCTTCCCTCAGGGTACTCACCATTTTCTCACTCTGCTATTTTTCCTTTTGGGTTTACAAGGTTTCTAAACCACCCACTTCAGCTCTTTCCTTGGTTCCTCCTTTCTGTCTGCTCCTGTGTAATGATTGCCCCGTTTTCCGCATATTTTGGTTTTGACCTCTGGATTTTCCTCTGGGACATCACCTCCTGTCGGGTGACAATGGTAAGAGGAAATCTGTCTCAGGGCTCCTGGCCCCTATGTAACCTACCAGACAGCTCTGTCTCCTGTCAGACCCCATGCCAGCAGTGTAAGGGAATTAGGGAATTGTGTAGGGTCTTAGGAAGGGTTTGCTGGAGGAAATGATGCTGAGCAGATGAACAGGAGGAAAGGCATTCCAGAAAGAAAGAACTGTAGGGATAAAGGCAAGAAAATGGGAGGTAAATAGGATGCTTGGGAATCTCAAGTCATTTATTTATTTTGGATTGAAGGTAAAGAGAATATGGTAGGGTTTTAAGATATGAAGTCAGAAAGGTGGCCAAGACCAAAACACCTATATATGCATAACTACAATATCAGGCTTTCTGTAATAAAGCGTCATGTGTGTAGTGGGAATGCTCAGTGCTCCAGGAGTTTCTGGAAGCTGTTTATGACTGAGACGATTAGGAAAAACACATAAGAGTAACCGATATTTGAACTGAGCCTTAATTTAAGGATATGTAAAATTTTTATATCCGAAATGAAAGGAAAAGGATGGAAGGAAAGGAATTTGCCTTCATGGGTGAAAAGTGACCAGTATTGGGTGTAGCTGGGCACTTTGATAGGAAATGCTATTTAATATGCTAACACATTTTTTTGGCCTAAAACCAAAACGATCTATGCCTTATACTTTCTTAATCCTTGTAGGGCATCACCTTTATCTCTTTGACAGCACCTGCCATTTTCATTCTTTTTTATGTAAATCAGTGATCTCCCTGGGGCTCTAAATCCTTAAGGGTCTTGTCTCACCTTTGTGTCCCCAACAAAGGCAGTCCTGGCCACGGCATGCACACAGTAGGGGCCCAATAACTGTTGAATGTATAAATAAAGACTGAGGGTCTTGTTTTCCTGTTATTGTTTAGACAGCCCCTTTTCAACTCCATGCAAATAGAGAGTTTTGGTTGGAGGGAAAGTGTTGGACCAGGAGCCAGGAGAGCCAAGTCCCAATCCAGGCTGGCCACTAACTGAGCGGGTGATACCGAGTCTAAATCTCCCCGTCTATAAAATTAGGTCAATGGGGCTTCCCCGGTGGCGCAGTGGTTGAGAGTCCACCTGCCGATGCAGGGGACACGGGTTCGTGCCCCGGTCCGGGAGGATCCCATATGCCCTGGAGCAGCGGCTGGGCCCGTGAGCCGTGGCCGCTGAGCCTGCACGTCCGGAGCCTGTGCTCTGCAACGGGAGAGGCCGCAACAGTGAGAGGCCCACGTACCGCAAAAAAAAAAATTAGGTCAATGTTCTAGATTGTTTTTCAGCCTTTTAGCCAACATGGACTCATTTTGCATCCTTTGTTCACCCATTTAAAAATTTTTGTTTATAAAATAGTGACTCTTCATTTTTACACTAGCTATGCCTGCCAAACAGAGTCTCTGATGCAATGGAGTGACTGACACTAAGTGGATTTAAAGGTCCTGCTAAGATCATTGGGGGTGATCTAATGGCGTATAACATCTTCATTATGCTTTTTGGAAATGTTCAAAATAGCTGATAGGACTCTAGGAGTCTGAGGACCGTAATTTGGGAATCCTCAGCTGGATGGTCCCTGCTGGCGCTGGTCTGAAATTTTTCTGGAGTGATTCCCCCATCTTGAATAAGGAGAAATGCATACCACTGAATGATTTCAGAATAATCTTACTTCCTCTATGTAAGACATATATTTATGTATTTTAGAGTGAATGTGACATAATCACAATCTGCTTGTAAGCATTTTCAGAAACTATACACTACTGTTTGAGAAAATCAGAGATGTTGTTAGTATAAGTTTGTGTGCCCAACACACAGTGAGACCAAACACACCAAAACGTTGGAGTTTGGAGCAGAGAAAGATTTATTGCAGGGCCCTGCAAGGAGAGGGGTGGCTCATACCCTAAGAAAGCCCCGAGCTCCCTGAAGGGTTTCAGCAAAGCATCTTTAAAAGCCAGGTGAGGGAGGCGGGGTCACAGGGTATGTGATCAACTCATGCACAGTTCTCTGATTGGCTGCTGGTGAGGTAGCAGGGTGGGGTCACAGGGTTAACGTGATCAGTCCTTAGGCCCCAGGCCTCCTGGAGCAATGTGCTTGGGTCATCCAGTAGTTAACATCTTCCATTTAGTGGGGGTTTTTCACATCTGTAGAACGACTCAGAAATGTGCATCAAACACTGTTATCTAGGTACTTCAGAGAGGAGCTAAAGCAGAGGATTTGGAGGAAGGCCTGTCCTGGGAAGGCCTCATAGGGTCCTGATTAGTCACAATGTCCCTGAATGGTTAGGAAGGCAAGGGTAAGAATCTTTGTTAAGGGCATGTTTTATTAAAGTTTCTTTTTTTGCTCTCTAAAATTTTATTTATTTATTTTTCCACACTGCATGGCAGGTTGTGGGATCTTCCCCAACCAGGGATCAAACCCGTGCCCACTGCAGTGGAAGCGTGGAGTCTTAATCACTGGACCACCAGGGAAGTCCTGCTCTCTAAAATTTTAAACAGGAATGCCAGGCTCACAATTGTTCTAGCTCGTTTAGGATTCTTTCCCAGTACTTCCCTCAGCCCTAGGCTTCTTTTCCCTGTCAGTCAATGCCCCCCATGTTCCAATAAACCTTGAGAGGAAGTTGAATGCGCTTCTCTATGCAGCACAAATTTCCACTTCTGTAGGAAGACAAATGGAGCAAATTGGGTTACGACTGAGAAGGACATTACGGTGTCAGTGGAATAAGTCCTTATTTCGTTTTATTGGCTTCCTTGGAAAGTGCAAACTTCAATAGCCATATATGTTCTCCTGGGCAACACCAAGTCTCTCTTGTGCTTTATTTTTAGTCTTGACAAGAAAGCTGTCTTTGCAATTTGCCTCAAAACAGGTGATGGATGGATGTAATATTTATCCTCAAACAAAGGCGCAGCAAGAATAACAATAACCTACATTTATACAATGCTTATACATATTGTATATCATTTGATACTTGTAGCAACCAGTGCAAGACAAATTGGCATTATTTCTCCTAAATGAGAACTTGAGGGTCACAGGAGGTGTTTTTTGTTTTTTGGGTTTTTTTTTTTGTTTGCACCACGCGGCATGCAGGATCTTAGTTCCCCGACCAGGTATCAAACCTGTGCCCCCTACAGTGGAAGCACAAAGTCTTAACCACTGGACCACCAGGGAAGTCCCAAGTTGCCTTGTTTAAGGTCACTCAGTGAATCAGTAAAGAAGCCAGGATTTGAATCCTTATCTCTCTGTCACCAGTACCCACGATTTTCCTATCCAGAATGTTGCCCTAAGCTTTGTTATTATTTACCCAGGGATAAGAAGGATTCCCCTGTGCAGTACACAGATCAGATGCCCAACATACACAATGCCTAGCATGAGCACTGGACTGAAATGAACAGAAAAAGTGGTGCTACCTGAAAAGTGTCATTATTTTTAGGAGAGGCTGACAGAGGGACAAATAAAACTATTAACTCAGCTTTTAAAGAGGCAATAAGCAGTATTAGCAAAGGTAGAATTGAGGAAAATCATTGAAGGAGTAATGTTTATTTAGCAAATTCAGATGACCCATGTGAAAATTATTCAAGCTTAATAGCTTAGAAATGCAAATATAGAAAAATGAGAAACAAATTAATCCCATCAAAATGGCAAAGATTCTTAAAAAGTCATAAGATGAAGTTTTGCGAAGAATGAAGGGAAATGAACTTCTCGTAATTGCTTGTGGGTTTTAAAATTGTTACAACTGCCACAAGGGCAATTTGGCATCTTTATAAGAAATCCTAGATGTATGCATTATCATATATCTGTCTTCCTGTGCTAGGTATTATGCTGGGTAGTAGGAGAGTGATGGATGGTAAGCGAGCTATTATTCCTGCCTTCCTGGCAGGAGAGACAACTAAATAGGCAATCACAATAATGTGATCATTTGATGAAGACTATAAAATAGATTTTCCTATTTTTGCAATAATGATATCTGTGTATGTGTGCATGTAGAATATTAAATACACTAAAAGAATATATACCAGAGTTTAATGGTGTTCGTTTCATCTTTGTATTGTAGAATTGCGGGATATTTATATTCTTTTTAAAGTTTTTCTATATTTTTCAAATCCTCCTATAATTAATAGGAATTACTAGAATAATAAAACTGTATCATGAATTCCTGCCTGTTTTACTAGCAATGAAAATCAGTCAGTTCATGAGTCAATAAGAACCAGGCCTGGTGGCATATAAAAATCTAGAATTTTACACGCAGTACACTTTGGGGCAAGCCTCTGTGTATGCATCTGAAATCCAGATAGTCTCTTCCTCACTCACTTCTGCTTTCTTTTACTGCGTTTGTGTGTCTGAGCTGCTGGTGTTTGGACCCAATTATCATTATTGGTTTTCAATACAGTTTATCAGTGAGACCGGAGTTCAACCTTGAACTTAAGCTCTGTTGGCTAATTGAGCTTGCCCTCCCTCTTACCTCTGCCCAAGAAGGAAACTAGGTCCCCAGGACCCCAAACTTCCAGTTGAATATTCCTGGATACATCTCTAGGAATACCTGAGAAATTCTTTTTTTTTTTTTTTTTTTTTTTTTTTTTGCGGTACGCGGGCCTCTCACTGTTGTGGCCTCTCCCGCTGCGGAGCACAGGCTCCGGACGCGCAGGCTCAGCGGCCATGGCTCACGGGCCCAGCCGCTCCGCGGCATGTGGGATCTTCCCGGACCGGGGCACGAACCTGTGTCCCCTGCATCGGCAGGCGGACTCTCAACCACTGCGCCACCAGGGAAGTCCGAGAAATTCTTTAGGGCTTAGGATCTAGAGAGTTTTTAGAGCATCCTGTTGTCATGTTCTTTCACCTCCCGCCTTAGAATCAAGTGAGTTCTTGCTTCTAGATTTAGAGATTTGGACTTATAGGTTCCCACCTGCCCTCCAGGGAAAGCAGCTAACTCACTGAATTAGTTCTTTAATTCCATCACCTGACACTCTGGATCATCGCTTCTCTTCTGCTGGCTAGTTGGAAGACCCCAGAATGCCTTGCAGATATGGTTTATTATAAACTCCCATTCCAACTTCTTTCGTTGGCCATCCACCTGTCCTGTATTTAGCCATGAGCTTTCCCTCAGCAACACCTCAAGCTTCTCAGTTAAACCTCCTGATTTTATATTCAGGCTGCACAGAAACTTGATATTTATGACGATTGGCAAACATTTTTTTTTCCCAAAAGTTAAATAATTATGAGGTTGTGTGACTCTGATATTCTTTTTAGGAAGTGATGAATTATCCTCATTTAGGCCATTAAATAAAAAGTAATCAAAATATCTTGCAAATCCTATGATCTATGTGCTGCCTGACAGTTCCAACATTTAAATAATGATTTATTTCTCCTTGGGATCCACTGACAATAACAGAACTTTAAAAGAATTTGAAGAATCAAATACCTATGGCAAATATTCTTGGGAAATATTAAAGCAAAAGGCAAAATATATCTAGTTAGCACGATAACATTAAATGAATTTGAAGGTGGCTTCTGTATTATTTAAGTATGTTCTGAGGATAGAAACACTTAGAATGTCAAAATTCCCCTTAGTTTTTCAATGGGGTACTATCTTTAGTCTCAGAAGGAGAAGACAAATTGAGACACAATATTTATTATTAAATATTAGTTATTTGACAGTGCATGGCAGTAATGATTTATCGCCATTTTGGTGAAGTTCACTTATTTCCCTAAAATAATTAAGACCAGCAACTCTTCAAGTTATTTATTTTAGAAAGATCAATGACAATATATTCATTGCTGAATACTCCAGTACTAGGGATTTGCACTAAGTGAGGTCTTATTTGTATCAGGGACCAATTGTTGACATGATTCTCATGAAACTCAATGGGACTTAGACTTCTATATTCATATTTCTATGCTATTAAGCCTGAATAATTTTTCATATGAGACATTTGTATTTGCAAAACAAACACTATCCCTTCAATGATTTCGCTTTAGTTCTACCGTTACAGATATTATTTATTGACCCTTTAAGTCTTAGCCTCTTATGTAAGCTGTTTCTTCTTCTTTTTCTCTCACATCTTAATTTCTGGCGATCTCATTTCTTACAATTTCCTGAGTAAACCTGTTACCAATTATCTAAGTAGCAAAAGAAAAAATGTTGAATTAAGTCTGACTTTCTGTGCTAGAGATCTGAAAATTATTTGTATTTATTTAAGGGTGAGAAAATAACTTTTCCTGTTCAGCATATTTGATACATATTCATTAAACACACAAACAAGTGTTTGTGTTCCCTTAAGAATCAACTGCCTCCTCAAAATATGTTTAGGAAAGAAAAGAGATTTGTTCCACATCCAGCCCTGAGTCTGTTCAACTCACATCCCTGAGTCGAGAGGGCATTGTCTACTGCTATACACTAGGCTCCTGGCATCATCGGTTACCCTGAACTCCAGGACCACTTTCGCAACAGGGCTAAGAATTTGGATCATTTGGTCTTAACAGAATGATATGAGAAAGGCCATGCTTCCGTTTATTATTTGTTTTTGTTTTTTTTTTTAAGAAATATTTATTTGAGGCTTAATAATTTGTTGGGTTTATTTTATTTTTTAAATACTTTTTTTTTTGATGTGGACCATTTTTAAAGTCTATTGAATTTGATACAATATTGCTTCTGTTTTGGTTTTTTGGCCGCGAGGCATGTGGGATCTTAGCTCCCCGACCAGGGATTAAACCCACACCCCCTGCATTGGAAGGTGAAGTCTTAACCACTGGACCGCCAGGGAAGTCCCTCATTTATTATTTGTAATAGACCTTTGTCATTCTTTTCGATGACTGAGCCTTGGAACCTCCTTACTGTATTTGGAGAAGCACCCACATTTTGAGGCAAAGCCTTCTTCTCACTATGAATGTATGCTAGATAATCACATTCCCATCATCTTTTGCAGCTAGAGCTGCATGATGTGCCCTAGGCATCAACCATCACATATACAAATGAATCAGGAGCTACTTCTGTGCAGAAGTTAAATACTATTCAGAAGCTCTCTGGGGATCTGTGGAGGCAGCTCCTAGAGGTAACTGTGGCAGTGGTGCGTGTCCAGCGTTTGTGGTGCCAATCTTGGAAGCGGCAGTGTTGTGTACAGTGACGGTAGTAACCTTGTCTTGGACCATCTGTGGCATTATTTGGGCTTTATGCCTGGCTGCATGGCCCCAGAGCCTGGCTCTCTAGAGATTATATAAGCAACCCAACATCCTTTATGTTAACTTTTAAATTTTGATATAATTTAAAACTGACAGAAAATTGGCAAGGATCTACAAGAAATTCCTATATACTTTTTTAGTTTAGGGTTTTGTTTTAATCTTCCTTAAAAAATTTTTTTGGGGGAAATAATCTCAGACTCACATAGAATTTGCAAAAGCAGAACATAGAGTTTCTATATATCCTTCACCCAGCTTCTCCCAATGATAATAACTTACAAAACCATAGCATAACTATCAAAACTGGGAGATTGATAACAAATTACTAGTTAAACTACAGACTTTATTTGGATTTCACCAGTTCTTATATGCACTTAAAAGAGATGTATGTAGTTCTACAAGATTTTATCCCATGTATAGATTTGTGCAACCACCATCACGATCAGGACACAAAACTTCCATCACCCCAAATAAGCTCCCTTTGCTTCCACTTTGCAGTCACACTTTCTCCAAACCATTATCCTTGGCAACCGTGGATCCATTTCCCATCACGATTTTGTTATTTCGAGAGTATTGTATAAATGGAATCATGCAGTATGCATACTCATCTCCTAAAGATAAACAATAATTCTTAGAAGCAATTCAGCTTTACTCCAAAATAAGGAAGAGAAATACTTTCTTTTCTTTTTTCTTTGAGAAACATTTTCTAAACACATCATATTCTGTACAGATTCTTTTACCCATTGTCTCCACTCTGTAAACAGTGTTTTCTGTTATCATGCAAATAATCTCTTCTCTGACACCAATCTCCTGTTTCCAGATGATGGCTAGATATGGGGTCTCAGAGCTCTGTTTCATTGATCTGTCAGACACATATGCACGTACTCCTGTTGCCACCTTTAGTTAGCTAAATGCCAATTTTGTTTTTTTTACTTTGGACCCTATTAAATTCCTTGGCACGGTATCCTTCTCAAATTACCATTAATTAATAAAAAGGTGGGAAAAAAGGTGACGTCAAGGTTTATTACCTTCGTTAATAGCAAACCTCAAAGGATGTGAATAGGTCTGTGTGTGTTCCTTCAGTTAAATAAAAAAACACAATGGACACTTTGTTAATATTTCTTTACAACCTAAAGTACCACCTCTCTTTTTTCATTTTGGTACCAACACATGTCTTCTTTGATAAGGGTCTGCTCTCGATTTAGTAGAAATAACAATGTCACATAATTCTCCTTGGGTTAACCCAGACACACACATTTACCACTAGTGGGTCTTCTAGTCTTTGTGGTTTTTCTTTATCTCATTTGGCCCTTTGCTGTCCACTGACTTCTACCTGGCGTTCAATGTAGAGTCTAAGCGCTGAAGGTTGCAAATACAATGCAGGTAGGGGATTCAGAGAGACAAGAGGCATATGAAAGCTGTTTCATTATTTGTCCATATGTGAGTACTGAAATGATTTTTATTAAAAAACTAGTTAGGGCTTCCCTGGTGGCGCAGTGACTGAGAGTCCGCTTGCCAATGCAGGGGACATGGGTTCGTGCCCCGGTCTGGGAAGATCCCACATGCCGCGGAGCGGCTGGGCCCGTGAGCCATGGCCGCTGAGCCTGCGCGTCCGGAGCCTGTGCTCCGCGGCGGTAGAGGCCACGGCAGTGAGAGGCCTGCGTACCGCAAAAAGCAAACAAACGAAAAAAAAACAACTAGTTATCCTAATTATATGGTGATTTTATTACACACGGGGCTATCCATGTGTAAGACTAATTCCCTGTAAGCTAGTGCAGAACTTTTATATGAGTATGCTTACAGAACGCTCCAGAGAAAAACTGATAATCTGGGAATGATGGGAATAGAACTTGCTAGAGTTTTGTTGTGAGAAACTTTATAATAGTCATTCTTAATAAAGATGTGTGTTCTTCCTTCCAGAATTACTTGAATGCATTTTTGACAACGTATAACAGCTTGTAAAGACTGTAGGGATCTCACCCCTCTGGGTTGAGAGTCGTCTTTGCAATGATTCCATTTTACCATAAAGGATGTGCTGTTCATTAGTTGTGCTAAAGCTGAAACAGGAGTATGAATTACTAGGTTAGAGCTTTAATAACCTCACATGATAAGATTCAGGTAAAACTAGGGTAGAGGTCATATACTACAGATAGATAAACTTGAAACTGGCCTTTTTGTCAGGTACCTGTGATAATTGAGGAAAAATGCAGAGACCATAAGAAATTAACTTTTTTGTCCTTATGTAGGGGTCATAAGAAAAGTTTTGGTATAAATTAGCTCTGAGGGGCCTAGGAAGATGGAACTCACTCTTCAGGGTAGGAAAGGAAGCCAGGATCTGTGAAGTTGTACCAACTGTTTTTTAAACTTGGAATATCAGAAACCTCTACCTTGAACGTGACTATCTTTATTGCTTTGTTACTGTCTAGAACTAAGTTCTCTTCCTCTTTCCTTTAGTATTGAATGACCTTCTCTTGACATCATTTTCTTGTCCCTGTTAAATGAAGTATTTTTGTCCATGTTTAAGCAATTGGTGAACTTGAGAAAGTTGGGAATCAGACAAGAATCCTAGAGCAGTGCTGTCCAATGGAACATTCTCTGACGATAGAAATGTTCTATACTTATGCAGTCCAATATGGTAGCCACTAACCACTGGCTAACCACTGAGTTTTTGAAATGTGACTAGGGTGACTGAGAAACAAAATTCTAAATTGTATTAAATTTTAATTTAAATGACCACAGGTGTCTAGTGGCTAAACTGTGAAACAGCTAAGCTCAAGGAGGAAAATAAACTCAGGTGAGATATTCAGGACTTATTTCATTATAATTCCTTTCATCTAGAGATATTTCTAGAGCTCTTCACTTTTAAAACCTTCGAAATTTTATAATTTGTTTCATTGAAGGAAGCCATTCATTTATAAGCTGTCTCTGAATTATTTTGCTCAAATGCACAAAGCTGCTTTCCAACGTGTCCTTTCTTTCAAGGATGCTTATTCATTCCCTTCTTGACCTGACCACACAGCATCCTTCCCCATAGTCATGAGACATACAAGGGCAAGCACATAGGAACTGTATGAAGAGGGTTGTATATATAGACACTTAACATCCTCAGCTTGCAAGAGGCTGGCTTGCAAAGGTTCATTTGTGAATTATGGTTTTGAAACTTAGGATAGATTTTCCCACTGACTCAGGTTACGTGAGCAATATACTCAACTCATTTAACCCAAAATGTAAGTGAAGTTATATTTGCTTTACAAAATCCTCAAAAATGATAAAGTTGCAATTCTAATACAAATACAAAACCATAAATAAAATAAATGTGACAGGGACTTCCCTGGCAGTCCAGTGGTTAAGACGTCGCCTTCCAATGCAGGGGGTGCAGGTTCTATCCTTGGTCGGGAGCTAAGATCCCACATGCCTCGGGGCCAAAAAAACCCGAAAACATAAAACAGAAGCAATATTGTAACAAATTCAATAAAGACTTTAAAAATGGTCCACATTAAAAAAAATAAATAAATGTGACAGTTTTCTATTTAGGGTGAGAGAGGCAAGAAATAGAGGGACCCAAGATGTGCATAGTTTTCTTGAGAGGGGGGGTAAAGAAAGGATGTCAGTGAGGAAGATGTTAGATTAGAGAGTTCAGCAAACCACCTTTGAAGCAGCGCCCTCATCACTGTGCAGTGAGGACGAAGTATGGGGAGAGGGCAGCTGTCCAAGGAGAGGTGCTGAACGTTTCTGAGTTGATTGTTAAAAACTGGTTGGGGAGGGAGTGGAGTAATACCTCTACTCTCGGTAGTTTTTTATTATTTTTAAACAGGACTCTCAAAAGATACCTGAATGACATGGGACTTAATTTCTTCTCAATAAGCTCTAGGAATTAGTCTTCTCAGGCAGGCTTGGCAAGCCTATTCTCCCCATGGATTTGGGAAGAAGAGAAAAATATGTGAGAAATGTCTTTGTTGTAACTGTATCTCCAGGATATAACACAGGGTCTGACAGAGCAGTTGCTGAACACGTGACTGAGGTAATAATGACAGCGTGAATGCTATGACTCTTGCGCAGAGCTGTTTGTCCAGGAAGGAAACAAAGCAGAGGCTCTAACCTATGGACATTTTGTTTGCATTCTTCCGAGGGTTAAGGACCCTTAGCCTTCCTTAGGCTCTTCTGTAGAGATAGAAATAGTCTACATTTATGTCTTAATTACAGTTAAAGTTTATAGAAGCTTTTACTTGTATGGAATTTGGTCACTTCATTTAATTTCTTTAAATTATCCGTACACTCTCCTTTTTGTACTGCAGTCTGCTTTACACGTTTGGTAAATGAAAGATTCTAAGGGGCTTGCCATCATACTGACACCTGCAATTCATCTCTCTTGGGCCCTGTGTGAGAGAGACTTGGAAAAATGCAGCCTTCAGTCGACCATGGGGATGAGCTGTTCTTTTTCATGGTGTGACTGAAGTTCTAGTTAGCCCTTGACCGCTTCCTGGGATGCTACTATCATATTCAGATAGAAAAAATGATAGCTTAAATAAAAACTTAGAAACAGATGGTTTTCATCTAAAATTTAACCTCCTTTGAGAATTTCTACATCCACTCAGGCATCCTTTATTCCCCCCATACTTTTGAGATTTTATCTTTTCAAAACATTTTGATCAAATAGACTGGCTGACTTCTGCTTTTGGACAACATGGAGTAACAGGGACAGATTTATTCTCTTGACTGAAACAACGAAAAAAAAAAAAAGGCCATATATAAGAAAACAATGATATTCAGAAACTGGACCTCAGGCAGCACAAGGCACTGGTCCCTAAGAGAGGGTAAACTGATAAGCTGAGCCCTATGATTGCTCCAGCTTACTTCCTAGAGAGAGTTTGAGGCCACTGTACAAGAAGGGGGACCCAAGTGAACTGATGATAGTCAATTCCTAGATACTGTGTAATTACGTTTGTAAATTTTCCAGCTGGACCTTTGTACTAGAGATATTTCCATGAAGGTTTATGTTCTGGCCATGTCCACAGCCTTCTTCTGGGGAAAATTGCACTCTCCCCTTCTTTCTGATTAAAGTTGCCATGGCATAGCGCGTGCAATGATCAAGCAGTGACCATCCTCATCCTCTGGTTTTGACTGATGGGGCCAGGGATCAATGTTCACGCTTAGGTGGAAAATAAAGGTGTTGCTTGGCAAGAACTTTAACCCAATATCTTGCTCCGTGTTGGATAGTAATTAATTGAGCCACTCAGATCTTCTCTCTTGGAGAGCATAAATGCCAAAAAAAAAAAAAAAAAGAGGGGGACTTCCCTGGTGGCGCAGTGGTTGCGAGTCCGCCTGCCAATGCAGGGGACACGGGTTCGTGCCCCGGTCTGGGAGGATCCCACATGCCGCGGAGCGGCTGGGCCCGTGAGCCATGGCCGCTGAGCCTGCGCGTCCGGAGCCTGTGCTCCACAACGGGAGAGGCCACAACAGTGAGAGGCCCGCGTACCGCAAAAAAAAAAAAAAAAAAAGAGGGCACCTAGAACTCAGGTTGTGTCTCAAAAGACTGAGCTATTATCTTGGTTTAACACAAAGCCTGATGTATATCCCAGTCTTAAGGAAACCACAGTGCAGAGTGACTATACAGTTGCCGATATGATATTTCTGTTTTCTTTCACAATAAATTACTATTACCAAAGGTCATATATTTGTGTTTTTTCTTACAAACTAAAATAGCTTCTTTATTCTTATCAATAATAATAGATAGCTATGGTTGAGTCCTTACTGTGAACTAAGCCCACATATTATAGCGTCTCCCCAACAGTCTTGTAGAAAAATATATTATTATTACTAATACAATTTTACAGATTATAGCCCAAGGTCAAATTATTAATATGTATCAGAGGTGGGATTCAAGCCCCAGTTCAAGTTCATCTGACCACCAATTTATACCCCTTTTCTTCCTCTGGTTACCTGCCATTGATCAATATTTCTTCCACCTAAGTTAATCAGGATACCTAAAAAAAGATGAATCTCAGGGTGTATATTGAACTCAAAACCTGTTTTCAATGTTTTTTTATTTTTGGATAATTATTACTAAAATTGGATCTGTTTTTCTTGGGTGAGTTGTCAGTTAACCACTATTAAAATTCCAGTTAGAATACTTCTGAATAACCAATTTCCAAGTAATTAAATAAGAGGCTGTCTTCTTTTTGAGAAAACGTTAGCTGACAACAAACATGTTTTTAGCTAATTGATTTCAAATTAAAGGCATTGTAAGTGGTATTTTACTGCCAGGAAGGAGAACTGAATTCTTCTCAGAAAGATTAATATTTCTAATCAAAGAAACACACATACAATTCTCACTTTCAGGTAGAGTCACTTTAGATGGAATTGTATGCTAAGGAAATAGAATTGGTTGCAATCTATGAATATAGTGTGGTTTGAAAAGGTGATTTCAAAAAGTTCAATCAGAAAAGTTCAATGCAGAAAAGATAATTTCTTTTAGGAATTATTATGTATATCATCACAACTTAGATTAGCAAATTTGTGTCTTTTGAGCCTACTAAGTAGGTAAAAATCTGGCATAGTTTAGAATATAAGGAAATCTGGAATATAAACTGTTGGACTACACAACAGAAGTGGCTTGAATTCATTGGTATTTTTGGCAAAGGACTAATAATTGCTGTCAGTTTTCCAAAGAACTACAGAAGGAGACTAGGAAAGGAAATATTGTAAAAATTATTAAACCCTGTCACATTATAGCATCCATAGACTCCCAGACAGTATCCCATATTATACTTTTTCTAAGATTAAAAGGAAAAACTATATGTTAAGACTTCAGCACTTTGAAGGTGCTGAGCAGAGAATGTTTTAGAGCAATCATTGTTAAAAACAAAAACCTAAAAGACATAAAACACGACCAGTTTCCTTTGAATTGGACCCTCTTTTTGAGAGCTGTGTGTGTGAATTCAGGTGTCCCCCCGCCCTCTGTTTTGGTCGTTTTAAGGATACAAAAAACCTTATTAGTGAAGGTAACTTATCATTAGTGTCATTATTATTAAGATACTGCAGCACATAATGAAGTCAAACAATACTAAAAAGCACACAGTAATTGAGTCTCCCTTTCGACCTAGACTCAGGAAGGTGATTGTCATCAACAGTTTCTCTGTGTCTTTAGTAAAAAATTTCAATTGTTCACATATATACATATGTATTTACATAATGAGAGTATTTCTATTGAATACTTACTATTCCACTATATATGTTCTGTAATATACACATATGTATTACTAAATAGAATATCTTAGTGACACCTTCATAGCAACATGTATATATATCTACTTTATTCTTTCTAACTGCTGTACACTATTCTTTTATGTAGGCGTAATGTTATTTATTTAACCAGTCCCCTATTGACAGACAATTAGAGTTCTTTGAGATCTTTGCTATTGTTATGCTGCAGTGAGTATGCCTGTATATACGTCTTTGGTAATGTTCAAATATACTTGTTAGATACATTTTTAGAAGTGGAATTGCTCAGCTAAAGGGTATCTGCATATTTAATTTTGATCATGTCAAATTACCCTCCAAAGAAATTTTTGCTAATTATACTTCTATCAAAAATGAAAAACAGTGAGTCTTCATCAACATGGTAAAACTGATCTTTGTTCATCTTCTAGGTGAAAATAAGTTGTTGTTTTACTTTTTATTCTATTGATTTCAAATAAAACTGAAAAACTTCAAAAAATTTTAAACTATCTTTTTTCTATAAAATGCATGCTTTGCTCCTATTTCTGTTAATATTTTGGTTTATTCCTCAATCGATTTGTAAGAATGCTTCATAAATTATGGAAATTACCGAAATACACTTTCTTATTAGATTTACTTGGTGAAAGCAATACATGTCTATGATTGTAGACATTTAAGGACATTACCAGTAATGACTAATACTCAAGTTTGATTAGCCTTTGATAAATATTGACACAATAACTTCATACTAATTTGTTAGAGGTCAAAAGAGAATGTTCCCTATGCATCATTTGTTTAGTCATGTGTACTTTCTGTATACTTTGCAGTAAAATTTACACAAAGTACAATATATAGGCACTAGGGATTATTCTGCTCCATTAGAGTGGCTCTTTCCTTGAACTTAAGTAGTTCCCTCATAGTTTGTGTTGATGAGTGTTCAGCTGAGGACTTGAGGAAAGCCCTCTGTTACTCTCCAAATCTCTGTCTCTGCAGCCCTCTCCTTTCTGGTACTTTGCCACGTGAACTCTAGATGCCTTACCCTCCTCAGACGCCCACTTCTCTCTCCTCAATGCAGGAAGACTCTTACTCAATCCAGAGTTATTCCAAACATTTCAGCAAAAGAGCCAGTGAATTCTTTTTCTTAAACCAGATTGCATAAGGATTTTTGTTATTTGCATTGAAACAATCCCACCTGTTTATTGAACTTTATGGAGCTATTTTTTATAACATGTTTTGACAAATATGGTAAGAATTCCAGCGAAGCACAGAGTACCTCTGCAGGGGTCCATTAAAATATAGTTTAATGGGCTTCATCTGTCTAATTCAAGAGTACTTATCGGACTACTAGAGGGAAGAATAGACTAAGTAACTTGATATAATTCTCCACAAATATTATTCTTTCAAACAATTACATATTATACAAATGGTTTATTTGCTTCATCTTATTATGAATATTATACATACTCAGTATAAAACACATACATGTACACATACATATCACCATTACCACCATTAAAAATATTATAAATTATAAAATAAAGATCATCCAAAATATTATGACCCAGTGGTAATATCCATCTCTATTGCACAAGAAAATTCTTAATTCGCAGATGTCCATAAGCAGGGTATACAAGGGCTATTCTGGATCCCGTTCTCTTCTTTCTTCACTTTATCATTCTTCGTAAGACTTAAATTTTAATACAGTTAATCCTCCATTTCTTTCCTTTTAATTGGTCCTTTTTGTGTGTCTTATCAGTGAAAACTTTCCCTCTCCAAGATTACAACTATATTCTCGTATATATTCTTCTAAAATTCTTAAAGTTTCATCTTCACATTTAAGAGTTGAATCGACTTAGAATTGATTTTTGTATATGGTGTGAGGTAGAAATCTAATATATATACATATATATATTTTTTCCTATATGGATAATCAAATTTTCCAACCTGTTTTTTGAGCAGTCTGTTTTTCCCCCTTTGATTTGTATTGCCCACCTCTGCCTGGTGAGCAATACATGAGTCTGTTTCTGGGTTCTTTATTCTAATCCATTAGCCGGTTTGTCTATACTTGCCTCACAGTGCTAATTACTGAATATTTAAAGTGGTCCTAGCTAATAGGAAGTCTCCTTATCACATTCTGCCTCAAAATCAACTTGACTATTCTTGGTTCTTTGCTCTTCCATATGAACCTTAGTAGAGTTCTCTAGTTTACCACACACACACAAATCTGTTGGAGCTTTGGTCCAAACTTAACAGAGTTTACAGATTAATTTGAAGAAGTGACATCTTTTTGACACAAAATCATCCAGTCCATGAAAGTTACATAGCTATTCATTTATTTGGATCTTCTTTTAGGAGTTTTAATATTGTGTTATTATTTTCTTCATAGACATTTTTAGACTTAGTCCTTTATTTTTGTTGTTGTTACTTTGTTGGGATATCTTTCTATTTAGTTTTATGGAAATAGAACATTATATTGTATCAGGAAACAAGAGAATATTCCTTCAAAAAGAGAGTGATCAACAATTCAAACTGCTCCTGAAGGATAATGATGAAGAAATAGCTGTGGATTTGACAATTAGAAAGACACTGGTATCACTTAAGAGACTATATATTGGCTCAGATATATGTACATTTGAATTCCAGCGCCATCTGTCATTAAGCTATA
This sequence comes from Grampus griseus, assembly GCF_964374135.1. Classification (NCBI taxonomy): domain Eukaryota; kingdom Metazoa; phylum Chordata; class Mammalia; order Artiodactyla; family Delphinidae; genus Grampus; species Grampus griseus. The sequence goes on along the minus strand of NC_139015.1, from coordinate 25,480,356 downwards.
AGAGTTGAAGTACTCCACTGAGTAAAGTGATAAGGTCTTCACCACAGGATTATTGTGTGGGTTACGTGAGTCAAAATGTGTAAAGCATGTAATATTTCCCAGCTAATAAGCTATGAAAAGAAGAGGAAGATATGACAGCAGATTAAAAGAATATTAGAATGGAAAATAGGATTTTTCTTAGACCACCAAAGAGTTAAATCTGTGGATAGGAAAAGGGGAAAATTCTAGTTAATAAATAGACCTGGAAGATATTTAAAATAAGACTGATCAAACAAGAGTGATCAAATGGAACAGGATAGAAAGCCCAGAGATAAACCCACACACATATGGTCACTTTGTCTTTGATAAAGGAGGCAAGAATATACAATGGAGAAAAGACAGCCTCTTCAATAAGTGGTGCTGGGAAAACTGGACAGCTACATGGAAAAGAATGAAATTAGAACACTTCCTAACACCATACACAAAAATAAACTCAAAATGGATTAAAGACCTAAATATAGGCCAGACACTGTAAAACTCTTAGAGGAAAACTAGGAAGAACACTCTTTGACATTAATCACAGCAAGATCCTTTTTGACCCACCTCCTAGAGAAATGGAAATAAAAACAAAAATAAACAAATGGGACCTAATGAAACTTCAAAGCTTTTGCACAGCAAAGGGAACCATAAACAAGATGAAAAGACAACCCTCAGAATGGGAGAAAACATTTGCAAATGAAGCAACTGACAAAGGATTAATCTCCAAAATATACAAGCAGCTCACACAGCTCAATATCAAAAACCAAACAATCCAATCCAAAAATGGGCAGAAGACCTAAACAGACGTTTCTCCAAAAAAGATACACAGATTGCCAACAAACACATGAAAGGATGCCCAACATCACTAATCATTAGAGAAACACAAATCAAAACTACAATGAGGTATCACCTCACACCGGTCAGAGTGGCCATCATCAAAAAATCTAGAAACAATAAATGCTGGGGAGGGCGTGGAAAAAAGGGAACCCTCTTGCACTGTTGGTGGGAATGTAAGTTGATACAGTCACTATGGAGAACAGTATGGAGGTTCCTTAAAAAACTACAAATAGAACTACCATATGACCCATCAGTCCCACTACTGGGCATATACCCTGAGGAAAACCGTAATTCAAAGAGAGTCATGTACCACAATGTTCACTGTAGCACTATTTACAATAGCCAGGACATGGAAGCAACCTAAGTGTCCATTGACAGATGAAAGGTTAAAGAAGATGTGGCACATATATACAATGGAATATTCCTGAGCTGTAAAAAGAAATGAAATTGAGTTATTTGTAGTGAAGTGGAGGGACCTAGAGTCTGTCATATACAGTGAAGTAAATCAGAAAAAGAAAAACAAATACCATATACTAACACATATATATGGAATCTAAAAAAAAAAAAAAGGTTCTGAATAACCTAGGGGCAGGACAGGAATAAAGATGCAGACATAGAGAATGGACTTGAGGACACAGGGAGGGGGAAGGGTAAACTGGGATGAAGTGAGAGAGTGGCATGGATATATATACACTACCAAAAGTAAAATAGATAGATAGCTAGTGGGAAGCAGCTGCACAGCACAGGGAGATCAGCTTGGTGCTTTGTGATCACCTAGAGGGGTGGGATAGGGAGGGTGGGAGGGAGACGCAAGAGGGAGGAGATATGGGGATATATGTATACATACAGCTGATTCACTTTATACAGCAGAAATGAACACAACATTGTAAAGCAATTATACTCCAATAAAGATGTTAAAAAAAAAAAAAGAGTGATCAAAGCAGAGTGGATAGTCTCAAAAGCAGACAGTGTGACAGAGCAGAAAGTGGGATGAGGAAGGAGACACTTGAACCAAATGGGAAAACAATATTTTGGAGCCATTTAGCATAGTGTCAAGTAGCCTTACACTTGTCCACATCCCATAAACATATATTTGATTTTCATCATGTTATGATTTTTTTTTCAAAATGATATCATTAGAAATAGTTAACATATTCTTCTTAGTAATGAAGGAATTGTGTTATAAATTTTATAGTGTGCCAAAAACGATTAAACTGAAAAGCAAATGTTAGTGTTATGGTTTGGATTAAGCTATCTAGAATATTCAATAAATCAGAATCACTCCTTGCCTGGTGATAGTATATAAAGGAACTTTTATTATAGCTTAGTGGTAAATTTATTTGGGTTGTTAAGGCCCCTCTGAAGAGTAACTGGGACTGAATGGATGACAAACTTGGAAAGATTATGAAGTTAAAAGAAAAAGGAGATAAAGCAAAAGAAATAAATCCTTAATCCTTTGTTCAGGAAATGTTTAGTCTTATTGTGTCCAATAAATCAGAGAAACACAATCAAAATGTCAAGATTCAATAAGCATCATCCTCTCTTGTAACTTCTTCTCCCATTTTCTTTCTTAACAACAGTTCTTTGTATTTCTGATTTTAACCAGACCAAGCCTTTTTGCAACTGCATGCATTTTAAGTCTCATTTATATTAGGGGATGACTCTAGGTTAAAAAATAAGGGAAGGGGCTTCCCTGGTGGCACAGTGGTTAAGAATCCAGCTGCCAATGCAGGGGACATGGGTTTAAGCCCTGGTCCAGGAATATCCCACGTACCGCGGAGCAACTAAGCCCATGCGCCACAACTACTGAGCCTGTGCTCTAGAGCCTGCGAGTCACATCTACTGAGCCCACGTGCCACAAGTACTGAAGCCCGCACACCTAGAGCCTGTGCTGCACAACAAGAGAAGCCACTGCAATGAGAAGCCCGCGCACCACAGCGAAGAGTAGTCCCCGCTCGTCGCAGCTAGAGAAAGCCCGTGCACAGCAATGAAGACCAAATGCAGCCAAAAATAAATAAATAAAATAAATAATTTTTTAAAAAAAATAAGGGAAGGAATGAAGGTGGGAAATAAGAAAGGAGGATAAGAAACAAATAAGGAAGGAAGGGAAGAATAAAAAGAAGAGAAACAAGCAACGAAGTGTCAATTGAAAACAATAGCAGAAGGATGTGCAGCAAACTAAATAGACACCTCCAGTTCTCAAACTCGATTTACCCTTTAAAAGCAATTTTTTTTGACCCAATAAGAGCACATGTTACTCTCTTACAGATTCACAATGTACATTAGCACATTAAGGACTTGGAGAGGGAATCAGTTTAACTTGTTTAACTCGACATTTCCCAAACGTATGTTCATAGTATGTACATGGCTCCTTGTGAAACAACTATTAATGCCATAGAAATTTAATTCCCATGGAGCACACTTCAGGAAAAACTGGAGCTCACAAATTCAATTGCATGTATTACTGAATTTTATTTTCTTCCTCTTAAGCACAGCTTCTCTTTTTTTTCCAGCTTCATTGAGACATAATTGACATGTAACATTGTGTAAGTTGAAGGTATACAATCAGTTAATTCAATACACTTACATATTGCAATAATGATCACCGCCATAGCGTTAGCTAACATTTCCATTACATTACACAATTACTATTTCTTTTTTGCAATAAGAACATTTGAGATCTAGTCTCTCAGGAACTTTCAAGTATATAACGCAGTATAATTAACTATAATCATCATGCAGCATATTAGCTCCCCAGAACTTATTCATCTTATAATCAGAAGTTTGTATCTTTTGACAGATTTTCTTATCTTTGGCTGGATTATCATGCTGTATCAGTTGTGAAGCATGTCATTATACAATGCTCAATATCCACTATTCCAGGATATACTGTCCATTAGATATATGTATCACATGCTTTCTAAGCCATGGTTCTTTGGTCTTTGAAGATATGGTTTAAATAAAAGAAAAAATGAAATGGGCTGAGAGATCCCCAGGCCTCTATTTTGAAAGATAGGTAGGTAGAATCATGGCCTCTAGAAAAGGTCATGCCCTGATCCTTGGAATCTATGAATGTGACTTTACATGGCAAAAGGGACTTTACAGATGTGACTAGGAGAAGAATCTAGAGATGGAGAAGTTATTTTGGATTATTTAGGTGGCCTTAACCTGATCGATCACCTGAGTCCTTAAAAGTAGAGAATGTTTCCCTGGTGCAAGACAACCAGACAGATGGTAGCATGAGAAGGACCATTGTTAGCTTAGAAGGTGGGGGAAGGGAACCATGAGCTATAGAATGTGGCAGCCTCTAGAAGCTGGAAAAGGCCTTTGGAAAGGAATACAGCCCTGTTGATATCTCAATTTTATCCCAGTAAGACCTGTGTCAGACTTCTGACCTATAGAACTGTAAGATAATATATTTGTAAAGTTTGAGTCATCAGTTTGGGGGAATTTATAATGGCAGCAATAAAAATCGAATTCCATAAATAAGTATGCAAGAAGGTAGGATAGAAAATATTTGGATTAAACAACCTCCTCTAGTAAAAAATGATTTAACACACTTGTATTCTGGCACTGTCATAGGCAGAATTCTAAGATAGCCTCCAAGATTCCTGGTATATACACAATTTTCCCAGTTATTCAATCAAACACAGGTCTGAGTGCTGCTGCAAAAGTGCAGATTAATTGAGGTCCCATAATTGTTGACCTGAAAATAGGAGATTATCCTTTATGGGCCTGACAGGTTATTACCTGACAGGTAATCAGGTGAGCCCTTAAAAAGGATGGGGTTCGGGCTTCCCTGGTGGTGCAGTGGTTGGGAGTCTGCCTGCTGATTCAGGGAACACGGGTTCCTGCCCCAGTCCGGGAAGATACCACGTGCCGCGGAGTGGCTGGGCCCGTGAGCCATGGTCGCTGAGCCGGCGCCTCCGGAGCCTGTGCTCTGCAACGGGAGTGGCCACAGCAGTGAGAGGCCCGCGTACCACAACAACAACAACAAACAAACAAACAAAAAGGATGGGGTTCTTGCTAGCGCGAGAGATTCAAAGAATGAGAGAAATTTGACACAAGGGGGATTCTCCATTGCTAGCTCGGAAGATCTCCATTGTTTGTTGTAAAATTGTGGGCAGTCTCCAAGAGTTGAGTGGGCCCCAGCTGATAGCCAGCAAAGAAATAAGGACTTCAGTCCTACAACCACAAAGAACTGTACTCTGCCAACAATGTGAATGAGCTTGAAGAGCACCCATAGTTCCAGATGAGAGCATAGTCAACATCTTGATTTCAGCTTCATAAAATCCTAGGCAGAAAGCCCAGTCTTACTGTGCCTTGACTGTTGACCTTCAGAACTATGACTTAATAAATGGTCTTGTTTTAAGCTGCTAACCGTGTGGTAATCTGTTACACATCAATAGAAAACTAATTCAGGCACATAATGACATAATTTTTAAAAGTTATCTAAAACTCCATTTCAGTCAATGATAGCATTTTCATGGGGCCTGAGGGAAGCACTTTCCATCAGATCATATACCTTTGAGGAAAATTATTTATCCACGTATGTGTCACAGAGCCCATCCCCATGCACTGTAGACTCGAACGAATAGGTTTTGATTTGAGTTAAAAAGATTCCACACCCCCATCATATTGGGGATCATTTTAAGGGATGTTCAACTTTAAACACCTCTACTCTCATGATGCCAATTTCCTATTTTCATTTGGCAAAACAAGCTTACTCTGTTTATTGAAAAGATGAAATATGCTTCTATCAAAAGACTAATAATGATCATGTCTCTCGAGTATGAGAGTAGACTTCAAGGCATTGCATCGGGGGGAATTGAATGGAGAACACCAGGTCTGCTCCAGTGCCCAGTGACTGGTAATGCTCCAGGGTGCTTGCTGATGTTACTAATAGAAGTGACCAGGATTTGGTGAGGAAATGCCCAGAGGGCACTGCATCTGAGTCAGGGGTCCGCAGGTCTTAAAAGCACAAATACTTACTGACTTCTGTCTTGATTGATTCTCTTGGCCTCCGTGCTAGAAGTTGAACGAACCATACTAAGACAAGGGACTCAAAAGGAGAGGGAGTAGGCAGACAATACTCAGGAATAAAAGAACAATGCCAATGCGGAAGTCAGGACCCAGGTCTAAGAATAATAGACCACGCCACAGTGGAAAGAACCTCGTTCTCATTTTGCTCATTTGTGAAATCAGGTTTGGCAAGGGAACGCGTTGCAATCCCATTTGATACAGACGAGCAAAATTTCTTTTTGGTGGACCTCAACCTGAATTCCAGGTTGTAGATAAACAGGGACCTGCAAAGGGAAGTATGTGGTGGAAGCAATTGGTGAAAGTCTCTCCCAACTTTCTCTATCCCAATCAGAAGTAGAACACATGTAGAAAAATATATGTTGTGTTAACATTAAACCATAGTAATAAGAAAATATTTGGGTGGATGATAAGACTTAAAACACAGTTGTCTTTTATCATACATGAAATTAAAACAATTTGTACCTAACAAAATGAAGAACTCTTACACCTAAGAGTTTTAAAGGAAAGCAATTCCTTGCTCATATAAATATGTCTGCTATGGCAACAGGAATTTTAAATCTGTGAGGAACTAATATTAAGTGACAGGTTCTCTAGATCAGCTCTGTAAATGCAAGGCATTATTTGATTTAGATATAAGATTTTCATCACTTAATCATATAATTCAGTGAGATATCTTTATTCTAACCTGAACTTCTTTTCAGAAGACTTGAATCACAAAGAGAGATATTGGCAAGAGATAATGATTTGTTAAATGTATGAGACAATTATTTTAGGGATTAACATTGTGTATATAAAATCTACTGATTGGACACCCGATTTTATAGCAAGTATATTTTGAGTTAAAAAAGTGAGAAAAAATATTTTTGTATGCTTATGGCACACACTGTCTAACATTTTTTCTTTTAAGGGTGCTATGTAAAAAACATTATCACTATCAAAAAGTAAAAGTTATTAGTTATCCAGAATTTGTTCAGTGTAAAGGTTGGACCTATTGTAATCTTTTGAGTCAAAAGTGAGTTGCCTCTGTACTTTGATGGAGAAAAATCATTTTCCAGTTTGGGACAATGTTACTAAAGTGATTCTTAGAGACTGAAATGGAATAATTCTTTTGTATAGATGCATAGTAATCTATTTAGAAAACATAAAAGCACTAAAGAATATATGCCCCACATTTAACCTTAGGGAAGTCCAATGACCTCTAAAAGATGCATGGGCTCTGTGTGTACTGAGGGGGATGGAGGGATGCCCAATGTCAGGACGGGTGTCATTGTCCGTGCCCTCACTGGAGTTGTGGGCAGAACATGTATGGCAGTAATAATGCTAAGCTGTATCTAGAATAATCTGGAATCTTCCAGTTGGACAAATTTTTGATCAAATAAATCAGATTTGGATGTTCTTAGTTATAATACCAATTGAATCTTTGATATGCCTCAGTCTTCATGGATGTTATTAATTGCATTTCACTGCTGTTACTTTGCACCTATGTGATAGTGTGATGCTTGAGCAACGTCAGATAGCAGGGTTTGTGGAGTAACCAGACAGCCACACTGGAAGCACCAGTTGTGCTCCTAATCTTTCCCCTGGGTTTAGCTTTAATTTTTAATGAGTTTGCCTCTGCTGAAGAGCCAAATCTCTAATACCCGGTATGGGGAATGATGCGTGAGTTATTAAAACATATAAGAGCTTAGACAATGAGAAGGGAAAGGGCTACACCCTCAGTTGTTGAATTGGTTGTAAAACAAATTCCTGGGGATTTAATGAATAAAATTTCTGTTGGCCTCACATTTGGAATTAATGAGGTGGAAAATATGAAATAACATGTAACAGCCTTGCAACACAGAGAACCAGACCTAGGAGAGTTTATTTTGGAGAAGGAACGTTTTCTAATCTTAGGTTCCTGTTTAGACTTATGACCACTAGCTGGCATGTGAATTCTAGTTAAACTCAGAAACTGTTTATTTTTGTAATTTTTGTCTGGGACTTTTCTCAATTTTTTGACTGTCAATAAAAAGGCTGACTGGCTGAGAGCTTAAACCAGGCCCCGCTGGAGTTCACTGAAGAACTTCAGTCAACAACTATTTGTCTGACACTGGTCTCAGGCTGGGGAGAAGGTTGGGAAAAAAAACCACATTCTGGGAAACTGGAGGCCTGGGATTAGTTCTAGCTCTACCACTAGTTAACTGCAGGTCTCAGGACAGTTATCTAACCTTCCTGGGCCTTGTCACTAGGTAAGTTCCCCAAAGTTTAACTTGAGAAACAGTAAGCTCCAGGTTGACAGATCTGGTTTTCCTAACAGTGCCTCCATCAGACTGCTGCCAAAGTTTAGGAAACAAAGAATGTTTGGTCATCTGGGACTCGGGGCAGTTTCCTAACACCTGCAGGACTCACTGCTTTGGAACATCCTTGATGGTACGTAGCAAAACACATGACGTATATAGATAATTCCAATCCAATCCAAAGCGGTGCCTGGCAAAATGTTCCAGAGCGTTCATGTGTCTTTCTGCAATGTGACAGACATTCTCATGAAATTCCTGCAGCATATCTCTTGGACAGTTATTGATGTATGACGTACATAGAGGAAAGTGCTCCAATCTGAAGGGTCCTGCTCTCCTAGTCTTCACAAACTGAACACATCTGACTAATCGGTTTCCAAATCAAGAAATAGAACGTAAGCAGGGCCACAGAACCTTGCTTGCTTCCTCTTCAGTCATTTCCTCGCCCAAGGGTAGCCACTGTTTCTAATGGCATAGAGTGGTTTTAAAATGTCCAAAAAAACCCAGATGGAAAACGGAGATTGCCAGGTCCTAATTTAGAGATCTTGACATGTCATTCAGAAATCTAATCCTTTGCCTGTGCCTGGATGAATAGGTACTACCCTTTTGGAAAACAGTTTGGTACTGTGTCTCAAGATCTCTTAACACATTTATTCTATTCCATTCTTGGATTATCCAAGGAAATCCAAGATTTCCAGATTATCCAAGGAAAATCTGCTTAAAAAAGGATGACTTCAGGGCTTCCCTGGTGGTGCAGTGGTTGAGAATCTCCTGCCAATGCAGGGGACACGGGTTCGAGCCCTGGTCTGGGAGGATCCCACATGCCGCGGAGCAACTGGGCCCGTGAGCCACAATTACTGAGCCTGTGCATCTGGAGCCCGTGATCCACAACTACTGAGCACGCGTGCCACGAAGACCGTGCTCCGCACCAAGAGAGGCCGCGATAGGAAGAGGCCCGCGCACCGCGATGAAGAGCGGCCCCCGCTTGCCACACCTAGAGAAAGCCCTCGCACAGAAACGAAGACCCAACACAGCCATAAATAAATAAATTTAAAAAATTCACGACATATGTCAATATTTAGCTAGTGTTGATGAATTTATTCTATTAAAAAAAAGGATGACTTCATATTTATGAATATTTTCACTTCACAGTTATCTGTAATTATTAAACCAGAAGAGTAGCTCAGACGTTCAACAATGGCTGAATCATTAATGAGTTCACAGATACAAACAATGAAACATTAAGCAGCTGTTAAAAGGGAAGACAGGGAAAGTACTTATCTTGTAATGTGTAGTAAAAAATTGAAAACAAAACAAAACAAAACAAACAAACAAACAAAAAATTGAAAGTGCGAAATTACACTATCCTAGAACCATATCTTTGTAAAACTGAAATATATATGGACAAGAACTGGAAAATATTTATGGAGAGATGTTGGTTGCTTTCTATATCTGTTATGTTGTAAAATTGTTATTGTAATAAAAGTCTGATGGGGTAAAAAAAAAAAAAAATGACCGGTAGCTGTGAACGATTTTAGTTCCATGGTCAATTAAGCCTTCACAGAAATATAAAAATTTGAGTCTAAATTAAAGTGACAGTCTGAGACCTGCCATTCTTGATATTTCCAGGTATTCAAATTCTAATGTAGAATTCACAGGAATATTTTCCATAATGGACATCCCCAGAAGCAAACATTTTCTTTTAAAGGGATCATCACAACCCTCTGAATTGTTTGTTTATGGTTCAGGAATCTTTACTGGCCTGTTGGATTGGCAGAAGTCTCCTCTAAGGACCTCAAAATTTATCCCTGGTGGCACTGCTGATTTGACCAGATTATGTCTCACCCAGTCATTGGCTGAGCCTCATATAGGCCTGTTTTCACAGTTAACTGTCAGCACTGGGCTCTTCCCAATTAATATCAGACTAATGCCACTTCCAGCAGCTTGGCAACCTGCCTCTTGAGTTTACCATCTGTCACTGCTGCTGTTTTTAACTGATAAACCCCCCATCTCAGGCTTAACCCAATAAGTGTATTTCTTGCCCGTGTCATTCTTAAACAGGTGTTCTAATTGGCAGGCAGCATCTCCTAGGCAGTGATGCTTCATAGATCGGCAACATGTGGTTTCCAAGTTGGCTGTCCTTGCTGGAAGAGGTAAGAGAATGAAGGATTCATGGCGGAGGTTTTTATGGGTCAAGCCTAGAAGTGGTACGCCTCCCCTCCACTCATATACCATTGACCCCAACTTAATCACATGGCCAGATCTAACTGCAAGAGATACTGGGAAGTACAGTCTGTCTTTGAGCCCAAGAAGAGGAGAAATGGGGTTTGATGAATAGCTAGTTTCTGACACACATACAACTGTACAACTATTTTCAGAGTATTTAAATTTTTAAAATTACTTTTCCCTTTGTTGCATTATTCGTGATTTCTCACATGTGAATGTTAAAAATTATTCCAATTTGTCTCTGAAACATCTATTATAATTATAATTTTGCTGTACATTTTCCAAGCTATATATATACATATATATATAGTACACATATATACATGTAAAATATGTGTGTGTATGCATAATGCAAGGTTACATAGTTACATAGGCCAGATCCAGAACTTGAGACCAGGATTTATAACTGTGAGTCCACTGAGTGGTTTCATTTTACTATACTTCAATATCAAATATATAGAGAAGATGACAAAAAGGTCCATGAGTCAATACTTTTGATTAATATCATCTCTACTTTAAATTCCAGTACTGAGTAGTAAATATCTAGATAACTATCTTACATTTTAGAGCCACTAGGGCATCAAATATTGGGATCTTTTTGTAATTACCTTTGCTACTTCTTCCATTCTTTTTCTCTTAGTATTAAATATTTCTTTATCAGTTTGACTCAGAGATTTATCATAATCACTCTGGCAACTGAGGAGTTAGAGCGAGGCATAGATAGGTAAATAGATATGGCAGAAGGCTGAGCTTTCTAAAAATTACAAAGGTACAGAGACCAAACTCACATCATTTGCCTACCCCCTTTCCCCATATCCAGTAAAGGGTATCCAATGGGAGGACAGCAGAAAAAAAACAATGGTCCCTTTAAAGTACAAAAACTGATATGGTGCTTGAATCAGAAATCTGACTACAAAAGCAACAAGAGGAGTGGGCTGAGCTAGGTGGGTATGACAAGCTTTGAGCCATGATGATGACACCAGTGTCTCTGTGTCACTGCCCAGGCCAGACAGCTGCTTCTCATTATCACTGCCAAGTAGGATGCCAGGAGAGAGTAGAAAATTGTGCATAAAGAAACAAACTAAAATTCAGATAAACTCAGAGAGGAATTAGCTAGTTAGTGAGAAACGCTAAAAAGCCAGAACCATCTGGTGTAGGAAAAACTACCCTAAAAGGGACTGTCAACATTACAAATAGCAAAAGAACAGATAGTCTTCCCAGGGTAGAATGAGGGGAGGTGTTTTATTGTGGTCTGATAAGGTGAGTAATATAGAAGGATTGTTTCCAGGCAGCTGCTGCCCATTAGATGAAGGTGGTGAGAGACTCCACGGAGAGCCTTTCAGACAAAGTTATGTGAAAGTATGCACACACCAGAAACTATTGAAGATATTAGATTGATCGTGCTCCAAGTTCTATTGTGGCTAGAATGTTTTCTGGGCAAAGGGAAAAAGGCCAGGTTTGGATTGACAATACGTCTTAAACACTTAATAAAAAATTATATTATATTAATTCCTTTATATCCTCTGTTATTTGTCCAAGAGACGAAATACGATTCAGATTGTCTTCACAGGACTCTACTGATTGAAAAAGACATTGCTTGGCTTTCTTTTTCTCTTTCAATTCCTTAATTTTGTTTTTTTTTTTTTTGTTTTTTTGAATTTCAACTTTAAACTCATCGAAGGTAGAACCAACATTTATTGATGGTTTACTGCTTCCCAGACCTTGTCTCAATACTTTACCTCTTGTAACCCTCCATACAACCCTGTAAAGGAAATAACTGTAAAAATCACATTTCGCAAATGAGGACACTGCTTCGCTTAAGGATACAGTAATTGGCAGAACCAGAAAATTTATTGTATTTCTTAGTGCAAAGGTCATGCTCTTTTCCTAGAAGAGATGTGAGGATCCCCAACACTGGGTTTGAGCTTGACTGATTTTTCAGCGTTTTCTCTTACAGTTAACATAGCAGCTTCTTCAATTTTCCTCTACTTTCTGCTCTTGGAGGCAACACTGGAGCCTCGGTCACTGTGTTTCTTGTAATCTTGGGCAAGTCACTTCACTTTGTCCAGTAGTAAAATGATGAGATTGGACTAGAGGAAATCACAGATCTCAACCAGCTTTGACAAATCTCCAGTCCAAGGACCAGGATGTGCCAACCTTTCAGCCACACTTCTTAACGCGATACCTATGAAGAATCTAGGAGCATTTTCCATTGCCAGGTAATGTCTCCCCTCACTTCTCCCCTCTTTGTAGGTAACTCTTTTTTAAAAGGTAAAAGTGGGGAAACTTCTCTGTTTGGCATCCACACTCAGAAAGCCTGGTGTGATGGTGAACATCAATTTGCAATTCATCAAGATGAATTCAAGCCATCAGTCATTTAACCCATCTGCAATCATCAGGAAAATACCTAAGTCACAGTTGGAAGACTCATGCATTTTTCCAGAAAGTAGAAAGTGTTTGCCTCTTTTCTAGACTGGCAGCTGGCTAAAAGTGCTTACTCAAAAGACTATTGCTGAGAGGGGTGATGTCTAACCATTACGGGAAATTGGTTGCATATGTAAATTTACACCTCTCTTTATCCTTACTGACTTAGTGTTTTTGTGATACTTGTATCCTCACAGGAGCAAATGATAGGAAAGCATGGCAATTTCACTTACCCATGGAAGCAATTCACAAAAAAATAATAAAACAAGAACAGATCTCTTTCTCCACTGTGCTTGTGAACTTTTTTGGGCAGATGAAGCATATCTTTCCTTTAGTATAAAATCCCTTTACACCTCACACGAAGTGATCTATTTGCTCAGTTATTTACTCAATATCATTAAATATCTGTTTAACCCATCTAAGGGGCAAGTTACTTCTCCCATGAAACATTTTCTTACCTATAAAGTGGCCAAAAATAATATGAGCTTATAGAGTTATTACATGAAGTAATTAAGAAAATGCATGACAGTGCCTCCCTTCTCTGTGAAAAGTACTTGTCAGTCATTGTATAGAGTAAAAAAAGATGATTTTGTAAGGAAATGGATCAAGTCCTCAAGAAATTGCAGTCTGCTAAGAAAAATAAGGTATGTTCATCGATCCCCCAAAGTTACAGAAGGAAGTGGCATGTATGAAAGAAAAATATAGAAAAAATGCCAGAGGAGTTTGGAGAAGAGAGGATACTTCTAGGATTATAAGACACAATATTTTGCACAAGGCATTTGAACTCCACTTTTAAGGATGGATAGGATTTGGACATAAACAAATGGAGGAGAGAGAATAGAGTTACTTCCTGAAGGTGCAGCGTGAGAATAGAACTAAGAAATAGTTATCATAAGAGAATAACCAATGGTCCGGTTTAGTTGGAGTATGTGGTTTATGGAGGGGGCAATGGTAAATAAGGTTGGAAATGTAAGTATGACTAGATTGAAGATGGGTTTCAGTGCTTTTATTCTGGAGGCCAAGATTGGGGGTGATAGTGAGAATAGAGAGGTTATGAGGTGGAGTGGATGTGTAATGAAAGAGGACAGAAAGTTCAGTGAGGGACATATTGGATTTGAGATGTACCAAGAGCCTTCTTGTTGGATTGCTAGGGAGAACCGAGAACTGGGACACTGGAGGAGAGGTACATGGTGGGGTACCTTGGCTGTACCTTTATAGCAAGCAACTTCCAATATAATTCAGTAGACTAGAACTGCCTCGAAAGACTTTTGTAAACACAGAGCCTCAGCAATTCCATCACTTATCTCAATCCCTAGCCACTGAAGGGAGTAGAGGTGACATAAGAAGTGAGAGTGAGTTTATTCAAATTTTAAAATAAAATTTGAAAAAGATCTGCTGAAGGTGTTGAGGACCAAGAAGTACCATACTGCATACATTTTGGATTCAATTTATAGTGTATTCATGATGGTCTGGGGTGAAGGAACCTTAATAAGCCCTCAAACCAATTAACTGAAATAAGTTATTGATAAGGACAAAAAAAAAAGAGCAAATAATACACCTTAACTACACAAGTGCCAAGAGTGATCCCAAGATAAAAAATGACTGATGTGTAAAAGGCAATACAATCCAAAGGAAAAATGAATTGCTAACAAGTTGCTTTTTTAAATATTTTAATGTGGTAAGTTGCCATTCACATGGAAGGATTTTCTGATATGAGGATCAAAAGGAAATTTCTGGCAGCAAAAATTATTGACATAGAAAATTCAAGGGAAGCAGTGAAAATCCCATTAGCATGTCAGGGAGCCTTATCTGTAGTTTATTTTCTGCAGCTTGATTTTGTTGATGGAGACTGGCTACAAAGATTAGGAGCCATAAAGATAAGAAAAGTTGACAGACAGAAAAGGTACCTTGAAAACAGTACAGGATGCAGAATAATATCTTAACACCCTATAACTCTGAAAATATCAAATAAAAGACTCCCTGCCATAAAACCTCAGGAAAATAACTCTGTGCAGTAATATAGGGAGAATATTTATTGGAAGGACCAATTTTCTTCATGGGCTTTGGGCCCATTTAGTACTGTAATGCGTATCAGAAATCTCTGCTATGATTTCTCATAATTTTGTGTCTAACAGGAAGACTTCCTGTAAAATATAAGGGCTTAGGCAATACACGTAGAGTGAATTCTCCAGAAAGTCAGAAAATAAAGTCAACATGACTTGTTTTCTCACTATTTAGGGTCTGAAATCAGAAGACCTGGCTGACACCGATCTTTGAGTTGATCCTGTGAGTAAATAAATAGTGGGAACAGAGACTAGAAAGATCTGCAGAGACTTTGAAATTCAGGTTTAAAACTTTTGACTTATTTTAAATAAGAAACAACAGGCCCCGAATAGAGTCACTTGTGCTCAGCCCCACATCAGCAAACCGAGATTTAATACCTAACCTAATTACAGTTTCTGTATCTTCCAGGCTTGACATTTTAAACCGATTGGCCTGGAATTTCCTGATCCACACTAATGAGGTAATCTTCAGGTGACAAGGTGACCTTGCCTGAAATAATCCTTCCTTTTGTTTTTGACTTCCTTGTCTCACTCCTCTTTTGCCTTTAAAAACCTTCCATTTTGTACAGGTCCTCAGAGTGCCTTTCTACTTGCTAGCTGGGATGCTGCCCAATTCATGAATCATTGTATAAAGTTGATTCGATCTTCAAAATTTACTCATTCGAAATTTGTTTTTTCACAGATTATATCCTTCTGGAAAAAAAAAAAGAAAAAGGATAGCTATGTGAGGTCTGGGGGGGTGGGGTGGGGGGAGGGTGGTAGGCAGTAATATGACCAAATCTGTATTTTATAAAGAGTTGTCTGACAGGTGTAGAATAAGTGGAAATAAGAAGAGATTTGAACTAGGAAGAAAGGTTAAGAAGTTTTTTGTTTGTTTGTTTTGTTCTGTTTTTTTTTGGCTGCGCTGTGAGGCTTGCGGGATCTTAGTTCCCCAACCAGGGATTGAACCCATGCCCTCGTCAGTGAAAGTGCTGAGTCCTAACCACTGGACTGCCAAGGAATTCCCAGGCTCAGAAGTTCTTATAAAGCCTGATCTAGATAGTGGCAGACAGCATGGTCCAAGAAGTGTTTCTCAAGTAGAATGATAGGGTTAGAGGAAAAAAGATCACTGTTATATCTTTTAGTGAACGTCAAAATAAAGTTTTTTAGTCTTCACCTAAGATTTTGCTCTAAATATTAAAGGATAATGTGATTGAATGTAATATTCTAGATTGACAGTTATTTTCATGCACACTTGGAACATACTACTCTACTGCCTCTGGACTTCATTGTTGATGAGATGTTTGCTATCAGTCTATCAATAACTTTCCTTTGCTAATTTTTATGATTTTCTCTTTATTCTTTATTTTCACTATGTGACCAAGGTATGGATTTATTTTTATTGTATTTTTATTTCTTGCTTGATTCTAGAGGTAAATTTTTGATCTAAAAATTCAGTTTTTAATCAATATTCTGGAATATTCCTAGCAATTAATTCTCAAAGGTAGCCTACCACCATTCCTTCCTTTCTCTGCTTCTGCAGTTTTTATTAAACATTAGATATTAGGCGTCTCAATCTATCTTTCATGTCTCTTAACTTCTCAATATTTTTTTCCCTTTTACTTTCTAGACTGCATTCTGGGTAAGCATCTCAGTACCATTTCCAAACTCACTAATTAGCTCTTTTACAGATTTCAAGTTAGAATGTATCCCACCTACTGCAGTTTTAAAATTTCAAGGATTAATGTAAGTTTGATGTTCAAATTGTCTAATTGATTCTTGAAATCAATTGATCCACATGATTTTGTTTCATTTCTGTTTACATTGTTTCAAGACTTTATGTTCTTTTCAAGATGGCAGTTATGCCTTGGTTTATTTCCTTAAACACAATGTACTTATTTTAAAGTTTTCCCCAAACTGTTCAATGAAGAGAATTTCATATTGAGTATTTTGATTTTTGATTGCAATGGTTTTCTTAGCATTAGAATTCTTCAAGTGTTTGTAATATTGCCCTGCAGGAGGCCTCTCTCTCTCTTCTCTCTCAGATGCACACACACACACACACACACACACACACACACACAATCTCTTTAGAGTCTGGAGTCTCCAAAATGAATAAAAGAAAGAAGATGCATGGGAGTTACCAATTCAGGAAGACAAGTTTCTCTTACAAGGACTGACAGTTTGGTAGCAACCTTAGAAGTCTCTCACTACTGATAGTTCTGGGAAGTATGTAAAACTAATCTTTTATCAGCATCTTGTATAGCATTTACCTTGTGTATTATATTTATCAAATATGTATTAAATACATATTTTTTGAACTCATTTCTTAGTAACCATGCTAAAGAAAATTGCAAAACCACTCAAAATCATACCTACAAAAGGAAACTAAAGCCCTATAATTATATAGAGGTCTTCTAGAAGCATTGAAAAGTTATACCATTTCCAGAAGGAAAAAAAATAATAAAACGTTACTGCAACTATTAATCCAGGTCTGAAACTCCCATGTACTATATTAGGAAAGTAAGAGACCAGAGCAGATGTAGTCAGGATGTGCTCATTATCATAAAGTCTGGGAATGTGAGCCCCACAGAGAAAAGGTTGACAGCAAGAGAAGAAATGAGCAGAAAGGAAGAATTAAGGAGATACTAAAGGGTTTAACATGAGGAGGGGTTTACAAAAGACAAGCTATGTTAATTGGAAATATAGAAGCGTTAATAAAAAATGAGACTGACTGAATGCCCATAGAAGATGTTAACCCAAGGTCTGGAGAGATTTAGGAAAGGAGGAGACATCATAATAAGAACTATAATATATTATATTTGTACAGCAAATTACTTTTTATGAAGCATTTCTACAGACTTTATCTTATGTGAACTTTACAACCACCCTATGAAGTAGAATAATTATTATTTAGGTTCACTGGTAGTAACATATATTGAGCAGCTTCTTTGTGCTAAGAAATTTCACCTGTTTATACAGTTTAACAGAGAACGTGGATTCAAATATCAGCTCTTCTATTTATAAGCTAGGAGGCCTGGGGCAAGTTACTTAATATCTCTATTCTTCCATACCCATTTTTTCAGATGACACATGTATGTGTTAAGATATGATATTTGTTTTTCTCTTTCTGACTTACTTCACTCTGTCTGACAGTCTCTAGGTCCATCCATGTCTCTGCAAATGACCCAATTTCATTCCTTTTTATGGCTGAGTAATATTCAATTGTATATATATGTACCACATCTTCTTTATCCATTCCTCTGTTGATGGACATTTAGGTTGCTTCCATGTCCTGGCTATCGTAAATAGTGCTGCAATGCAGACAGAGAGAACAAACATATGGATACCAAGGGGGCAAAGGGAGGGGTGGGATGAATTGAGAGATTGGGATTGACATATATACACTATTGATGCTATGTATAAGATAAGTAACTAATGAGAACCTACCATATAGCACAGGGAACTCTACTCAATGCTCTGTGGTGACCTAAATGAGAAGGAAATCCAAGAAAGAGGGGATATATGTATATGTATAGCTGATCCACTTTGCTGTACAGTAGAAACTAACACAATATTGTAGAGCAACTATACTCCAATAAAAAATGTATATATCTCTGGTCTTCCTTAGATATAAGATGGATCTAATAAAAGTTCTTATTGAAAGCGTTGCTGTGAGGCCTCAATGACTTAAGACATTTAAAGTACTTACAACAGGGAATTCCCTGGTGGTTCTGTGGTTGGAACTCTGCGCTTTCACTGCTGAGGGCCCGGGTTCAATTCCTGATTGGGGAACTATGATCCCACGGGCTGTGCGCTGCAGCCAAAAATAAATAAATAAAGTACTTAAAACAGAGCCTGGCACATAGCAAGGGCCTTTTAAATGTTATGTATAATCATAATGATGATAATAATCATTATTTTCTTTTCTGATGAAGACATGAGGTCCTGAAAAGTCATGTTCTTGATCAAGATCACATAATTACTCGTGTTAAAAACTCAAAGCTGGATTCTCACTCCAAATTCTATGCTTTTCTAGGAACATTGCGTATTGCTTCAGTTGTAGTTTGTGACGATGTTGAGACAGAATATTAATATAAGAAATGAAAGAGTATGTGATGTATAAAAACAAGCTGGAGACAGCCATTAGGAGAAGAGTCCTCAGGTCAAGTGATTACGTCAAAGAATGCAGATGAAGAAGCTTCCAAAGAGCTGTTTTAGCTTTGTGTTCTTAGTGTTTGGAACAGTATGTGACACCCCCTAGGTGAAACTGAATTACTTTTTGGCCATCTAATAACCATTCTCCATTGAAAAGTAAGACTCCAAATGGCCTTTGGGAAACCACCTCTAACCCACTCTCAGTCATGGTATTTGGGTGAGAATGACTCCTAATCACCCCCTAGCTACAGGGGTGGATGGTAATGATTTGATTCATCTCCTCAGTATCCTATTTCCCTTGTCACAGCAAATGGTCATAAATGGGCATGTAAGTCAGTCCAAGCCAAAGAAAACCAAGGAGAAATTTGCTGGAATTTGGCAGGAGGAAATTTCATTTCCCCTTGGAAATACCAGTAGGCGCACTTACACTTCTCTTAGGTGGGGCCCTGTGAGAATGTGAGGGCTGGAACTACTGCAGCCATTTTGCAATTATTAAAAGGGCATGAAAGAGAATAGAGGGGGAGGAAAAGTCTTTGGTGACATCAGCTGCTTGTTTTGTGAGCCCATGAATTGAGTCTTGTCTGAAGCCAGTCTTACTTTTGGACTTTTCAGTTATACAGCTCCCACATTTTTTTTTAAAGTATGTGTTACTTTTTTTTTTGGTCACTGGTAACACAAAAAGCCCTGATACAGTGAATGTTTAATAAATATTGTTATGAAAACATTTGCAGTTTATTTTACGTAAAATGGGTGCATAACACTAATATGTAAAAAGATATTAGAAACAGTTTAGAAAAGGCAACAACCTGACGGAAAAGCAAGTAGAGTGTAGACAGTTCACTGAAAAAGAAATAGAAATAGCTCTTAGCCATATTTAAAGAAAAAGCTTAAACTGGCTCAGTTTAAAAGATATACAAATTAAAACTACATTGAGATACAATATCTCACCTATTAGATTGACTAAAATCCAAATGTTTAACAATGCATTTGATGAGGTTCTGGGTTAATAGGCACTTTACTGCATTTCTGCTTGGAATACAAATTGTCATAACACCCATGGAGTATTTGTTGGCAATATCCAGCAAATTTACATATGAATTTTCCTTGGTCTGAGTAATCTAGGCCAAAGCTATACAGGCAAACAATTTTTTTTAATGAAAAAAAAAAGATT
The DNA here is from genome assembly GCF_964374135.1 of Grampus griseus. Lineage (NCBI taxonomy): Eukaryota > Metazoa > Chordata > Mammalia > Artiodactyla > Delphinidae > Grampus > Grampus griseus. The sequence goes on along the minus strand of NC_139015.1, from coordinate 25,460,164 downwards.
ATATGGACAAGGCTATTTATTGTGCTGGTTGAATTTAAACAATAATACATCTACTCAAAAGAGTACTCTGCAGCTGGAGAAAAGGATGAGGAATATCTCTATATCTTAATATATCCAATATATCAATATTAAGTGAAAAGGCAAGGTAGGGAAAAATGTATATAGTAGGCAAGCAATTGATTAAGAAGGAGGTTATATGAATACACAGATTGATATTTGTTTATTTGTTTTAAATGGAGGCTAAAGTTTATACTTTTTGAAAAATGGTCACCTAAGGAGGAGGAAGTAGGGTGGGGACAGATATCAAAGCTAGACTTTTTGATATACCTTTGATTGAGGATCCATTAAATATTTTACATAGTTATAAATCAAAATTAAATTTAAAAGGCAGCTCCTAAAACCCAAAAGTGAGATAAAATAGTTCTTTTGGTGGCATAAAGTAACTTTTTCAAGTTACTTTAAAACACAGTCATTTGACTGTACATCCTAGGGACAAAAACAAAACACAAACTTTTTCATCAAAGGATCCAAAATCTAGGTGATGTTAGTATAATTAAAATAAGAAATTAAGACTTCCACTTCTGGAAAGATGGAGTAGATGTTCATTTCCCTATTCCTCCCACTAAGTACAGCTAAAATCCCTGAACATTATATATATACAAGCATAAGAAGACTCTGAAAGGTGAAGAGAAGAAGGCAGATTGGCCATGGACCTCAGGATGTAAGGAACAACATAGCAGTGAGTTCCCTGCGTTTTCTTTTTGCCTCATGTATCCTGGACTGAATGCCAGAAATGCTAGCCAGCATAGACATAAAAGCAGCAAGAAAAGCCTAGTCCCTCTAGCCAAGGGCTCAGCAAAGGGGCAACCTCGGAAGACAGACAACTCGCAGAAACCTCTGCTCAAGTCAAACGTCATCCCACCCCCAACAGCCAAGGCTGAGCGCGGAGCCTAGACCCCCAACCTTGCCTGCCTGCTTGTTGCAAGTCATCCCTCATGCTGCCCCTGACCAGGGTGGTAAAAGAGTTGGACAGCCAGGGAGCTGAAACTTTACCGTCGGCAGTAACAAGGACTCTCCCTGCCATGTTGTCAGAGGAGGTCACTTGGGGAGTAGTAACTAGGCACTCCTATCCCCATGACGATGTCAATGGAGGCCAAGTGGAGAATGTGGACTTCAACCCCACTGGGCACTAAGCAGGTGGCATCCACCTTCTCTTGCTGGTGTGGTTTCAGAGGAGGCCTGCTAAAACAGAAGATTCAAATAAGAACCAGAGTATCATAACATAACGTCCAACAGGTCTAGGATTCAAGCAAAACTCATTCACCTTACCAAGAACCAGCAAAGTCTCAACTTGAATGAGAAAAGACAATCAGTAGATACCAACACCAAGATGACCTAGATGTTATAATTATCTGACAAAGATTTTTAAAGCAACTATGATAAAAATGCTTTAACGAGCATTTATGAACATATTTGGGAAAAAAATTCAGCAAAAAGTTGAATATAGAAAGGAAAACCAAAGCTGAAATAAAAAACTCAGTTGATGGGCTCAAAAGCAAAATGGAGAAGACAGAGAAATGTTTCAGCAAACTTGAAGATAGAAATTACCAAATCTGAATAACAGAGAGAAAATAGACTGGGGGGAAAAAAAAAAAGGAACACAGCCAAAGGGACCTGTAGGACTATAACAAATATGTAACATTCATGTCCGAGAAAGAGTGGGACTAAAATAAATAATAATGACTCAAAATTTCCCAAATTTGGCAAGAGACATAAACATACATATTCAAGAAGCTGAGAAAACCCCATACAGGATGAACCCAAAGAAATACATATCAAAACAAATCATAATCAAACTTCTGAGCACTAAAGACAAAGAAAACTTTCGAAAGCAGCCAAAGAAAAATGACACCTTACCTGTAGGAGAAAAACAGTTCATTTGACAATTCAAGTTAGATTTCTTATCAGAAAACGTGGAGGCAGAAGGGAGTGGCACAATATTTTTCAAGTGATGAGAGAAAAGAACTGTCAACCCAGAATTCTATAGCCAGTGGAAACAACCTTGAGGAATAAAGGGGAAATCAAGACACTCTCAAGAGAAGGAAAGCTAAAAGAATTTGTTGTCAGCAGATCTACCCTCAAATAATGGCTTAAGGAAGTTCTGTAAACAGAAGGGAAATGAAAAAAGAAGAAAACTTGGAACATCAGGAAGGAAAGAAGAACAAGAGAGTAAAACTATGAATTAGAATAATTTGCTTTCCTTTAGTCTTTAGTCTTCTAAATTATATTTCATGATTGTGGCAAAATTAGAACAATTTCTGATATGGTTATCAATGTATGCAGGGGAAACTTTTTAGATAATTATATTATAAATGGGAGAGGGTAAAGAGAGGTAAGATTTCATTCACACTGGCAAAATGTTTGTGGTAGACTGTGACAGGGTGCATATATAATGTAATACCTAGAGTCTTCACTAAAAAGGTTATACAATGGGATATACTTAGAAACACTATAGATAAATCAAAATGGAAAAAAAAAAGTTCAATTAACCTACATGAATGCTGGAAAAAATCAACTAAAACTGAAACAAAAAGATGAAACAAACAGAAAATAAAAACCAAAATGACAGACACAATCTCTCACCTATCAGTGATATGTCAAAGGCATTACACTGAGTGAAAAAAAAAAAAAGCCTTTCTCCAAAGGTTGCATACTGTATAATTCATTTATATAACATTTTCAAAATGAACAATTATACTGATGGACAAGAAATGAGCAGTTGCCAGGGGTTCAGGATGGGGGGTGGGGTGGGTGGGTGTAACTACAAAAGGGTAACATGAAGGAGATCATTGTGGTGATAGAACAGTTATGTAACTTGGCTGGGTGGTGGTTTCATGAGTCTACAGATGTCATAAAACAGCATAGAACTGTAAACACACATTGTACCAATGTCAATTTCCTATAGTTTTGTAAGATATAACCACTGGGGGAAACTGGATGAAGGGTACAGGTGACTGCTCTGCACTATCTTTGCAAATTCCTGTGAATGTATAATTATTTCCAAATTAAATGTTAAAAAATTGTTATTCAAGAACAATGTTTTGAAAGTTATGAAGTAAATATGCACCTAGTGCTGTCGTAATGAGGAAACACAGGGCCTAATTCAATGTAAACAAATCAGGACAACTTGACAGAAGAGGCAACATTTGCACTGAAACTTGACAAATGTTTGTCAAGCAAAGCGCAAAGCTGACTGGAGCATTTCAGGGTTATGGAATTGTATGTGCCCAAAAGAGGAAAACATCCGGAGGAGGGCGCGCGGCTCATTATGAACAGGCTATGCGGTCCCGTGGGAGAGCGGCAGTTCTAATGAATGAACATTGACACCTCCACAGACATTCCATGGACACAAGTTTATTTGCCCATGTATATGCTGACTTATGTCTTTCCTCCCCAGTACAGACTGTATCACTATGATTTCATGAGAAAATATTGAGAAGCAAGACACGTTTTTCTTTTTTTACATCGCATGCCACTGACCTTCAATTAATTATCCTTTTTTATCATGGATGCATGCTCAAAATTTTAATAGAAGAAAGATGAGAGAAGAAGCCAGGTAGATGCTGAGGAAAGGTGGAAGTGGATTTTAAACATTTATTAAATAATGGGTAAAGTTACCATTAAAAAAAGTACAACGATTACCAAAAACCATGGATCCTGTGGGATGGAAAATAGCTACAGTGTCCATGGGAGGCTGGATGTACACAAACGCAGGATCTTGGGCCTTGTAAGAGGTTCCATTCAGGGAGACAATACGCTACCACCAGAAAATCAATACAAATGCTAACTTTTTCTTCTAGTTCCAAGTTACATTTGAATGATTGGAAGGAATGACCTGCATCTGTAGGAAAAAAAATGAAGCTATTGTTTGTCAGTATGGGTCAAATATTTCATTAATTCATTCACCCTTTCCTTTATCCAATATTTCTTGAGTATTCATGGTGTGTGAGGCATTCTTCTAGATACAGGGGCTTTCAAAACTTAAAACCAAGGAAAGAAATTTGCCACATATGAGTTTCAGAACTTTTACATCTAAAAAATACGGAACATGATTATGATATTCAACAAACTGGGGGAAATGTTGGCCCCAAATAGGAAAGACAAATGGTTACTATCCTTAAAATACAAAGAGCTCATATAATTTTGCAATTGAAAAATTGGTATAAAACTAAAATAGTTCAGCGAAGATATATAAACTGTTTTTTTGTTTGTTTGTTTGTTTGTTTGCGGTACGCGGGCCTCTCACTGTTGTGGCCTCTCCCGTTGCGGAGCACAGGCTCCGGACGCGCAGGCTCAGCGGCCATGGCTCACGGGCCCAGCCGCTCCGCAGCATGTGGGATCTTCCCAGACCGGGGCACGAACCCGCGGCCCCTACATCGGCAGGCGGACTCTCAACCACTGCACCACCAGGGAAGCCCAAACTGTTAATAAATATTGGAAGTGATGCTCATTCTCACTATTGAGCAAAATACTTTCCACTATTACAGGAAATAAAATATATACTGTCTGTCATACAGAGTGAAGTAAGTCAGAAAGAGAAAAACAAATACTATATGCTAACGCACATATATGGAATCTAAAAAAAATGGTATTGATGAACCTAGTGGCAGGGCAAGAATAAAGACGCAGACGTAGAGAATGAACTTGAGGACATGGGTGGCAGGGCAGGGGAAGCTGGGACGATGTGAGAGAGTGTCATGGACATATATACACTACCAAATGTAAAATAGATAGCTATGGCAAGTAGCCGCATAGCACAGGGAGATCAGCTCGGTGCTTTGTGACCACCTAGAGGGGTGGGATAGGGAGGGTGGGAGGGAGACGCAAGAGGGAGGAGATATGGGGATATATGTATATGTATAGCTGATTCACTTTGTTGTACAGCAGAAACTAACACAACATTATAAAGCAATCATACACCAGTAAAGATAAAACAAATAACGCTGTTGCCAAGGGTGAATAGATATATGCACAAATAAGTTCAAATTTTTGAAAAGTCTTTTCTCAACATGAGTTCAGAGTCTAAAAATGTTCAATAACTTTGCTCTAGAAATGGTACTCTAAGGATTTTTCATGAAGAAATAATAAAAAGGCAGACAAAGAATTATATATGTGGATATTCATTTAGATATTAGAATAATTTTTAAACAACCTAAATTCTAATGAGGCAGTGATAAAATAAAGAACACCAAATTCACAAACGGTACTATTAAGTAGACACTGAAAATAGTATTTCGAAGACTGACATGGTAAAATACATAATCTATAAATATCAAATAAAATGTCAGGATACAGATGTATGATTGTTTTGTAAAATACTGTTAAGTATATTTTTATTTTCCTTTCTATACTTTTCTGTATTTTCTAAATTTTCTACAATAAACATATTTTACTTTTGTAATTGGTAAACCAGCTATAATTTTAATATAATTATATGATAGCTCATTAAGGAATTATGTATCAAAATTAATTTTTCTAACAATGTTTCAGTAACTGAATATAATGTTTCTTCATAGAAAATTATTAATTCCTAATTATTATGTATTTATTTGCTTCTTATCTATCTTCCTTAGTAGAATGTCAGCTTCTATCTCTGTGTTTGTACTACAATTCTATGTAACAGAACTTTCTGCCCCAAAGGAAATTTTCTATATCTGTACTGTCCAATACAGTAGCCACCAGACAAACACATGTAGTGACTGAGTACTTGAAATGTGGCCAGTGCAACTGAAGAACTGAATTTTTAATTTTATTTAATTTTGTTTAATTTAAATGTAAATTTATATAGCCAAACACTGTATTGAACAATGTAATTCTAGAGCCCAGAATAGTGCCAGGTAAAGAGTAGGTGCTAAATAAACACTTGTATAGTGTTTGGATAGATAAGTGAAATTATTTGATGATTTGGCCTCTTTTTTAAAAAAATTTTTATGGGAGTGTAGTTGCTTTACAATGTTGTGTTAGTTTCTACTGTACAGCAAAGAGAATCAGCTATGCTTACACATACAACTTTGGCATCATTTGATGACATTGGGATAAGAACAGAGATAAAGTTGATATTATCCAACATATAATATTAATATTCCAGTTTGGAAGTTGTTGTCCCTAATATCAAAATGAAATGGGAAATGGTGGCTCTAATGATACTTACTAATAAATGCTTAATAGCACTATAGATAGGAAATCATTTAATCCTCCCAAACTCAAAAAGTAAGTAAAATCATTTCCCCTCATTTTACACATAAGGAAACAGAGCACAGAGACACAAGGTAACTTACTCAAGCACACACAGCTAATGGAGCCAGGGTTCAAATCCAGGTAGTCTGGGTTCACCTGTGTTCTTAGCCTCTGTAATTTAATGTTTAGATACGTTTCTAATGACTAGGGCAGTGTTTGGTGTCAAAGCTACAGGTCTAACATTACAGCAGACCAAGATGGATTTGGATGGATTTTCTAAGTTGGGCTTCCTGTATTTGAGCACAGTAACATAATGCATAGTGTCTTTGGTTTGGTTTTCAATGCATCTACACGAAGTCTTGAAATTCATCCAACAAACATGTACTACATGAAACTAAGTGCCAGATATTGTGCTAGGTTCTGGAGCTACAAATATAAAGAAGCTATGTTTTCTTCCCTCCAGGAGTTCTTACACGAGTAAAGAAAGGTTCATAAAAAGAGATTACAAAATGTGGTAAGTACAAAAATGAAAATATAAAAATAGCATTCTGGGAGCCCAGGGGAGAGAGAGAACATTTGGAAAGAATTGATATTGAGGGCTGAGGGTCCCTATTTCCACTCTACTTTCTGCTTTGCAAATTCACCCTGACCCTCATTCATGCTGTAAGACACCCAGGGTTATGGTAAGAGCTTGTAGATTTGGGTTTGATGCACATCTGTCATTTACTAGCTAGTGACTTCCGGGCAAGTTGTTTTTGGGTTCTATAATAGGTTCAAACATCCCTACCCTGTAGATCTTATGGATTTTCTAAAATGAAAGTCAAAATGAGATCTTGCCTGTTAAGTCCAGTTCAAAATACAAAGCACTATGCCAGTGTCAGGAATTACTCTGATTTGTTAATCTATACCATCTAAAGGGAGTGAAGAGGCAAGGCTTTTATCCTAAAAACTCTTGGGTGACTAAATGACAAACCTGTGCATGAATAATGAATGGAGTAGGCTCCCTGGAAGGTGTCTAGACTTCAGGGGAGTATCTGATCTAGCATCCCAAAGGATCTCATTTGCAAAACATACTGTCAGTGACTGAGTTGGCATAAACGGGGTTGCATTACAGAAGTCTGGTTGGAAGATGAAAGATAAAGGACAGTAAATGGAGGGTGCAAGGTGGTGTCTGGCAGGCATCGCAGGTATCAGTGTAGATCTACATTTCATATTAGTGGATCACAAGAGGGAGAAAAGCAGGGGGTCCAGGAATATTTGAAAAAGAATAGAAATCTGTGAGCTGTGACTTGAAGTTCATCAATTTGGCATTTAAAAAAAAAAACACATTTGTGAAACACCATACAGCTGTAAAATATACTTGCAAAAAGATTTTCCCTTTATCCTAAAAAAGAAAAGAATAAATAAAACCCTAACACCGGACAGTTTGCGTTAAGCACTATCACCCAGATTTTGTAAGTAAAGAAAGGAAAAAACCTAGAAAGCTTAAGTTATTTGCTCAAGGCCTCACAATATAACCAATACATAAGAAAGAATTTCTGACCTGAAGACCAGTCATTTCCCCCACACCGTGGAAAATAGGTATAGTAAAAAGAAGTTGGCCAAGTTGGTTAATAACTGATCTCACTGGAGAATAAAGTGAAATTGCAATTTAACAGGAGAATCAGGCCTGGATAAGCTGTGTTGCCAGCACTGTGGACATCTTAGACCTATATATGACCCCTTTAATTGGGATTAATATTTGAAATCTACTCAAGATTTTCAGTGAGTTAAACAGGGAAATAAACACAGGAGTAGAGCTTTACCTCTTTAACCTTCAACCAGATTCAAGGATGTTGGGCAAAGAAGTTATTGCTTGGCCTTTCCCCAGGCAAACTCACTTTCCTGGAGGCCTGTCTGCAATGGCTGGAGGCTATCTTCTTTGTAGCCAGAACTCTGAGAATTTGCCTCAAAACAGAAGTGCCTCGGGCTGCCCTGGGGAACCTGGCATCTCTTGAAATCCTCTTATGAAAGACAGCTTTTGCCTAAAGCTCTAAGTAACTCATAAAAGGCAAGGGAAGATACTGGCAATTATCCAAGGGATTTCAGCAAGAGAAATGAATTTCAGGCAAAATCTCTTAGAGCAGTGCTTCTCAATTTTTATTGTGCAGAGATCTTGTTAAGATACAGACTTTAACGAGGGATCTTGTTAAAATGCAGATTCTAGTTGGTTAGGCTTGGGGTGGGGATGGAGCTTCTGCGTTTCTTACAAGCTCTCAGGTGATGCTGATGTAGCGAGCTTTTAGAGCATCTGCTTCCTGACAGAATTTGCCCCAATTCTCCACTTGCTATCTTTGGAGCAGAGGATCTCAGAATTTAGGTCACATTAGAATTACCCGAGGAACTTGGAAAAAATGCAACGTTTGATTTGGTAGGCCTGGGTGGGCTCTAGGAGTCTGCTTTTCTAACAAATACCTCAGCTGTCCCATTTTTCTAAGAAATGTTGCTTTAGGGGAAGTACAGTGGTGACCCAAGGTACCCAGAAATGCCCCAGAAATGCACAATAAAGCCAGTACACAGCCTTAGGGACCAGTAAGTCTTAGCTAGTGAGAGGTTTCTTTAATTGGGGAACAATGTAAGAGTCAATTAAAGAAGTTCAGCTCATAATTCAGCAAAATAAGGTTATTAGGGGTCTCACATGGGCTTCTTCATTGCTAGGCGGAGAAGAGGAGTCTCAAATCTCCTCTGATTACACTCCTGCTAATTTCATGCTGAAGGACCTGCTATGTGATGCAAGTAGGAGCAAGCGGAGAGTGACAGTAACTGACACCCGAAACTCCAGGAAGAGGGCATGTATAAGAGCCCCTAGAGATCCAGACACCCCAGTAAGAAGTAAGAGGACACATGTAGCTCCACAGCCAAAACTGAGTCATATTTTTTGCTTTCAGAAACTGTTTCTATGGAAACTCACTAGAAAGGTCTCTTGGTCTCTGCAAGCAGAGATCATTTTGAGAGATGTGTGGGGTTTTTTGTTTGTTTGTTTTGTTTTTTTGTGAACGTAAAGTAGCAATATAAACGTGAGTAAAATTGATGCATGATGTAAACAGAGTTGTGCTCCTCTATGATCTCCTACTTAGATAACCCCTTGGGGAGAAAGAGATGACATGGTTTCAGATGGCCATCCTGAACTACAAGAGGACACAAGGTGATGGAGAAAAACAAGGTGAGGCTGAAAGGGCAGTGAATCAGAACCCAAAAGATTAGTTGCTGCAGTACTGGCTGAACCACTAAGTGGCTGTGAGGTCTTGTACCATCACTGGACCTCACTGGATCTTGTGTTCATCATATAATGAGAATGGCATTAACCTAGATTGAAAATAAAGTCTTGTCTAGCTTGGGAAGTCTGTGTTTTCATGACTGCAGCCACTGTTTTCTTCTCACCTGTGCTATGAGGGACTGGAGGAGAACTCTTATGAACACTCACTAAAGAATGCGTAACATAGTTTGTGCATATGACGGGTGTGTATATGACTTAATTATGTACTTTCCTAATTTCACGATGGCAGAGCTCTATGGTGTGAAATGCTATATGCTCAAGAACTGTGCCTTTTGTTTTCTGTTCTTTCTGATCCAGTCATTGCCACAGATTGTATCCCTGATTCCCTAAACTATTGAAGTCTCAGATCTAAAATAAATTGATGAAGCTTGGCTCCTTTTACAATGACCTCTCCATTAATCTGTCATAAACGGTTTTGGCTTGTTTATTGGGAATATTCAGATAATTAAAAAAAACCTTTTATTAGCAGAATGATAATTGCTGGTCTCTTTCAATTCTGGAGCTTGGGAGTTAGACTACAGAATAGATTTGGACCCCTTTGGAGATCTATCTATCTATCTATATATATCTGAAGCTTAAATATATATATATAATATATATAAGTTTAAATGTATATATAAATATATATATATGTGAAGCTTAAAGCTCATCTCCTTTGTGTGAGTCCCTCAAGCTATAACTAATTACCCCCTTTGATCTTATAAATCATTCCTCTTCCTCATTTATCCTTTAGCGTATTTCTAGGTGTAAGTGAGCAAACTTAGGTAATATATAATCTAAGTTTGTACCAAACACTGAAATAATTGGGCAGATTAAAATATGGACTAAAACCATGCAGAGAACTTGCTAAGGATCTTTCTGTTGGACTGAACGAGTTTCACAGAAAAATGAAAGTCTTAGTCTGAAAAACCTTAGGTCCCTGGGAAAGGATCTGGGCAAGAGGAAAGGAAGAATGTTTTTCACACTGCAGCCCTGGGTCATGTGCATGGATGCAGAAGTCCTGTTCCAGCTCTGACATCACCAACTGAAGCCGAACCCGGCCTCTGTACCCTGACACCAAATTAAATCTCAGAGACAGAGTTTTGGGTGAAGTAGAAAAGAATAGCTTTATTGCTTTGCCAGGCCGAGGGGGCCACAGAAGGCCAATGCCCTCAAAACTGTGTGTCCCCCCCTTGGAGAGGGTAGTGAGAAGTTTCATAGTAATGGTTCAAAGAGGGCATGATCAGCTCCTACGTTCTTCTGATTGGCTGGTGGTGAGGTAAGTGGGAGTCGGCATCCTCAACCTTCTGGTTCCAACCCATCTGGGGTCTCCGTGCTTGTGGGCAGCACACAGTTAACTTCTCCCACGGGGGTGGGGGGGTGGTTTCAGTATCTGCAAAACAGCTCAAAGATATTGTTGTGTGTATCCCTTGAGGGGGAACCAGGAACCTGCCCCAAGGCTGCACTATTGTTTCTTTTGACTGTTCCTCCCTTGTCTCTGCATCCGCTCCCTTCCCTAATTAACAGGTGCTTGAATCTGCCCATTGGAACTGAGGGAAGGTCAGGGAGGCTGAACGAAGCTTATCTCCTGTAATCAAGAAATGCGGGATGCAGAAAGGCTTTTGTGCCCAGGAGCCCCACAGGGCCCTGCTTGGTATCACAACTCTGTGAACTTAAGGGAACTTACAACCTCCCTGACTTCCAGTTTCCTCAACTATCAAATGGAGACAGTAATACTAAGCTCCTAGGGTGGATATGATAATTAAATGACACATATAGAATTTAACAGAGCCTGGTTCGAGGCCCTCAGTCAATATAAGCTAATGATAATGAAAATGGTGTTGAGAGTGAGTAGGGGTTGATCTACTGAAGATGGAACAAACTGTGGAGATAAATTCTAGGGCCAAATCCAAGCAAGAATAAAGCCTAACTTGGGAATTAAGGGTCGTGGGGCATTTTCTAAAGTTAACTGATTTCAAATACTTTCAATCCACCACTCTTTTAGTGCTTCACTTGTCTGAAAGCCATGAGGTTTAGGATCTGTTGTCTGATTATTACGCTTTATAACACACTCTCAACAAAGGAGATGAAAGGGAATAAATTATTTTGTAGTATTTCTTTCTCCAAGGTATCAACTGCTGATTTTGAGACACATAATTATTAAAATTATAATTGGCTATTGGCAAGTAGAACATTGGAAGCAAAGAAATGAATTATAAAAGAATGGAAACTCTGTGGATCATTTTTATTCTTCTGAGTCATTGGTGCTACTTAGCGGCCCTCAGAGAAACAAATCAATAACTATTGTTTAGAACTTCCCTCCAGCTTCCAGTGCTTTGGGAGCCTTTTTTCTATCAGTGAGCCGTAATTTCATCAATATGGTATCATTAGCACACCACAGTTAGCAATTAACCTTTATCCAATAAGCTCCTTTATCGCTTTAGGAAAAAAACCATCAGTCCCAGGGAATATACTCAGGTTTCAGTGGTACAGCTAGTTCTATTTAGGAGAGATGAAACAGCTGTTAAAGTTAGAGTCAGAGCTAGAGTAAGCATTGATTTGTAAGAACCAATCTCCTGCTTTTAAGGCATCCCGAGGAACGGAGCGGGTATCCATATCCGTCGTTTTTAATTTTGGTCAGAAGTAAAGTGCTCCCCAATAGGGGCACCGTTATACTCTGGTTTCTTGCAGGGCTCATTAACAACAGCTCCATTTTGGATACCAAAATATGTGTGAGTGTTCCAGTAGTTACGCTCCTGTATAATTACTTCAAATGATCCTCACATCAACACTGGGAGGCAGTGATAATTACGCCCATTCTTCTGATTGGAAAGTAAAGCTCACAAAGGTCAAGTAAACTGCCCTTCCTCCCACAGCTATTAAGTAGTACAAACCCTGGGTCATTCTTACTCATTTTCATGAGTACTTTTGAGCCAAAACATATTCCTGGATCCTTGCCCCAGATCTACCAGTAAATTTCTGGATGACCTTGAAAGTTGCCTCTCTGGTTTTCAGTTTCCTCAGCTGTAAAATCAGCTGTAATAACAGGGAGTTGGTTCAATGGACTCTAAGCTCATTTCTAGATGTGAGATCTATGATTCCAGACGTCTCCAAATTAATTTTGTATCTCAGCAAGAGTACTTTAGTATTAATTTTGTGTGTGTGTGTGTGTGTGTGTGGTACGCGGGCCTCTCACTGTTGTGGCCTAGTATTAATTATTGGTGCAATTACATCATAATGTCCCAGTCATTGTCCTAGAGTTTATTTTGTAAGAGTAATGATGTTTTTAGTAATATGAACACCCTATGCGGCCTTTGTCTTTTACATTTTTGCAGGTTGTTTGTTGGCTCTTTTCTTTAAAATAGTGTCCAGGGTTTACAGATTATACTCATAATAATATTAACCATTAATTTCTTCCTAGATCTAAAAAATTGCTTCTGACATGTATTATAAGTAACCGGAATGATTTAAGTAGTCAGAACAAAATAATTAAGAGATGGATGACAGAGGGATTCATTCCTGCTGTTTACATTAATGTGAATTGGCTGGCATATAAAATGTCATTAGTGAAGGCAAAAAAGATTCCAGAGACAGGTCTACGAATAGTCTATGTATTAGATGAAAACATTCCAAGTAGAGAAAGAAATGTCCCACTTTAATTTGTCATAGACTATATTAAATATAGAAAGACATAAAAGCTTTTGTTAAGATTTTTTTGTTTCATGTACAGGGACAGTTGGTCTCAAAAGATTAAAATTGAATACAATCCAGTAGAGAAACAGTAACTTTTTAAATTCACAAAAACCTTTGCAGAGGGAAAAAGGAGAAAACAACCTATGAAATAAATTTAAAACCCTGGAGAACGATCCTTGGTTTGTCTAGCTCTTGAAGGAGAATCCTGTGGACCTTGCTACTTCATCGTGCTAGAGGTGAGCTCTAAAGGGAGTTAAATTCTCCTCAATTGCATGTTCCACTTACAGCCATGAGGTCTGAAAAGGGTTTAACAGGAATGGAGGAGGGCTGCAACACAATGATTGCTGTGGTTGGCACACATTATTTATTTTTATGTTATTTTATTTACTTGGGGGGAGGGTGCTTTATTTTAAATGAAGGAAATTCCTTGAGTCACTTATTCAAAATTCCGTTATCACTTCTGTTGCAGGTTTTAATAATGACATACATATAGGTTAATGATGCCTTTTTTTTCTACCACTGACATGCCAACATTGTTTTTCCTTGTCTTTCACATCAAATATTATATTATACTCCTGTAGTCATCAAAGTTATTACTATTAGCAGGATTTAAAGTCCTTCTAAAAGCAAATGCAAGCAAGCTTCGTAATTTCAACAATAAATATAGAGAAAAAATAACTATCATGGAATTTAAGATATATAATGGTCCAGTATATATACATACACATACATGGATGTTTATGTATATGCAATTCTTCTTTTAATAAAAATCTATGACCTCAATACATACCACAGTTAAAAGGAGAACCACTGTGACTGAATTGGGAGTAAAGCCTTTTGAACTCCTTCTTCCCTCATTTCTGGTGGAGGTCACTGAGACACCACCCAAGTTTGAAAACAAATGATGTAGTCCATGTCCTTTCCACTTTTTATACATGAGGAAACTGAGGCCCGAACATGTTAAAATACTTGGCCCCATCACAGTCACTCACTCACCCACCTAGACTGGGACCTCACCCCGAGTTCAGCGATAGGATGATGGCAAACCCTTTCTTTCTGAATATCCAAAGTACTGCCTTGTAGTCACCACTGTGCTACTGATTTGGGTCTGTGACCTTGAACACACCCGTTGACCTCACTGGACTGATGTTTTCTTGTCCTAATACAGGAAAGATGATAGGAAATATTAAGACAGGAAAAGGAAGAGCAGATCTTCTACAGGACAGTTTTATTTCTACAAAATGACTTCAGGTGCAGTCCTCCAGACATCACCAAAGGCTTCAACTACAGAAAATGAAATGAAACAAAAGCACTAATACGAACTTCAAAGAAAGCAAACAGTAAGAGAGATCTATCGGTACACTGGGTATCTACAATGGCATATTTCTTAAATACAACATGGAACATTTGCAGTAGAACAATGTGTGTTTCACTACTGCAATCCTTTTCTAAAATTTCCATGGTAGTGCCTCTAACAGGAGAGAAATGGGAATGTATTAGCCCTTCTCTTTTTTTTACTTTATTTATTTATTTTTTATACAGCAGGTTCTTATTAGTTATCAGTTTTATACCTATTGGTGTATACATGTCAATCCCAATCTCCCAGTTCATCCCACCACCAGCACCACTGCCCCTGCCGCTTTCCCCCCTTGGTGTCCACACGTTTGTTCTCTATGTCTTGTCTCTGTTTCTGCCTTGCACACTGGTTCATCTGCAGCATTTTTCTAGACTCCACATATATGCATTAATATACGGTACTTGTCTTCCTCTGTCTGGCTTACTTCCCCCATAGGACAGTCTCTAGGTCCATCCACGTCTCTGCAAATGACCCAGTCTCATTCCTGCTTATTAGCCCTTCTTACTCTAACACCAGCTGAATTTATAAGCTGACTATATTCTCATACTTTATGTATAAATATGTAATCTTTAGCATCTCATTTCTCAATTTTGCCTTTACTTTTGTAAGTAAAATTATGAATTAACTTTAATAAAAAATAATGTGTCTCTACTTAGCTATACTGCTAAGTTTTACAGCAGGACCATAGGGAGGGGAAGAGGAGGAATAAAGACACAGATAATTCTAAAATAACTTTTCATTATATGGTTAAGGATACACATGGAGCCCAGAGGATGGTACAAACATTTTCTCCATGATTCACCTTTCAGATCATGTTAATTTCACCCAAGGTGAGCATAGATGAATCCTTCTTTTCTGTTCTCCTTCGATCCCATGGATTACTATATGCTGATAGGCATTAATAAATATTTTCTGAGGAATTTTAGAATTTTTAAAATTAATATCCTTTTATACGCAAATATTTTTGTCATAAAACTTTTATCATGACCTATATAGACAAATAAACATCTAGAGAAATATAGGTTAGATGCACATTAATACATGAATTCGATTTTGCAAACTATTATATGTTCTTTAAAAAGTTTTGTCTATTGTTAATAAGTAGAAAAATATACAGTGTAAATGCATACACAAAAACTTAAGTAATGATTACATATTAAGAGCAAGACTTTTGCACAAAGAAATATATTTCTACTTGGTTGAATCAGAGAGTAAAAGGAAAAAAAAGAGGCCGGTGGGGTTAAAATGTGCTGAAGGTGGCTTCTGCTAGTTCTTAAGAGTGAGTTGTACACATACCTTCACATCTCTTCCAAGCTCCTCATTCAATGACATCATGCTGGTAGTTTGAATCAGCCTAGGTGGGAGGATTTACACCGCAGGATTCAGCAAACATTCCAAATCAGGATTTGTTCAACCAATTCTGGAGCACTGATCGTTAAATAGTAATCAACACATCACTGTCTAAGACCCTGAAGAACCTAAAGAGGACCTTCACAAGCCTTCATCTGTTATCAAGACTCCTTAATTTATATCATGTACAGATTGTCTTACTTCACTACTTTTCTTTCCTTCCAGTTGTTTGGGTTTACACATTTAGATGTATTTGCAGCAAATTTAATAGCTAATATGCTGCCTTAAAAATTGTATTGTGCTATATTAAATACCAGAATGTTCCAAGAAAACTATAGTCATATTATACAGGTTAGGAGAAAGTAAATAATAAATACTTGCATAAAGATGAGAATTGAGTTGCAGTAACATCAGCAAGATGGCTGAGTAGGAAGCCCTGGACCCTCCTTTCTCCCATAAACACAATTCAGCAATAGCTTATGGACAGATTTCCTTGGTGAGAAATCAGAAAATGTAAATTGTGACAACAGTAACATAAAGTGTGTGTGTTGGGGGGAGGAGTCATTAAAGTTTAGAAGTTTTGCATGTGATTGAACTTAAGTTGTTATCAGCTTAAAATAAACTGTAATAGCTATGAGATATTTTATATAAGCCCCCCCATACACATACAAAATACCTATATAGAAGTTGCAGAAAAGAAAAAAGAATCAAAACATATCAATACAAAAAAATGACAAAACCAAAAAGAAGACAACAAGAGGAGAGACAGAAAAAAAGAACAACAAGACTAACAGAAAACAACTAACAAAATGGCAATTGTATATCCTTTCCTATCAATAACTACTTTAAAGTAAATGAGTTAAAAGTTCCATCAAAATATATAGAGTGGCTGAATGGCTAAAAAAATAAGACCCAAGAATATGCGGACTACGAGAACATCACTTTAGATTTAAGGACACACACTAACTGACAGTGAAGGCATGAAAAAAGATATTCCATGCAAATGGTAACCAAAAGAGTGTGTAGGTGGCTATACTTATATCAGACAAAGGAGACTTTAAGTTAAAAACTGTTGCAAGAGACAAAGAAGGACATTTTATAATGATAAAAGTGTCAATCCACCAGGAAGCCATAACAATTATAAACGTAAATGCATCTAACATAAGAACATCTAAATATATAAAGCAAATGCTGATGGAACTGAAGGGAGAAATAGAGAGCAATAAAATAATAATAGACTTCAATACCCCACTTTCAATAATGAACAGAACACCCAGAACAGGAAACAGAGGACTCAAATGACACTATAGACCAAATGAACCTAACAGACATGTACAGATGTACAGAACATCCCACCCAGCAGCAGGGGAGTACACATTCTTCTTAAGTGCACCTGGATCTTTCTCCAGGATAGATCACATATTAGGTCACAAAACAAGTCTTAACAAATTTAAAAAGGTTGAAATCATACTAAGTATGTTTTCTGACCATAACGGTATGAAACTAGAAATCAGTAACAGAAGGACCATTGGAAAATTCACAAATATGTAGAAATTAAACAATGCACTGTTGAACAGCCATTCGATCGAAGAAGAAATCAAAAGGAAATTAGAAAATACCTTGAGACAAACAAAAACAAAAGCACAACATACCAAAACTTGTGTGACGCAGCAAAAGCAGTACTAAGAGGGAAGTTCAAATGCCTGCATTAAAAAAGAGGAATGATCTCAAATAAACAACCTAACTTTACAACTCAAGGAACTAGGAAAAGAACAAACTAGGTCCAAAGTAAAAGGAAAGAAATAACAAAGATTAGAGCAGAAATAAATAAAATAGAAAAACAATAGAAAAAAAACAATGAAATTGAGTTTTAAGTAAACAAAATTGACAAACCCTGAGTTAGACTAAGAAAAAAAGAGAAGACTCAAATAAATAAAATTGGTAATAAAAGAAGAGACATTACAACCAACCCAAAAAGAAAAGGTGTAAGAGACTACTATGAACAATTGTATACCAACAAACTGGATAACCCAGAAAAAAATGGATAAATTCTTAGAAACATACAACCTACCAAGACAAAATCATAAAGAAATAGAAAGACTGAACTTACTTATAACTAGTAGGAGATTGAATCAGTAATCAAAAACCTGCCAACAAAGAAAAGCCCAGGACCAGATAGTTTCACTGGTGAATTCTACCAAACATTTAAAGAAAAACTAACACCAGTTCTTCTCAAACTCGTTCAGAAATATGAAGAAGAGGGAACACTTCCAAACTCATTTTATGAGGCTAGCATTACCCGCAAGCCAGACAAAGACACCACAAGAAAAGAGAACTACAGGTCATCCTTGATGAATAGATAGATAGATACAGATGCAATAATCCTTAACAAAATAGTAGCAAACTAAATTTAACAGCATATTAAAAAGATCATACACCATGACCAAGAGGGATTTATCCCTGGGATCCAAGGATGTTTCAACCTATGAAAGTCAATTAATATGCTATACCACATTAACAGAATAAAGCATATGATTGTGTCAATAGATGCAGAAAACACATTTGACAAAATTCAACACCCTTTTATGATAAAACTGCTCAAAAAACAACAAAGAAATTACCTCAACATAATAAAGACCATAAATGAAAAGTCCACAGCTAACATTATACTCCACAGTAAAAGACAGAAAGTTTTTTCTCTAAGATCAAGAAGGCAAGTATATCTACTCTACAGGTACCACAGCAATTAGGCAAAAAAAAAAAGAAAGGAAGGAAGGAAGGGAGGGAGGGAGGGAGGGAGGGAGGGAGGGAAGGGAAGGAATCCAAATTGGAAAGGAAGAAGTAAAATTGTTCCTGTTTGTAGACAGCATGATCTTATGTATAGAAAACCCTAAAGGCTCCATAAGAAAAAGCTATTAGAAGTAATAAATGAATTCAGTAGAGTTACAGGATCCAAAATCAACATACAAAACTCGGTTGTGTTTCTGTACACTAACAACGAACTATCTGAAAAGGAACTTAGGAAAACAATCCCATTTACAATAGTGGAACCTTATATTACTTATAGTTCATGTTTTATTTTTTTAGTGGCTGTTCTGGGATTTCCAATATACATCCTTAAGTTATCAGAGGCTGCTTTCAAATACTATGCAACTTTGCATACAGTGTAACAACTTATAATGGTATACTTTTTCTTTCCTCCCTCAAATCTTTGTGCTATCTTTGTTATACATGTTACTTCTATATATGTTATAAACTCCACAGTGCATAATACATTGCTACTACTTTTGCTTTAGACAATTATCTTTTAAAATGGTTAAAAGTAAAGAAACGTGTCTTCTATATTTATCTTCCTTTTTACCATATCTAGATATCTTTACTTCTTTGTGTAGAACCACATTTCCATCTGGTATCATATTCCTTCAAACTAGAAAGCTTCCTTAAACATCCCTTGCAGTGCAAGTCTTTGGCAATGAATTCTCGTAGCTTTTGTTTGTCTGAAGAAGTCTTTATTTTATTCATTTTAAAAAGATATATTCATTGGGTAGAGAATCTGGGTTGACAATTTTTTTCTTTAAATACTCTGAAGATGTCACTCTACCATTTTCTGGTTTGCATAGTTTCTGAAGGGAATTCTGCTGATACGTATGTTTCACTCTCACTGCCTTCAAGATTTCCTCTCTATCCTTGATTTTCAGCATTTTTACTGTGACATGTTCTGGTTCTGGTGGGTTTTGTTTGTTTGTTTTTAAATTCTCTGGAATACTTGGATCTGTTTGTTTTCTTTCATTAAATTTGGAAAATTCTGTGAATTCCTTTCGACAACACGTGGAAACCAGCAAGAGAACCTTGAATTGCAATGGATTGAAACAAAGTAGAAGTTTGTTTCTCTCTCATAGAAACAGTCAGAATGTAGGCAGTCCAGAACTTTCACAGCAGGTGGATCATCATCAAGGGCCAAATTATTTTTATTTTTTGTTTTACAACATTTTTACGGTGCCTTAGGGTCTAACATGGGTGCCTGAGCCTCAGTCATTATTTCAGCATTCCAGCCAGCAGAAAAAAGAAAAAAAAAATGGGAGGAGGGAAAAGAATGTCCCCTCCCTTTAAAGACACCTAAGAAACTTCTTGGAAGTCTCATCTGATAATTCTGCTTATGTCTCTTGGCTAGAACTTAGTCACATTGCCCACACTGAACACAAGGAAGACTGAGAAATATACTTTTTATTCTGGATGGCCATCTAGCCAACTAAAACTCAAGAGGTCTCTAAGAAAATAATAAGGAATATATAGTAAGGTAGGAGGCGGGTAGCAGTCTTTTCCACAGCTGTGCATGAAAGCCATGTCCTTAGCCTTTAAAAACTACAGATAGCTGGTGTTTCAATTACCTATTGCTGTGTAACGACCACTCCAAAACATAGTGGTTAAAAATAACAATATTATCTTATTTCTCATAATTCTGTGCTTGGCTAGGCTCAGTTGGACGGTTTTCCTCATCTACATGGTGTCTGCTGAGGATCACACATGAGGCTGATTTCAGAGGAGAGCTTGGCCAGCACTGGAATATAAAAGACAGCTTTGCCCATGTGTCTGCGGTCTTGGTAGGGAAAACTGGGATGTCCACAAGGCTGCAATATCTCCTTCTTTCTCCATCAGGAGAGCCAGGTCTCTCTACATGGTGGTGAAAAAGGCTCTAAGAAAGTAGGTATAAGATGCCAAGTGTCTGAAAGCCTAGGTCCAGAGCTGTCATGATGGTACTTCTATCGTATTCTATTGGTCAAAGCAAGTTACAAGATTATCCCAGATACAAGAGCAGGAGAAAGAGACTCGGCCTTTGTATCGTAGGTGAGGCAAGTGCACAGAATGAGAGGACGAATTGCTGGTGGCCATCTTTGGACTCAGATCACTACTTCACTTAGAGATTCTCCATAGGCTAGGAGTTTGCTGAAGTTGTCTGTTCTTAGAATGAAAGGAAGAGAGGAAACTCATAGGTGGTTGGGTTTATGCACAAGAGTAAGAATCACTGGCTCACTCTGGTATCACTGCCAGAATCCCAGCAGACAAGATCTTGGAAGCGGCACAAAGAAGTACACATAATTTCTACATAGAGAAGCTCCTAAAGCAACGAAATTACTCTCAGACAGTGTTGTCAGCAGTTTAGACTGGTATAACCTTTCTAGGTAATAGAAAGGTTAGAAAACTGTGTGTCCCATTGACTCAGTAATCCCAATTTTAAAGACTCTATCTTAAGCACATATTTTAACAAGTGTGAACAAAGATGTGTAATGCAGTGTTTTGTATATGGATGCAAACCTGGAAATAATTGAATATTTATTAGAAAGGGGAGATTTATTTAGAGGGTTAATGGAATACACTGCAGTTTTAAAAAATAAGAAAGTGTGAAAGGTCTTCACCATATCTGAAGTAAAAGCAGCCTAAAAAGGAGACTATAAAATTGTATGTGTATAAATTGTATATAATTTCATTTTCTTTTGCAAAATTATGCATAAGAAAATGTCTGGAAAAATATACATTAACAGTGGTCATATTACGGTTTCTATTACTTTTTCTCAGTTGTATTTTCTAAACAAAAATTTTTTTACGATAAACAAGCATTATTAATGTACTAAAATAATATTATATACAATATTAAATACTAAAGCAGCTGCATAGTGTCCACTTGGCTTGGTTTTTGTTTTCCAAACATAACCATGTGAGTAACTTTATGTGGGTTCTTTTTGTTCTTCCCAAGGAACAGAGAATTATATTCAAACATTCCCTTTCTGTACATAATTTTAATTTGTGAGCCCTGCCATCTGTGTGAGGCTTGTTGCATCACTCCTTACTAGAGGTTATTGTTCAGGCTTTCCCACTTTGGAATAATTACAACAGAATAACCTTGAAGTTATCACCTCTAATAGCAAAAGAAAGCAAGGTCCTGGGAACCTGAATATCTTCTAAACCAGCATAGAAAGCCAGAGAATCAGAAGGAATGAGAACCAGGGTGTAAAGATTTATTAGGCTAAAACATCATTTCAAAAGGTCAAAATTCCACATTATTTCATTAGGTTTGAAGTAACTCATGAAGGCCTTCCCACTTATCACGTGCCCAGTTTAGGAAGGTTGTTAAATGAAATAGGAGGCATGTCCCCTGGAGAAAGAGAGAGAGAGAGAGAGAGAGAAAGGGAGAACACAGACACAGAAGAAAGCCACCAGGAGCCCTTACAAAGCAACCCACCCACAGACACTGACACGAGGGTCCCAAGCAAGCAGAGTTTACAGAGAGCTCATTTGTAATCTTCCAGACTCAATCCAATTTCTGATCTTCTTAAAATTCTCTCTAACCTCTGCAAATCGAACATCATCATTGTTATACTCCTGTCTTCTTAATGTAAGGGCTGGCTATCTATTTGATACCATCTAAATATTACTTTGAATCTGAATTGGTATCTTCAATATTCTGCTTTGGGTTGTTACATTTTTTTCAGTTTTATTATAAAATCACTTCATATTAAAATTTACATAAGTAACATTCAAATATATTTTCATCAAAATGCAAAATAATAAAGGTTAACATTGTTGAGCTTACTCTATGTCAGGCATTTAAAAAATTTTTACATGTACTTCTTCAATTCTTGAAACAACTCTATGAGGTAGCTTATGTTATTATCTTCATTTTGCTTAAGGAAAGCAGGGTACACAGAGGTGAAGTAATTTGCCCAGAATGTCTCCAGAGCTAGAACTCTTAACCTCTATATTATACTATTTCTCATTAATATAAGATAACATGGAATAAAAATGGGAATGGTACCTGCACAATTATGTGAGACAGCCCTGCCTCTGTTACTCTCTGGTCATTTGTCTTTCCAGAGATTTATCTATTCATTTGCATGTTCATTTACATGTATGAGTACCAAGTATGAGTCTCACTCCATAAACTATGCATGTACAATGTAATTTTTCTATAACTGAACTTAATTGGTCTAATTTTTCTTACGGCACAAACGTATTCTTTTTTAATTCCATGTCTTCTTGACACTTTTTCCTGGATTGTCTGTAGGTTCTTCAGGGAATGCCAGGTACTACATTATGGGGAAGCATCGGGGGTCTCCATCCTGAGACATCCATAGTTCCATCTGATCCTTATTCAGAAGGATCACTGTCAGTGACAGAGAGGCCTCTCCAGATCTGTGTCTTTCTTAGCTATACCTGCATCCCGCAAAAGCAGATTTAAAATTATCCCACTGTTCCCAAACTCCCCTTGGGCTGCAGTAGGAAACCAGGTGGGGCTGCAGAAGGCCCTTCACCACCCAAGCACTGCTCCTCAAGTGCTTCTGAATCCTCTTGCAGCAGGGGGAGTTCTGGGGCCTTGTCTTAGAACCCTTACCTGGAAAGGTCCATGGAGAGCAGTCCAGGGTCACTGGCACTGGATTCCTCAAATGTTGCTAGAGCTTCTATTATTTCTCTTCTCCTCTCCCCTTCCTCTCTGGCATGGTGAGAGGCTCTGTCTCAATGGATATGTAACTCGTTTACCTTATTTCTTTGATGCTTTTATTCTCCCACTTCAGGGAAAAAAATTGCTCTGATTGTATTTTTCCAAATCCTCGAAACTCAAAAGCCAAGATTTAGAAAACAGTTATAAGGTTTCACTATTATATGTGAGGACCGTGATAGGATTCTTTTATGTAATCTTTATCAAGCTATGGTGGCATCCTTTTACTATCTATTGGGACTTCTACTATTATCAAGAATGGGAGTTGAATTATATCAAATGCTTTCTAAGCATCTATTGAGATAACCATATATTTTTCCTTATATACATTCTAAAGTAGTAAATCACATTAATAGATAAGCATATATTCAGTCTTCTGCATTTCTGAGAAAAGGTCTCCTTTGTCCTGAATTATCAGCCTTTTTCATGTGCTGGTGGCTCGAGTCACTGAGATTTTGAAAACCCGTGATTGAGTTTGAGCATTTTGTAGGCGCCTGGCTCTGATCAAGTCACTTAATGTTCATTAACTTTAGTTCCCTCAAGTGCAATATAAGTACTTCCATCCTAGTCACAAAGTAGGTGTTAGGATTAGGTAAAATTGTAAAATTCTTATACAGTAAAAAAAAAAAGAAAAAAAATGTTGTACAGATATCATTTATTACTTCAGGTATTCAAGAGAACTGAGTGATTATACTTGTATCCTTACCTAGCATGCCGTTGATGAGGATGCACTAGTGCATTGAATTACCACTTCGTGCAGCTCTCCTTTTTTCTAGTGGCAGTGGCTCCACGCACCAAATGGGTTAGGAGCCCAAGGCACACAGGATGATAAGTTAATTTTCCCTAAGTCTGCATCAATGTTAGAAATGCTGTCATGGCTTTGTGTGAGGGTCCAGGGATACCGACCAATAGTTCTTGGTTAGTAGCTGGAGCTACTTCTTCAAGAATAATGACCGTATTTTGATGGGTAGAAAGAAAATGGCCCGTGGGATGATATTTTGAACGTTGACCACTAGATGGCATTATGAGCCTATCAGAATTGTTTTAATGAGGCATTTATTCACCAGTTAAATACTAATTAGTTAAAGAAAGATATTAGTAAATGGAAGTTAGTGATAATAACAGCACGATCTTTGAGAAAGCTGTTTGTCCTCCTTGTCTGAATATCAGCTAAAGGTAGCAATAATATCTAGAGACAACGTTATTTAGCCCTCATTTCAAAACAATCACCTCCATAAGGAAAATAATTACACTAAAGCAAATGGAAAGGATACACTCTTAGAAACAAAAAGTCAGTGAGAAATTCTATCAAAAAAAAACCAAACATATTTTTGTTCTCAACTGAATTGCCTAAACACTTTGTGAGATAAATGAATTCCAAAAGAGTTTAGATAACTTGGCTTCAAAAGGAAGTGGGTAGGATGACAATGAGGAAATAATTTTAGGTTTAACTCAGAGAGGGCTGCTTCTCCTGTCATCTCTTTGGGGTTGCTTTTGGCAACGGAACACTTAGATGGATGGAATTTAGGTAGTAATAAGAACAAATATTCGAATGATTATTAATTCTTATTTTAATTCATATTAACTATCATGACAGGAAGTAACTGAACTTAAAGCTAGGACTTCTTTGTTGGGGACACTCATAGTAGCATTTACTGACGCTAAACAAACACTGGATTTTCTGGTTTATTCTGCTTTCCTATCATCTCATTTATCCCCTCCATGCATCTCCACTTCCTCCAGTACACCTTCACAGGTTTCCCCAGCTATCAGAAAGTAGAGTTCCTATGGACCCTTTCACGAGCCACGATGCTGTAAAGCAAAGAAGCAACTACCTTTGGACACATCTTGCTAATGGAGGCACAAAATAAATGGAGATAAAGCACAGATGCTCACAGACACAGTTCAAAGCTATGGCGGCCGCTTGCTGAGATCCTGAGTGTGGTTCTGGGGAAGGAGCTTGACGGGGCCATTCTCCCTATTCTGGGTGCACAGATGCCTCTACTAAGTCTCAATGCAAAACAAACGCTGGGGTCTTCCCTGGTGGCGCAGTAGTTGAGAATCCGCCTGCCAATGCAGGGGACACGTAGGTTCGATCCTTGGTCCAGGAAGATCCCACGTGCCACAGAGCAACTAAGCCCGTGCGCCACAACTACTGAGCCCGCACGACACAACTACTGAAGCCCACGCGCCTAGAGCCCATGCTCCGCAACAAGAGAAGCCACCGCAATAAGAGCCCTGAAATTATTCTGGAATTTCAGGGGGTTTTGTTTGTTTTTTTGTTTTTGTTTTTTAAGTACAGCCCACAACGAAGAGTAGCCCCCGCTTGCCACAAGTAGAGAAAGCCCACAGTAGAGAAAGCCCAGCAAGGAAGACCCAATGCAGCCAAAAATTTAAAAAAATTAATTAAAAAAAACCCCAAAAAGCAAACGCTGAATGCTATTTTTGCTTTTTACCTTTTATCATAAAAGCGAAAATCCTCTTCAGATTTCTTTGTTAGATAAAATAGGTACTAATGCAGGTTTTTCGTAAAAGCAAAGTGGCTTAGAGAGAACTTTTGAAAATTGGAGGATACCTGCACTCACTCTCATAGTATTTTAAAGAACGAAACACCTCTCTCTCTCTTTAATCTCTTGAGAAAGAAAGAACACTCCCAAGTTGGCAGCTCACACTGCTCAGAGTGAAATACAGTGGTCTGTGGGTGCCGGAATCATGCCTGGAAATACTGTCCCCAATACACACATGTATAACATCAGCTGTAAGTACAGCTTGTGTCTGGTCCTCAGTCCTACTTGGAATGTTTGAGATGATTGCCTACTAGGGATCTCTTTACAACTATGAAATAGTAGACTTTTCATCAACAATTATTTCATAATTTATATACATAGATAGGCTTGATAAGGAAGAGACCAATTTCTAATGGCCAGGGAGTTTTAGGAAAGAAGAAGAAGAAATACTCCCAAAGACTTACTAGTGCATAGTAATCCAATATCTAGAGCTGAGATCTGACAGAAAAGTTCATAGATGTCAAGGATTCTAAGAAAATATGTTTACACAGTTTTCTTGGGTCACATTTTTGGCTTCAAACTTTATTTCACGGTTTTCAGGAATTCTGTCTTCACAGTGAATCAGTAAATGGTCAACATTTAAGACACGCCACTCTTCTGAAATCAATCAAAGTTCAAGTAGAACATTCTTAGTCAAGTGTTGAGTCATGCTGACTAAGAGGCAATGGTGCAGGGAGGTGGGAGAGAGGATTGAGGCCCTCACAGAAGTCACTTGATTAACAATAGCTTCATTCTAGGACTGGAGAGCTCTCTAGGTCCAGGAGTCAGAGTTCCTAACCAATGGGAGAGACAGAAGGTTGAACAGCCCCCTTTATTTCAGTGGGAGAAAAATCTCTGGAATGTTATTTGCATAACTGTGACCTCAATTCAATACAACATGTCCAAGCAGGTAAGACAGAATCCACTATACTGGAGGTCGAAGTCTCAAGGGTATACTTTTAACATTTCCATTACAGAAATTCTTATCATGGAATAATGTTCTCATCTACACAAGGTGAGACTATAAGGTAATGTGATTCATTTAACAAAAACAACAAGCATAACAGAATGCATGCAATGAGATGAATGTGGGCTCTTGTCTTTGGAGAATAGATTTGAATTTTGGAAACAGCCAAAATGTCAGTAGCTTGGAGGTAGGGCAAGGGAGAACTCTTAAAAAGCTGAATAATTGGGAAGATTGAAGCTGCAGTGCGCAATCTCTTTTTTCAAACAGGAGCTTCTTTTGGTTTTCACAAAGACCTTCCCTGCCTGAGGTAAGGTAGCTTGAGACAGCTGTTATTTGTGATATGGTCATGTGTGGACATTGCATGAGAAAGAATGCACAACTTGGAGAGTCAACTTGATAGACCTTGAAAAGACTTAATACATGATAATTGCATAGACTAATTGAGGATGTCTATATCTAAAGAACTGAGATTTTGAGTCACGTGCGTTATAAGGAATTCCAAGGATCCACTGAATTTATCCTATTTATTCTGGAATTTCAGTTTTCTTTGTTTGTTTGTTTTTGTTTTTATTAGTACAGCCCAATAGTCTAGGTATATGTTCTGAGATTGTTTCTTAATGTGAAATTTGCCTTATTCTTTGCATTTAGGATAATTGGATTTGGCTTATAAGAAACATGAGAAAAGAAGATTTACAAGCAACCTATGCTAGATCTAAGATCTTCTACAGAGAATTGACTTAATGTGGTCTCTATCTTCTCCACTGACAGAATCCCATGATTTGGACTAGCGCACAATGAAAGAATTGGATTAGATGTAAAAGGTTTCTAGAAAAAACTCTGAGTCTTCCGCCCTGATGATCTATGAGTAGGAAATGTGATAATATAGCAGCCTACCCAGAGAGCTTTATTCCATGCTGCCTATTTTCAGAAGGAATAATGACTTCCCAACTGGAGAGTCACCATGTTCATCACTTACAGAGGCTGGGTACTTGGCAATCTCGACCAAAATATTAGCTAAGGATACCTGGATAATAAAGGAAAGCCTTCCTTATTGATATTTGCAAATTACAACAAGTCTTGATGTGGCTTTGAGTTATATATCACCTATATGATCTATTGTAATTAGCTATATATATGACATATAACTGTACATATGACACCTGTGCACACGACAGATATGTGTAGATGTATATTACCTATATGAAAGAATATTTGGAAAATTTTCTTTTCAAGAAAGTATTTCTGTAGATTTGGAGACAATTTTCTTGCTCCACAATTGTGTATTTCTCCTCTTATTCAAAATACTCTTCCATGTAAGAAAGTGACCAAGGGGACTTCCCTGGCGGTCCAGTGGTTAAGACTGTGTGCTTTCACGGCAGGGGGTGCGGGTTCTATCCCTAGTCAGGGAATTAAGATCCTGCATGCCGCGCAAACGCGGCCAACAAAGAAAAGAAGAAGAAAAAAAGAAAGTGACTAAAATGCAATTGTCTTCCTCATCAAAGGAAATTAGATTATTTATATTATAAGTCTCCCTCTCTCTACCAAGTCAAACAATATTAGCCTCCCGTTTCATCCTAAAACAAAAAGGCTTCAGGAGCAGGGGTGAAGGGGCCACAGGAAAGAGGTACACTGGAAAGAACCCTGAAATGTGGGACCCATTTCCACCTTTGCCCTGGAGCAGCTGTGTGCCTTTGGGCAAATCATGTGACCTCTTAGGGCTTCAGCTTCCTGGTCTGTAGAATGTAGAGTTGAACCAGAGAGTTTCTTAGGCGTGTGTGCACAGAAGAATCACGTGTGTCTACCCAGTGTGCACAGAAGAATCACCTACAGTCTTCGAAAGAGATGAGTTCCTTGAAATGGGTAATGGTGTTTTTTTTTTGTTTTTTTTTTTTTTTTTTGCGGTACGCGGGCCTCTCACTGTTGTGGCCTCTCTCGTTGCGGAGCACAGGCTCCGGACGCGCAGGCTCAGCGGCCATGGCCCACGGGCCCAGCCGCTCCGCGGCACGTGGGATCCTCCCGGACCAGGGCACGAACCCGCGTCCCCTGCATCGGCAGGAGGACTCTCAACCACTGCGCCACCAGGGAAGCCCGGTAATGGTGTTTTAAACCCAGAGCTTACCACAGGATGTGACACGTAGTTAAGGTTGCCAGATTTAGCAAATAAAAACACAGGATGTTCAGTTAAATTTGGATTTCAAATAAATGATAAATACATTTTTAACATGAGTATGTCCCAAATATTTATCTGACAACCTGACACATAAAGGAAGTCAAAGTTTGTTCATGTGATGAACTTACATCACCAAGCCTCTACTGGTGGGAATTTTAGATAAAGAATGGGAAGTGGTAGGGGATGTGTGTTTCAGTAGTTTTTCGGTCATACCACATGGGGAGTCTCTTGCTTTTTTTTTTCAAGCTTTATCAGCCTTGATTGGAGTACTTTTTCAACCTTCGACAAGAACTATGTCAACTGAAATGCTTTAGGCTGTGAGTAAAGTATACCTCAATTAAAATAGTTCAAACAATAAGGGAATTTATGGATTGACTTAACAAGAGGTCTGGAGCTGAGATGAAGCCATCAAGGACCCAGGTGTTTCCATCTTCTTTCTGCTGGGACATCCTAGGTGTGTTGGCTTTCATCTTCAGGACATTAGAGGGGAAAAGGAAAAACAGTATATATATATATATATATTTTTGGCCATGCCATGTGGTTTGTGGGACCTTAGTTCCCCGACCAGGGATCAAACCCATGCCCCCTGCAGTGGAAACAGGTGGAGTCCTAACTACTGGACTGCCAGGGAAGTCCCTATACATGTACCTTTTTAACTGAAGGGAAAGGAAAACATTTCTAAGGGCTTTCTATCTCCAGAATACTTCCCGTTCAAACACATTGGCCAGAATTGGGTCACACGCCCGTGCACTAGCCCAAAGGGAGGCTGGAATGCAAATTTCAGATGCTTTCACTCTTCCTGGTAGGAGGCAGTTTCTGTAAGTAATGAAGGAAATGGTTGGAAATAAATATTGTGGAGGCAACTGAGTGTCATCCCTAACCATCACATCTGGGATAAGCCTCTTCTTTTTTTTTAAGCCTTTTCTTTTCAATGACTCCGACACACTGATGGATTCTTGCCTGGTGGACCAGTCTGAAGGAGTGGGGAATGCCTCACAGTTTTAGGTGTTGTTCTTTTGAAGGCCTTTATGCATTAAACCCTGACCCCAAACAAAGACACATTTATGTTGGTCCCAACGTAGCCCTTTAAATGTGTTCTCCTTTAGCCAGAATGATTAGAACTTCAAATTTCACAATCACTTTCCTTTTTGCCCAGAAAAATATTTTTTTAAACTTGAAGAATACTTTTTCTTTTACCCATTATTCACTTCAATTTTTCATGCCAAGCTTATGGCACAATATCCCGCTGAGTATACACACAACAGTCTTCGAAATGGCAGAATCCTCATTTCAGAGGAGACTTTCTTTCGGTTGGATTTCATCCAAATGTACTTTCATTCTTAAGTATGCTATTAGAAGGAAGGTAAAACAGATAATGATTTTCTTTTGATGCTCAAGATTGCCCAAGATTTTTAAAGCGCTCTGCACACTGATTTTAACCTCTCATCACTTCGATCAGGTGAAGCAGGCCAACGTGCAGTGTTTCAGTGTGGGGAATACTTAACTAGTCTCAAGACCTGCAAAAGAGGTTTGGCCCTGATTTGCACACAATGTTATATACTTTTGTTCACCATGTAAATGGGGCCTGTAACTGGGGTAAATTCTTTCACAATGTTGCTAAAGCACAGATATTAAAGTGCATTTTCTCAAAGCTTACATAAAATTCCAAGTGGTGTACAAAATAAGTTTTAAATGCTACATATGGAGAAAAGAGAAGAGAAAGAAAATTAGTATTTAATGAATAGCTTTGCTATTCAAGACATGATGCTTAAATGTCTGACATCTTTACATTTATATAATCTTGAAAACAACTTTTTGAGTTATTTTACAGGCTATTGATTCATCCAAGGTTATACAATCTAATGAACATCAGAGACAGAATGAGAATTACTGCCAAAGACTATTCCTGCAAAGGAAGCGATGTGGAGTTTTTACAAACACACACTTGATAAGGTAGTTTTTTCTTAGTCTTTGCCTGTTTATTAAAATAGAATTTCTGTTTAGGGTTGAGTTGCAGAACAAGCTTTAAATCCAAAACAGCACTCTCATGATCATTAGCAGGATATCCAATCAGAGATATTTTCTTCAGAAAGATTTGTACATTTTCTCCTGCCCACTGGTAAGGATAGGCACGTCCTCTGGAACTCAATGCATTACACATTCCAAGCATAGCAAATCAATCATTAATTATTCTCAGGAAGAGTGTTCAAAGTTCTCTTCCTTCTTTGGGTGATATGATACAACATGAAAAACAAAACAAAAACCCTGGGTACTTAGTCCTTAGGTAGTACCTGATCAAATACCCCGTTTGTTACAGATCCTTCAACTTCTACACTGTTCCATCACTTCCCAAGATAAAAAGGGGGGTAGGGGCTTCCCTGGTGGCGCAGTGGTTGAGAGTCCGCCTGCAGATGCAGGGGACACGGGTTTGTGCCCCGGTCTGGGAAGATCCCACATGCCGCGGAGCGGCTGCGCCCGTGAGCCATGGCTGCCAAGCCTGCGCGTCCGGAGCCTGTGCTCCGCAACGGGAGAGGCCACAACAGTGAGAGGCCCGCGTACAGCAAAAAAAAAAAAAAAAAAAAAAGGCGGGGGGGAAGACTATGGATTTCTGTACTGAGGGAACTTTTCTGAGCTAACTAAGTAAATCTGAATTGTAGCACAAAATAGCAGTGTTAAAATCTTGAGCTGTATGTTAGTTCTTCAAAAAGGCTTTGAGGTATGCATGAGTTTATAGTGACTGCGAAAAGTTGTTGGGCTGGTTTTTTTTCAGAGAGAGCAGCCACTGGGGTACATTTTTGTCCTTTTGGGCCTGGCAGGCTGGGAGCAGAATACAGACAAAGGCACTGGGGCATATGGGCCTGTTATGGCCTGGAATTCGGGCTCTCCGGGTGGTAACTGAATGGGTATGCCAGGGTGTGTAGGGACTGGACTGATCCTCCCAGAACTGAGAGAAGGGCCCTTGGGATGTGGAAGCAACGCAAGTGTTGGACATGGCACTGGTGCGGGAGAGGGGTCACGCAGTGGGTGTGAGATTGGGTGTGCTGGCCTGGGGTCACCCTTCGGGCAGGGCGTGGTGAAGCTTGTTGGGCCCTGGCTGTTGGCTGAGAAGCTGGATGCCAAGGGCTGGGAGAACTGAAAGGCCCGTGAAGGTATGAATGCCATCAGCCTCAGCCCTGGGAGAGACGGAAGAGTCCAAGGTGAGTCCTGCGGCGAGGCAATGAGGGGGCAGGTCTGGGGCTCCCATTCAGGAATACATGGTCAGCTGCAGCCACTCCTGGCTGTCCACCTGGATTTGTCCGGTGCCACGTCTGTCAAGAGGTTTGAAGGCACAGAAATCTGACGAGTCTGACCAGACAGCTGATGAAGCTGTCAACATCCGTGTTCCCTCCCCCATCTGAGTAGCGTCCGATGATCCTGTCGTAGAGATGCTCATTCAGGCGGAACCCTGCTGCCTCAAAGGTTCCTGGGGAGTTCACCGCTGCCCATGGTCCCTGAACGGTCAACGTCAAACTGTTTGCCACATTTTGATGTTGCTCCACAAGCACTAGAATTCCTCGAAGCCCAGCTTGCTGGTCGTGTCACTACCACGGTCACCATGATGCAACAGGATTCAATGCTAAAACCGTCAGTCTTCAGACCGGGAGGTCGGGTCACGACTTGGTTGAGAATGTTCGTGAATTCTGTGGCACTGACTCTCTAGCCAGCTGGGCAAAGACTCTCCGGCACTGCCGGACCTCCTCACTCTGATTGGCCCGGATGATGGCGTAACGGGTGCGTGGGGCGGGGCTCTGGGTGTAACGCGCAGGCGCCTCACGGGCGACGCTAGTAACCCGGCCGGGAAAAGCCGACCGCGCTGCGGCTGGCCGTTCCGCCAGCACCGCTGCATTTGGCCCTGCTGTCCTCTGTACCACCCTCCCCACCCCAGCCACCGTCTCCCCCTGACTCCAACAAGGGTGCCCCCTTCTTCCCCCTTCCCCCTCCCGCTCCTTCAAGAACGAGTTAACCAGGACCGTGGCTGTGACTCAAGATTACGCCTCAATCACACGCTCGCCGGTCTGCTCACCTGTGCGGCCTCCCTAGCGTTGGACTTCGGGGGAAGGCTGCTTGAGAAAACTCTAGAAAATTAAGCAACAAACTCCAGTTATCTCCAGAAAAAAGAAGAAAGGAAAACTTCAAAGGTAAAAAAAATTAAGCCAGTAAAAAATTTGCTGCCTAAAGGTTCTTTTACGAGGCCTGTGGGTTTTCATCTTTGCGTATGCCAATAACTTAGACATAGTGTTTAATTTGCTGCTTTATGGTAGAAAATTCCTTGATTCAACAATGATTTGTTCAATAATAACTTCTTCAACAGCTTTGTGGTGAATACCAGACGTGGATATGGGGGCAGAATAAACTGTAAACTGGGGTAAAAGACGGAAGATGCCACTGCAAAAAACAGCCAGGTACCAAAATTCAAGAAAAAAGATAGGAATTAATTCTAAGGGATTTATTCTTCAGCGCGACCCATGAATGCCGGGTCATCCATATAATGTCCCACCCACTTATTGTACAAACTGAACAGTGAGGCCTAAGGTCCTTGAAAATTCTCCTCACTTAAAAATAAATGCGTCTACCTTTGTTGCACATTTAACAGTGTGCAAAGAACCTGTGAGAAACGTGTTTTTGAATAGAGCTAATAATAACAAGGAGTATTAAAAAGTGTGATGTCGGTCCTTTAAAATTGTTTTAAGTCAAAGATCATCTGCTAGCATATGGATTTCAACTTTGCTACCCTAAAGAGATGGCTTCAGATTACAGTGTTTAAAAAATTTACTCTCTGAACTCCAATTTAATATTAACTTTCGCTTAGAGAAATGTCTTTTGAAATCTAACCTGAGCTAAAGGAAAACTTCCGCTGACAATTCCTTTTGGCGGGGAACCATTCTTTGCCACTCTCAGTGTTCCCCACCTTGATCCTTCTGGTGTCTATTTCTGTTTTGTTTCTGAACTCAGAGAGGGTCAGAGTATGATCCGTTCTTCCTCTAAAACCCCAGCATCACCTAGAATTGCAGACCAGGCAGGCGTACAGCAGACGTGCCCACACATGCCATCAGTGTCAGGCAGACTCAGACCAGAGAGATCGTTCTCTGATCGGGGACAGAGATCATGAAAAGTGTGTAAAAACTAGGCTTGTACCCTGGTTCATTACAGTCACCTTGGCTTACACAACTAAAAGAAGAGGTTCCCTGATGGCTCATGAAACCCGGAGGAAACCTGACCTTAAAAATGCTAAACATATGGATTACAATTGAACACCATATTGTCCCAATATTCAGAAAAGTGATGAAAGATTTTCAGTTTTAATCCCAGTGTTGGTCTCCTGAAGACACATAGAGTTTCAAATAGTGCAGGCCTCATCCCTGAATTTTTTTACATGAACTTTTAGCCAAACAGCTGGTAAACAGGTTTCCTTGAATTCATTCAAATATCTCATTATCTTTTCAAAGTTTCCCTTTGAACGTTCATTTCTCTGCTAGTCTAACTTCTTATCACTAATTTCTTCAGTGGGTATAAGGATCATACTCCTTGCTCCTACAATATTATGCAGATCTATAACACTCCTAAAATGAAAACCATAGTGCTAGACTTGCTGTCATAATTGTCATAAAAAGACTAATTTAGTCTCTCTCTAATTTAAAACAAGACACTAATATATTTTAAGGATTCTAGAAAAGAGGCATTGCTATTTTCACTCATTGTTACTGACCAGTCTTAGAGTTTTAAGTCTTGCATCTGTTTTCTCCATGTTTTCTTAACTGAAATATATCCTATTAAAACTGGGAAGCAGGGCTTCCCTGGTGGCGCAGTGGTTGAGAGCCCGCCTGCCGATGCAGGGGACACGGGTTCGTGCCCTGGTCCGGGAAGATCCCACGTGCCGTGGAGCGGCTGGGCCCGTGAGCCATGGCCGCTGAGCCTGCGCGTCCGGAGCCTGTGCTCCGCGACGGGAGGGGCCGCGGCAGTGAGAGGCCTGCGTACCGCAAAAAAAAAAAAAAAAAAAAAAAAAACTGGGAAGCAACCATCCTAGGTTAAGATTTCGATACATGTTTCTCTCTTTTCCTTGCGAATGTATTTCTCTGATTGTCCCTTATTTCCCATAGCATTTAATACCCATATAATGCAAAAAGATCACCATGTTACCTAATGGATTTGTACATGTACATATGGTACATATCTTGAAACAGCTTTTAATTTTATATAGCTGTGCAGTCAGCTGCTGGTTTCTACTGCTTCTAGAAACCTTGCCAGACCATCTGCAGACCTCTAATACTTCTGACCAGAGGGTAACTGGCAGGAATTAAATGTTACGACCGTATTCAGCAAAATTTCATGATTCCAATGCCCTAACTCAGAAGCAATACTAACTGGCCTTCAGAAAGAGACAGAGGTTAGCAAGACCTCTACGTTAACTACACTAATGCTTCTCTGAGTCAGCAAATATTATTGACACGAGTAGCAGAACTCAGACCCTACACAAATATCAATCATCAGCTGGTCAGAATAATAGGACTGGGTATGTGGACAATAGCAGAAAGATGTTCTAGATGCTGGGCATACCTTCTTGGAATCAGGAGGAATTATTGTGACTGGCTTTGGGAACGCAGCAAATTATAGGATCAGGCTAACTAATTGCAGCTTTAAGGAATCCCCCCTAGCAGAAAATACTCACTAGACCAGGGGTCCTCAACCCCCGGGCCATGGACCAGTACTGGTGTGCGGCCTGTTAGGAGCTGGGCCGCACAGCAGGGGGCGAGTGAGCTGCTGCATCTGCCGCTCCCCATGGCTCCCCATTGCTCACATTGCCACCTGAACCATCCCCACCCCCACCGGTCTTCCACGAGACCGGTCCCTGGTGCCAAAAAGGTTGGGGACCTCTGGGCTAGACTGAAGGAAACAAGCTAGCTTAGCTGACCTTCTGTGTAGCAGGTGACCTGAAGGTGAGGGTGTGCAGGACACCCGTGAAACCTTGTAGACCAGTGTTTTTTCTTTTTTTTTTAAATCCAGTGGTTTTCTTTCTCTCTTTTTTTAACATTTTATTTACTTATTTATTTTTTGGCTGCACGGTGTGTTAGTTGCAGCATGCGGGCTCCTCTCTAGTTGTGGTGCGCAGGTTCCAGGGCGCGTGGGCTCTGTAGTTTGCAGCAGGCGGGCTCTCTAGTTGAGGCGCTAGAAATCAGTAGTTGCAGCGCGCCGCCTTACTTGCCCCACGACATGTTGTGGGATCTTAGTTCCCCGACCAGGGATCGAACCCGAGTCCCCTGCATTGGAAGGCGGATTCTTGACCACTGGACCACCAGGGAAGTCCCTGCACACCCGTGTTGATGCAGCTAATCTGAAAATGGTTGTCCCCTTCCTCCTCAATAATCCACTCCAAAGTGACATGATTTATGTATCATCACAGATTCATAGTTAACTCCTACAATTCTTTATTCCTGTCCTCTAACCATTTAGTTATCACGTATAATGATTACATCACTTGCTTCCTTGTATAGCGCCCCCCATAAAGGGATGTTTTGGGGGAAAGGGCGCACATACGCCATGCACACGTGCTGCTGTGTTTGTTGTTTCGGGGGAGTCTAAAGTTGTTGCATTAGTCAGAAGGGAACTTCACACTTTTAGTTTGTGGGTGGAGTGGTAGAGTGAAATGTGGAGGTATGCATGACAGGAAGGAAAGGAAAATGGACAGCGAATGCGTTCCTCATTGTGTGAGACTGTGAGGTAACTGATGTTGTTTGGAAAGTTCAAGTTCAAGTTCCAGAGATTGGTGGTTATATGTAGAGATGTAGGTATATGGAGACACATAGCATTGGGCTAGCCTTCTTTGTTTTTGAAAATCAACTTTATTGAGATATCATTTACGTACAATGTAATGCATCCATTTAAAATGCACAACTCAGTGTGTACACATGTGGAACTACTGCCACAATCAAGATGGAGAATATGTCTATCATTCTCCAAAATTTCTCCTTGCTTCTTTGTTGTCCCTCCCTTCTTCTACTTTGGCCCCAATCAAAACAGAGCTGCTTTTTGGTCACAGATTTTTTTAATATTCTAGACTTTTATATAAATGGAATCATACTCTTATGTCTGGCATCGTACACGCAACATAATGATGTTGACATTTATTCATTTTGGTGTGTATTTAGCAGTTTGTTTCTTTTTATTGTTGAATAATATTCCACCATGTGCATGTATCACTTTCTGTTTATCCATAACCTGCCGGTGAACATCTGGATTGGTTTTGATTTTTGATTGTTGTGCATAAAGCTGCTATGGATGATTTCCATTTTAGGGTTATTGTGTGCAAAACTGTTATAAATACTTGTGTACAAGTCTTTGTGTGGACATATGTTTTCATTTCTTTTGTGTATATACTTGGGAGTGGAACATCTGGGTCATATGTTTCACTTTTTCAGAAATTACCAAAAGGTTTTTTTCTGAATGATTGAGCCATATAATATTCCCAGAAGGGGTGTATGAGGATTCCAGTCGCTGAGCATCCTCACCTCCATTTGGTTTTGTCCATTTTAATTATAGCCATTCTAATGGGTGCATGGTGGAATCTCACGGTAGTTTTAATTTCCATTTCCCTGGTGACTAGTGTCATTTACATCTTTTCATGCAACTTGTATACTGTCATTAGTGAAGTGTCTGTTCAATTCTTTCACTCATTTTTTAATTGCATTGTTTGTCTTTTTATTATTGCATTGTAAGTGTTCTTTAAATAGTCTGGATACAAGTCCTTTGTTAAATATATGCTTTGCAAACATTTTTTACATTCTCTTGGTTGTCTTTTCATTTTCTTGACAATGTCTTTTAAAGACCCCAATTTTTAAAAATTAATTAATTAATTAATTAATTTATGGCTGCATTAGGTCTTCATTGCTGCATGCCAGCTTTCTTTAGTTGCATCAAGTGGGGGCTACTCTTCATTGTGGTGAGCAGGCTTCTCATTGTGGTGGCTTCTCTTGTTGTGGATGACGGGCTCTAGGCACATGGACTTCAGTAGTTGTGGCACTCGGGCTCAGTAGTTGTGGCGCATAGGCTTAGTTGCTCCATGGCACGTGGGATCTTCCCGGACCAGGGCTCGAACCTGTGTCCCCTGAATTGGCAGGTGGATTCTTAACCAGTGCACCACCAGGGAAGCCCTAAAGACCCCAATTTTTATTTTGATAAAGTAACTTACTGGCATTTTCTTTTATAGCTCATGGTTTTTCTCTCCTATTTAAGAAATCTTCAAAAAACCCAAGGTCACTAAAATTTCTCCATTGTTTTCTTCTAGAAATGTTATAGTACTAGGCTTCACATTTAGGTCTATGATCATTTCAAGTTAATTTTTGTGTATAGTTTGAGTTGACACTTTTTTTTTTTGCATATGGATATCCAGTCATTCCAGCATCATTAGACATATATGTGTGGATCTCTTTCTGGACTCTATTCTGCTTCATTGTTCCTTTTGTCTATCTTTCTGTCAATACTGCACTATCTCGATTTTTGTAGATAGCATAAGTTCTTCTTACACTATCAAGGTCCATCTTGTTCTTCTTTTTCAAAATTGTTTTGGCTATTCTAGAGCTGTCACCTTTCCAAATAAAATTTAGAATGAGCTTGTCAGTTTCAGGGAGAATACTGGCTGGGATTTTGACTGGGGTTACTTTGAATCCCTCAGTCAATTTGAGTAGAATTGAAATCTTAACAGTTGAATCTTTCAATGAACCTGTGAATTTTAACGTACTATGAATCGGAACCTTCCAATAAACCTATGAACATGGATTATTTCTCCATGTATGTGATTCTTCCTTAATTTCTTTGAGCAATGTTCTATAATTTTCAGTGACGAGTTCTCACATATCTTTTGTTAAATATATTCCTAAGTATTGTTTGTTTTTAGGTACTCTTGCAAATCGAATTTTTATTATTTAATTTTCTGATTGTTTACTGCTGGCATACAGAATACAATTAACTTTTGGATGCTTCACTTTGTACTCTCCCACCTTGCTAAATTTACATATTAATTCTAGTAGCTGTCATGTAGATTTCCTTGAGATTTTCAGCACAAATACTCATGCCATCTGTAAATAGAGTCCAATTTTCTTCTTCCTTTCTTTGCTTTTGATATTTATTTTGGTTTCTTTTTTTTTTCTTACTTCCATTTTATTGTTTTGTACTCAATTTTTGCCCTCGTTGCTCACTGGGGATAACCCACTGCTACGTTAAAATCCCTGATCTGGGGAAATTTAGCAGAGATCTCAAACTAAGGCAGGAATAGGGCCAGGAAAAGAAATGATGGATTAAAGAAGAAACAAAAGAAAGACACTGTGAAGAAATATAGTTAGCTAGAGGCAAGCCTGCAGTTTTAGCTTTGCTGCTGCTGTTGCTGGTCACATCGCGGTCCTTTTGAGCTGGTTGGAAAGAAGGAGAAAATGTGTGAGAGCTGTGAGTGGATGGGTCTTAGCTGTGGCTGGAAAACTCTGTGGACGTTAGGAACTCCTAGGATTTTCAAATGAGGAGGCCAGTATCAGTCATAGGCCAACATGCCAATCAGATCCCAGTTCCCCCTCCCGTGCACATCCACCCACTGAGTCTCTGCCTGTTTCTGGATCCTTCCCAGAGACCTTTCCTTCTTCCCCTAGCAAAAGCTCTCAGGA
The DNA here is from genome assembly GCF_964374135.1 of Grampus griseus. Classification (NCBI taxonomy): domain Eukaryota; kingdom Metazoa; phylum Chordata; class Mammalia; order Artiodactyla; family Delphinidae; genus Grampus; species Grampus griseus. The sequence goes on along the minus strand of NC_139015.1, from coordinate 25,420,372 downwards.
AATATCTGAGCCCCTTTCTGTGATTAAATTCTGCCCCATCCCCACACTGCCCCATCACCCGCTGTTACGTTTTAACAAGGTGTATCCGAAGATGTTTTAAGTTCCGAACAATGACAGCACAAACACAACAGCAAAACATGTAAAGGAAGAAAATAGCATTTATTGAACATCTACGAACCCTATGATGCCCCACGGTTATTATTTAATCATAATAAGGTCTAAAATAGGATTTGTGTCCTCATTATAGATTAAAGGACTGGGGTTTAAGAGGTTCAGCCTTTTGTTCAAGGTCATATAAAAATTGGAGAATAAATTTGAACCTCAGTCTGAGTTTAAGTATAGGCCTTTTCCACTGCACTCATCTGACCCTTCCGTATTACTGAACACTTTGTGTAATATATTTGCTGACTTATCACTGACTCTACTCTACTAGATTGTACATTTCTTGTCTGCAGGAGTGCACTCACCATTATACACCCAACCTCCAGCACAGGGCACGGCAAATAGTAGTTATACAGTGCCAGCTTGTTGAATTGATTTAAATACCAAGAGAACAATGTGTCTACTTGCTTTATTTATTCATTCATTAAACAAATACTTTTTTGTGGTTAGACACATAGATCTAGAGTGGAAGTCACATAAGCAAATAAGCAATTAATTCTACACAGTGTTACAAGCAATGATACAGGACAAATAAAATATTGAGGAAACACAGAAAAGAGATACCCAGAATGGCCTTGGGATGTCAGCAAAGTCTCCCTGAAGGAGGAGGGATATTTTGATGTTTGATGTCGAGAATGATGCGTTGTGAAAGAAGGAAGATAATCCAGACAGAGAAGGCAGTCATGTGCAAGGTTGGGAGTGAGAGTGACACATTCAAGAAAATGTCAATAGCTCAGTGTGGTTGGGACATAGAAGGTGAGACATGGAATGATGAGAGATGAGGGCAGACAATGAAACAGGTGTCAACTATGAGAAGATTATCATGTTCTGTTAAGGCTTTATCCCAAGGGAGCCACCGAAGGGATATAATCTGCAGATGGCAGAATCTGATTTCTTATTTAGAAAGACCATCCTGGCTGACTTCTTTGTGGAAAATGATGGGGGTGGGGCAGGACACCATTTGGTAAAGAATCGCTGAATTCTAGGTGAAAGATGATTGTGGTCGAAACAAAGATAAAGAGTATGGGATTGGGGAAAGTGGGTAGATTTGAGAGATAACGAAAGTAAAATGAATAGGATTTGGAGACTGATTAATTTGGGAGTAATGGAGAAAGGATTGATGAGGATGTCTTAGGTTTGGGGTTTGGGGAAACGGTGGACAGCCAGGCCATTTATGAGCTCTTGAACCCAGGTGAAGTATTCGTGTGAAGAAGAATACCTCCAATAAATATCATCCCAGATGGTGTACTGGAACCTTAAAATCATCATAATTGTTTCAGTAAATTATTAGCCTCCCCCTCTCCAGCTAACTCGCCACGTCTCTCTATAACACCATCATTTTCCGAGTCAATTAGGCTGCAAACCTCTTGAGCACCGTTGTTTCCTCCTCTCCTCAGCCATCCCTACACTTTCAATTAGTCGCCGAGGCCTGTTTGTCATCCTCACCAATGTCTCTTGAGTCTGCCCTGTCCTTCCCTTCCCACTGTCATCATTGCAGTCTGAGCCCTTATCACTTCATGCCGGAACTACCTCTTAGCTTGAGTAGTTTCCTAACCCGTCTTCATACCTCCAGTTGCTCCCCAGTGCAGTCCATCTGGGACCCCATGGCCAGAATGATTTTCTTTGTACGCTGCTTCCATCACCTCTCCCAGCTCAGACTGAAGGAGAGCTTGCCTTGAGCTCAGACTAAAGGAGAGTGGCCCCAGCAGACTGCAGGCTAGGAAGAGAAAGGAGGCCCCTGTTCATTTCCTAGTCCCTCCTGCTTCACTGCAGTTGTAGTAGTGGCGCCATCATCTGCTGCAGAAGCACCTGCGCCTTCTCCCATGGCTCCAACGCTTCAGGCTCCGGGAGTGCCACTCCCTCTGTGTGTTCTCTCAGACTCCAGGGTGGTGACAGATCACTGCTGTCGCTCCTCCCAGCATGTCAGCATCCCTCGTGGTTCCCTTCACCCTGCTTCTTCATTCAGCTTCCTTTGCTTGAACTCTCGTTAATGTGCCACCTGTCTGCCTCATGGACGCTAATTGATGCAAGGCTGGCTGGAAGAGCACCCAGACTAGTCTTTGCCTTCATAGGGGTGCATCTGGGTACATTGATCTCTCCCATGGCACCAAGCCTGGGGACGGGCCACTAGAAAATCGCTTGTTATCCTAGATGAAGAAAGATTATTCGTAAGCTAGACTCAGTTCTGTGTGTGAATACAGGGTTCCTGTTGACAAACCAGACTGCCAGACGTGACCCCTGTTAGCACGGGGCTATTATTGATTATTGCCCAGTGGGCTTGACCCTACACCCCATGGGGTTCCCAACTGATAGTGAAAGATCAAGATGACATAATCTTATTTATTGACGGGTGCCCAATGGATAGACTCAACGGCCTGTCTAAAACCCAGTGGAATATCTCTGCCATCTTCCAGCTCTAAATTCTAAATTCTGGGACTGATACCATTCTTTATGAAGCCAGCATGTTTGTCACTGTCCTAGAGGATGACTCTGGCAGGAGTTATTCCAAGAGGGCTGATGCTTCAACACCGCTACCTTCAGGGTGATTTGGAGATGACTTGTTCACAGTGCTCTTTCTGTTTAACAAGGGCAACGTTCATTCTCAGAAGTGGAAGAGCCACTAATCGTCTGCTATCATCAAAGAGAAACTCTTACCAGATGCCTTAGCAGAATTTGCTGCTTTGCTGCTTTCTGGAGGCCTCAGAGATTCTTGTTTTAATTATCCTTTCTCCACACATCATGTTTTTGAAATTCCCAACATATTTCCAAGTTATTTTAGCTGGGTATCTTCCCAGCTGATCTTAAAATCAGATTTCCTACTCTTGGCTTCTTAATGACGCTTACCAGTGGGAAAAAAAAGGGGGTGAAAGGATCCCAAGATCTTTTCCCTCAGGATGTAGTGTAACTATCTCTCGGGGAAGGAGTTTTTTCATTTCAGTGTGAAGTGCAGGGTGCAGAAGGGCCAACACATGCAAATTTGAAGCAAACGTTTCCAGAGCATCAGTCCTTCACACATGCGTAAAACAGATCATCCAATGGGAGCAGTACATAAATCACTCAGAAGAGAGTGCCAAAAATTTCCACCGCGTGCCTTCCAGAATTTAAAACCCAAACATGTTAGAGTTCCAAGCCCTTACCTAAAAAATCCTGAAGGGAAAATGAACTGTGAATAACTATGGAGAAAGTAGAAACAATTCATCCACCTGATGGGACCACCTGCTAATCAAAGTTCCCACAGTGTTTCGTATCCAGCTATGAATCAAAACTCTGGAGCTAAGTTTATGGCTTAAAAAGCCAAAGACTCCTGTCATCATCATCACTGTTATTTACCAGTGACGGAGCCAGAATCTGCATGAGTCTCGATGTTTCTTAAAGGATGTTGGTCCATTCGTAAAGGATGTGTCTGATTTGGGGGAGGAGTGTGGCCTGGTTCCAGATGCTGAGGTTAATGGGCAGTGTGGTAAATCACAGTCACAGAAAAGAAAGGCCTTGGAGTGGGTGGACGAGTGTTTTAGTTTCTTAACCCACTGCACACCCACGGAAGAGAGAACTTGACATGTGTTAGAAATGTCTAAGAAGAGGTACTTCCACACATTGTTTTAGGAAAGTGTTCTTGTACTAGACACAGTGCTTAGTGCAGAATGTTTCTAAAAAGGATTTATCGAGGTAGATGGGAAATAATTCTTACAGCAAAATGTCTGCCATCTTACATGCAGAAAGTAAGTGGGGCCGAACATGAGGAGCCCCCCAAAAATGGGAAAAAGAGAATGGGTTCAGCTATCAAACCAATGCCCTGAAATAGTCTGGCACACAGTCTGGCCCTGAGCTACAAGACTTGGTTCAGTGTATTTATGTATCAGTTTGCCATGGCTGCTGTAATGAAACACCCCAACTGGGTGACTTAAAACAACAGACATGTATTGCCTCACAGTACGGGAAGGCAGAAGTCTGAAGTCAGGATGACAGCAGGGCCATGTTGTCTCTGAAATATAGAGGGGCCTCCTTCCTTGGCTCTTCCTACCTTCTGATGTTTACCTGCAATTGCTTGGTTTCTTGGTTTGCATCACCCCCGTTCCGTGTCCGTTGTTGCATGGTGTTCTCTGTCTCTTTCTTCACATGGCTGCCTTCTTATGAGGACACCAATCATATTGGATCAGGGGCCCACCCTACTTCAGTATGACCTGACCCTAACTATTACATCTGCAACAATGGACAAGTCACATCTTGAGGTACTGGCAGTTGGGACGTCAACATCTTTTTTTGGAGGGGGAGGACACGAGTCAACATGCAACAACTTTATTGAAATATGGCAGGAATAAGATTTACAAATTAGGAGCTTTCTTCTCTGTTTCTGTTCTCCTTTTTTCTTGCCTTCCTTCCTTCCTTCCTCCCTTCCTTCCTCTTTCCTTCCTTTCTTTCTCTCTCTCTTTCTCCCCCCCCTTCTCTCTTTCTTTCTTTTCTTGTTTCCCTAGCCATAGCATCTTGGTGAGGAGTGAAGAACAGAACTAGGAGACACTAAGTTGGTGTACATAAGAAAAGGCATGGTGATACCTAGAGAAATACAACTCGAAATGAGAAAGGCGGTCTGCCTGTGTGATGAAGACATCTCATATACAGCATAATGGAATTTTGAAAAAGGAGAAAGAAGATTTAGCAGTGTAACATGCGTGAGGGAGCTAAAGATGATTTTCAGAAGTTGGCTGTGTTGCCAAGAGTAGCCATCCTTTACCACCATTGAGAGCACCGAGTCCATAGCTATGTTTCACGTCATGGCTTTGGAGTCACTTCTGTGTTCCGTTCAGCTGTGTCACTGTGATGAGCTGGCTCTGTGGAGGGAGGAAACAGGACCAGTTTTGTTCATGCTATATGAAGCCTGAGGGTCGGCCTGCTACATAAATCTGATGGGGAGTCTTTAGCAACGGAGGCACAATAACAAAAGACAGAGAGAAGAAAAGTGTGGCAGGGTCCATTCAAGCACAGCCCAAAGGACAAAGAAGCTTGTCTGGTGGATTTTAATATTATGGCTCCTCTGTAATAGACAACTCTGTCTTATACTTTCTCAGCTGAGAATTAGTCCTTCACATCACCCAAAGAAGCCCACCTGTTCTGTTCCTATGCTCATTAAACAAACTTCCCACTTTAGTTTATACTGCTTCAAGGAGAGAATGTGTTAATTGTATTAACAAAAATATTCACATCCAGAGTTCGGCAGACTTTTTTGTAAAGGGCAAGATTGCAGATATTTTCAGCTTTGCAGGCCACAGCAGCTCTGTGGCCATAACGCAGCTCTGCTGCTCCTGCGGGGAAAGCAGCCCCAGACGATACGTAAGCCTAGGGCCTGGATGTGCTCCAGCGCAACTTACTTTACAAAAACAGGCGTCAGGCGGAGCTGGCCCACAAGCCATTGTTTGCTGACCCTGTTTTAGACCATAGGGCAATATATATTTTTGCCTTTTTAGTAAAAATTTGAATTTCGCTTTTATATGTAAATCTCAGTTTGGTTAATGAGCACTGCCTTTGAGAAACAGTTCCACCTTCTATGTGCTGACAAATTCAAGATTCTGAGTGTGTAAGACCTAGGGTCAGATCTTCCAGCATGGTTAATTCACACGCTCGTTGTTACCTCATAAAGTGTCATGGCAACAGTGTGCTGATTTCTCCTCCAAAATGGATAGGATCTCATGATACAATTTTATTTATTTTATTTTTTTCTTTTGGCCACACCACGCAGCATGTGGGATCTTAGTTCCGTGACCAGGGATCGAACCTGTGCCCCCCTGCAGTGGAAGTGCGGAGTCTTAACCACTGGACCACCTGGGAAGTCCCTCTCATGATACAATTTTATATCAGCGGTTTTCTCTTTTTGTTTTTCCTTCACTCAGTGGGGCCTCAAAGGTCAATGAGACTAGTTTTGTAAAGGAGAGTGTGGGTCTTAGAAATGTGAACTGACTTAGAAATGAAAACTGGAAGCGAGGCTGAGTATCCAGGATTCCCAGCCTTAGGTTTGGTTTCCCAGCCTTTGAACTTGGCTGCTAAAAATTATCACAAGAGCTGGAGACCCGGGACTTAAGTCACCAGACAGCAGTTATATAGTGTTGATGATGGGGATGGTGCGTAAGCCACTGGCTTGGTACAAAGAAGCCAAGATTACTCACGAGCTCTCAGGACGCCGTATAGTTCGTGTGATCTCTTTTAAAAATTTGAAATGCCATTAAACATTTATTATCCATGTATTTATCTAAGCCTGTCTTGAACCTGTCTATGTTTTGGCTCTACAACTAGTTCAGGTAACAAATTCCATGTGTTTACTTGTCTTCTAGACAAGAAGCCCTTCTTGTTGATTTAAAGCTGCTTTTTATTAAAACTGATGGTGATGTCATCAAAAGATGCCCAAGGTGGATTATCCCAGAGAGCTCTTAAAGGGAACACATTCCGAGGGTGTCCTTTGCAAAAAGGGTCTTTGGGTACCTTACATACCACATCACCCCAAAGTAGCAAAGTTATACAGTGGTTTCCCAACATTTTCAGCCACCAAAACTTGCTAAAAAATCACGTGGGATCTTAGATAAAATTGCTAACAAATGCACTGGTCTACTTGTAGGCCATTTTCCGCAGAGAATTCAATGTCATGTCACACACTATCATTTTTTTCTTTTAATTTGGCTGCCCCCCACTGGAACATCAGCTCCACGGAGTCAGAGCATTTGTCTGTTTATCCACAGTCACTCAAATAGTCACTGATGCATAGAAGGCATTCAGTAAATATTGTTAAATAAATGAAGCAGCGTGTGAGGTCCTGAAGCCACACCTGAGCCTGAGGCTTCCTCCGTGATTCCCTTTCTCTCATCGGGTACCAAACTTGGGCGTCCTCCGTGAATCCCTTCCTGGGGTGTGAGGTGGATTTCGATTGGCATAGAACCTTGCAGTAAAGCGCACACACACTTTATCTTATTGAGGCCTCTCAGTCACCCTAATATGGTGCATATTATTACCACTCCCAATTTGTAGTTGAGAAAATAGACTCGGAGACCATAATGGACTCGGTCACAGTCACATTGATGGGAAATGTTAAAGCCGTAGAACTGAGACAGCTCCAGATGCACTACACCAGGATTTCAAACTACTTTGCAACTCATAGGAAGGAATTTTTAAGTATAACCCAGAAAATACACACACACACACACACACACACACACACAGTTAAAGCAAAGGTTCTACAAAAGAATGCCTTTACTAATGTAATATACACTGATATTTTTATTCTATTCAATTAAAAAAATTCTAATTGCAACCACAGACTGAAGAACAGCGTTGTCTGGCATCCATATTTTCTTGCATAATTTCCCCTCTCATATCATCTTTTCCCTCCATTTTGAACATGAAGGGATAATTGCTTTCTTCTCCTGCCGGACTTCCCAGTCTCTACCTGAAGTCAGCGTGTCTGGGAGCGGGAGTCCCCCCGAGCTGGAGTCCGGCGACGCGGAACAGCCAGGACACTGCCTGAAAGGCAGTGGAAAGCTTCTCCGGGGGCCCAGGCGGAGAGAGAATCAAATCCGAAAGCCTGGACATCTGGGGCAGGAAACAGTTAAGAGACCACTAGGTGTTTTGAGCTGACAAGACCACCACAATGTTCCTGCAAAGATTAGGCAGAGAGCAGATGTGCAGTAACTCGAGTTCTTCAGAGTAAGATAGCGACGACATAAATTAACCTTGTCCCGGGCCTGACAAAGGGACCACGCGCTTTTGGAAGTCTTCAGAGGGAAGCCATTTTTTATGGGCCCTTCAAGGTTATATACCTTTATGCAACGGAACGAGTTTAATTAGAGCCGCTTGTTTACAGGGAAGGGAAGCGAGCCCAGTAGGGGCTGTCAGGGTGACTGGACAGAAAATAAACGAATGAGCCTGCGAAACAGCCGAGGTTTCCTTGAGTTCTCGTCAGCTGATCAGTTTTCCTTCACCCCTCGAGATGACTTTTGTCTGTTTTCCCGAAACTGGAGAAACAAAGAGGTGAAAGCGTCCCAGACTCCCGATCCTCCGGTTTGGGAGGATTGTGGTCACCATCTTCTTCGCAGCTGCCTTTTCTGAGGGATGGTGAGGCGATGCCACACCCAGCTGCTGGAGGACGGGCCTCCAGGACCACTCACCCGCGCACCAGGAGACGCCCCTTAGGATGTGGCCGAGCCTTATCAGTGGGTATTCAACCTGAGGCTTTGAGGAGGGCCTGGCGCTTCAGCTCCCCAAAGATAAATCCTCTGCTCAGGGGAGGCCCAGCTGGGGTGGGCTTTGGGCCAGAGATGGCTCTGCTAGAGCTGTGTCCCAGAAGGAGATATGGGATTTGGCTCACCACTGATAAGAGCCTGGGATTCGGAGGCCTGCTAGGAAGTCCTGATCGGATTCCTGTGAGAACCTGAGAAAGGGCAGGAGCTGCGCCTGGTGGGCGGCAGAGGGGTTGCTAGAGTCAGGACCAGGTTTCCCTGAACATCCACAGAGTGCCGGGCCCCTGGGGAAGGAACAAGAGGATAGAGTGAGGTTGGGAGTGGGAATAAAGGGGGACAGGAGGGTGCTCCGGCTGAGGGCCCCAGGCTTCTCTGAGCCCCTGGCTGGACAGGCTGGGCTCCGAGGCTGGGAACTGGTTGGGGCAGACGCGGGTCCAGAGCTGTGCTTACCATGCTGCGGGCAGCTGACTGCCACCGCCCCCTTCCAACCGGCCTTCCAGCCCTTCAGGAAGAGATGCAGATTTGCCCAGGCCAGCCCAGGGCTCCCCATAAACTGGTGGATCCCAAACAGAGAACAGCAGAGGCTGTCTCCTCTCAGGTGGGAGAACTGTTTCTTCTTTTCGTTCCCAGGGCCAAGTTTATTCATGGGTGTGGGAGCCTGTGTGGTTGTGGAATCTAAGGACCGTTGAAACAAGTCCCCACCCTAAAACATCCCTTCCAGACTGCCTGAAATGCTACCTATAATTTGAGTTAAATGATGCTATTAAAAAAAAAAAAAAATCAGGGCTTCCCTGGTGGTGCAGTGGTTGGGAGTCTGCCTGCCGATGCAGGGGACGCGGGCTTGTGCCCCAGTCCGGGAAGATCCCACATGCCGCGGAGCGGCTGGGCCCATGAGCCATGGCCACTGAGCCTGCGCGTCCGGAGCCTGTGCTCCGCAACGGGAGAGGCCGCAGCAGTGAGAGGCCCGCGTACTGCAAAAAAACAAAAAACAAAAAACAAATGAGGCCTCAGGGAGATTGAGAGAATTGTAATCATTCGCATCTTCCTACTCACTTTGCTCATCTTCCTCTTAACGTTGGGCTGAGGTCTTCATGGTGGAAGGGATGGAGGACTTTCTGGGGGAGGGACACAGTTTTGAGTCAGAGGCATTGCTGGGAAAGGCAGTCCAGGGGAAAGTCCGCCGTGGGGTCTTTGGTGAGTGTGTGTGTTTGCAGGGGGAGGGTGGTCAAGAAGCAGATTTTAGAAAGGAAAGGATCTGGGAGAATCCAGTGAAAGGGGTGAGGATGCGCCGACAGGGCCGTACTGTGCTGACTCAGAAACTGTCCCTAAGGCTTGCCTGGCCCTGCTGTTCCTTCAGCTCCTTGGTCCTGGGGGGCTTGAGTTCCTTCTGTGTGAGATGCTCTTGCCCAGGGCAGGAGCGGAGACCTTTCTGACCTCCAGTCTGAGTCGAGCTGAGACGCTTACCAGCAATTCTGAGCAGACTTTACAATGAGCCCTTCTGTGTAGGGACCACTTCTGAGTCCTGTCTGCGTCATCCCCACCCAGCTTAGGAACATTGAAGACACATAGTAACGTTTGCCCGAAGATTGATCCACCCAATGGATGGGGTGTGTGCATTTCACACCCGTGTGTGGGCCAGGGCCTCGCTTCTTGCTGTCCCTTCCTCATGCAGTGCTTCCTGCTCTCCTTCCCATACCGTCAGTAGGCGCCCGCCTTGTCACCCCTCAAGACGCAACTCAAATGCCATGTCCTCTTTGTAACCTTTTCTTTCTGTCTTCCTGTGATTGCGCTTGTGTAAACACCTTGTAATACATGCCACAGTGGATTATCATTGCTGACCTCTTTCTTAATCTTACCCACTTGACGTTGACCTTCTTGAGGTCATTTGTACCATATTTCCAGCTCATAGCACAGTACTTGGCACGTAGCAGGCTCTTAGTAACCTTCCAGTGAATTGATTGGACCTTGTATAAAATTACTTCCAAGGGGCCTCACCAACATTCCCAGAGGTTTTTCAGCCTATGTAGGGCCAGATAAGTACTCAGCAGCAGAGAAAAACCACACCTGGCGTGGAATACGAGGAGGTCTGTCTGCTCGTTTCAGTTTGCCACGAAGAGCCAGTTCCCGCTCCTCATTGAGTCAAGTTCCTCTAAGTTCTCGTCTAAACACTTTCTGAACTTGGCCTCTGAAATGGCAGGTGAGTAATTTGGCATATGAAGAGCTGACATGCATTTCTGGGACTGCTGAGTAGTGAAGGGTTTTCAAAAAATAAAAGAGTCTGTACAAGGATTGCAACTAGAATCCATGAAATAAGAGCCCATCTGGTTGTCCGTGATGAAGCTGTGCAGCTGGGCGGCAGATGTGTTTGCCTTTCGAGTGGCACAGAAAAGATGGACAGAGAACTGAACACGTGGGGCAATTTGATTTGTCTGATTTTCTACCTTTGGATAGATCCAGACCCTCATTGTTGAACCTCTCAAAAGGGGTCACTTCTTCCCAAGAGCTGAGGCAGTTGGTGTGACAGTTTCTGCGAAAGTGAAAGACCCATCCATGTTAAACGTAGGGTCAGAGGGTGGGTCCTGGTTTACATAGACGTGTAAGTGCAGAGTGTGGAGTGTGGAGTCCTTTGCTGTGGTCACTCTTCATCCTTGGTTTAGGGGGGAGCTACCAGTGTTTCTTTTCCATAAGACTTGAGGCCTGCCTTCCTTCCTTCCTTTCTTTCTTTCTTTCTGTCCCTCTCTTCCTTTCTTTCTTTTTCTTCTGTCTTTTCTTTCTTTCCCTCTCTCTTCCTTTCTTTTTCTTCCTTTTTTCTTTTTCTCTCTCCTTCTCCTCCCTTCTTCCTCCCTTCCCTCCCTCCCTCCTTCTCTTCCCATCCTTCTTTCTTTCATTCACTTTTATTATAACATTTAAAAATATGCGTAAATTAGTGAAGATACTGTAACAAAACCCCCATGTTCCTGTCACCCAGATTCAGTAACTAGCAGCATTTTGTTCACTTCCTCCTGTGACCTTCAGATCACAGACCTGAGGATGTCTGAGTCCCTTCCAGCTCTAATAAGATAGGAGTTTTTCTTCATTTCACAAATTCCTGCACTAACTGTTTTTTCTCCACTATATACAGTATATAAGGCGGTACGTGTATATTCAAACTGCAGTGGCAGATCTAAAGTGCGAGTTGTATGTATGTGAAGGTGCTTTTGACCCTCCAGTTTTTATCAATGCCCTAAGGCCACCCAAATAAAGATATAATTTACAGTAAAAGTAATGTGCTTTCTGTGTGAATGCAGCGCCCAGACGAGCTCCTAGCTGCTGCTTCCAGCAGGATGGTTGTTCCTAAGTCACTTCCCTATAGAAATTCTGGTGTTGCCACCAGTAGTGGGTGATATCAGAGTCCAGCTTCTAGAAGGCAGACATCACAGTCACTTACTTCAGCTTCAAGAGCTCATCTCTTTCCTTCATTTTTCATTCTCAGATGTCTCTTTAATTGCCTTGGTTTGCAAAGAGGGCTACTCAATCTGTTTTCTACTTTTTTCTTTTACTTTCTTCTTCCTCTCCCCTCCTTCTCTTTTCTTATGGTCAAAGCAGCTATTATTGAGCATTTAAAACTTTTAAAATTAGACTAAGTGATTAAAGTTCTCTAATGTATTAGTGGTACTCAAAAATGACTTCATATGTGGCCTTTGATCTTTCCAGCCATCTGTGTAGTTAAAATGCCTCTGCTTAAGCAACTTGGCATTTTTAATATCTTCTTGATAATTCATAGTTTTTGTAAATAATGTCAGTGTTCTTAGAAAACTGAGCTACAAGAAAAGTGGGTGGGAGGTATATGCCACTTCAGCATTTTTCTGTTTGTAACTTTCAACTCATCCTTTGAAAATCTTTACATTAAGATAACACTGTGTGTGGCTCTTATGACTGTTAAGTGCTTTACAGCCACTCATTAATACTCAGATTGAAAACCAAGTCATAGAACAAAGCAATGGCTTGACTAGCGTTGCAACTTGGTAACTATCAAGTTTAAAATCAAGTTAGGGAATAAAGGCAGAATACAATATATATATGTGATTTATGTATATATGAGTTTAAGTCCAAATTCTGTGTCATAGAATAAACTAATACATGAGGTAGGTAAAATCCCTCCATTAACTGAATTGCATGTTTCTATTTCAAACTTATGGCTTGAATTTGGAGTTTCACTTTTAATATGTTAATGAGTAAATTAATGTGCATTTACATTTCTATAACATGTATTCTACTTTGTCTCAGCTCTGGACTTCTAGAACTTTGGGGGAGAAGGTTACTTCTCCCCCAAAGAGCTTCCATGTAACCTGTCTGGAATCTTGTTCTCATGTGTTAAAAAAAAAAAAAGAGGACAAAAATATATATATATATTTTTTGCGGTACGCGGGCCTCTCACTGTTGTGGCTTCTCCCGTTGCGGAGCACAGGCTCCGGACGTGCAGGCTCAGCGGCCATGGCTCACGGGCCCAGCCGCTCCGCGGCATGTGGGATCTTCCTGGACTGGGGCACGAACCCGTGTCCCCTGCATCGGCAGGCGGACTCTCAACCACTGCGCCACCAGGGAAGCCCGACAAAAATAATTCTATCATTTCTTTTGCTTGACATGCTGTACTTTAAAATCAAGACATTGGGCTGAGTCCGTTTTGCCAGGTGCTGATAGCTTCTGACAAGGACATATGCATTAAAATCAAATAATTAAGTTGCCTGGAAGCTAGAAGTGTAAACATAACCATAACTAAGAGATGCGCTTGTTTATCTTTTCTGCTGTGACTATTAGCTTACCCCTCCAGGTACGGTGCATCACACACATGCATTTTGGATGTGTACACAGAGTGAGAATTTGGCCCGCTGTATGTAATAAAGCAAAAGTACTTGGTATTCAGCTCTAAAAAATGTTGGAAGATTTTTTCCTTCTTCTCAAATGAGTGTTGCTTGGGGGAGGTATTTGACGTGCCAGTTAATATGTAGACTTTTCCAACAGTTTAGGCTTTTTTTCCCCTCAGAGATTCAAGGCAGAATGTCAGGTTCTCTGCTGCCAGTCATTTTCCATAATTTTCCTGTTTATTCTAGTGTGTGCTCTAGACTGTGTTCTCACGGCAGGTGCATATCAATGTACCATATGGCAGCCTCCTGGATCAGCTCTGTCACCAGGCCCTCCAGGAAACGAGACCCTATATTGTTCTCAGGGCATAGCCAGGCCCACATTCAGACAGAAACCGCTGCTCCTTTCCAAACTGCTGACTGTCAGACTATCACAGAATTTCACCAAACAACTGACAGTGGGGAGGATAGGGGAACATTGGTGAGCCCCACATCAGGAAGCCAGGCCATTGTTCATTCACTGATTTCATGAATATTAACTGAGCAGCCAGGAACTGCTCCAGGGAAGGGGATATAAAAGTTAAAAAAGACACAAATTCCAAAAAAAATAAGCAAGTAAAGAAATGATCGAGAGACTTCTGATGGAGCTAGACGAAAAAATTGAAATTGTGGTAAGAGGCTGAACGGCCGCCTTGGAGAGCGGGTTAGCATGACCAGACTGAGGAAGTTGTATGAAGGCTGAAGATTGAAAGTCGGGAAGGGACCTGACGTGCAAAGGTCAGGAAGGAGAGAATTCAAGCGCAGAGCACAGCAAGCACGGAGGCCCTGAGCCAGAAGCTGCCTGGTATGTTTGAGGAACAGAAGGGAGGTGGCCTGCTTGGAAGGAGTGAATGGGAGGGAGTGTGTAGGTCAGAAGGCAGATCGGGGAGGGTTTCCTAAAGCCAAGGTGAGAAGTTCGGATCTTGTTCTCAGGATAATCAAAATGATCGGAAGATACGATCTGAATCGTTGTGCTACAACAAACAAGCAAATAAATGAATGAACAGATAAACGAATGAATGAATGAATGAATAAATAAAGGGACCTGGACTAGTCCACGTATCTAGAATGAAGTGTCAGGATTGGAAGTTGGAAATTCTTGTATTTTTTAGCAAATATTAAGAACAAGTGTTCATATCAGTCCCTGGAGAAAAATGAGACTTGGATATGAAACTGAAAATGGCTGATTTTGCAGCAAGGACCTAACCCCATCCTCCACTGGCAGCGTAAGGAGAAGTAATCCTGCAAAGGTCCATTACCGAGATGGAGAAGAACACTGTGCTCTCCACAGACGCCAGCCTAGAAGAAGGAGGTCCCTGCCCTAGAGAACTTGCAGTGTCAGGCAGTATGAGTGGACCGACAGTCAGAATGAGTGGACTGACACGCCTAAAATATGGTCGATAGTAATAGAAGTTGGCCAGAAGAAGCCGAATCTGAACTCTGTAGCAAACACGCAGTTCTAATCCTTCCCTTCCCCCTCTCTTTACGACTTAATACTTGGCAAGGGAAAGGTCACTTGACAATATTTATTAGCTCATTAACTGTAAGTGTCTTTGCTGCCAGGGGAGATATTTTTTATAACAATTCTATTGTTTTCTACAAGCTACGCTGCAGGTGTCTCTCCACTGTGTAAATGAAATGGTGAGCGCCAGCTCTCTCTGGCATCCAAGATCCATAACTAAATATTACTTTTTCTGCAGCTGGTAAAAAGGAACATGATCAGACTGAGTCTGGCTTGGCTGACTTACATGAGGCCAGCTAAGCAAATATCAGTGTTGCCTGCACATGAGCATTGCTTTGAAGATCGTGAGCTAAGGTTATCTCGTTGCCCCTGTTCAGACCCCCTGTCCCCAAGAAAAGGGGAAGGAAACAATTAACATGCACTAAGTGGCAGGTACTAGGACCTTCATATACACGGTTGAATGTAATTCTCCCGACAACTTTATTAACGGAAAGGAATTTTTGCTACTCATAAACCGGATGAGGAAACCAAGTCTCAGAAAGGCTACTTTGCTCAGTCACACAGCTGTTACGCGGTTAAGCTGGGTTTTAAAGCTAAGTCTGTGCTTTTTCAAACACATACTATTCTATGTTAAGAAATAGTATAGTGCGCACGTTCTCATTTGCTTTCCTCAAACGTGGCGCACGTTCTCATTTGCTTTCCAGTAAAGTCTGAGCTTGGTTGTAGATGATTTCATAGCAGCCATAGAATAAAACATCTTTGGACTTACGATGAAAAAAAAAATTATTTTCTTAGAATTAGGGGCACTGGTTCTGTAAATAAACCAAAACATATTTTTCTAATTAATCATTTTGAAATACAAGTGTGATCACAGCTTAGTTCTTATTTATGTTTTATTTTTATTTTTTTTTTGGTGGGGGAGGGATCTGTAAGCCCACCAGCTCTAACTGGTAGGTATATAATACCCACCGACCAAAAAACGCCAAAAATCCATTCACCCATTAATTTCCAGTGTTTACACAGACTCCTCTTTTGCCGCCCACCCTTGGCTTGACTAACTCCTAATCCTTCTCTAAAACTCATCTCAGGAATTCCCTGGTAGCCTAGTGGTTAGGATTCCGGGCTTTCACTGCCACGGCCTGGGTTTGATCCCTGGTCAGAGAACACTGAGATCCTGCAAGCCGCGTGGTGTGGCCAGAAACAAACAAACAAAAAACCTCCCCAAACCCCCCAAAACTCATCTCAAGTACCAGCTTTTCTGGGAAAGTTACCTTTCCTCTCACAGTACCAAATACAGTTTTCATTGTTTTATATGACCCACCTGAGTTTTTCTTTTAATTGGCTTGTTTGTCCAACTGCTAGTGCATTTATCCTCGGAGGTCAGGGATTTTGTGTCTCTCATCTCTGTTCTCAGTGCCTAATGGCTGCCATTTTAGTGGGTTCTTGAGTTAGCTGTTGAATGAATGAGTGAATCATTAGTTAATATGGCGAGATATTTATTAGGCACCTACAACCTGTAACAATATTTCACATCAAATCTAATGCTGGTTGCCACTGATTTGGTGACATTTGAATCCAAAACCCATGGCACAATGACAGTAGTAGAGCACTGGGCACGAACCTCAAAGACCAAATCAATTTCTTTCTCCTTCCCTCCCTTCCTCTCTCCCTCCCTCCATCCCTCCCCCCACACCCCTTTTCTCAGATCAGGGGATCAAGAAAGCATCCTATTGCTTTGCTTTAGGATGAGGGACTTTTGAGGTTAATTTATGTCGGTCTCATTTGGAGTGGACATTATCTCTACATACATGACATCCATCTATAACCAGGGCCCTAGTGGACTTTTAAAGAAAATGCTGTCTTTTGGAGGAGAGATTTGCCAGCCTTAGAGAACTGTCGCCTGGGACCTGGAACTGAGAGCTCATATTCCTGTGAGTTGAGCAGATTGGTAGGAGAGTATAGTTAACCATGACAGGCCAATCGGTTAAACTTTACATCATTTTCGAGCTTCAAAGTTAATGCCTGTTTAAAATGAATTCAGCCATTCCAGAAGGTGAGAATACAATATATTTAAATAGAATCATCACAGAATGTTAAAGCAGAAAGTCTTTCCAGGGTTTTGAAATAACTTGATTTTCTATGATAATTAATTGAATTCTCCACTTACCCTATTCCCTTTGAGTGGAAGGCTATGGATTCATGTTTTTTTTTTTAAAAAAATGAAAGCATTAAGGATTATTTATCTAACTTTTCTCTACTAACAGGGCCTCAGAAAAGGATGGGTCTGCTTTGCTTTATCCTGTCTTTATGATCAAAGAGGCTCTTATGAGCTCAGCTAAACAGAAGAGAAAATGACTTGTGATTCCGAACCAGCCCTGAGGTTGGTGGGGATGGTAGTAAAGAAGAGAGAAAATGGGGTGCTGATGATATTAGAGAGACTGGCTTTTCAGGAGAAGGCATTCATTTTACAGGTTTCGGGAGAATTTATATGATTAATATTGGCAGCCATGCACATTTTGTGCAGGGAGTGCTTTAAACAGCACCTGACTGGATGCCAACAGATGTGAAAGGTATAGTCCTTTGGATTTAAAATGCTGTCTACATTTACATGAGGGAGAATCAAAAGAGTCCTTCTTGGTGGACATTGAGGGCCAGCGGCTACAGTTTTACAAATTACCAGCCATTATGTTTTCCTTCAGAGCGTGCCTTACGTTACCTTTTAGAATTTTTCTTCCTTTCTGAAGCAACGTGCCCTATAGCCAGAAAAACCATCTGTCCTAGGATTTTGAGAACTGTTGTGATTTAAAATCATCTATCCTGTGGTATACCCCCTACATGTTAGACGGTGTGACCAGTTTTGGGTCCAGAAAGCGTGGTCACCGTAGATTCAGCCATTCCAGATGAAGAATTGCATTCCATCAACTCTGAGGTGATTCGATCATCCAGTGATTTGCCTTAGCACCCGGTCCAGCTTGGATCCCACGCACTGTTGTTCCCAAGGAACAGAAATGAGGAGAAAAAGAGGGCATTGCTCTCTTACAATATTATAGGAATACTATTCCATACAATTTTTAAAGTGCAGACAAAAGTTGTTGTTTTAAGTCACACAGTGCAAATTGTAGAAAAGTTTAAAAGAAAAACCAAGCAAACAAAAGGAAGACATCCCAATTCTACCAACCAGACATAATTACCGTCAAATATTTTAATGTATGTATATATAAACATATTTTTGATGTCTCTCTTTTCTTAATAAAACATGTGGTCCTAATGACCATGTACAGGTTTGTCGCCATACTTCTCTTTTTTAACAACGTAACACGAACACCATTCTATATCGTGAAATGTGTATTTGTGTCCTCCTTTTCATCTCTGCCTGGTACTCTGTAGTAAAAATGTGCAATAAATGACCTAAAGCCCTTTGGATGTTGTTATTTTGATGTTTGGTTATTATATGCAATGCTGAGAAAAGGCATGATTTTCTTCGCAGAAAGTATTTGGGTGGTGATATGGGACTTGGTCCAGTAAGTCTGCAGATCTTCTTGGAAGCTGCCAGGAATGATAGCTTGCTGTAATGTCTGATAGTCTGGTCATTTTATGACCAAACACATCAGTGACACACTAATGAATTCCACTTTAATCTTTATTATCATTTGCCATTGGCTTCCCGTGTGCTTCTCAAGGATTCTCTGGTGTCCAGACCAGTTTTGTTGATCGTCCCGTTGCCATTATTTTTTGGCTGATGGGGCAGGCGTTGCTCTGAGGTCAGCTTATGGTTGCGTCTGTCTGGATCACATTTTCGGGTGATGCATCACACACCATGTCTGCTCCCTGGCTCCAACCAACAAGACTTTAAAGAGACTGAAACAAAAAAAGGCTCAGAAAGTTTCTTGGATATCAAACAGCTCTTATAAAAATAACATTTTTATGACTTAAAATGTAAATGAATCAGAAACATATGGATTAAATTTCCTTTGAAATACCCAAGGGCTTAAGCACTGAAGGGAAGAGCGCTTGCAAAATGACTTAAATCCAGTTGTGCTAAAAATAAAACACTTGAAAAATTGTTTGGGAGGTTTTGCTGATCCCTCAGGTGCTCACGGGCTCTCCATTCTCTGTTTGAAAAGTCCTTAGATTTTAAATTTTGGGTCACTCAAGAAAACGCACTTAGGACTGGTTCAATGGATATCTGGCTCTCTAGTTAAAGAATTGATATCAGAAGGTCAATTTTGATCAAATGTACTTGAAACACACCTGCCTTCTTCAGTATCTCTCAGTGTTCCCCTCCAGCTGTTATTTTGCCCATCTGGTGTGAAGGGTACTCCAACAGGACAGACTGTCGTGGGAAAAGATCGATAGGATCTATCAAGTCCAAATTCACACTCTGCTCTTACATTCCCTTTTGTGTCCACTGCACCAGTATTTCCCCACTCCTCTCTCAGGGGTCAGTTAGCATAGAAGCAGAGCCTAAGATGGGGATTCTTGTGTTAGTGATTTATTGAGGAAATGCTCCCAGGAGAAATCTGTAAGGAAGTGAGGGAAACAGATAAAGCAGGGGCAGAAGCTAAGCAAAGATGTGTTTTCAGCTGACGTCCAGCCTCAGCCGGATTCTTCAGGGAGCTCTGAAGCCTGAATGACTCCTCTGAGTTGTCCCACCTTGAGGTCCCATATTGGTCAGTCATTACTGTCAGCTGCCCTGGGAGGGAGGATGTAACATCCCTGGAGTTGGGGGCAGGGCAGCTTCAGCCTCTCTGCTGCAGACAATCCTTGAGGGCGTTTCTCCAGACAAGAGGAAAACTGTGAGCCTTAAAGGGTCACACCCACAGCAGTTGGGGAATAGATGCAATTGCACATAAAGGGGATCTGGGCAGGGATTAACGGTGTCCACCACATCCCTCTATATCATGAAATGTGTATTTCCCAAAGCTTCGAAGACATCTTTAAATTCACTCTCTCTTGATTTCCCTGGTGACGCAGTGGTTAAGAATCCGCCTGCCAGTGCAGGGGACACGGGTTTGAGCCCTGGTCCGGGAAGATCCCCCATGACGCGGAGCACCTAAGCCCGTGCGCCACAACTACTGAGCCTGTGCTCTAGAGCCCGCGAGCCACAACTACTGAAGCCCACGTGGCGCAACTGCTGAGCCCATGGGCTGCAACTACTGAAGTCCGTGCACCTAGAGCCCGTGCTCCGCAGCAACAGAAGCCACCGCAATGAGAAGCCCGCGCACTGCAGCGAAGAGCAGCCCCTGCTCGCCACAGCTAGAGAACGCCTGAGTGCAGCATGGGAGACCCAACACGGCCAAAAATAAATAAAATTAAAAATTAAGTTCACTCTCTCCTACTTTCCCCATATTCAGTCAAATTCTTTTCTTTTTTGCAGTTTTTCTTGACCTTATCTTCTTATGCATATTTCCCACTGCCGTCATGCTATAATCTAGGCTTCCTCATCCTCATAGCTAGATTACCCTCCTCATTTCCCAGCTGAATACCCACTGTAGAATATCCCCTAATCCAGATTTTCCCACATGTGGCTAGATTATTATTCTCCTCCAAGCACCAGTTTCAAATGTTTAAGAATCAATTGTAGTTCTTAAATATCTATGGGAACATTTCTCAAATTTTTTATGGTGAAGAATATGTTAAAATCATGGTGTACTCTTTGGAACCCCATTAAATGCTAACGTAGTAACCTTAAAAGAATGAAAAATTTTGCTATATCTGATTTTATACTAAAGTAGGTTATAATATGGAAAGGCAGAGCTTAAGAAAAATCATTGGAAAAATAGAACCTATGAATTAATTAAGCTAAAATTTTACCTATACAGTATGTAATAATATGTAAAACCCTTAGACCCGTGCCAGAAAAGAGTAAGTGCTTAGTAAATATTGGCCTGTATTATCACTGTCGTTGCAGTAGCCTCATAGCTTGTCTCTCTGGGTACACTTTTGTCTTCCTCCAGTAGTTGTTTTACACAGAACCAAGAGTGTTTACCATCATGTTTAAACCCAAATCAGATTATTATGTTAACATCTTGCTTCTGTCTCTTCCTAATGTATTTACAACGAAACCCAACCTTTACCTTTGTCTGTAAACACAGCACAACCTTGCCCTGCCTGTGTCTCCAACCTCTGCTCTGTCCACTGCATAACACATGCTTCCAACACATGGGCTTCCTTAAGTCCCTGATATGCTAACCTCATTCCTGCCTCAGGGTCTTTGCATCTGCTGTTTTCCTCTACTTGGAAAGGTCTCCTCCTCTTTGGAAAGGTCTCCCCTCCCTCCGTCTGTATGACGGGACCCATGTTTAGGTCTCAGTTTAAATGTTTCTTTCTCAGAAAGTTGTTTCCTGACTGCCTCATTCATTCAACAAGTATAACAAGTATTTATAGAATACTTACTCTGTGCCAGGCACGATTCTAGTCCCAGAAGAAAAAATAAAAACAACCATTTTAATAGAAAGGCAACAGTCCCTGACCTCATAGAACTTACATATAAGCAGAGAGAGAAACAAAATAAGTACGCAGATTACATGTGTGAGTGCATGTATGTGTGAGAAAATAAAGGGTGAGAAGGAAATAGGAAGTGCTGGAATAGAATGATTGCTGTTTTTACTAGAGAGGTCAGAAAAGGCCTCTTTAAAAAGGGATCTTAGTTTGAGCAAAGACCTGAAGTAGATCCAGCAGGTGCCACTATTTATTCTGCGTTGCAGTCTTTTGTGTTATTTCCCTCCTCAAGGCTACTTATTAAAATGGATAATTTTCCCCCTTTTTCCTTGGTCTGTTTTCCCCACTAGACTGTAAATTTAATTAGGACAGTATCAATCTATCTTGTTCACTATTCCCAGCCTGTAACACGGTACCTGATACATAAAAAGTATTCAGTATCTATTTATTCAGTGAACATGTGAAGTTATTATTGAACCAAGTATTAGAAATCAGAGTTACTCTTGAATGTCACCTATCATACTGAAATGAAAATGCCATGTGTGAAAGACTGTATGATGCCAAAGCTAAGAAGGGCAAAGTGAATTGTAATGAATTGAACCATAATGCAGTCTCATACTTTTAAGATAGCAATGAAGCATAAATGAACGAGAAACACCTTCATTACTATCTTAGCAGTGCTTTACATTCCATCATGTTGCAACAGAAAGCAAAACAGAGCCATATTCCACATTTGAACCTCTGACCTCCGTATCTCCTCCCCTACCCCACCCTCCTTCCAAACATAAAAGAAAGAAAAGGAGCACTCACCAAACCTTCCAGGTCTCTCTCACTTTCCCCAGTGAATGCAGAAGATACTGAGAAGATAAAGACTGAATATGCACAATGATTCATTGAGAGCATTTTGGGTGGTTGGATGGGAATGAAACCAATCGGATTGCTTGGACATTGTTGAATCATTAGTCAACAGCCTGAGTTACAAAATTACCCCTCGATCTGGCAAGAAGCATCCCTGCACTGGCCCCTGTGCCCCTGAGAGCCCCACTCTGCTTTCTAGTTGAACTCCTCCTGACAGGGCAGAGTCTTGGGGCTAAAAAGACTTGTTCATGCAGAGAACATCTCTGGGCACTGGAACCTCAGTTCATTGCCCAAACACTTCCTGGGCCCGTGCAGGCTCTTTACCACATTCTAATTCCAAAGAGCAGATGGCAAAGTTGACATGCCTATCCCTACACCCAAAGAACTATGACCAAAGATTGACTACTTCTGGGATGGGTACAAAGCTGGATGGCTCGCATGTCCACATGCACGTTCATAAGTTCCCTTGCAGCACAGGATGGAACCAGCATGAGAAGAGGAGGGAGAGATGCAGGCTGCAGTCCAGAGCCTGGGCAGAAGGAGACTGGCCCTCTCAATGCTGCCATAGTCTGGCTTAGAATTCTAAGGAATCTGGGAACATTCTACATCTGATTCTGATCTTCTAACCTTGAAGATCAGAAAGTGTGATGGAAGTGTGATGGCAGTAGAGGTGGGAGATAGGGGATTCCTTGTGGGTCAGGGCTGCTTGGCTTGGATTGAGTGCCTAGAAGCTCATGGTGTATAAGTGTCTCCATCTGTACTCTTGTCCTGCATCCTGCAAATGTCAGGGCCAGGCTGTTTAGTTCCCAGCCTCAGGCAAAAATGTCTAATAGCTTTTTAAACATTTTCTCCGTATTTGTCATGGACTAAGAGAAGAAACTCCATGTGGTCTGGTAGCAACTCCCTCTAATGGTGCTACGGACTGAATATTTGTTGAATTCCTGTTTCCCTGTGGGGTGGTATTCAGAGGTGGGATCTTTGGAAGGCAGTTAGGTCATGAGGGTGGAGCTCTCCTGAATGGAATTGCTGCCCTTATAAGCAGCAATGTGAGGATACAGCAAGAAGGTGCGAACCAGGAAGTGGACCCTCACCAGACACTGAATTGGCTTGCACCTTGATCTTGTACTTGCCAGCCTCCAGAACTGTGAGAGATAAATGTTTGTTGTCTAATCCTCCCGCTCTGTGGTGCTCTGTTACAGGAGCCTAAACTGACCAAGACAAATGGAGATACAGCTTAGGAAAAAATAAAACCATGAAGCACATTCAAAATTTGGAAACCTGGGAGGTACCCAGTCTTTGCACATACCGACCTGTAGCTGGAGAGTACCAGCCATCAGAAGGCTCCTGAGAGTGTCATACCCAGTGCTGGGAGGGGTGTGGGATGTGGCCCATGGAGGTATTATTTCTTCTAAACACCTGCAACCTCGCTGAGGTTTGTGTTATAGCCCTTTTCCTAGACTCCATTGCTCTGCCCAGGTGGAGTGACTTGGGAACTAGAAAATATCCAACTAATATGCTAGTGTTATTCTAAGGAAGACAAATTAGGAAGTTCTAGGCCAAGAAGTCAAGGGAAGTACACTGTCTTGTAAATTATTCTAATGGATGTATTCAGAGAGTAGTTAGGAATTCATGTAGATTACTGAGGAAAAATGATCTAGCAAATTGGATTCCAGGTGGAGTAGGAAGGTTCACAGTTTGGTCAGGGCTCTGCTAGACCCTTAAGGTATGTGAAATATTGTCTTATTTCATGTTTCTTTGATAACTAAGGATATTCAGTATCTCATAATGTTTATTTATAGACCACGTGCATTTCCCTTTTGTAAACTGTCCATATTCTTGCCTGTTGCTATATTGGGGTGTTTAGGGTGTTTCTTATTTATTTGAATGCATGTTTTATAATTTTTGCTTATTTCTTAATTTTATATATTTTTTAATATAGAAAGGTTTTACATTTTATCAATTTATAATGTAAATTATAAGGGATTGTGACTTGTACAAAGTCTGCACATTAATTAGGAAAAAAGTGTTCCTTAGGCAAAATTTGGTCTTTTATTTAGGCTTGTGCTATGTAGCTACATTTCTTTCTTTCTTTTTTTTTTTGAAATAAACATTTTTATTTTGAGATAATTGTAGATGCACATTCAGTTGTAACAAATAATACAGAGAGATCTTGTGTACCATTTACCCAGTTTTTGCCACTGGTAATATCTAGTAAAACTATAATCAGTATCACAGACAAGATATCAACATTGATACACTCAGAATACAGAACGTTTTCATCACCACAAAGATCCCTCGGGTTGCCCTTTCATAGCCACAATCCGTCATACCTGCTCCCTAATCCACAACAGCCACTAAGCTGTTATTCATTTCTACCATTCTGCCACTTCAAGAATGTTGTATCAATGGGACTACATAGTATGTACCTTTTGGGATTGACTTTTTTCATGCAGCATAATTTTCTAAAGATTTGTTAAAATTCTTCTGTGTGTTAATAGTTTTTTCTTTTTCAATTTTCTGGGTAGACAATCATGCGTTTTCCTTTCTTACCTGTATGTCATTATTGCCCTTTCTTGCCTTATTGCACTGGATAGAAATTTTAGCGCTATGCTGAATAAAAGTGGTGAAAGCTGATATTTGCCTTTTCCCTGAGCTCAGGAGGAAAGACTTCATTCCTTCACCGTTAAGGATAATGTTAGCTGTAAGTTTTTTGTAGGTGTTCTTTATCAAGTTGAGGAAGTTTGCCTCTATTTCTGTTTTTCTGAGCATTTTTCTCATGAGCGAGTGTTGAATTTAGTCAAATCGTTTTTCTACATTGATTAAGGTGATCATGGGATATTTCTTCTTTAGCTGTTAAAATTGCAGATTACCTTGATTCATTTTTGAATATTGAACCAGTCTTGGGTCCTCAGATAAGTCTCACTTGGATATGGTATATAATTCTTATATATTGCTGAATTCTATATGCTAATGTGTCACTAAAGATTTTTGTGTCTATATTCATGAGAGATATTGGTCTCTAGTTTTCTTTTTTTATGCTTGTTATTTATCCCAGTTATTTAAGTACTTTTTATTTATCTTTTTTCTTTATTTTTTAATATTTAGAGGTTGACATTTTATCAATTTATAATATAAATTTTGGTATCAGGGTAATAAAATGAATTGAAAAGTGTTTTTTTCCCCTATTTTCTCATATTTAGTAGAATTCTCAGGAAAACTCTTTGGGTTTGGAGATTTTCTTTTTAAGAATTTTTAAATAATGAATTCAATTTTTAAAATTACTTATAAGGCTATTCAAATTATTTAATTTATATTGGGTGAGATACAGTAATTTGTGGGGGTTTTATTGTCTAAATTGTCAGATTCATGTGTGTAGAGTTCTTCTCTTATTATCCTTTTGGTGTCTGCATTATTAGTAGTGATATTTCATTTCTGGTATTGGTAAGTTGTGTCTTTCTTTTTTTTCTTTGAACATCTTGTTTGAGGTTTATCAATTTATTGATTTTTTTCAAAGAACCAATTCTTTGTTTCATTCTCTGTTATTTTTCTGTTTTCAATTTCATTGATTTCTGCTCTTATCTTTACTTATTTTCTTGCTTTGGTTTTAGTTCCCCTTCTTTTTGGTTCTCGAGGCAGGAGTTTAGATTATTAACATGAGACCTTCCTCTTTTCTAGTGTATGCACTTAGTGCTATAAATTTCCCTGTTGCTTCTGCTTTACATGTCTCCTTCAAATTTTGATATGTTTTGTTTTCACTTTCACTCAGTTTAATGTGCTTTTGATATTTCTTTTGAGACTTCTTCTTTGACACACGGGTTATATAAATACCTATAGTTCAGTTTCCAAGTGTTTAGAAATGTTCCTATAAGCCTTCTCTACTGATTTCTAGTTTGGTTCTTTAGTGGTTGGAGAATATGTTCTGAAGCATTTCAGTTCTTTTAAATTTGTTGAGGTTTGTTTTTATAGCCAAGGGTCTATTTTGCTATATGTTCTGTGAGTACTTGAAAAGAACATGTATTCTGCTGCCGTTGGGTGGAATGTTCTATAAATAGCAATCAGATCCTATTATCTCATGTTGTTGTTGAGGTCTTCCATATTCTTACTGGTTTTTCTGTCCAGTTGTTCTGTCACTTGCTGAGTGAGGGGTGATGAAGTCTCCACCTAGAGTGAGTGGATTTTGGATTTGTCTATGTCTCCTTCCAGATCTATCAGTTTTGCTTCACATATTTTCCAACTCTTCTGTTTGCTGCACGCTCATTTATAATTGCTATCTGACAACATGAATGTTAGATTTTTGGTTATAGTTCCACAAGTATGAGAACTAAACTTCTCATACTTAAGAAGCAAGTTCGTTTTTTCCAGTCTATTTGCCATCTGTTGTTCAGACTGGATAATCTCTGTTGCTCCGTTGTCCTGTACTCTGACTCTTCCCTCTGTCTCTTATGTTCTGCTGCTGAGCCCATCCACTGAGCTTTGCGTTTCAGTTACTGCATTTGTGTCAAGCATGCTCGTAATTGCTTGTTGAAGGATTTTTACCATGTCTACTGTAAAATCTTTGTCAGATAATTGTGCCATTTCTGTCATCTTGGTGTTGGAGTCTATTGACTGTCTATTTTCATTCAGCTTGAGATCTTCCCCATTCATAGCATGACAAGTAACTTTTGATTGAATCTTGGACATTCGTATCATGAGACTGGTTTTTATCTGACCCTTGTGTTTTAGCTGCTTTGTCAAACGCTGCTGTGGCAGCAGAAGGTGCGACTACCAGGTGGAGGTCTCCATTCAGCTTTGTTTGCACCTGAGTGGGCGGAGTTGGGCTTGGGGAGTTCTTGTCACTGCTGGGCAGGCTTCAGATCCTCCTCTTCACATCGCCTCCGCTGACGCCATGGTGGGGGTGGTTTCATTGCTGAAGGGTGATAGTAAACATCCTGACTTTCCAATTAAGCTGCAACAGAGGAGGCAAGGATATACAATGGGGAAAAGACAGGCTCTTCCAAAAGTGGTGCTGGGTAAACTGGACAGCTACTTGTAAAAGAATGCAATTAGAGCACTCCCTAACACCATACACAAAAATAAAATGGATTAAAGACCTAAATGTAAGACCTGACACCATAAAACTCCTAGAAGAGAGCATAGGCAGTACACTCTTTGACATTGGTCTTAGCGATGTCTTCTGGGAATGTGTCTTCTCAGGCAAGGGAAACAGAAGCAAAGATAAACAAAATGGGACCTAATCAAACTTAAAAGCTTTTGCATAGCAAAGGAAACCATCAATAAAAAAAAATGTAACCTACTGAATGGGAGAAGATAGAAGATATTTACAAACTATATATGTAATAAGGGGTTAATATCCAAAATATACAAAGAACTCATACAACTTAACATCAGAAAAACAACCTGATTAAAAAATTGGTGGAGGACCTGAACAGGACTTTTTTTGAGGAAGACGTACAGATGGTCAAAAGGCACATGAAGAGATGCTCAACATCACTAACCAGCAGGGAAATGCAAATCAAAATCATAATGAGATATTACCTCACACTTATCATAACGGCTACTATCAAAAAGACAACAAATAACAAGTCTTGGCGAGGATGTGGAGAAAAGTGAACCCTCCTGCACTGTTGGTGGGGATGTAAATTGATACAGCCACTATGGAGAACAGTATGGAGGTTCCTCAAAAAATTAAAAATAGAACTACCATATGATCCAGCAATCCCACTCCTGGGTATATATCCAAAGAAAAAAACCCCCAGTAATTTGAAAAAATATATGCACCCCGGTGTTCATGGCGGCATTATTTACAATAGCCAATATATGGAAGCAAGCTAAGTGTCCATCAACAGACGAATGGATAATGAAGATGTGGTACATATATATATACACAGTAGACTATTACTCAGCCATAAAAAGAATAAGATTAAATAATAAAAAATAAAAATAAGACCATTTGCAACAACATGGATGGACCTGGAGGGTATTATGCTTAGTGAAATAAGTCAGACAGAGAAGGACAAATGTGTATGTTTTCACTTATACGTGGAGTCTGAAAAATAAAACAACTGACCGAATATAACAAAACAGACCCACAAATACAGAAAGCAAATTAGAGGTTACCAGTGGGGAGAGGGCTATGGGGAGGGGCAAGATAGGGGATCAATAGGTATAAAATAAATAAGATGCAAAGATGTAATGTACTGTGCAGGGAATAGAGCTCATATTTTATAGTAACTTTATGAGGTGTATTATCTATAAAAATATCAAATCACTATGTTGTACATCTGAAACTAATATCATATTGTAAGTAAATGATATTTCAATTAAAATAAAAGTCCTGACTCTCCACTAGGCTTCTTCTGACACCACCAGTTAAGGAGAAGAAGAGATGACTCACTAATGCTGGGCAGGTGTTGAAGTCCAGGTTCCTCTTGTGGTCTTCCCTCGCCCTGCTGGTAAGGCCCCTTTACCTCTCTTTGGGAAACAAAAGGCACAGCTCCCTTTTCAGATACTACTTCTGCAGGGGTGTTGGAAAACCTTGTTGCAAACTCTTGGGATGGAAGTCTAGACTTTGCTCTCAATCTTTAATGACATGGGTAGGGCCACTTTACTGTTGGTTTTGTGTTTGGCTGGAGTAGATGATCTCAACATTCTCTCTTTCTAGGCTGTCTCTATCTTCTTCCTTTACCTACAGATAACAGGCTTTTGTTGGGGATGGATTTTTTTGTCTGTGTACTTGGCAGTCCCAGACTGCTGGCTTCTTTAGCTCCATAGTGGGATTAAGAGGCAACAAACAAACAAACAAACTCAAAAAGCCCATTAATGTAACTCACCACGCTATCATTTCTCAGGTTCTGAGATCTTCTTTCTACCTTTCAGAGTCTCCCTCTGTTTGCTTTGTACATAATGTCTAGGATTTTTAGTTGTAATTAGAGGGAGGAACAGGAAGAAGTACACCTACTTCCTGTTCTCTGAAGTGGAATTCCTTAAATCTTCTTTTATTTCTTTTGGTTGGTTTGTTGGTGTTTTATTTTTATTTTATAGGTGCCACATGGTCTTGTTAAGTTTATAAATCGTATATGTATATTGTTACTATTTCTAAGTTGAGTCTCTGTGGGATCTAGAACGCTTGAGTCCTCTACCAGTTCACAGTTTCTCTGAAACTACAAGGAGAGTCCCAAGAAACACATGTATGTATGAAAAACATTCCAGATAGAATTACATTTTATTACTAACTGGGGCTTTGACTCCACAACCCCATATAAATTGGTGTTCTGGTGATTTGGGCTTGAATGTATGTGAACCTTTAAAATAGTGGAAGCCTAGTTGTGGCTAAGCACAGGGTAAGAACACAGAACCTGGCGTCTCCACTTTCTAGCTCGGAGACCAGGAGAAAGTTCCTGAATGTTTCAGCGCCTCTGTTTGTTTGCCTATAAAATGGAGAGAAATGAGTACTACCTGAAGAGAAACCTGCTGTCATTCTAAAAAATTTCCACCCTATAAATAAGGTGTCCATTTTCTCTGGTTGTTGTCCAGATTTTTTTTTTTGTCTTTAGTTTTCAGAAGTTTGTTTATGATGTGTCTTGGTATGGATTTTTTGGTTTATCCTGTTGGAGTTCTCCCAACTTTTAAAAATAATTGAACTATAGTTGATTTACAATGTACACCTGTTAGTTTCAGGTGTATAGAAAAGTGATTTAGTTTCATATATATATATGATATATATATAAGATGTCAAATATCATTCCCTGTACTATACAGTAAATCCTTAAATCCTTGTTGTTTATCTATTTTATATATAGTAGTTTGTATCTGTTAATCCTAATTTATCCCTCACCCCCTTCCCCCTTGGTAACCATAAACTTGTTTTCTATGTCTGTGGGTCTGTTTCTTTTTTGTAAATAAGTCCATTTGTATCATTTTTTAGATGCCACTATAATGGATATCATATGATATTTGTCTTTCTCTGCCTTACTTCACTTAGTATGAGAATCTCTAGATCCATCCATGTTGCTGCAAATGACAATATTTCATTCTTTTTTATGGCTGAGTTCTCCCAGCTTCTTGACCCTGTAGATTTAAGTCTATAGTAGGATTAAGTGTGTTAATATGTATATAGCATTTATAACAGTATCTGTCTCATAAGCACCATATAAATGTTAGCCATTAATACAGTTAGTCCCTCCTTTCCTCAAGGTAGCACAGAAAACAAAAGGCAGTGCAACATGGTCAAAATCTGTTCCTCGTTGAAAGCAGCGTCTTCTAACCTTTTGATCCTGAAGCCTGCTTATTGCCCATTTCGCTTTCAAGTTTGTGCTTTCCCCTTTACTATGTGAGCAGTTCCCTAACACCACTGGCACTGAGATACTTTTACATTATGTTTCATTATGTAATAAACAAAGATCATAATTTCTTTGTAGTTTTTCTGTATCCTGTCACCTTACTGCTCTTTCTTATTAATTCTAGGAGCTTATTAGTTGATTATTTTGAATTTCCAGGTGGCCAATGATTTTATATGTAAACAATAATCCCAGTAATTATATTTTTACTTCAGTTATGACTTAGACTGCCCAGACTTTGAAAAACAGATGATTTTCTGATTTCCAATATAGGCAAAATATCCATTCTCTGTTTCCATGTCAACAACTTCTTTCTCATAATTATCACCTCTTCTTTTGCTCTGCATCCAGGAAAGCATCTCCTTACTTATGCTTTTGTTTGTTTTTTATTGCTCCCAATATTTTTATTGATGATTTTATTGCCAGACAAATATCTTAAAAAATAATTTCCAATAATCAGAATGATATGTGCAGGAGACATATTTCCAGACATTGATGCTCCTTTATTATAGAATTAGAATGATCAGAGAAGATGAACCAAAATATTTTCCTATCATCTTCTGGTCCATCTGCATTTGTTCTGTGCATAAGTAAAGAAAACTCTAGGATTTTTCTCTGTCCAATTCCATGGGGCTACAATTATTGAAGTTTCTACTAGTATTCTTTCTTCTCTTATTATTACTTTCCAGCAGAGTTGCAATTTCTTGCCTTTTCATGTATCTTTATGAACTTTCAAAAGAAATTTAAAGATAGTGTATCAAGCATCAATTTTAACACATACATCTTTGTACCAAATACTAACTTATAACTGTTTCTTATCTTTGTGAACTTGAGTATGCATCTCTCCAGACTCAGTTTTATATCTCAGTCAAATTGGGGGGGGATGAGTGAACTAAAATTATTTATGATGTTTTCCATTGCTAATATCATCCTTGATCATAGGCTTATGCTAATAGGGACATTTAAGTTATGAGGTAAATATAATGAAATTTAAGTAATGAAGATTATTTTAAAAAATATTCAGCTCAAATTCATGCAACCCCGAAAACTCCACTTAAAAATAAGTGCCTGGGTATGGTGTAACAATTCTGACACCACTGTGCATGTATGCTGAAATTGAACAATTAAGTAAACAGATGGTGATGGGAAGATCCAGGTTTCTTACTATTGGGGTGGGAGTTTGAGCTAATCAAGGAGAGGAGGCTAGAATGATTCATATGGTAATGGATTAGAATTGAAATCACAGGTATAAACTCGTGTTTAGCTTAATATAGATGAAGATAGTTGCAAATAGAAATACATAGAGGTGTGATACACACACACACACCGGTTGGTATAACACACATATTTCCTTGCTCTGTCAGCTGGGAGGGTCTGGGGGCAACAACACCCTAGGAGCAATGAGCACACCTGGCACCCAGATTTGGTTTTTAGTACCACTCTACAATAGACAGAAACAGGGCTCCTTAGAGAAATGGCTAATTCTAAGACTGGGGCAGAAAATATCTATGATGAAGAACCTGGGGCATCTTTTAGTATCAAAAAGTAAGGAAGTACAAAAAACAAACAAAAAAAGAAAACCCCAATCCCCCCAAAAACCAAAACTCTACAAGGATGAGGGTATTTCAAAGGGACACCAGAGCCAATGGAAAGATCTCCCAATGGCCCAAACTGAAACAATTTCAACAACAACATTAAGTAGTAGTAGATTGTAACTCAAAGTATAAAATAAATATCCAAGAGTCCATATTGATATAACTGAAGTATTGAATCAATTAATAGGGAGACTCAACAAATCTCCCATGCCAAAGCATTCATAATAATTTATGTAGATGCTCTGCCCTCTACTAAGTGGGGCATAACTCTCCATTCCTTAAGGATGGCCTGTGGATAGCGGTTTCTTTCCAAAGAGGACAGTATGGAATGGGAGGGGGGTAAAGTAACTTTACAGAGGAGAGCCCCTACAAGGCTACCTCAGTGATCAACAGTGATCAAAATCAACAGTGATGCAAATCAGCGGTGATAAGTCATGGGGTTAATATGTGCCCTTGATATGATGTGATGAGAATAGCCCTTCACCTCTGTGATCTTCCTCCTAAAACACATAACTCCAGTCTGATTGTAAGAAAAACACCAGACAAATCTCAATTGAGGAAAATTCTACAAAATACGTGATTAGTTAGTACTCCTCAAAACTCTCAAGGTCATCAAAACCAAGAAAAGTCTGAGAAACTGTCATAGCTGAGAGGGATCTAAGGAGACATTACAATTAAATGTAATGTAGTATCTTGGATGAGATCCTGGAGCAGGAAAGGGCATTAGGTGAAAACTGAGGAAATGCGAATGAAGTATGGACTCTAGTTAATAATAATGTATCTGTATTAGTTCATTAATTGTAACTAATGCACCATACTAAAGAATAGAGAAATAATATTAAATAATAAAGAAAACAGGCTGTGATATATGTGGGAACTTTGCATTATCTTCCCAGGTTTCTTTTTTTTTTTTCTGTAAATCTAAATCTATTCTAAAACAAAAAAATTTACTTTAAAAAATGCCTGCAGGGTAAATGAGTGAATGGAAGGAACAATAAAGAACAGGAAACAAGGATAGAGATTTTTAAAATATTGTGTAATGAAGGAAACTTTGTGGAAAATAATACATTTGGTTAGTTTAAAAATATAGACTAGGATCATTTATTCTTTTCTTTTCCCTTGCAAAAATAGATGCAAATAGAAGGCAAAAAATTTGGATACTGTGTAACTAAGCCAGCATGTGGCCAATAGCATTGATTTCAGTTAATAGCTTATAATCACAATAATCAGGCCAGGGCCAGTGAGCTAAGCTATTGGAACTATTTTTCCAATAGAATAATTACTTTAATTCAGACCAGGGAACTATTGGGGGTGGGGGAGGTGTGTGGTTAGGGTAGTACATAGACCCACTGAAATATTAATTAGTTTATGCAGCTATGGCCAAAAAGCACAGGAATATAGGCTTATATGAGGGAAACAAACCAAAAAAGGACATGAACAATTTTTCACAATTGTGCTGATTTGATTACTGAAAAGTATATTTTGAATTCGTTTTGCTGTTGAATCATTACAAAACAATGCATTTGTCATCTAATTGTTAATTGCTTTTCATGATGTAGATAAATTATAATCAACTTTTTACATTTGCAAATATTTCCCAGCAATCTGATGATGAGGTGCTATTTTGCATTGTTCTTTTTTTTAATTTTCAAAGTATTTTTACACACTTGGTGATTTATTTTTTTGTCAATTGAAATAAAAGGTTTTCTCGTTCATTATAATTACATATATTAATTATCAAAATTTAAAAATATATTGAAAAAGAAAAAGAAAAACAGCTAACCATAATCTCATCATGTTAACTTTTTAAAATGTATTTCCCATTAGGCTTATTTATTTTTGAACTACAGTTGTGACTATATGTATATTCAATTTGTGTCTGACTTAACAACTTAGCATAAGCATTTTCTCATGCTGTTTAAAATTTTTAATAATCACTATTTTGAGTACTGTAAAATATTAAATCAGTTGTTACATGGTTTACTAATTTATTAACCTAGTGGACATTTAGGGGTTTTCCCCGGTGATACTTTATTTACCTATATATGGTCCAATTCCAGAAGAAAAGTCCAAACCCACTGATTTTTTTGTGTGTTTCTGTGTGTGCTGTGACCACAGCAGTCTTATATTTGAAACTCAGGAAAGAAACAACTGGAGTCCAAACAGCCAAGTATGGAAGTAAAATATAAAGGTATTTTTTTAAACTGCCACATTCATTTCAAATCCCATTCATTTAGCATCATAAGGATGAAGGATATATCTGGTTAGCTGTGTAATAAAGTCACAAACACACTGCTTACTGGACATCACAAGACAGTTGCCTATAAAACTAGACCTCGGACTTCAGCTTCCTTTTCTCCCAGGGTATCATTCTCTCTGGGAGAATAGTAGTCTGAGCAGCCTCTAAGCCGTGCTCATACTGAACTTCCAAAACTGAGTCCATGACTATGGTTGGTGGGGTGAGAGCACCCGTGCCAACAGACTCCAAGTCAGGATCGCCAGCTAGTTTCCTAGCAAGCCAATGGACAGGCTTCTCAAAGTTGTAGTTACTTCTGGCAGAAATCTCATATTACTGGAGATTCTTCTTTCATTAGAAGACAATGGATTTTTCCTTAATTTCTCAGTCCTTAATACGCACTATGTTGCCATGCAATAAGGCGAGGATGTTTTCATATATTCCTACCAGATCTCTGTGCCGCTTAGGTGCACACTTGTAACTCTTGATGTCACATCAAACATTACAATGGCTTGCTGGGCTTGGATCAGATAGCCATTTCTCAGGCTACCAAATGTATGTCTAATTCGTTGAATTTAAAAAGTCTATTGTTGGTATGAAACATGGGGCGATAGACTTCAACAATCAAAGTGACTACATCTCAAACTCATGAGTCAAATGACACTTTGAAAATATAGTTTACCAGTATTGTCATCACCAACCAATTCATATTTAAATAGAACTTGGGATTCTTTTGGGGCAGCCATCCTGATGGTTCTTCCAGAAGTGTCTCTCTCTGTTCCTCAGCTGGCTAAGCCCAATCAATTTTTTACTTGATTGTTGGTTGGTTCTTATATAATCTCTGTTAGTGATGAAAATGAGAACACTTAAAATGTTAAATATTGCAGCATGAAAATGCCTTTTGACCTAAAATTGCTGAACTTTCCTTTGAATTAAAAACAAAATTCAATTCATAAGTGGATGCCTCATTCATGGATATCTAGTTCATTCATTCACAGAATACTTACTGAAAATCTAGTGTGCCAGGTGCTGTTCCAAGTGCTGTGAACAAAGCAGGTAGGAATTCCTGCATTCAGGGAGTGTATCTTTTTCAGCAGCCAGAATCGATGAACCACTGCCTTCTGAGATGAAGTTGGTAATACCTAGAAGGTCACTATTTCTGGAGAAGGAATCTTGACTAGACACTGGATATTCCGTACATTCCCACTCTGGGTTCCCCTCCACTTACCTAGAGTGAGCAGTCACAAGACAACAGAGGAGGCATCAAGAGCTACTAAAATGAGACAGGGAACCCAGAGGACAGATTCTGCTGAGACAGGGTCCAGTGAACAAATTCTACATTTTGTGTGTGTTGGGAGCAGGGGAGCTTATGGGCCAGAGGAGCAGGGAAATTATTTTTCAAAAACAAAACAAAACAAAAAAACCTGCCAGACTGAATAAGATATACTCAGCAAAAAAACCTAACATGGAAGAAAGAAAAAAACAAGGCTTGGGCTTCCCTGGTGGCGCAGTGGTTGAGAGTCCGCCTGCCGATGCAGGGGACACGGGTTCGTGCCCCGGTCTGGGAGGATCCCACGTGCCGTGGAGCGGCTGGGCCCGTGAGCCATGGCCGCTGAGCCTGCGCGTCCGGAGCCTGTGCTCCGCAACAGGAGAGGCCACAACAGTGAGAGGCCTGCATACCGCAAAAAAAAAAAACAAAAAAAACAAAAAAAACAAGGCTTAATTTTCACTAAGATTTGGATGCAAACCAGAGTTTTAAATTAGAACAAGAGCCAAATAATGCCTGAAAAGAAACAGAAGAGTCAGAATGATGGGTTTTATGGCTGCTTTAGAACCATGAAGTTGCTCAGGATTTTTGAATTTTGCTTTTATTTTGGGGGTGGATGAGTATAAATAGTAATCAATATTTCAGAAATTTAAAAAGGGTCACTGGGAGTGAGGAAGATTTATGGAAAACTACGGACCCAGTACTGTCAGGTTGGATCTTTTAATCCAACAAGAGCAGTTATTAAATTTACCAGGTCCATCCTATGCTTCATGCTGCACTTCAAGGAGGAGGAAGAGACTAGAGCCACAGCTTTGGAATTATTCTGTATCTTGTCTACATGGGACTAGGAAAGCCATTAGGGAGCTGCCAACATTGTATGAGAATTCAAAGGAGAGCCTAGAAGAAAAGAAAATAGATTGAATGTGTCCAAGGAAGAGAGACAAATAAGAGGAAGAGAAAAAGAACTAGGGTAGAGGATAGAGGTAGAACGTATTAACTTGTACTCCTTGAGAAATTAGTTTCTCATCACATCCTTGAAGATATTACTTGCACAATTTACCACGGTTGTGTTGAAAGAAGACAAAAGGACAGGTTATAAAATGGGCTTGGGAGAAGTTAGGAAAATACGGAGCTTCATCTATTCTCCCGTCATTAAATACTAGAGTTTAGTTGGAATGAAGCAAGATAAATTGTGAATTTGGTTAAATGAAAGGAAATGGATTAAAGTGTGGTTTTTGTTGTATACTAAGAGTTTTTTGCCCTTTTAGATGAGGGTAACTCCAATCATTTTCCCTTAAAATTTGAAGTAAAAAATCATAAAGCGTGAATAAATACTTTCTTCTGAATTATATCAGCTGATGATCTAAATATGCATCCTGAATGTGTGAAAGAGTATTTTGGAAAGGTCTATGCCTGTAAAACATTGATGTGTGAACAAAAATCTCTCTGATTTCCCCCATAAGGGGAACAGCTTTGTGATCTCAAGCTGAGAAAGATAGGAATGGTTTCCTGGTTCATCAGCACCACATGGATCCAAATATTAGCTGGGCATGAAGAGTGAGGTAGTCGCTAGAAGAAACAAGAGTTTTTTCTGGATCCTTAAGGCCCCACTGTGACCTAAATTACACACAGACGTACACACATACAATTTCCAATGACATCCGTTGAAACTTCCTCTGAGCAACTGGGAAAGGGACTTGGCCCAGAATTCCAAGAAACCCAACCTGAGGTTAAAACCATAGTCATTCCCAGTGCTTCTCAATTGATTCAATTTCCAACGAAATTATTGTTGTCTCTGGTTCCAATAGCAAACTAAAGAGAGAATTGAATTAGAAAGGAGAAACATTTTGTTGAAAAAAAAAAAAAAAAGCAACCACATTACTCTGTGAGAACATTTCAGAAGGACCCAAAAGAGACAGAATTCCAAGGTGCTATTCTCAAGATCTGTCAGGTTACCTGGAAACAGCTGTTTCATGTAACTAAGGTAGTGACCGCAAGTGAGCAGGCGTGGGGAAATGGGGTGCAGAAACTAACACCTTCTCTTTCCTTCAGTCTCATATTTTTTCCCCTTGAAACCAAAGCTTGATTTGCTATTTGGCTCAAGGAGCAGAAGAGGACAGAGGAAGTCACAGTGCATTTCCATTTCTTGT
Source organism: Grampus griseus (assembly GCF_964374135.1). Lineage (NCBI taxonomy): Eukaryota > Metazoa > Chordata > Mammalia > Artiodactyla > Delphinidae > Grampus > Grampus griseus. The sequence continues at coordinate 25,382,769 of NC_139015.1, read as the reverse complement.
CCAGTTTCCAGTCCCATGTCAGTAGAGCTAAACCTTGGATGGCCTAGCAGCGTCCCTACGGAGGTCTGCTTGGCAGAGAAAGGGAAGGAGTTTGCGTTGGAGGACAGCCATCTGCAGCGCTCAGCCCACAAGCTGTCTGTCTGTCCCCTCTAACCCCTGTCAGTACTACAGTGGAGAGAACAAGATAAAGAATACTCCCTTTCTCATCAAAAAATCAAGAATTTTGTGTGTGCAGCAGGCAGCAGACTGTGCCTCCTTGGCCAATGTCAAAGCTGGCTGTAGGAATTCGTCTGCAGCGAAACAAATCAAAGCTGCCCTGTGGCTCGAACTGTAGGTGGCCTAAACCCGCCTACATAGCAGCTTCTCCATGAGTCACAGGTGTCACGATTAGCAGATTATTGGGCCAATTATATGGAAACGTTTTTAAAAAGATAACAGGTTTAGAGTCACCATCACAGACACACCAGAATACTTGTCTCTACTAGACTTTGGATTGCATTATAATGTGAAATCATTTAATTGCTAGCGTTTATCTACTTTTGGAAAATAGGGTTCTGAATCCCAGGCTGCTGAAGGGAATTGCCTGTGGTATAGTCAGCTATTTTTAACAGTAGCCAAGACAAGAATTCAGATCTCCTGCTGGCCGTCCCAGGCTTAATGATTCACCTTTGGTAGACATGGCTCTTGCACTGGATTGCACACAAGTTGACAAGCAGTCCAGAAAAGTTTTGAACAGATTGTCCTCAGGCCATTTATGTCCTCAAGTACGAATTCACTGAGTATCTTTTGCTAACAAGAGATGAATGTGAGGGGAGTAAGGTTCCTCAAGATTCTAGAGAAATCTGTGGATATACCAAGGCCTGCTACCACATTCCAAACAGCTTTGTCTGAAGGCTTCATTTCTTACTGAGGTAACCTGGACATCTTTTCTGGAGGAACACCTAAGAAAGGCTACCATTCTGGAGAATTCTGGGGTTTGCAAAGAATATCTGCAGTGTTGTGGAAACTCTGATTTCCAGCTGAACTCCCACAGAACTTCCTGGAGTTCTGAGCCTTATTTTAAAATAGCACATGGCAAAGAGAAAAGTGTAGGCACAGTCTCTTTTTCAAAAAAGAGCTAAGCAATATAAGAAATAAAAAAGGGAGGAGAATCTATAAAGAATTTTGAAAACGAAATATGAAATCTCCGTGCAATGGAAATATTTAGAGTAAAAGACACAGAGAATGTAGTTCAAATAGGACTTGGGGTGGGAAATGAGTAAGGCTAAATAAAAAATAAATTGAGTACAGATGAATGAGATAGCATCACTTAGTGATTACAATCGCAAATTCTAAAGACAGACTGACCTGACTTTGGGTCCCAGCTTGGTCGTTCATTAGATATGTAGCCTTAGGAATATTACTTAAGACCCTTTCACCCAAGTTTTTCATTCGTTAAAGTAAGAGATGAACAAACCGATCTCATAGTTGTTCATGAAACTTTTCAATGACCTGAAGTGTGTACAAGCTAAATATGAAGCCTGGTACAGATTAAGTGCGCAATAAATCTCAGTTAAAGTTATCTAGAAATACAGTAATCAGAGTCTGAAAGAAAGTGAAAAGAAGGGGTAATTTATTTGGTGGACAGTAGCAGGAAGCAATTTAGATATAAGAAATATTATGGAAAAATGCCAAAAGGTATGGTGGCCATATTATCTGAAAAAATAAATTAGCACACATAGCTTGAGAGTGGGAGAGATGACCGCTATTGGGATTGCCGTAGGAAGTCCAGGAAAGGCCATCTCTACACGAAAAGTGTGAATTAAATTTACAAAAGAGAAAATTCTTCTGCTAAAAGCTATGAGAAATTAACATCTTTCCTTAGGCTATAATTTTGAGCTAGAGCCAACTGTAAATTACTTAAAGTTTCATAAATTAATGTGGTTCTTTCTTCTTCTCTTTGCATTTGTAGATGCACAGAGTTTGATCATGTGACTACTTGTTAATTTTCACCAAAAGTACTTAATGGAGAAGAGATGAAAAGTCAACCAGTCTTGATTTGCCAGGTGAGTGTAATGGCTGCCGAGGAGAAAACAGTCACTGCGGCTTCCCCATCAGTGTGAGCCTAGATTCCAGTGATGTCCTTAGAGACTATGCCCGTAGCTTGGTTCTACCCCAGGTGCATGTGCCCAATTTCATGAAATGAAGACTTCTGGGGCTTATAAAGAACAGTTGTCTCCCCTTATCCATGGTTTCCCTTTCCTCAGTTTCATTTACCTGTGGTCAACCATGGTCCAACAATGTTAAATGAAAAATTCCAGAAATAAACAATTCGTAACTTTTAAATTGGATGCCATTCTGAGCAGTGTGATGAAGTCTCCTGACGTCCAGATCCATTCCCCCAGGATGTGAGTCATCCCTTTGTCCAGCGTACCGCATCAATCTCTTCAGCCTTCTCAGTTATCAGATTGACTGTGGACTGTCGCTATCACAGTGCTTGTGTTCAGGTAACCCCTGTTTTACTAAACAGCCCTAAAGCACAAGAGTAGTGAGGCTGGCAATTCAGTTATGCCAAAGAGAATCTGAAAAGTGCTCCTTTTAAGTGAAAAGGTGAAAGTTCTTGGTTTAATAAGGACAGAAAAAAGTTGTATGCTGAGGTTGCCAAGATCGACAGTGAGAACAATTCTTTTATCCATGAGATTGTGAAGAAGGAAAAAGAAATTTGTGCTAGTTTTGTTTCCCCTCAAACTACACAAGTTATGGTTACAATGCGTGGTAAGTGCATAGTTAAGATGTAAAAGGCATCAAGTTTGTACAATCAGATATTTTGAGAGAGAGAGATCACATTCACATAACTTTTATTACAGTATATTGTTATAATTGTTCTATTTTGTTATCAGTTTTAATCTCTTACTGTGCTTAATTTATAACAAACGTGATCATAGATATGTATGTACAGGAAAAAAACATAGTATATATAGGGTTTGATACTATCAGTGGTTGCAGGCATCCGCAGGGGGTCTTGGAATGTATGCCCCATAAGGGGAGACAACTGTATAAACATTGTGCCGGGAGCCAGAGGTGCAAAGAGCAATGAATAGTAGTGAGGAGGTATTAAACAAATGTGGTGCCAGGGAGAAAATAAACATTAAAAAAAATAATCTTACATATAAAATATACATAAGGAGAGCTTTGTAGCTTAATTGTGAAAAAAGTCATCACTGAGGAGTAACTTATTGCTGAGACCTAAATGGCAAGAAGGAGCCTGACGCTCCAAGATTGAAAGGAATGATGTTCTAGGCAGAAAGTACCAAGGCTGTTTGTGTGTTTGAGAGACAAAAAGTTGAGCCTACGGAAATGAATTAGTTAAAGGAAAAAAATTATTTATTAGTTAAGGCCGTGTATGAGTTAATATTAATTAAGCAGAGTGTATTAATTTATTATTATTAGTTTATTACAGCTTGCCATATGTTGATGTTATATAGATTGATACTGTATCAGCTCATTTTAATGTAGGAAATGTATGATAGCATTCTTCCTATTTCATCCCTCCAATCCTTTGTGCTATTGTTGTCATATACTTTCCTACTACATATTTATACATGCCACAATATTATTTTTCTTTAAAAATCAATTTTTGTTTCAAATAATTTAGAAAGAGGAAAAAAACCCCAATGTAAATATTTACCATTTCCTAAACCCATTGATTCTTTTTATGGATCCAAATTTCTAACTAATATAATTCTTCATAAGCCTGAAGAATTTCATTTAGCATCTATTGTAGTGTAACGTGTTGATAAAAATCCTCAACAAGGGAAGAATAGAAGAGAGTATCCTCAAACAGATAAGCACATACAAAAATCTTACATAACATACATGAAGGTAAAAAACTGAATGCCTGATCTATACTGTTGGGTGCAAGGCATAGATATTCACTCTTACATCTTCTACTCAACATTGTACTGCAGGTTTTAAACAGTGCAGTTAGGCAAGAAAAAAGTAAAGACATCCTGATTGGAAAAGAAAAAATAAAACTGTCTTGATTCACAGACAACAGGATCATCTATGTAGAACACCTAAGGAATCAAAATAAAAGATGTGAAAACTAATAAGTGAACTTAGCAACTTGAAAGATACAATGGACATATACAAAGTCAAAAACTGGAATTAAAAAAACTGCACTATTTAAAATATCAATAAAACAGGGAATACTTAGGTATAAATCTAACAAAATATTGTAAGATTTGTATGCTGAAAGCTGCAAAACATTGGTGAGAAAAACTAATGACACAAATATGAAGAGAGCTCTATTGGTGATCAGGGGTAACAAATCTTAATATTGTTAAGAGGGCAGTTGTCCCCAAATTCATCTATAGATTCAGAGTAAAGCCAATCAAAGCCCAGAATTTTTTTTTCCTAGAAGTTGACAAGGTGATTCTATAGTTTTCATGAAAATTCAAAGGATCAAGAATAACTAAAAAATTTTGTAAGACCAAAACATAAGTATTTCCACTTCTGTGAAGATGGAGTAGATATACTTTTTCCTATTCCTCTGACTAAGTACAGCTTAAAATTGCACATTATATATGAAACAAACATATAATGACTCAAAGGTGGAGAGAAGACACTGGCTAAGGATTTTGGAACATGAGGAATTAATGGTAGTGAGTTTTATTGCTTTTCTTTTTGCCTCATATACTCCATACTTGAAGATGAAGAAACTGGCAACCAATAAATGCCACAGTCACGGGGGAAGTGGGAAGCACAGAAACCAATGACAGTAAAAACCAAAGGACCAGAAAAGGGGCAGCCTAACAAGAGAGAAAACGTTTAGGAAAAAACCACTCTATTATAGTCAAACACCACACACAAAACAACAAAAAACAAACTCTGACCTTTTCATAAAAGTTTTAAAGTTTGATGTAGTCTCATTTGTCTATTTTTGATTGTTTTACCTGTGCTTTTGGTGTCATATCTAAGAAATCATTGCCAAGTCCAATGTCATGCTTTTCCCTTATGTTTTATTTGATGGGTTTTATAGTTTTACATCTTATGTTCAGTTCTTTAATGTATTTGAGTTAATTTTTCTATGTGGTATAATGTAAGAGTCCCTCTTCATACTTTTGCATGTGGATGCCTAGTTTTTCCAGCACCATTTGTTGAAGAGACTGTCTTTTCCCCACTGAGTGGTCTTGGCACCCTTATGAAAGATCATTTGTCCGTATACATGAGGGTATATTTCTGAACTCTTTATTCTATTTCACAGGTCTATTTGTCTATCTTTCTGCCAGTATCGGACTGTTTTGATTACTGTAGCTTTGTCATATGTTTTGAAATGAGCAAGTGTGAGTCCTCCAACATTGTTCTTCTTTTTCAAAATTGTTTTGGCTATTTGGAGTCCTTTGAGATTTAATATTAGTTTTTGCATAAATTTATTTCTGTAAAAAATGCCATTGGGATTTTGATAGGAATTGAATTGACTCTATAGATTGCTTTGGGTAGTAGGGACATTTTTAACAATATTAAGTCTTCCAGTCCATAAACATGGAATGTCTTTCCATTTATTTGTCTTTTTAAATTTCTTTCAGGAATGTTTTATAGTTTTCATTGAGCAACTTTATGTTCTTTACAGTTATTTCTTTTTTTAAATAAATTTATTTATTTATTTATTTTTGGCTGCATTGGGTCTTTGTTGCTGTGCACAGGCTTTCTCTAGTTGCTGTGAGTGGGGGCTACTCTTCCTTGCAGTGCATGGGCTTCTCATTGCAGTGGCTTCTCTTGTTGCGGAGCACGGGCTCAAGGCGTGCAGGCTTCAGTAGTTGTGGCATGCGGGCTCAGTAGTTGTGGCTCATGGCCTCTATAGAGCGCAGGCCCAGTAGTTGTGGCACATGGACTTAGTTGCTCTGTGGCATGTGACATCTTCCCTCTTTACAGTTATTTTAAACCTTTGTCAGGCAGCTCACAGATCTGTGTCTCTTTAGAGTCAGTTTTTGGAATTTTATTATGTTCCTTGACTGACCCAATGTTTCCCTATTTGTATGCCTCTTAAGTTTTTTCTGGGTTTGGAGCACTTGAAAAAACAACCACCTCTCCAAGTCTTTGCTCAGTGGTTTCATACAGGGAAAGATCTTCACCATCACCCCAGTTGGAGGTTCTAGGACCTCTCAAACTTTATCGTACTCACCCTGGCATCTCCCTCAACTTCAGTGTCTTGCTCATATCTGTTTTCAGCAGCTCCCAAACTCTAGCAGTGGTCCCTTCAGCACTATGAGTCGGACAAGACAGAAACTAGTCACTTGGGAAGCCCCCAGAGAAGCCAGAATGTTAGACTGATGATCCACTCGTCTGTTCTCATCCTGAAGGAGGAGCCCTGGTGCAGAAGGTTTCCTCCCACTTGCTCATGCAATTTTGCATAAGGGAGAGGGGAACGAATGACCATGCCAAATGCCACAAGGTTTCCTACTCCTTGTGTTGGAATCCATTCTTGGTTTACAGTGTCCTGGATGCTGTAACTTCTCAACTGGTCTCTAGAGTTCTCAGAGAGGTATTGTGATTCATATATTGTTGTTAACTTTTTGTCTCTGTGGGGGAAGGAGGGCCTGTAGTTTACTAGTACATCACGTGGCTAATGTCACTTGATTAATTAATTTTTTACCAAGATGTGAAGGCAATTTAATGGAGAAACCGTGGTCTTTTCAACATAAGGTGCAGCAACAATTAATCACCCAAAAGGAAAAAAGAAACTTTGATCCATACATAAAGTTAATTCAAAAGCAACCATAGACCTAAATGTGAAATTTAGAAACTATAAATGCAACTAACTGCAGTATATGACTTCTTGATAATACCATTTATATGGAAATTTAAAGGTCCTAGGAGAGTCAAAGCATCTTGAAAAACAGAAACAATGTTTGAATACTCACATTACCTTACTTTGTGATTTAATATAAAGGTACTATAATCAAGGTAGTATGGTACTGGTTTAAGGATAGGTAAGTAGACCAAAGGAACCTAATGGAAAGTCAAGTAATAGATCCACACATAATTTTTTGACAAAGTTGCTATTGTTCTCTAGTGTGGAAAGAAAAATCTTATTATCAATCTTATTAAGTGGATATCTTTACAGAAAAAAAGTGAACCTTGACCTGTATTTCACAGTATACAGAAATCTCAACTGAAGATGGATTATAGACCTAAATATAAAAGCTTAAAATATAAAGCTCTTTGCTTCCTGGAGATTATCTTTGCTACATTGAAGTAGACAGATTGCTTAGAATATAGACATCACTAACAATAAATGAAACACTTGAGGGATCGGATTTCATCAAAATTAATAAACATTTGTTCATCAAAAGATATTGTTAAGAAAATGAAAAGGCAAGGCACAGATGGGGAGAAAATATTCAAAATAGACATATGACAGAAGGAACTCATATCGAGATTGTACAAATCAAAACTTTTACAAATAAATAACAAAAAGCAAGCAACTCATTAAAAGTAAGAAAAATATGAAAATAGATCCTTCAAAAAAAAAAAGGACGTACAAATGGTCAGTGAACACGTAAAACATACTCAACATCTTTAGTCATTATGGAAATGCAAATTAAAACTACAGTGATTACCAGTACATACTGATTAGAATTTCTGAATTTAAATTGACTACAAATTTCAATTGTTGAAAAGAACGCAAAGCAACTGGTGCTCTCATACAGTATGGCGGGAATATAAAACAGTACAACTTGAGAAAGTTATTAGCATTTGCTTTTATAGAATTAAACATACATTTATCTTATGGCAGCAGTTTCACTTCTAGTGATTTACCCCAAAGCAGTGAAAGCACGTGTCCATCCAAAGACTGGCGCAAAGATATGTATTGCATTTTTATTCATAATAGCAAAAATTGGGAGTAAGCCAAATGTCCATCAAGAGGAGAATGAATAAATACATTGTGGTATATTCACACAGTGGACTGGTATTCAGCGATAAAAAGGAACAGATTACGGATACATGTGACATTATAGACAAGTCTCAGAAATAGCATGCTGAGCAAGAGAAGCCAGACGCAGAAGGGTGTGTGCTGTTATTCCGTTTTTTTCAGTGGTATCTGTGGTTATTGAAATCCAAATGGTAGTTCATTTGGGTTATGGAGGTGGGGAAGGTAGACTGGAAAGAGGCTTGAAGACACTTGTAGTGTGAGGTCAATGCTGTAGACCTTAATTGGGGTGCTGGTTACATGGGTGTACACGCTTGTGAAAACTTCTCAAACTGCTCACTAAAGACTTGTGTATTTTAAAATCTGTATGTAAGTTTACCTTCATAAAAAATTTTTAAAGGAAAATAAGAATATTTTTTAGCAAACAAAAACAAGGTAATCCATGACTAGCAGATGAGCACTCGTGGAAATACCAAAGGTTATTTTTCAGGCAGGTGTAACAGGTGTTGAAGACGTAGTTGAAACCCAGAAGCTGCAGGTAGCAATGTAAGTTGGTACAACTTGAAAAAAAACTGTTCAGACTTATCTGTAAAACCAACGACCTGGCAATTCCACATCTCTTTACCTAGGACAGTACATCTGGGATTTTCCATGTGTATCTGCAATTTTCAGAGAAGGTGGGAAATTCAATAGCAAGGTCAGCATATAAGAAGCAGTCCAATCTCTGTTTAGATGGTGGGACTGATGGGCATTAACCTGTGATGGAACCTGGGATCCTGCACAGAGCTGGGAATCAAGGAGGGTGAACCAAGGGTAGGTAGTATGAAGGGAGAACTGCGGCCCCACGCCAGCACCGTGTGGCCTGGCAGGCTGGCCCTAACCACCACAGAAGCACAGCATCCCACTCACGCCAGGGTCCACACAGTCATAGCTCTGGACTCTCCCAGAAACAGATTAACACCTGTAAATCCAAGGCTACGGAAATGCCTCTGGGTAGTCTCACTCTTTCATTTTAATTAAAACTCAATCTGTTCTCTGATAAAACAAAAGAAATCACAACACTGATTACAAGTGGTGCCTTCCTACATGCAGTGTTTCTACCCCAGTCCTTGTCTTTTATTTCCAAAGCATTCAATCAGAGTTTCCTCTGTTCCTTACATTTTCCTGGCACAGCAAGCTCAACAGAGGGTTGAGGTGGAAGGAAGTTAAAGCAAAGTCAAAGGCACCAAAATGAATGAGAAAACAATATAGTGTTTGGGGAATTAAAAGTAATTCAGTCTCACTGGGCTGTCAGCAGTAAAGGGAGCTGGGGTGAGAGTTGAAGCTGGAAAGGTAGGCCAGCCTCAAATTGGAGAAATTTTGCAAATATGCTTGGATTTTCAACTTTTTCTCAAGTGGTCATGGGTTTTTACCACTTCACTCACAGTTACAAAGATTAAAGACTCCAATCACTTTTTTTTAATCTACCTAAGATTTTTTGAAAGGCAAATGCTCTCCAGAAGTTTAAGGATTGTCTCTATAAATATATTCACATGAGGACTATATTTTGGAAAACAATGTGGTGTTCTTTCTGTGTTTAATCTGTGCTCAACATAGAGTAGTAAGAAAGGATCCAGTTTCCTCCCATTGGCCCTGGTTCTCATACCATAAGCGTTGACCCAATTACTATCAAGACCATTCTTCACAGACTTCATTATCTACTTCCTTTGCAGGTTTGTGTTGAAATGTTTCAGACTCCACCTAGGGATGCTTTAGTGAAAGTAGGAATTAAGTCTATCTAAAAAGTGAAAAGAAAGCACTTCATTTAATTCCTCTCCTGACCAGCTCATTCACGCTTTCACTAGTTCTTCAACTTCAGAATCTCTAGTACAATGACCTTCCTGTGCTTCTAATCTGTCTATGACCTTTTGTTTCTGTTTCTTTTGCAATTTAGATAAGGCCTGTGGATCATCACTTCAAACTCTCTCTTTCTGTGTCCTTTAGTTTTTCACCCCTTTTTTTTCTTCCCAGTAAAACCCAAATGAACATCTTCACGTCCAGAAGAAGAGGAACAGGAAATGAGGAGTATGGAAAAACAATTAGATAGGAGCCAGCCCAGAAGTAGGAAGCCCACCATGATGGTCTTCCTGTAATCTAAGAAATGAGAAGAGCCTACACGATGGCACGGGGACATAAAGCACTAAGATTAGATTCTAGGAAGTGGAATTGTAAGACTGTTTCTGGCTTTTGCAGCTGGGTAGTGGCCATCTGTTCACTAAGATTGGTAACAGTGAAAGAGTAGACTTTGGTAAAGAGGAGAGAATCTACTTTCGCTAAGAATTGGAAGCCCTTTTGAGGTCTCCAAATAGAGCTTTTCCGGAGTTCAGGAGAGAGTTGTGGGATGCGTAGGTGACTTGGGAGTCATCGGCATGTAAACAGTAACTGCAGCCAGGGGGTTTAATTAACCTACAAAAGGAAAACGTGTTGAGAGAGAAAAGGAGAAACCAAAGACCAAAACAGGACGCCATTAAGGAAACGTGCAGAAGCCAAGGGCAAAGAAAGCATCAAAAAATTAAGTAATGAGCTGAAACAATGCTGAGAGGTCAGGAGAGGTAAGGATAGAAAATGTCTTTCGGATCTAACAATGAAGAGTTAATTATTGCCTCAGAGAGAATATGTAATCATATTTAAGGCTGGAAACTAAGTTTACAATAGCTTGAGAAGTGAATAGAGCATGATAAAATGGAGAAAACTTAGAAACTGTCATTCAGTAAGCTCAGCTGAAAAGGAAAAGAGGACAGGAAGAGGACAATGCACGGATGAGGCAGTATTTTAAAGGTGATAATTTGAGTATGTTTAGATGTTGATGGGAAAAACTCGAAGATAAGGAGAAATGGAACATTTAGAATAATATGGAAGAAATAGATGGAGTAAGGATGCTGAGAGGTAGGTGGGGATGGGAGCCAGAGCACAGGCAGTGAGATTATTTGAGACTGAAAAAGATCTTCCTGTTGAACCCTTCTCCATTGTTGGTGGGAATGTAAGTTGGTGCAGCCACTATGGAAGACAGTATGGAGGGTCCTAAGAAAACTAAAAATAGAACTACCATATGATCCAGCAATCCCACTATTGTGCATATACCCAGACAAAACTATAATTCAAAAAGATACATGCACCCCTATGGTCATAGCAGCACTATTCACAATAGAAAAAACATGGAAACAACCTAAATGTCCATCAACAGATGAATGGACAAAGAAGATGTGGTACATATATACAGTGGAATACTACTCAGCCATAAAAAAGAATGAAATAATGCCATTTGGAGCAACATGGGTACAACTAGAGATTATCATACTAACTGAAGTAAGTCAGAAAGAGAAAGACAAATACCATATGATATCACTTATATGTGGAATCTAAAATATGGCACAAATGAGCCTATCTACAAAGCAGAAACAGTCTCACAGACATAGAGAACAGACTTGTGTTGCCAAGGGAGGGGGAGAGGGGGAGGGAAAGGGATGGACTGGGAGTTTGGGGTTGGTAGATGCAAACTATTACATTTAGGATCAGCAAGGTCCTAATATATAGCACAGGGAACTATATTCAATATCCTGTGGTAAACCATAATGGGAAAGAATATTAAAAAAAAGAATGTATTTAGGTGTACAACTGAGTCACTTTGCCATACGGCAGAGATAGGCACAATGTTGTTAATCAACTATACTTCAATTAAAAAAAATATTCCCTGTTGCTTTGATTTGAAAGGTAAGGATTAGGGATGAAAACAGATGTAGGCAAGTAGGCTGGTAGGGTCTGGATTGGGAGCAGGGAATAGCTGGAATTTCCTCCCAAAGGCATCTATTTCTTTCTTTTTTCTTTTTTAATTAATACAATTTTTAATTCAAGAAAAACTGCTTTAATTAAAGTTTTGAAACTACATATTGAAACGGCATTCTACATATATGGGGAAACTGATACAAAACATTCAACACTGAGATATATTTTACTAAAATATTTGTATTTTAAAGGAAAACGAATCATTTAGGCATCTAGGCAAAAAGATCAACTCACAAAGAAAAGACAATGAAATTGTCATCAAGCTTTTAAACAGCCCCCCTTCATGTCAGGAAACGATGGAGTTAAGAAACTCAAAAGAAAGTAAAAAGATAGCAAAGGATTTTATATATTCATCTGTAGTGTGTTGAATAGTGGCCCCAAAAAGATAGGTCCAAGTCCTAACCCCCAGTACCTGTGAATGTGAACTTGTTTGGAAATAGGGTCTTTGCCAATGTAATTAAGTAAAAGATCTCAAGATGACACGATCCTGGATTTAGATCAGGCCCTAACTCCAATAACAAGTATCCTTTAAGAGACATGAAAGAAGACAAAGAGGCACATTAAAAAGAAGGTATTGTGAAGGTGGAGGCAGAGGTTATTTTTATGCTACAACATGCCAGGGAACTCCAAGAGCTACCAAAAATTGGAAGAGGCAAAGAAGGATTTTCTTGTAGAGCTTTGGAAGGAGTGTGGCCCTTCCTGTATCTTTTTATATATATATATATATATATATATATATATATATATATATATATATATATATATATATATATATATATATATATAATTATTATTTTTTTTTTGCGGTACGCGGGCCTCTCACTGTTGTGGCCTCTCCTGTTGTGGAGCACAGGCTCCAGACGCGCAGGCTCAGCGGCCATGGCTCATGGGCCCAGCCGCTCCGCGGCATGTGGGATCTTCCCAGACCAGGGCACGAACCCGTGTCCCCTGCATCGGCAGGCGCACTCTCAACCACTGCGCCACCAGGGGAGCCCCTTTTTTAAAGTTAATTAATTAATTTATTTTTACACACACACACACACACACACACACACACACACACACACACACACACACACACACTGTATTTTATTTTTACAAGAGATAAATAAACTGACACCAAGCATTGTAAATGGATGACCACAACAGAAGCAACAATGATTGCAATTACCAAACACGAAACACACTCATACTATGTCATAATATTGACATTCAGTCCAGTAATCCTCCACTGTAACAGCTCCTTTACTTTGCAGTGAAAATTGATGTGTATATTTTTTGCCTCTGAGTCCTTGTGGGATTTTTTTTATTATTATTCAAACAGAAAGTCACAAAAATTATAATCATCCTCATCAGTTCACTCAGTCCCATGGCGTTAATTTTTTTTAATCTTGATCTTTTGTTAGCACTTTTATGAATTCATCAGTTTTCCATTAGAGTTCTGAAAATGCTTATTCATTCAGTTCAGCAGTATAGTCAGTTACCAGAAACCTGTACTTGTCAGAGTCTTTACCATGAATTCCTTGAAGATGAAACCCTTTTACAGGAACATTTTTGCAAAAGCATCAGAGTACACCCAGAACTGTCTGTAAATAACAAAAGACTTAAAAATGACCACAGTTAAAGATTTGATGAAAATTCATAAAAATGCAATTGACAAGGAAATTGAGTTATTTCTGAGATATACATTTTAAAGTAATAACTAGAATTATGACTTATAATATTATACCAGAACACATAAGATTTTTAGAAATTTCATGTAATGTCTGAACATTTATATTAACATATTTCCATACAAATAACCCAAACAAAGTTTAGTATTAGTTGTTTCTTTTGTTGTTTTTTTATACTGCAGGTTCTTATTAGTCATCAGTTTTATACACATCAGTGTATACATGTCAATCCCAATCGCCCAATTCAGCACACCACCATCCCCACCCCACCGTGGTTTTCCCCCCTTGGTGTCCATATGTTTGTTCTCTACATCTGTGTCTCAACTTCTGCCCTGCACACCGGTTCATCTGTACCATTTTTCTAGGTTCCACATACATGCGTTAATATACGATATTTGTTTTTCTCATTCTGACTTCACTCTGTATGACAGTCTCTAGATCCATCCACGTCTCAACAGATGACTCAATTTCGTTCCTTTTTATGGCTGAGTAATATTCCATTGTATATATGTACCACCCATTTGTCTGTCGATGGGCATTTAGGTTGCTTCCATGACCTGGCTATTGTAAATAGTGCTGCAATGAACATTGGGGTGCATGTGTCCTTTTGAATTATGGTTTTTTCTGGGTATATGCCCAGTAGTGGGATTGCTGGGTCATATGGTAATTCTATTTTTAGTTTTTTAAGCAACCTCCATACTGTTCTCCATAGTGGCTGTATCAATTTATATTCCCACCAACAGTGCAAGATAGTTCCCTTTTCTCCACACCCTCTCCAGCATTTGTTGTTTGTAGATTTTCTGATGATGCCCATTCTAACTGGTGTGAGGTGATACCTCATTGTAGTTTTGATTTGCATTTCTCTAATAATTAGTGATGTTGAGCAGCTTTGCATGTGCTTCTTGGCCATCTGGATGTCTTCTTTGGAGAAATGTCTATTTAGGTCTTCTGACCATTTTTGGATTGGGTTGTTTGTTTCTTTAATATTGAGCTGCACAAGCTGTTTATATATTTTGGAGATTAATCCTTTGTCCGTTGATTCGTTTGCAAATATTTTCTCCCATTCTGAGGGTTGTCTTTTGGTCTTGTTTATGGTTTCCTTTGCTGTGCAGAAGCTTTGAAGTTTCATTAGGTTCCATTTGTTTATTTTGTTTTTATTTCCATTACTCTAGCAGGTGGATCAAAACAGATCTTGCTGTGATTTATGTCAAAGAGTGTTCTTCCTATGTTTTCCTCTAAGAGTTTTATAGTGTCCAGTCTTACATTTAGGTCTCGAATCCATTTTGAGTTTATTTTTGTGTATGGTGTTAGGGAGTGTTCTAATTTCATTCTTCTACATGTAGCTGTCCAGTTTTCCCAGCACCACTTGTTGAAGAGACTGTCTTTTCTCCATTGTGTATCTTTGCCTCCTTTGTCATAGATTAGTTGACCATAGGTGCGTGGGTTTCTCTCTGGGCTTTCTATCTTGTTCCATTGATCTATGTTTCTGTTTTTGTGCCAGTACCATATTGTCTTGATTACTGTAGCTTTGTAGTATAGTCTAAGGTCAGGGAGTCTGATTCCTCCAGCTCCGTTTTTTCCCCTCAAGACTGTTTGGCTATTCGGGATCTTTTGTGTCTCCATACAAATTTTAAGGTGATTTTTTCCGTAAAAAATCAAAGGCATCTATTTCTAATATCAGTTATTTTAAGGAAGTGAAGGGAGAAAGTTGAGATCAAAAGATAAAAGGGACTAGGGCAGAGGAGAAGGAAAATGAAGATGAAGATCCAGCCAAGGGTCTTCCGTGGTGATGCAGTGGTTAAGAATCCGCCTGCCAATGCAGGGGACACGGGTTCGAGCCCTGGTCCGGGAGGATCCCACATGCCGCGGAGCAACTAAGCCCGTGCACCACAACTACTGAGCCCACGTACGACAACTACTGAAGCCCACACACCTAGAGCCCATGCTCTGCGACAAGAGAAGCCACCTCAATGAGAAGCCTGCGCACCACAACGAAGAGTAGCCCCCACTCGCTGCAACCAGAGAAAAGCCCGAGCGCAGGAACGAAGACCAAAGCAGCCAAAATAAATAAATAAAATAAATTTATTTTAAAAAATGTATTTAAAAAAAAAAAAAAAAGGTCCAGCCAAGACTGGCAGCCGCCTAGATGTGTAATTTCATATTCTCAACTGTCTTCTAATAGAATTACCTGGAGAACTTTAAAAAATACTTATTCCCAGTTTCCAATCCAAGAGATGCTGATTTAATTGTTTTGGGCAGAGTATTTTTCAAAAGCTTCCTAGGTGATTGTAATGTACAGCCAGAGTTCAGAAAGTTCTGCTCTGATCCCGTTGTTTTTGGGATTTTGCACCAACTGGGTAGAAGTAGCGAAGGCAGATGGTTGAATTGACTAGAGTTGGAGTTTTACTGGGCAGGTTCAGAGGAAGGATAATGGAAAAAGGTTGAAGGGCTGGCCTACAGAGTCCAGGCTGAAATGAGAAAATGAAGAACGTGAGGTGATTAAAAAGACTGATAGAAAATAGAGTAGCCGAGGCGTGGTGAACACATGCAGAAAGAGGAAGACGGTAATTGATTGATCCGGAAGCAATGAAGGAAGTAGCATTCCCTTTCAACTTTCTGATGACCTAAATCCACTCCTTCAGTAGCATGCCCCTGAAAATGATTTTTAAAACATTTTAGACCAAAACTATAAAAGAAATAGAAAATAGAGTTTATAGAGAATTGGTAATTACAGCAGTGCTTAAAGTATGGAGGAGCAGAAGGCATAGATAGTGGGGGAAAATTCTCAATTAAAAAAAAATGTGTTATGACTTTTCTTACTCCTCATGTATCACTCTGAGGTTTCTTGTAATTAAGAACTTTTAGCACCTGAGAAAGTAATTGGGATCTTCAATTTTAGTGGGTATTAGTAGTAGTAGTATGATTTTAAGATAATCCCTCCTCTGGAAGTAGAGGTATGAATAATGCTTTTCTCTAAAGAAAGGATGTAGTTAATTGAATTTAGGGATCCTGGCTATATTATCATTAAGTTATTGGAATGATCTTAAGTCATCTGCATATAAGATTTTAAAGAATAGAAGCCCCAGAATGAGACGAATGATAAACAAGGCATCAACAGACCGCAAGACAAAACTTGTTTACTCCAGATTTCTGTAAGAGCCTAGGAAAAAAACTGTGAACCTTTCTTAACAGATGAAGTGACAATAAGATGGGGGAAAACAGCAGAGACCTTCACATCCTACAGCAACACAAAATGAAGTCTCGATCATAACTCGAGAGAAGAGAAAAAAACGCGTTCTGAGAATGCTCACATTATTTCACAAGGAGTCTTAGAAAAAAGACAGAGCACTGTTCATTGGAATTTTTTCCCCATTGTTCTCTCTCATTAAAACTGGCCCTGTTTTGTCTTCCTCTGAGACTGTTTGAATTGTAGATTCCGATGTCCTTTGAACTTTGTTCTTTGATAAAAGTTGGGCAAAAAACACATGCCACAGACAACTGTGGACCTGAGATTTGAGACTCGTGATAGTCCTGGGGAAAACTTCCCGCCCCGTGCCAAAAAAAGGAAGACAAGTGTTCAAACTGACCAGGAGGCAAAATATTTCCGTGGTTAGTCATCAATATCTACTAAGAGGCATCAATAAACTGCAAGCTTTTTAGATTCAAAGAATTAAAAAAAAAAAAAAACTCCTGTTTACCATCCCCATCAGGCTGGCAGGGCAGCAGGAAACATCTCCTAGGATTGGTGTCCATCAACACATTTCCACCAAAACAGTTTCTGGAAAAAAGCACATTTCTGTATGTTCCTCCTCAAAAGATAGTGCCTTTTCAGTAGCCTGAAAGTAAACATGTGACAAATTAGGGAGATTATGGAGGAGTTTTGTTTTCAACTGTTTTTTCCACTCTATGCCTTTTTTCTTCCTTCTTGCAAATGAGAGTCTATAAATGTAGGCATTTATGATTTAGGGTCCTCTTTGATTTGAAGACCTTTCTAATGGTGATAGTTTAAATTGATTGAGGTCTGTATTCCTTTTTCTCTTCCCAGCAGGCTGTTTCTCTGTGTCTTAGTAAATTTATGGTGCTGCTTTATTCCAACTGGCTGGATTGGGTTGCATTCATGTTACCCAGATCACTCTTCCTCATAATTGAAATACATAAAAGCTAAAATGTGGCTCAGAGGATTTCCATTGGACCCCATATATTTGAAGGGAATTTTTGAGCACAGAATGCAAAGCTGATCATATTCTCAGAATGTGAAATCATATTCTCAGAAAAACAGATCCCAGAGCAATAATGCTTCTCACCTCCAACACTAGACAACCAGGGGAGCTGACCCACTGAGCTCCATTCTGGGGGAAGACAGAGGTTGGGATCCAGGCTTATAAACTTCACTGAGCCCCGGACCCAGGAAGTGAAGTAATAATTACTTCAAGTAATAATTACTCATTGAGTAGTAATGAGGTAATACACACCAATAGGAAGTCTGCATAACTAAGTCCCCATGGGGAAAGTCGACAGAACTCTCCCTTCTATACTTAGTGGTCAAACATACTGAAAAAAAGATAGGTTGGACTCATGAAACATTAATACACCCAAGAAGCAAACACAGAAGTAAGAGGATAGCATGTTTAATTTCTAGATCGCTGCCAGAAACATTTTTCAGTATAGTCACTGCCTAACTCAACACAATTAATTGAGTAATTGTCATGTTTTCTGACTTTGCCAGAGAAAAATGGTTTTAAAAAGGAACCCAACCAGTCTACTCAAAAGTTGTTGTGTTTTGAACGTCCATCTCATCCTCAAACTTTTATCGTCATAGGATTTAGCGAAGTTGTTGAATCACAAGGAAACACGAACATGATCCAGACAACTGAATGTGTATTGTTCATAGATTGACCTGTGCTTTTCTCTTGGGGCAGCTGTTTTGATGGCAAGAACCAAATGATACCTTATTTTGTTTTAAAATGGGGATAACTACACATCTATTAGAGCAGCTAAAATGAAATGAAACATAGTGACAATACCAAATGCTGGCAAGGGTGTAAAGGAAATAGATCCTGTATATTCCTGGTGGGAGTGTAAAATTGTAAAGCCACTCGGGAAAGTAGTTTAGCAGTTTCTTAAAAAATTAAACGTACACGAACCCAATGATTTAGCAATCACACTCCTGGGTATTTTAGCAATCACTCCTGGGTATTTATCTCAAAGAAATGAAAACTTACATCTACGCAAAGACCTACATACGAATGTTCATAGCAGCCTTATTGGTAATAGGCAAAAACCGGGTACAGTCCAGACATCCTTCAATGGGTGAGTGGTTTGAACAAACCATGGCACATCCATACCTTGGAACACTACTCAGCAATAAAAAGGAACAAACGATTAACATATACCACAGCTCGGCTAGATTTCAAGGGAATTGTGCTAAGTGAAAAAAATCACAATCTCAAAAGCTCACATAATGTGTGATTCCATTTGTATAATATTCTCAAAATGACAGAATTACAGAGATTGAGAACACATCAGTGATTGCCAGGGGTTAGGGATGGGGTTTGGTGGAGGAGAGTGATTGTGATTTTAAAACGGTAACACGAGGGAGATCTTTTGTAGTGATGGGACAGTTCTCTGTCTTGACTGTGGTAAAATTGCATAGAACTACACACACACACACACACACACACACACACACACACACACACACACACAGGTAAAACTGGTGAGATCTGAATAAGGTATGTGAATTGTAACAATATCAATTTCCTAGTTTTGATATTGTACTATAGTTCATGGAAGATGTTACCATAGGGAGAAATTGAGTGGAAAGTACATGGGACCTCTCTAATATTTTTGCGACTTTCTGTGAACCTCTAATCCTTTTTAAAATAAAAAGTTGAAAAAATGGAGGATAACATGAAAACGGGGCCACCCTTGAAACATTGTGTGAAAAAGCTGACCAACTTTATTTTGTGGAGATAAGAAAGCCAGAGTGACAACATGTGGGTAGACGGTGGCTATAGAAATAGAAATTATTCCCAAACGTAAACTGATTCTTTTGTATGAACAATCTATTTTTGTGTTTCTGGAAGCTAAAAAACCTGATTCACTGTGTCTATTGACACTTTCTTCTAATGGTTACATGTCAATTTTTCCTAATGAAACATGTTCCAAAAGACCAAGCAACAACATATATTGCTGTACAGCTTCAAGACACTATTCTGTTGTTGGCTTTGAACTCTTGTCACATTGACTTTCTGAAGATATGCAGCAGCTGATAACAGCCACTGGGGGTCAGACTTCCCCATGGCATCTGTTCAAACATATTTCTTAGCCAGTGCAACTGCAGACTTACAGGTTAATAGAACTCAAGCCTTCCTTTCTACTTGTAAGAGCTTACCAAAGCAGACAGAAATATTTATGTTCATGGTAATTACTCAGCTTGGAACACAAACAGATCCAGGGATTGCGGAAGAGATACCAAAGTAGTTTTATATAAATCTCAGTTAAATATATCATAGTTAATGAGGATACAGCAGAGGGCTAGTGTTTTCCCTAACCTCCAGATAAGATACAATCTTCCTTCCTGCAATCTGGGCAAGAAGAGCCCTGCCCTGGGCCCCTCCCATCAGAAGCCCCACACTGGTCCCCATCCAGCCATGCCCTTCACCATGGGACAGGAATCCCAATTCTTTTCCAAATGGATGAAAAAATCCTAGATTTCTTCCCAATAGTTAGATATCACAGAGTGCAATTTTGAGCAACGATGAGCAGAAGATAGTTCTGATAAAGACCTTAACAAAGAGAAGATATCAGTCTCCTAGGGCTGTGGACAATGGAGCAAATTTTAAAAGGGGGACTATTATGAATCACAGAAAAAAATAAACCAGGATTGATATTGCCAGATTCTAGAATTTGGTTTTGAATTCTTTGAGTTTGAATAGCATATCGCTGAATCTGATTGCCAGGGCATGGCACGGAAACACCAACAGCTGAGCTGCCACGTTGCAATATGATGATGACAAAGGACAGGCACCAAACAACGCTGGGTTCACTGATCCAGAAAGGATGCTGGTGATCACCAGTGGTGCTGTCACTGCCTCCAGTTGGTCCTCTGAAGATGGGGGTGGGTGAGTCATAAGGGAACCGCCTGTGAGGGAGAAGAGATTTCATCTGCCCAGGGACAAGGAAAGGAATTTCCAAGAGGTCAGCTTTACACATCAGGCATGAC
Organism: Grampus griseus; assembly: GCF_964374135.1. Taxonomy (NCBI): domain Eukaryota; kingdom Metazoa; phylum Chordata; class Mammalia; order Artiodactyla; family Delphinidae; genus Grampus; species Grampus griseus. The sequence goes on along the minus strand of NC_139015.1, from coordinate 25,362,137 downwards.
TCCGTCTGATGCTTCAGTGATTGCATCTCTTCTCTCTCTATATATTTCTAAGTGGAGTTCAGATTCTGGGACATACATGTAACTGAAATGGCTCTGGAGACCTGTTCTCATACTTTGAGAATCTAATTTGAACCAAGGGATTTCCAAGGCCCCCTAGTGTCTCCTTTGCATACCTTCCTACTCTTGCTTTGCAAGGTGAGTTGAGATGTCATCACTTAGAATTCAAGAGCATGAAGCGAACAGTCCAGCACAGAGTCAAAGAAATTTCCTGAGATCACTGCCTTGGAACCCTGAGTGGCAAGATACACAGCTTGCATCAAATGGTAATAAAGACAGTTGTGCTCTGAGTGAAACAATAACAATTAAACCCATCAACTTTAACTGAGGTTGAGAAAACAAAAGACCTCCCAGTTTACAGTGGCCCCAAGCCAAGAGACTGCTGAGACTGGAGAAAACTCAGACTGCAGACTGAAGAATGCTATCTTCTAAGAAGAATGTGCTAGTGAAAATTTTCAGGAACAGCAGTTCTGTCAAGTTTCTTCTAGAATGTTAATCAGCCAGGATTTCAAAGTCTTACCGGTCAGGTAAATATTCTCTAGCAGGTGCAAGGAAGAGAAACACACAAAATCCCCCTTCAGCAAATTTAGAAGGAGTGAGATCTGATGTTATATGCTGGCTCTTAATTTTTTTGTTAGCGATAAATTAGCTTGGGATCAATGAAAGATTGAAATATCACCTAGACCTTTGAAGATACAAGTATAGCTTGCAGAGGAACCATGGGCAAAAAGGGAAAAAAATTGCCGCCCTGAGAATGAACTTGAGGTTTTCTGACCTGCTGCAAAATTATATAAATGTTCCTTGCCATTGGCCAAAAAGTTAATTTTAAGTCTCAGCTTCTATGACTTTGCATCAGTCTTCTCTTAAGTCACTTCTTTTGACCTAAACTTTTTTTTGAGAGGTCAGATAAAAGATTGTGATTCTCAATACATATTTATCCAGCTATGACTCCAAAAGTTCTGAGCTGCATAAACACATATGACGACGTCAAGCTCACATGTAGCAGTAAGAGCGAAAAGCCACGTTGTCAAAACCTACTGTATCTGAATTTGGACACTGAGATATAAGGCTCAGAATCTCATTTTTATATCCCATGGCATTCAGAGGGGTAAACACGTCAATTTCTGACACAAAGTTTCCTGTCCTGTGTTAACAGTGGTTCAGTATCTTTGAGGTCCCTGGAGGGTTGCTGGGTTGGGATTAAAACTGTGCAATGTAGGGGATTCAGACAGGGCTCTGCTTCCAGATTGACCTGGGTATTGTTCTTGCTGCTGTCACTTACCATCATGCACAAGCTCCTTAAACATTCTGACACTCAGTTCCAAACCTGTCAGTGGAAAGAATACACCTTTCCTGGAGGGCTGTTACGAGAATTAGAGAAAACATAAGAGTTTGCGTGTAGTAGGAGGCGTTCTGTGGGTGGTACCTATCACCCCCTAAGCACATTGAACGAACACACTTGAACAGTGATTAAACTTCAACATTTATTCTGGGGAATGTCTCAGGTCCTACATTGGATTTGCTGGCTTCACTTTGAGAAGCATTTCTAAGACCTCAGAAGTCCTTGCAATCCCAGTTTTTCCTAGTTTTATGGAAATATAATTGGCACACAGCACTGGATAAGTTTAAGGTGTACAGCATAGTGATTTGACTTACGTACATCATGAGATGATGACCACAGTAAGTTTAGTGAACCTCCATCATGTCATAAAGGTACAAATGAAAGAAATTAAAAAAAATATTTTTTCCTTGTGATGAGAACTCTGGATTTACTTAACTTTCATGGAAAACACACAGCAGTGTTAATTATATTTATCACATTGTGCATTATATCCCTAGTACTTATTTATCTTATAACTGGAAGTTTGTACCTTTTGATTGTCTTTGTCCAGTTCCCCCTCTCCCCATCCCCTGGTAACCACAAATCCGATCTCTTTTTCTATGAGTTGGTTTGTTTTTGAAGTATGATTGACCTTCAACACTGTGTTTGTCAGTTCCTGGTACACAGCACAGTGATTTGGTATTTCTGTACGTTTCAAAATGATCCCCACCATAAGACTAGTTACCATATAAAGATATTACATAACTATCGACTGTATTCCCTGCAATGCACATTTCATCCCTGTGACTCATTTATTTTGTAAGTGGAGATTTTGTACCTCTTAATCTCCCCCACCTACTTCTCTCTTCCCCCCATCTTCCTCTCCTCTGCCTTTTTTTTCCTTGATAGTGTTCTCACTGGATTCTATAATCCAGGACTACAGCTTTCCTTTTAAGAAGTGCTGTTTTCTCTTCAGGCAGTAACTAGTTCAGAAGATCAGAAAGCAAGCAACATAGTAGTGGAAGCTGAAATTGAAGTAACTGGAGGTTTTTTGATGCTAAAGGCTTGCAATATTCATTTATTTTTAAACTACACATACATGCTTATCTCTACTGTGGTTGCTTTTCTTGTTATCTGCTGATTCCTAGCATGACCCCTTTCTTCTCTACTCCTTACCATCATAGAAACGAATGTGACCTTGAAACATTTTTATACCATTTCTCTTCTGGTTCGATGTCACACCGTCTCTGTGAAGAAGTGGAGGTGACTCCAATTTATCTTTCATTCCTTGCTTTTTGTCCTCCAAACTTGATAACTGTTTCCTTCCTAGGAGAGATAAAATTCCAGAGTCTCTCCTCCTACTGAATCTCTCCTTTTCCTTCTGACCTGTGAACCATCTCATAATTATTATTCTTCACATGAAACTCTCCCCTTAGACTTCCTGTTCTTTTATTTGTTCTTGTAAATAAGAGGATGAAATTGAGGTGGAAGATAGTATTATAAAGTCCATTTTTATCTGAATGAATAAGGCACCCAAAGAGTTCTAATTAAGGCTTCAGGGGAAAGCTGGAGGGAAAAAATAGAATATATATATGTATGTGTGTGTGTGTGTGTATATATATATATATATATATAGAGAGAGAGAGAGAGAGAGAGAGAGAGAGAGAGAGGGAGAGAGAGAGAGAGTAGTCTTTAGTAGGAGGCCACAGGGTTCTGTCCTTAGTCTTGTCTTGAGTGTTTAAATGAACACAGAAAAGACATCAAATTTGCTGATGAACCAACATGTGGAGAGATAATTAAAATGAAAATTGAAAGAAGAAAAAGCCAAATTATTTCAGCATGTGAGAATTGTAGACTAATGCCAAGAGAACAGAATTTAACAGGCGTTAAGTGCAAAAACCTATATCTGGTATTAAAAAGTAATTGACTGTAGTGTGGAAAATTAATAAAGTGTTTAAGAAGAAACAAGCCACAATGATGGGAATATGTCTAAAGGACATGGGAACTAATTGAAAGAGCTCCCAATGGCCAAAGCTGGAACAATTTGAACAAGATAAATTGGATTATAATCCAAAGTACAAAATATTGGATTATAATCCAAAGTATAAAATAAATATCCATGAGTCCATGCTGACATGAATGATTGACTAAATAACTGGGAGAGAATAGCATTACCTTGACTATTACAGGAAAACCAAATTACAAATTCTGTATGGGAAAGAATTATTTATAGTTTCACTTTTCCTCAGCACATAGCAGTCTTTTTTAGAATCAGTTTAGACACTAATAAAGTATTCCTGATATTTACAGTAAAAATAATATTGCTTGCTTTTGTGAAGAATCTAATCCATGAGTTGTTATACTGTATGAGCTGTACGTGTTATTCCCATATATTTATCTACTAAACTCTCCCTCTTATATTTCCTATCCATTCATCTCCATCTCAATCCTGCTAGTTTTTGCTTGATATTTTTCTTTGCATTTCACTGTATGGGAGACAGTGTTTATTGTTCCTCCAAAGTCCATTGTCCACTTGAACCATAGTAACAGAACCCTTGATATTTACTATGTATGTGACCAACCAAAATAAACGTTTCATTTCCCAGCATCCCTTGTAGCTACATTCTGATGTTTGGCTTGGTTCTTAACAATTGGTTATAAACAGAAGTTTGTGCAAGTTCCAGGAAGTATCCTCTTTCCCGATTTCTGGAATGTGGAAGTAATTGTTAGAGTTCCAGCAGGCATCTTGGACTTTGAGGTGACCTTGGGGACCGGAAGTCATGCATGGCCAAAATACAAGATAAAAAGAGGCTGAATTCCTGTCACTAAGGAATAGCATATCAGCCCTGACGACTGCCTACAATTTTTCTCCCCAGGGATATCCTATTATTTATTTTTCTATAATTTAATTTATGTCTAGCTTTCACATTCTTCCCAGCAGTGGAAAATTTAATTAATTCAGAGAAAACTCAGTCAGAGTAACATATATATTAGGCTGTTTGAAATTGTAACACAGGTCATTGAAGAGCTGTCTATTTTTTCAGTCTTTTTTCTATCATTTTTAATGGTTTTTATTGCACGTCTTTTTGCCTATTAATCTTTACTTTTTCAGTGTGAAATCCACTGTTAATTCCATGCAGAGTATTTTTTTTTATTTTAGATATTGTATGTTTCACCTCTAGAAGTTTTATTTAGGTCTTTTTTATATTTTCCATGTCTCTACTTAATACGTTCAAGCATTACACTACTTTCTTGACACGTAGAATATAGTTACGATATCCATTTTTATCTTCTCATCTGCTGATTTATCACCTATGTAATTATGAATCTGTTTCTATTGCTGTTTCTCCTTATTACAGGTTATGTTGTTCTGCTTTTTGTATGCCTTGTAATTTTTTATTTGATACCAGGCATTGTGAATTTTACATTGTGCTGGATACTTTTGTATTCTTATAAATATTTTTGAGCTTTTTTCCCGTAAGTGTAGGTAAGTTGCTTGGAAATAGTTTGACCCTTTTGAGACATTTATTTATTTATTTATTTTTATTATCATTACTATTTTTTTGGCCATGCTGCACGGTGTGCAGCATCTTAGTTCCCCAACCAGGGATTGAACCCTTGCCCCCTACAGTGGAAGCGTGGAGTCTTAACCGCTGGACTGCCAGGGAAGTCACGAGGCTTGCTTTTAATATTTGTGAAGTGGGACCAGAGCAGCCTATAGTCTAGCCGAGATAATGCCCTTCTGAGTACTTTACTCAATGCCCCATGAATTTGCAACTTTTCCTTTTTTTCTGGAAGGAACACAAACTATTCCTGGCCCTGTGTAAGTTCCGGAGGTTGTTCCCTCTTCTCTTTTCAGGTGGTTCTTTCTTCCCCCTCACACACATGCAGTGAGCAATGCTCAGCAGAAGGTCTGAGGGGGATCCTCTGCAGATCTTCAGAGCTCTTCCTCTGTGTACCTCTCTCCTCTCTGATATTTGGCTCTATGAATTCTCACCGGTTTAGCCTAACTCTGTCTTCTTAATTTGGCCAGACTTCTGGGCTCCACCTGGTTTTCCCTCCTGCACTGCAGCCTGGAAACTCGATCCAGTCAGTAAACTGAGACATCTTGTTTGTTTTCCCTCCCTTAGGGCTTACTGTCCTGTGTTGCCCGATGTCAATGTCTGAAAACTATTGTTTCAAATACATGATGTCTAATTGTTTAGTTGTTTCAGATGGGAAGGTAAATCTGGTCCCTGTTACTTTATTTAGTTCTTTTTAAATGAGAGAAATACATTTCTCTCTTGTATGGCTACTCTTGAGGTAATTCTAACATTATACTTAATTCTAATAATATACTTAACTAACATAATCCTAACTAAACATGCCTGCTAAATTTTAGTTGGATGCCTATTGTTCTAAATAACCATTCAAGAACTAATATATTTGATGGATATATTTTTCCTGGGTGGAGGAAAATAGTCCATTGTGCATTTCTTGTGATGTTATAAGGTTATATAATATTCAGCCACTGAGGAAACATTTTATTTGAGGACTAATTAACAAAGGATCAGCTCCTCTCCCAGAGCTGTAATTGGGCTCTTCAGTAGTTAATAGGTTTAATTAGTGAGCTCCTACTTAAATGTGGATGTTAACTCTCAAACTCTAGCCACACACACAGTAAAAAACAGTTGTTTCTCCAACTGGATGGAGAATTTTCTGAGCATATAAACAAAGAAACACGCACATCATTCAGGCGACATGGTCCTATTATTTTGCTCTAAGTTCCGTCCTTACCCTTCCACAGGCAGTTACTCAGGATGTTTCTTTTTGTCTCTGTCTGTAACATCTCCTATTTTCACATCTTTTTTTTTACTCAGTATATTCCAAGCTTCAAAGATGATGTAGTAAAAGGAGAATTGAAAAAAGATCTGAATTTATCAACCACTTGGTCACTGCTTATTATTTCATCACTTAGTCTTAGTTTAGTTCATCTATAAATGGAATATCACCTACATCATGGAGTTGTTGAAAGAACAAAATGAGTTAACTTAGTACATACAAAAGGGTGCCCTAAAGTGTTTTAGAGAATATTTGTGTTAAATAAATGTTGATGGATTTCCTTTTTTACAATTCAGCATTCCTTTTTCTCTCTATTGCCCTCTGCTTTTCAAAAAGAACCTTCCTAATAAAATATTCAAAATGAAGAAAAATTAATGAGGATTATCTTAGGACTCAAAGGGGCTACAGGGTAAGGTATTTATAAGGATGCTCTAAATGCGTTTTATCACTATCCTCCTTTGATCTCAAATGCAAATACCAGATAAAATAATCCTTAGAAAATGCCAACTCAGGAAGTAAGAACTGCGGCCTCTGAGATAAGCACGCCAGCGTCCAAGAAGTCACTTTAGAAACACTTCTGGCTTCCATTAAATCTCTATCCAGTACTAACATTGGCTTGCATTTAATGCAAGAGGTAATGAGAGGCCATTTGAGTTGTCTCTTAAAGCAGCCAAGAACTTTTATTGCTGTTCTTTGAGTAGAGCCAAGGACTTGATCCTCATCTGTAAAATGAAGGCATTGGATTAGATAACCTGCAGCTGTAAAAATTCTGATTAGCTAATTATTCATTATAGAGGTCTGCCCTTTAAATTTATCTCACACGAATCAGCTTATGTCAGTTCAAGCCTGGTGGACCTAAGCCACGAAGAAAAAAATTTGTTTTGCATTTTATCTTGCCTTTACACCTGCTGCACTACAAAATAATAATAATAATAATTAATAAGGATAACTTATCCTGGAGATAATTTTCAAATTTATAGAACAGTTGATAGCTTCCCCGATATGAACTGTGGTTATGAAGTGTGGAGAGAGGGAAGAGGAAGAAAACAGAAGAGAGAAGGCTCAGAATCTTCTTTTCCACCGTTACTTAGCACCATCTTCCTTCTGCTGGCAGTGACAGACGTCAAACTTTTTCTTCTTTCATGATAGCCCTTTTTGTAGACAAGAACAGACCCCTTCCCTTATCTTTGGGCTGAATTTTTCCCAGTCCTGAGTATTTCCATCTAGTATGTTCTATTAAGGGGAGGAGGAAGGAATAGAGAATCTCTTTTCCAACCTTCTAGCACTATTTTCAGCATTTCTTCAGTGGCATACTGGCTTTGTCCTGCATACCTCCCCAATCTTCAGCATCAGTGAAAAAAACGACTTCCCACCTTGGACATCTGAAAGAAGTAGGAGGAAAAACATTAGGGAAAACGTTTCTTCAGCAGTCATTCCCTTTCTTTGTTTTTCCATTACCTTGCTGGAACAAATTAACTGTGTTACCATTTCTTCTGATTAGTAATGCTATTTTTTACAGCACTCCAGGCAAGTTTTAGCATCTGGTATCACTGCAGCCATGCCGCACTGAACAGCCACCAGCACTCAGTCTATCATTTACAGACTCTTAGAAGGCAAATGGAAAGATGACCTTGATTGAAAATCTGCATAATCCTTTCCTATGGGGAAAGGCTCTCACGGTTTTATCTAAATATATAAGGACCACCCTGTGACAATCAATCTAATTAAGGGCACAGAGGTAATACAAATTGTGTCTCTCTCACCATGACCTTTTTCTTGTTAACCAACATACTTTTCAATGACACAGGAAGGATCTGGTTATAAGAAACTTGCACAAGAGAAATCCAAATTTCTTAAATCTTTGGGGTATGCAATTGAATGTGACCACCTTAACATGAAGGTCAATCTTTGTATTTAAAACGACTACTTTGTGGAAAGTTTTTATGACAGTAAACTTGCTTGTTGGGAATCACAAACCGTCAATCCAATAGCTTGCATTTTATCTTGAAGCAAAGGATGACTCTGAACAGAACTGTGCTATATTCTTGAATAGGTCTGGCAGTTCAAATGTGTTTCTGTGGGGATTAAAATATATGATGAAACTGAAGGATGCTTGAATGCACACGTCGTTCTTTCAACCAACAAATACTTACTGAGTATTATGTGTCAGAACTGTTCTTAGCGTTGTTTATACTGTGGTGAAAAAAACAAAAACAAAAGCAGACAAAATCTCTGCCCTCATAGAGTCCTTGTAGAGTCTAGTGGGAAAGAAGGATATTAGATATTTCAACCCCAAATAAATATAGAATTATAAAAGAATAGATTGCTGTGAGAGAGAGCAGATGTAGTCTCTGATCTGAATCACTTAAGGGAGGGAGGTCATATAAGTTCTTTCTGAAAAAGAAGCATTTAAATGGAAACCTCAAGGATGAGCAGGGTTTAACCAAGAGGAATATTCAAGGGAAAAGTTCCAGGCAGAAGAAACGTCTGCACCATCCAGTAGTGCTCAGAGGTTCAAGTTTCACCAACAGAATCAACCATCAGGTGAGAGCATTGTTGTACTGTGTTTCTAAAAACTGGAAATTTCCTGGATGACATCACAGAGTTGGATCATCATTGTACATGGAATCCACAATGAAACACTCCAGTAATTCTCTTGACTGGATAAAGTTTGACATTTATAATAGCTAAAAATAAACTCTAGCTAGTAAGACTTGTCCGCCTAATTTCACAGAAATTAAAGCCCCAGCTTCTATTTAAGATTATATTGTCAGACATAAAGATCTTGCCAAGAGGATCAGAAAATCTCAGGAAATACAGAATTAATAACTACAGATGATTTCAGATGTAAGGGAAGATATGCAGACTGATATGCTTCTTAAAAGGACCACTTTGCCATTTGAAATCTATTTAAAAAATGCTCGGAGTCCATAACATTAAATATTTGTTTTACTTCTTATTCTAATAAAGCCTGGTAATTATGCCTTGTTAACGAGTTTCATAGCATTCAGAAACACTACAATATTTACAGAAGAAAAGTCCAAATTCTGTGGACCTTATCTCAACTCTCTGCAAAAGTCATAGAGATTTCTAGTCTGTATTATATGTAAAACAACAGAACTGCCTGTCCCTTAATTAAGTTAAAGAATTTGTAGACATAATCTTTATTAACTTCATTACTGTCTTAGAAAAACATTTTCCAGAGCGTATTCCACAGAACACCAGATTCAAGGAATATTAATAGATATTACTTGAAAAAAAGAGATTTTGTAATAGAGTGTGGAAATGCCAAATTAAACAAAGTAAAAAGGGTTATTGCATAACTCTTTAGATCCCTTAATATACAAGTGTTCATTGAAAATATCAAAAAAGGGGATTCACTATGTAGTATTTCTTAGACACATTTATCTAAGGAACCTTTTTCCATAGGTCATCAGCGGGAATCAGCATTCCGTGCAGCATTCTTTGGAAGCGCTACCCTAATGAAAACGTTTAAGTTGAATGAGTGAAACATATATCTAGGAATCATTTTACATGGAGATTTATAAAATATTAGTAAGCAAAGCCTTGCAGGTTTTATTATTCAAGTGCAATATTTAGAAAAAAGAATTGACACCAAAAAATGAATAATAATAATATCCTGAGACTTGCTTCAGCTGAGTTCACACAGACTTAAATAAGGACATACAGACCATTAGAAGATAGCAGGATGATCTGTGCTGTACCTACTTTTCAATTATAACAAAATTCAGCCTTTGTTAGAAGCTGTTACAATAGACCACTTTGTTTTCTGCCACTGTAGTTACATGTCACAAGGTCTAAAGGACACATTAACAGAGATAGCACAGCCATGTTTATCAGTCTTGAATGTGTTTCTTCCAATATTTGCAGACAGGAGCATACTCAAAGCCTAGTGTCTGCTCCAGAACTATCTGGCATTGACTTTTCAACTATGCTTCTGAAAGCTCCCCATATTAAAGAAAAAAGAAGTTCCATTTCCAGTTAGAATGTAGAAGTTTCTGACAAAACATTGCTCCCATGAAAACAACTAGAAAAAACTGGATAATTTGGAGGGTTGTGGATGCACACATGTCAAAAGAACTAAGTTCCAGAGGGAAAAAGCTCTTCCTTGGTGAGCAGAGATTGACAGCTATTCTCCAGTGTCCAATGGAGGGGATTTGAGTTTGCCATATCTGGGTATGAGTAGAAAATTTAGCTTGCCAAAGTTGATGGACTCTTTGAGAGGAAAGAGAAACCATCATAACTTTTTTTTTTTTTTACATCTTTATTGGAGTATAATGGCTTTACAATGGTGTGTTAGTTTCTGCTTTATACCAGAGTGAATCAGTTATACGTGTCATATGTTCCCATATCTCCTCCCTCCTGCATCTCCCTCCCTCCCACCCTCCCTATCCCACCCCTCCAGGTGGTCACAAAGCACTGAGCTGATCTCCCTGTGCTATGCGGCTGCTTCCCACTAGCTATCTATTTTACATTTGGTAGTGTATATATGTCCATGCCACTCTCTCACTTCATCCCAGCTTACCCTTCCCCCTCCCCGTGTCCTCAAATCCATTCTCTACATCTGCATCTTTATTCCTATCCTGCCCCTAGGTTCTTCAGAACCATTTTTTTTCTTAGATTCCATATATATGTGTTAGCATATGGTATTTGTCTTTCTCTTTCTGACTTCACTAAGTATGACAGTCTGTAGGTCCATCCACCTCACTACAAATAACTCAATTTTGTTTCTTTTTATGGCTGAGTAATATTCCATTGTATATATGTGCCACGTCTTCTTTATCCATTCATCTGTTGATGGACACTTAGGTTGCTTCCATGTCCTGGCTATTGTAAATAGAGCTGCAATGAACATTGTGGTACATGACTCTCTTTGAATTATGGTTTTCTCAGGGTATATGCCCAGTAGTGGGATTGCTGGGTTGTATGGTACTTCTATTTTTAGTATTTTAAGGAACCTCCAGACTTTTCTCCATAGTGGCTGTATCAATTTACATTCCCACCAACAGTGCAAGAGAGTTCCCTTTTCTCCACGCCCTCTCCAGCATTTGTTGTTTGTAGATTTTCTGATGATGGCCATTCTAACTGGTGTGAGGTGATACCTCATTTTAGCTTTGATTTGCATTTCTCTAATAATTAGTGAAGTTGAGCAGCTTTTCATGTGCTTCTTGGCCATCTGTATGTCTTCTTTGGAGAAATGTCTATTTAGGTCTGCCCATTTTTGGACTGGGTTGTTTGTTTTTGTGATATTGATTGCATGAGCTGCCTGTATATTTTGGAGATTAATCCTTTGTCAGTTGCTTCATTTGCGAATACTTTCTCCCATTCTGAGGGTTGTCTTTTGGTCTTGTTCATGGTTTCCTTTGCTGTGCAAAAGCTTTGAAGTTTCATTAGGTCCCATTTGTTTATTTTTGTTTTTATTTCCATTTCTCTAGGAGGTGGGTCAAAAAGGATCTTGTTGTGATTTATGTCATAGACTGTTCTGCCTATGTTTTCCTCTAAGAGATTTATAGTATCTGGCCTTACATTTAGGTCTTAAATCCATTTTGAGTTTATTTTTGTGTATGGTGTTATTGGCATTTTCTTAGTGACTTTTCCTTATGCTGTTTAGTAAGCACAATGCCGTAGGATACATATTTGCTATCAGATTTTCTCCTGAGAGAGAAGGAAGGACCTTATTTTGCTGCTAACATTTATTATTTTAGATATTATGCTGAGAGAGAGCAAAGAAGGCGTTTGGGAGGAGTTGCTTTTCTATAGGTCATTGGATCATCTGATTATTGTTTTCTGTTTCATTGATCAGTATGGACTCTAACTTTGCAGATATGAACAATTACAAAATTCAATGAAAATAAGATTAAAAACCCCACCAAAAACTAGAAAGATGATACTAGAAGATCTCATTTTGCTCGTCGTGGGAATTTTCCCATGAACTGACTTTTCGGCTTCTTCGTCCATCCCCCTCCCCAAGCCTACTGTGTGGCCTTTCTTCCCAGAAGAACTGAGTCTATGATATTTCAATTCCTGGAAGCAATTTGCTGTGCCAGCATAATATTTACTACCAATGCATGATGTTCAAGACGCTCATTTCCCCAATTCCCTCATCAGTGTGGACAGAGCTGATAACCTTTCCAGAGAGCTCATATCACTGTACACTGCACTGAATTCACCAAAACGATCCCAATTTCTAAGTCAAAGCGAATGTTAGAAATCCACTACAGTATGTGAACATGAGAACTAGTTTGTCGTGTGTATCATTACAGGAATAGACTATGATTCATGGAAACTCATAGCTGGAGGGAGTTGGAGAGTTTTCCTTCTGTCAACTTTATCACCTTCATTAATGTCTGCATTGAAATCACCGCTTCAGCCAGATGATAGTGTGAATATGTGTGTGTGTGTGTGTGTGTGTGTTTTGTGGAATATCCCAAGAAAAAATATACGTTAATGGGTTTGACAATTCTTGAATCCTCCAAAGGTTAGTAATATGAATGTAGACTTTAACCATTTTCTTTTTCCAGGAGTGAAAACTCAATTCTATTAAAAAAGAACAGATGCGTAATCCATTGTGTGGTGGAAAGAGCATTGAACTAATTGGAAGTCATGGCTTTATGATCTGGTTTTTTCACTTACCGGGTGTGTGACCCAGGGCAAGTCACAGTATCTTTCTGGGATTCATGTTAGAATAATCTCCAAGAATCCTTTCCAATTTAAAAATCTTTGATAGTGTGATTCTTTTTTATAGCACTCAGACTTTTTGGTTCATGGAGTTCTCCCAGTGGCCACCGTAGACAACCTACTCACTTATGCGAGACAAGGTTTGGGGAAAATTTTTGCTAGACAGACAATCGATACTGGAATAGAAGTTTAATACGTTGGTACTAGGGTGTTAAACTTAAGTTTAAATTAGCTGGAATTATACCATTTATATAAAATACCCAGATTTGTTCAGCATTCAGCTTTTAGTAGAAAGATAAAATATGGCAAGATGATTTGGATCAATGCCCTTTTCTTGAAATAGCCACGGTTTGAAGTCAGTGCACATTAGCCTGGATGTCGTCTTCCTTCAGCTGTGTCCTCTGTCATTCTTTCTGCACAATGATTATAAATGTTCAGAACGATGCCTTCAAGTTACTGCAAATCTTCAGGCATCAAGAAAAAAAGTCAAATAAACTGTGCTAAAAATATACTACTTATTAAGGGGGGAAAGTTATTCCAGTTTCTTAACAAACACATTCAAAGACACGTTTTTAAGAAAAGAAAAAAGATTATTTGGTGAAGCAATCAGTTCACACATATTTATTGAGCATGAATTTCTCTATGTATTATAAGGCATTTAGGAGTTTGATACATGCTCTTGTCCGCAAAAAAAAAAAAAAAAGAAAAAAGAAAAATTAAACAAACGTGAGAGTAGGAAACAAAACAGCAGTTAATAGTAGCATATGTGTTTATGGTTGTTGTGGTGAGTGGACACTCGTCATGTCTTCTAAATTACTGCTAGTGTGCTTTTCTGTGCTATAACGTGGAGAAGGTGAAAAACACCTTCTCCCAGCCTCTTCGAAAACTAGAGTTCTGGATGTAAGTTAGATTTTTCCAGATTGAGGCATTCCATGAGATTTGGAAAGAAGAAGTGGGAAAGGAGCCTTCCTATTGCTGCTACACTTATTTTTGCTTCAAGCCAGGTTGTGAAAATGGGTTTTTCTACAGCCACGTGGCAGTGTCTGCTCACCAACTTTGTGGGTATGGACAGGGCATTTGAAGGGGTGCTAGTAATGCTTTCCAAAGGTCTGAATGCCAGCTCTACAGATAGGTATTGAGCCCAGCAATTGCCCTGGTGTCCTGTGCAGTGAATGTTATGGTGGTAGATTTTCCCTCTGTTGGACCAGTTAGGAATTCTTGTTGGAGGGAGTCCTAGATCCTCGGCCTAAAGCCCATTCTGCGAACTCTTACAACAGTTCTGTGAGCACCCCCAAACTCTGTATTAAACCCCTTTCTACAATACTTAAAATAGCTGGCATGATTCCCACTTCCAGCCCCAAATATTCATACACCAGTGAGTGATGCAGGAGTACGCAGAGGAAAACAAACAGTGAGGACAAGAATTATAAACTTTTCTGGACTAGATGACCAAGCTGCAGCTTGAAGAAAACATAAATGGACTTCTGATAATTCTTTGAAAACTTGGGATAAAATTTATTCATAAATTCATGCTTGTGCTTTATATATGTAATAGTAATTTGGATTTTGTATCAGCCTATAAATGATAAGACCATAGAAGATCCTAAAAGCCACTGCTTTTGGACACTTTATTTTACTAAATTCAATTTAAAGAGGTTCTTAATTTTCCAGGCTCCAATGCATAAAATAATCCCCCAAAGAGCAATTGCTGTTGCTTTAGCCCTGGACCTTTAGAGTAAATTATAAATGATCAAAAATGTGTTCCAGATATTTTATGCGTAAGGCTAAGCCAACAAAAACCAGAAAACTATGGACTTTAGGATGAAAATCCTCTTGTGCCAAAGTATTTAGGGATTTTAGTTTAGCTTTGTGGCTTTAAGGCCTCAAATCATGAAAGGTCAAATTAGGAAGTAGTGCCGGGGGGTTTTAGGACTGCCTCTGAAATTGAAAGACACCTCAGGCCTGTTAGGAAGCTCCAGTGCACCGCATTCATCTTCTTTTCTTGGAATGTTCCAGAATTTTCTTGCTCCCTGAGATTAACAACTCCGAAGCAACCTGGTCTTTTCCTGGACCTAGTTCTCTTAGTCTAGAAAGCATGTGTCCTTGGCTTCCTCTCCAGGAGGGATAAAATGATAAGCATTCCTTCTTTCCACTTACTTACTCCAAGTGACCAACCATCCTTGGCCTGACCTCTGGAGTACAGGTCTCCTCCTGACATGTAGACACAAAGGTCAGCGTATTGGTCATCTGCTTCTGTGATCAGGGTTTCAGGGACAACTCTATCTCTAAACCTCAGACCAGTTACACATCAGCAACCACAGAGCACATCCAGTTAGCTGAGACCAGGACAGGGCTAAAGGACCTTATCTTTACATTTGCTTGGAATTTGACAACTGGTTGAGGTAGGGAAAAGAATTTTCTTCAGGAACCCTCAAAGAATCAAAGGATTTTCCTGCTCTACCTTTCTAGAAAACACAACAAGTTTCCATTCTTTGTCACTTGTTGGCCATGCATATTAAGTTCCTCAATCACTAAAACCATTAGGAGATTGTACATGGCAAAGAGGACAGAAAGTAACAGTTGCTATAACCCCATGAAATTGTTAATATGAATCCTCATATTCCAGACTGATCGATCACTCACGGGCTTCCAGCTCTAAGTGAAACAAGAACATGAGAAGCAGATGATTGAGAGGTTGTTCTCTTTCTCCCCAAATTAACTTTGGGATAGCTTTTACAGACCGTGACACGATCGCACACCAGGAGTTCAGAAGATGCTCCACAGAATGGTAGTTCGCAACCTAAACTAGGTGTCTTTATTGTACTGGCTGGAAGGGTCTTTGAATGCTGCTGTACCAAGGGATCTTCTCCCTGTCTGCTCAAATCTCTCATTTTTCTCAACTTCCCCTCCCTCCTACGCAGATGAAATCAATACATTATAGTAAATAAGTGGTCACACCTTGAACCTTGTCTCTCGTGGTGAAAAGAAATCCAGTTCTGGGCTGGCCTCATGCATAGGTAGCTTTTATGGTCGGAGGAGAGAGGCATGAAAAGGCTCAGTTCTCTGGCAAATCACCCCACCTGTGGCTGTACTAGATATTCTCAGATAGTCTGTAACACAAAGCTCCCCCCGCCACCCATTACATACCAATGGCCTTTCAGACAATAAATGCTTTGTGTTGTTATCATTTACACCCCAAGATATACCCCAAAATACAATTTTAGGTTTTTATCAAGGCTTAAGAAAGAGCATAGGGCAGTAGGTGCTTTCAGAGTGAGAGAATGGGATGCTTGGAGGGTGAGCAGATTGGAGAGGCTGGGGCTTTTTAAAACAAAACAAAACAAAAACTTTCTAAGTTTGTGGCGCTTAGATTGGCTCACTCAGCATTGTTTTATTTTGTCTTCTGATGACCTATAAAAGGAATCTTCCATTATTGAATGATAACCCACAGTTTAATCTCCCTCCTTGCTGGAGATCGATCTCCAGTGAATGAAATTTCTCTTATTTCCTTATGACGAGGAGAGTAAGTGTCTCAGTGGGAGGAGTAGGTGGAAATAAAAGCATCTCCACTGCTACCCAGGATAAGCGTTTAAGAAGGAAGGAAAGAAAAAGAACAAAAGGCATCTTTAAGATGAATATATACAGTGAGGCTATGTAGCTACATAAAGGAGAATAAAAGGATTTTGAACGGTATTGTCTTTTCTAAACTTAAAAAATGTATGGTAGCAAACTTATTTTTTTAAGAGTTATTTTAGAGAGTTTGCCTACAATATTTGCTCTCATAAACTTATTGCAAATGAAAAATAGTGTTTGTTGCTTAGTGATTTACAAGTCTTTCCCCATTACTTCAAAGATGAATATATTGGAAGACATTTAGATTTCTAAAGCTAACTAGATTTCCCCGAGAGAAGGTTTATAATATTGGAAATATTAAAGGTAATGCTGATTTTTGTGTGGTGTGTGGGAATTCTTTGAGGTGAAATGTAAGTACCAGGAAATCCCAGAGATCGCCACCGGAGGGGAGAAACATTTCACGTTTGTTAAATTAAGAAATGGCATTTGACATTGAGTTTTTCCTCCTTAACTCACAAGCTGCTGAGTTAACTCAAATCTGTACTAATTAGGGGTTATGTTTGGCTCAAAATTACAGGCTCTTTAAAAAAAAAAAGGCACAAATGCCCATATATTATACGCCGTTCCTAATTATAAAATAAAAATGACAGTACCGAATTGGCTCAATTTCCCATTTCAGATATCACATATGGTGTTAAGTTCAATAATGACAAAAAATATTGAAGGTACTGGAAATATAAAACTTTCATTTGTCAAATATGCTTCATACATTTCATCTTTGAGTTTCTTATCATAGGTTTTAATGATACGAAATGAAGCCAATTTCATATTTATCCTGTGTGACCAGAATGTGACCCTTCCTGAACTTCGACGACTTCTGAGATTTTGTGACATTGTAACATTGGCAGAAACATTTCATTCTTTTAATACAGCTTCTTTCTAGAGGGGTGATTAAACTCGATGAGTGTGCCCCTGCTAGAACTATGGACTCGGAAACAGTCGTTTGGTCTTTGAAGAAAATATGAAAGGTACTTAGCCTCAGAAGAAAGGTTTGATCACCTACATACAACACCAGGTCTCCTGACCCTACTTAACTGCTGTCAGCAATTGTTTACCGTCATGTTGGATGATGGATTATGAAGACATGAGGACATGGGCAATTTATGCTCCTCAGAATATTCTGATCTATTCTGTGTTATATGGGCTAAAATATAGATGGGAAGACTTTTACTAACTGATAGTTATTCACTTATGTGTCTATACCTCATCCCTCTCCGGAAAATCCTAAGTTGAACACAAAGAAAGGGAGAATACAAGAAGATAGAACTGACTGGCATTGAACCATTTCTTTTTGTTTGGAAAAGTCCAAATCCAAAAAGTTAAGGTTTTCACCATATTCTTCTTTTTTGAGGAAAAATTCGTCACTTCAGTTATCATTTACCTCTACCCCAAACCTTCTTTAATTGAGGCTAATCTTCAGAAACTAGAAATGCTGAACTTCTCTTCATGACATGGCTCTGTAGCTCTCTCCTGTCAATCTTGTTAAGGATGTGAGTCCTAGATTCCAAGAGTAAGGAGGGGTACTTGAAAACATCTGGTCCAGTCTCCTCATTTTACACAACATGAAGCAACCGAGGCTTGAGTGTTCAAATAACTAGTTCAAAGTGGCTCAGACACCTACTAACAAAGACAAAATCAGATTCCACGCAACCCCTGTTCCATATCCCCTGCTTTTCTATATACCCTGTGTCACTTCTTGAGTTCTCCGAACTTTCCATGTATTCAGTTTGTTTCTTCTAGGATTGGTCTGCCTGAATGGATACTAACATCAGTCGTGAATCCTAGTAGATTCAACTCAAGATTTATGGGGAATCTAGGTATAATCTCAGGGTTGTCAGGGACCTCACTCACTTCAGTCGGTTTGGAGCTTTTGTTTGTTTTGTTTTGTTTGCCTGTATCGCTGTTGCATATTAGACATCTGTCCTCTGCTTAAATTACGACAATGTCAGAGAATGCTTGAATTTCCGAGATAGGCCACTTCATTACTGAGAAACACTACTCATGTGAAGAATTCTGTATTATTTTGA
Organism: Grampus griseus; assembly: GCF_964374135.1. Classification (NCBI taxonomy): domain Eukaryota; kingdom Metazoa; phylum Chordata; class Mammalia; order Artiodactyla; family Delphinidae; genus Grampus; species Grampus griseus. The sequence continues at coordinate 25,343,579 of NC_139015.1, read as the reverse complement.
GCAAAATATGCCAACCAATAAATTCCACCAGTTGGCCAAGGTTTGTTGCCCAATAAGGGGAAAATGGCACACTTCCCTACAATCGAAGAGCAGACCTTCTCCCTGAGTCTCAGTACTTGAATCTCTGAAATTTAATAAGGCATTTCCATCCCAGGAGGCATTCTAAGAGAAATCTCAAACCCTAGACATCTCTTCTCTTCCTGTGAGATTGACAGTTGCCATGGGAATGGGACGAGGGGTTGCTGTCCTCAGCCCCTCCATGATTTCATCCTAGCACAGTTCCTGCGGGGACCTAAGTGCCTGTGAAGATTTTTATAGAGGTCCATCAGCTGGGCCGAGTAGAGGAAGTGCTGGGTCCCTCTGCACCAGAGGAGGGAACATGATTTATTCAGTGCTTACTGAGTGGCTCTAATGTCCCTGACTTGCCTCCCGCACTGAAAAACACAAAAATTCTGATTTTATTTTAACTCCAGACTTGTTTTCAGTTGTACTTCTTGGGTGGATTTCAGTAGTTTCTAATTAAAACAAGAGAGCACTGCAATAAACCCTCAGCTGATCAGGGACCCATAGGTCCACTGGATGCATCTAAAGTGCGGGTCAGATTCCAAATGTTAAGCCCTTAATTTTTCTGTGGCCGTGAACGTGAGAAAGCAGCTCAGACTGGCTTCAACAGGATCTTCAGTGTGACTCACCCAGGGTTGGGAATTTCAGCTGAGAATACAGTTTGACTATTTTATAAATTAATAGGAAACCCGACTCTGTCCTTGGAGGGAGATACCATCCAGAAGACCACACAGCCATTTTGTACATGAAGGGGAGCCTGGGAGCCTGAAAGGGGCCACCTAATGTGAAATCCAAGGCTGGACTTTGTATTGATCTTGGAGTGGGGCAGCGAAGAGCATTCTTTGATGGTGAAAGCCCCATCTCTAGAGACTCTGAGGCACTCTAGGGAAGCCTCGGATCCATCCGTCATCATTATTTTGTCAGGAAGTAAAATACTTGCACCTATGTTAAGTTCCTAAATAGGTTTAATGATATCTTTGCCAGTTTATAGACAGGACACCAGCATGCATCATCAAAGTCAATATCTTGCCTAGGTACTCCTGATTATAGATGTGGTCAAGAAGTAGACCATTTCTTAGACACTTCCCAAATATATCCTTACATCAGAAAGCCTCATTCTGTTCTCCGAGTGGCAGTTCTTGGAAGTTCTAGTAATTCCCTGGAAATTTCAGAATATCCAGTAAAAAACCATGTTTCTTGAATAATAAGGAGATTTGTCATGCAGGGCCGGAATTTTCGGAGCCAGTTCCTCACTATTAGACTGTCGCAGGGGGTCTGTGATGTGCATGTCATATTATGGGTAAAGTTGTTAAAATTTATTTAAAAGTATGTAAGGTACACAGAAAGATATAAAAGTAACACAGTGAACTCTCACAATCCATTATGCAGCATAAGAAATAAAAAATGATCCATAAATTTGAAGCCTGTCTATACTACCCCCAATATTATCTCCCCACGCCCCGGAAAGAAGTCTCTATCCTAAACCACATGTTCTTCTTCTCAAGCATTTCTTTGTAAAATTAATGCACAGTATCAACTCGAATGTTTATAAACTTTATATAAAGCATATTCTGCATATCTTTTTCTGTAACTTGCTTTTTCCATTCAACATTATGTTTGAAAGATGCATCCACCTTGATAAATCTAGTTCCAGTCCATTCATTTACATTTCTGCTTAGAATTTTATTTGTTTTTGCATTCTCCTGTTGATAGGTACATGGTTTTCATTTTGGTTAAAGAATGTATACTTTTAAATTTGTAAGAAGTTGTCAAATTGTTCTTGAAAGTGGTTACACTAATACATACTCAGATGGGCAATGTGTTAGAGCTGCTATTTTTCACATCCTTGCTAATATCTGCTATTGTCAGCCCATTAACATGTTGGCCAATCTAATGGTCTCTCATTATGGTTTTAATACTCATTTCTCTGATTTCTAGTGAGATTGAGCAACTTATTGGTAAGGTTTGTATCTTTTATACTAAATTTGCTTTCCCAATTTCCTTCTCCATTTCTTACACTAAATATTGCCCTCTCTCTATGTATGTCTCTCTGTCTCTGTCTCTCTCTCTTGCTCTTTCTGTCTCACACTCACACCCTGCCGTACTTTCCACTGCTGTGTATGCTCTGGAAGGCAGAAGCATAGATGTATTCTCAATTCTTAATGTCAAGTCTGACCTCAATAAGGTGCTTAATAAACACTGTCTGAAGAAATGAATTTGCATTTCTTTCAACTCCAAATTCACCACAGGTCCTGACACCAGAAATCATCAACAAACTGGTCTCTGCCCACAGTGACTTTCTGTTGCGTATTGATCCTGTACCCCATTGCTAGTTTCACTTTCCTGAAGTACCACTTGCATTCTGTCACTTCCATGTTTAAAAATCTTCCATGCTTCCCTGTTGCTGAGCAGAACAGGTTCAAAGTTCTCATGGAGATAGTTACGGGCTTTCATCAATGAAGCCCCTTTGTTGATTCCATCTTATTGCTCGCTCTGGCTTCAACATGAGTCCTCTGTTCCAGGGGGTTCTCTTGCTCTTCATGAGACCGCTTAGGGACTGTGGAGTCTGTCCTTAGAACCTCCAGAATTGTATGCGTGAGGAAAATGCTGCACAGATTTTACCAGCCTGTAAGAATGTTGAAGGGTGAAGTCTTAATCTCTCATACCTGGGACACGGTAGATATCGTTGGCTTTTGGATGACTGGATCGTGTTTCTTGGTTTCCTGACATAAATTTAACACGCAGCATAAATCAGCAAGAACTCAGCTCTAGTACAAAACTGATAAAGTGAGTGTCAAAACCTACTAAGGGATTAAAAAAATCTCAGTGTTCATGATGAAAACTTGCTTTAAGTAGGTGCCAGACACTGTGCTGTATAACAGATAGAAAGAAAAATTTCATCAGTTCTCTGTCCTGAAGGGGCTTAGAGTAAAAAAGGGAAAACAGATATTAAATATTATAATATCTATATCTACCTCTACATTTACACAAAATTATATATGGTTGTATGTATGTATTGTACATTATTATAAATGATGCAGATACTTTAATATCTGTATCTACCTTACCTTTTTTTTTTTTTTTTTTTTGCCTATGTACTCACAGGCTGTTTATTTATCCGAGATTAAGGATGAGAGAGAGAGGATGAAGAGAAAAACCAGATGCCTCAAGGTGGTAGAGCCGATGGGAGAAATGAACAGAAAGGCTCCTCCTCTTGTGTTCTGCAAGCACTGCTGTGGAAAAACCTACCATGCCTAGGCTACGTAGAACCAACCAATGACCAGAAAAAGTGACCTTCAAAATAGCAACTGGAAGTCATTCTTCCCTTTATAAGGGTCAGCTGTTTCTTTCATAAGATGATAGACGCACTGAGAAATTAGACTCAGGAAGGACTAACTGCTGGTAGCTGAGAACATTCCTTCTCTTCCTTCTTATATGGAATGAATATGCCCCCAGAATGACGTGAAGCAATAAAGGTCATCGCAATTAGAAGGTTCGTAAAGGTCAAAAGCCAGTGTGGGATGCAGACTTTACCCTAGTTTTTCGTTTTCCTTTATTTTCTATGGACACATACCCAGTATGTCTTTCTTACCCTTGAAAGCAGGTGCTCTGTGCTGAGAGGGAAAGAAGAGTGAAGTCAGCATAGCGCTGAGGTCCTACTTCTCTTCTGCCCACTAACACACAAGAGAGATGAAGAGGTGCTCCCCGCTCCCCAAAGGATGGTCAGCTCTAACACTCCGTGTCTCAAGGATTCTGAAATCAGAGGTATCTTCTGTACACAGTATATTTATTGATAGATCCAATGACTTTAAGAGTTTCTGTATGTGTATTTCAAGTTTTGAAAGCACAGGTTATTCTCTAAATTTAGGTAGGTGCTAAAAACACGAAAGGAAATCATTTTCACTAAACGCCTTGAACACTTGGTAGAATTTCAAAGTTTCTAACAATTTCAAAGGGAAGCAATTGGGTTTTCCCAGAGCCTGTGCTTTCAAACAGAGAACCTTTCAGCAGAAGGCTATCTGCAAGGTGAAGTCCAAGGGGAAAAGAAACATGCCCCCCACCAGCGTAAAAATGTCTGTCCAGTTAGTTACATTCTGTTCAAAATTCTGAACCCTACTAAAGAGACTGGTTCTACATCAAAATGCTGAGTGTCCTTGATAAATACTATATGGAAGGGGAAATGTTAATTGTCAGTCGTTGAAAATATTACTCGGTTATCTTGCAAGGCCTGAGACTCTGAAGGAATGAAATAGAGAAGTCATTTGTATTTATAATGAGTGCAAAGAAAAAGACCAGTTGTTTTCTGGAAAACACAAGCAGAGAAAAGGCATATGGTATGTGTGGAAATCAAAAGTGGCTTCAACACACAAAGGTTTACTTTCCTAAATAAGAGAGTGCTGGTGAGAGGCCTCGAGAAATCATCTGAAATTAAAGCACCTTCTGTGCCTGTCCCGCCACTACAGGCTTCAGCTATCGAGTCTGTACCCCAAACCTCCCAAAGGAAGAGAGGAGGAAGGGTAAAAAGACCCAGCTCGAAGCTGAGCTGACTCTCTTTAAAGAGACTTCTCAGCTGGTCCACACGATAATTCTGCTTTCATCTCCCTGGCCAGAGCTCAGTAGCATAGTCACCTCTAAATGCAAAGGAGGCTGTGAAATGTAGTGTTTGAACTGGGCATATTATGTTCTGGAATAAAGTTAGGGTTCTGTTATTAAAGAAGAGGGAATACTTGACACTGGGTAGACTAACAGTCTGCTTTAGCAACCAGAAGGAGAAATAAGCAAATGGAACCTTAGGAAGGAAGAAGTAGTGCATGAAATTGGACAATAGCTTTTCAGACATCACGAGTTTATGTGTATAAATACTATTGCTGGTGGGTCATTGAGGCTTCTAGACTTATCTGTAGTACTATGTTGACTAGCAAAACGATAATGAAAAGTCACTTTTGCCTCTCTTGGTCTCAATTTATTTACCTAAAAAAATGAGGGAATTTATTATATCAACGGTTTTCAGTTTTCTTAGGGGCAAAATTCTTTCTTCTATCATAATTTTTTAGATTCCCAGATAACACTGATAAAAAGGAAAACTTATGCAGTTGAAATGGGAGTAAGTGAGCTGGCAGCTGTATACCACAGTCTTTCCTTTGTTCTACAATATGGCCTTGGAGATATGCTAGGGCTCTAAGTAAAAAAAATAATAAATATGTGAAATCCACTGATCTTGACTTTTTCAGACTTGAACATTTTAGGGTTTGATGACTTAGACCACAGAAGGGGTTCTGTACACCTTTTGTCTGTAAGTTTTTGTCTTTCTCTTCTTAGTTAGAATTTAGGGAGAAAATGTTGACTTTATTTCTTATTCAGGGAGAAAATAAGAGTCTTGTTTTTTATTTTTATTTGGGAAGAAAATAAAATACATACAGTTCTGATTTTTTATTTCTATTTGGGCGAAAAATTTGAGGAGCCCTTGGAATATCTGACCCCTTTTTGCATAAAATGAAACGTAAAATCTAGTCCTGTTCATAGAATAGATGTACACGTTGTGCATACCTTGATATTTACTAGAATTAGGTAAGTAACTAAATTTAGATATGATGTGGTTAGGATTCCTCCTCCCCCCATAATATGTTTCCTTCCATGAAGTGTTGCTTCTAAGGACCACAAAAGCATATTCTAGATAATCTATTTCTGATCACACCTGATTTTCTATATATTTCTTAGTTAATGCTTGGATTCTATCCAAAGGTGAATATTCATGGGAGAACTTTGTTCCATGTAGTCAGTTTAGTAGAGTCATGGAGAGGGGGAAGGTGTTTTCCTATAAGAATTGTAGTCAAAGTGTTGGAGTTTAAATTTCATGTGTGGCTTTTCCTTTCTGAGGATTAGCTGCTGTGCAAGTCTGAAAAAAATGCTAAGAAGAAGTAAAATCGTAGATAGAGATAGTGTAAAACCGAGGGTGGCTTTTGAGTCACACTTAATAGGAATCTAGAACTCTTTGCACTTTCCAAGTTTTCCCTGTTCTACTGGGACTCTTAAACTGAAATAATAATCTCTTTTCCCCTTTAAATAATTCTTGTCCTACTTTTAAGACTACTAGGGGAATAAAATAAAGCACATGCAAAACTTAACATCAGCATTACTAAAACATATGTAACAGCATGTAGAAACTCTGCAGACCTTGTAAAAATCCTCTTAAGACCACAGAGAAAACCACCTAAGTACAGACCAAAATGTATTTGAATGGAGAGCATAGGTTTGGTGGGCAGGAAACTCAGGATTTACTTTTGGCTGTATCGTTGCCCACATCTGTGCCTTGTGTGTAATCATTCTTATCCATTTGAATTTTTAGTCTCACCCTTCATATAGATGAGTGCTATTTTTCTCTTGTCCTTCAGAGACACTGGGAATAGTATGGTCATTTTTCTAGAGTCTTAGGCCAAATGAGAGAAGATGACTCAATAACTCAAGAGGTATTACTGCTGTGACAAACACTCATGAAATACAAGACAGTATGATTCTCAGAGTCATGGCACTGGCATTAACTCTATAGTCATTTACAAAACATACAAGTTCATGATGATCTGCTCTTTAGTTCTATGGCCAGGTTTCCTTAGTAGATCTAGATCATTTAATCTTCCCTTTACCCTTGACTTGCTGGCTTTATTGCCTTCATAGTTAATCAGAGATTTAAAAAGATCAACTTCTACATGCAATGGATCTTATTTTTTTCATCCCAAAAATCTAATGGATTCCTCTTGTGAAAGCTCAAAATGGTAGGAAATGAGGTGCTACAAATCAATGGACTTAAAAATTTCTCTCTTCAATGTTGAGGTCACTGGAGCCTTCTTTTCAATTCTAATGTTCCAAGCAGCCAAACAGTCTCTAGTCCTTGACCTTGAAATTTGGGCTTGGGTCCACAATCTTCAGAACTGGGAGTCAGCCCAACTATAGCTTTTATCTGGCTACAGCCCAAAAGTTTGGTAAAACTCCTGGAAACAAAATATCTGTAAACAAACAAAATGAACTAATATATTACTTTCATGCCATTTGAATTGAAATCAGAGCAATTACTTTAAAAAAGTCACATAAAAATATCTAAAGAATTTTCTAATTTACTAAAAGATGTTCTTTAGCAACGCCATGGTTTTTAGGAACATGGTGGGTTAGGTTTTAGGGAAAGTTTTGTATGACCTCCCGTTAAGCTTGGTTCTGTAACCACCCTTGACAACTACACTGTGTAAGGTTGTGGTCAGGAACAGCATCGCGGGCAGGCAGTCTCTGCAGTCTCCCGGGGCCCCGTATATAACCCTCGTATATCCCTTCTTATTTGTGTTACTACTTTGCGTTAGCCAACGACTTTGAAAGTGATGACGTAGAAGGAACGGTAGAGTTCCTTCACCTTCTCTTACTCTTAGTAAACCAAATGTAGAGAGTGTGTGAATCAAGAAGTGAAATTTAGGGACTTCGCTGGTGCTCCAGTGGTTAGGACTCTGCGCTTTCACTGCCGAGGTCCCGGGTTCAGCCTCTGGTCGGGGAACAAAGATCCTGAAAGCTGCATAGTGTGGCTACAAAAAAAAAATAATAATAATAATAAAAGAAGTGAAATTTTGAGTTAATTCTTTGAAGCATTTTCACTGTTCTGGTAACAACAAAGTACATATGTGTGTACAAGCTGCAAAATACAAATTGTGTAAATTTGGTGATTTCCCGTACGAGTTAATGCTCTTATGATTGCATTCAGAACTGGTATTTGTGCAATGTAAAGATGAATGGTAACATCCATGTTCATAGCTTAAAGTATTAATTATGTTTTACTTAGAACACGAAAAGCAAATTAAAAGCTCTATGACACACCAAGAGAGGGAACACAGAAGAAAGAGAAAACAATGTAGTGCCTTTAACAGCAAATTTTTCCTGCTTTTTGAACAAGAGGACTCACATTTTTCATTTTGCACTGGACCCTGCAAATTATGCAGTTAGTTCTGGTTGTGATATGAACAGCAAAAAGGAATAGAAGTAAACGGTAATGATTAAGTATATAATGCCATCCCCGAGTGTCCCCCTCCCCCAGAAAAGGAAAAGAGTGGAGGAAGGGTATAAACCCACTGTGAGTGGAGAGGATGAACACCCAAAGAGCTGCTAGGTTCCATGGCCTACCCTGGCTCAACGGGCTCCAAAGCAGAGAGCAGGGCGCCTTCATGAGTCTCACAGTCCTGCTCTGGTTAACTGTCCCCATTTGCCATCTTTGCATCCGTAGTCTTGAGGTTAATGTAACAGCAGAGATGAGGCAAAAAGGTGTCTGATAACCAGATGCTTTAGCCGTCATCTGCCTCTAAGACAGGGTCCTCTCAGCCCAGGAGAACTGGGTGAATAGTGATAGTAAGGCTTTGCACTAAAAGAAATTGTCAGTATTTACCTTTTCCAAAAGAAAAGAAATCTTTGTTGCCATTGTAGAAGTCTTATGAAGTTAGGTTCATAAGTTATATTCTATCTAGTGATCTTTTATCGTCACCCTGAAATCACTCATCATTTTAAACCTTCTAATCCTCCCACTTTGGGATGGTTTCTTGCCAGGGGCTTTTCCTCAGAAACTGCTTCATTCTTATTTTTGAAGCTCTAGATGTTTACTTTCTTCATCTGTGTCAGCTCAGGACTCCTTTTCCTGGCCTGTTCTCATCTAGTTTTCCTTCCTGTCTTTCTCCCTGGCAATTGCGACTGATCAAAATCTGGAAACTGTGCAGTGACATCAGAGGCAAACCAAGCCATCACTCGTGTCCTCCTTCTACTCAGCTTTTGCCCTTCTTCCTCTTCTTAGTGCCTCTGCTGATTTGTTACAACTCTCTCAAGGAAGGGTTGACATCTTGAGTTCATTAAAAAAAACTAAGCAAAACTTTCTGATATATAATTGAAATTTTACAAATGTCAACCAGAACCATAAAAACTAGTCAGTGAAATTACCAACAAAATGCTTTTGTTATCTTCCACCTGTGGGGCATCGTCGGTGCTTTAAAATGAGAACCTGCTTTGCTGTTGAGCATTAGAGACTTACTCCTGATTTGGCCATTTCCCAGAGTTTGGGGGATAAGCCAAAAATGATTTTTGTCTGTCCCTAAACAGGAGGCACTGTTTAGTAAAGTTTCACTTGTGAATCTCTCACGTTATCCAGCAAGCGAGGACAGAGACCGCAGCTGCCTCGGTCACTTTTGTGTCTTTAGCTCCCAGCGCTGTGCCTGGCTTAGGAGTGATGCTCGTCAATGGGTACTGAATCAATTAGGCCAGACGATGATGTCACAGCCACGTGATTCATATACTTCCTGCTTATTTGTGTTGCTGTATTTCCAAGCGATGCTGTAGAAGGAGAGAACGCTAACTCACCTTTAACTTACTCCTTTTCACGTAGATGGAATCATAACACTGTATTGCATATTACCCAAACTTCTGCTTCCCAACGTTGATGGTGGAAATCTTTATGTGTGCTTTAGAAACTTATCTTTTGAAATCAGACTAGGAGAGTTGGATCTGTAAGTACCACAGGTACACAAAACCCTCAGAAAATGTGTCTACCAAGCCTTAAAATTGAGATCCCAGAATATTTTCTAAAACCTTCAGTAAATTAATCTTGGACACAATTATTTAAAATCTCTCCCTGTAGGGAGGAAAAAGGGAAGTTCACTCCATATTTTCATTAAATTTGATCATTTAGAAAAGACTTTAGTTGCTAAGCGCACCAGTTCAGATCATGGTGCTTGCAAGTCAGTTTGTAAAATCTCAAGGAGTCAGTTTATCCAATCCTGCTGGTTAGCATGGTGGCAGGAATGACACTTCCTTGGGGTAATTTTGTCCTCTTGCCTTGGTGACCACGAACAGTGCTTTCCAAGACTCAAAAAAACAGAAACATGAAATGGAAGGTATAAAGTTAAATATTTACAGGAGACCAAAGCAGGTCATTCAGAAGTAAGGAAAATGTGTTTTCCCCTGTCTGCTCTAGTCTGACATGTTCCATGCAGGTCGGCTACCCTCCCAGTGCATCCCCTTCCATGGCGTTGCCTCATCTGTCTGTTCCACCTCCAGGAAATATTCTCTCTTCCCTTTCTAACCAAGTCTACCCATAATCCAAGGTCCAGCTAGCAATCTCCCCTCCTCTTGCCTCCTCTCTGATGTTTCTCTTCACTCATTTGGTCCTCAGAATTGGTGTTTCCTTTAAATTCATAAAGAGCATATGCCTGTTTCATTTTTCAACGCCGCTGCTCGACATCTACCCACATTCAGCTTTTGACTTCTCTGGATTATTTTAATTTATCATTTAACCGTTATGCTTTTCCAATTAGGCTGTAACCTACATTATAAATTTCTGGAGGGTAGAGATCATATGATTAAAAAATAACCTTGAAGGTCTGAAAGTTTGTTTTGAACAAAGAAAAGTACCCCCACCAATTTTTTTTTTTTGCGGTACGCGAGCCTCTCACTGCTGTGGCCTCTCCCGTTGCGGAGCACAGGCTCCGGACGTGCAGACTCAGCGGCCATGGCTCATGGGCCCAGCCGCTCAGCGGCATGTGGGATCTTCCCGGACCGGGGCACGAACCCGTGTCCCCTACATCGGCAGGTGGACTCTCAACCACTGTGCCACCAGGGAAGCCCACCCGCACCAATTTTTGAATAAATAATGAATGTGACTATCACTGTCCTGTACCCTGGAGTATATGAGTAGAAAGTTAGGAAACAAATAATTATGGCACGTGGAGTATAATAAGAGCTAAAGAAAGATAAAAATTATGTAGAAGATCAATGGTTCATGGAGGGGCCAAAATGGTTATGTAGCTTCTCTTAAAATTTTTGAAAGAACATTTTAGGCCATCAAAACCTGTATTTATTCTTTTAACAGGTCAGATAATCTTTAGGACTCCATTTGCCTGAAACAGATTTCTAACTCTTTTCTGGTTTTGAAATTTACATTGTAGACAATTTTCTAACATGTCTGGATATTTGTTTTCCTCATCTCCAAAAACATCTAAAGGAAAAACTATAAAAATGAAATTAGACTACATCACGATTTAGGGATCTACAATTGAATAAGTTAAATTTTTAGAATAAATTCACTTCAACAACAAATTGAATTAATGCTCTTTTAAGCAGAACTCAGTAATTATCCATGGAGCTGGGAAGAGTAAGGTCTTCCCACAAACCTCTCACATATTAAGAAACTAGAGACCAAAGTTGCAAATGTGTTTGAATTTCTCAGTCTCTTTTCTTCCCAGAGAAACTCCGATTCAAGCCATTCCTTGGCATAGAAACCACATTTAACTCTGAACATTTTCCATCTTCGAATTTCTGTGGAAACTTTTGCTAATTAGAAAGCAAATTCTACTTGGCTTTTAAGAAATACTAAAACCACAGTTCAGGGTATTTTCAGAGTGGGTTGTTTCAAGGGACTTTTGATGTGTACTCAGTGGATGCCTGGAATGTAGTCAAACTCAACATGAAATGAAAGCTTGATTGCCCACCAATCTCACACTGCAGAGTTACAGACACCACCAGGACAGGTATGAGGAATACGTTTACATGAAACACAGACCATCAGTGGGATGGAGCCTGCATGCTTTTATAGCTTATCTAATAGTTTTTACTATGTGCAGAAAACCCTATGACAATTTTCAAGTGAAAGGATGAAGAGTATGAGGAGAATTCTGTGTTTGAAATAAAAGGTAGATATTGCAATCATATATCAGCTAACACATGCAAATTAGTATTACATATTTCAACTGTGTATTAACAATATCCTAGCAAACATGATGAAAGGAAGAACCTTTGTCATGTATGTTTTAGAGCTCTTACTTAGATGTTTTCCTATTCGTAATTAACTCCATCTATCTGTTAACTCATTTATGTATTCACTCATTCATTCATTTCATTCATTCAACAAAGAGTTGTTGAACATTTTTTATGTGCTAGCAAAATGCTACACACAATGGCTATACAAGACATGTTATAATCAACCTGTCAAAAGTCAAAGAGAGAATCTAGAAAGCAGTAAGGGAAAAGTGATTCATCACATACAAGAGAGCTCCTATAACATTATCAATGGATATCTTAGCAGAAACTTTACAGGCAAGAAAGGAAGGGGGTGATATATTCAAAGCACTGAAAGAAAAAAACTACCAAGCAAGAATTCTATGTACAACAAAATCATCCTTCAAAAATAAAGGAGAAATAAAGAACTTCCCAGACAAAAAAAAGCTGAGGGAGTTCATCATCAGTAGACCTGCCTTGCCAGATGCTAAAGGGAGTCCTTCGGGTTGAAATGAATGGATGCTAAGAACATAAAAGCCTATAAAACAAAAGCTCTCTGGTAAACATAAATATATAGACAAATACAGTATCCTGTAATGCTATAATAGTGATACATACATCACTTTTAATTCTGGAAAAAACTTTAAAAGATAAAACCATAAAATAACTGTAAATTATGTTAATAGATACAAAATATAAAAGATGTAATTTGTGACATCAGTAACATTAAGTATGGTTTTATGGTTTTAACATAAAACAAAGTTTTTGTATATGATTTAAATTATGTTGTTATTTTAAAATAGATTATTATAAATATAAGAAGTGTTATACAATGCCCATGATAACCACAAAGAAAATACCTGTAGAAGATACACCAAAGAAAATGAGAAAGGAATCAAAGCATGTAACTGGGAAAAAAAATCAACAAAACACAAAGGCTGCAAGAGAGGAAAGAGGGAAAAATAACTAAGACATACAGAAAACAATTAACAAATGGTAATAGAATAGTAAGTCTTCCCTATCAGGAATTACTTTAAATGTAAATGGATTAACTCCTCAATCAAAAGATATAGAGTGGCTGCTGTGGAGAACAGTATGGAGATTCCTCAAAAAACTAAAATAGAGCTACCATATGATCCAACAGTCCCACTCCTGGGCATGTATCTGGAGAAAACCATAATTTGAAATGATACATGCACCCCAATGTTCATTGCTGCACTATTTACAATAACCAGGACGTGGAAGCAATCTAAATGTCCATCAACAGAGGAATGGATAAAGAAGATGTGGTACATATATACAATGGAGTATTACTCTGCCATAAAAAAGGACGAAATCATGCCATTTGCAGCAACATGGATGGACCTAGGGACTGTCATACTAAGTGAGGTAAGTCAGACAGAGAAAGACAAATATCATATGATATCACTTATATGTGGAATCTTTAAAAAAAGGCTACAAATGAACTTATTTACAAAACAGAAATAGAGTTACAGATGTAGAAAATAAACTTATGGTTACTGGGGTGTGAGTAGGGGGGAGGGATAAATTGGAAGATTGGGATTGACACATACACACTGTATATAATAGATAACTAATAAGGACCTACTATATAGCACAGGGAACTCTACTCCATATTCTGTAATGGCCTATATGGAAAAGGACATAAAAGAGAGTGGATATATATATATGTATAGCAGATTCATTTTGCTGTACACCTGAAACTAACACAACATTGTAAATCAAGTATTCCCCAATAAAAATTATTTTTAAAAGATATAGAATGGTTGAATAGATTTTTAAAAACTAGAGGCAACTATATACTATCTACAAAAGACCCACATTAGATCTAAGGACACACATAGGCTGAAAGTGAAAGGAGGGGAAAGATATTGCATGTAAATGATAACCCAAAAGGAGCAGAGGTGGCCATATTTATATCAGAAAAAATAGACTTGAAGTCCAAAACTGTCATAAGAGCCAAAGAAGGACATTATAAAATGATAAAAGGGTCAATTCAACAGGAATACATAACAATTAAAAATTTATTTACACCTAACAGCAGAGTATGCAAATATATGAAGCAAACATTGACAGAAGTGAAGAAATAAATAGACAGCAACAATAATAGTGAGGGATTTCAATACCCCACTTGACAGACAAATGATCAGTAAGGATTTTAATAACATTATAGAGCAATTGGATGTAACAGATATAAACAGAAAACCACATTCACCAGCAGCACATTACATATTCTTCTCAAGTGCACATAGAACGTTGTCTAGGATAGATCCCATATTAGGATACAAAAAAGTCTTAACAAATTCAAGAAAATCGAAATCGTTCAAAATATCTTTTCTGACCAAAATGAAATGTAACTAGAAATCAGTAGCAAAGGCAAAACTGGGAAATTCACATGTATGTGGAAATTAACACACTCTTGAACAACCAAGACTGAATCATGCAGAAATAAGAAATACAAACAGAGCTATAAATAGTAAGAAGATCAAATCAGTGTTCAAAAACTTTGCAACAAAGAAAAGCTGAGGACCAGATGGCTTCACTGGCAAATTCTACCAAAAAGTTAAACAAAAATTAACACCAATCTTTCTCAAACTCTTCCAAAAAATTGAAGAGGAGAAAACACTTCCAAACTCATTTTATGAGGCCAGCACTTTTCTAATACCAAAATTAGACACTACAAGAAAAAACTCTACAAGAAAAAAAAACCCTGCAGACCAATATACTTACTGAATATTGATACAGAAATCCACAACAAAATACTAGCAAACGGAATTCAACAGCATGCTAAAAGGATATACATCATGACCAAGTAGGATTTAATCCTGGGATGCAAGGATGGTTCAATATGGAAAAATCAAGCATTGTAGTACACCACGTTAACAGAATGAAGGGGGAAAATCACACGATCATTTCATTCGATGCATTAAAACTATGACAAAATTCAGCACTCTTTCATGATAAAAATAGCAAACTAGGGCTTCCCTGGTGGTGCAGTGGTTGAGAGTCCACCTGCCGATGCAGGGGACACGGGTTCGTGCCCTGGTCTGGGAAGATCCCACATGCCGTGGAGCGGCTGGGCCCGTGAGCCATGGCCGCTGAGCCTGTGCGTCCGGAGCCTGTGCTCCGCAATGGGAGAGGCCACAACAGTGAGAGGCCCGCGTACTGCAAAAAAAAAAAAAAAAAAAAGCAAACTAGGAATAAGGAAATGACCTTAATGTAATAAAGACCACTTATGAAAAGCCATTATATGGTCTATATTCATTATAGATGGAAACCATGGGATTGGGAACAAAAGGATTGTGGTAGGAGTGACTATTCTTACAATACTTTTAGTGACCCACTTGGAAAAGATATGCTTTCTGTCTCTACACCAGGTTCTGTTGGATTATATGTCCTATTCCTGGAATGGAAGGCTTACACCACGGGACAGAGTGAGGGTTTCACTAAACCTAAAGTTACTCTTACCATCTCTAGTCATTTGAATCTACTCATGCTAGTAGACCATAAGGTGAAGAAAGGAATTACTATAATAACTGAAGTATTTGATTACCACGAGGAGATATTGGTGCTGCTATCATTAAATAGGAAAATTTGTCTGAAACTCCAGGGATTCACTGGGGATGCCTGTTGGTAATCAATGCCTAGTGATAACCATGTAGTTTCAGTAACTGAGCCTGACAACAGTCTAAAATGGGGTGATTCGAAACCTCAGAAATGAGATTCTGGGTCATATCGCTGGCAGTCTAGAGCTGAGAGGAATCTAGAAAGCATGACAGAGGAAAATGATAAAAAATTAATAATGATCTGTGGACCAGCTAAGGCAGTAGCGACTATAGCTGGTCCCACTACGTTTTGTTGTGTCTTTTTTCCCAAATAAATTTTGTCTGGCCACAACTTGGAAGCATTCCTAACAGGACAAAGTGAATTCAACATGGACATGAGTGGATCCGAGAAGTACAAAGGGTGAATTGGAGCTGATACCTTTGCTGCCCGATTCATCCTGTTTCAGTGCTCACTGTTCCCATACACACCTGTAGGTTTGTACATCAAGCTCCGCTTCTTATTCCCAAGTCACTCTGACTGAGAGCTATTTCTGGCCATCAGAACATGGTACTCCTCAGTAGGACAGGCTGACAGGACCAGCGGGTTGAAGCTCTGTGAACAGCTTCAGCAAGTGACAATCTGGAATTAGTTGATATATACCTCAGCTTTCTTTCTTTTTTTTTTCAGTCTTTTTTTTTTTTTTTTTTAGATGTTGGGGGTAGGAGTTTATTAATTAATTTATTTTTGCTGTGTTGGATCTTCCTTTCTACGCGAGGACTTTCTCTAGTTGCGGCAAGCGGGGGCCACTCTTCATCGCGGTGTGCGGGCCTCACTATCGCGGCCTCTCGTGTTGTAGAGCACAGGCTCCAGATGTGCAGGCTCAGTAGTTGTGGCTCACGGGCCTAGTTGCTCCGTGGCATGTGGGATCCTCCCAGACCAGGACTCGAACCCATGTCCCCTGCATTAGCAGGCAGATTCTCAACCACTGCGCCACCAGGGAAGCCCCAGCTTTCTTGCTTTTGTGTGGGGCAGCTTTGAGGCATGGTTGCCATCCGGAGGTCATCAGTGGGCCTGAGAACAAACTGCTCTCAGTGCTTGGCTAATTCTTACTTTCTATTGCCTTCATTCCTTTCACTTTGGAATGGCCTCCCAAGTAAACTAGCACTAAACCAATTCATGGTCTGCTTCTACGGGAACCCAATTTAAAATGAGATTTTTAACTCAGGTCTGCCTGAAACCAAAGCATGAACTCATAAGCACTATGCTATCCTGCAGAGTCTCATAAAATATGGCCTTTGGAATAATTGCCTTAGGATTATGTGGTGATAACTGTTAAAAAATGAAGATTCCTGGGCAGATGGGTTTTAAACACCCTGGAACTTGAGAACCACTTTCGTATTTTGGGTCTCAGTTAGGATTTCCAAGGCTAAGGTGGATTCTCTTTTCATATGTAAAAATTACACATAACTTCAAGTTGCTTAGACTGGCTCTAATGATTTTCCACATTTATTTCTTGGATGTATGTCTGTATGTTCCTTATGCTATATGCTTAAGCTTACAGATACATTTTGGTATTTCACAGTAGGTCAAGAGTCGTCTTAGAAAATAAGAAATTTTTTTAATCATAGAAAAACAAAATCCAAGGAGCAGAGAAAATGGCTTAACACTAAGGAGTTTTGATCCTTTGTTCTCTGTCTACCAGCAGTTTCCCAAGAGGCTCTGTAAAGACCAGTTAACCTCTTAGTGTCTGTGTTTCCTTACGTGTTAAATGGGACTCATAACCCTGATGATGTAAGGGCACCAGGCAGATGAATTATTTAACGTTAGATGATCTATAATCTGCCACACAATATTATTTTGAAGATGTCCATCCATTATTCATTGCTGAATGCACTTATCTTACATTATTAGAGTATGCAGTCTCTCACAAATTTCAGATTATTACACACACTTTTTAATAGGTGGCAGTAAGACACACGCTGTGGGCTGTTTTTAGCTAAAGGAGTTCATCCTAGGTGACCCAGAGTGAGATGCTGTAAGGATCTATAAAAACAATGAACCTAACCTTCATGGTGGATGATAAATATTACTGTAGCTATTTATAGTTTGATAGACCCTTGGCATTCAGGGATTTAATATCACACTTTGTATTCTTCGTAACCACCTTCAGAGGTTCATGTCACAGAGCAATCTGCAGTTTTGTGGTGGCACGAATTTGAATTGTACTCGCTAGGCCTGAAATATGGGGCCGGTCACAGTAGCAGAAAGGAAAGTGAGCTGGATTTCCTATCTGGTTCACCTTGCCCTGCTTTTCTCCTCTCTCAGATGTAGTAGCTGTTCTTAAGTGATAAAACCTTAGTATATTTGTGTAAAATTGCTCTTCTGGGAGAAATAAACCATTGCTAGTGATGGTGATGAAACTGAAAATGTCTAAGAAGTGCCTATTCTTAGCCAGAAAAGAGAGATTTTTAATAAATTAAAGGGTGAAACATTGAACTTGGCAGATTTAAATCCATGATACAATCAAGTCCACCAAACGGGTATATGAAAACCAGAAAAATCACTTCATGAAATTATTTTAGCCACAGTCCTTATGAAATCGAGATTTTATTAATTTATTTTTGCATTTTTACTTTAAAAAATATGGTTAATCTGAGGGTCGGAAAAGGAGCTGTTTTCAACGTTTAATTTTACTTTGTAGCATTTTGTAGGAGAGGGTCTATGTTATGGTAGTGTTCTGTCACATTCCTTTTCTTTTGCATTTTGTAGGAGGAAATCACATAATATCCAAATGAAATCTCACCTCCTCCTTTTTGACATTTGAATCATTAAGCTCCTTTTTTTGTTGTATTGTATCGGCACTTCAGAAATAATGTTTAAAGTAGAGATACCTGACATGCTTCTATCGTTCTTAACTTTAACCAGAATATTCCTAAGGTCCCTCAAAGTGTACTTTATGGAACAGGTGCTTTCCTTAAAGAAAAGATTCTATGATAAATTAAACTTCAGAGTCTGCCATGCCCTGTTCCCATCTTAGAGAGTCAAACGGCATGTTCACCTGTTTATTAAATGTGCTGAGCACATCTATGGTTTAATCTTCTATGGTTTAATCATCCTTAAGTGAGCTGGGAGCTAGCCGTCATTCACTGTGAGAGCAAGTGGTGTGAAGGAAAACCCCTGCCACGATGTCTCCAGTGGTCACTATGGAATGGACACCAAGCCCTCTAGCTACTGACATGAAGCCATAAGGAAAAGCTTTCCGAAGTGAGCGATTTCCATGTAGAGAATGTGAAGAATTATACTCTGCTAGAGATTGTTGAGCACCACGTTTTGTTGACTACTGAGACAAAAGATTCCCTTTTGCAGACTTCTGGATTAATATAAAAAATACAGAGCACAATGGATAAAACAGATCCATTGACAACTCGCTTTCCTATTTGATCCACGATGATTTCAATTCTCTGTGACGTGACTGCATTTACAGTCCGTGATCTACTTCAGATTGTCTGGTTCATCAAGACAACCTGTTGTCCATAAAGAAATGGCTACATAGGGCTTCCCTGGTGGCGCAGTGGTTGAGAGTCCACCTGCCAATGCGGGGCACACGGGTTCGAGCCCCAGTCCGGGAAGATCCCACATGCCGCGGAGCGGCTGGGCCTGTGAACCATGGCCACTGGGCCTGCGTGTCCGGAGCCTGTGCTCCGCAACGGGAGAGGCCGCAACAGTGGGAGGCCCAAGTACCGCAAAAAAAAAAAAAAAAAAAAAAAGGCTTAAAAAAGAAATGGCTACATAATAACCTTTATAGAGTCAAACTTACAAAATACATTAATAAAAATAAAATTACTTTTTATCTTTCATAACTTGGGTGTCCATATAGAAGTAAATTTGAGAATGTTTACAAATCCTGCGTTGCTGTTTGTTTGGATTAGCTGCCATTTATGTTCTTCAGTGAAATTTGCTTAAAGTTCTCTTTTGTTTGTTACTTGGTCAAGTTTGGACATCATACATCCATTTTTTCCCCTGTGTTTTAAGACATTTTATGTATTTTGTTAACTATTTATCCTCAAAAGAGCTAAAGACTTCACCTATAAATCTACACTGCAGTAATTTTGGATAAATTAAAATTATTTTTTCCTATTTTAAGTCATGTTTATTGCTATATTTAGGCTTTCTATATTCTCTTTAATCAGTATCGGTAATGTTAATTTTCCTTAAAAGCATCATTTTTCCAGATGTAGAAAATCTAAGAAATATCTGTAATTCATGGCTAGAATAAAATGTACCCTCTACCACTTTCTCTCTAACCTTCGTCCCATGTTGAGAAGGAAGAAGAGAGAAAGAAGAAGAAAATAACTGCTACAGAAGTAAAAGCAAAGGTGGATTGAAAGAGAGCCATTGAGGGGAATAGAATATAAAAAGCTGCTTTATTACTCCTTTCTACAGTCCTCTTTTTTGTAAAAGAGGACTTATTACATGAGAAAGGTGAAGGTAGAAAAACAAGTTGAAGAATCGGCTTCAAAGGTTTCGGCAGGCCACTCTCAAGTTTCTTCAGCTATTAAAAAATGATTTAGGGCTTTTCTGGTGGAGCAATGGTTAAGAATCCGCCTGCCAATGCAGGGGACACACGTCCCAGCCTTGGTCCGGAATGATCCCACATGCCGCGGAGCAGCTAAGCCCGTGTGCCACAGCTACTGAGCTGCATGCCACAACTACTGAGTCTGCGTGCCACAACTACTGAAGCCTGTGTGCCTAGAGCCTGTGCTCTGCAACAAGAGAAGCCACCGCAATGAGAAACCCGCGCACCGCAACGAAGAGTAGCCCCTGCTCGCTGCAACTAGAGAAAGCTTGCGTGCAGCAACGAAGACCCAAGGCAGCCAAAAATAAATTAATTTTAAAAAATTATTTTAAAAAATGATTTATATCAACTGTATCCACCTTTTGGTATGAAGATTAGGTAAAATATTCTATAGTTCTCTGAAATACAATTCTACATAAACTGGTAGCATTATTTTATAAATTTAATATGGTCAATTCTGACTCATTCTGTAGCAAATTTCCATTTTTTTAATTATGCCCTTTATTTTGTGTTGAGGCAGATGACCAATATACAAGTTATTGATTGATGGCAGGTTCTGGCTGACCACAGGACTCTCCAAGATAAAAAAGGCCTTGTAAGATTAGTTAATATATTCACTATTACTGATGAGACTTGTAACCACCAATATGGTCTTCTAGACCAATTTTTAAAGAAAACTCCAGCAAATAATTATAACTTTGGAACTATGACTACCCTCCTTAAAAGAATCAGCACTTAGTGTGAAAAGAGGAACAGATATTTAAAATGTGCTACCTTGACAAAAAGCTTGTTCAAAAGAGAGAACGATGTTGGCCTGTAGCCCAACTATTTATCTTCTGTTCATGAACCTCTCTCTCCATCTACCCTTCTATCTAATACCCCACCGAAGACATGGGCAATTTGTGGTTGATATTATGGTAATGACAGTTGGAAAAGTTATTTGATTTCTTTCCTATCTATTTTTAACATCATTTCCCTATTGTTTTGCATTTCGTCTATTGTTTTGTGACCAGGGGCAATGTCCTGTTGATAAAAAGAGTTTAAATTTCCTGAAAGCCATCATTTTAGCTATTCCACAAATGTCCCTAACTTCCTCTTGCTGGTACAATCACTTCTGTGGGTGGCAAATAGTGTGTTGGTTATAAAGAGCATGAACTGAGAACCAAGAGAAAAAAAAACCAACGATGTATTTAATGGAAGCCTGAGGTGTTAAGCCCACCTTATCATTCTGCAGCTCATTAAAGCATCCATAGAAGTGTATTTCTCTAGAGGGAAATAACCAAATGAAATGTCTGTTCTCCACACCATCTGTAGGCATCAATTTGCCGAGAGAGAGTGTAGAAGGGGAAGTGCTGGTTGTCCTGGAGAATTTTGTAAATTAATCTGCATATCAGATGCCCCCAAATGGGGACATTACCTTAAAAATAAACTTCATGAATTTTATGAATTTATTTTGGAGAGTGTATATGACAAGGAGGACCATCTGATGAATGTAAAATATTTAGATAAGCAGAGGCAACAGAAGTGCAATCATGGCTGTGTGACAGAGGTGCAAATCTAATTTTCTCATATCCTCCTTCTTCCCCACTGGCTAACCCCATTTCTTTTTTTTTTTTTTTTCTTAACAGCTCCTATCTTCCAGGTCTTTATTATTATTATTATTATTTTTAACATCTTTATTGGGGTATAATTGCTTTACAGTGGTGTGTTAGTTTCTGCTTTATAACAAAGTGAATCAGTTATACATATACATATGCTCCCATATCTCTTCCCTCTTGTGTCTCCCTCCCTCCCACCCTCCCTATCCCACCCCTCCAGGCGGTCACAAAGCACCGAGCTGATCTCCCTGTGCTATGCAGCTGCTTCCCACTAGCTATCTACCTTACGTTTGGTAGTGTATATATGTCCATGCCTCTCTCTCGCTTTGTCACAGCTTACCCTTCCCCCTCCCCATATCCTCAAGTCCGTTCTCCAGTAGGTCTGTATCTTTATTCCTGTCTTACCCCTAGGTTCTTCATGACATTTTTCTTTCTTAAATTCCATATATATGTGTTAGCATACAGTATTTGTCTTTCTCTTTCTGACTTACTTCACTCTGTATGACAGACTCTAGGTCTATGCACCTCATTACAAATAGCTCAATTTCGTTTCTTTTTATGGTTGAGTAATATTCCATTGTATATATGTGCCACATCTTCTTTATTCATTCATCCGATGATGAGCACTTAGGTTGCTTCCATGTCCTGGCTATTGTAAATAGAGCTGCAATGAACATTTTGGTACATGACTCTTTTTGAATTTTGGTTTTCTCAGGGTATATGCCCAGTAGTGGGATTGCTGGGTCATATGGTAGTTCTATTTGTAGTTTTTTAAGGAACCTCCATACTGTTCTCCACAGTGGCTGAACCAATTCACATTCCTACCAGCAGTGCAAGAGTGTTCCCTTTTCTCCACACCCTCTCCAGCATTTATTGTTTCTAGGTTTTTTGATGATGTCCATTCTGACTGGTGTGAGATGATATCTCATTGTAGTTTTGATTTGCATTTCTCTAATGATTAATGATGTTGAGCGTTCTTTCATGTGCTTGTTGGCAGTCTGTATATCTTCTTTGGAGAAATGTCTATTTAGGTCTTCTGCCCATTTTTGGATTGGGTTGTTTGTTTTTTTGTTATTGAGCTACATGAGCTGCTTGTAAATTTTGGAAATTAATCCTTTGTCAGTTGCTTCATTTGCAACTATTTTTTCCCATTCTGAGGGTTGTCTTTTGGTCTTGTTTATGGTTTCCTTTGCTGTGCAAAAGCTTTGAAGTTTCATTAGGTCCCATTTCTTTATTTTTGTTTTTATTTCCATTTCTCTAGGAAGTGGGTCAAAAAGGATCTTGCTGTGATTTATGTCATAGAGTGTTCTGCCTATGTTTTCCTCTAAGAGTTTTACAGTGTCTGGCCTTAAATTTAGGTCTTTAATCCATTTTGAGCTTATTTTTGTGTATGGTGTTAGGGCGTGATCTAATCTCATACTTTTACATGTACCTGTCCAGTTCTCCCAGCACCACTTATTGAAGAGGCTGTCCTTTCTCCACTGTACATTCCTGCCTCCTTTATCAAACATAAGGTGACCATATGTGCATGGGTTTATCTCTGGGCTTTCTATCCTGTTCCATTGATCTATCTTTCTGTTTTTGTGCCAGTACCATACTGTCTTGATTACTGTAGCTTTGTAGTATAGTCTGAAGTCAGGGAGCCTGATTCCTCCAGCTCCGTTTTTTGTTCTCAAGATTGCTTTGGCTATTTGGGGTCTTGTGTTTCCATACAAATTGTGAAATTTTTTGTTCTAGTTCTGTGAAAAATGCCAGTGGTAGTTTGATAGGGATTGCATTCAATCTGTAGATTGCTTTGGGTAGTAGAGTTACCCCCATTTCTTAAGACAAAATGACTGAAATGGTTCAGCAAAGACCAAGAACGTCAGGTGAACAACTGTAATTCATTGACAACTGTAATTCATTGTGAGCCACACAGAGTTACATGTCACTTTGAAACCTAGTATTTGTATAGTATTTAACTTACAGATCACCTTGAACACTGGATCCTTGCATTCTTCCTATGCTGGAAGTATTATTTTGATTATTTTTCAAGTGCAGTAAACACACTAAGACTCAGCGATCCTAAGGGACTGGTCCTTTGCTTTATCACTACTAAGCACAGAGGTGGGACCCAAACCCTGGTGGCCTAGCTCCAAATCCCATGCTTTCCCTGCCTTCAGCAGTTACCAATGTTTGGGGAGGTATGACCCACCCATATGAAATAACAGAGAATTAAGCAGAGCACATGAAGGGAACACTGGGTGAGTATCCTCACTCCACTGTCAAGTGAAGCTGGTGGGTCTTCTGGTATGTCTGACTCTTAGTAACTGACTCTGAAGCAGCTCTGAGATTAGCCTGAAGGGTTCTTATGAACCTTATATAATGATACACCCGTATGAAAAATACTGTTACATATGTCTGTCAAACACGTATGGATTCAATCTGCAAGCATTGCTTGGATTTCCATTCCACCCGTTGCCAACATAGCTACCCCCGTGCGAATGATGATTCTTCAGGCTCCTTTGGTCCTGGCTGTCCTCCACCTCAAAAGATGAACAAAACCTGCAACCTTCTCTTTCTTATGCAGTCATCTCATGTATTTTTAAAATCATTATTAGAATGCTTGAAAGTTAGAGCATTCAAAGGAACCCACCCCCCTGTGTTTGGAGAACTGTAATGAGTGCTCTCTGAACTTGGGGTTTAGACGTTTGGACACACTGACCATTTCTTATAACCATCATTGTTCTTTCCTGAGTTTTCCTGAAAGATGTAGGAATAGGTCCTTTACCATTTAGATTATTGAAATGAATGAGCCAGTTTTCTGTGTGACTCCTTCAGCCTGTTCTAAATTACCTGTTAGAGGAAGACATGAGAGTCTTCTCTCCCTTATAATAAATGCCAGCTGTTGAATCATTGTTTCTAAACCATGATTAGAGCTGTTCTGAGAGCTTCATACCAGGGTCCCTTGGTTTTCTACATTAGCATATAGTTACATGGTTTATTTGCCCCAGGCCAAAAGCCCTGCGACAACTTAGCTGTCAAAATATGTTTTTCCCTAAGTGGGAGGTCAATAGCATCTCCATATCCCTGACCGGGAAGAAGAAGTAAGCTGGCAAGTGTGACTCCCACTAATCATCTGCCTTTCAGGGCTTGATTGGGTAATTTTCTCTGAGGATGAAGAAGCTGACAAGAAATGCTTTCAAGATGGAACAGGAGCTTGTAAACCTGCCCGACTTATCTTCTGCCTGAAAGCAATAAACATCTGTTTTCTTGATAAAGTAACCAGGTTCATATTTGAGGGGAACAAGGCTATTTAGTTGGCTTCCAATTATTGATTCTTCTTGAGAACATTACCCCAAGGGCTCTGTGCAGTGAAACATTGAACATTACCCCAAACCCTCTAGATTCCCTTATACAGTCTGTCATTACTCCAAACTCCATGCTCTGAGACATTTTTTTCATACTAGAAAATGTTGGCAGATCTGTGGAGCACAGAAAGTAGGTAATGGCTGTTCACTTTGATTGAGATATTGGAGGACCTCAGAATTTAGGGAAGATAATCTTTCTCACGTATCAATGAGTTCCACTTCTAAGTAGCCAGAAGTAATTTCTTTGGACTTAGATAAGCAAATAGGTCTAGAAAGAGATGGGGCTTTTGTCTTGTGTGTGTGTGTGTGTGTGTGTGTGTGTGTGTGTGTTTGTATGTGTGTTACATCTGAGTCTTATTATTCATACTTAGAACGCTCAGACTCTTGGTTCTTGATTAACAAAAGTTTATTCTATTATATACCATTTTAAAACTATAAAAAACCCTGATTGACTCACTTATTCAGCAAAACATTTTGGGTATCTCTATATGCCAGACACTCTTTTAGGCACAAAAAGACTAGGAAACAAAAGATAATAACCCTTCATCTCCTGGGAACTTACATTCCAGGCAATAAATAATAAGCATAGTGAATAAGGAGATTCCATATTGTGGGGTTGGGGGAAAATGAACAAAGTGATGGAACCCAGAGAGAGGTAGTGAGTAGACACTGGTTGTAATTTTAAAACAAGTGAGCAGGATTGAGGCTCATTGAAAAGGTAACATTTGAGCAAAGGCTTGATGGAGATGAGAGATACTCAAGGAAGAACATTCTAGAAAGAAGGAAAAGCCCATGCAAGGGCTAGAAAGCAAGAGTATACTTGGGAAATTCAAGCAGCATCGAGGAAGCCAATATACCCGGAGAGGAGTGATCGAGCAGGGAAGTCTAGCAGGATAATGTCAGAGAAGTAAGGTTGGAAGGACCGGAAGGAGGATGGATTATTGCAGAACTCTTTTGACTCTACTGAGATCTTTGGCTCGTACTCGGAGTGAAATGAAGCCTTTTCCAGGGTATCGAGCAACGAAGCCTGTGATCTGACTCGCATTTTAAAAGGATCACTCTATCTGCTGTGTTAAAAGAGACTGTGGTTGTTGGGTAGCAAGTGTAGAATCAAGGAGTTGTTTTAGGAGGCTACTGCAATCGTCCAAGCAAGAGGTTCAGACAAGGATGGTAGCAGTAGAGGCGGTGAGAAGTGAGGGACTCAATGTATGTTGAAGAGTCCATAGGATTTCACGTTATGTCAAGAGTAAAGGATGACCTCGAGATTTTTGGTCTCAGCAGCTGGAAGGATGGAAATGCATTAACTGAGATGGGAAAAACTGTGGATGAAATAAGATTGGGGAAGAATATCATAACTTCAGTCCTGAACATGTTATGTTTGAAATTATTAGGTATCCTAATGGAGATGTTACCTAGGCATCTCGATGTGTGGATTTCAGATGAAAGATCAAGTGGAAGTAATAAATTTGGTATAAATTTTGAATATCTATGGTATTTAAAGTCATACTTCTGGGAGACATAACCAAAGGCGTAAATGTAGATAGAGAGCTAAAGATTGTGCCCTGGAGCATGCCGAAGTTAAGAGGCCAGATACAGTAAGAGGAAGCAGCAAAGAAGAAAAAAGAGTGTGTGGCGTTCTAGCATGCAACAAGGAGGAAGGAGTTAATAAGTGTACAGAAAGTCAATAAAAAGTGAGGTGGGGACTGGAATTGACCACTGGATTTCACAACGTAATTCTCATTGGTGACCTCGATAAAAACTAAGAATGAGAAGAAAACGGTGACCACAGATGTGGAAAACTTGTGTAATTTCTTAGCAAATAAGTATAAAAATTAGAGTGGAAGCTGGTGGGGGAAGTGGAATCAAAATAAGGGGTTTTTTGCTTTTTAAGATAAGGGAAATAATGATGTTTGTATGACATGCTAGGACCTGTCAGGACAGGACAGAGGGGGAAAAAATAATGATGCAGAAAAGAGTATTCCTGAAGCAACACCCTTGAACAAGAGCAGGTGGGATGTGGTGGTTGGGTGGACTGGTTTTGAATGGGAGCATCGACATTCCATCTATGGTTATAGGTGGGAAGACTGAGTAGGTGGAGGCAGATGTGGGTAAGCGGGTAGATGTGACAATGTGAGTCTTTTGAACGCTTCTGTTTTCTCAGTGAAGTAAGAAGCAAGGTCATCGAGTGAAAATGATGAGGATAGAGGAGGAATTTTTCCAAGTGTGAAGAAAGGAGAGGTTAGGAAATAGTTGTTTATGTCCTTGAAACTCAAAGAGAAGTCCTCAGACCAGCAGCATTGGCTGGGAGGTTGTCAGAAATGCAGAATCTTAGGCCTCAGAACTACATTTTAACCCCAAACTGCATTTTAACGGAATCCCCAAGGGCTTCACATGCACATTAACGTTTGAGAAACTGATCTGGGCAGCATATCCTAGTGGAAAGAGCATAAAGAACATGAGCTTTTGAGCCAAATAAATTGAATTCCAGCTCCACCATTCAGAAATCATACGCTTTTCAGGACATTACTTAACCTCCGTGCAAAAGTTTTCTCATCTGAAAATTGGGGAGAACTATTATATTAATCCAGATTAAAGTAATATTATCATAGTAGAAGTAAACGTCCTGGTGGTATAGTAGTTGTATTAACAATAGGTAACATTCACCGAGTACTGTATTAGTCAGCATCTTGGCAGGAGACAGAATCCACTCAGATGTTTTCAATAAGTGGTTCTCAACTCTGGCTTCATTACCTTCCAAGCTCGTAAACAGGACGAGTGCCTAGACCCCACCCCAGGCCTGTTGCATCAATCTCTGCGGATGGAGGCCCAGGCACTGGTGGTTTTCAAAAGCTCCCTTGGTGATGATGTTGTGCAGGAAGAGTTGAGAGTCACTTATTTAAGTGAATAGATTTTTTAAGGAAGGGACTACTTACAGAGATTTGGGAAGAGTTAAGGAAACAAAAATGGGAGGTTGAAGCACTCAGGGACCAGCAGCAGAGGGAAGGCATTAACCTTCCTGGGCTGTGGGAACAAAGGGAACAGTGTCACCGCAGCAGCAGAGCAAGGGCCACCCAGTGGAGTTGCGTAGTGCAGGGACTGGATTGCTGCCAGAGAAGAAAGCGGAGGGGGCAGGAAGGAAATTCCCTATCCCCTCTCTCCTCCTGCCTCCTGGTTCTGCTTCCTCCCATTGGCTGACCCCAAACTTAAGCTGGCTGGCAAGGGAACCTGGGTGATGTAGTCCTCCACAGAGGTCCCCTTTCCTGGAGAGCAGGCAGGAGAGAAAAGATGGGAGAATGAATAGTGGGAGGAGAGAGGGTTGCCGGGGGTCAAATGAAGAATAATCGGCACAAGCACTTAATGTGGGCCAGGCTCCCTTCCAAGTGCTTTACATGTATTAACATTTCAGTAAATGGCTTCATTCTTTTTCATTAAAATCCAGTACTTTTTTATTGAACAAGGATATGTTCCAGGTCAATTAATTACTGGAGACAGTTAAATATTTCAAAGGTTTCAGATACGCCATCACCAGAAGAGTGATTCTAGCGCCCAAAGCCCAGCATACACATTCTCCAGACCAGCTGGGTACACCTAGTGGATTCTGGATAATCAGCTGGTTGTAGGGGGTAACCGTCTGGGTGATGAAACAACTTGTGTTCATCCTAATGACCCAGCTTCCTAATTTGTCTTAGGAAACAGATACAGTGACCCTCAGTTGTCGATCCTGCTAGAATTCCAAGACCCATTACATAAGCTAAATGAAGAAGTCTACAAGATCAACTCTAAAATTTTTGGTTTTCTGTTGAAAGATATATTTTGATAGAATGAACAACAGTCTGGGAAAACAGACAGGAGAGGATAACTGGCTGGAAGGGCAGATGAAGAGTCCCAG
This sequence comes from Grampus griseus, assembly GCF_964374135.1. Classification (NCBI taxonomy): domain Eukaryota; kingdom Metazoa; phylum Chordata; class Mammalia; order Artiodactyla; family Delphinidae; genus Grampus; species Grampus griseus. The sequence goes on along the minus strand of NC_139015.1, from coordinate 25,314,752 downwards.
TCAGTAAAGACAGCACAAAAGATAATCTAGGTCACATTTTAGACATTGGATTAAGAGATACAAACGACTATTTATAAAATAAATAACAAGGATATATTATACAGCACAGGGAAATATAGCCACTAGGTATAATAACCTTAAATGAAGTAAGGTCAAATATTTTAAATATTTAAAAATATTGAATCACTATGTCGTATACTTGAGACAGCTATAATATTGTAAATCAACTTTACATCAATAAATTAAAAAAATAATAAAACTATTGGTAAAAAGTTAACCAATAACATTTTGAAAGCTTTTCAACTCAGAAGGGGGAGTTTTACTTATTTTGACCCAGAAAGAGGAGTTGAAATCAAAGCTTTATTGGATTCTGGGTTGACTGTCGGAACATAACGAATGGGAAAATAAGCAACATTAGAGCAGGTAATGTATCAGGCAAGGCTCATCTCTGGCACCAACTGCTTTCCTCTGCAGTGATCCCATTCCACTTATGGATCAAAAAGATGAAACCAGGGAAAGTGAGAACTGGGACTGGGCCCTCGGGCTGGGGGCAGATCTGAGCCATTGATCAGAGGAGCACGAGTGTGGTTAATAAAGACGTTTCTCCGGGTCCTGCTCTCTAGCACTTCACTTCCTCTGACTCCATTCCCCGGTGCTCTACCAGGGCTTCTATCTACCTGTTGCCTTTAAAATTTGCTATAAAGCATCGCTTTTGCAGAATGTGCTCTCAGGGAGAGCATACTACTTTTTTTTTCAATTGAAGTATGTCGATTTACAATGTGTTAATTCCTGCTGTACAACAAAGTGATTCAGTTATACATATGTATACATTTTTTATACTCTTTTCCATTATGGTTTATCTCAGGATATTGAACATAGTTCCTTGTGCTATACAGTAGGACCTTGTTGTTAATCCATTCTAAGTGTAATAGTTAGCACCCGCTGGCGCCAGACTCTCAATCCATCCCTCCCCCACTCCTCCTCCCCCTTGGCAACCACAAGCCTGTTCTCTATGTCTGTGAGTCTGTTTCTGTTTCGTAGATAAGGTCATTTGTGTCATATTTTAGATTCCACGTACAAGTGATATCATATGATATTTGTCTTTCTCTGTCTGACTTACTTCACTTCGTACGAGAATCTCTAGTTCCATCCATGTTGCTCCAAATGACATTATTTCGTTCTTTTTATGGCTGAGTACTATTCCATTGTATATATATACTACATCTTTATCCATTCATCTGTCGATGGGCAATTTAGGTTGTTTTGAGATCATACTTCTTTAAAACAACCTCCCTGCATGTCTGTCTGTCCAGTGCAGGTTTCCCAGATGCTTCATTCAAACTTCATTCCAAGTCTTAACTTTCAGAGCACATTAAGAAAATCCTCTTAAAGGTGGGCTTTGGCACATCATTTTATTAGAAGTTTCCAGAGAAAGGAAAAGTCTTCTAGACTCAGACATTCTTTCCTACTATTGTTATCCAAGCACTGTGACGAGTCTATGGGAGAGAGAAATTGCTCTCAAGGTCCGCCCACACTTAAAACTGCTTAGATTGCTTTCACATCCAGTTGCTGTGCTTAAAGAGTTAATGATGACTGTGTCTCAGCGCTGCTGATATTTATTTAGCGCGCACTCTAATCCCAGCTGACACTTCCTAATGAGTTGATGGCTGCTGTGGAGTTAAAGCTCCCCCACTCAAGAAGCCTAAACTAGAGTGTCAAAAATGAAACATAGTCCTGATGCTTAAATGGCCTGTATCGATTCTCCAGGAGTCTAACTGCTGTAGTCTGGTGCCAGTCTTCTAATTTGTGCCCTGAAGTGTACAGCCTCACTTGATTTAGATGTCAGAGTAAGGCAGCCCATCAGTTTGAGAAATCAACTGAAACATTCTGGAGAACTGGTCTGGATTTCTTCACCTTGAATTGTAAAAATCATTGCTCTCACATAAACAAGCGGCTAAATATTATTATTCCCATAGACTTTTTCTGTGTGTTTTATCAAAGGAAATGTCCTCAGAGTCCAAGCTTGCTGGATTTTGTGCTTTATCTGTACAGCAAATTCCATCTAGAGAAATTTAATGCCAAAGCTGTAAGATCTGCATTCCTAGAGAATGACTATTTAGGGCATTGTCTTTGAACGTGAAGTAAACACACACTCAGAATGCGTTTGTATGGAGCTCTTTCAGTGGCCAAAATAGTCTCACTATCCCTGGAGTCAAAAGGACTCAGACGCCTTGAAGATGCGGACCATGGCGTCGCCAAAACACCATTGTGTTTTGCTATATGCTCTGCCTCAGAGAAATCATCTACCATTTCCAATGGAGTCAAAGATGGCAAAGAACTAGGAGTGTGGAGGTCAGCCAGATTTCTACTTAACACTGGCAAAACCCAAGAAAAGCTTATTATCTCCTTCAAACTTCAAGTGAAAAATTCAAATACTTCGAATTATAATCCAGACTTCAGACACTTTTAAAGATAGAAGAGTCTTCAACCACTCTACGTCAAAAGAGACAAAAATTCAAAAAACATAAAGTGACCTCAGCAAGTTAAAGAGCTTGCCAAGAGGTATGGAAAGGACTAGACTTCAAGCCCTGTTCCCCCAGTTTTCTCCAGTAGGTTGACTTCTTGCTAGAATGGTGTGGATTTACTTTAATCTTATAATTTTCCAGGGAAAAAGCGTCTTCACTTCCTTTCTTTTGAAGCTTAATATGGTTACAATGTTCTGAAAAAGTCGTTAGCAAATAGTTCTTCAGATTTTCTGTCTTTAGAAAGCACTCTTTCCCAAGTTTCTCAGTATATGGGTGTCTTTCAGTTTTCTTGAGGCACGGGGTATTTTGATAACTGTTCTTTATTCTAAAATATTTGTATATAAATGCATAGTGTTAGTTTAATCCACACTCTTGGGGGTCAGCAAACATGTAACCAGAAACCCAGAGGCTGCTACAGCTGCTCTGTTAGTCAACCGTTGAGGTTTTTCAAAATGGAACAATGAGTATTAGAAATGGGGTTTCTTTGTTTAAAGGAAAGGCTAGTCAACTAACATAAAGATACCAGAAATGAGCTCTCCGTAGTGAAATGAGTGGAGCCTCTTCACAATTTATGAATAGGCTAAAATATTTTAGAGACATGTAAAGGGTACAGGAATCCAGCAGATTCTTCAAGTTTACCCTTAATAATGATGCTGCATTCCTGCGTCATTCTGTGTTCAGCCATAGTCCGGAAGGTGGTGCCCACAATGTGTCAACTACATGCTTGACTGTATCTCGCTTCAGAATTCTTTCATCAGCCCCATGTAAATCTTTCCTTCAGAGTGTGGCTAAGGCATCTAAAAAAAGAGAGCATATCTGGGGTGACCAAATGTCCCGGTTTGCTCAGGACTGCGGGGTTTCCTAGACTTGGAACTTCAATGTTAAAATTGGGACAGCGCTGAGCAAACTGGGACAACTGGTCACCCTCCTTACTGCGTTATCTGTGAATTGTTATGTGCCTGCTTGCTAATAAATGATGATCTATATGTCACGATTTGGTCTGACTTGTTCTAATTTTACAGATTTTCCTTTTCTTTTTTTTTTTCATTTTAACATCTTTATTGGAGTATAACTGCTCCACAATGGTATGTTAGTCTCAGCTTCACAACAAAATGAATCAGTCACACACATACACATGTTCCCACACCTCCCCCCGCCTGCGTCTCCCTCCCTCCCACCCCCCATCACACCCCTCCAGGCGGTCACAAAGCACTGAGCTGATCTCCCTGTGCCATGCGGCCGCCCCCCACCAGCCATCTACCCTACGCTTGGCAGTGTATATACGTCCATGCCTCTCTCCCGCCCTGCCACAGCCCACCCCTCCCCCGTCCCCATAGCCCCAAGTCCACCCTCCAGTAAGTCTGCGTCTCCATTCCTGTTTCACCCCTAGGCTCCTCATGACATTCTCCTTTCCTAAACTCCATACATATGCGTTAGCATACGGCACTCTTCCCTCTCTCTCTGACTCACTTCACCCTGCACGACAGACTCCAGGTCCATCCACCTCACCACAAACAGCCCAACCTCGCCTCCTTCCATGGCTGAACAATACTCCACTGTACATATGTGCCACATCCTCCCCATCCATTCATCCGATGATGGACACCCAGGTCGCCTCCATCCCTGGGCCACTGCAAATAGAGCTGCAGTGAATACCTTGGCACGCGACTCTTTTTGAATTATGGTTTTCTCAGGGTATATGCCCAATAGTGGGATTGCTGGGTCATATGGTAGTTCTATTTGTAGTTTTTTAAGGAACCTCCATACTGTTCTCCACAGTGGCTGAACCAATTCACATTCCCACCAGCAGTGTAAGAGGGTTCCCTTTTCTCCACACCTTCTCCAGCATTTACTGTTTCTAGATTTTTTGATGATGGCCATTCTGACTGGTGTGAGATGATATCTCATTGTAGTTTTGATTTGCATTTCTCTAATGATTAGTGATGTTGAGCATTCTTTCATGTGTTTGTTGGCAGTCTGTATATCTTCTTTGGATAAATGTCTATTTAGGTCTTCCATTTTTTGATTGGGTTGTTTGTTTTTTGGTTATTAAGCTTCATGAGCTGCTTATAAATTTTGAAGATTAATCCTTTGTCAGTTGCTTCATTTGTAAATATTTTCTCCCATTCTGAGGGTTGTCTTTTGGTCTTGTTTATGGTTTCCTTTGCTGCGCAAAAGCTTTTAAGTTTCATTAGGTCCCATTTGTTTATTTTTGTTTTTATTTCCATTTCTCTAGGAGGTGGGTCAAAAAGGATCTTGCTGTGATTTATGTCATAGAGTGTCCTGCCTATGTTTTCCTCTAAGAGTTTGATAGTTTCTGGTCTTAAATTTAGGTCTTTAATCCATTTTGAGCTTATTTTTGTGTATGGTGTTAGGGCGTGATCTAATCTCATACTTTTACATGTAGCTGTCCAGTTTTCCCAGCATCACTTATTGAAGAGGCTGTCCTTTCTCCACTGTACATTCCTGCCTCCTTTATCAAAGACAAGGTGACCATATGTGCGTGGGTTTATCTCTCGGCTTTCTATCCTGTTCCATTGATCTGTCTTTCTGTTGTTGTGCCAGTACCATACTGTCTTGATTACTGTAGCTTTGTAGTATAGTCTGAAGTCAGGAAGCCTGATTCCTCCAGCTCCGTTTTTCGTTCTCAAGATTGCTTTGGCTATTCGGGGTCTTTTGTGTTTCCATACAAATTGTGAAATTTTTTTTTTTTTTTTTTGCGGTACGCGGGCCTCTCACTGTTGTGGCCTCTCCCATTGCAGAGCACAGGCTCCGGACGCGCAGGCTCAGCGGCCATGGCTCACAGGCCCGGCCGCTCTGCGGCATGTGGGATCCTCCCGGACCGGGACACGAACCCGTGTCCCCTGCATCGGCAGGCAGACTCTCAACCACTGCGCCACCAGGGAAGCCCCTCAATTGTGAAATTTTTTGTTCTAGTTCTGTGAAAAATGCCAGTGGTAGTTTGATAGGGATTGCATTGAATCTGTAGATTCCTTTGGGTAGTAGAGTCATTTTCACAATGTTGATTCTTCCAATCCAAGAACATGGTATATCTCTCCATCTATTTGTATCATCTTTAATTTCTTTCATCAGTGTCTTATAATTTTCTGCATACAGGTCTTTTGTCTCCTTAGGTAGGTTTATTCCTAGATATTTTATTCTTTTTGTTGCAATGGTAAATGGGAGTGTTTTCTTGATTTCACTTTCAGATTTTTCATCCTTAGTGTGTAGGAATGCCAGAGATTTCTGTGCATTAATTTTGTATCCTGCGACTTTACCAAATTCATTGATTAGCTCTGTAGTTTTCTGGTAGCATCTCTAGGATTCTCTATGTATAGTATCATGTCATCTGCAAAGAGTGACAGCTTTACTTCTTCTTTTCCAATTTGGATTCCTTTTATTTCCTTTTCTTCTCTGATTGCTGTGGCTAAAACTTCCAAAACTATGTTGAATAAGAGTGGTGAGAGTGGGCAACCTTGTCTTGTTTCTGATCTTAGTGGAAATGCTTTCAGTTTTTCACCATTGAGGACGATGTTGGCTGTGGGTTTGTCATATATGGCCTTTATTATGTTGAGGAAAGTTCCCTCTATGCCTACTTTCTGCAGGGTTTTTATCATAAATGGGTGTTGCATTTTGTCAAAAGCTTTCTCTGCATCTATTGAGATGATCATATGGTTCTTCTCCTTCAATTTGTTAATATGGTGTATCTCGTTGATTGATTTGCGTATATTGAAGAATCCTTGCATTCCTGGAATAAACCCCACTTGATCATGGTGTATGATCCGTTTAATGTGCTGTTGGATTCTGTTTGCTAGTATTTTGTTGAGGATTTTTGCATCTATGTTCATCAGTGATATTGGCCTGTAGTTTTCTTTCTTTGTGACATCCTTGTCTGGTTTTGGTATCAGGGTGATGGTGGCCTCGTAGAATGAGTTGGGGAGTGTTCCTCCCTCTGCTATATTTTGGAAGAGTTTGAGAAGGATAGGTGTTAGCTCTTCTCTAAATGTTTGATAGAATTCGCCTGTGAAGCCATCTGGTCCTGGGCTTTTGCTTGTTGGAAGATTTTTAATCACAGTTTCAATTTCAGTGCTTGTGATTGGTCTGTTCATATTTTCTATTTCTTCCTGATTCAGTCTTGGCAGGTTGTGCCTTTCTAAGAATTTGTCCATTTCTTCCAGGTTGTCCATTTTATTGGCATAGAGTTGCTTGTAGTAATCTCTCATGATCTTTTGTATTTCTGCAGTGTCAGTTGTTACTTCTCCTTTTTCATTTCTAATTCTATTGATTTCAGTCTTCTCCCTTTTTTTCTTGATGAGTCTGGCTAATGGCTTATCAATTTTGTTTATCCTTTCAAAGAACCAGCTTTTAGTTTTATTGATCTTTGCTATCGTTTCCTTCATTTCTTTTTCATTTATTTCTGATCTGATTTTTATGATTTCTTTCCTTCTGCTAACTTTGGGGTTTTTTTGTTCTTCTTTCTCTAATTGCTTTTGGTGCAAGGTTAGGTTGTTTATTCGAGATGTTTCCTGTTTCTTAAGGTAGGATTGTACTGCTATAAACTTCCCTCTTAGAACTGCTTTTGCTGCATCCCATAGATTTTGAGTCGTCGTGTCTCCATTGTCATTTGTTTCTAGGTATTTTTTGATTTCCTCTTTGATTTCTTCAGTGATCACTTCGTTATTAAGTAGTGTATTGTTTAGCCTCCATGTGTTTGTATTCTTTACAGATCTTTTCCTGTAATTGATATCTAGTCTCATAGCGTTGTGGTCGGAAAAGATACTTGATACAATTTCAATTTTCTTAAATTTACCAAGGCTTGATTTGTGACCCAAGATATGATCTATCCTGGAGAATGTTCCATGAGCACTTGAGAAAAATGTGTATTCTGTTGTTTTTGGATGGAATGTCCTATAAATATCAATTAAGTCCATCTTGTTTAATGTATCATTTAAAGCTTGTGTTTCCTTATTTATTTTCATTTTGGATGATCTGTCCATGGGTGAAAGTGGGGTGTTTGTTAAAGTCCCCTACTATGAATGTGTTACTGTCGATTTCCCCTTTTATGGCTGTTAGTATTTGCCTTATGTATTGAGGTACTCCTATGTTGGGTGCATAAATATTTACAATTGTTATATCTTCTTCTTGGATCGATCCCGTGATCATTATGTAGTGTCCTTCTTTGTCTCTTCTAATAGTCTTTATTTTAAAGTCTATTTTGTCTGATACGAGAATTGCTACTCCAGCTTTCTTTTGGTTTCCATTTGCATGGAATATCTTTTTCCATCCCCTTACTTTCAGTCTGTATGTGTCTCTAGGTCTGAAGTGGGTCTCTTGTAGACAGCAAATATATGTGTCATGTTTTTGTATCCATTCAGCCAATCTGTGTCTTTTGGTGGGAGCATTTAATCCATTTACATTTAAGGTAATTATCGATATGTATGTTCCCATTCCCATTTTCTTAATTGTTTTGGGTTCGTTATTGTAGGTCTTTTCCTTCTTTTGTGTTTCTTCCCTAGAGAAGTTCCTTTAGCAGTTGTTGTAGAGCTGGTTTGGTGGTGCTGAACTCTCTCAGCTTTTGCTTGTCTGTAAAGGTTTTAATTTCTCCATCAAATCTGAATGAGATCCTTGCTGGGTAGAGTAATCTTGGTTGCAGGTTTTTCTCCTTCAACACTTTCAATATGTCCTGCCACTCCCTTCTGGCTTGCAGAGTTTCTGCTGAAAGATCAGCTGTTAACCTTATGGGGATTCCCTTGTGTGTTATTTGTTGTTTTTCCCTTGCTGCTTTTAATATGCTTTCTTTGTATTTAATTTTTGACAGTTTGATTAATATGTGTCTTGGTGTATTTCTCCTTGGATTTATCCTGTATGGGACTCTCTGTGCTTCCTGGACTTGATTAACTATTTCCTTTCCCATATTAGGGAAGTTTTCAACTATAATCTCTTCAAATATTTTCTCAGTCCCTTTCTTTTTCTCTTCTTCTTCTGGAACCCCTATAATTCGAATGTTGGTGCATTTAATGTTGTCCCAGAGGTCTCTGAGACTGTCCTCAGTTCTTTTCATTCTTTTTTCTTTATTCTGCTCTGCATTAGTTATTTCCACTATTTTATCTTCCAGGTCACTTATCTGTTCTTCTGCCTCAGTTATTCTGCTATTGATCCCATCTAGAGTATTTTTCATTTCATTTATTGTGTTGTTCATCATTGTTTGTTTCATCTTTAGTTCTTCTAGGTCCTTGTTAACTGTTTCTTGCATTTTGTCTACTCTATTTCCAAGATTCTGGATCATCTTTACTATCATTATTCTGAATTCTTTTTCAGGTAGACTGCCTATTTCTTCTTCATTTGTTAGGTCTGGTGGGTTTTTATCTTGCTCCTTCATCTGCTGTGTGTTTTTCTGTCTTTTCATTTTGCTTATCTTACTGTGTTTGGGGTCTCCTTTTTGCAGGCTGAAGGTTCGTAGTTCCTGTTGTTTTTAGTGTCTGTCCCCAGTGGCTAAGGTTGGTTCAGTGGGTTGTGTAGGCTTCCTGGTGGAGGGGACTAGTGCCTGTGTTCTGGTGGATGAGGCTGGATCTTGTCTTTCTGGTGGGCAGGTCCACGTCTGGTGGTGTGTTTTGGGGTGTCTGTAGACTTATTATGATTTTGGGCAGCCTCTCTGCTAATGGGTGGGGTTGTTTTCCTGTCTTGCTAGTTGTTTGGCATAGGATGTCCAGCACTGTAGCTTGCTGGTCATTGAGTGAAGCTGGGTGCTGGTGTTGAGATGGAGATCTCTGGGAGATTTTCGCCGTTTGATATTATGTGCAGTTGGGAGGCCTCTTGTGGACCAGTGTCCTGAAGTTGGCTCTCCCACCTCAGAGGCACAGCACTAACTCCTGGCTGCAGCACCAAGAGCCTTTGATCCACACGGCTCCTTAATTTGGGAAGATTCGTTTTCTATTCAGGTATTCCACAGATGCAGGTACATCAAGTTGATTGTGGAGCTTTAATCCGCTGCTTCTGAGGCAGCTGGGAGAGATTTCCCTTTCTCTTCATTGTTCTCACAGCTCCCAGGGGCTCAGCTTTGGATTTGGCCCCGCCTCTGCGTGTACGTCGCCTGAGGGCGTCTGTTCTTTGCTCAGACAGGACGGGGTTAAAGGAGCCGCTGATTCGGGGGCTCTGGCTCACTCAGGGCGGGGGGAGGGAGGGGCACGGAGTGGGGGGCGGGCCTGCGGCGGCAGAGGCCGGCGTGACGTTGCCAGCCTGAGGCGCGCCGTGCGTTCTCCCGGGGGAGCCGTCCCTGGATCCCGGGACCCCGGCAGTGGCGGGCTGCACAGGCTCCCCGGAAGCGGGGTGTGGAGAGTGACCTGTGTTCGCACACAGCCTTCTTGGTGGCGGCGGCAGCAGCCTTAGCGTCTCATGTCTGTCTCTGGGGTCCGCGCTTTTAGCCGCGGCCCGCGCCCGTCTCTGGAGCTCCTTTAAGCGGCGCTGTTAACCCCCTCTCCTCGCGCACCAGGAAATAAAGAGGTAAGAAAAAGTCTGTTGCCTCTTCGGCAGCTCCAGACTTTTCCCCGGACTCCCTCCCGGCTAGCCGCGGTGCACTAACGCCCTGCAGGCTGTGTTCACGCAGCCAACCCCAGTCCTCTCCCGGCGCTCGGACTGAAGCCGGAGCCTCAGCTCCCAGCCCCACCCGCCCCGGCGGGTGAGCAGACAAGCCTCTCGGGCTGGTGAGTGCCGGTCGGCCCTGATCCTCTGCGCTGGAATCTCTCCGCTTTGCCCTCCGCACCCCTGTTGCTGTGCTCTCCACCGCGGCTCCGAAGCTCCCCCACTCCGCCACCCGCAGTCTCCGCCTGCGAAGGGGCTTCCTAGTGTGTGGACACTTTTCCTCCTTCACAGCTCCCTCGCGCTGGTGCAGGACCCGTCCCTATCCTTTTGTCTCTGTTTATTTTTTTCTTTTGCCCTAACCAGGTACGTGGGGGGTTTCTTGTCTTTTGGGAGGTCTGAGGTCTTATGCCAGCGTTCAGTAGGTGCTCTGTAGGAGTTGTTCCACGTGTAGATGTATTTCTGTTGTATCTGTGGGGAGGAAGGTGATCTCCGTGTCTTACTCTTCCGCCATCTTCACGGAAGTCCTACAGATTTTCTGTTAATGAGTTTGTTGTGGAAAAACCTAACGGTGCTCACCTATTCCTAACTGTTGCTGCAACCAGTATCTGTTTTTAAAACCCTGATGGGTTTTTTGCCAAATTGATTAAGGTCCCTGTGCAACACGTGAAGAGGGGTGGGAAACACATTTTTCATGTCATACTGCCCTGGATATTTGTGTACCTATACAATTATACAAATACAAACCTACACACTCAAACACAAACACCAACAAAGACAAATGCAAGGAAATCCTCCATAAATAAAAAGTATAAGCAGATGACTCACAAACACTTACCCTACCATACATTATCTTATGATCTTGTGGTTACAACTATCAAAACCTTAACTCTTTATATTATAAAACTTTGCAAAGGAAGGAAAACTTCATGGATCCATCCAAACAAGGTTTTGAAAGTTGTTCAAAATGACTCAAAATAAATAGCGATGATTACAACTTGATTTCTCATAACACAAAGGATCTCCTTCTTCCTCCTTCAAAAAGATACAATTTGCTTTGCTTCTTTCCTTAAACAGTGATTATTTGCTTGATTTCTGTAACTTCCACAGGAGTTACAGAGAAAGGCAAAAACAAGCACCAAAACAAGTGAATGAATTTTCAAAAAAGAATGCTTCTTATTAGATTTCATTGGCTGAACCTTGGAGAAATGTTCACTTTATACCCTGGACAATTTATGTTCTAATGCAATAGCATCACTTATTACATTCTAATCCAACATGGCCTTACTTGATCACTCTAGATGGATTGAAGCTATTTCCCATGATCCAGAGGGTCCTTTTGTTTGCCTGGATCTCTCACTATTCTACTAGTATGGTGTAGAACATGGAACACTTAGCCCCACTGAAATTGCAGGAATTTTGCTTCAACTCAATGCTATTAAAATTATTACAGAGAAGATATCATGTTACAGGTTTTGTATGTGCTGAAAGGCAGAACGGCTACAGCCACTCTACTTGCAAATTGAAATCCTAGCTGTGAATTTCAACAAATTAGATGAGTTTAGCTAATTGTCTGTACAGTTCATTATTGATGAGTCACAAATTTTAGCATCTTTCTGGCATTTTCAGACTCAAGGGTATCTTTTTAACAGGTACCTGCTGGGGCTAGACTATATTTTCAGACTCTTTTGCCAAGCAGGTCATGACAAGTCCTAGGTGGCCTCCCATCTCATCATGGGGCTTTTTGTCTAGCTACACTCTGAAAAGCAAAGTTACCGGCTGAGTCACTAATCCAATCTTCTTTTTAGGGTTGGGAAATATATCCCACACCACCGTTCCCAGCTTCATCACAAAATCATAGTCTGCTCTATGCACCTGATCAGTCTCATTTCTCTAATTCACTTAGGCTTTTGAGGATGAAGGAAGAGAGAATTCTGGGAGAGTTTCATACTCAGCCTCCCAGGGCTTATCATCTCAGGGAAACCAAGTAGGATAAAAGGTGAAATCAAGAATTCTCAGTCAGTGATTGAGCTGATAAAGAAATCTGGGGCTCTTCGAGCTTTCTCACCCATAGAACTGGGGTTTGGCTACACTTTTAGTATAGGTTTTCAGTGGCAAATTAGGGAAATAACCCTGCATTCTGTGGGATTATCAGGTGGAGATTTGAAGTGGTGTGCATGGCAGAAGATGGGAGGAAAACGGCCCCACCACATACTCTGTTTCCCTACCTCTCCAATGCCCAGCATCAAGATGGAACGAGGGCTATCCATTGCTGCCTATTAACAACATACTACCTCCTCTTCCATATACATCCCTCAAGAGATGTATTTCCCATTGTCAGCTGCCTGGGATGCTCATTTTACCCAGATTTTACTGGGTTTCTAATATGTGGTGGGACCTATTACTCAGTGTGATTTGCTTGGAGTGCCTCATACCAGATATGACCCTGTTTGACTTTGGATTTGGTGAGGAAAAAATGAGCCACCCAGCACACATTGCAGAAGATGACCTTGTTCTTTATGTTTGTAACTCACTAACACATGCCAGGCAGAAAAATGAATCCTCCACCAACCAAGTAACTGCTTTTCATTAACTGGGTCACTCCTTAACTCTGGTGGGCGTAGCTAACTGGAGACTATAAATAATATATGCGCTCAGGTGGAAGCTCTGAGATCTAATTTAATAACACTCAAGTATCTTTTTTTTTTAACATCTTTATTGGAGTATGATTGCTTTACAATGATATGTTAGTTTCTGCTTTATAACAAAGTGAATCAGTTATACATATACATATGTTCCCATATCTCTTCCCTCTTGCATCTCCATCAGTCCCACCCTCCCTATCCCACCCCTCTAGGTGGTCACAGACCACCTAGCTGATATCCCTGTGCTATGCGGCTGCTTCCCACTAGCTATCTATTTTACCTTTGGTAGTGTATATATATCCATGCCACTCTCTCACTTTGTCACAGCTTACCCTTCCCCCTCCCCATATCCTCAAGTCCATGCTCTAGTAAGTCTGTGTCTTTATTCACGTCTTACCCCTAGGTACTTCATGACCTTTTTCTTTTCCTTAGATTCCATATATATATGTGTTAGCATACGGTATTTGTTTTTCTCTTTCTGACTTACTTCACTCTGTATGACAGACCCTAGGTCCATCCACCTTACTACAAATAACTCAGTTTCGTTTCTTTTTATGGCTGAGTAATATTCCATTGTATATATGTGCCACATCTTCTTTATCCATTCATCTTTTGATGGACACTTAGGTTGCTTCCATGTCCTGGCTATTGTAAATAGAGCTGCAATGAACATTTTGGTACATGACTCTTTTTGAATTATGGTTTTCTCAGTGTATATGCCCAGTAGTGGGATTGCTGGGTCGTATGGTAGTTCTATTTTTAGTTTTTTAAGGAACCTCCATACTGTTCTCCATAGTGGCTGTATCAATTTACATTCCCACCAACAGTGCAAAAGGGTTCCCTTTTCTCCACACCCTCTCCAGCACTTATTGTTTCTAGATTTTTTTGATGATGGCCATTCTGACCAGTGTGAGATGATATCTCATTGTAGTTTTGATTTGCATTTCTCTAATGATTAATGGTGTTGAGCATTCTTTCATGTGTTTGTTGGCAATCTGTATATCTTCTTGGGAGAAATGTCTATTTAGGTCTTCTGCCCATTTTTGGATTGGGTTGTTTGTTTTTTTGTTATTGAGCTGCATGAGCTGCTTGTAAATTTTAAAGATTAATCCTTTGTCAGTTGCTTCATTTGCAAATATTTTCTGCCATTATGTGGGTTGTCTTTTGGTCTTGTTTATGGTTTCCTTTGCTGTGCAAAAGCTTTTAAGTTTCATTAGGTCCCATTTGTTTATTTTTGTTTTTATTTCCATTTCTCTAGGAGGTGGGTCAAAAAAGATCTTGCTGTGATTTATGTCAAAGAACGTTCTGCCTATGTTTTCCTCTAAGAGTTTGATAGTGTCTGGCCTTACATTTAGGTCTTTAATCCATTTTGAGTTTATTTTGTGTATGGTGTTAGGGAGTGTTCTAATTTCATACTTTTACATGTAGCTGTCCAGTTTTCCCAGCACCACTTTTTGAAGAGGCTGTCTTTTTCCACTGTATATTCTTGCCTCCTTTATCAAAGATAAGATGACCATATGTGTGTGGGTTTATCTCTGGGCTTTGTATCCTGTTCCATTGATCTATATTTCTGTTTTTGTGCCAGTACCATACTGTCTTGATTACTGTAGCTTTGTAGTATAGTGTGAAGTCAGGGAGCCTGATTCTTCCAGCTCCATTTTTCGTTCTCAAGATTGCTTTGGCTATTTGGGGTCTTTTGTGTTCCCATACAAATTGTGAAATTTTTTATTCTAGGTCTGTGAAAAATGCCAGTGGTTGTTTGATAGGGATTGCATTGAATCTATAGATTGCTTTGGGTAGTAGAGTCATTTTCACAATGTTGATTCTTCAGTCCAAGAACATGGTATATCTCTCTATCTATTTGTATCGTCTTTAATTTCTTTCATCAGTGTCTTATAATTTTCTGCATACAGGTCTTTTGTCTCCTTAGGTAGGTTTATTCCTAGATATTTTATTCTTTTTGTTGCAGTGGTAAATGGGAGTGTTTTCTTAATTTCTCTTTCAGATTTTTCATCATTAGTGTATAGGAATGCAAGAGATTTCTGTGCATTAATTTTGTATCCTGCTGCTTTACAAAATTCTCAAGTATCTTTTTGAATGAGTGGAAACTGAATAGTTCAGGGGTTATTCTAACTTCAAGAATGCATTCCTTTTTGAATTTGGCAAGGAGTACTTTCTCAGGCATGATGTCTGAAATTTTAATGACTCACCGATTATAATGGACTTAACCACACATCAGCAAGGCTGCCAGCTTTGCAGCACAACACGCAGCATGCAGCATAATGTGTTGGCCTGTGAATCAGCCTTGTCTCCTCTGTGGTGGCCTTCCTAGACCTGGGATGCAAAATACCTAACTCAGTTTTAATTCCATGTGCTGACTCATTCTAACATATTTATTGTCTCATACAGAACCTAGAGAACACAGTATCCCACCCAGAGGCCAGGTGGGGCGAATTCCCATGTTAGATGCTCCATGGGCTGAATTTTTATCTGCAAACTGCTGTGGACGCTCTAGCTTCTTTTAGAGAGCCTGGGATGGAAGGGGTTCACCACAATTTTTTCAAAGGTTTCCCAGACTGTGTTACAGGCTCCCCAAAAGATGGATATTAATAATATACCAATTGGTTCCCCATAGTTTGAAAAATCATGAAATATGTGACCTAAGCCCCAGCCATGTTTGAGCCCTGTACCAAATGTAAAAACCTTCTCTCAAGTTGTGCTGTGTATATATATATATATATAATGGAATGTTACTCAGCCATAAAAAAGAGTGAAATAATGCCATTTGCAGCAACATGGATGGACCCAGAGATTATCATACTAAGTGAAATAAGTCAGATAGAGAAAGACAAATATTATGTGATATTACTTATATGTGGAATCTAAAAAAATGTTACAGATGAACTTATTTACAAAACAGAAATAGACTCACAGACATAGAAAACAAACTCACGGTTACCAAAGGGGAAAGGAGGGGAGGGATATATTAGAAGTCTGGGATCAACAGATAAACACTACTATATATAAAATAGATAAACAACAAGGACCAACTGTATAGCACACAGAACTATATTCAATATCTTGTAATAACCTATAATGGAAAAGAATCTGAAAAAGAATATATATATGCATACACACATATTTATGTAAAGTTGAATTACTTTGCTGTACACCTGAAATTAACACAACATTGTAGATCAACTATACTTCAATTTAAAAAAAGGAAACCAACACAAAAAAATTAAAAATTTTGAAAACTTGAAACACACACAAAAAAGTTTTCTTTCTCAGTGACTGTCTTTTTCTGCATCTAGGGTGCCTGCACTGACTGTACTAAAACTTAAGCCACATCTACCATTCTGTGGATACTTTTTCTTCTCAGAAGCAGGCATGCCCCATGGAAGGTAAGTGACCAATTCATCTTATGCTCCATCCTGTATTCTTAAAAATCCCATTGGTTGGGATAACTTGATACTCTACTCTGTGTTTGGACTTTCTTTTTTTTTTTTTTTAACTTATATTAGACATGAAAGTTGGGGTGTCCCCTAGACTTCCATTTAAAGAAAATTCAATATGCAAAAGTTCAATGGGTTAGTTTGGGAGTTGTTAAATCATTGTTAAAAAGGGTTTCTTTACTTTTCAAGAAAGTCTCTAATAAGATTATTTTATGTATCCAGCAACTTTGGTTTAATTTTTTTAAATTCCACTTTAAAAATTCAATTTCTATAAAGTGTTTAAGAACGTCTATTATTTATGTTGTGATCTAACCAGAATGACATTTCTTTGAACTCAGTGGCTCAATCAAGCAATAGTACAACCAGAATAAAGCAGAAGTAAAGTATTTCCTCATTTCTGAATTCTGTGCTCTTAGGTTAAGTGTGATTTTCCCAGTATCAGGGAAGAGCATTGATAAACATTAGGAAATTTATGGATTAGCAGGCAATGCAACAGAGGCCAATGGAATGGTGACCAAATGAAGCAAAAAGAGACAAATCTCTTTTTAAGTGTCATTGATAAGTCTACTCTGGAATCCTAAAATAAGTCTGGGTATACTGATGCCGGAACAATATAGATTAACTCAAGGGAGTTAAAAAAACAGGAACATATATGATTAGAAAGTGGGAGAGTGATTTATGGGCAAAGACCCACAGAACTAAATACTGTCCATATAGGTTACTCAAGCAGGAGGCCAGGTGTGGACGTGACAGCTCAGTAATTGAAGAATGCAGGAGGGAGAAGAATCTTTGAAGGGGGTAGAAAAAAGGTTAAGTAGGGGCAATGGATGGAATAAAATGCTCTTGTTTATGTATTTAAAAGACCCTCAGAGACAACCTTGTGAATTCCAAATTAGCTGAGTCACCACAGTGGTCCCTCAAACTTAAAAAGATCAAAATACCTAACCATAATCCCTTGAAATGATTGTGTTTGCTGCTCAGAGAGGAAAAAATGTAGAGAAGAAAAATTCTGGTTAGACGTCGGGAAAATCTTTCCACTTCCAGATGGCAAGAAATATTAGATCATGAAGGTGGTCCCTGAGGAAATTGACAGGCAGCACTGTGAAGCTCTTAAAAATTGGGCTCCCCAAAGCAATAAAAAATCCACCAGACTGTATTAACACAGAGGTGAAACAGACACAATAATATCCATCACCTCTCCCCTCCTCAAAACCCCTGGTCTCTGTTACTGTTAGTGCCACCAACTTTTCCCCAGACACCAGGTGCTTTTATGTTCTACCCTCAGGTTAGCCAGCTGCCAACTCCAGTTTGCATACTGCATTTTTTGTTCAGTTTCCTCCTTTCCATCTTTACCTTTTTTCAGGTCGTCCATTCCCTCTCACAGAGACAGTTCATAGGAATCCTGAATTCTGCCTTTGTCCCCAGTATCTCACCTTCCTACCCATTTTTCATATCACTATAAGATTTATTCTCCTAAAGTACAACTTTGATTATGTCACCCTGTTGTTCAAAAAACACTTTTCTTAAAAGAAGCATTCTAGCTAATGAATCATGAAGGTATAATAGAGTATTAGCACTTTGCAATCCTTAATGAAGTAATGTCTCTAGGCATTGATCATCAACCTACAATCATTAGATGGAGAACTGAAAGGGAGCTTAATAATGAAAGTTTCAGGCTGAACATTGGAACGCATTGACCAATTTTAACATCAGTAAAAAGAGAGACAAACAGTACATACTGACAGAAGTATACAATTTCACTTATGAAGAATTCTTGCCAATAAATCAAAACTGAATCTAATCAAATATCTAGATATAACTAATAGTTTACAGAAAATATAGGGACAGAGAACTATGTTAAACTAAACCCTGGTGGTGCAATCAGTAAAATCCGGAATATGGAAAAATTTAAGCAGTCGAGGACCCAGTTTCTTCAACAAATAACAGGCAAGTGAAAAGAATAAGAAATAGAAGATGAATTCATAGATTCAATGAGACTTCCGAGATGTATCAACCAAATGCAATGTGTGAATCCAGCATAAATTCTGATGCAAAAAAACTATCGATAGAATATACTTTCGGGCCAGTTAGTGATATTTAAAGCCCGCCTGGATACTTGGTGACATGAAGGGATTCTCGTAAATTACAGGGGGCAGAGGCGGGATTCAGTGACATTATTATAGCTTTCTGGGAAAGAATTCTTACTTTTCACAGATACACACTGAGGTATGACATATTAAGAAAAATGAAATATATACAAATTTGCTTCAAAATAATCAAGGGAAAAGGGAAGTGGATGTGGAGTTAGATGAAAGAAAATTGGCATGAGCAACAATTATTAAAGCTCAGTGATGGGTGCATGGATTTCATGACACTATCTTTTCTAAATTATATATGTTCAAAATATTCCACAATAAAAGGCTTTTTAAAAAGTCTATTGACAAAGAAATTTAGCACACGGATTTTGTCATACCAAGATAACCACTGCACAGAGCCCAATAAAATGCATTGCTTGAGAAGTGGGCTGTTGAAGTGCAGGAACTGGATTTTTTTTTTTTTAATTCTCCTTCCAGGTGGCAATAGATTTTTAAATTTGCTGACTTTCTATTAATTTGGGTGTTTTTTCTCTATCGCACAACTTATAAGTTATTCACTGTTTGGTGGCAGCAATGACTGAGAATTTGGTTTTATGGTCTGACCATTTGGTGACGTCTGTTGAAAGGATGACATAGATTTTGTCACTGTTAGATGAGAAACAACAGAGAGTTCGATCTGTTAGTTGTTTTTTTGTTTATCTATCTGTGAGCTCAAATCAATGAAGAATTTTAGGTCCACTGAGGAAAAGAACAACTCTGAGATCTGGACAGTGATTTTTGTGTTTCCGTGTTTACTTTGACCTATGGCTAAAATGATAAGCTCTCTGTATGTGTGTATGTCTGTAGTTCAGGAAGATCCTTAATGCTTATTGTTGATTATGAAACGTTTTCCTACCTCCAAAGGGTTTAATAAATGATTATAATGTATCGTAAGTTAAAGGAGTTCCGTTTGTATTGATTCATAGAGATAGTATTTCCAAAATACACAGAAAATGAGGAAACTGAACTTGTAAAATTTTGAATGTGCTGGACCTTTAAGAAAAAAAAGATTCTTACGGAAACCACCAGCTCAACAATCTTTTTATGTAAGAATACAAGTTCACACAATTAAGATGAATCCTTGGTTTAATAATTCGGGTTTAAGAAAGAAAAAGAAATCAGCTGTGTTTCTTTTCCCAAGTTTTATCAACATGGAATACAAGAGTACACTGTTATTATAAAATTAGTTTATTTTCTCATGAAGAAACTAATTAATCTGAACTTTCTAAATATTTTACATTGGATTATTTATCAAAAAATGTTACTCCTGCATAATACTTAAGACTGTGAAAATGCTAATTTGTTTTTTGTTTTGTTTTTATTGAAGTATAGTTGATTTACAATGTTGTGTTAGTTTCTGGTGTACAACAAAATGATTCAGATTCTTTTTCATTATAGTTTATTATCAGATATTGAATATAGTTCCCTGTGAAAATGTTAATTTGTGTTTAATTACTTTGAGTCTTCATTCTGGAAAACTTTTAATATCATCATTAATCATATTTTATAGTGTATCAGCTTGAACATAATTTCCAAGACCCTTAGGTAACTTAAAACTTTAGACTTTATATGAAATTGAGTTAATAATGAATAATCATTGGACACCCATATAATTTTTAAGTAAACTACATTTTAAAACATAGATGATTAAGCATAATTTCAAATGCATATACCTTTACTTCTACACTTACAATGCTGTGGAATATCTGTATCTTCGTGTCACATTAACAAACGTGGCTAGTTTTTCCATTGTAAGGATGTGTCTGTAGAAAGGTATGTTGTGTGTTTTCACGAGCTTTGCTAGTCTGCTAAAATGCTTGTATAGAGCAGATAGTTCTCAATTATCTGCCTCCTAGTTTTCACTGTGAAGTAGAAGTTAGTTACTTTGATGAGGTCATCATTGCTCTGAGTTTTGAGGCTGTACTGAAAACAGTGGTGGCAGAGAGGGATGGATATGTAGGCAGAGTAATGGGATGTGTTTTTGTTTACCAATATTAAAAGAGTTTCATCTTAAAACGTCTGGTTGTTCTAGAATGCAGAACCTGAGGAGGATAGTGAAAGACAAACCCTGCATGGATACAGAAAGGTGTAGAAGGTTTGCAGAAAGGAAAGATACCTTTATTTCCCTTAGTTTATAATATTGTGCTTGAGTCTGAAAAGAAGCAATAATATGGGCTAAAATTTTTATCAAAGCTGGCTCAGTTTTAATGGGTTTATCCATAAGAAAAATTTTCTGTGTATTCTTTGCTGCCAAATGTTATGTTTATGAAAAACTAGAACCTGATTTTCTGCCTGTTACAATGATAAATTAGTTTTGGAGCTCTTAACAACAGGTTATTCTTTACTTTCTGTGTGATCTGACCAGACGGCACAGATTCCATAGCTTATCGTATAATCTCCTTTGAACATATTGTGATAAAAACATTATTAGAAGATGAGCTTTATATAAGTTTTCTACTCTTGTTAAGCTTTTATATTTGCCTGTCTTTGAATAGTGACCCAGTACCACTAATCCAAACACTCATTAAATAAAAAGGAAGAAATAAAAACAAGAGAAAATGATGAATTAGGAAATATAAGGCCAAAAAAGCAACAGAAATAGGAGGAGTCATTTCTTCTCTCTCCCATTTAGGTATAATATTTATACCTAAATGATAATAAAATGATAAAAAATAATTATTACATATGAAGAGAGCCTACTTGCATTTTGAAAGAGAATTTAAAAACAATAGTAGACAATAATACTATTTAGTCGTTTATTTCCTAGTCAGTATGCATGTGAGTGGAACATTTATTTCAAACATTTATCTGTGCAGTAATACTTTATGAAGAGTCAAGAGAAGGCCCTTGGCAGTGTTCTGGGGGGACAGCACACATAATTACTCCCAAGTACTACCACCAGCATTATATAGAGCAACAATGTAGATCATCAGATTCATATAACAGTCTGTTGTTTTGCTGAGTTTTCCTGATGCAAGTTAAAGGCAGGTTTTGTTATAGAAAAAGAAAAATAAATTCAAAAGAACTCAGTATTTTCATGGTGACTTAAAGTTATAGCAAATTTCTAAAACAAACACATCAGTCTACTTACATGCAGTTTGGTACATCAATGTCATGGCCATGGCTAGAAACAATTGTTTTGATAAATACAAGCTTTTCACAATAATTTATTACACATATGCCATACTAGACCCCTGAAATGATACAAAAGGAAACAAATCAGGTTTCTTTGAGAGCTGGAGAGATCTTGAAGATTCTCCTCAGCCACGCATTTTATAGAAAAAAAATGAGGTCCAGAAAAATTAGGCAACTTTTCTAAGGCTGTGTAGCTAGTTTTTAACAAACTCCAGGGCACTGTCCATTTTATCTACTCAAATATGGGAGAGGGAGCTATATACGTTTTTGAGATGGTTTACTCCAAAAACTTATTTTTGCTCTTTTGAGAAATTAAAGAGATATGACATAATATAACAATCATCGCTACTCTCATACTTCAGAATTGGCAGCTGTCAACCTATTTCTTTGTATTTGCTTCTAGTCTATTTTCTTTAATACAATTAAACCTTACTAAAATAAAGAATTTGTTAAATACCATTCCAAGTGCTACTTCCTCCCCCTTTCCCTAAGGATAAACCAGTGATCTGGGTTTAAGAGGTAAACCTCTAGCCCAGCACTGTCCACGAGAAGTATAATAGGAGCCATATATGTAATTTTAAAGGTTTAGGAGCCACATTTTAAAAAGTAAAAAGAAACAGTGGAATTAATTTTAGTAATATGTTGTAAATTACCCAATATACTCAAGCTATCATTCAGCAGGTAATTGACATTAAAAAAGGATTAATGAACTATTTTTCTTCATTTTTTTACACTAAGTCTTCAAAACCAGTGTGTAGTTTATACTTATAGCACATCCTACTTAGAATTATCTCCTCAATAGCCACAAGTGGCTAGTGGATAGGAATCGACTAGCCCAGGTCTCATCCGTTTTTAAAGTGGCTTCATATATATGAATATATATATATATATATACACACACACATATATATGCATTTACTACATACAGTATTGTCTCTGTATTGTGAGTTAAATTTACGTAAGTGGTGATACACTGTTGGTATTATTTTCTACTTTAAGATCTATTTGTGATCATGTGTATAAGTCAGATTGATATATTTAAACTGCCATATTGTATTTTTTGTGTGAATATAAAGAATTTGATATATTCATTCCCCCACTGATATGCATTTAGGTTGTTTCCAATCTTTTGCCTTTTATGGATAGACATGCAATGAACATCGTTGTACCTGTCTACAGCCTCTTACTTTTGCTGGCTAGGAGAGAGATGCTGAGAGAAATTAAATACCAAATGTCATATACCAAAAAGGGACATGACTATATTATTGCTGACTTTAAGGAACTTACAGAATAAGAGATTTTCATTTGAGAGGTAGTACAATCAGAATCACTTGAATAACTTTTCCAAATTAAACAGCTCTACTTTTTCATAGCTACCCCAAACCCTAAGCCCTCACACCAGGTGAGATCTGCTCGAAGATAGGCGATGACATTGCTGAACTTTATCTGAGCCCTGGGGTTTGACAGTCAAGAAGTCTGCCCATTCCTTTATATTTTGGGGAATGGCTAACCATGAAGGACAACAGTGCCCTCACACAGGCAAGATAAGAGTGTCCGCCCTTGTGAATCCCATGAGACTTACTGTCCATCCTTTCTCATGACTCCCTCCTTTACTTGTCTCTATAAAACTTCAGGTTTCCTCCATCTTCTTTGGAATGTTCCTCTTTCATGAAAATTCACCCTATTACAGCAGCCTGAGTAAAATCATCTCCTTCATTTCATAGTACATTTGTCTTTCACAGTTTTGGTGCCTTAACTTGAACAGGCTTGCACCCTGCTTTCAGATGCCCACTTATTCCACCCAGGCCAAGAGGCTTCTTGGAGACCTTTGGGCTCCATTCCTGACTGGTGTCCCCAGCAGTGTCTGTCTCCTCATGCCGTGCCTTGCACGCTTGTCCATTGGTAGCATGGCAAGAATTTGACTTTGCTTCCTTCTGAGTAGTCACTTGATTTCCGGTTCTGGCTTCTTTGGGTTTCATGGTCTGACCATTTGGTGATCTCTGTATATGAATGAATGATTTATAGAGACCTTCTCCTTGGGTAAGAGACAACAGATAATCCAGTTTGTTAGTCTTTTCTGTTTGTGTACCTGTCCATATTGAGCTCAAATAAATTAAAAATTCATACCCACTGTGAAGAGAACAGCTCTTTGATATGGATCAGTGAGTTTTGAAATTATGTGTTTATGCTTGACTCATGGGTGAAATTTTATTTTTTATTTTTTTATTTTATTATTTGTTTTATAAATTTATTTATTTATTTATTTATGGCTGCATTGGGTCTTCGTTGCTGTGCACGGGCTTTCTCTAGTTGCGATGAGTGGGGGGCTTCTCTTGTTGCGGAGCACAGGCTCTAGGCACGCGGGCTTCAGTAGTTGTGGCATGTGGGCTCAGTAGTTGTGGCTCGTGGGCTCTAGAGGTCAGGCTCAGTAGTTGTGGTGCATGGGCTTGGTTGCTCTGCGGCATGTGGGGTCTTCCTGGACCAGGGCTCGAACCCGTGTCCCTTGGATTGGCAGGCGGATTCTTAACCACTGTGCCACCAGGGAAGTCTCATGGCTGAAATTTGAGAATTGAAGCTGTTAGGTATCTCTATGCCCGCACGATTATGCCTATGTAGTTCAGAAAGTCTTTTACCTCTCATTGTGTGAGTGTGTAATATTTCTCTACCTCAAGATGGTATTACTAAATTAGGTTATAAGATTTCTTAAAGGAGCTCTATTCTGATGGCTTAATGATAAATCAGCATTATATAAACTGAATATTCCTAAAATTCCCAGAAGTTAAGGAAATTGAATCTCAAATACTTTCAATGTACTTGACTTAAAAATATCTTTACAGAAACCAACTTGGATATGTTTTAGGAATTCAAGTTTACATAATTTGGATACAGTTTTGGCAAACAAGACTAATTTAATATTTTAGGTTTAAAAACAGCTCCATCTTCTCTGATTTATTAGGGTTAATCATAATATATACATAGATTTTTATTCTACCTGGGAATGTTCTGTGCAAACTTATACAGGTTTACTGATTGATTAAACTAGTATTACTAATGCTTAAGATTGTGAATGTTTATAATTATGAAAAACATAAATTTGTGTTTAACCAAATAAAGTCATTATAATGACAAGCTGTATTTCAACAGTAATTATGTTTTGTAATATGTGGACAGGAAGATAAGTTCCAAGATCTTTAGGAAACTTAAAACTTTAGATTTATACTCAATTGAGTTGATACATATTAATTGAATACCTAGATCATTTCAAAATAAGGTGGAATACTGAAACATTAATATATAAGCATAATTTTAAGTTTATATACTTTTCGCCTCTTATTTTATATGTTATAGAGAAACTATATATTTGAGTCTGTCAGTGAATATGTTCGTTTTTACCACTTTGAGAAGTTGTGCTATGGGTATATGTAAGACGATAGATGTGTATCCATGAGTTCAGCTTGTCTGCTGAAAAGTATTGGTGTGTGACAAACAGTTCATGGTTATCTGCCTCCTAGTTTTCTCTGTGAAACAGAAGTCACTGTAGTTAAATAATATGTGTGTGTGAGACTCTACCAGGAGCAATAGTGGTAGGAGGTACCACTTTGTGTTTAAGGTGTGCAGGATGTGTTTCTGTTAAAGAAGAAGAGAGTGGTTTTGTCCTAAAGTAAAGTGACTGGTAGGGGAAATCTTGCAGGACAGAATCTGAATGGCTGTAGAAAGTTCATAGAAAAGGAATTTTATTTACCATGGGTAGTAAAGCTAAGGTTTGATGGTTTATTTATATTAAAAAGAGCTTGTGTTTACATTTGTTTTATCAAGAGATTGTAAAATATTTCTTTTTTTTTTTTTCTTTACCATTCTGGGTAATCTGATAGAATGAAGAAGAATGATACTCTTCTTGAACACAAAAAAGGGGCTGATGATATAGAACTTTAATCCTACACCCCTTTATGTTCTAGGGAATGGCTAAGCACAAAGGACCACCCTGCCACTTATATTCCAAAAAAAGAAAAGCCTCCACCCTCTTCTCCAATCCCATAAAACTCACTGTCCATCCTTCCTCATGACTCTTGTTTACCTACCTCTGTAAATCCCAGGTTTTCTCCCTCTTGAGAACCTTTATTAATGAATGGTCCCCCTTTTGCAGTAATCTGAGTAAACTCATCTCCTTAATCATCCAGGGTTACAAACCTTAAATTAAGTGACCTCGACAAATTAATAAATGTAGCAAGCAATGCATGTAAAAATAAGATGACAAAATGGTATATTTTGTGATGACTATAGAAATGAGCCTCAGAAAAAGATATGAAGGTGAGGTGAGGAAGTTTAGGCCACTGGTAGCCCCCAAGAAAACCAAAATTATCTTCCATATGGACCACTCCTAGGGAAGGTCTAAAAGAGCCAGAAACAAAGAAATTATTACTGAAGTTCCAACACCTAATTAGACATTTTTAAAATATCTGAAATAATAGCCTTTAATGCAGGTTCTTCCACGGTATGAGCTGGAATTTTTCATTGAGAAAGTATTTACTAAGCTCCAAAGGGCTGATAGCCATGGAGGACTCATAGCAGAGCCTTTATGTTGTGAAACACAGAGTAGGGAATTATAAGTAATGATCCAAGAGCAGTTTCCTGCCCTAAGACACAAAGGTTCATCCAGAGTAAGAAGAATCAGGGGATCAGGAATAATGCTCTGATTGATTCAATCCCCAGGATGATACCTTAGAATGAATCCACAGTTGAGGATGGATTACATAAGCATTGATAGAAACTCTGGGTCCTAGAAGAGAAAGCACATTTCCTGGACTACCAGGATGTAGCCTGGGGAAGTCCAGGCATCACAGAAGAGTGCCAAGTCAACGGAAGCTGGGGCAGGTATCTGAGAGGCACGGCATGGATGTGAGCGCCCCAGTGTGGTATGGAAAACGCAGGTGAGAATTCCCCAGCCCCCAAAGAGGGCTACTTTCCTGTTGAGCAGAATGCAGTCTGGGGTCCAGGCAGGGGTCTTGACAACCACAGTAGATGCAGCAGGGCCAGAAATGGACACCCAAGACCAGGTGAGATAAGTGATAGTCAAAGAGAACACAGTGTAGCACGTGGGCCAGACAGCCCTCATCGATCCCAGAACCATAATTCACAGTAAGTCAGCTGCCTTGGAATGTATAAAAGCTCCAGGAAGAAAGGCAGCGAAGTAGAGAAACTTCTGGATTGATTGAGTAGGCACTGAAAGATGCAGTTTTTATCTAGAAGAAAATTAATGACTGAACTGACATGATTAAGTTTTGCTGCCTACCTGGTGGAAACGGGTACTTCCAAGCTACATTAAGTTCGTTGTTTTTTTTTTTTTAAATCACATCTTGCATATGTGAATGTGAAATGTTATAGCCACTGCAAATTCAGGTCGAGAGAAACTATCAGGAAAGAGAGACTGTTTTTGATCGAAATAAGGTTAATCATAGCATAGGAGTGACTCTCAGAGCTTTCTGAATCGTGATCCCAGATAAAGGTCCAGGACAAAGGAATTTTATTTTAAGAAACAGCATGATACAAGGTTCATAGTACTCTTCTCTAGGAGAGGAAGAATAGAAGAAACAAATGATGGAGGGCTCAGTTGGACCATATCCTGGTCCATATATGACTCCAGGATCACCAAACAAACCTCGGTAGATGGGGTGCCTTCCTGAGTAGATAACCTTACCAAAAACATTGTCCTAAATATAGGGTTGGCATTTTCCAGACAGTCTAGACCAATGATCTACACATGTAGTTCTGTAGATAGGAGTGCATCTGTTGATGCACTAAGATGGGGCAGAAGATTTGAAATTCAGTGTAATCCTTGGAAATCCAGGCTGTCTGATTACTAGACCCATGCAGATAAAAGATCACAGTTCTTGGCCAAATAAACATAAATAAGAGAGCTGTCTGGTTTATAGACTGTCCCCTGGATCCTTGGTTTACCTGAATGTGTTATTGAAATTACCCTTGAATTTTTGTGTAAATTGGAAAATAGGTTGGGTTTTTCTTAGTTTTTTTAATATATCTGAATACACACACACACACACACACACACACACACACACACACACACACACACACACACACACACACACACACACACACACACACACACACACACACACACACACACCCCCCCCCCCCCCCCGCATGTTGTGGTGGCTTCTTCATTGACTTCAAGCCCCTCATGTTCGCTAGATCTTGATCTATAACACCTGCTCTTGGAAAAATCCTTCACACTGAAACACTAGATTGTACATTGGTAACCGTTTGAAATGCACATCTCTTAGGAAGGGGCAACCCTTTAACAATCACCAAATGTGAAGCTGAAGGAAGAAATGCTAATAATGAAGTAGCAGGCTGCATACAAGAGGATGAGAGAAATATCTGGGGACTATACCCCTCACCTGACCTACTTGTAGTCATGCTACCCAATTGATAACCTCATCTATGAATAAGTTGGACCCGATAGGATCAAGAAACATTTGTCTGGTTAGGGTTCAAAGTTAAGCTTGTTGGGAATGAAGGGAAAAGGGTAGTGCATTTGATGGAAGCTTGGAAATACATACCATAGAATATAGTAAGGAGTCAACTGGTATTCGTGATCATTTCCGAAACGGAAACAGAACTTTAAGAAACAGTTCTTTATGCAAAAAGCAGGATAGATTGGAAAGAGCAGTTGTTGATGGCAGACAACCTAATGTAGCACATTTCTATTGGTGCATCTATAAAATTCTGTTGATAGACCCTCCATGAGTCAAGTCCCTCGGTACAGGCAAGGCAGGCTTTCTTCCTAATAGAAAATTCCATGTCTGTGTTCTCTTGCCTAATGATGGCTTAGCTACAAGTATCCAAACTTCTGTGAGAATCTTGACGGGAAGAACTTATATTTTACTGAAGAGGAAAAAGATTCTGTGGTACCAGCAACAACACTGGTGGCGTAAGACAATACAACAGCAGCCCTGGGAGATGGGTCCCATCGTATCATCAGAACACCAGGCTGCATCACTTTTGCTCTGAGCCTCCTGCTTGTCTTTCTTTTCTCTCTCTGTTTGAATTACACGGGAACCCAGTGCTATTAAAATGCACTCAATCTGAGCAGCCGCTGACGAAGATGTATAGGATCCTGGTGCAGGCTAATAATTAACACGCCGGGCCTGCTAATACACTCGCCCCTTCAAACTCGTATCCTTGGATCATTTGTTCACATTATTTGGAGGCGAGGTTGAGAGCTTCCTGGGGGAAGGTCAGAGCAGGACCCTGGCAGCAGGCAGCCGTGCTCAGACTCTCTGCCTTGTCCTGCACAGTCAGTTCTGAAGGGTCAGAACTTGTACACATTCTCAGCCAAGCACAAAACCCTGACTATTCCTGGGCCGACTCTTCTTAGCAAGGAGTTAAATGAATATCTTGTGTTTCTGGAGCATAACCTTGGGGGTCAGGAGAGTCTCAAGCACCTTTCTAAGAAGCTTTTGAAGTACTTATTCTAACACCTACAGTTTCTCCATATGAGATCGAGACTCCTAGCTGTGTGACTTCGGACAGTTATTTAACCTCTCTGTGCCTCAGTTTCCTCATCTTTAAAATGGGAATAATAATAGTACCTACATCATCGGGTTGCTGTGACATTTAAAGACATTAATGTAGTTAATGCATTTAGAACAGTGCTTGGAACAGACTGAACTGCATATGGGTGTTTGCTCTTAGCAGGGCATTTGTTATTATTAGGAAGAGAATTTGGGTAATTGCTATTTTCTCAATCTCCTTTCATTTCTAGAAATGTTCAATCACCCCACAAGTTTTGTTGCTCCCAAGCAGATACTGGCATCCCGAATATCTGCTTGAGCGGCCCATCCTTTAGCTGGACTCTGAGTCCCAATAGATTGCCGTGCAGAAGTACTGATGTAAGAAATAAGTAGTTAAGCAAGATAGAAGGTGCCCTATCTTTCAGAGCATGGGGCACTGAAACGGATATACAAAGCCAGTAATCCTTTCACGGGTGCAGGAAGGATTGGGAGAAAATCACTGGTGGTGGCAGGGTGAGGCAGAAGTGAAAAGTCAAGAGGCCATTTATTATGAGAAAATACACCCAAACCTACATATTCAAATACTGACGACATGCATCGCTTGAAAGGCTATACTCTTTTTCTCAATGCTGCTGCTATATTTTTTAGAAATTTTGGAAACGTGGACATTTTCAGAAAGCCCAATTAGAAAGCATTTATTGAAAAGATCACTGTTTTATTTTTTCACCCTTACCTCTGTTGGGCAGAGGGGCTGTCCGCTGTATTCACTGGACTTAGCTCTGGATGTCCTTGGGCTATTTCTAAAAAGCCAAAGGATGAATGAAGTGGTACTTCCACCACTGAGGCTGTCTGAATCTCAGTTCTGAAAGTGGCAGCAGCATTTGAGTAAGGACATTTAATTTGTATTTTAGATTGTAATATTGAATTTCTTGAATGTTTGTTAAGAAAATGAACTGCATTACTTTGCAGTCATATTTGCACCCTTGGATATTATTAAATGGCTGTACAGCTGACCCTCGAATGACACGGGGGTTAGGGATGTTGATCCTCTGTGCACAGTGGAAAATTCCAGTATAACTTATAGTTGATCCCCGGTATATACACTCTTCCTCCATATCCATGGTTCCGCATACGTGGATTCAGCCAACTGCAGAGCGAGTAGTACTGAAGTATTTACTACTGAAAAAAATCCTAGTATAAGTGAATTCTAGTATAAGTTCAAACCCACGTTGTTCAAGGGTCAACTGTATTTTCTAGGTAAATCTAACTCAATGGCTCATGATCCTGCCTAGAAAAATGAACAAAATACAATTAACCAGGTATTTATTTCACAGCAACAGAGTACCTTTTAAGGGAAATATTTGCAAAGTAATTCTGAGTCCTTACTGTGTGTATGAAAATCATCAGTATCAAAGTTGGCAAATAACACAGCTGCCTGTTAAGAAAGTGTTTAAGAAGCTATTTCTGTTCTCTCCTTTGTAGAGGCTAATTTATCCTTTGTACTACCTTCCTTGATAAGAATGGAAATGTGCTGCTCTGGGAGTGCTGACTGCATCACAGTTAAGTCATTTGTGACTACTGAATGGTTTGCATCCTGGCAGGACCGAAAGGTGTCAAAATTGCCTGTGCCCACACATTTCTCGACTGCAGAGATTCTGCTCAGTTGGCTCTTATGTATTTGTCTTTAGAGTTTTCACCTCTGATGAGGTAGTGAGCCAGGGTTTGTCTTCAAATTCCGATAGGTATGAGTTCGTGGAAGCAAAACAAGCAGGGCATGTACATTGAGATGGCAGACCTCAGGAAAATTACAGGGAGAATCCACATCTTCTCATGCCCAACACCTAGTCTAACTCTGGAAAGTGTCAAGAGCATGCATCCTGTAGAGACTGCTGCACAAGCATCTGGTTGACCCCTGGAATGGCTAAACACTAGCCAGAGAGTAGGAGACGCTGCCTCAAGCTGATACTGGGCTAATTTTAGACCCTGGATATAAGAAGGGGCATCGGTCAGTTTCATTAGTAGGTTGTATATTATTGTCTTAAACCGGGTTCTCCCAGACGCAGACCTTGAATGAAGGACTTGCGTGCATGTCATTTCTTTGGGAGGTACTTCCAGGCAGGACCCTTAGGAAAGTAGGGAAGTGAAACAGGAGGCAAGGAAGCCAATAAAGGGCACACTGATGAGCGGATTACTATGGGGAGGAAGTGGGGCTACATCCATGGGGGTTTCTGGGGGACTGCAGGGAGCACTTGTCAGAGTTGGAGTGAGCTAGCTGGGCTATCTGCCCACTCACTCCCTTTAGTTATTAGTTGAAGGTTGTTTTGGGGAGCCTTAACTCCCTAGCTCGAATGGTCACAGAAAGCCCTCAGGCAAAGAGTCGAAGGTGCTTGCCTTCGGAAGTCCTGGGGAATGGTGAGCTCCAAAAGGAAAAGGGCTGTGGACAAAGATACACAGAGTTTGCTACAATTATTACCCTCATTTCAGAAATATGGCATCTGAGGACCAGAGAAACTCAGTGTCTCACCCAGTTACTTGGGGATTATGAATATGCTAGCAGTAGACTCTGCTAGACACTGTCACTGTCCCCTCAAAATGTGTTTTTCATGGTGGAAAAGGATGAATCCATTAACTTCTCAAGGTGTTTCCTTATTAACACATTTACTCCTCCTGGTCAGGAGTTATGTTCATCTCCTCATTCTGCTTTCCTTTCCATTATTAGCTCTCAGCTCATCAGCTCTCCTCAACTTGTGGAACAGTCAACAAAGGTCTTCAAAGTGCATTTTCTCTGCCTTCTTATGGTATCACTCCCCCCGCCCACCTGTTTTAACTCACCACCTCTATAAAGACCATATCTCCAAATAAGGTCACATTCTGAGGCACGGGGTTAGGAGATCAGCATATGAATATGGGGGTGATACAATTCAAGCCATAACAGTACATATCTGAAGAAGTCAATTAGACCCATAGAACTAATCGTTTATGTTAAATTTAGGGATAATCTTCATTTTTGTGGTATTTCAAACGATTACCATATTTTAAAGAATTTGGCATTTTGAAATTCTGAAAGATTAGCCTTACGAGTAAAATGTAAACCATGTAACTGAGTCATTGATTCTAGATTTGGAATCTTAAGTTGAAAAGTATGAGTCTTTGGCTAAGTTTGTAAATAATATTAGAATGTTTTAAAGAACTTGAGATCCCCTATATTTTAAAGTATAATTTACTAGATTTATATGCAATGTCAAAGTTTCTGGGAAAGTTTTGCTTGTTGAACGTTTATTTTAAAATATGTAAAAATAGAATCTATTATGTTACATTTATAAATGAAGTTTAAAACATTTTAAGAGAGTGTAGCCAAGTTTGTAAGTGGGACAGAATATTTAGGAGAATGTAAAAGTATTAATCAGAGTTCCCTTGGAAGTGATTGTTGAATTATAACTATAATTAAACTTATAACTAAATAACATTTTTAACTAGACTTATAACTATAATAGACTAGACTAGACTTATAACTATAATAACATTTTTTTTTAGGTTGAACTTAAAAGTTTAATGGAAAACTACGTTTTTCAGTTTTTCACTTTAATAAGTTGAATATTGATTTTTAAAAAGCAGCCACCAATAGTATTTTTTGTGCATCAGTCTGCCTTCAAGAGCACAAAAATCTATCGGTGTTAAGAATATCATGTGAAAAAGAGCTGCCTCTTTAATTTAAAATTATATTCTTCTCTTATTACAAAAGCAACACACACCTATTATAGAAACATTTGAAAACATTTTTAAAGATTTGAAAACATTCATAAGAAAAAGATAATAAGACAAAAATTATATCATCCAAGAGATAATTTCAACAATAAGCATCCTTGAAGTAAATGTCTGCATATGTCAGTGTTCTCAGTGTGTGTTTTCCAGATCAGGGCAGCGGTAGCACCTGGGAACTAGTTATAAAGGCAAACTCTCCCTCTTCCCCTGATGCCCCAGACATACTGAATACAATTCTGGGAATGGAGCCTAGCAATCTGGTTATCACAGTGACTCCAGGTGATTCAGTTGTATGCTAAAGTTTGAGAACCACTCATATATGTCATAATTGTATACTTACAGGATAAGTACCTAGGAGAAATATTGTTTGGTCAGTGGAGTATTTTTAGTTTAGGTTTTTTTTTTTTTTTTTTTTTTACTAAACCATAGATTTTATTTAGATTGCACCAGTTTTTCCACTAATGTCCCTTTGTCTTCTGGGATCCAGTCCAGGATCCTATATTACATTCAGTCATCACGTCTCTTTTGTCACCTCAGGTCTGTGGCAATTTCTTAGGCTTTGTTATTTTACAAGACCTCAGTATTTTATTTTATTTTATTTTGTTAAAAGTGTTGAAATTTTTATTGGGATTGCATGAAATCTACAGCTAATTTTAGAAAGAACTGTCATTTTTACAATGTCAGGTCTTCTAATCCATGAACACAGGATGTCACTCTATTTTCAGTCTTTAATTTCTCTCAATAATTTTTCCAATAGTTCCTAAACAATATCATCTATAAATTTTATTTTATGGGCTCTGTGGATTTTTTAGTTTTTAGTTTTAAAATTTTATTTATTTATTTTGGTTGTGCCGGCTCTTAGTTGCATGCGGCACGTGTGCTCCTTAGTTGCGGCTTGAGGGCTCCTTAGTTGCAGCATGCAAACTCTTAGTTGTGGCATGCATGTGGAATCTAGTTCCCTGACCAGGGATCGAACCCATGTCCCCTGCACTGGGAAGCGGATTCTTAACCACTGCACCATCAGGGAAGTCCCAAGACCTCAGTATTTTTGAAGGGTATTTGTGAGGTATTTGTTGAATGTCCCTCATTTAGGGTTTGTCTCATGTTTCTCATGTTTAGATTGGGGTTATGAGTTTGGGGTATCAGAGAGGTAAGGTACTCTTCTCATTGCATCATATCCAAGGGTGCATGATATCATCATGATTTATCCCTGGTGATGTTAACCTTGAGCACTTGGTTAAAGCAGCATCCGTCAGATTTCTCCACTGCAAAGTTACTATTTTTCCTTTTCTCTGAAAGCAAGTCACAAAGTCCCGTCAGCACTCACGGGGAGGAACATTAAGCTCCACCTCCTAAAAGGGGGTAGTACCTGCATATATAGTTTGGAATTGTTCTCTAAAAAGATTTCCTCTCCCCCACTGATTGACTGATCAGTTGATGTCTATCAGTATGGATTCATGGTTATTTATTTTGTTGTTCTTTGGGTTATAATCCAGTACAGTCTTTATTTATTTGTTCCTCATTTTGTTCTAGCTTTGGCCAACTCTTTCAGGTTGGTTCCTAGTTATTTTTTCCAGCTTTACTGAGGTATAATGGACAAATAAAATTTTAATATATTTTAAGTGTACAATGTGATAAGATGACATCTCATAATATGCATATACATTATGCAAGGACTCCCACCATCAACTTAATTAACACACCCATCACCTCACATAGTTACCTGTTTTTGTTTTCAGTGAGAATGCTTAAGAGCAACTCTCTTAGCAAATTTCAATTATATAATACAGTGTTATCAACTATAGTCACTCTGCTGTACATTAGATCCTCAGAACTTATCCATCTTATAACTGAAAGTTTTACCCTTTTACCAATCTCCCCATTCCCATCTTCTTCCGTCC
This sequence comes from Grampus griseus, assembly GCF_964374135.1. Classification (NCBI taxonomy): domain Eukaryota; kingdom Metazoa; phylum Chordata; class Mammalia; order Artiodactyla; family Delphinidae; genus Grampus; species Grampus griseus. The sequence continues at coordinate 25,280,084 of NC_139015.1, read as the reverse complement.
TCATGACAAGTACCAATCCATTCTCTGTTTCTATGAGTTCAACTTTTTTCCCCTAGATTCCACATATGTGATACCATGCAGTATTTGTCTTTTTTCTGTCTGACTCCTATGTCTTTTGTTTATTCTTTCTTACTTTCTGACACCACAAGATGCTCCAAACTTCCTATCTTATATTTTCCCATACAAGAATTGTAATTTTCCCAGCCCTATAATCAATCATTTCTCCATGGAGCCTTGATTCCTTTAACTGGAAAATTGTATTTAGTAACCAGGATCTGGGCACCAGGTGTATTTGTTGCCATTAGGGTATTACTAACCCTAGGCCTTCTGAGTGGGAAGAGCTAGGAAATAGATACTTTTAAAGATTCCAATATTTTGCCAAATTGCCCTCTAATTTTTTGTCTAGTTTACATTATGCCACTAATGTATGATAGAGCAAATTTTCCCATATCTTTGTCAAAAAAATTACTATGATTTATTTTAACTATACCAATTAGGTACTTTTTTAAAACAATGGTATAACCATGCAATTTTTATTTCTGTGCCACTTAAATATTTTCGATATACTTACTTGGTATTTTACTTTCTCTTTTCATATATTTTCTTTATGGCATTTTCTTAATACATATTTTAAAATTGAAGTATAGTTGATTTAAATGTTGTGTTAATTATTGCTGTACAGCAAAGTGATTCAGTTATACATATATATACTTTTTTTTATTCTTTTCCGTTATGGTTTATCATAGGATATTGAATATAGTTCTTTGCGCTGTACGGTAGGACCTCGTTGTTTATTCATTCTATATATAAAAGCTTTCTTTGTGGCATTTTCTCATTCATTTTTCTACTACTGGTTATTTTCTAACTACAGTAAAAGAAAATATTTAAACTTACGCTATTCAGATGTTAAAATGACAGAAAACAAACATACTAATAGCCACATCTAGTAAATCTCATGGCTTAACTATATTTAGGGAATGAATGAACAGCCATTCGGCTATCTTTTTGACCTGAAGCTCACCTGAAAAGACAATTGTTAGAACAGACTCCAGAGTTGAATAAAATATCGCAACATCTCCGGTTGACCTCCCTCTGCGCTGGTAGCTGACAGCAATCACTAACATCCTCTGAGTTTGTATGCAGTACGGGGTGATTTGAAGTTCTTCTCCCTTCTTGCAGAAAAGTCATGATTTAGTTGTGCTGATGGCCTCATTTAGAAGGATTGGCAAGCTGTATAACCTCCTTCCTCCAAACCTACATGGGGCACATGAATTTTGCTACACCTGCCAAGGAAAGTTAAGATGGAGTTTGCAGTTTAAAAGGTGCAGTACAGAGGATCATAACCAGGGCATTTCATTTATATTATAGTTACTTTGGTAGAAGATACTCAAAGGCAATTATGCAATTTAGCATGGGCTTGAAAAAAGAAGAAAATGGGCATAGGAGGTACAAGAATAGGTCCAGTGCCTAAATAGTATTATAAGGCTCTCAAACCCTGAAAAATCTGGCAATACCTTCTCCTCTCACTTAATTCAGCCACCGTTCTTTGTTCCTATTACACTAAGCTAACTGCTGTCCAGGGACCATGCCAGGCATGCTTCTGCCTTAGGGCTTTTACACACGCTATTCGCTCTGCTTGGATCATTCTTTTTTTTTTTTTTTTTTTGCGTTTTATTTTATTTTTCCAATTTCAGGTATGTATTTAAAAAAATTTTATTTTATATTGGAGTATAGTTGATTAACAATGTTGTGCTAGTTTCAGGTGTCCGGCAAAGAGGTTCACTTATACATATGCATTTATCTATCCCTTTTCAAATTCTTTTCCCATTTAGGTTATTACAGAATATTGAGCAGAGTTCCTTGTGTGTTAATACAGTAGGTCCTTGTTGGTTACTTATTTATTTTTTAATTTTTTAACATCTTTATTGGAGTATAATTGATTTACAATGGTGTGTTAGTTTCTGCTTTATAACAAAGTGAATCAGCTATACATATACATATATCCCCATATATCCTCCATCTTGCGTCTCCCTCCCACCCCTCTAGGTGGTCACAAAGCCCCGAGCTGATCTCCCTGTGCTATGCGGCTGCTTCCCACTAGCTATCTATTTTACATTCGGTAGTGTATATATGTCCATGCCACTCTCTCACTTCATCCCAGTTTACCCTTCCCCCTCCTTGTGTCCTCAAGTCCATTCTCTACATCTGCATCTTTATTCCTGTCCTGACCCTATGTTCTTTAGAATTTTTTTTTTTTTTTAGATTCCATATATGTGTTAGCATACGGTATTTGTTTTTCTCTTTCTGACTTACTTCACTCTGTATGACAGACTCTAGGTCCATCCACCTCACTACAAATAACTCAATTTCATTTCTTTTTATGGCTGAGTAATATTCCATTGTATATATGTGCCACACCTTTTTTATCCATTCATCTGTCGATGGACACTTAGGTTGCTTCCATGTCCTGGCTATTGCAAATAGAGCTGCAATGAACATTGTGGTACATGACTCTTTGAATTATGGTTTTCTCAGGGTATATGCCCAGTAGTGGGATTGCTGGGTCGTATGGTAGTTCTATTTTTAGTTTTTTAAGGAACCTCCATACTGTTCTCCATAGTGGCTGTATCAATTTACATTCCCACCAACAGTGCAAGAATGTTCCCTTTTCTCCACACCCTCTCTAGCATTTATTGTTTGTAGATTTTTTTGACGATGACCATTCTGAATACTGGTGTGAGGTGATACCTCTTTGTAGGTTTTTTTTTTTTTTTTTGCGGTACGCGGGCCTCTCACTGTTGTGGCCTCTCCCGCTGCAGAGCACAGGCTCCAGACGTGCAGCCTCAGCGGCCATGGCTCACGGGCCCAGCCGCTCCGCGGCATGTGGGATCTTCCCAGACCGGGGCACGAACCCGTATCCCCTGCATCGGCAGGCGGACTCTCAACCACTGCACCACCAGGGAAGCCCCTCATTGTAGTTTTGATTTGCATTTCTCTAATGATTAGTGATGTTGAGCATCCTTTCATGTGTTTGTTGGCAATCTGTGTATCTTCTTTGGAGAAATGTCTGTTTAGGTCTTCTGCCCATTTTTGGATTGGGTTGTTTGTTTTATTGATATTGAGCTGCATGAGCTGCTTGTAGATTCTGGAGATTAATCCTTTGTCAGTTGCTTCATTTGCAAATATTTTCTCCCATTCTGAGGGTTGTCTTTTTGTCTTGTTTATAGTTTCCTTTGCTGTGCAAAAGCTGTTAAGTTTCGTTAAGTCCCATTTGTTTATTTTTATTTCCATTCTCTATTACCTATTTTAAATATAGCAGTGTGTACATGTCAATCCCAAACTCCCAGTTTATCCCTCCCCCCGACCTTTCCCCTTTGGTACCCGTATGTTTGTTTCTCTACCCATGTAGTCACATGGCTACCTCCCTCTGCCTTTACCTGGTCTGCTCAAATGTTACCTTCTCAATAAGAACTCCCCGACCTTGGTTCAAAATGACAATCCTTTACTCTCAGATCTCTTTGTTAAGATAACGTTAGCAGCTATCACAGATAAAACCCTACCTCTCAATGGCTTACCATAATAAAAGTTTTATCCACTCAGAAGTCCAAATTGTGGATTGGTGGGAGGGGATGGTGGTTCTTTTCCACACAGTCATTTAGGAACTGAGGTTGATGGAAGAGGCTCTGCCATTGTAAGCATGTTGCTTCTGAGTGTGTCCTAGAAATCAGTAAAGAAAGAAGGAAAGTGATCGTTACAGCAGGAGATTTTTATGTTCCAAGAGAGAACACGTTAATCATCACTCTACACACATATTATTGGCCTGAACTCAGTCCCGTGATTGCATGTAACTGTGATACAGACTGAGAGATGAGGGCTGGCTGTGTGCACAGGAGGAAAAGCAAAACGGTTGGATTGACACCCAACCAGACTCTTCCACACACATAGTAGGGCCTCATTAAATACCTGTTGACAGATTGAATAAGTGAACAAATCAGGGCTGTGGGTAGTTCATTCCAGAAAGTTAAGAGAGGCTTTGAGGGATTCAGTGATAAGCACAATTTCAGATTATTTCAAGGGATTTGTACTGAAGTGGGAAAAGAACATGTGCTCACTTAAAAAATTAGCACACAGGGCTTCCCTGGTGGCGCAGTGGTTGCGAGTCCGCCTGCCAATGCAGGGGACACGGGTTCGTGCCCCGGTCTGGGAAGATCCCACATGCCGTGGAGTGGCTGGGCCCGTGAGCCATGGCCGCTGGGCCTGCGCGTCCGGAGCCTGTGCTCCGCAACGGGAGAGGCCACAACAGTGAGAGGCCCGCGTACCGCAAAAAAAAAAAAAAAAAAAAAAAAATTAGCACACAAAGTAGATGGGAAACAAAAAACACTTATCATCAGGACATCAGGAACTCAGAGGAAGGATCCAGCTCTGAGTACTGAAATGATCAGGGAAGGTTTGGAAGGAGGTAGGACTCTCCAGTTGAGTCTTTCAAGAAGGGTTAATATTTCAGTGAGTGGAGAGGAAGAAGAGGATAAGTTAGGTTAAGGAGAAAGCAAAGAAGGCGGCTGAGGACATGGGGTGGCCTACTTATGTATTTCAGGTCGAGAAGCACATCAGTCAGGAGAGGCTACCTTCTCTTATGGTAACATAACACCAAATTCTCAGAGCTTTAGAACAACATTGGTTTATTTCTAGCTCACATGACATGTCACTGAGGTCAGCTGGGGCCTCTGTTCTACTCGCCAATGTCTGCTCAGGGGCCCAGGTTGATAGATTATAGTCACTCTTGGGAACGTTGTCAGTCACTGTGGCTGAAGGAAGCACAGAGGGTCTTACCTTACCAGTTAACTGCTCTGCTTCAAAGTGACATATGTCACTTCCACTTAAACTCATCGGCTAGAACTAAAGTCACATGGCCTGCCTCCAAATGGGAAGAATCTGAATGTTTGGCAAACAACACCAAACACCATCACAAAAGGCAGTGGAGGCTGAAGTTAGGTCAGAGGTACCAGCCTTGCCTTTGTCTATACAAACACCATGCTTGGATAGAAACTAATTCAAGCTGCAAAATCCTTCTAGACTCCACAACTTACCTCTTCACCCAGATCACTTTTAAATTCTCCATCTAGTTTCCTGACTCCCCACTACAAGTCTCCACTCAGGTATTTCTGACCGTTTCATTTTCTCAACCTATTATTCAGCAAATATTTGAGTACCCATTAGGCTAGTGCTGGGGACACAGTGGTGAATAAAGCAGTGATATTCCCTGGCTTGGCTGGACGTGATAAACTGCAGGAGACTTTGTGGACAAAGAAGGCACTGATGAAAAAAACAAGACTCATTAGAGGCACAGCCTCATTGCTTACCTGTGTGTGAAGATGACCATGCCACCTATCAGGCAGGGCAGCGTCCTACTTTACTTATTCCACAGCCCTTAAGGTTCTGAATGTGATGCTAGTCACACGGCAGATGCTAGATCCTGCTAACTGTTCCCTCTCGCACCCTCATTTCTTCTCCTTTTTCTCTCTCCCTTCATCTCGACCACTCTTGTTCTCTTTACTGGCAGTGACAGCACCATCCCAGGTGAAATTCTGTTTTGTGAAAAGTACCAACCGTATTCAGAAAAGAAAAAAGCTGGCAAAGAATATTGTTTCAGCCTTTTCATTCCTTAGGTCAACAGAGTGACGAATTTACTTAGAAAAGAAAGTGCCAAAGATAAATTTGATGGATAATAAAAGTTCTTAACAAAGGCAGGTGGATTGATTTGGGTTCTGTCAAACACAGATGTCCCACGGACCTGCCCTAATTCCACAGCTCAGTGCACAGGGAGCCATTTATCCAGTGTTAGAAGAGTGGACTTTCAAAAAAAAAAAAAACAACCAGAGCAGTAATTCTTTTTTTTTTTTAAATAAATTTATTTATTTTATTTATTTATTTTTGGCTGTGCTGGGTCTTCGTTGCCGGGCGCAGACTTTGTGTAGTTGGCGGCGAGCAGGGGTACTCTTTGTTGCGGTGCGCGGGCCTCTCATTGCGGTGTCTTCTCTTGTTGCGGAGCACGGGCTCTAGGCTCACGGGCTTCAGTAGTTGCAGCACGTGGGCTCAGTAGTTGTGGCTGGCGGGCTCTAGAGCGCAGGCTCAGTAGTTGTGGTGCACGGGCTTAGCTGCTCTGCGGCATGTGGGCTCTTCCCGGACCAGGGACTGAACCCGTGTCCCCTGCATTGGCAGGCGGACTCTCAACCACTGTGCCACCAGGGAAGTCCCCAGAGCAGTAATTCTTAACCAAGGGTTAAGAATCGCATCAGAATCATCTAGGAACATTTCTACACTAAATCTTGCCTTTATCTTTCAAGATTTTCAGACCACTTCAGATATTGTGATTGTTATGGAGTTCAGAGTAATTCTTTAAGTAATTCCAGTGTGGTTCCTGTCTGTGAACTACTTTCTAAACCAGAAGTTTAAAAAAATAAAACAAATGCCAAAACAAACAAAAACCCCTCATGACTGGAATTTAGAAAACAAGCTTTGCATGGAGAGAAAAAGAGCTTGAGCTTTATCTCCTTTATTAAAAAAAAAAAAAGCTATATCTAGTTCTTTGTAAAATCAATGAGAAACCTGCACCTGGCACACAATGGGCTGTCAATATTATCTGCTGCTCTGAATGTACTTATGTTCTTGTTTCTTTTTTCCCCACAATAAGTATTCTGACTTCTTCCCTAATACTACACCACACACATTTTCAAGTGGCTCTCAGAATAAGGACTTACGATGTAATTATGGAAACCATGATAAAGTACCCCCCCCAATAATTGGTAAGTACTCTATTGAAGGAATGTCTTTTGAAGTCTCATCTTACAAAATTGACATTTTGAATTTTAGCCCAAGAGGTTTAGAAAATTACAAACTGAACTCTGCAGTTTTCCAAGATTCAAGTTCATTTTCCAAGCAGTGCTATGAGTCAGCAACCTTAAGGCTGTCACGTTAGATTACTAGAATATATATGTACACGCAATATTGCTCTAATATTAGGGCACCAATTCCCTACAATAATGAGCTAAACATGAAAAACAGTCATTCTAAACAAGACAAATATACACAACTTTCTAAATGAAGTCATTTCTGCGCAGCTTACTTTCCATGGCCACGTTTAAAAAAATAAATCAGAGCATAAATAAACAAATAGACAGTCAAGCATAAATCAACCCTTCTGCTTAGGTTTCCACAGAAACTAAGGACTTGGATTGTTGAAGGGACACGTGTATATCCCTGAAAAGCCTGTAGCAATATCATCTGTAATCCTGCTCCTCGGAAGCAGCGATTTTTGTTTTCTCTTGTTCATTCTAGTTATCTCAGCTTTCTTTCTTTCTGTGAAGGTTTTCTGAGCACCGAGGACTAGAGCGTGGATTTATTCAACAGCTGGCAATTTTAGAAGTAGGTGCAATGGAACAAGAGGCGGACAAGGGCAGAACCGTAGTGAGGGCTCACGAAACCTAGGCTGAATACAGAGACAGGACAAGAAAAGAAGGAGCTCAGTGATGGGAAATGGTACGGACAATGGATTGGAGAGGATTTGACAAGGTCCAAGTACCGTTGAAGTGAAAGTGCATAAGAAAGGTAGGAGGAAGGACACACGTGCATTAGGGAGTGAGTATCAGTGAACAGTTTAAGAGGTAGTGAAAGCTGGAGTGTGGCTCTGGGCATAGGTATCACGGAAACATGGATAACTCGGAGGCTGAAGAACCATGAGGATGGGGTGTTCTGTCTGTGCCATCCTCACAGCTGCTGAAGCCAGGAGCTGCTCTGGAGAGCAGAGTGGCGGCCCCGTGGACCTGGCGTGGGATTACTCAGCGGAAAAGGAAAATGTGTTTGAACACATTTGAATATTATTATCTACAGTTGTCGTAGAATAGTGTATGTGAAAGGACCTGGTACGTACAGTGCCGGACACAAAAGAGCTTAGACTTTTCTTTCAGTTTCCCTCCTAGAGAGCAAAATGATGAGTTTTTTTTTCAAATGAAATTAATTACTTAATTTGTTGGACACTACACATGAGAGAAAGTGTGTTGGATAAGACCCAAGATTGAAGTGTGAGTCCTGGAGGCATTCTCCACCGACTCTACTTCTCTGTCACTAATTTCCTATCCGATCTTGAGCAAATTGCCCCCTCTTCCCAAGGTGCATTTTCCTTGCCTATGAGGAAGCAAATGTGTTCTGAATCAACAGGTCTCACCCTAAGGCTAATGTTGTATACATGTGCATTTTAAGATAAGGTCCATAGCTGTTAACAGTCTTTCAAAGAGATCTGTGTTGCAGTAATGGCTAGCAATATTCTAGAATCTAGATGGCCTCTAAAATTTCATCTGTTATCTAACACTCCCTGTCTAGTCAAGCTCGTAATCGACTCTTCCTTTTGGTTCAGTAGCATTCATTAATATGTTATAAAGCAATGTAATATTTCAGCGGTGATTTTCCAGCCAAAATGGAAAGATTCTTTCTTGGCCTCCATGTCTCCCCAGTGTTTCCACAGCCGCTGGGAAGATGGAGTGGCTCCGGTGTTGCTACACCAAAACCTCTGATCACCCAGGGGGTTTCTTAGGCTTCTTATCCTCTTCATCCTTCTTGGTTCTTTTTTTTTTTTTTCCAAATGTTCTCTCTCTTGACTAATAATTCACCAGAGTACAGATTTAATTAAAAGGTGGCAACATATTGCAACTTTCACTGCCAAGATACATGATTAAGAAAAGAGCCTATAGGCTTCTAGATCTTTTGATTGTTTTCATTTCGAGCCTCTTGAAATACACAAGCGCACATTGAGATCAATGTCAGATTATAACCTTACCATGCTAAATATGAATGTCTGCTAATATTAAAAAGTAAACTGAAGAAAAAATACTAGATGTAAATGGGCGTTAGTAAGCAATGTACTTATCTGCAATGAAAATTATAGTGTTAAACAACTGCATCATGGAGCTGGAAGAAGTAAAATATTCATTCTGTTAATATTTGAGTCAACAATGTGCTTGCAAAGGGGTGTAATGCTGAACTTGAATCCTTCCTTCAGGGAAATAGTATATCACGATGTGCAAGAATATTATAAATGTATGCAAATAACTATATAATGTTAAGTTCCAACTCAACACTGATAGATAAACTGCTACAGTTGTCAACGGTCAGAGAGAAAACTTTAAAATGTGGAAAGAAAGATTTCATACAGACGTTAGCCATTGAGCTGAACCCTGAGTCACAGGTTGAGTTTGGACACATAAAATATTGGTGTAGACATTCAGACAGAGGCAATGACATGGACAAAGCAAAGAGAGAAATCTGGAAGGTTCGAGGCCTCTTCAGGACATGCATTTACCTCCACTCTCAGTAATATTTCTAACTTCTTGTAGGTAGGATACACCAAAGGCAGAAACAAGGTAAGAGAAGCCTCTGTCTACCCACCTCAAAGTGAGACTGCTTGTGCTCTCACCTCAAGCACTCTGAGGGGGTCCCTGTCTACGGACAGTCTATATGATGAGCTGTAGCGGGGAAGGCACCCACAGGAGGAGAGCTGGTCTCTAACACCGAAAATACTCAGTCTGTGCCAGGAGATCGCTCTTCCTGTTGATTCCTGAAAGGCAGGAGTGAAAAGTTAAAGGGACCAGTGACAATGGAAAACTTAACTCTGGAAACTTCAGCTGCAACTTGAGCATCTTTAAAAATAGGAAGATCTAGAAATTCTGGGCCGTTTCCCTCATTTATGTTACCGCATTGGCCTTTATAGGCATTTGAGGTTATCTCCGCAAAGTAGAGAAATGTGACGTCATGTGGGCCGGATTCAAAGGGGAAAACTACATGGAATGGGTGGGACCTCTGGTGTTTGAAGACCCACAGTCTGCATAAAAGGCTTCAACAGTGTGGAAGTCATTCTCTTGGACTGTGAGCAACAGACAGGTCACCTGAGGGATCCCAGGGTTGGCTCAGCATCACTTAGCCCTTAACCCAGGAGAAACCCTCAGGATTATGCTGTTACCATGGAGAAGGTCACTGTTATTCCAGTGGTGGGAAAGAGGATACAGTGAAATCAGTGAGAAAGGGTATTTTGAGGCAAGTGCAGTGGGCTCTGAATCCTGATTTCTACTCCTGGCAATTTTACGACTCTGCTATGCGTCTGGGCAATTTGCTGACACTGTGGACCTCTGCCTCTTCATCAGTAAAATTAAAGCGTTGGACTGGGTAACCTCCTAATTTCTTTAGCCTCAAAGACCATGATTCTAGCAAAAGTAACTAGGACTGGGCATCTAGATATTCTGCTGGAGATTAGGGGAGGTGGTGTTTTGTGTGGGGAACTGTGAGGGAATCACGGGCTTACTCAGCACTTGATTTATGGAGCACGTGATCTATGCTCCATTTATGGAGCACCTACTAGCTGCTGTCTTAGGGCCTGGGAATATAGTGGTAAATAAGATAGACGAAACATGACTGCCCTCACTGAGCTTAGATTCTAGTGGAGGGGGACAGAAGATCAATGAGCTAAACAAGACATAATATATAGTGTATTAAGAGGTAATGCAGGCCTACGCGTGATGGTATTAAAACTGAAGAAGGTTCTATGATAAATGGAGAGCAGAGGATTAAGCAAAAATTACACACCTTGGAACAGAATAAGAGCAAAGCTTTCCTTTCTGTCCACCTTCCGTTTAGCTTCTGGCCTCTGTTCTATACTAATGGGCACACTTTCACCATACATACTTCCTATGAACCGCTGTGGCCAGAAATCTTGGCAAAAGTCAGAGTGATCAGACAGTTGTCTGTTGTCTTCCTGTTCTAGAAGAACGTCCCATCAGAGGCCAACGGGGACCTTCACTTGCCACTTGGCAGCCACCGTTGACTGCAAACTGCCTTGATTTTCCCTTGGCTGGCATTTCTCTTTTTTCCTTTTCTGTATTTTTGGCCTGAAATTCTAAATTTAATGAATATTATTCAGTTGTTTTTCTTCAGCACCGGGTTTTTTTTGTTTGTTTGTTTGTTTTTGCGGTACGCGGGCCTCTCACTGCTGTGGTCTCTCCCGTTGCGGAGCACAGGCTCCGGACGCGCAAGCTCAGCAGCCATGGCGCTCGGGCCCAGCCGCTCTGCGGCATGTGGGATCTTCCCGGACCGGGGCACAAACCCGTGTCCCCTGCATCAGCAGGCGGACTCTCAACCACTGCACCACCAGGGAAGCCCCTTTTTTTTTTAATTAATGATTTCACAGAATTTTTTTTTTAAACGGGGTAAATGTCAAAGTTTAAAACAAAGCCTCCATTTTGCAGGTCCATTTTCTAGGTTAATCTCATTAGTAGGTCCAGATAAGGCGTAATACTTGTGTCAAAGAAAGGAAGTCAGCAAGCTCCCGTATCTTAAGAAAATTACATTCTCTGAAAGCAAGTTGGCCTCTATCTAATCACCATAAGACACCTTTTTTTTTTTTTCCTAGACAACCAAACACAGATTGGCTGATCCCTTGAAAAAAATAATTCAAGGGTTAGAGAAGGAGGTTAGAGTTTATGTAAAATAAAACAACCAGAAAAACTAGTAGTCCTCCAAGTTACCAGTCATCTGAATAGACAGGAAATATATGAACACATCATCTAGACTCAGATAGCAGAACTAACGGCCAATATTTAGAAATACATAATTTCTTGGGTGAAAGTCAGAGCTCAAATTCCAAGCCAAATGGCGCTGCACATGTCATGATTTGTTCTGGAGTTGATAGGGGAGTAAGAGGGGCGTGCTCATAAAGACCCACAGCTTCACTGGAAGGAACCTTATGTCACAGAGAGTGAGGAGAAAAGACAATAGATAAAGTTGTGGTGCTTGGCTGGGGATTTCCCTGTGTTGATTTTTAAGATGCCAGCTGGCTGAGTCAGAGTGGAGAGTGACAGCTAGCAACTCGGTGGGGTGGGGGGGCGGGGCTGTCATGAGAGCCGAGGCAACCCAGAAGGAAAAAGGCGGCCAGACTCTAGAGCAGATGTGAGCAGCTGGAACGGCCCCACGCCATCCAGCTGGGTCCTGAAAGCCCTGGGCATTAACCCGCACGGCATGGTAGGGCGGGAAAGGACGGCTCTGGTCTTTGTTACAGTTTGCTTCTCACTCTTTCTTTCCCTCTGCGGGTAGGAACTGTCCCAGTGGCCTGTGCTACTATACGTGTTACACCGAAAACTTCTGAGCACTTATACTAATACCAATGGATTGTAGTAGTAATAGTCGTCGGTAATATTAACAACAGATACTTATATGGTATCCACTATTTTCCAGTCACCGTTCTAATCACATATATTAATGTAGCTAATCCTCACAGCCACACCATGAGGTTGGTACAGCTTTTATCCCCACTTTTCAGATGAGGAAACTTGAGTCCCAGAGGAGGTAAGCGACATACTCAAGGGCACACAGCAAGATTCACAGCTGGCGTGGGCAACAGGATGCTAGGAATGTCTAGCCTCTGCCTTCTTGACTATTTACTCAGTTTCCACTCATGGTGGGGGCAGTGGGAGCTTGAAGATAGGCTGCATGACTGAGATGACCTCAGAGCACTGTCTTGTCACACCCCTGCCCTCCCATCCCCTTCCACCACTCTCATCTCCAGGGTCCAGTGGTGACGTGGGTTGGGAAATACCAAGCCTGGAGAGAGAGAACCCCTAAGGGTAGACTGAACAGGAAAGCTGAAAGGGGACCTGGGGGCCACCAAGGACAAAAAGAAAACCAGGACTCTTGGATGGCAAAGAAACACCACTGAGAAAAGGTTTCATGTGCTAGGAGAAGAATACTGAAATCTGCTCTCCACGAGGAGATCGTGTATCTGTAAGCCCTGAATCAGGACACATGGTTTGAAACAACATCTGACAATGAAGCAGAATATTGAGAATTGGGACTGTCCCCCAAGTGTCCTGATATACCACACTGTCTTGTTTTCAAGGCACCTGCTGAATGTTTAACTGCCTTCAGCTGAGGAACATGGACACCTTGTAAAACTGCGTGTGTACACATGGAAGCGTAGGCAGGTTCCAAAGGGACCTGCCGGCTGCCAAATCAACCAACCAAGAAATAAACACCACTTGTTGAGCACTGCTGGACAGACCAGAACACGGCTGTGACACAGGTCTTTCACTTGCTGGCATACACTATTTGACATCATACATTTCATCATCCCTGTTGCACCTCTACAGATGTGCAGAGAAAACAAAAACCAGAACCCAAAAAACTTGCTTCGTATTCATGGCACACGTCTCTCGGGCTTTTGGGAAGCTTAGGAAGATTCTTTAATTAATTATGATAGAACAATAATCCTGACTGACCTCCGTCCCCTACAACTGCCCGAGGCTCCCACAAGCTGCTTTCTGGAGAGCTTTGTCTTCCGATAATAAGAGACACTTCAAAAGAAATGTCCCCTCTGACGTGGAAAAGTGCCAGGGGAAATTCCCTTCAGAACATCTCCCATAAATGCTTCCATTTCCTGAAACAGGAACAGGAGGCCACAAAAATGAACTCTCGGGTGAGGCACCATGGTGGTATTTGTCACAATGTATTATAATCATTTATATGATTTTCTGTCTCGCCTGCATGGGACTCTGTACCAGCCAGCACTTTACAGAGCAGCAGGCATAGAATAGGTGCTCTTTCAATTTGTATTGAAAGGGATGAATGAATTCACTGGTTCTGACATGAAAAAGGAATCTTAAGCTCACGTGAAACACACACAGACACACACGCCCAAGGTACAAAAACCCAAATAATCTTTTACTTCACTGGTTGTAAAGAAAATCAAATTACTAAACACAATAATTCCCACAGTTATGACAATATTTCTTTCTGCCTTCTCTTCCTCCTCTATCCTCTCAAAAAAAATATATGGCTGATAGCTTTTAAAGTTTTCTTTTATTATCAATAGAACACTTCCAGGAAATCTACGGTATGACTTCTAATGTAGGGATAGTAAACTTTTAACGGGTGCCTACCAGTGATCGGTCAGTTCCTATAAAGAAGGTTCTGTTATCTCCTTCAGCGGATGAGAAAGTGGGTCTCAGAGAGTTAAGACAACTTGCTCTTGGTTGCACAGATGTGAAAGTGGCAAGGTTGTAATTCAGACTCTGAGATCTTGGTTTCACCATTGCAAGTCATGTCTTTGCCAGTTTCATAAACTTGCCTTTTTTAATCTCAGAGAAGAATGGAGGGAGGGAGCTGGGAAGGGGAGAGGTGAGGGAGTCGAGGCGTGATCAGAAGCAAGAACACTGTCTTGGAGGAAGATCACCTTAATAGGAAACAGAGCAGACAGTAAGACCTCAAGAGCCAGAGGTAATGGGTCATTTCTGGAAATGCCAAGGAGTCATTTTAGAAAGAGTGAATTTTAAACGTGGCCATAAGGATAAGGATATTGGGATCATGTGCTCCAGGAGGGCAAAAGAGAGATGACGCACAGAGCAGCATTGAACCCCAAACTTATTGAATGGTCATTCAGACGTTATTAGGGCACTGAGGCTGTTTCTGGGCTGTAGGGCTTAGAAACACAAGGCTCGTGTCAAAAACCTGAAAAGCTCCTTTCAACAGGTAAGGCACATAAGAAAAATCCTTTGTGAGGAAGAAGAAATAACTAAAACAATTACAGTGGTGCTAGGATAGACGGCCTTCAGAGCTTCTTAAAAACCACAGCTTGTGGAGGTAGCTGGCTCCCCTGTGGACGGCAATATCTGATTTGGTAGGTTTGGTGCAATTGATCTTAGACAGGGACGTAGGTGGATTTCAGCCTAGTGTAATTTTAGGAGTGTCAAATGTTGATCTCCAGAATCTACGCGCCTGCCCCCGCCCCCGCAATCCTGTCACAGCATTAGGAAGTCCACCACTGGAATCGCTGTGGGTTTAACATACAGGATGCAGAAAACTCCTGTTGCTTTGCAAATTCCCAAGAGTAGAAACACACTAAATTGTTTGCAGAGTAGTATGTCAGTTTTCAAGCAGAAAGTTAAGTTGCTGCAGCCATTGGGCAGGACAGGCAATTTCTGAAAGAAGACAGAAAGCGTCCAAAAGTATGCACACAGCTGTGTGGAAGGTGTCAGGAGACAGGAGAGAGGAGGGAGTGGGAGATGGCAAAATGCTAATCATTCATTCAGTCAACACTGACTGACACTGAGTGTCTATGTGCCAAGCACTCCGTCTGACACTGGAAACATGTAATGAGCAAAACGGGCAAACATTCTGGCCTCATGCAGCTTATAACCAATGATAAATATAGATAGACCTTTCTGACTTGGCCCTTTCCTCCTGGCTGGACCAACACCATGATCTGGAAGTCTTTGACAGAGAATACCAATAATAACAGCAAAATCGTATATAACCTTGATTGCCCTTAAGTCAACAGTAGTCTGTTAGTTATGTATTTCACCAAAGAGGAAGCCAAGGTTAAAGTTCTTATGAGATTACACAGCTAGCAGGGACTGAGCTGGAATTACGTCTCAGGACTTATGGCTGGAGACGCAGCCCAGAGGAGGACATGGAAACTGGGGTCAACAGAACTAGATCTGCATTCGGGCTCCACTTCTCAGGTGACCTGGGGCAATGTATGCATTTTCTCCTTCACTCAGCATCCTGGTAGGCACAGCTGGGGATGATAAAACCTACTTCAAAGACTTGAGATCAAGCTAACGTGAAAAACGTAAGGAAAATACTTAGAACAACTCTTGGCACGGAATAAGTGCTCAGTCAGTGATGGCTGTCGTAACAGCAACCATTAATGCATGTTCCCTTTCTTTTTCATTACCTCATACTTGTCACCTGGATTGGGTATCCACCTGAGGCCACATCATCCCCACCCCACCTTGACCATCTCCCTCTGCCTCTGTGATCTGTGGACCCAGGAGCAGACTTAAAGATGCCCCAGCCTTGCAGGTTCCTCACGCCCATTCCCAGGCACAGGGAATTATACAACATCAGCCAGTCTGGTGTGCTTTTCTGTGGGCCATTTTTGAAAGTTTGTCCCTTTGAACACACAGAAGTCAGGAAATGCAAAAATGAAGGTTCCCAGAGTAACCATAACTCACCCACAATGCACATCGAGGCATAAGTTTCCCTGGAAGTACAATAACATAAAACCCCAAGCCTACCAGTGTGGGAGAAGTTAAGACTGTAGCGGAAGTCATAAATTTGAATGTCCTGACTGGGTTGCGTTTTCATTGTCACCCATGATACTGCATTAACACAGCGTTCACACTACAAATTGCAATATAATTCAGAAGCCGTTGTGCCTGTGACTGAGGTAGTTTTCTCTATAGGGACTTCTCAAACATTCACAAGGATTTCAAGAAAAGAACCCTGAGAAGAAATATTAGTCCCATGGGGAGTGCAGCTAAATCCCCCCAGCATGAAAGGGTTGAGCCGCATTTATTTTCTAGCAAGCTCTGGAAGCAAGCAACCTCTTTCCTTTCAAGTGCTACATCCCTGAGAGCACTTACCTGATCCCTGCCGTTATCTGTATCCTCCACCTGGGCCCTGAGGGAGTGTGGGTTGTAGATGCCCTATCTCCTCACCTGGGATGGGGAAGGTCAAATAAACAGGGGCCAGATAAATCGGTGCATGCGAGTTGATGATTTGTGCATTTATAGTGGAAATCGATCCAACATTCCTCCAAGACGTAGAAGTCAGAGTGAGAACCATGCCCATTGGTCCTCAGGGTTCACAAACTCTGGTGAAGACCCATAGGATCAAGGAATCTAGAGCAAGTCACCACCTCAGTTCCAGTTCTCCTTCTCCCTGGCCCTGGGGGCCTTGTATCAGGGGGTCTAATGACAAAAATACGTCGACTTCATAGAGGGGGGAGACTACAGGAGCTCTTGGACCTATCCTCTCTGTGATCAAATATTCTTTGATCATAATGTGTTATCTTAACACCCTTTTTGCATAGATTATATTCTGAGACTAGCACTTCCCCTAGAAGTTCACTATCCTTTATCCTGAGCCCTCTCCTTGTTTCATAGAAGGCACACACTTCCTTCATCGAGAGGGTGCTTACTTCTCTCTGGAAAGGAGACTTTCCAAGAACTATTAGCAATTAAGACAGTCAGCAGGCTGCTCACTTGATCCTCATTGTACTTACCTCACCTCTCACTCTTCCTTGTTGGGTTGTTGTAAGGTTTAAACAAGAAAATGTGTCTAAAGTTCCTGACACCCGGTAGAAGCTCAACTAACGTCAATTTCATGTAAGTTACCCTCCCCTGGTAATGAGTTCCTTCCCAGGAAGGAGTGTTCTCTTGTGTCCTCTTCTCTATACTCCCCTCCCCATACAGAGCATGGACAGAGGAATTCCATACTATACTTTGGGCTTCCTCTGCTCAAAGTACAGGCTAATCCTTAGAGAACTTCCAGAATCGAACTCTGTAATAGTTACTCCAGTCTGTTTGGGCATTTCCTCTTTCACTTCAGTAACCAGAACACAAAATCTACTCAAGATGTACTTTTGGTCTTCCTTGCTCTGTACTCCATCAGGAGTGCACCCTCGGTTTTCATATTCCTTTCCATGGCTATCACACATCTGTGCTTCTCATGTGATAAAAAGACGTGACAATTGAACGCTCTTGTGTTGTTGTTTTTTTTCCTCCAAGTTGCACCTGTCTGAGGACTGGGGCTGCTAAGTACATTATGAAGTCAAGGAGAGTTCAATCTCTGATATCTCATTCATCACCAAGCACATTCCCAGGCTCTGTAATTCTTCCTCTCCCGTGTTTCTCTGACCCAGCCTCTCCTTCTCATTTCCACTGCTCTGCCCTGAGACTGGTCATAAGAGACTTGTACTTGGCCTTTTCCCAATCTTTTCACATACAGTATTGTGACTCAAAATGTTCTTCTTCAGATTTTTGGTTTTGGTCATGATACAATGCTTACTCAGGACCCGGCAGAGGCTCTTTCTTCCCTTCATGTCAAATTCTGACTCGTAATCAAGTTCTCTGAGGCTCTTCACTAGAAACAGCCTCCTCCCTAAGGATTGGGAACTCTTGAAGCTGGAGGCAAGAAGGTCCAGGGGTGACCAAATAGTTATCCTCAAACACTTAGGTACTTCTTATGTGAAGGATGTGTTTTTGCTCAGAAAACATAATAAAAATAATGTTTAAACAACCATAAGAATGCCTTTGGTTGGAATAAAAGAAAGGGTGTCTTGACCCTCAGATCTAGCTTATGTCCTGTCATCTCCACAAGGGTTTCCTTAAACCTCTAGCTTTCTCCACTTGCATTTTCCTTCATTTGACCTCACAGCCCTTTTCTGCATCATTTATTTTAAATTGGTCTGCCCCTTGGCTTTCTGACAGCTCTTCTATTGTCGCTCTGCACATCATTTACCTTGCTCGATATGTATGTTGCACTTCTTCCAGGCATGTTATAATTTCTGTTTTATGAAACCTTTCCAAAGCATTTGAACTGCTGCCGACTCCCACCATTTCAAATTTCCTTCCATTGAATTCTGTCACTGTGTACTGCCCAGTTGTCCTTATAGCTCTGTGTCTGTTTCTTTTCATCCCTCTACCTACACCCTAAAATATCATGCACCTTAAGTGTCCTCTTTCTAGTCAAAATTATTTTCTGATTGTATAGAAAGAAAGTTTGAATTTTAAGGTTGTGGGATCTTTGGTAATCTGTGAACTATTATAGACCAGCTCTCCTGAGAATTACACGTACCAACAAAATTTGGCTTCCGTGAAATCAGAAAGAAAATGCTCTATGATGAAATGAATCTCAGGAAATGAATGCCTGCTCTGACCCACTTCCTAGTTATCTCATTCAAACCACAGGTTGCTGATTCCCAAACTTATGTCTTCCTTTAAGATCTTTCTATTATGCTTCAAACACTCAAATGGATTGACCTACTAAAATATGGCATTTGACCCCTGTTTTTGATTAGTAAAAGATTTTTCTTATATTAAGATTATTTACTGCATTTTCCATGTCTTGGCATTGTTTCTATACCTTAGGCCGCAGGGAATTAATTTAATCCTTCCTCCATGTAATATCCCTTCCCATATATGATGACAGCTATGACAAACCCAGCCGCTTCAGTCTCTCTTATTAAAATGAGCATCCCTCAGAACCCTCATCTTTCTCTGAATGAGTAATGACTTGTCAATATCCCTCTTAAAAGTGGGACCTACAGCTGATCACAGCATTCCAGGTAGTTTTTGACAGTGGAAGGCATAGTGTGACTCTGTCACCTCTTGTGTGAGACATGTAATGTCTTAAAGTTTCTCTGGTTTTCCCTACTTGTCATTCCTATTGAGATGCCAACTAGAGCTCCAGAGTCTTTTCACAAGTGTTGCTATTGAAACATGTTCCTCACATCCTGTATTTTAATACTGTGATTCTTTTAAAAATATCAGACTTCATCTTGGTGGTTTCCACCTAATCATCCAACAGCCAAAGTCCTTTTTCAGTTTTTATTGTCCTCGGAGCTTGTGCCGAAGCCCTGTGACATGCTGCTGCTAGAAGCACCTTCCATTCTGATGCCGATTCATTGACCTCTCAGTTCTAGCAATGAGCTCCTCTGTCTATACTACTGTTAAAACCAATTCGTCAACAGACATACAATGAGAGAATTTTTCAATAGCTGCGGGGAAGACAGATACTCTAAAGGCAAAAAGTCTCTTGGTTTGTCAGTCAAGAAATTCTCTCCAAAAAAAAAAAAAAATAGCCAATCTTGTTCTTAGCATTATTCCTATAACCACCACTTCACATTTACTCAAAACATTAATCAGTCATTCCTAGAATTTCACAAGACATCCATTACAAGCTCCCCAAATAATAGATGTCAGAAATTACTTTCCCACTGACAATTCTGAAATTATTTGTCAATTCTAAAATTATTTGTCCACCTGTCAGTCTTCTGGTACCATTCTCATTCCCCATGAATTCTCAAAAATGTGGTCCGTGGTTTTAAATTCCCATCTGTAAACATTAGGGGAGGCTGGCTAAACTGTGCCCAGGACCTCTCTGTGCATTTCTTTGTGCCTTCCTGTGAATCTATAATTATTTCAAAATAAAAATATTTTTAAAGAAGTCCCATTGGCAAAGTTCTTTCAACATCTTGGGATATAAAATATCTGGACCTAAAGCTTTTAGATGTAGTTTTTATTTTTTTTTAATTGAAGTATAGTTGATTTACAATGTTGTGTTAATTATTGCTGTACAGCAAAGTGATTCAGTTATACACACATATACATTCTCTTTTGAAATATTATTTTCCATTATGGTTTATCATAGGATATTGAATATAGTTCTCTGTGCTATACAGTAGGACCTTGTTGTTTATCCATTCTATATATAAAAGCTTACATCTGCTAACCCCAAACTCCCACGCCATCCCTCCCCCAACCCCTCCCCCTTGGCAACCACCAGTCTGTTCTCTATGTCCCTGATTCTGTTTCTGTTTCATAGATAGGTTCATTTGTGTCATATTTTAGATTCCACATATAAGTGATAATCATATGGTATTTGTCTTTCTCTTTCTGACTTATTTCACTTAGTATGCTCATCTCTAGTTGCATAGATGTAGTTTAAAAACGAGAAGCCTTTTTTTTTTTTTTTTTGCGATACACGGGCGTCTCACTGTTGTGGCCTCTCCCATTGCGGAGCCCAGGCTCCGACGTGCAGGCTCAGTGGCCATGGCTCACGGGCCCAGCCACTCCGCGGCATGTGGAATCTTCCCGGACCGGGACACGAACCCATGTCCCCTGCATCGGCAGGCAGACTCTCAACCACTGCGCCACCAGGGAAGCCCATGGGAAGCCTTTTGAAGTAGCTCACCTCGTTGGGGCTTCAGTTTCTTCTTCACCAGGTTTGTTTTATTCTTTCTAGTTTGAAGACAGTTGTCTTTATTAGAGAAGTGCGAACTCCATGGGAGTAGAACAGCCCAGCTTCCTCTCCACCATCCATTCTCAGTGCACCGTACCTACCCTTCCCTTGCTGTCTGTCATCTGTTCATCACTGATTCCCAGCTGTCACATTTTCCAGTAACTTTTCTCTCCCTCTGAGCCATCCTCTCGATTCTGTTCTTACCAAATTTCACGTCATTCCTTTATGTTGTTCTTGAGCACGTGCTCTTTGCTCTGCCCTTGACCTGCATACTTTAAAAATCCGACTTCGGGGCTTCCCTGGTGGCGCAGTGGTTGAGCGTCCGCCTGCCGGTGCAGGGGACGCGGGTTCGTGCCCCGGTCTGGGAGGATCCCGCATGCGGCGGAGTGGCTGGGCCCGTGAGCTGTGGCCGCTGAGCCTGTGCGTCTGGAGCCTGTGCTCCGCAACGGGAGAGGCCACAACAGTGAGAAACCAGTGTACCGCAAAAAAAAAAAAAAAAAAAAATCCGACTTCATCTGCAACCTCCCTGGTGCTAAGTACAGTGTGACATGCTTTCCAAGTGCTGTGATGCTATACCCACTTTATTTTTATGGAGCAGAAATTTGCTCCTCTTCTATTACCATTTTAGTAACTCTTATGTAAGGGTTTTCTTTTTATCTTTGGAGTTTAAATTATTTATATACTAGAAAATTGCTCTGGCTTAAATGAAGAAAGAGGAGATTTTAACATTTTTGTCAGTGGGCCAAGATTTAAGACCTCCTAGAAATGGTATTTTTTTCTTCTGAAAGTCCAAACTGCTTTATCTAGACCCTCTTAGAGCCCACTCCCTCCGAATTAACCTTTTTCATGTGGATGTATTTCTGACCTCATCATTCACTCTCATTAGGGGCCTGTGAAGCCCAGCTGGGACTCTTTCAAATGATTTCTCATGTGAAATTGGGTGTAACCCGTTAGAAACAATCCATCACCCCATCCTGCAGCCCCACATGGAATATTCCAGAGACTTCTTTCTTAGCTAGACTTCTCCTGCTATGATTCCTGCTTTAGAGTGATTTCTCCCAAACATCCAACTGAAATCATTTCGCTCCATCCACGTCCCAGTTGGGATGTGGAATTCCTTACAATGTATATGAAGGAAAGTGTGAATGGAGAGTTTCTGATACGTCTTTATCTAAACTCCTTAATAGCTTGATACTAGAAAAGTACAGATTAACATGTAGCAAGAAAATACATTCAGCAAACATAATCCCATCTGTACCTGCCAAAATCTTCAATCCGCTTTACCAACATCCTTGTAATAACATTGTTAAACGGTTCTGACACTTCTTAGATAAGCTCTTCATTCAGCTCCCTGCCTGCTTCCAGAAGGAAACAGGAAAATTCCAAATACAGTCAACTTGGTTATCAAGGGCTTCTTATCCACTGTGTGAAGTAACCAGGCCCTTTGTTTGTCTTCTGTCTCCCTCTGACCCCCTACATTTGGGATGTATTAGTTCCACTCTGTACCACCACTTCGGGGCACTTTGAGAGAAAAGTAGTGTAGGTTGCCAGAAATGTTTTTATTTTAGTTTTTATTAGCATGCCTAATAAAGAGCTGGGTGAATGATGTCTTTGGAACCAAAAACCAAAATGAATCCCAATGATTCCAAGTAAATCTGACTTTAAAACACTTAGTTCCAAGATATCTTGACTTCGCAACGATAATTTAAGCTACCATAAAAGGGCCTCCGACCCATAGAAATTGCTGGAGATTTCCTTTTCCTTTCTCTGCCGCGCCATTTTCTTGCTATTTTCTCCGTCAGCAAAGAAAAACTATGCATAGTGAAGCAAAATTAGTTATAATAAATAAAGTGAGCCATTAGTCTCTAAAACCCTTGAAGATGTTGACATACCTCAATCAGGAGGTCCCCCCGATTTCTATTCATCTCTTATCGTCTTCAAATTAAGTGTAACTGGAGGGGGGATAAAAGGGATAAAAGAAAAAAAAAGTTTATTAAATCTGATTCCCTCCCACTGCACCCTCAACCCCAGTTTCCTGTGATTATGTGACTGTTCTCTAGTTTTTATGTAGTAGAGGGGATTTGACCCGCGTGTGGTTTAAATAGAGTTCGGAGGGTTATGAGAGCCAGGGAGCGGCCGAACTGTGTCTACCTCTTTTTCTTTACAGAAAATGTGTTTAGGTTTCCAAAGGAATGATTTGCAGACAGACTTTGGCCCACGATTTGTTTATAACGTGGAGTCTACCTGGGAACCTGGATTCTCCTTCCTGCAGCAGCCCCTGCAAAGAGAGAATCCAGCCAGGGCTTCGAGCCTCAGTAGAAGTGACTCTGAAATGTTTTAAACAAAAGTTAGAAATTGATTCAGGCAGTTCGTTTGAGCATGCAGGCTAGGCCATTGCTAGAAGTTGTATTACTTCCTATGGCACCTGGGACTGAGTTACTTTAAGTGCATAAATCAGCCTTCTGAGAAATAGTATTCAGTTTCCTGAGCTTAGTTTAAGCTGAGTTACAAGTGACCCTATAGAATTATTTTATTTCCCTTTTGCCTGAATTCCTGTGGAAAGGATTAAAAACCCACGCTGTCTGTTTTTATTGGCATGTTTTTTGCTCACCCCACCCCATTTTAATAACTTCAGCCCTTTATATCTATATTCTCTACACAGCATTTTATAGAAATTTGCCAAACATGTAAATGCCCAAAGTGAACTAGGACCTCACTATTTCTACAACAACCGGTGCATATACAGAAGATGTGATGGCCCTTTGGGTACCCATAATTTCCCAGGGACATAAAAATGAGAACGGCTGCTTTTGCCAGGATCTCCCAGGGCTTCATGACATCACCAGGCGTTTTGTGACACCATCACTTTAACATACAGACTTTGGCCCTAGACTAGAAGCAAAGAAACATGTTTATTGATGGAGGCAGTGGAGTCAGAACTGGAAATTGGAAAGGAAAGCCTCCGAAGTTGCCTGGAGAAATTATCCCGAGGAAAAACAAGATCCAGACACTTCCAAAGGGGAAGTGAAGGTGGGGAGAGCAAAGAGGGTTGAGGGTTAGGCAACACTGAGTTTAAAATCATCCAGTTTTGAAAATACCAGTCTTTCATGGCAGTGCTTGTTTTTTTCCATTTTAAATTGCAAGATATGCATGAAAGTTTCTGACCTTTTACCAGCTCAGATTCTAAATGAAGCAGGAAAGGAGAGGTGTTTGCAGTAAAATATCAACGAACAAAAAATTAAGTTTGGTCCCTCCTCAGTTCACTCCCCACACCCCTCCACTGCCACCCCGACCCCCTTTAGTGCTAGATTCACTGGCGCTGGAGTTGGGAAAAGTACCTCTTTCATTGTGGAATTTCTGACCACTAGGGGCGCTCTGTGGCCATCATCAACAACAATCAGGTTGCCCCTTCATATCAAACGGAACAAAGCTGGAAGTCTTAAAGGAATATTTCCTAGAAATAAAAACTCAGGAATTTATAAATTACCATGCACATAGAGCACATGTAAACGTTTATAAAGTATTGGCTTCTAATTATAGCTTTTTAATACATGGCCAACATTTACCATGGCTGGTAACCGTTGAAGGGTATCTGGGCTGTGGACCCTTTTCTACAATACAGACAACTGAGATGAATATTAGACCAGGTCCCCCCGCCCCCACCCCCATCCCCCCTGCCCCCCGCCGCCAACTCCTTTTTTTTACCAGAAGGCAGGTTACAGTTAGTGTTGCATCCAGATTTCACGAAAATGTCTGTTTCTCTCATCATATTCTAGACATGATTCTGGATTATGCCACCTTTGGAAATGCTGCCATGGAGAGAGAACTCTGGACTGTTGAAACTGGGTATCTGACCACTGTAGTATTCCTTAGACTTTGTGTGTCGTAAAGAAGAACCTCTAAATTCCCTGGGTCTTTCAGTTATACACTCAGACTTCTGCCATCTCTCAGTCCATACCTGAATATAGGTAACACAATAGTAACTATGAAAAAAGATGAAAAACACAATCACCAAAGCTTCCACACACAACACCCAATACTCATTCCCACATACGCCTTAAACCCGCTTTACTGAGTGAACCCAACAATTTCTTCAGTTCTTGAACCTCAGAGAAATCCACATCCCCTGCATTCAGATGGCAGGTGGGGAGGTCTCCATTTCCCCATGGTTGTGCCCTAGTCCCCCCTTTTACTGACTCATTACTAAGAGACCCGCCGGCTTCTTGGCGAAATATCCATGGACAGAAGGAGAAAAAAATATAGACCTTTTTCAGACAGTGCTGTGAGATTTGCAGTCCCATTACTTTTTCTCTCCTGGAATTAAAATAAACCAGAAAGAGAAAACCAGATAAGTGAACTAAAATGATGATGAGGTCTCTCCTGTTGGTAGACTGTCTT
The DNA here is from genome assembly GCF_964374135.1 of Grampus griseus. Taxonomy (NCBI): domain Eukaryota; kingdom Metazoa; phylum Chordata; class Mammalia; order Artiodactyla; family Delphinidae; genus Grampus; species Grampus griseus. Next base: position 25,254,845 of record NC_139015.1, on the reverse strand, counting down.
CAGGGAATAATGAAATTCACACTGGAGAATTTTATGATGCACGATTTCCATTTGGGAAAATGTTTATGCTCCTTGGAGCAACCAGTTTAGGGTTTGTTTGGAGTTTGTTTTTTCCCTTTTTTGGAGGGGGTGAAGTGTTGGTCTTACAGCAACATTATAGAATCCTGGAAAATACATAAAGTCTAAGAACCATAGCAATTAGAGATGGAGGAACCCCATTATATCATCCCTCAGGCCCAGGGGAATCAGTGGAGGATTCTTTCCTATAATAGATTTTCTTTATCTTGTTGACTTTCAACAGCTCCAGGGATGGAGTTTCCACCACTTCCTTTATTACATATTTCCCCAATCTCATAATTCTTACTGTCATAATTTTTCAGGGTGTTTAGTCCAAATGCTCCTTTTCTGAAAATGACAACTGCTCTCTTAACTTAAAGTTGTGACTACCTGTTAGAATGAACACTTCACTCTTTTGAAACTGTAACCATTTTCCTTTTTTATTCACCAGAATTCTCTGATTCTCTCTCTCTCTAGAAGCCATCGTGGCTGCAGGTGGGGCAGGGAGCACGTACAAGAAATCTTGGCGATTTGGCAAAAGGAGTTTTAGCCTGTTTGAGCTGCGATGTCTCAGAATTCCAACACCAGAGCTCCTCTGGATGTTTCAGGGCATACAGTGCCAGGCTGAGATCTCCTTTAGTGCCTACACGTGGAGTGTGCAGTTCACACTGGCATCCCTAGAACTGTGCAGTGCACAACCTCAACAAATGTACACAGTCCTATAAAAAATACCCTTCCTTCATATCCATTAATGCCCCATTAAAGTTTAGCTTGTGTATGGATGTATGTTGATGTACATCTGTGCCTTTATATGTTGGGATTATAATTACAAAATGCTCGGGTCCATTTTCCTCATGAGGGGCCTAATACAGTACAGGGCTGAGAGCTGTGAGATTATCATAAACCCCTGTGATCCGGCCTCCTTATTTAACAGATAGACAGAGCTAGAAAAGTTAGACATTATGAGTCCAGAAGTAACTGACCCAGATGACAAGATCAGAAAAGAACCTAAATATCCTCTCGCAGGCGATGACACCTACTCAGTTCTTGTTCTTTTTTTTAAATTAACTTTTATTGGAGTATAGTTGATTTACAATGTTTTGTTAGTCTCTGCTGTACAGCAAAGTGAATCAGTTAGACATATATCCACTCTTTTTTAGATTCTTTTTCCATATAGGTCATTACAGAGTATTGAGTAGAGTTCTCTGTACTATACAGTAGGTCGTTATTAGTTATCTATTTTGTATATAGTAGTGCGTGTATGTCAATCCCAATCTCCCAATTTATCCCTCCCCCGCACTCTCCCCCTTGGTAACCATGAGTTTCTTTTTTACCTCTGTGACTCTATTTCTGTTTGGTAAATAGGTTCATTTGTACCATTTTTTAGATTCCACATATAAACAATGTCATATGATATTTGTCTTTCTCTGTCTGACTTGTTCTGATCGTCCACTTCCTATGCCTTTGAGAGTGTCTTTCCCTTTCTCTGGAACTCAGTTTCTTTAAGTCTGAAACAGAGAAATTAGGCTGGTAAGAGGTGGCAAACGAGTTTCCACAGAATGACTTTTCTAGCGGTGTTTACCTTTGTTTTTAAGTCAGTAGATTTTTTAATATAACAATCTGGATTTTTAAACTCTCACAAATGCCCCCTGGTTTCCTCCTCACATGCATCCCTACTCCCCTTCCATCTTCTAGCGCCATACTCCTTCTTTCTACGCTGAAGGTACCCAACTCTGGGGTTCTAGCCTCACCAGCTCCTCCTCTTTGAGCATTTTTTTCATTATTTGCTGGTGAAAGCGTCCTGAACGACTGGCTTCATCTTAGAGACAAGAAGATCTGGCAGCCACAACTAGCCCCAATTCCCCCTGGCAACAATGAGCTGGAACCCATCGGGGCTGCTCCCTTTCAATGGGCCACGCTCTCTCCAAGCTCGACTCACTCCTCTCGTTTGGCTACCCGTTTGCTCCATGTAGGGATTTTAGTCTGTGACTCTTGGTTAAATGATTACGAGCTATGTGATTTTATACACTTTTTGGTTGCAGCATATGTGGGTGTGGCCCTGGGTGGGCATACTGTGATTCAGCCGTCTACTCGATTAGGTCAAATAGCAAGTTTCTCCCGACGTGACCAGGCTGTGCTTTTAACTGACCCAAAAGACTGGTGGTCTTGGCAGTGTGTGGAGGCCGCCTCAGTGAGGCTCTGCTGAACTTCGTGTAGAACTAGGTGTCAAATTATATGCAAATTTGTATTTTGCATGGGAGCTGAGCGCTTTGGCACTTAATTTTTTGTTTAATATAGCTAAGTATGTAGCACTGGCCAAGTTCTGCATGTTTAATCCTTTTAACCGTCCAGCATAAATCATCCTCTCAGCCCCTTAATCATTCTTGTTATTCTTCTTTGAACTTCCTCCAGTTTCCTTACATCCTTCATTGCATAAAGAAGCGTTTTTTAACAGGCCTGTTTCACTTCCAAGTATCCATTCTGTGATGGAAACAGTGGGGGTCCGGATGATCCAGTGCCCTGAGAGAGTCCAAGGGAAATTCAAAGCTTGGTCCTTGGAAAGTGACAGACATTCACAGGCACAGGGATTGAAAGGGACCAGCCCCACCTTCTCTGCCACATCTGACCCAGAAAGACGATTTTGTATCCCTTTTCTCTTCAGTAATGCAGAGGATTTATAGGATGGTCCTTGGTGACATAGTCTGTGCTCTTTTATTGGGTCTTTATTGAGCATCTACTATACGAATGAGAGAGTTGTTATGCTTCCCATATTGAGTGAAGGCAGAAAAACAGCTAGGGGAATGAAGCCACTTGTCACATCTCTTAGGATCAGAGATTTATCATCTATCAACTGTTCCCCCTTTAATCTGGTTATCATGGTGCCAGAGAATAGTGTCTCAGGGAAACTCATGGGGGGAAAAAAGACGCTAGAGGAAGTCGCAAAAAAGGTGATGGAGATACTGAACACACATCCGCTTTATCTGCTTTTTCTTATCTCTACAGGTCCTTCCCTGCCTCCAACTAGAATGCAAGCTCTAGGAATTTTGTCTTGCTCACCAGTCTACCCCCAAACCTAGAAAGGAGCGTGCCCCATAATAAGTGCTTAACAAGTGTTTGTAGAATGAATAAATAATCACCTTCAGCTATCAATTCATATTTCTGAGACAAGCTGGGACCTGGGACCTGGGACCCTTTACTGCAGTGCTTGCACCTGGGCAAACGTCACCTCCTCCTCGAGGAACAGAATACAAAGAAACTATAAGGGACTAAAAATAACCACACGCATGCGCAGTTGGGGCAAATTGTGAACAAGATCCCAAAAGACCAAAAACCCAACTGCTACTTCTAAGGAGCAGGGAGCAGAAGCAGGGAACTGCACATGCCCCCTGCACAAAGCACCATCAAGGGGTAGGCAGTCCATCTAAGCCATCTGTCGGTCCCACCCCTGGACCCACCTCTACCTTCACCCCGTTTAAGGGACCAGCTCATCTCCCCCTCAGGGAGCGGGCAAGGGCACCTGTTACTTGTTTTCGCTCCCCCCTGCTGCAGCAGGGACCCCAGTAAAGCCTTGCCTGAATTTCTTGTCTGGTCTCTTATCAATTTCTATTGATTAAAATGTCCAAGAACCCTGGTCAGTAACACTTGGATAAGGATAGTTGATACTTCTTAATTCTATGGAAAGCAGAATGCGAAACATGGCTTCCAGACAATTATGAAAGCTTCACTCACTCTCCAATACACCTTTCAAACTGGATTTTTGCCTAAAGATCCTCTTATAGAGAAATGGAGAGCCTCCACTGTTCAAGGCCATTTTGTCTGACTGATGCAGGGATCCCCGTTATTGGCCACCCTGCCAGTTGCCCTTCAGACTCTGCTTGAATACCTCTAGAAACAGAGAGCTCGCTTCTCCCAGAGCACCTTCCATGGGAAGCTCTGTTAGAATGCTCTTGCCTGAATTTGGCTAATATCTCTTTTTTTCTCTAGCCTCCACCCATGGTCTTGGTTGTCAGAAGCAAATTAATCTTTCTTTCCATTGGGCAATCCTTCAGGTATCTTGAGACACGTAACACGTCCCTCCCAAACTTTCTCTTCTCTATGTGAAATGTCCCTTCTTCCTTTCTACACTTAGAAACATACAGCAGACACTCCAGCCTGGGAGTCTGGCATGTATTCACCTTGAGGACTCACACGTGAACAGCAGGAATGGCCCAGCTGGGTGTCTGTTTATGGGAAGGACTAAAGAGCTTCATAAGGAAACCGATTAGTAACTACATAACCAAGGACAAGTCATCCTTCCAGAGCCATCAGTCAGCAGGAGGGAGGAGGAATGTTAGGGGCATAGGCTCAGTTCATTCTGTGCATCAGCTTTCTTTCCTCCAGCAACAGTAAGCAACTGGGGGAGGGGGTCCCCGAAGAAAAAGAACCAGGCGAGGCTTTCTTGACAAAAGAGAAGCCAGTTTTGGCCCAAGCCATTTTGTGATCTAAGCCTGGCCACAACGCTTGCCCTGAACGGGTCTCAGTAATTAATGATCTTAAGGGAAGTGAGGGAATGCAGAAACAAAGGAAAAGCAATCAAGAAATAATAGTTCAGCGATAAATTAGAGTCCTGGTTCCTCTCAGGGGATGTACGTAACAATCTGATACGTGTCTTTGAGTTCTGCAGGAACAGAGGCCCCCCACCCAGGTGGAGGATGGAATGATGATGTTGACATTTTCTGACCCTCCTGACCTCAGTCAGCTAGAGCCTGGACTCTGTCAACCTTTGTCTCAATCCTATCCTGAATTCTCCTCTGCTCAAGCCCCTTCATGAATATGCAGACACTGGCCAAGCCCCTTCATGAATATGCATATACCTTAGCTTAAAACCTCCCCAGTTTTGCTGTTGGGGAGATGCTGCTTTCAGAAAGATCCCCGGTGTTCTCCTGACTCGCTGCAAGTAATAAATCCTTCCTTCTCCTGTGTGTCTTTTGGCTTGATGCCCACCAGGAGGCGAACCCAGTTTTTCAGGTAACAGAATTAGTGCCAAACTTAGGGAGAGGGAATATTGGGCATCAAAGGCCCCAAATTTTTGGTCAACCTTGAAAACACGAGGTTGAAACACACAGTTTTTAAACTTGGGTGATGTTATATACCACCTAAGTGGAGAAGTGGGGGAGAATATCATATCATATTGGAGGAGAAAAGACAACATTAACTCTACAGCAATACAGGACCGAGGATGGAGAAGTGGTAGAGGAAGCAGCATCATGGTGGCAGGAGATGGTTCAGGAACAGCTAGAGTAGGAAGGGGAAATGGTGGCTGGGGGTGACAGCTGAGAGGAGAGGAGTCTGCATCTGGCACATGTGGGTAGGACTTGAGGGGCACTGGGGTTCTCGTAAATCTGCTAGGAGAGATGCTATTTTATTGCTGTTATTCCCCCAGCACCAGGAAACATGATTATAAGTCGTAATGATAACAACAGCCTCTATCTATTGAGTCTGTCTCGTGAGGCAGGCACTGCATTAACACTGGGGGAACTCATTAATCCTCACAATAATCTTGTCTGGTTGGTACAATTCTTATTCCCATTTTGTAGATGAGAAAATTAAGACAGAGAAGCTGTCTTATCCTAAAGTACACAGCTAGTCATGGCAGAGCTGTGAAACAAAGCTACTTTTACCTAACTTTTAAGCCTGACTTCTGTAATGAGATAAAATTCTGCCTTTTAGTACCATTTCCTTGAATCACAGCTCAAACTTCAATAGTAAAGTATATACATTTCAGTTAAGTATGTTTGCCTTAACCAATGCATTTTTTAAAAATTGCTGAATCTAAGTATATACAGCATATCAAGCAAAAACTTATGCAGGGAAGTGAAGTTAGTTGATTTCTGCAGGAACTGTTCTTATCAATGGAGAGTACAGGATATCCATTCCCTGTCACTGAACTAGAGGTAAATCTTCACATCGGTGTAGCCCCTTTAGCCGCAAAACTAGCAATTTTCAACGTGCTGTTTCTCTGAAGCAGCCTCCACTCATTACCAAGGCAATAAAACAAAGGAGGTAATGAACACAGTCCCACATCTCATGTGTCGGTCAGCATCTTCTACACCCCTCGATGCTCCCCTGGACAGAGAACTTCTCACTGTGTTCCAATGAAATCTAAATCTTCTCATGCATATTCTGGGGCATCCTGCTTTATAAAAACCTATCGTGGGACCATAAAATGCCTCACCTCACTGCCCTCAAGAAGTTAGCCTCAGGAATCTTTCATACCAAGATTCATATGAAATCTTTCACAGTGTAAATAAACTGTGTTGCCCTGAGCTGGACAAGTTCAGCAAATTGATATTTCTCTGGCTGGAGCACATCCGATATCCTTGTTAGGCTAAATGCATTTAGCGAAAAAAAACAATTTTTTAAATTGCAGGCTGTTCTTTGCAGTAAGCCAGGAGCAGCCTCCGTATAAAGAGCAAAGTGTTCTAGACGTGCTGATGATACCTTGTGCCCAAGAACACAGCCAATTACAACCCAGCGGTACTTTACTGCTAATGATCTTTGAAGTTAACAAGGTTTGCGAAAGCTTCTCTGCATTATTATTACTATTTATATTAATAGCATTAGTGATCTCTTTTATTCTGCTAAGATTTAGCATTACTAATTGGCATCAGTATAAATAGAGGTATTAATGCTCTCATGCAATGCAAGCAGAGCCAACTCTGGCAGCTTTGTGGGTTTAATATGGAAATGTTTGCTGTCTAATGAGGACACAAAATGTTAATCTCCAGAACAAATTGTATTTCTAGAGAAACTAATTATCATATGCAAATGTGACACACATCACTTGCAAAATTCCTGTTGCCACTGGGCCAGGCCTCTGTGACCTTTTTGAAATGCAGCACTTTGAAGCAGTGGCTAATGGTTTCATGCGCTGAGGCTGATTACTTTTATTTTCATACAGAAATCAGCTACATGGGAGAGACTCCGGATAAACCCAGCAGAGCCATGCCTTCTGTAACCATGACCGGCACTCTACTAGTAATTTCTTATCCTTTCCTTTAAGACTCAGAATTCTTCTGCAGTTTTTGCTATATCTGAAAAGCCAGATAATGTAGAACAGAATGAAGAATGTTTTAACCCCATTAATAAAAGAACTAAGATGTTCTTATAAATGCAGTCCTATTGGGTGAAAGCTATTTTGATATTATTTTCATAATTGTTTTGGGTTTTTTTTTGTTAGTTTTCTTCTTCATTGATAAGAAACGACTCTAAGTATATGACACAGATGGTTAAATCTAGCGAATATAGTGTTAACTCCTTTCCTTGGTACTTTTTCCTCTTCTCTTTCAAATAAACACGTTCTCTAGTCTGCAATCTCATAGAAGTGCAACTTGCGGGAACTTAAATGGCCACACATCACCCAGTGAGTCCAGATACTTCCTTTGCTTGCAGATGAGGAAGGTGTGGATCAGAGAGGTCAGGTGGCATGCCCAAGCTCACACAGCGAGTTGGTAGAAGATGCTAGAGGTCACGTGCTCTTTATATATGCTTAAAAATTTGAAAACTAACCACCGCTACTGTAGTGTTGTCAAGTTTAGAATCACGTGAATGCTTAACAGCCTTTATAACTTTATATAAAAGCTGCTGCTGACCGGAGAGCCTCAGCTAGCTTCTGGTCCTAGCCCAGCTAATTCTCATCCAACACTGGGGATCTAATTCAGCATCCTCCAAAGGCCTGTTGGGCTCCAAGGACAGAAAGACGAAGGAAGCCTTTAGAAGGGGGTCTCTACTGTCGTGGAACCCACAGCTGGCTGAGGGAGACCAACAGTTTCCATAAGCCGAGCTAAGTGCATTATCAAAGTATGCCTGAGGTGTGGGAGAGCACAGAAAAGAGACAAGTACCCCATGTGGAGGGGGCCGCAGGGTGGGATGGTGTACATGTTTCTATTGCCATGTAACAAATTACCTCAAATGTAGTGGTTTAAAAGCATACATTTATTATTATTATTTCCATGGGTCAGTAGTTCCTGCATGTCTTAACTGAGTCCTCAGCTCAGGGTCTCACAAGGATGCAGTCAAGGTGTTGGTCAAGCTTCCTTTCTAAAGCTCAGGGGTCTCTTCCAAGCTTGGTGGTTGGTGGCAGAATTCAGTCCCTTGCGGTTGTAGGACTGAAGTCTTTGCCTTCTTGCTGGCTGTTAGCAGGGACTGCTCTGGCCTCCTGGAGGGCCCCCCAACTCCCTGTCATGAGGGCCTCTCACAATATGGCAGCTTACTTCAGCAGGAGGATCACTCTTCAGGATGGCCCAGTCCCTTTTTCTTTCTTTTTTTTTTTTTTTTTTTTGCGGTACGCGGGCTTCTCACTTCCGCGGCCTCTCCCGTTGCGGAGCACAGGCTCCGGACGCGCAAGCGCAGCAGCCATGGCTCACGGGCCCAGCCGCTCCGCAGCATGTGGGATCTTCCCGGACCGGGGCACGAACCCGTGTCCCGTGCATTGGCAGGCGGACTCTCAACCGCTGCGCCACCAGGGAAGCCCCCCAGTCCCTTTTCAAGATCTTCTGCTGATTGTCAGGTCTATGTAAGATAATCTTCCTTTTGATTAACCTGAAATCATCTGATTTGGGATCTTAATTACATCTGCAAAATCTCTTCACCTTTGCCGTGTAGTATGACCTAATCATAGGAGAGAAATCCCACCATACTCAGAGGTCTTGCCACCCTCAAGGGAAAGGGATTATACAGCATATGTAAATCGGGGAAATCTTGGGACCCATCTTAGAATTCCACTTCCCTCAAGTGGAGAGCAGAGGGGTAGAGTTAGGTTTCAGAAGATGTGAATTAAATCGTGCAAGACAAATAGAGGTAAACATCTGGAGTGATTAATCTTATAATTTTCTTGAAACTGTTTTTCACCAGAAAGCTGTGTTCATAAAGTATAATTTTATTTATTTACATCAGATTTGGATGGAACATGAAGAAGAAAAGAGGAGTGAAAAGACAATTCACCAAGAGTAAAAAACACAAGCAAACCAAACCAAAGCTTTGTTAGAGTGAATGAATGAATGAATGAATGAATGAATGAAAAATGAAGGGACCTGGATGGGACCATAGACAAGGTTATAAGCCACCTGGACCTCTGTATGCTCATTGGAAAATATATTGATGAATTGTAATATGTGAGAGGCAAAGGAATAATATGTCTAACACATAAAAACTTCTTATAAAGTAAGAAAAGTAAAAGAAGAATCCTTGGAATGGGCTGAATATTGGACTCAGCAGTAGAGGAAAGAGCCACAAATGGTTCACAGGCATATTAAAGTGTTCAGATTCATTTGTAATTAAAGAATAATGATAATAGTTAATTAAAATATCTGAATTATATGCAGGCACTATTCTACTTCCTTTATATATATATCACTTCATATAGCATGCAACCCTAAGGGTAAATCCTATTATGGGCTCCATTTTACAGATACAGAGAGGTTAAGTTAGTTGCCAAAGGTCACACAGTAGCAAGTGGCAGAGCCCCAGTTCTACCCAGGTTGTCTGGCTGTGCTCTGACCATCATGTGTTCCTGCCTTGAAGGCACACTGACAAGTCAACAGTGGTTTGGCAGGTCATGTTAAAATAATAACCTAGTGGTGATGAGGGTTTGGGAAAATAGGCACTCTCCTATTCTACCATGAAGAATGGAAACAAACCTTTCTGTAGAGGTTTTAATAGTATGTATCTAAAATCTTTTAAAAAACGGCATAGTCTTTATTTTTTTTAATTAATTAATTTATTTTTGGCTGCGTTGGGTCTTCGTTGCTGTGCGCGGGCTTTCTCTAGTTGTAGTGAGCGGGGGCTGCTCTTTGTTGTGGTGCGCGGACTTCTCATTGTGGTGGCTTCTCTCGTTGCGGAGCACGGGCTCTAGGCGCACAGGCTTCAGTAGTTGTGGCACGCTGGCTCAGTAGTTGTGGCTCGCAGGCTGTAGAGTGCAGGCTCAGTAGTTGTGGTGCACGGGCTTAGTTGCTCCACGGCATGTGAGATCTTCCCGGACCAGGGCTCCCGGAACCCGTGACCCCTGCATTGGCAGGGGGATTCTTAACCACTGCGCCACAGGGGAAGTCCCATAAAAACCACATAGTCTTTAATGTAACATTTCTTTCCCATTCTTTTATCCCAGTGAAGACAGTATGTATGTATAAATACTTATTTAGCTTTAAGCATACCTGTCAAGTTACTCATAATAGCAAAAAAATTGAAACAGCATTAAAAAATGGAAACAACAAAGCAGAAGCCACATCAGTTATTTTGCATTCACTCGGTGAAATACTATGCAGCTATTGTGACTACATTTTATATTTTAGAATATTAACAGGAAAAACTGTACTGTATATTCAGAACCAAAAGCAGATTATATTATATCACATAATTGTTTTTTAAAAACCTGCATATATGAATACCAGAAAAAGGGGTGGCCTGGAAGTATATTCATCAAACTATTAAGTGTGATATATTCAAAAAGTGGTTGAATTACAGATGATTCCTTTTTAAAAAAAATTTACTTTTGAGTGTCGTTTTATTCAATAAGTATCATATACTAAGAAAAAGTAATGTAAATTTAATCAAACGCTCTTTAAAAGTCCTTTCATAATGCAGTCTAAGATCCACGCTCTCTAAGTTGTTCTGTATAAGGGGTCCGTCTCATGCTGTGGCGTCAGCATTGAACTGAGTCTGGTGATCTGTCCTCTGCCCTTGGCTTGGTTACAGATTAACTCCAGAAAGTTAGAACTGGAAGAGATGCTAGAAATCAAACGATCCAACACTTTTGTTTTACGGATGAGAAGGCAAAAGACCACAGGGAATAGACAACTTACCCAAGGTTGACAGCCAGTGTGGGGCAACCTAGGACTGGAAGGCAGGTCTCGGTACTCACAGATTGGTACCAGTTATCACTACACTATCTTCCTGGATTTGCATATCTTTAGTTGTGAAATCAGAGCCCTGATGCAGCGATTTCTCAGGGCAGATTGTGATGGTCACACACGCAGAGCTTGGGGTCAAATAACCCATTTCAGTGTCAGCTCTTCTGTTTCTGAGAGATCTTAAACAAGAGGATTGACTTTGAGCCTAATTTTTCTCAACTGCAAAATGGTGATTATAAAAATATCCACCTCTTAGGTTATAGTGAAGATTTTAAAATACAATAATATATTTAAAGTTTTTAGCACAATACCTGGCTCCTTGAGGTCTCAAGAAACACAGGCTCTTCTCCATCTGTTTTGTATCTTTGGGCATGGGACCCTATGCTGACTCCAGGGCTGTTCCGTCCTCTGTCAGGAGAAACACTTGAATGATGATTGGCTGCCAGGACAATGGTCCCATAGATAGTTAAAAGCCTCATCTATCTTCCCTGGTGAAGGAGGAGTTACTTTCCGTCTACTGCCTGCCCTCTGGGGAAATCACTTTTGCACCACCCCCGTAGTAGTAAGCCATCCAGATTTACAAGGAGCATAATTTACGAGCTAAGGAATGTCAGCTCCTGGTGTAAATAAGTAATGAGGTTGGGTAGTAAAACAGTCACTGAAGTTCACTACTCTGGAGAATGCTGCTGATGCTGGGGTCACTGCTTGCAGGACCTGTGCAACTGGATGGTGGATAAGGATCCCACACACTCACAGCCCTTCAGCCACTCATCACTCCCGGCTTGTGCAAAATTACAGAAGGAACTGGTGGTCAGAGCTAGAATTACAGGGGAGAAGGGAAAATGAGAAAACAAAACAGATCCAACGTGATGCTGCATCTCTGGGTAAAAGCCCCTTATCACAGCCCTAACCCTGCCCTCACCTTGCTCTGTTGTGTGGGCAAATCTTGAAACTTCTCCAAGATGCAGGGATTGGGCTAGGTGGTGGGAAAGAGATCTTCTGAGTCTGATGTCTTATGAAGATAAGATTCAGGGTCTAAGGCCCCCGTCCTAGGGCACTCAGAGAACAAGCACGCAAGTGAGAGGGCAAAACCCCAGTTTCATTGGAAATATGTGGGGCAGACTAGTAGAGAAAACCTCCTTCACACAGCTGCCCAGCCTTCGCTGGCCTGCGGTTCGAACCTGTGCTTGCATCACGGAGAAGCCGGTAGAGTTTGTCAGGCTCTCGGACTTCCTAATCCCAGTAGCAGCCTGCTCAAGGGTTTGGCTTCATTCTCCCATTGCTCCCTTTCCAATATTGAAATGCAATTAGTTTACATTTGGTTGATTATTGAGCCGCTATTTTAAAATCGTGATAAAAAAAACTCATCACATCTGGCTAAGCCAAGGTGCAAGTTTTCCCACTGTTCATTTACGCCTCTTACTGGTGCTCTGAGAAGTCAGACTCACCTCCCACCTGTAATGCAACCCCTGACATGAGAGGAAGGAAGGCATTGCGGTCCCTGAACATTTGGGACCCGTTATAACCAGATGACTTCCAGAGGATTCGCTCTATCAGAGCAGCTCTATGCATGATTCTAATGTGCCGCAAAAAATGCTGTTTTCCATGGTCGTTTCCGGGTTAGGATAAGTTGACAGTTGAACACTTTTCTTTCTTGTCTGCCAAGTGGCAGAGAGGTGAAATCATCACTAAGGCTCACTGCCTTAGGGCTCAGAAAATATCAAAATTTCACCCCCACTGAAAGGCGAGCTTTTTACAGATTCACAGGAACTTAATAACCTACTGGACTGCAGAAGGGAAAAGAAGATCAGATCTCAAATATCGTGGAGCAGAGCAAAAGGCAAAATGAGCAACTGCCTGATAAGTGCTCTTGAAAATGCTCAAATAAAAGCTAAATGGTATGAAAACAGCAGCTAAGCCCTGTATCAATTCCATGGTCCAAAATTACAAAGGTTCTGGAGAAAGAGGCTCCCACAAAAGCCATCCTATCCAGGTGAGGGGAAGCAGAGAAACAGGGTCTCCAGGCCAGCAGTAGTCATTGAAATGGTCTAATTAAAGAAAACAATTAGGAGGTTGGCTTCCGCCCTGCAAGTGATTCCCCCACTGATGAAATCCCAAGGAATGGCATGGCTCCAAAATTGCTCAAGTGACTTCTTGTTTAACTCAGCCATTGAAATCCTCATGAAGTGTTAAATTTAAATGTGTGTAAAGATTATTACCAAAAAGCGCCAACACATCAGGGGAAAAGTGTGAATATGTATACACAGAGCCACACATAGAGGTCAAGAGGGAAATAGATTCAGGGATATTTAGAGATTTAGCTTTTAGCAAAAGTCATTTTTCTCCCTCCAGTAAAGCCTGTGAGCTTTTAATAGCTACTTTCCCTGATTGCCTTCTAAAACGCTGTCTGCTGCCCAGTGGCCCGATCTGAACACACAGACTGGAGGTCTTGAAGCAGAAGGGGGTCTGAGAGGCTCCCCATATCAGAATTCTGAAAGCTTGCCCAGACTGAGTCGACCATGTTGCTCTCCTAAATTATGTAATAAGATAAAGTCTCGAGCTTTGATTTCAAGAATCATTCTTTTTCCTTTTGAATATTTTTATATTCTGAGTAGTGAGAAGTTGGAAAAATGCCCTCCTCAGAGTTCCTTATACGTTTCTGAAAATATTATGATGACCTTGCAATTAAAATATTTTAGAAATACCATGAGATTGCTTAGAGAGTGAATTACTACAATACTTTATTATCTTGAGAGCTAAGGATACTAACTTGCTCTTTATTTTCTTATTAGTATTTTGGAGGGGGGGTGGGAGGGGTAGAAACTATTGACCCTTTGACAGCTTTTTTCTTAACAGTTCTGTGGTTGAACTAGATCCCATAGTTTGGCACTGATTTTAATAGTAGAGAAACCCTGGCATACTGTTTAATACAAAAATCAACTAGTAGGCAGAGGACCTACCCAAGATCGAAGACACAGATGAGTGAACACAGGTGCCCAATACCTCTTCCCTTAGCTCCTCCCCAAGGCACACCACTTACCTGGTTATTGACCAGTTGAGAGGCCTGGATCTATGGACTTGCTGCCATTTGTACCATTTAGCCTGCCCGTCAGCTTCCAGCCACTCCCGTCAGCACGCAGGAGCGCATCCTACATCAAATAAGAGCTTTCTTGACGTGCCACTATTATATACTAACCCTGCTTTATTTTTTACCAAGACATTGGGTCTAAAGAGATCCCTATCCAGTGGGTTGGGCCACACCAACCACTGTGGTGACTTGATAATAATGGTCTTTGAAGAGTGCACTATTCTTCCTTTTGAAAAACTTGCCGATATTGATTTCCCATAACCACTTGCATCATAGAAATAGCTAACAGTTCTGAAAAGGAAGTCAGTATCCTGGTCTACATCTTAAATGCCACATTTACTGAATAGCTGGCACTTGAGTAGGTGTTGAGTTTCCTTCCAAAGTATACTGAAGACACAGACCTTACCTTGAGTAGACTTTGGAAGAGGAGAATCACCAAAACCTTAATAAGAACCCAACATTGCAAACAAATGGGCCCACTTTTATTGAGCACATAGTATGTGCCAGGCACTGAGTGAAGCACTTTACATATATTATTTCTAGTTTCCCCAGAGATTCTTCACAACACGTTATAAGGGCCACTTGATAGATGAGACAAGTTGCATTCTAAGAGATTGCGACTTCTCAAATATCACACAGAAAATATCATGGTTAGGATTAGAGCTAGGAGTATTTCATCCAAAGCTGATATATACTCCACTATACCACACTGCCTCTCCACAGAGTTCACAATTCACTTTCCTACCTGTCCTTTTGAAAAGAATCAAATAGTATAATAAAAATACGTTTAAAATCTTTATAAAAGTATTCTATGTAGTATATATATATCGAGTCATCACATTATGCACTTTGAGTATATTACAATTTTATTTACCAATTATACCTGAATAAAGCTGGAAAAGAAAGTTGAAAATAAAGCTTTAGGTGTGTCAGCCGAATCTATTATATATTCATTAACCTCCAATATCTGAGTTTCAGTTGTGGACCCTCAAGCATTGAAGACTCTGAGTTATCCCCAACTGATGGTCAGTTACGCAGTGTTAAATCTTTCCCATTTAGGGCCAAGGCTCTTTTGTCCTTCTTACTGCCAATGGGCAGGAAAGTGAGATACATCCTCCTGAAACTTTAGAGAATGCGTTGATGGAGATGTGTCCCCGGTATTCTAGATTCCTATTTTGGAACTTAGAACATGAAATAAGCTTTATTAAATTATTGAGTGGCTAGTCAAATGTAGGCTGAAAGTAAGGTGGCCAACCGTCCCGGGCTGCCAGGGACTCAGGGCTTTCCCAGGAGGCAGGACTTTCCGAGCTAAAACCAGTAAAGTCCCAGGCAAACCAGAACAAGTTGATCACTCCTGCTGAAATATGCATGACTTCATGGAATTCTGTACCTAGACGGGACCCTTTGAGTTTAGCTAGTCCAATAAACTCTGTTGTGATGAAAGTCTATACAGAGATTAACTTACAGTGCAGTTTAAACATAAACAGAATTAACAGCATCTCACCATGAAAGTACTAGACATATTTTATATTTATAAAATGCTATGCAGTTTATATACTCTTATTAAAAACTGTTCTCTATTTTTCTGAATTCCACCTGCCCTTTGGGGACTTTGGGATTAGACCACCTCTCCTGGTGGACCCCACACTTACAAGTAGTAAAATGAGTGCTAAGACAAAGTTTGGCAAAGAGAGGACCTGAATTGATCTCAGAGACTTTCCTGGCTCCCGCATAGCATGGAAATCATCTGGAAACTCCCATCTGCTCTGTGAAGGGATGTGGAAAGTAGCTGATAATACTATCTTAGGAGTGGGGCATGCATCCCTATAGTAAGGAGGAGGGTGAGATGTTATTGCTAAGGAATAGGTGTCAGATGGCAACGTTAAGCAGACCTCAAGGTTATATAACACTTCTGAGGGAAGAAATCAGGAGCGGGGCTCCAAGCAGTTGAGAGAAAACAGGCCCCCTGTTTATCAGCAGCAGACAACAGATGCCAGCAGCCTGAGATGAGATGCTTGGGCGGGCCCACCATCCTCCAGAGACTGACTATCACCTACAGAGAGAGCAAGACCCTACAGCCCCACAATAGACTAAAGATACCAGGGTCCTTCTCCATCCTCCCGAGGGCACAAGACCCCCCTTGCCCATACATCAAGACTCACCTTGGGAAGGACGAAGATGGAAGGCTCAACTCTGAAAACTTGAACATTAACCTGAAGGCAATCACTACGAACTGAAAGGAAATCGTTTATTTATTTATTTAGGCCATGCTGTGCTGGCATGCGGGACCTTAGCTCCCCAACCAGGGATCAAACCTGCACCCCCTGCAGTGGAAGCACTGAGTCTTAACCACTGGACCACCAGGGAATTCCCAGGAAATCGTTGGAAAAAGAAGACACTGAGATATTGTCCACTGACAGAGTTAAGTTCCTCAACTATCCCGTAGGAAGGGAGCTTGTAAGGAAGAAGATGTAATAATAAAGAAATAAGCAAACAGATAAAGGAATGAATGAATGAATAGAAAATTTTCTTTGATTTTTGCACATCTAAGTAGTGGTGAGAAATTTTGCCTACTTGCTACAGAGTAATTCATTAGAGGATTTGGAAATTATAGAAAAGTATAATAAAAGTTTAATAATTGTATTGTGATAAATATTTTGGATAAATATATAGCTAGATAGGGATAAATAGAATTATAATGTATATGTAATTAAGCTCTATATCCAATTCTGTATCTTGACTTTCACATATTATATTATGATCATGCAACCACGTCACATGTTCTTTAATAATTGTTAACAGTTTCATGATAGTCATCTGGAGGGACCATGATTCTTTTAGCCATTTTATTATTGCTGACCATTAGTTTATTTACCCTCACTGTTATAAACTATGCTGTAATGAACTTGATATGTAGATCTTTTCCATATATTTGACCATACGTAGCTTTAATTCTTCAAACTAAAATCATTGAATAAAAGGATATGAACTGATTTTAATCTGTTGATAGGTTTGGCCATGTATTTCCTGCAAGTCTATATCAATTTCTCTGTCAGCAGTATTGTATGAGTGCTTTTGTCAAGGCGCCATTGTTACCAATTCTAAAATCACTTGATAGGAGAAAGATAAGTATCTAATTTTTGTTTTAATTTGGATTGTTCACTGAGTATTGAGGTTGAATATTTTATTATGTTAGCAACTTGCGATATGTGAAATCTTTTTTCTACATTTTTTGAGTATTGTCTTTTTTTTTTTTTTTGCGGTACACGGGCCTCTCACTGTTGTGGCCTCTCCCGTTGCGGAGCACAGGCTCCGGACGCGCAGGCTCAGCGGCCACGGCTCACGGGCCCAGCCGCTCCGCGGCATGTGGGATCTTCCCGGACCGGGGCACGAACCCGTGTCCCCTGCATTGGCAGGTGGACTCTCAACCACTGCGCCACCAGGGAAGCCCGAGTATTGTCTTTTTTATTTGAATAACCTCATTATAAAAGTATATCAACTGTCCTACTAATTGCATATATTTTTTACATTTTCTTTCCCAGTTTTCGACATGCCCATTTTTATTTCCACATGGTCAAATCTCATCCATTGCCTTTTGCTAAGAAAAATCTTTGTTCTAAAATAACATAAATAGGGCTTCCCTGGTGGCTCAGTGGTTAAGAATCCGCCTGCCAATGCAGGGCACACAGGTTCTAGCCCTGGTCTGGGAAGATCCCACATGCCAAGGAGCAACTAAGCCTGTGTGCTACAACTACTGAGCCTCCGCTCTAGAGTCTGTGAGCCACAACTACTGAGCCTGCGAGCCATAACTACTGAAGCCTGTGCACCTAGAGCCCGTGCCTTGCAACAACAGAAGCCACCGCAATGAGAAGCTTGCTTGACGCGACTAGAGAAAGCCCGTGCACAGCAATGAAGACCCAACACAGCCAAAAATAAAAAAATTATTTTAAAAAATAAATAACATAAATAAATGTTCTTCTACATTTTCATTTTCATGTATAACTTTTCAATCTATCTAGAATATTTTTTAAGTTATTTATTTTATTTTGTTTATTTATTTTTAGCTGCGTTGGGTCTTTGTTGCTGCACGCCAGCTTTCTCTATTTGCGGCGAGAGGGGGCTGATCTTTGTTTGTTTGTTTGTTTGTTTGTTTTTGCGGTACGCGGACCTCTCACTGTTGTGGCCTCTCCCGTTGCGGAGCACAGGCTCCGGACGCGCAGGCCCAGCGGCCATGGCTCACGGGCCCAGCCGCTCCGCGGCATGTGGGATCTTCCCGGACCAGGGCACGAACCCGCATCCCCTGCATCGGCAGGCTGACTCTCAACCACTGCGCCACCAGGGAAGCCCGGGGGCTGATCTTTGATGTGGTGCGCAGGCTTCTCATTGCGGTGGCTTCTCTTGTTGCGGAGCACAGGCTCTAGGTGTGCAGGCTTCAGTAGCTGTGACACGCGGGCTCAGTAGTTGTGGCTTGTGGGCTCTAGAGCACAGGCTCAGTAGTTGTGGCACACGGGCCTAGTTGCTCCACGGCATGTGGGATCTTCCCGGACCAGGGCTCGAACCCATGTCCCCTGTGTTGGTAGGCAGATTCTTCACCACTGTGCCACCAGGGAAGCCCTAGAATCTTTTCTTTTTTAAAAAACATATTTATTTATTTATTTGGCTGCACTGGGTCTTAGTTGCAGCATGTGGGATCTGGTTCCTTAACCAGGGATTGGACCCAGGCTCACTACATTGGGAATGTGGAGTCTTAACCACTGGACCACCAGGAAAGTCAGTAGAACCTTTTCTTAACATAATGAAGTTGTAGTTTTTTCTACTTGGTTAATTAGTTGAGCTGGCAGCACTTACTTCCCTCACACCCAGTAATCTGAGATGACTTCTTTATCAGGTGATAAACCTGTGTACATAGAAATTGTTTCTATGCTCTTTTGTTCTAATCCATTGACCCATCTGATGATTTTTGTTCTAGAAGGGTATTATTTTAATTATTATAATTTTATAAAATTATAGTTTACTTAATTGTATAATTTTATAGCTTGTATTTGCTTTTCTTTTTCAAAACTTTCTTGGATATTTATGCCATTTTATTATTATATTTTTTGCCAAATTTCAGGGGAAAAAAATAAACCTCAGGATTTCCATTAAAAATTAACCTGGGAAAAAAATTTTAAGTATTTAAATTTACCAGTTAGGAACATGTTTTGCCTCTCCATTAACTCAATTCTCCTTTTATTTCCGTCAATAAAATTTTTAAGATATTTTTATTTTTGTTTGCTAGATTCCACCTACATTCTTTTTTTTTTTTTTTTGCGGTATGCCAGCCTCTCACTGTTGTGGCCTCTCCCGTTGCCGAGCACAGGCTCCGGACGCGCAGGCTCAGCGGCCGTGGCTCACGGGCCCAGCCGCTCCGCAGCATGTGGGATCTTCCCGGACCGGGGCACGAACCCGTGTCCCCTGCATCGGCAGGTGAACTCTCAACCACTGCGCCACCAGGGAAGCCCCTACATTCTTTTAAAGTTGATTCTAGTTAATATTTTTGGCAACTTTTGTAAGAATGAGAACTTAAAAATAATTATTACTGGATATATCTGTTATACAGAAAATACTTTTACAAAGTCCTTAACTTTATATGCCAGACTTTCAGAATTCTTCTTATCAGCACTAAGGGTTTTAGGCAAATTTTTGAGATTCTGCTTTGTATTTTCAAAATGTTTCTGCTATAATTACCGTTTGGTTTTCTTGTTCTATAACTGATGCAAGGTTTTTCTACCAGTTGAATTAATTACGACAAGGTTGTTGATGCTAAAATGTGTGTTAAATACTGAGATTTTAACTTCATATGACACATACATAATAAAAAAGACAACACTTTCTTATACCAACAAGTAAGCAAGCATTATTGTTTCAAGGGTAATAGTTCTATGATTATTCATTGAATTTCAAGTAGACCGTGTAAAATAATAAAACAGAAACCTCCATTAAATAGAGTTGGGAGACCAGAAGGGGGAGCTCTCACCCCCCCGTGAAGTTAGCAGAACCCAATGGGAAGAAGAAAGACTCCTCTTCTTTCCTGGCAAGAACTCAGCCAATGAAAAACCACCGATTCTCAGCTTACTAGAGCCCTCCCAACTAACTTTTTCTATGAAACTGTTCTCCTTCCCTTGCCCTGCGGGGTATTTGCACATGGTGCGCCATGATTGCAGACCCCAAATTGCATTTCTCTGCTGATCCCAAATAAACTATTTTTACTGGACTAAAATCTGGCAGTCTGTTATTTCTGGTCAGTAATTCTCACAGCAGAGCTTCTTGCAAATAAACTGGTCATGCTTCAGTATCCAAATGAAAAGATACGGAATAAATAAAAATCTAGAAAGGACCTTCACCCTCATTATAAGAGGTGTTTTAGACTGCAGTTCAGCCAACATAGTTATTCATTTAACAGATTTTTTCTTTAACCCTCTGACCTCTTTCATCCATTTCTTCCACTCCCCCCCACCCCTCTACCTCTGGCAAGGTTGCTGTTATTATTGAAATTTGTATATTATTCATATTGCCTTTCCAGAAAGCGTTATAAATTTGCATGTAAAAATTATATATGTATTTGTTGAATTTATAATAATTATTTAGACTTCATTCTTTAAGTTTTGCTTCTTTTAAACTTTTCTAGGAATTGATGGTATAGTTCAATAATAGTGCCGAAGATAATAATGTGAAATTTAGGGTAAACAATGAAATTTTTGTATATAGTTTATAATGAATTATACCAAGTATTCTCTTCCTATGGAGGTGGGAGAAGGAGAGAGTAAATGTTTGCTGAATAATAATATAATTTACCACAGTCCACCCTTTTGGTCTCAAATATTGATGGATCTTCTCTTTGCATTCAAAATAAACTCTTAGCCTTCTTGAGGAGAACACCCCAAAACACCCCAAGCCCAGGATCCTGTGCTAGCATCTACAGTAGGTCCAGATATGGTTCCTCTTGATCCAGACACCTATGAGCTAAAAAGAAAAGTTATTTATAGTCTCTTTTGACCACACACACACACACACACACCCCATATAAAGGTCAGATGAGACCAGAATGACAGCAATAAACAATCCCATTTGGCAAGGTGAAAAATGGGAGACACATAGCAGTCACTGGCCCAAAACAATTTTGAATTCCCATCGGGCAAATGTTCCTTATGAAAATGCTTCATAAGAAGCAACCCCAAATCTCAGAGGTTTACAACCAACGTATTTCTCCAAATTCTGACCTGGTTTGCAGGTCAGTTATGTCAACTTTCTCCATGCAATAAATCTGGTTCAGAACTACCCCACGTGTCTGCTTACTCAAAGTCCCAGGGTGAAAGAACAGCTACTATCTAGGGCGTATTGCTTCATCATCGTGACCAGAAGTGCAAGCAGATTTGTAGAAACGTACATACTGTTACATCTGTCCACGTTTCATTAACCAAGTCATGTGCTCAAGCCCAAAGCTATTATTATACTCCTCCCATGGTGGGAGGAGGGGGAGAGAATATTTGCTAAACAAGAATAGAATCTACCACAGAAGATGAGATATGTTTTAGAGAATATTTCCTCTTCCAAAGGAGCCCAGTGAAAGCAGTCTTTCCTAATATTGGAAGATCCCAGTGAGTAGTTAAATGTTCTTCATGTAAATTATTCTGTAAGCGCAAGAAGTAAGTTATACTTAACTATTAGAAAAACATAAAGGGAAAGTACAAAGCAGTACATAAATTTCACTTTGTATAGAAAGCTGAATAACAGACAGAGAATTGGAAATCAGTTTGAATTAGCAAGAAAAAAGGCAAAGGGACATAATGATACAGATGAATTTCACATAAATCTGGGCAAATCCAATTAGGTAATTCACAATTCTTCCTCTACCTATGCTGCGTTAATGGAAAAAATAGATAATTCCAGGAAACTGGACTAGGTTTATTTGAGAGGCCAATGTTTGGGTGTGCACAGAAGGATTTGAGCAGAAAAATTCTGCAGGAAGAATTAATGAAGTTATAAAAAGACAGATCCCATAGGTAGGGAAGTTACATGTCTGTCTCAGAAGAGTCTGTCTTTCTGGATAAAGTTGTCACAATATTTCTGAGCAACCGAGTACTGGGGTTAGCATCAGAATCTTAACTAAGTTAAAACTATACATTAATCAGGGCTTGTGACAAATCTCCAAGAGCCTTAGGACAGAGCAGAGTGTAAGGAACTAAAACAAGTTCATTTTGCCACCTCTTCAGAAGATGGAGACGCGGACAGGGCTTGCCCGAGCATGAGTGTACAGATACGAGATTCTGAGAGTCATATTCTTGGGCATTACAAATTACAGCATCATATCAGTGCACCCACAAAACACAAATGCTCAGCCCTTGTGGATATACAGATGCTACTATCATGTTACAATATCAGATTTTGTATACTTTCTGAGTTGGTCCATTCTTTATCGTTTTTTTTTTCTTTTTCTTTTTCTTTTAGTTGTAGCATGCTGGATCTTTCGTTGCAGCCTGTGGGCTTCTCTCTAGTTGTGGCGTGCGGGCTCCAGAGTGCACAGGCTCAGTAGTTGTGGCACACAAGCTTAGTTGCCCCGCGGCATGTGGGATCTTAGTTCCCTGACCAGGGATCAAACCCGCATCCCTTGCACTGGAAGGAGGATTCTTCACCGCTGGACCACCAGGTAAGGCCCTCTTTATCATTTAAGGCCAGTTTTGCTGGCTGCATTTCTGAATCCAACTCATAACCACTTTGATGGATAAAAAGACACTTTCAAATCAAAGGTGAGATCATCAGCCTAAAGAAATCACACGCCTGGCTAAATCTTTCCAGGAAATCACTGACAAATATTGAACTATATAAAAAATGTATAAAATCTAAACTGAAGTGATGGTTGGGGCTGGGGAGAGAAGTATAAATTTATTGTTTAGGAAACTAAGTGTGGTTATTTGCACATCCTTCTGTTGATTTTACAGAGTCCCAAGTTTAACTTTTAAAAACCTTAGGTTTTCATCTAGGAATACTACTGGTAAGTATTCTGGTACTGAGTGGTCAGACCTCAGAAAGAGCATGTCTTCCACAAAGGTGCCTGAAGTAGGGAGGTTATAATGCAGGCAAGTTAAGGAAAGCAAAAATGAGAGTGGGGAAGTTGCTTGCAAAAGATAAGGCACCATTTGTTTTCTTGTTTAACATGTTTATTTAGCAGCTAATATGTGCAAAGTACTTTATTACATGTGTACATACATACGTATTATATATGCCAAGGAGAATACCACAATAAGGCAAACTTGGAAGCTCACACTTTAGCAGTGGAGGTAGAACACACACACACACACACACACACACACACACACACACGATTGTAATACATTGTAGAGAATATGAGCCTTTGGGAAAAATTAATCAGTCATTTAAAGTACAAGACACAAAACCAGGAAAATGGTGTTCCCACAGCTAAGATGAAACTCAGATGCTGAAAGAAAGGTATTAATGTAATATCCTGAAAAATGCAGAAAAAAAATTAACTTTTAATAGAAGGTCATCACAGATGAGCAAAGGAGAAGAGTATTGCTAGCAATGATGAAATAGGAAAAAATTGGAGTGGGAGGAAAAACATTGCAAAGTATAGAAAAAGAGGTTATTTCAATTATTTAAATACCTGAATGTTAAATTAATGACTTTGGCACGTTGACTGAAATCATCAGTGCCTGACACTCTCCATTAGGGTCTTTAAGATAATTGCAAATGTGATTAGAAATCCTATAAGTTAATAGAATTTCATGGAAGAGAAAAGAAAATCAGTCCAAGAATGGATGATGTAGCATCTTTTCTGTATATATATTCAAATAAATACACACAAATTAATATAAATGCATAAGAATACCCACTTAGAACGGTTTTAGAAATGAAACTGCTGGGAGACCTTAACAATTACAGATTAGTTGTTTTATCTTTGAAGCCTGGCATTTGTCAGCACTATTTATTCACCAATCTGTAATCTCTCCAAAGAACACAGCATGCAGCATGGCAGATCAGCCTGGTTTTCTAAGTGGCAGGCCCATTTAGGTGACTTCTATAAGGAAATAACCAGTCACGTAAATAAGGGAGAAGCAAAAAAGGTAACCTTACAGTACCTTAATTAGTTCATAGCTATTGTCCCAGAAGAGATTTCCTTTCTATCCTATTCCATTAGAAAGATATGGATGAAGGTCACACACTGACCAGTCTAATGTATCCAAAGGTAACATAACATTTTTTTTTTACCAGTTCAGAAGAAATAGTTCAGTATTGATTATTTACTTTCATTCTTTCTTGCTGAAAAAGAAAACTCTTAAGATAGGTTTTACTGTCTTAAGATATGAAGTACTTATCTGGCTGCGTATCAAAGTACTGTTTTCATTGTATCGCTTCCATTGCTCTTGTATTACAGGCAATCATAATTCTACTTATAATTCCCTCTCTTACTTAGGATTTGCTTGGGACTGTGGTTTTTTTAAATAAGAGATTGGGTTTGGGATGAAAGACTGACTTTATTATATTATTAAAATCTGTTAATTTTAAAATTTATTTTCATCCATGAAAATAGCTTGCATAATTTCTGGTTTTCAACATTTTATTTTTGGCCCAGAATTGAACCTATTCCGTAAATGTTTCACGGATACTTAGAAAAGGAAGATGAGTTTTTCCTTTGTGTATAAATATAAAAACAAAGTTTATTAATTAAATTATACCAATCCTCTGCTTGTTTCTTATTTGTATTTAAACATTAAAGATTTAGGGTTAGGCTGTTTCTTCCCATAAATATCCCCTGCCCTGTATTCTGTCATGGTTAATTTTGCGGATTGGAAGTCAGGCTGCCTGTTTTAAATCCTGGTTCCAAATTCACTAGCTGTGTCATCTTGGTCAACTAAGTTAATGTCTCTAAATCATAGACTCACTTATAAACTGAAAATAATAATCCCCTATTTCATAAGACCAGCTTTAGATTAAAAGTTGTAATGGAGATATAGTGTCTGGCATATAATACGGTCAATAAACATTAGTTTTATTATTATTGGTATTATTATCCTCATGCTCAGTTCATTTTTAACACTTTTTTGATTTGTTAATTTTCTTTTCCCTTTAACTGATATGTACTTGCAGAGAGATGGAATGATTGACCTTTGATCAAACTGATCCGAATGCTTTCTCTATAAAACACAGTAGAATGCTGGCCAGTGATTCCAAAGCATCCGTTATTCAGACTAAGCTACCAAACCCAAAGAGCCAAAGAGGGAGCCTCTCTCCTGTTGCCTTAAAGTCACCTGGAGAACTTTAAAAAAGTAATTCTTGCCCCAGTATTTTTGATTTGTTGGATGAACTGTTGGAGGCAAGCATTGTAAGTAGCAGAAACAGTGATGGCAGTGGTCCACGGAGGCAAGGCAGGCCTGGTGAGACTTAGGAGTGGCCTAAACCTACCCACAGCCAGTGATGAACATTCCTGTGCTGGTGCACATCCATCCAGGTAATCCAGGTAGAAACCAGCCTTTCCGGTAGACTCCAGCCTAGCAGGAAACAGAGGGAAGGGCCAGTAGAGAAAAAGAGGCAAAAATCATCACAGGCTTAAGTCAGACAATGGATGGCACATTTTCTCTGTTCCAGCTGAGCCCACAGTTTAGTGGGAAAGATACACACAGCGCCAAGTCATTGTGTTACCTGTAGGACAGGACTCTAGAACCTCCAAGAAGAGGGAATCACTTAAGGAAGAGGATGACTCAGGGAAAGCCTTACAGAGAAATGATGTTTCAACTCTAAAGGATGAGTAGAAGTCCCCCCTGCCCCCAGCCCCGGCCTCATCCCTAGCAGAAAAAAGAGGAAAGGGCAGATACAGAGAAAACAGACACAATCTGGAATGGGCTGAAGTCAGCAAAGATGGTAAAAATATCTTAATTTTAAATAAGATGAATGAAGATTTATAGGTTAGTAAACAGGTTAGAAATATGCATTCCAGCCATTCAAACCTGAGCCAGTTACTTAACTTACACGCCTCTATTTACTCATTTGTTAACCAGGCATAACCTGACGCCTATCTGACCTAGGTGAGAGGATTAAAGGGTTAACGTACGTCAAGCATTTAGTCCATAGTAAGCGCTCAAGGAAGGTTAGGTTTTACTATTTTATTATTTTTGTCGTGTTTTCCGTTTATTGTTGTCTTATCGTTAATGTCTTTAAATTAGATTAGAGAATATGAAATTAGCAAACAGCTTCTTATATGAAAATATACAGTGTCATTGAGGATAGGGTGGAGAGGACACTAGCGCTGCTGGTGGGCATGCAACTATTTCTGGGAAAAAAAATACAAATCAAGAGCCTTAAAAATTAATGTTTTTCCACTTTAACCCACTCATTCTATTTCTGGGCATCTATCCTAAGCAAATACTCTGAAAATATGTAGAAAAAGCCATTTATGCACAAAAATGTACATTATGAGATCACTTATAATAGCAAGAAAATTGGGAACAAAAAGATTTTAATCAGGCAACTATGAAAAATGATGTTTACCAAACATTTGCAACATCACAGAAAATGCCTATTCAGAAACGAAGAAAGGAGGACAAAAAAAACTGTACATTGTAATCACAACTCCACCACTTGGAGGATCTGCAGAAACAAAAATATAAGAATCTGCATTAAAATGTTAATGACTACTTTGGGTGGTAGGATTATGTGTAACTTTTCCTGTCTGTGTTGCTTTTTCAAATTTTCCAAAATGAACTTTTATTACCTCCATGCTAAAAATACGTTTTATGCAAGAAGAAATTGGGTAATATTAAGCCTTAGGTAGTTCTGGGAATATCTCTGCAGAGATGCGTGCTGGAAATGATTTGGAAGGCCTCCCATCTCTAGGCCTTTCGGATGGATTTCCTTATGAACGCTCCAGGAACAGCCACGCGTAAGCGCTCATGACCCTAGGCTGCTTCCGTGGCAGGTGACAATAACAGTTTTGATCTGGAATGGCTCCCAAGCAGTCATTCAAGCCAGCAGTGGTATTTCACCAGGTAGAGCAGTCTTGTGGAAGGAAGACACTCCCTTGCTTCTTTGAAACTTCCCAAATGTGATGACGCGTGCCACCTGCCAGCCCTCTCGTTTCCCCCTCCACTATCTCCTTTCCCGTCACCTCTCATCTCTTTGCTTTCAGCTCCCTTGCACGCTCTGTGTGCTGCCTTCCTGCCCTTAGCCTCACCCCGCACTCCTGATGGAGACCCTGCACTGCTTTCATGCTTGTCAGTACCTCACCCTCCTCCGGAAACCAGATGTCAAAAAATCAAAGTTCACGCGGTCCTCTTTCATGGGCAAGTGAGGTTTTCTTACCTTTATTGGCACAAAAGTCACTTGGTTGTCTTTTAAAAAAATGTTTTTTATACTAGCAGTGGCATTCTTTAATCTACTCTAAACAAATTTCCATAGGAAAGTAACTCCTACTATGGATGTCTTAACACACGTGCTATTTGATTACTGATACTGAATACAAGGAATATTTTTTCCAATAAAAAATAACATTTAAGCAGGGAAGTGGGGAAGTAGT
Source organism: Grampus griseus (assembly GCF_964374135.1). Lineage (NCBI taxonomy): Eukaryota > Metazoa > Chordata > Mammalia > Artiodactyla > Delphinidae > Grampus > Grampus griseus. Next base: position 25,227,247 of record NC_139015.1, on the reverse strand, counting down.
TTTTTTTTTCCTCTCCAAGACAATTCCTGACCTGTAGCCAGTTGTTATATTAATATTAGCAAGGCTAATTTCTGAATGTATGCAATTTGGAAAATAAAGTTAGAAAAATTTCAGGGTTAATGTTCTAAATCTTCTTCAGGAAATCCATAATTGTCAAACTTCGGAAAGCAAAAATCTAAATTGTAAGCTTCAGTATTTCCAGTTGGTTATTTCCCAAGGCCTGGAGGATTTGAGAACCCAGCACTATATTATGGTTGAAACCCATGGCAATCCTATGTGCATATCTTTAAGACGCATGTTCTAGAAAAAGCCATTGGATATCATGATATTCTGTTGAAAAATTCTGTTGTTTTTCCTATGATATTACTGATTTCAGTTGTTTCTTTTCTCATTTTAAACTATTTAAAAATTTTGCTTTTTTTCTTTTACAAATTTTTAATTCTCTTCTGGGTGATATATATAGTAACACGAGAAGCAATCCTCCAGTCTTTCTCAGTTGCTGTAGTTGTCCAATATTACGGAAATGTTCTGAAACAAATATCCTGTTACTCCACCATTAAAATCTGAGTATAACTGAGTATATTTCTACTGTTGGCCCCAGGTAGAGACAAAAAGTAAATTCCTCCATGGACCTTTTTGCATTATCAGTTTCATGTTGTGTGTCTAGAAGAAAAGCCGCATCCAGTTTGACACTGGCTTCAAGTCTAGACTCTGGAAGAGACTCCACAATGCTGAGTTAAAAGCCCAGAAGTAAATAAAAACCACGACCATTATAGCACCTTCAAACACTAAAACAACAGATTCTGGCCTTCCCTGGTGGCGCGGTGGTTGAGAGTCCGCCTGCCGATGCAGGGGACGCGGGTTCGTGCCCCGGTCCGGGAAGATCCCACATGCCGCGGAGCGGCTGGGCCCGTGAGCCATGGCCGCTGAGCCTGCGCGTCCGGAGCCTGTGCTCCGCAACGGGAGAGGCCACAACAGTGAGAGGCCCGAGTACCGCAAAATAAATAAATAAGTAAGTAAGTAAATAAATAAATAAACAGATTCTTCAGGGTAGAGTAATCTCCTTGGGCTAGTCCAAGTTCACCAGGCTGCAAACTTCTCATCCCAAGTGGTATAATTAATCAACTTTTCCCATCCAGTATTTCTGGATTCTGATTTTCTTCCCCAAGGTTTGTTGTTGTTTCATTAATTTGTTTAATACCCAGCAGATCAAACCTGTTAAGTATTTCTCCCCCACAATATGTGGCTCTTGGTATCTCCGCTCAGTGTATCTATTTTTATTTCTAAGCCCGGCTGCCAGCTTGCTGGTCCTCATAGCTTGGTGCTCAGCCAAAGGTTGATCGGAGGTTGGCCAACCCTGTGCCAGCAAGGCTTTTACTTTCTGCAGATGGATCTGTTTGGAATGGAAAGTGCACTCAAACGTCAGGCCATTTTCAGGTCCACTGAGCCCTTTCAGGTCTTCTTGCATCTCTTCCACACGTGTGCACAGGCTTCATCTTCCAGGGATGCGTGGGAGGCTTGGGCCACTCGGATCTCTGCTGCGCATGTGCGTAGTCTCTGGTCAGTTTGGGGTAGGCTGATAAGAGACCTTACCGACCATCTGTGGCTTTCTCACCTTCAGGAATTCCCTGCCAAGTCACTAGTGTGGGTACCATTCTGTTGCTCACTCCAAAGAGACTTCAGACCTCCAGCTGGTGGGACCACTTGCTTTCCTTGTTCACTTGCACCAAGAGCACTGCTTTAACAACACTTGAACAAAGAGAACCTCCCCTGGCACTGGAAGTAACGCCACTGGTTTTCATGGCCTGCCCTGCCCTGGATCAGCTGCCACACCCACAGAGCTGGGGTGGGTGGAGGAAGGATGGAAACTGCCTTGATAAGAACACCACTGACAGTGCTGTGTTTACCTGAAGCTCCGTAGCTTTCGTGGATCAGCGTTCCTCAGTTCTGTGTGAGGCTTTGGGCAATTTCTGGAGCACTCAAGTGGCCGTCTTTGACAGTTTTATCCAGACTTTGTACTGCTTTTTGGGGAAAGGATTTATCGACCTCTTTAATACATCGTGCTGGAAACGACTCTCCCTCCTGTTTGTAGTTTTAAAAAGTGAAACTCAGGTTGGTATAAGGAGAGGCTAAAATTGGAAGGAAGAAATAAGAAAAACAAAAGGAATCTTATTGCTTGTTAGAGTATGACTGATTTCCCAAGATTTGACAAGCTTTCAAACAAGATGTCTTCTACTACTCTCAAATTTTGGACCAACCCAGGTTATATGAATCAGAAAGGGTAAATTTATCTTTAAATTAGAAAAAAAAAACCTTGTGCAACAATTCTTAGGGATGCAACAAGGTATAGTAAAAACAGTATAATATAAGACATCTAGTAGTAGATCAAGATTCAAAATAAATCTTGACTATATCAGTATCACTTTGGGCAATTAAATTTACTTCTCTATCTCAGTTTACCAATTAAGAAAAGGATAACGATATCTAGTTCACAAGGATGTTAAGGGCATTAAATATGATAACAATTATGAAAAGAATTTGCTCATATCAGCAAGTAGTAATTGCTTAATTGATATTTGTGTCTTATTACACATTTTTTTCAGCCTTTCAGGAACTCAGTTCTCTTCTGGTTAACTGGACATCTAGGAATGGGTCTACTTTAATTGATCTAGAAAGTCTAAATCAATGTTTCACTTTTATTTGGGACATTCTCTCTTTTTTTTTTTTTTTTTCTGCGGTATGCGGGCCTCTCACTGTTGTGGCCTCTCCTGTTGTGGAGCACAGGCTGCGGACGCGCAGGCTCAGCAGCCATGGCTCACGGGCCCAGCCACTCCGCAGCATGTGGGATCTTCCCGGACCGGGGCACGAACCCGTGTCCCCTGCATCAGCAGGCGGACTCTCAACCACTGCGCCACCAGGGAAGCCCTGGGACATTCTCTTTTTAAATCACAGGTCTGAGTTTTGAATCAGAGCTCTGGTGATGCAGAGAAGTTTTTCTCTCTTTTTTTTAATGGTTGGCAGAGTCTTTTCTTTTAATTAATTAATTAATTTTCGGCTGTGTTGGGTCTTTGTTGCTGTGCATGGGCTTTCTCTAGTTGCGGCGAGCAGAGGCTACGCTTCATTGTGGTGCACGGGCTTCTCATTGCGGTGTCTTCTCTTGTTGCGGAGCACAGGCTCTAGGCGCGTGGGCTTCAGTAGTTGTGGCTCGTGGGCTCTAGAGCACAGGCTCAGTAGTTGTGGCGCACGGGCTTAGTTGCTCCGCGGCATGTGGGATCTTCCCGGACCAGGGCTCGAACCCATGTCCCCTGCATTGGGAGGCGGATTCTTAACCACTGCACCACCAGGGAAGTTCCGAGAAGTTTTTCTCTTAAGGGAATTTAGTGCTCAGAAAGAATATAGATTTGTTTGCTTTGTTTTATCTTCATGTTTTGCTTTCTTTTCCATGTGCCCTTAAAATTGCATCAAGGTAGGCAAGATTATTAGGTTACATAAAATGAAGCTAATGATACTGCATCATTTTTGAACTACAAAAATGGCAAATTCACATGGTACAACATAATGTGTTGCAGAGAGAACTGAACAAGGAGTCGGGAAAGGGGGTCTTATTCTACCACTAATAATCAGCTGTCTGAGAAGAGCAGATCATATGCTCTGTGATCCTGAAACCCTCTCTGGGGAAGTAGGGTACTTCTGATCGGATCTCTACATAAGCATTTCTCCTTCCTACTGAATCTAATTTCATTTCTAACAGCATTTGAAATGGCAGCAAAGACCAACAGTCAGCCGGTCAGGGTGGTGTAGGGAATTTGTAATGTCCCATAGAATGACAAAATTCTCTCCTTGACGAAACTCGAACCAGGCTCCTATGAGCTCTCTGCTCAAGTAGGCGTTAACCTTGACCCCTAAAGTCTTGAACAAATGCTGACATAATTTCTAACAGCTCAGAACTACATCCCTGGGATGACCCTAGCCTGCTGTTAAAGTGCCTGCCTAAGAAAACTCAAGTCTCTCCCAAAATCTATGGTTTGTTTTGGCCAATACTTGAAGATAGGACCTCTGTCTCCCAGTACCTGTGGGAGGCTAGAAGCCTAACTTTGAGAAGTACCAGTTAATAAACCCAGATGTGTTTCACATGGACCAACACTCCCCTTTCTGGTTTTTATAATTTTTTACTTTCTTGACTCCACAGAGCCTGTGCTCACCTCCCTCTCCATTCCTTCATCCTCCCTTTGAAACATCCAGTCACCTCTGTACCAATCGAAATTGAGTTCAACGCATGCTAGACTTGCCTCTGTGGCAATAACATATTCCTGATGAAAATCTGACCTTACTACTTCAACTAGTGTCTGGCTTTGTTTATCTTTGATGCAAATAACCTCCATGTTTTGGAGATTTTCTAGGTAGGGAGGAGAATTAGCAGTCAAGGTCATCCCCCATGAATTCTACCAGATGGTTGGGCTTCGTAGAAACAACAGATGTTCAGAGCAGTTTGCACCATTCTTCTTCAGAAAAGCGTATGATTGTTTATTAGATAAATCAAGAAAATGTCTTTTCCAAAAATAATTTTCTCAACTTAAAAACAACTTACTTCCAGTAAAGAAAGAAACAAATAGCACTAATAGTATCATTATCCAAAGAAAACCACTGTTTTCATTTTAGAGTATTTCTTATGGACTTTTTCCTATATACGTTCTACATAATTATAATAATGATGTTTATACAGTTTGCCTACAGTTTTTCACATAATACCTTGGCATCAGCATTTTTCTGTGTTACTGCAAAAAATCACATAGCTGTATAGTATTTCATCATCTGAAAGGACCTGTACTTATTTTTTAAATTTATTTATTTTATTTATTTATTTTTGGCTGCATTGAGTCTTCATTGCTGCTTATGGGCTTTCTCTAGTTGCGGTGAGCGGGGACAGCGGCCTTCTTATTGCAGTGGCTTCTCTTGTTGTGGAGCATGGGCTCTAGGTGCGTGGGCTTCAGGAGTTGTGGCACTCAGGCTCAGTAGTTGTGGCATGCGGGCTCTAGAGCGCAGGCTCAGTAGTTGTGGCGCACGGGCTTTGTTGTTCTGCGACATGTGGGATCTTCCTGGACCAAGGCTCAAACCCGTGTCCCCTGCATTGGCAGGCGGATTCTTAACCACTGCACCACCAGGGAAGCCCAGGACCTGTACTTACTTTAATAATTTTCTGTACTAGTATATTTAGATTAGTTTATTTTTTTTAACCAAATATAATAGAACATCCTTTGGCATGATTTTGTTCTTTGTCATAGATGGAGTTATTTTGTTGGAATAGAGTTCTAAATATGGGTCAAAGCATGTGAACAATTGCTTATGTTGAACGGAAAATTTATTGAGTCTAACGTGCACAGTGCAGGGTGTTACGAGCAGAGATAAATGGCATTGCATCTAGAGTAAACTATTCATAATAGTAGAGACATCATCCACTAGGAAAGATGAGGGTAGTTTTGGGGCCAGGTTTGTGTAAAACAGACCAATGACCATGGTTTAGTCTTCATTTGCTAGCACCAGAGATAGCTACCTTAACTTGGTATCAGAAAAAGGAGTCAGACCTTTCAATCCTAAAACTTAGGAAGTAACACAGATTTATTAGTTAATTCATAATCTACACAAATGGTGCATGGCATAAAACAGTCAAACCCAGAAATATCTCCAAAGTTTATGATCATTTTTATATCATCCAATCCACACCATGGGGGTGCATTCATGTAAAAAGCCCAGGATCGGGAAATGGTATCATTAGTATGTAGCAGCAGGTGCCTTGTTAATGATTAAAAGCTCGTTTTTTTAGGCAAGCAAGATTTACGCTGAAGTTTTACTGTGTTCATTCTTCTCCCTGACTGCAGGTATCTAGAAAGGAAACGATGTTGTCAGGCTGCTGTAGGGATGGGAGGCCATCTCATTAGGAAAACTGGTACCTTCAGGATCCCCAGCCGTGGTCCTCCCTCACTCTCACGCCATCCCATGACACCTCCTAAATGTCTTGGTTCTCATTCCGCCTTTTCTTCGCCCTGTGGACTCTGCTTCATGACTTTCCCTTTTCAGCCTTTGGCTCTACCTTCTTCCACCTACAATGAAAATGATCACATCTGCTTCCTAAGCTAGAATTCTAAGAAGGCAGAGATACTATCTGTCTTGTTCGTGATGCTTATCAGGTACCTAGACAATGACTGGATAGTTAGTCTCCAGTAAAGATTATTGAGTGAAACAAAAGAGAGATGTCTGATTTCTTTCAGGAGTTTACCCTCTGATAATTCATGCCAAAATATTACTCATGCCTTGTTTACTCCTTCCAAGTGACGATGGCATTTTACCAAAGCTGTTCTGTACATTAACCTAAAGATATAAGAAATGTGGAAATTTCAAGTATAAAAGTATTGATAACACAGAGAGAGATGAAAGGGAGAAATGAGAAGAGTGATTTGTTGCTTTGCACATTTATTGTAAATAATTCGAAAAATATATAAAAGAATAAAGAAGAAAATAAATCTTACCTCTAGCTCTGCCATCTAGGAATACGCATTACGCTTTGCTCCAGCTTCTTGCCCTAAAGGTCACATCAATCCTCTTCTCAAACTCAATGGCATTCTCTTGCCTGAAAGAGTCTGTCCATCTGCTTAAACAAGCCTTCGAGGCCACGGCCTCTGTAGCACAGGGCTCAGGAAGGTTCCTTGGGAGCAGGATAGCACTGGCTATCTTACAGTATTGCAACTTTGGGCAACTAACTTAAGCTTAGGGAGGTTCAGAGTCTCATCTATATGTGGGAAAAAAATAAGCCTCTCATAGAAGTTCAAGGATAATGAGATGCTGCACATACAGACGCTCGGGCTGTGGCTCCCAGGGGAGGTTCTGCCCCTGCTGGGGCTCCTTCTGGTTCCCACCGTGCTCTTCAACACCCTGTAGCGCAGCCACATGAATTACCGTTGTCCGGAGGTTCCATGCTGACCCTCGCGAATCTCATTTATCTGTTCATGTTGTTTCTTTTCTTTTTTTCTTTTTTTTTTTTTTTGCGGTACGCGGGCCTCTCACTGTTGTGGCCTCTCCCGTTGCGGAGCACAGGCTCCAGACGCACAGGCTCAGCGGCCATGGCTCAGGGGCCCAGCCGCTCCGCGGCATGTGGGATCCACCCTGACCGGGGCACAAACCCGTGTCCCCTGCATCGGCAGGCGGACCCTCAACCACTGAGCAAAAAAAAAAAAAAAAAAGAACTCTAGTATGAATGCAGACTTGGAGATTGTTGCTCTACCTTGAGGTTTAAGAAGCTGGGATCCTGTACTGCCGTTCAGTCATTGGCTGTGGATCAAAGGCAGGAGTGGAGGGGGCTGGATGTAGACGCCCAGGCACAGAACAGTCCTCAGAAGGTTTTGAGTAGAGGCCATTAACCATTACTGGCAGAGACTGGGACGTGAGCATGCCAAGCTGGACAAAGACATGGGAGGGGATCTGGGCAAAAACCAAGACTGTGTGATACACTTTCTAAACCAGAGAGTGCTACTCTCTGCTGTCCTGTTCTCTGCCGGCCGAGGACGTTCATTTGTAATCGGTCTGCCCCCTCCCCAGGGGTCAGCTCCTTCTACAGGACCGGATACCTACCTAATTGATGGGAACCCTAATTCCCTCCAAGTCCTTGGGAGAGTTTCCCTGTTCTCTGTTTACTCGGAGTTGATATGTATCTTATGAATGTGCTGGATTGCAGGACACCTTTTCAAAAAGTGTCCCATAATAACCTTTAAATACCTCTGCAGAAGGCTGCTCCAACCTCGGGGACATTAAGCAGGTCCCGAGAAGAGAGCCCGAGGTTTCATTAACGAGAGACAGAACCCTCTCCTAAGGTTTCATTTGGGCCTGACAAGCTGGGGTCAAGGAGTCACTACCGTGGACTCCCACGTGGGGGCGATCTTTCCCTTAACGCAGCATTGGTGTCCTTTCAACATTGCTTAGACGAAGGTGGGATGTCCTTTACCGAAGAGTCACACACTGTTATGGTTTCCAAGTACAGTAATATACTCTATAAACCTAAGCGACCACTCGGTATCATCACAGTTGCATTCAAAGGCACACCACTCTGGGACTAAAATGTAACAGAAAAGCAAATTAAACCTTTAATTTCGTGAAACCAAAAGGAATTATAGTTAATAAGGCATGCACGCAGAAATCTTATATTTCTCTTTTTTCCATTTGTTCTCTTTTCTCCTCTCATACCTGTGGCTGGGAACCCAAATTCTGTCTCCTTCTTCATCCCAAACTCCAAAAAATCCTTGTCTTACAAACTCATGCCTGCAAGGGGCTCTTTTGTCTCTCACCCTTCTCTTTCCACACCTGTTCTCTTTCTGTGCCTTCAGGGAGTGTCTGTAGCTACCCAAGCTCTCTCCTCACCTGTCATCCTAATGTGTATTATGAAGGTTCAGGAGCTTATGAGACAAAAATAGATGTATGTTCCAGGAGGGAAGGAAGGCCCATGAGAGCGTTCTCCTAAGTGTGGGACAAGGGGGTTCATCTTGTCTCGCAAGCCACCCAACCCCCGATAGTTTTGCATTAGCCACCGGGGCACTGAGTGGTAGACACGTTCGAAGACCCTGGAGTCCCTGTGGGTTGCACAGTCATTCACGGTTAAATGAGCCCTGAGAAAGCCGCCTCTGAAGCATGCTTGCGACAGTGCCCTTGGGTCCCTCTGCTAACATTAAGTCACCTGGGTCAGATCTGTTTTTCTCAGGACTTTCTTTAAAGGTAACTAACGTGGACAGCTACAACATAGCGTGACCTCAGGGGTCCTTTGTAGGGCTGCCCGGGCCCACAAACACCCCCTTCATGTGGCCTTGCTAAAAATCTTTTGATAGAATCAAAAAGCAAAAAACCAAACAATCCTGGAAGGAAGGCTGCTCAAACCAGAGCAGAGCCTTAAGAGCTGTAGAGGACAGGACTTCACAGGGGGGAAGGGCTCGTGATGTGGGGAAAAGGAAGAAAAGAAATGTTGAGGTGCTGAAATTAAATTTTGTGTATGTCCAAGCTTTCCCTAGGACTTGCTTATTCTCTCCTTTTCTCTACCTCTGTTTCTGGATTGAAATCACAGGGAAAATTCTAGACAAGTCACATATGTATTGTGAGCATATTCTTTAAGCAAAAGTTGGAAGCTACGGTCTAATGGTCAGTTTTTCTTTCTTTATTTCCAGCTTCATTGAGACAATTGACATATAACATTGTATAAGTTTAGTGTGTACAATGTGACTTGCTTTACATATATATTTTGAAATGATTACCATAATATGCTTAGTTAACACCTCCATCACCTCACAGAGTTACTATTTGTGTGTGTGTGGTGAGAACATTTCAGATCTACTCTCTTAGCAATTTTCAAATATACAATATAGTATTGTTAACTGTAATCACCATGCTGTATGTTACATCCCCAGAACTCATTCGTCTTGTAACTAGAACAGTTTTTCTTTAAAAAAAAAAAAAAAAAAGTAATAAAATCTTCCATCATATAAATTTTGAAAGATATTTTAAAAAATATATGTAAATTATAGGCTTCCCTGGTGGCGCAGTGGTTGGGAGTCCGCCTGCCGATGCAGGGGACACGGGTTCGTGCCCCGGTCTGGGAGGATCCCACATGCTGCAGAGCAGCTGCGCCTGGGCCTGTGCGTCTGGAGCCTGTGCTCCGCGGCCGGAGGGGCCACGGCGGTGAGAGGCCTGCGTACTGCAAAATAAATAAATAAAAGATATATGTAAATTAATTGTAAATAATATTTTTGCTATTAGCCTTAGGTAAAGGGATTGTCGTTAATTTTTACATAACATACGCATTTGCCTTTGGGACACTGGTGCCATCCAGTTGCATCCTGTAATTTGTATAGGGGACTGTAGGTTCCCCTGGAACATGGAATGGAATGGTTATCCCAATAGTCTTCAAAAATTAAAAGGTCCATTGGGTGCAACAGTTTCCCATCAGCCCTCTGCTGGGTACCACTTTGTCACTCTGTTGCAACATACCAGGGGCAGACATATCCCAGTGAGTGTCACCTGGATACCACCACATCCTATAGCTATTGATCCTTAATGCTTTACTGGACATTGGAACCTTTTCCCCGGTACTGTTGCTGCTCAGCCATGCCCTGTACTGAATGCTTTGACGACATCACCACACTTTAGTAAGTGATTTAGTAAAATCACTTACTAAAAAAACTGATTTTTAGTAAGAAGGGGGAAAACACCTCCCTTCCATTTAAGGTTTTAGTCTGTCAGATGGCCTCTGAAGCACTACACTGTCGTCCAGTGTTTTAAAAGAATATTAGTAAAGCAGATTTATTTTTCTCCACTTGGTTCATTTACACTCTCTGTGGCACTTAGGCGTATATTCATGTCATCCAGCTGGGAGACAGATCTAGAAGACAGACCACACTGTACACAGGCTTCCTTGCTCCTCTGTTGGGGAAGGCTGTCTCCCTGGGTCAGATTCTTGTTGCCAGGCAACTTCTTCCTTCAGAATGAGAACCGTCCCAAGAGGACCCTCAATCCATATGCAAACAGGCTCCAGGCAGCTGCTCTCACCAATTCAATAGACAAGCCCAGGCATGACTGACTCTCTCTTTGAGCTAAATTGAGATCCCCATTACATTAATTGAAGAGACCACAGATTCTTCTTTCTACTCTTGCTTTAGTGAGATTGTTTTTTCTTTTAGGATATATTAGATCCATAATAAAAGAACCACATTACAATATTATAATCCCTCTTCATTTATAAAACCATCCACCTTCCCTCTCCCGCACCGACCCACACATTCTTTTGCCATTCATCTTGAGTAAGAGGAGTGCACAGAAGACTCTTGAGTGAATTAAATTACTTTCTTTTGTAGGGCTTTATGATTGTCCCTGTCGACAGTTATGCCTAAAGCAGTGGCTCTGAACAATATTTATTAAAGACTTTCGAAGTTCCAGGTGCTGTGCTAAGCATTAGCGTTAGGGCTAAAGGTGAATCCAGCATAATCCCTAACATCTAAGAGCTCATAACTCGTTGGAGGTCCACCATAAATGTAAGTTTTAATATGATGCGGTGTGTGCTGCAGTGAGTAATCTGAAAACCAAAGAAAAAGCAGTGTCCCAGTCTTTCCAGAAGAAGTTGCACTGATTTATAGAGAAGCAGTATCAAACTGCCCCTGTGATCCTTGACCTTGAGGTCTGGGATTTTTGATTCACGGTGGTCAGGCTTACCTATGAGCTGTAGTAGTGACTGTATTTTGGTGGCCACCCAACTGCTTTCCATTGCCACAGTCATGTTGAGACCAGATCCCCTAATTTTCAAAACAGGCATGGATATCTCATTTTCAAAGGAGGGGTGAAAACCTGGGTGACCGAGATTGTAGAGCACCACTAATTCTGCAGACCCCCGTGTTCCATAGATGCAAGTCAAAGCTCAGGCATCTCAACCCACTGGGAGGCCCACATAGTCCTCCCTGACAGGGAAGGTTTGTCACTCTCCGTGAAGACTAAATTGAGGTTAAAACTGTGGACTAAAAAATTACTCACAACCTAAAAGTTGAGAGTTCTGTCGTATTCGGTGGGACTTCAAGCGCTGGAGGCAGCATCTCAAGCAACCCTGAGAGAACTGCTTGGAGGAGGCGGCGGGTGGAAGCCAGGCTATATAGAAGTTTTGCAACAAAGGGCAGGTAATCCGAACGTCAAAATATTGTTGTTAATTAAAGAAAACCAGATACGTCAAGTTAAGGAATTTAGCCTATGTATGGGAAGATGCAAGAGCCTGGACTCACTGAAGTCATTCCTTTGATATGCACCTCAGCTATCTGCGGCCAGTGTGCTGTGTTTTCTCATCCTGAGTTTCCTCAGGGCTCACCATAGGGAGTGGCCGCAGTGCGATGGCTGCTAGATGGTAGGTATTCTTTCCTTCCTGAGTTCCCCCAGGGCTCACCAGCTCACCACAGGCTGATGGCTGTGACATCCTTTGTTTACTGATATGGCAGGTAATATTCCATTTATCAGAACCTTAATTTTCTGGAAGACTGATGGGGAGAACCCAATTTAGTTCTTCAAATGTTAGGTTAAAAATGATCTGCAGCATTTTTAGCAATTCCAGAAATAAGAGAGACACGTTGATTCCTCTGTGAGCTGTCAGAATGCCAAAGGGGTAACACTTTTTCTATGGAAGGTGGTACAGTAAAGAAGAGCAGCAAGAGAGGTTTCCAGAAGCATCCCAGGCATCTTCAGACGGCTGACGCAGTGCCTGGCACAGCGCAAGAGAGAACATCGGTAGACTGCTCCATAATCTGTTTATTGGTAGGCTGGACCGGTAAACTAAGGTCCAAGAGGTTTAGTAATAGGCCAGAATTCACATAGCACCTATGTGGCAGAGTTAGCAGTAAACATATGATGGAAGATCCAAGTCCCGCGTTTTCTTCATTAAAGCACAACCTCCACAATGCAAGCAGTCACATTGCATTTGTTCACGCATTAGTCCCCAGAACTAGACGTGCTCTCTCGGAAAGATGAGATGTGTCCAAATGAGATGTATTTTATCCTTCTTTGCATCACCAGCTCTTAGCCCAGCACCATGCAGATTCCATAGACTCAGTAAATGTTTGCTGCATGAAATAATGGGCTTTGTGTCCATGAAGAAGGTTTGACTGCATCTCCTTCGAGCATCCGTTCTGGAAGGAGTTACAGGACAGTGTTGGAGACTGTTATTCACACAACTAATGGGCAGGCAGTGTGGCAACCGACCACATCAGTAAGTCTTGTGTCCTAGGTCATCTCTGGCACTGTGTCTTAAGTTGCAACCCTGTTCATAAGTGGGATGACTAGTTCCATGTAGCCTCTCGGGAAGTCATTTGTCACTTGTCTAAAGCCTTCCTCATTTCCATCGTAACAGAAAATCTCCATCACACGTCCTCCACCCAGTCCGTCATCTTTCCATCTTCTCCGTCTGAAGACAACAAGTGAAATGGAACCAGAGGAAAGCTATGCTCCCGCAGGGATGCCTTTCTATCCAGCCTGAACATAGCTGCCAAAATATCCTGCAACTTCAGGGCATCAGGGTTTTTTTTTTTTTTTCATGTTTGAAAAGCAATATCTGTGTAGCTTCCTGTCCCCAATAAGGGTAATCACTATCAGAATCTGTGCACATCTGAAATCTTGCAAAAGCATGAGGTAACTCAGCATCTGCCAGAATAAGAAAGAGCATCTTGGTCTGCTGACTTCTCTGCTTGGGCCTCATGCCCTAGAGAAGCTTCCTGCTGAGAGGTCCTGGCTGCTCTGTGGGGGGCAGACAGAGCTGATCGAAGTCCCAGACGGCTGGATTTAACTCCTGCATCAGTGTCTTCAAGGTCCAGCGGCCACAGAATAATTTCAAGTTCAGACAGTTGTTTTGCTGATTACGTCACTGTAAGCATATTTTAAAATGATTTTGTAGATGTGGAGTTACCAGGTGTCTACTCCCAGGGAAGCTTTCCCAGTCACCTTGCCTGATCCCATTGAAAAAGAAAAGGTTTCACTGCATTTTCCATCAGCTGATGAGTCATCCAGTATATCTCATATGTGCTCTGCTCTTAAGGTTATCCATGGGCAAATTGGAGCCCATTCAGCAGAGTGATTCTTGCTGCTGAACTATTACAGGGGATCTAATTAAATTAAGCCATAGTCAGGAGAAAAAAGTGCATAACCTTCATAATCTGTGAAACCTTGACTCGTTTGCCAAGCATCACTTTCCCGAAAATGGGGACGGCGGCACATCAGCAGGAGACGAAATCCTAACATGGAATTCGTGATTGTTTACAGTGTGTGCAGGGATGCTGAGCCTCAACACCAGAGAGGGAGTGACGCCAAAATACGAGGCAGGGGAAGGAGGAGCACCCCATACACAGTGACCTTGAAATCCAGATGAGCTCCTGATAATTGGTTGGAGAGAACGATCATTTCCATTTCTGAATTTGTCAAATTGTTTTCTTCTCAGGGAAGAGGAAACATCTGCTCTATGAGGCTAACTCAGTTCTGAGTCAGTTTGTCTCCCTGTGTTTTGCTGTAGCTGGGTGAGCAAAAGAGGGGACTCCATCTGGGCAGCAGAGCCTGGAATCCAGTTTTCTGACAACACACATCTTCACTTAACTGCCCTGGGGACTTCTCCACAGGCAGGGCAGGACAATTCAAAGCTGGCTGGGTTGCTAAGTTTGGGAACACTGTCTGTCCTCTTCTCACTGCCAGACAAGCTAACTTTCCTGCACAAGAAATTTGCCACCAAAGAAGAGGTGATATTGATTGAATACCTCCTATGTGGCAAAGCACCACGATGCAGCTTACACATATAATGATCACCTCGTTTTATCCACACAGTGAATCTGAGACTCAGAGATGCTGACTTGCCCAAACTGCTCAAGTGAAAGCGGAAGGACTCAAACCCAGATCTCATTGGTTTCAGAGCTCATATTCTTTATACTGTATTATTCTTGTACAGATGCTGGGGAAAGCTACGCAGTATGTCTCAGCTTCCAAAATGGAATGTGGATGAATGAGTATGGGCAAGGAGGAGTAGAAGGTTTCTACTGTTCGAATTTTCTTCCAAGGCTTTAAAATCTCAGTAACAGTGTGGCCTGATGACAGCTGAATATGCCAGTTCATTTTTCTGGTCTTCATCTTATGGGCTAGTTGTTTAGAAGCAAGCCCAATCTTTTGACATAAGTTGTGTATCTAAAGGGAGGAGTTGTAATTCATCTAAGTGGTTCATTCTGAACCTCTTGGACCTTGATTTTGTAAGAAAAATAAACCACTGACTTCATCTTGGAGCAAGGATATTCTGACCTCAGAGATTTAGCCACATACAAGCTCCCATGTTATTCATATTTAAATATATGCTTGTCAACCTGGTGCATTTTAGGTGGGGAATTTAAGATGTCAGGAGCAATGTGGTATCAGCTGTCCTGGGTGCTGTACACAGTGCTGGCACCATCAGGCATCACTAGATCCGACAAATCTGACAAACAGAGTTTGGCAGGGTTGCAGCTGTGATCACCTCAATGCCAATGATACCCCACTGCGCTGAAATTTTCAAAAGTCTGTAAATATTTCCAGTCCAACTGTCCTCCCCCAAAAGTTTAAAGTTGACTAGATTTACATTGACCAGCAGGCAGCCAGGTTATTGGGCTTTTTTATTCCAGTAAAGCTTAAATAACTACATGGTTATATTCTTTTAATCTTTGGGTAACTAAATTTGGGGTCAGCCTTAGACTCACCAGGCTAAAAACAACAAAACACCTTTAGTTTTTTTTTTTTTTTTTTTTGCGGTACGCGGGCCTCTCACTGTCGTGGCCTCTCCCGTTGTGGAACACAGGCTCCAGACGCGCAGGCTCAGCGGCCATGGCTCACGGGCCCAGCCGCTCCGCGGCATGTGGGATCCTCCCGGACCGGGGCATGAACCCGTGTCCCCTGCATTGGCAGGCGGACTCTCAACCACTGCGCCACCAGGGAAGCCCCCTTTAGTTTTAAATAGACAATTTGACGGATTTTTTTAAATTGATGAAGAAGACTATACTTCTAGACTAGGTAAACTATTGGGAAAAGAAGTCTTACATAGTAGAAGGTGGACGCCCTTCCTCTCCCTTGCAGCTGGTTATACTAGACCTAACTGTGAAATGGAATCGTGTAGAAAGTATTAAACACTTGGTCTTCCAAATGTTCATTCTATCCAGATGACAAATTATATATTCCACTAACTTCCATAGTCTGTTGATTTCATATGTTGTACTCAACCTGTACATTCAAAATTCTTTTTGAAATCTTGCTATGTGCCAGGCTCCCTTTGTACTGTTTCAAAGGATGGGGGACTTAGGTTGGTTTTTGTTTGTTTGTTTGTTTGTGTTTGCAGTACGCGGGCCTCTCACTGTTGTGGCCTCTCCCATTGCGGAGCACAGGCTCCGGACATTGCAGGCTCAGTGGCCACGGCTCACGGGCCCAGCTGCTCCGCGGCATGTGGGATCTTCCCGGACCGGGGCACGAACCCGCGTCCCCTGCATCGGCAGGCGGACTCTCAACCACTGCGCCACCAGGGAAGCCCTTAGGTTGGTTTTAATGCAGTGGTTAATGTGGAAGTCATCTTTATAAGACTGACCTAGTCGAACAATACCTGATTAAAAGGCTTTATTTTCAGGATCTTGCAAAGAAGTGGGAGGGAAGAAGGGAGAATAAAGGGTTAATTTTAAGCCAGGGTTCTTGGGTGGAGAGGGAGCCAAAGCTGAAATCACAAGGCATATGTAGCATTTGCTACAAAATCTAGTCAAGCCGTGGAACTTCCATCTCTTAGACTTTGACCTCTGGTCTTCTGACCATGATTTAGCGAGCTTGGTTCCACTCTCATAAGTTTCTGATTTTGTTTTAATGACTTACAGTCCACTCTTTCCTTGATTTTGGCTTTTCAGAATGCCTGTGATCGTCTGGATTCCTCACATGCTTGCCAACCCATGTCAACATCCCGTGTCTCTCGTTGCCCGTGATTCGTTTTCTAGACACCCAGCATCTCCCGTGTTCCAGGCACTGTGTTGGGTACTGGATATACACATACAGGACAGTGTCTCTGCTTTCAAAGGGTATGTGGTCCGCTGAGGGAGGAAATTCAGTTAACTAGAAGTTGTGAGCTAGGTGGAGAATTCTGCGTAGAAGAATGCACAGCTCACAGTAAGACAGCGAAGGGGAAGCGCTCGCCTGGGGAAGGGGGAGAATTGTCATGGGCGCATTTCCAGAAAAGGACAGTCTCTCTACTCGAGAAAGGGTGAACGAAGTGTGTCAGAAGGGTAAGTGGGGAGGGCAGTTCCTATAAAACCAGCTGGTCTGCACAGGGGCCAGGATATATAACAAGCATAACACTGTGCGGTTGTATAAATATGTGGGTGATTGAACACTGCATCCAAATGATTTTAGAATCTAGCATTAAATAATATTGAATAAAACAGTGGAAGTAACTCCCTGTAAACTGCCTCTCAGTTTTGCTTAATTCAAGGAATAAACCTTTCCTTGTTTCTGAATCTATTTCCCATTTCTCTGACACTTGCTGATTTCCCTTTGTGTCAAACAGAGAACAGGCTTCCAGCTCAGATACAGGCAACAGTGTCTTCTCAGAGCTTAATGATTTTGTTATATTTTTATTATATTTATTTTTACAGTTTTAATTATGGCAACTGATTGCAGTTTTCCATTCACAGCATTGATACCAAGTTTCACTGGAAATGATTTTATTTTAGTTAGAAGTGCAATCAATTGAAATAAAAACCATAGGCAAAAAGTAATACAGGTGGTACATGAATATGGTAATCATCATGAAGTCGGTATACCAATGACTAGAGTTTGATAAACACTGATGGGGTGTATTTGGAAAAGAGAAAATCATAAGATGGAGTGAAGTGTGAAAGTGGGAAATGAGCTGGAAGAGTTTGGCAGAAGCCAGCCTGGGAAGAGCATCTTATGTCAGGCTGAGTTAAGCTTCACCGGGAGCCATGGAAGGGTTAGAACCAGGAGAATGGCATGACAGGGTTTGCAAGTTAGAACCTTCCAGCAGGAGGTGAAGGATGCCCCAGAGGAGCTGAAGGAAGCAGATCAGTTAGGAGGCTAACAGGGTCCCATGATGAGGGCAGGACCAAGAATGCAAGCAGCGGGGCTCTGGAGGAAGGGAGGGTTGTGTGTGACGTGTCAGTGGTACAATCACCATTGTCACCAATGAGATGTGGAGGGAGAAATCTAGAGTATTGCTCAGGTTGTTGCATGGGTGACATGGGGCTCTCTTAGCCAGGAGAGGGGATGTTTTCCCTTAGTTGTTCCTTTGCTCGCTCATTCGCATGATTTTGACCCTGAGTGGATCCCTGAGTCTCATGAACTCTGCATTAACAGATTAACAGGAAGGCTGCAAGGTCTTCCCCTCACACTCCTGGCCAGAGATCTAACTCCTCAGACAGACAGAGCAGAACTCAGAATGAGCGGTGGAGTCAGCATCATTTCACGTTGTGAAAGAGTTTTTGGTCAAGGACATGTGATACCCTCTGGCTCTGCCCTAAAATTTTCTGCAGTGCCTACAACAGATCAAGGTAGATTTCCTGGGTTAATAAATTACTGTAAATCCTAAACCCCATCATTTCGGATTAAATTTTTGATCAAAGTGTGAAGATACATGGTCCTATGACTTCAGAATTTGAAGTCAGAGAGATCAGAGATGGTCTATAAACTAAGGAGTTACTGAGGGAGGTCTTTATTTGAAAAGAAAAAAAGATTATTCAGAAGGGAGGATGGTATCTTTGCAGGAAGATTCTCGTATGAGAGTAGAATTATCTTATAATCAGCAGGAACCTGGTTACTGGGAATTCAGGACCTCAGAACAAGTGGCTCTCACCCATAGCACTTTCTCTCTTCCCTATTCTTCATAGTAGAGAGTCTAGGACCCAAGGGGAAATTGTCTGTTTTGTTACCTTATTAGCGGCTAAAGTACACACCAATGAAGATTTCCTCCAAAGAAGACGGAAAGGTCACTTTAGGCTCAACTGTGGGAAACTGCAGGGGCTCTAGAACACGACCCTAGCTTGAAGCCCCCAAATCCTGGGGAAGCAGTCTAAGCCCCTCACTTCAAGAGAAAGGGCTCAAGGTCAGGCAAGAAGGAATCACCTAATGAAAGTCATGGAATCGAGAACAAGTGTCTGCTTAACTCCTGATGATAACTAATAATGAACAGGATACAAAGTTTACAGCTAGATTATTTCCTTAAAAAATATAAGAAAACTTCTTCATGTATTCTTTTTAGAGGGAGTCAGGATTATTTTCAATGAAATACATTTTTATTTAAATGAAGGATAATGTATGGGCAGTGATATTACACTCACTTGCCTTTAGCAGTATAACCGTATTAACTATACCACAAGTCTGATGATGGGTATGGTAAGACCAAGTCACCCACCATCCTTGATGTAGGAGGCAGTTTTAAAGAATGGAATCGAAAAAGCTGAAGTCTCTAAATTATTCATTGCTTCATACTCAACGATGAGAAAAATCATCCTGTTATACATGCATAAAGACGGAATAGAGCATGAAAAATTATGGGCTAGATAATGGAAGTGGGTGAGAACCGTCCATAAATAACGTGGTCTCTTACGTGTAGGACTTAGTCTGGGATCTGACGCCTCTAATTTTGTCACTCTGTAGACCTTTGCCTGGATTATAGCTTTTTAAGGAAATAGACATCCTGGATGTAATCTAATGATTTGGTTTGAACATCCTGGGTGCAAGCTAAGGCAGAAGGGTGTGCGTGGGTATCCTATCAACTTAGGATCCTTTTGTGTTTGTTTTATCAGATGTTTGCCATGAAGTTTGAAGACAGTATTACGAAAACTCTATGAAGCGTTATGTTTCAGTAAATTTCCGTGAAATTATAATGAAACATTAATGCAATAAGCCATTAAAAAATCAGAGACTTTATGGGAAACAGTGTGGCTACATAAGAAGCAAATACCTAAAATAAAGAACCTATTTAAGATAGAACTTTCTATCTTTTTCAATAATTATGCTGCTCAACATAGAGTTGTTATTAAAAATGGATTTGCCTCCTGGCACTAGATTGAAGATACGAAAAAAAGTGTTTAACCGATCAGTTTGTGCAATATAAAGTGTGTTGTTTGGGACTAAAATATTTAGTTTCCAAAATAAAGAACCGGAGGGGAAGGAGAAAGTGGAAGGTAGCATTTGAATACTCACTATGAGCTAGACATTTTCTGGCTTCCTTCTGTGTGGTCAGATGTAATCCTCACTATACCACAGCTTTGTAAAGTCACTTGAATTCCCATGTTACAGATCAGGAAATAAGCTTGGAGGAGGAAATTGTCCAAATTCAAAATCGCTAAGTGGCGGGGACAGAGCTTTGACAGCAAAGCCCCTCCTCTTTGCACTGTAGGATGCTACCTACATATTGAAATTGTGAATTTATCCCCCTGGCTACACTTCATTTCCATGGAAAGCCATGTTTAGGGAAAGGGGCATAGAGTCACTCAGCCAAGCAGATTGGATTCCAGAGTAACTTTATGCCACACCCCAAGGGCTCCTATTCTTTCCAGTAGAAACTTGGTTTTGCATGGAACTTGTACTGTCCATGTGGTCAAGAGCTGAAAGTGAAAGAGTTGTTTGTGCTTGGCTCGGGGGGGAAGAGGAGGGACACAATCAGAAAACCTGGGTGCAAGTATCACCTCCGCAACGGACGGAGGCGTAGCTTTAGGAAGAATTCTTAGCCTTCCTGAGCCTAAGTTTTCCTCATGATTTAGCCTACCAACATCCCAACGTATTAAGAGAACTAAAAAGAAATACAGGATGTTTTAAGTCATAAAATTTTATAAAATGTTATTATATTTAATAGTTTATTTCTCTGAATATGAACACACACATACATAAGCTATTAAAGATGTTTATGTCTACAAAGGTAGTAATTCTCTAGCCTCTTTGGCATGTTGTGAGGTGGGAAGAAGTGTTGTTTCTTCCATCAAATTCCGTCCCTAAAAGTTCATTTGAAGGGGGAGGGTTAGAGAAAGATCCCGGGTGGAACTATTACACTAGTCTCTGTTTCCTCTTTAGGAATTACTGGTCTCCCTCTCCTGTTTTTAAAAGGATTTAGGTGGGTCATGATAGGTTTCCTCCAGGTAACAAATGCCTTTTCCTATCCCCCTGGTGGGTGATGTTTTGGAGCTCACTGAAGTTCAAAACCAAAGGCTCACTGGAGAGGTCTGACAAATGCCATCCCAGGAGTGCAGTAGGAGTACACGCAGGAGTGGGTTTGACTACTATGTACAACAGCCTTAAAGGTTAGGAATATTGCAGCTTCCTGTAGCAGCAGGATGGCTCTTTTGTAAACTTAAAGCATTTCTGTTTCCTGCCAAATTAGTCTTTTGGAGTAAGAGTATCCATTGATTTATTTTACCCATCCATTGTAGAAACAGTAAGTCAGAGATAGAGTGCAAAGCGATGCTACATGAGATCATCAGAAATTTCCACTCATTCCAGCATCCCAAACCTCTCGATCTCAGAATTGCCTCACTTCACCCCAGATCTCTGGCCTGAAGCCCCTTTGTCATTTATCATAAGGACAGAAAGGCAAGAAATCTAATGATGGGGAAGACAATAGGTTGCAAAGACAGACTGTTTGCTAGTCTGCAGAGCCAGCCTGGGTTTGACATGCAGGAGTACGTGAGTGAAGTAAACAGAGGATTGGAATGATTATCCAGATACTGAACGTGGCTACGTGTGCGTCTTCGCTGCTCTCCACGCCACCCTCTACCCCACATGCTTCTACCTCCAATATCAGTATGTCTTACGGACTCGATTTTAACCGAAATTACTGAGACAGCTGCTTGTGGTTTTCAGTTCGGGGGATGGACAAAGCCTCAGCTGTAAGTTGAAGACACAGCGAAGTGTCTTCGTCTTTAATTTTTAAATATTCTGTGCACTCCTCGATGTGCTGAACGGCTGGCTGGGTGGATTGGACATGAGTGAACGTCATAACTTCAGGAGAGTGTGTGAAGAATTTGTATGTGTGTGTGTGTTTGTGTGTAAATCAACATTGCTACAAATCTGAGGACTCTGAATAGTTTTGGAAATTCGGTAACACAAACAGAAAAAACCGGCACGAAGTCCCCTCTTTGAACCTCCTAGACATCCAGACTGCTTCGGAAGTGACGCTAATGGATCTATCACTAGGTCATAGGAACTGCACCCAGATGTGGAGGTGGGAAGACTCAGGGTACCCTCAAACTCTGAAGGAAGCCGGTGGTCATCTCAAAGGATTGCTGACTTCGACTCCATACACTTCAGAAGTCCTGATTCTGTTTGGAGGAATGAGGAAGAGGCTTGAAATATACAAAAAGTACCACCCATGCAAGTATCTATTTGCTAAAATATGGCTTTTGTTTTGTTTAGACTAATTTCAAGAAGAAAAGGAATACCCTCATTTCTATGACTAAGTCTTAGAATGTGGGAAACTTCTCATGCATAGGCCCTTCCCTGAGCAGTAGGATGGACATTGAGTTTGCTTTACTGACAGAATGAGGAGGAAAGAACCCAATGAAGCCTTATTTTCTCTTAAAACTGTGAATTGATAAATCATGGACCTGATGGAGAAAATACGTTTACTAAAGCTCTAGGAGAGCTTAGCAGGGCCTGGTTCTGACTGGGTGCCTTTAGGCCATGGTGGCCACCAGACTCCCTGGACCATGGTAACAAGTTTCCCTTTCATGACTGAATGGGTCTCCACACTGACATTGCCATGAGTCTGAAGAAGTTACCTGCTGTCTGTACAGAGCATGGTAACAAGCGGGACCCCGTCGATCATGATAGCCTCTCTGATATGTTCTTGTGTGTAGGGGCCGGGGGAACTGGGGGAAAGAAAGTGTCATATTGCTTGGTTGTGACTCCTTCAACAAGGTACACAGTAGTAGGCAGACTCGACAGGCAGAAGATGATTCAAGAATTGGCAGGGGGGCAAAAGCAACGGACAGAAAAGATGATCATGGGATCCATCAAACACAGTCCTACATTAGCAAAACCGTCACAGTAAAAGGCAAGGTGCTGGTCCAACAGACTGGACAATTTGTCTGTCGACCCACACTCCCAGATCTCCACAGAGTAGCATTTTTATTGCAGTATTGTCTTCCATGGAAAATGAACAAAACTTTTTAAATAAATCACAATTGCTTATTGCTTAGTATGTTGGATAATAAATTCTTTAGTTTATCAGTACCTCACGGCCTTCAAATGTGCATTCTTCAAATAGTTTCAATTACATATACATTCTTTCTCCTGAACAATAAATTATTCTTTAAAAACAGAAAGAAAAAGGAAAAGATACATAATTTTAAAGCAAAGGAGAACCAAAAAACATATATTTTTGACATTTATCTTAAACTTATATGAAAACAACTCTATGTTAGGTGTTTGTTTAAATATAAATAATAAAGGACATTATGTTATTTACAATGTTACATAGTAAGTTGAGAGAGTAAAAAAAAAACTGACATGGACTCATAAAGACAGTAAATGATTTAGGGAAACATCCAAGTAATGTACAATGTGTATTTACAAAAGAATATATAATAGAACTTGTGATATGTGGCCGTTTCCTTTTGACTGCATCTCTCTGCAGTGTTTCATGGGTCTTTGTAGATAGAAATCTTTGTGGCTGGTGGGAAGCAGCCAGGACTAAAAGATAAAACTAGGTCTTCCTTATTTTCACCAATGTGAGCCATGCACCTTTCAACCCCGGGCCAAAAAAAAAGTTACTGAGCAAATGACCCTGGATAAACTCTAACCATATCAAGACAGTCACACTTAAATAAGGAAGATACGGCATGTTGCTCTTTGGGACACATTCATAAATACCCAGGCAGAGTGCCATTTTGTAGAAAGCACGAGACTGTCCAGGTACTCTCAAAAACAAAAGTCCTACCAAGCAAGGAGGGAGAGTAGGGTAGTAAAGGAATCTGGAGTGAGAAAAAGGAGTTTTTCATATACTATGCTCCACTCCACATTTCTCAGCGGGATATGATTTCAGACCCAGGAAACAAAGTCGCCGTCCAACTTCTGGGCAATTTCTGCTACCTGAAGACCCACAAAAGTTTTCCATATGCGGGTAACGTAGGTTCACACTCCTTTGGATTGCGACTGCACTCTTGAGTTTATAAACAGGGATGGTGGCATTTAAACATCCTGGAGATGCCTCTGGGAACCCAAATCCGGGGACCACAGCAGGCAGCCCTGAGGAGTCAGCTGACCTTTCCTATCAAGGGAACCTCTCATTCTATGGACAGAAAGCCTGTCCCAACAGATATGCCACCTCGGTGAGTGACCAGAACCAGTTGGAAAGAAAATTTCCTCTCAATTTTCATCTATTTTTGCAACCTGAAAATTTACAGTGATTTTTCATACTGAGGAAAATGTTGTTCATTGCTCTCAACAGAAGATTTTATTTATTCCTGAAATTCTCCAGAATGGGACTCCAAATGCCTGAAGAATTTGAAACAGAAATTTTAGAGTTTTAATTACAGTGGGACTTTTTTTTAATTGAAATAGACTAAGAATGAGTCAAGGTCTTCAAATGCAATATTAGAGTAATTGAGAGAATCTCTTCACTGCTTGACTGCTTTCTCTCCCCTGCCATGAGCTTAACTGATTCTACAGAATTGGGAAATCAGTGCAACCTGGAGAGTTGTCAGGGCCTCCTTAGGAGAGGTGAACAAGCACATGAAGATACCGCTGAGCGCAGAGAAAGTGGCATGGAACCATGAAGGATGCTTGGGATACCAAATACTAAGAGTAACTTCAAGGACCTGTAGACAGGTGTCTCTGTGGATTGTAGAAACACTTAGGAGCTTAATGACATGACTCATGCTCAGCCTGCATTTTTCTTCTAAAACCTCCTTGCATGTCACTTCTTTCCTTTAATTTTAACATAGAGATTTGGTGAAGAAATAGATTCAGTTCACCTGCAAACAAGAAGAGTCACTCTCCTTGACTTCATGTCTGGTATTTTGAACCCCCTGCTAACCTGTTCCCCGTTTTGTTCCATGGCTCCTAGGAGGCCACTTGGAACGTAAGTAAAGCTCCAGCCCAATCTGACAGAAATGGGGCTGTGATTTTTTTTTTAATTCTCTTATTTTCCTGGATTAGTAGTTATTTCAAATGTTTCTACCTACAGGCTTTCCTTGGATTGGCAATCCCAAGTGAACGTGCAAAGTACAGACCCATCTTAATCCTGTTTTTGTGACAGTAAAGCAAAAAAGTAAGAAAGGGGGAAAACGGGTGATACAGCTGTAAACAGAGAGGTTAGCACACAGGTGGGAGTCATTTCTGCATGGAAAGGTGCAATCTTTCCAAGACTATTGCCATTTCCTGATGAATCATCACTCGTAGGGGGTTCGTACTAATCAGAAATCACATGCACACTGGCCATTCCTGACAAAAATGTTCATGCATAGTTATGACTTAATCAAGGCAACATTGAAAAATGAGAGAAACATAATGAGGACAAAGGAATGGTCAAAAAAACTTAAAAATTACTAACCAAGTCACACAGCTGCTCTCCCCTGTGTCTTCTATGTATTCACTCCTCTAGACAGTCTAAGAAGAATTTCCCTACGATGACGTCACCAGTATGTACAGCAGGCACATTTCACTCTAGAAGTACTTCAGACAAATTGCTGAGTGTGCTGTTGAAGCTGGGGTTTTTGTGCCATAATATGTCTGTCCTTGAGCCAAGAAGACACAACCGGTCCCTAGCTCCAAAATCAGTGAAAAAACACAAGTCAGGAACGATTGCACCTTTTCCAGCCATGGTTTGCTCTTCAGCTAGATGAGCCGCTGTATCATTCCCCCAGAGAGAGAAGGTGAAACCGATCCTCGCCTTAGGGGCTGGATTTTACCCTGATCGGTAGCCAGAACCCATTTTCTCTGCTATCCCGAAAACTTGCTTTTTTTTTTGGCCGAGAAAAAAAATCAATCAAAATAAAGTAAATGGTAGCTCCTTTTGTCAAGCAAGCTGTCTTCTGATGAATCATACAGTTTTTGAAAAAAAAAAAATCACAATATTACTTTCTTCCTAATATTTAACATGACTTAATGCAGTTTCCTGCTGTAATTAACAGTAGCATGCTGCTGGATCTACTATTATCTCAGAGCCCAGTGAAGCAGACCTTTGGCTGGCAGAGTCGTAGACACAACTCATTTCATATACTGAAAGCAAAAGAATATTTCACACAGAAGGGGAGTATTTGGATGGATGTGCCATTACAAGACGTACTGATCGAGAACTACTTGAAGCGGACAGAGGGACAGTTGCAAATCCTGTAAACCATACATCGAGTCAACGTCATAATGCAACGCACAAGAAGCCAGCAGAAACGGAATATGCGGGGTGGGAGAGGGTTTGCTGAAATACTGTGAAAAAGCAATCACGGGAACAGTACAAAACTTGCTCTCGACATAACATAACATAAAGGCACCATTGATATCTTTCTCGTTTGGAAATACTGTAAAAAGTTGCTACATATGGCACATAACACATTTGTACATACATATATTTAATTTATAAAAGATTTTTTTCCTGTTTTCTATTTGCAGGACTGCTAAAATAAAATAAATTGTTTAATTTAAGGTGGAATACTTTATTATATAAAATAAAGTTTTACAGGTGAATCTATGGGTTTATTTCGGTTTTATACAGCAATAGGGTCTTGGTTAGCGATTACACCGGACAGCCTGGCCTGCAATTCTTCCTGCGGAGAGAAGCGGCCTGCTGGGTTAGTCCTGCTGTCAGCCAGGTGGAAGGCAGGGGCTGCCTCAACATTGGCTGCCAGGGGGTTCTGTATGCCCAGGAAAGGTGTATCTTCTCCTACTCTTTCATCCTCTGTTTCACTCTCTGAGTTACTGCTCTCAGCGCTTGTGTTGCTGTCCATTTCCAATCTGTGGGCAATATGACCATTGGGCTTGGTTCTTTTGGCCCGCCGGCTGTTGGTGAGTTTCTTAACCGACTCTTGAGTCAGTTCATACTCCTGGGTCGTTTCATACTCTTCATCCTCCACTATCCTCAAGGGGCTAGGGGGTGGGCTGTGGCTCTCGTGCGCGGGGTTGCAGTGGAAGGAGTTGAACTGCTGAACGTGCTGGACATCCCTCTCCCGCAGCCATGGCGGTGTCACAAGAAGCAGGGGTCTCTCTTCTTCCACGAAGGGACTGACTGCCATGGAGGGCATGGACACCGTCGTGCTGGACACGGGTGGAGACATTTCCGAAGGGGGCGATTTGGGGGAGCTTGGCGTGTGGAAATCTACAGGTGACATACGAGCCGGGGTGGTCATTGCTGATACATACCTGTGTGAGCAGAGAATACCCCGCATAAGTGTGGTGGAATGAGAGCCGTAGAGCAGGGGTGGGGGGTGGGGTGGGGTCAGGGGGCATCGTTCACAATATTATCATCAGATATCATCCTCAGAGAATTTCTATTCATCGTACACTTCTCGGTTTTTGCACTAGGACATTCAGCACCCTTGGAATCTCAAATTAGGTAGCCAAGAGTCTCCTCACAGGAGTGCATGCAAAGATCAGCTAAATTGCCTAGCTCATCAAAGCGTTTGAGGTTTTCGGATCTCGTCATGAATTTTAATAAAAGCACGTGAGTTAAGACAAGAGGGCGCCGGGTCCTGGAAACCTCTCAGTTTATCAGGACCAAGGCTCAGGGATTTGGAAGGGAAAGAAGTATTACTTAAATACTATACCTTCCCAAAGGCCAAGGGGTCTTAGAGAATGAAGCCCAAATGGGGAATGGAAGAAGCTCTAAGATGAGTTTCGGAAAGCTGGATCTGCATGCATTTGGATCTGTGGGCCTTGTTTCTCCTTAGCTCAGCTATAAGGTTATGTCTTATGAAAAAAAAAGAGCATAGTAACTTAGATTTATTCCTGATAACAGTGTAACACATTTATGTGCTTTTTTAACTTTTCCATGAAATGTTACTTCTTAACATTCAATTTGCAACTCTCCATCCCAGTGACCATGACATTTCAAAGGTAACTTATTTTGGGCTTCATAGTTCCGTCCAATCTCTGGTCTACCTCTCTTCCAAAGCCCACCGCTGTATGTGTCTCTGGCTTATCTCCTGTGACTGCTCAAGACTGGGCTGTACCGTGTCGCCTTATGTCATGTTACGTCTGATCATGCTCAGTGAATCTAGCTGTCAAGACATTGAGTGCACTGTTTTTACCATATCGTGGTTTCTTCCCCCAGAACAAGAAGACCTGATGTGGCACTGAGAAAGATGTGGCTTATTCAGAGTCACATTTCTCAGCTTGGATAAAAATGTCACCAATGCATAGCACTAAAGGACTCTTCTCTTCACATTGGCATTTGCAGAGTCTAATTTGACATGACCTGTGATGACACAGGACACCATCTTCTGAACTCTAGCTAACAGAAACAAGAAACTATTAACTCTTGTGCTTATCAGCCATGATTCTGAGTCATATGGAAGTGAGCTCTGGCTGTGTCTAAAATGGGAAGGTGTCTAGAGATGGAAATATTTGGGGATCAAGTCTCCAGACATTTTGTTTCGGGGATACTTAAATTAAGCGCTCTGAGAAATGCTAATTCAAATCCAGTCAGCCCATAAAAGTGCCTCGTCTTTTCTCTCCATGATGCCTAGGTTCAGGTATATCTTGCAGTCCTAGCTAATATCTGGGGTATGAAAGGAAGCAGGGAAGTGTCAGACTTTAAAGACAAATATCACATGTAGTGATGAAGACAGAATTTATCCCTAAGCTCTTTTTCAGGTTTCTAAAAGGACTGAATTAGGACAGACTTCATACATAAAGATATAATTACATGAATTTAAGACTAATGTTTTAAACCAGTTTTGGACCATGTCTACTTTTTCATAGATGAGTTACAGAGCAACCACTAATTCTGTAAAACTCTGAAATACCATTTGGGGGTAAAGGCTTTTGAAAAAAAGTAATCAGCAGGTTCTATATGACCTGCAGCCTCCAAACCGGTCTCCTTTGGGGTAAGTACTTCCCAGTGCATGAGTAGAAGGGTGTATCAAAATTATCTCCACCCATGAAAACCAAGTAAGTATCGCTTCGACATGATGTAAACCTTTTAGTAAGTGGTCAGAGATTAGACTGAGAAGACAGTAAAGTCAACAAACCAACAAACCAACAAACCAACAGACAGAAACCCCGCTGGATTTGAAAACAAATAAGTAACAGCTTACTGATGGGCTAGGAATGCTGGTTGGGTATAACTTTCTCCCCCAGTTTAGGTGAAAATGGATCCGGAGAATCTATGAATTCAGTATTCTTATTAAGCATCGCTTTCAGCTCACTTCGCTCTGATCTTTATTTTACCTTTGCTGTGACTGCCCCCCTGACCCAACCCTATAGCCCCAGAAGGAAGCCAACACACTCTGGAATGAGGGCCACCCCAAAGGCAATATCTGCCTTGCCAACCTCCCGCGAAGACGGCGAG
Source organism: Grampus griseus (assembly GCF_964374135.1). Taxonomy (NCBI): domain Eukaryota; kingdom Metazoa; phylum Chordata; class Mammalia; order Artiodactyla; family Delphinidae; genus Grampus; species Grampus griseus. Next base: position 25,198,197 of record NC_139015.1, on the reverse strand, counting down.
GTGAAGCATACGAGACACTTATTGAGTCATCCCTTGTTGGAATGCCATAAAGGGATACTATCGGGAGGGATGCGAACCGTCCCTACAGCCGTCAGCAATGACACAGCCCTTGATTTGACTTAAGTGAGGCTGGAAGGTAAGGAAGAGTTAATGCGTGCGACCGGGAGTCCAGCTCGACCAGAGTTTGGATAACTGGCCACTTAGAATTCTAGAAGGGTCCTGATCGATCACTGAGGCCAGCATTCTGCTCTCAAGGTACAGTTGAGGAAACGGAGACATCCCCCACCCCCCGCCGCCCCGAGGGTCTGAGCCTAAGGTCAGAGCTAGGAACTCCAAGTTTGCTGCACCTTCCACATCGAATCATTCCAGCTCTTTAGAAGTCTGTTGCCTGTCAGCCACGGGGATGATGCGAGAAGCTCGCGAGCAGTGGGTTCAGTCAAACCCAAAGATGGCTTCGTCAACCAGAAGCACTCCTAGACCAGGCAGCTGCCGCCCCTTATTCTCATTAGAGTGGGTTCCTCAGGTGGGACCGCAGGTGCTCACGGGGATTCTCTTACTGGGGTGCTCTCTCCTCTGTAGTAGCTTTGCCCTTCGGTTTTACCTTTCACTATGAGGAGAATCTCGGTAGGAGTCAGGGGTTTCTCTGGCATGCCTGAGGAAGCTGTTACACTCGCGAGGGCCTCCCAAGCCATTAAGACGTCCTCTTGGGCCCCCAGTAGGGCTGCTGTGCCTACTGTTTTCTACAGATGACATCACGATGACAGAGTGGCTTTCTGAAATGATGCTTTCAGTGTGTCCGTTGCTCCAGCTACAGAGGAAATGTGAGAGGCAAAGAGAGAGAGATTTTTAATTATAGGCACACATGGAAATGAAAGGAAGTGATCTGACAAGTCTTGCGAATGACTGGTGCATCAGTAGTTCACTACGATAGTACTTGTCTCAGAATAGAATTGTTTATAAAGTTGCTTGCTACCGACAGGATCTTGATTTAGACTGGCTTTGCAAGGATACACTTTATTCATGTGTTCACCCATTCAACACACATGTAACAAATGCCATTTCGTACTAAGTATTCTTAGAGTCTGTCTGTTCTTGAGTGGCTTAGATTAAGGAAACACCTGTCTCATGGGCTTCATTTGGAAGTGTAGTGCTACCCTTGGTAGCACACATTCGGATATCACCAGAGCATTTGAGAATTTAGGTTCAGCTCTTTAGCCAGTTCTCATGTGCATATCCCAGGGCAATCCAACCACTGGAAGAAGTCAACTTCTAAGTATTGTACGGCCTCTAAGACAAACTCTTCCCAGTGTAGTAACTCTGTGAATGGTCAGGCATGAGAAAAGACGATCTCTAAAATAAGGAACAACGATCCTATAAGGTAGGTGTCATTTCCCCTTACTCTGCTAACGGAAAAATTGAGGCTCAAATTCAAACAGCAGTTAAGCGGCAGAGCCAGTTTGATGTCCAAAGTCGGTTTCTGTCCCAAGCCATACACTCTGCTTTACCTCACTGCCTCATAAGTACCTCCTGTCCCTTTTGTAGGCAGTGAGAGCAAAAGACAATGTGTAAAGATTAGTTCTTAGAGAAATGCCTTGCGATTTTTTATTCTCATACCTGTGACTGGGAGTCTGGGTGACAGTAGTGGAGTGATGAGCTGTCGAAGTGTAGTGACTGGTGGAAAAAGACGTCTCCGCCTCTCTCTCGACAATATGCTCGCTGGAGATGACATTTTTAGATACGTATTGCTGGATAAACAAAGAGACACAACTTGAAGATTTAGGGAAGTCAAAATGCTAACAATGTCACATGCACACACACAAAAATCTCTACTTCTAATACACATGCTTCGTAATAAATTCCAGTTTCCAGTGGCCAGATGACAAAACCTATCCCAGCTACTGTGGTCTTTAAATTAGGTAAATGGAGTTGAGGGATTGCTCTTCGGATACGCGTGCAGTGTAGGTCCTACAGTCACAACTACGTTTTATCAGAAACAGACCTATTCTCTTTCGTTTCCAACTGATAACATGACTAGAATTCAATACAAAAGTCTGCCCAATACTTATTTTTGTAATAGTTGTTGCAAATCAAAAACGACGAACAGATATTTGAGTGCAACAAAAGAACAGAGATGGTTTGTCTCGTTTCAAATTTCAAGTCACTAGAAGAATGAAAAAAAACTCTGTTTTGAATCTATCTTTCTCTTTTAATTTCTCAGTGCCCGTGGTGCCCTAATGATATCGTTGAAATTTTTAACTTGTCAGTGGTAAGACTAACAGGGCTACTGAGAGATTTGAAAGACTTAACAGCAGTTGTCAAGGTTACACGTCTTGACAAACCATACAATAGAGGCCTTACATTGAGTGCAAGTAGATTCTACTTTATTTTCACCACCAAATCACAGTAGCTGTCACCGCCTTTCATTAGTGAGAGAGGGACATCTTTAAATTGTCTTTTAAACACTGTTAGTATTTACACCAAATTGAGTTAAATAACGGGTAAAGACACGGATAGGAATAGTCTTAGATGAAATAGGGCAGTTTATAATCTGATGGGTTATGGGCTCTAAAAGAACCTGATATATTCATGGAAACCAAAAAAAAAACAAAACTGCAACTTGAATTATGCTTGAAATTATGGCTGGTTCTCTTAACCATGGAAAGGTTATTCCATGTGGATCTTTGCTTTAAGGAAAAGAAAGATGGCACTGTCATATGTAACGACCTATTTTTAGTCTGCGTACCAAATGACTCTTGCGCCTTGGAAGGCAATGTAAGCTCAGTGAATCTAAGGAAAATCATGTTTAAAAATGATACAACATTCATTAGATGCCACTGGGCTAAGTGTTTTATACGGATTATCTTTTTAATGCTCGCAAGAACTTTTTGAAGTAGGTATTATTTTTATGATGAAGAAACAGGGTTTAGAAAAGTCAAAGCTCACAGTAACATAGCTTGAGCCATAATTGGAATCCAGGCAGTCATTCTGCCTCCTATGTATTATATAAAGTGACAGATTATAGGTGTGTCAGTAGTGAATGAATTTAGCAACTGTGCAGAACATTCCAATGAACATACTGGTAGGGGGAGGAAAGCAGCCAATATGTTAATTTATCAGCACCTAACAGTCTCCTGTAGGTCTTTCTTACAAGACTTGCTGGTGGTTGAACCTCCAGCAACCCTGAACTTGGGTCTCTGATATATTTGCTCCACACAAAACCCATCTTTGACTATAGGATAGAAAATGGTACTGCAATATAATCTTCCAGCTTTGCCTATAAAAAGCCAGACATCAGAGGGGAATGGAGGAAACAGGAAGAATGATGGCGGAGTAGGAAGGTAGAACTCCAGAAGCCGGGAGAGCTGAGTCCAGCTCTGCCCTGGCCCTTATCTGTAAAAAAAAAAAAAAGCTATGTAAAGACTCTCAGAATCTAATATTTGATGACTTCATTATATTTAAAAGCTGAATGCTCCATAAATTTAAAAAATAGATCTTCGAATGATGAAGGATGTATTTCCTCTGGACGGTTTGGCATCATGTAGAAAGAGTTGGAAAGTATTAAATTCTTCTAGTTTGGCTACTGAGAAGCAAGGTTGGTAATGGCCTTGACCTTTTCATGCCCTAATGTCTCCCTTTGTTAATCAGAATCAGTAAATCATCAGGCACCGGACAAATGAGTCTAATAAAAAAATAAATGACTCTAGAGCCTTTAGTTCAGTTATCAGGGCTAATCAGTTACAGACTGAAGCAGCCTTCATTGCCAAAGTATAAAAAAAAAATAAAACATTTCCTTCTGATTCTTGTATCATGAATTTTATTATTTTTCTTTCTTTTTTTTTCTTTCTCCTGTTCTTTCTTCTGGTTACGGTTTCCCTACAGAACAAACCCAACATGATTATTCCGATCCCTTAATGAACACTTTATAAGAGGAAACGTGCTTGTTTTACAGTCACCAAATCCACTTAAAAAAATGTTCCCGTTATTTTCTCTTGGCGAAACCTTGGATTCCTGGAAGCCCTGGTGATTAATGGCAGCAGCTAAGAGCCTAAGAGCTTTAGAAAATAAACTTCAAGGTGCCTGAACAGAGGAGAGATGCTGAGCTTTTCCACTGGCCAGAGTCAACATACATTCACCAGCTGCACGTTCTCGGGGGGTGGATTGGGGTGATGGGGCCCGTTGGCTATGTTCACCATGTTGTTTCGTTCAGAGCGAAGACTCTGCCGAAGCCGGTCGTGAAGCTTTTTCCGTTGCTTCCTGGATAGGAAAAAAGGAGCGTTTATTTTTTCTATTATTTACATTTTTCAGTACAGTCAATTCTTTCTTCTATCAACACACAACTCAAGGCAGTGGCTTGGGAGGGAGGGCGGAGGAGGGAGGCAGTGCCACTTCCTCTCAGGAGGGGAATCATCTATGCTTAGCAAGTAGATTTAAGAAGCTGCATGGGATTCTTACAGAAATTGAACTGGACTGCTGAGAGATAAAGAAAAAAAAAGAAGACAAGTCAAGTTGAGAGGTGGCTAATACCCCAACTTTCCTAATCAATCCATCTTTGCCTAAGTCTTAGGGATGGTCATTTGTCTTAGGTAACAAGTCATGCTATGCAACTGACAAGGTTGATTTCATTTATAGTTTTGCCGGTCTGTGTGTCTTTCAAGAAAATGCAGTTAGTGTTGAATCTGTGCATCACACATAGCGTGTGTATGTATAGAACTGTACGTGAGTGAAGATACGTACTTATTTTGCCGGTAGATTTTGGCACAATTATAATATGATCCTACTCTATTACCACTTTTCTCTGTAACTAGGGAGTGAATATTCACGTATTCAGATTGAATATAAGACGACTCCTAAGGGGGATTCCGTGAGGGCTTGTTTATCTCTATCGCTTGCTCAGTTCTGGCAACACACTGAATCCTGGGACATTAAGAAAATGCCATCCATGCCCTTACTTTTATACCATAAGAGCATATTGTCTTTGTTCCTCAACTTGGATCGTAATATTAGTCCCATGACTAGTTTTGGCTCAAGATTTTATATGATGAAGTGACAAAATAAAACAAAACTGTTAATAACATTATTTCAGCCTTGAAGCAGGAGTTCTACGTATGAGAGAAAAATGAAAAGAATTCATGTCAAACGGTAATTGTATTTGTTAACATGAACCCAGCTTAAAGGACCAACAAGGCAAACACAAATCTGTTTTCATGTTTCTCTTTTATTCTTTCAAAGCGAGTTTTGCTTAATTCTCCTCTTGTGAGATTCCTTTTGTACATCTCTCACTTTGGGAACATTGGAACCGGTCACCTAATTAGATGGAATTGAAAATTCATCACGATCATATTTTTTAAAAACCCCTGCATTTCAAACAGCACCAAATGCTCCCTTTATCCGCTAAGTCTGAGTACAGTTGGACGTGTCCTCAGCAGTGAGATGACACGCTCCTCCCCCACAGACACCTGCGTGTGTCCCTGTACAACCCTGTCCCTCCCACCCTTTCTTCGGTCGTGGGACTGCGGTCAATTATCAGAAGTCTTCTGAACACTTTCACACAAATAGGCAAAGCTTTCTAATGTACGTGATTAGGAAAGGTCCTCAAAATGGATTACTCAGGAGGAAAAAAATAAGGAGCAAGTCCCTCTGTGGCGCCCACCCCCTTTTCTCAAGACTAGGCAGTGGAGCTTGCCGGCCAGGCTGTCTGTGCGCTAAGGGGAGGGGGTGAGGAGGGCGTTTAGTTGGTTTTGCAGTAGGCTAAGGAGAGGGGGTGAGGAGGGCGTTTACTTGGTTTTGCAGTAGGCCACCACACACATGATGCCGACCACAAGCAGCGCGATGCAGATGCCGGTGATGGTGAGCACCCTCTTCTGGTAGAGCTCCTCCGCTTCTGGAAAGGGACGAGAGCAGACGTCAGCAAGCGTCCCTAACCCTCGCCGGGACTTACAGCTGAACAGTTGGCATGCTGTATTGTCCATGTTCACAAGAAATACACACGGGACACTTCATTCCTCTTGCAGACGTACTTAAGGTGCAGCATACTCTGCACTACAGTTTGAGCATAAAATGGCAAAGCCCGTTGGGGGCCATTTATAATTTAAAAAATGATACTATTCAGTTACTTTAATGATAAGTTATAGATACATGTGTACTAAACTGGCACATCATAAACATTAATTATAAAATAATGATTTGGTTAAAACTGTCGATTTTATTTTTTTTAAAATCTCTTGCAAAGACAACAGGAATCAACACCAGTAAAAGGAGCCGGCATTGGCGCCACTGGGACCCTCTGTCTCCTTCTTTCCTTCTTCCCATCCTCCCAGCCCCCGCCCCTCCCTCACCCTGAGCCTCTTTGGATTTCCCAGCTATTTCCCATTCCTGTGGTCTTTACAAAGAGCCACTTCTAACTTAAAAAAAAAAAAGAGAAAATCAAAGACATTTGCAAACATGAGCTTGACTTGTAGTTAGCAACAAAACTGATGCAGGATCCCTATGACTTAACAGTAGGATGCAAACGTAAGCACCATGACAGGGAGTATAGCAGGGCACTGTATCAGAGAAACCCCATACGATGGGTGGGATCGTCCCGTCCTGGGCCATGATGAAGATTTGTCCTTTGAGGAACAATTATTATTACTTCACCAGTTGTACTTAGAGACCTAGTTTATGGCACTACAAAACCACTGGCACAAAATGATACATGATTTGAAATAGATTGTACTCTCCTGCATTGACCAACTTGGCCAATTAGCTAATGTCGGTTGCACTAAGGAGATGGGATGCTTAGAACTTTCAGGTGAAGGTACTGCTGTACCCCCCAATGCAACCAGTTTCTGCTTCATGGAAGGCTTTCTATTTGCCAGTTGGGTTTTGTGGGGCTAACTTGCTTAGACTATGGTAGGTCAGGTTCTTAACAATATTGGCTGATTTAATGGTGAACCTGATCCTCTTAGGAGCTAAGCTTCCAACCAGTCCAATCACACGTATTATTGGGAGAGATTCACGAGTTCAATGAGAAAGAGAACTCGACTGATGCATAATAAGCGGGGTGAGCTGTATTTGCTCTTCTGATTAACAAGCTGGTCAAGAACTGGGGAATATTTTACCGATGAAGGTCTCTTATCTGGACATCAACATGGGGCCTTATGGAACATTTTCAGTTTACATTCTCTGTCTCAGCAACCACACTTTTTCTCTCTGCTGAGAGAGGGCAAGTCGCTGGAAGTCTTCTTGAAATGAAAAAGTGCAATGTAATTTCTATGATACAGTAGACTTTATCATTAAACAAAACATTTCCTACAAGCCAAGCCCATGGTAATCAAATTCCAGTTAACAGGTCAGGAACATTGTCAAATCAAATTAATAAGAGCACTGATTATTATTAACAGGAGGAAGAGAAAGAAGTAAGAGACCAGAATGCTGCAGAGATTATACAAAAACAAACCAAAAGTGTTGGAAGTGGAAAAGAAACAAACGGACAGGACAGACGGGCTGACAGAATGACGGAGAGAGGGAGGAAGCCAGGTAGGAGGGAAAACAAGGTTAAGAAGTGAAGGAGCGATCTGAAGTCCCTGGCACAGCATGCCTGGCACTAAGGGAGGAAAAATAAATACATAGAAGAAAACCAGAGGGAGGAAGTGCTGGGGTGGGAGGAAAGGTGGATGCAGATTTGGAAGGGTTATCCCATACAGCATAACTCCTAACCTAGACTGGCGGTCACGTGGAAGCCACAGTTAGAAAGCAAAGCAGCTGGTGCAGCTGATGCATTGCGGGGCGACAACGGACCAGGAGACATAGAGCGGTGTCACGTAGTTTTGTGCCGCAAAAGTCAAATGAGGACGTGGCACGTGGATGCTTGTATGTTAATTGCGAGTGTCTGCTGCCTCCTACCTCCCCTCCCACATAGACACAGGACAGGGAATTCAATTTCATAAGGTGTTAATCTGTGAGCTGATGCCCCTGGGGCCTCCGCCTGGACCGGGCACCCGGATCAGTTTTCAGCACTAAGTCTAAGCAGCAAAGGCATCGCCCCACTGGTCCTTCTCCAGGGATGCAGGACACGGAGCAGGGATCCTTTGGTTGTGATGAACTGGTTACAAACCAGAAGTGTGAAAGTGTCATTGCCTAGAAAATGAAGACCCTACTATACCTCTTTCGCTTACTCTATTGTTTTCTTCTTTCCAAATGGCAAGCACTTGGCAGCATTGCCATCTTCCCATTCTGTCTTTAGAGAAACCTGGGAAATTGCTTCTGCACACTGCAAAAAGAGGACCTAGCCAAGGGCCACAGGGGGAAAGGCATCGTGCCTCTCACGGCCTCTTTGGCAAGTTTTTTGGTGGTGGTTAATTATAAAATAGACTAATTTGGGTTTGTGAACAAATTGTATATGATGACTTGCCCATTCTTCCTAGGTTATGTCAGAAGACACAGTTTTTCCAGGAAAATCAATCATGGAAATAGAAAGGCAGCCCAGTAAAGGCCAAAGGGCAAAAGAAAAGTGCTAAACGAGCTAATTAAAACCAAGGTCCCTAGAACACAGATGTGGATCAGGGTTCTGTATTCACATCAGCATGTTTGCGTTAAATGTTTTTCATCTAAGTTTCTGATTTTCCAGTGGTTTACTAGATCAGGTGACCCTCACAAAATAAATGTGTTCAAAGAGAAATACCTGATGAACAATAATATAAACAATGAGTTTTTTAAAAAACCCTCCCCCCCCCCCTTATTTTTTTCCTAGTGTGACGGGGTCAATAGGACAAGAACAGATTAGAGGCAGCGTTGAAAAAAAGAATCCATCAGGCTCGTTGGCGGATCTGCCTTATTAATGAGTTGCAACACTTCTGAGTCCTTATGGTTTGGCTGGATGCATCGAATGAACCAGATCAAGCATGTTTTTCAGACTGATCTGGCTAGGCCAAGAGACAGAAGCCTTGGCTGTCTCAATTTTAATTGACCTTTAAAGTCGGATTTTCCTTAAGGATGGAATGTTCTGGCTGGCTGGGGACTTTGGAACCTCTGGAAGGTTTGCCCTTAAGAGGTCAAACCTTAAGCTTACCAAGGTAACCCCTGGTGTGGGTACCACATCAGTGTGCCTTTACTAACCCTTCAGATCTTACTGAGGGAGGTTATACATCTGAAATATCCATCACCCTACTTCATTGTTTGGGAAGAGAAATATTAAATTTAATAATTATACCCTAAAGTGATAAAGCAGGAAAGATGCTGTTAGGGAGAAGAGGGGAGGTGATGGTGGTATTTTTTTCTTCCTTTCAGGTAAGGCCAATAAGTCTATTTCGAAGTGGGATAATTTTTATCCCAAGGAAAGTAACCTGAATAGATGACTCCCCTCGTGTAGACCACCTGCCCCCTGCGGGATGTTGGTGGGACCTCTTGTGTTCCTTACTCTTGGGTGACGTTCTCTGATGTGCAAAGGACCACTCACATGAACGTGGGGCTATTCCCATCAAATGAATAGTTTTCTCTTGGAATATTTTTGGGGGCAATGAGCAATTAATTGAGTTTCTATCCCTGGAATGGATAGAGCTTGTAACAACCTGATTTTCCACAAATTATGGGAAGTACATTAGGTGTAGACTGTGATGTTATCATTGAAATGAAAGCAACAGCTATAAGATGCTCTCACCGCATGATGTCACTGACACCAGCTGGTTGGGGACCAGATATTCCTGTAATCAGGACATGGCTTTATTGACCAATGGTCACATTCCTGGGGGCCTGCACTGTGGAGCCTCTGGAAGAATAGAATGGCTTCCCCTTCCTCCCAAGACTGGCCTTTTCTCCCAACTCTTTAGGGTGAAGGCTTTCCAAAGAAGTCTGCCCCCAATTCACATGCTCATAGGAGATATTTTACATTTGCAGTGTGAAAATGTCTATTTGATTACTTGTTGGGATATAGTGACTCAAGTTTAATTCTGTTAGTACTAGAATTTCCAACTAAAATAGCACAAGGCTATTTCATTCTGTTTTCTGTTCATGACATAATGAAATCGACTGGAGCAGTGCTTGAGTATCTCCAGAAAACCAGAGTAATCCAAGTCTATGCATATAATATGTTGCAGATTAAGATGTTACTATATTAATAGATGATTTTTACATTGTATGTCAAGCTCCCATCAGCCTAAAACGTGGAGCGTTCTTACGCTGATGTATGTAAAGCTTCTTCTGTTCTCAGGCTTCTGGTTTGGTTCTTCCTACAGCCTTGTAAACCACTCCAACGTACCCCAGCTCGGAAATAACAGCATGGCCAGATCAGCCAGTGGGTCAGAGAACATGGGATATATGTGAATTTGCAGCAGGTAAGGTGATTTTAAACTCTAAGTGAAAACTGGGAATCTAAAAGCTGGTGCACTCAGTACCATGTTGGTAAACTAACCATAGATTGAAGGCAAAGAAATCACTGTTATAGCTGTATGATCCCTTCTAAAGAGAAAGGAAATTAGTTAGGAACTGAAAGGGAAGAATAGACAGGGGGAAAAAAAAAAGGGTTTCAGCTCATAGGCTCTAAATTCTGCAGGCTAAAAGGAATGATGATTGGTCCATACCCATAAATTCAATCCCAAGATGCTCTGCCAATGCAGAAAGTTGACAAAAAAAAAAGAAAGAAAGGGAAAAAGTTTCAGAAAAGAGCAATACACTGCACTCCAAAACACATTACACACGACTATTATGGCTCTGTGCGTGCACATTGAACAGACAAACGGCGGATGGTTAAGGAAGCAGTGCTCAGGTACGCCCCCATGAGTCCACAGAGGGAACTTCTCTTTTAAGAGGTGCGCAAATACCAGCACACTGTGTCTTTATTAACCCTTAAAAGACCTTACTGAGGGAGAAGTTGTACGGCTGAACTCTTCTCTATGCTATTTCATTATTTGGGAATAGAATACTGTATTTATCATCAGAGACAGCATTTGGCATTATTTCATTCTTCTCTTTTCAAAAGGCAGACTTGAAGTTCCAGGGAGGTGAAATTGTTTTGCCCAAAGACACACAGTGGCAGAGCTAGGAGGTGAAGCCAAGTAATTTGGTTGGAAAATTTCATCACAATGGATTTATATAGCTATGCTCTAATATTTCTTGTTGCTTTAGTTATTTTTTTAAAACTATTTCCTTTTCTCCAAACCTTCTACTCTCTCCACCACTTACATGACAAGGAGCAAACATTTCTGCTCAAAAAGCCAGACAGGGCACTGGGGCACTGGAGCCTGCTTCCAGTTTTCCATATAATTCCTGTGTGGCATAGGACAGCTCTGAATGCCTCACTTTTTCAATTGGTTGAAAAAAGAGGCGGGGGGAGGATGCAATTCCTGGGTTCTTTAGTTAAATTTAATTTACTACTTCTTCAAATCACGAAGAGCCAATTAGATGATCACTTCCCAGTGCTTAGCTCCGATGCCCAGATGACAGCTGAAGGGCACAGGCACCCAGGGAAGCTGCAGGGCTGCCCAGGGAAAGGGACTCAAAGTTGTGTGCTCACAGCCCACAGTCCTGGCAGACCTGACTGACGAGGGACCGGGATTGCAGGACCAGCAGAACCTGCACAGGCTCAAGTGACGAAATGGGGCCGAAAAACCAAAACAAACAAACAAACAGAGAAAACCAAAAACCTCTGGAAAGGACCCATTCCATTCTTGAAACAAAAAGTTGTTAACCAAATTTCATCATGTGCGGCCCTTCAGGATTTCCTTATTTGTGCGTGGGTGGTGGAGAGGCAGGTGGGAAGGAGGGGCAGGATAAAAACAGAGGGGTTCTGTGGTCTATCTTTCTTCCCTCGGTCACTGATTAGAGATGTACCAGGACAGTCCCCCAAATATGACAAGGCATCTGTTAAGTTTGAAAACATGTGGTAGAGGGGTATTTCTCTTACAGAAGCATCAGTTTGGACGTGAACAAAGCCCCTCATATAGAGAAGGGAAAGGAGGAGGTTAAGTATGTTTGGAGTCATCCTCGTTTCAGGTCCTTTCTCTGCCATTTACCTGTTCAGTGACTTTGGACAAGTTAATTTCTTGTTGACAAAATGCTTATGATATTGATAAATGCCTCACAGGGTGACCCTGTGGAATAAAGGAGACATGAAGTATGTCTGCCAACAGCAGAGGGGTTCAACAGCTTGGGGAACAGACATATCTGGAGATTTACTTTGGGCCACTTACTGCATGGATGTAGGTTTACTTCTGATTAATTTCACGGCCCTCAAAACTCTGATAGCTCCTGGGATATTTCAAGAATTTAGATTTAAAAAAAGAAACTTGCCACCTCTTAAGGAAATGAAGTTTCCTAGATATAAAAAATCTATATCTATATCTATAGATATCTAGATATATAGATAGTGCATCTAGTAACAATGATAAAGAGGCACTTTATATAACAGAGAGTTCCGTTTGCCTTGAGTCCAGGGTACTCAGGCAAATCATCTACATTTTTCATAAATTTAAAGCCAGAGGATGTAGGGTTACTTTGGTTGCACAATGTTCACAGCAAAATTAACAACTTTTTCCAATCCAAACGAATTTCTCTTGCCTCTGTGCAACATTCAATTTGACAAACTGACATTACCCCCCGCATTTGTTTCCTCCATATAAACTTCGGAACATCAAGATACCAAAATTCATTTTCCGAAGAACTGATCATAAATTTCCTTACGCATTTACGTGAGAAAGTGACTCAGTTTTTCTCCCTAGAACCCTCTCCATCTCTTGCCTTTTCCTCCTACGTCAGTAATAATTTAAGGGTTAAAATCAAGAGATAACTATAGAAACTCTTTCCAGAGAAGAGAATCATGATTCCATGCCTACGTGAACACTGCTAATTGTCTATATTAGTTGCATAGAAAGCTTGGTTAAGTCTTCAATGAAATTAGTAGCATGCTCATGCATACATATTACTGCATTTACAGTTTTATAGGTAAGTCTGTGAGCCTAACTCTAATTTCATTTCATGGGAAGTCATTCATATCAGGCAGCTCCAATTTCAGTAATTCAAAGGGAAATTGGTACTTAAAATTGGAATCTCTTCTGGCTCGAAGCCCTAACAAGGAAACAAGCAGAGGCATGCATCGGTCACACTAGCCCCACAGCAAATGCTCCTCGAATCTATCTTTACTATTGGTGGCTACATTTCTTTCATTGTGAGTCAAGAAAAGTAGGAGACACACACACGTTTCATTTTCTGAAGAGGTCGTTACTTTCTATCTTTTCTATTTAATCTAATGTTGGCTTAGGCTTATTACATATCCTATGTTTCCTATTGAACTTCTGCCTGGCCACTCCATTTTTCAAATTAAATTAGTGACTCAAAAACACGAAGGTTACTGTAAACAATTTAGTTTCCTTTTCTACATGTGATTTCCTGCTGTGCAGTAAGCAATATAAAAAATTAATTTAAATCTAAGAGTCTTCAGAAACTATTAAATATGGACTCGCTAATTCTTTGTTTTAGGATTTTTAGAATAGTTTGAAGAAAATTGATTAACCTGTAGGTTAATTTAAATTTTCAATTGCATTAGAGAAAAGAACAAGAAAACAACTTTTTTAAAAACTGAAATTGTCCATACATGCAATTATAATTTCTGTTAAATCTGAAGACATTCAGGATTTTGTTCCTTAACATCTTGGGTCTCCTTATGCAAATAATCTCAAAGAGGTAGGTGTCCTCTTGACTTTCTGCCCCTCTGAGGTTTCTAGAGGGGTCCTGTCAATGTCATTTCTAAATAGGAGCAATTTAGCACCTGACTTCTAATTTTCGACTTACCTTTGCAAATGTAGATTTTTTTTTTTCACATATACCAACCCATATTGCCACTGAGCCCTTCGAAATGTAATAGGAAACTCTCTCCTTCCTTCCAAGTTTCCACATGCCATGAGCAAGTATTGATGCATTCACAAAAACACACACAGTGAAATCTCACTAATTTGGGCTATTCTATAATTACTTCCTATTAAATGTTAGTTTATACATGACCTATTTGCTCCATACTGCCTGTAACTATTGAAGCTGTGAGTGTTTTCTTTCTATAACGTCTATAAATTGATTATCGATTGTCTATCTATCTCTCTATACACACACACACGCACTCTCTCTCTCACACACACACACACACACACACACACAATGATGAACACAATCCTTTCAAGTAGGAATTCAGTGTCAAGAAGGGTGAAATTTGAAGCTGACTAACCTTGACAATATCTTCCTAGAAAGTATTATAAATATGTTTTATTTCAAGGAAAATGGCTTCCTTCAAGAACACTCTATAAAATATACATGTGTTCCTTTCTTTTATATTTTAAATCAGTTTTTATAAATCAATAAATGTCCCATAGGACACCCTGACCAGACAAACTGTATTAAATCCTAATAATGTAAGTTATGTGTTAATAAGCATTTAAAAAATTGTACATTCTTTTAGGATGTGATTCTTCAACTGAAAATGTGGTTGGGTAAGTTGAACAATGTTTCTCTTTGAAGCTGGGGAATATCTTTTCTTTTAAAATGTATGTTATGCATTTCAAACTTTATGAACACCAATAAGTAAATTTTAAACATTACCATGGTGGGAACACTTTTTAGTTTTTGTGTGTGTAGCCTTCATTGTTACTTGAACATAAAGTTCCCAGAGCAGCAAACATTTATTTCCCTACCTTCTATGTGAAGGTCTGCAGAAATAAACATTGAGAATTTAAGACATGGAAGTTAGAAAATTAACTCTGGGCAAGACGATTTTGGAAAGCAGCTTCTGATTGAAGGCTCTTGCTTTTCCAGACGTGAGGCAGCGCTGATGCATAGTCACTACAGATTTTGTTGATAAATGTGCTTCCTATCAGTCTTTGTTAAATCAGGTTAAAAATGAATGCTGCTTTCCTGGACATCTTGCAAAAGTGCCACTGAAAGCTTACTAAAGAATTTATTCAAGGAATCACACTCAGATTAAATACACAGTAGCTATTTTAAAATTATATCTTATGAAAGAGAAAATGGTCTAAAAGAGAAGCTGAGAACATTTTTTCAGGTTATTACCATCAGATCTCACTGCATTATCACTTGGGGGGAATATCTTCATTTTCTAATGCTTTTCTCTATCTGGTACTTCAACATTGCTTTCAGTGCACAATGGTATTCCAAAATTTTAAGTACAATGCACATGTTCAGAATTTTCATTAAATTCTAAAATATAAATGTATTGAATTTACACAGTCACATGGATTTGCTAAATCTATGTCATTTGAATACAAACACATTTCTAAAAGGAAATTACTATATTAAGTAAAATTCTACTTTTACCTTCTGTTTTTACTTTCCATCTTATCTACCTTTGTAACAATATTCTACAGCTGTAGAGAGAACAATTCTGTCCACTAAAGGCATTTTAAAGATTCTGAATAAAGGGGAGACCGTGTTTGAAAATTTAGCAATGCCAATTTACCAATTTTTCACAACATAAAATGGTCTGTAACATAATTTTTGACCTGTAGCCTTTGTAAATACATAATAAGTACCACCTCACTAAAAAAAAAAAAAAAAAATAGTTTGACTAGTATGGGCCTAATCGCCCCATAATGCATATGAAATTTCTTTATTCTTCCATGTCTGTTAACATAAGGAACAGAATCTTATTCTTTGCATGTATACAAGTAAGAAAGAGTCAAATCTCATTCTTTCAGAGCCCCCAAATGACCAATTGCTATCACTGTTTCTTGTGTTACATGAACTTATACCCTAATACGCTATGTGAAATATTTCTTGGGGGTGAGAAATTGACAATCTGAATCAGAGGTTGACAAATCCATTATGATGCTTTTGTAAATAAAGTTTCAATAGTACACAGCCATGCTTATGAGTTCATGCATTGTTTGTTTATGACTGCTTCTGTGCTACAGTGGCCAAGTTTTCTGTGGTTACGACACTGACGGTATGGTCTGCAAACACAGAAGTATGTACCATCTGATCCTTTACAGAAAAAAATTTGTCAACCTTTGATCTAAATGGATAACAATATGGAATCCATTTTAAATATAATGCTTTGAAAGCTCCAGAATTAAAAGCTACAGTCCTTATTCACAAAAGCAGGAGAAATACATAGTTTAGTTATCCGTGCAATTATATACAATGTGAATTGGGTCCTTTAGGAATGATGTCCAAGACTTCATGAAGCCACAGAAATCGATCAAAATTTCCCAGTTCTCATTAAAAAATATATATCTAGCAGTGAACTGTGATATTTCAAGGTAACTAATAAATATTTTAAAACAATTTTCCTAAAATTATTACTGAAACTAGAATAACATAGATAAATGATTTAACAATTCATCTAAAAATCATTTAGACCCAAATCACTTTTTTCCTAAACAAGGTCAATAGAAGCCTGGCTATTTCCTTTGCTGTAAGATGTTTGTTTGTTTTTAATTTTCCTACTCAGTGCTTTTTTTAAACTTAAATGCAAACTGTTGTTTGGTTAATGAAGAGAAACATCTGCACTCTTTTTATTCTGTTTATTTGTTAGAAATAACACATTCTGAACCGAAATGAACTTACCATCATTTCAAGTGTGTACTGGTTACAACTTAGCGGACATCCTTTTCAGGATGGGGTCATTTTATAAAGAAGATGGACTGTCCAGTGGAATGATTTTATTTTATCAATAAAAGTGAGACTTTTAAATGCCTTTATTATCATCGCACTGTGTGATACAGACTATCATTTTGTATCACATCATTCAAGATCAATTTCAGAAACATCGGAGCCTCACACACCTATGAGCATCTCGGAGCCAACTAGTCATGAACAGAGGAAGTAATACAATCGCTTTTGTTAATGTTCTCATGCGACAGGCAGAGGCAGTCAATGTTAGACCTGGTAAAACACATCTAGCGCTAGGTGAAATCTGAGGGAAGATGCAGCAACAAGAAAGCAGCACCGACTGAGCATGCTCCTATTCAGGCAGAGACAGAAAGGGAGTGGACGTACTGTAGAAGCTGGCCATTACGTAGTTTTGGCAGCGATCACCAGTAAACTCATTTGGGCACCTGAGAGAAGAAACAAAAAAAAAACAATGGTAGAAAAAACAGAGAAAAAGAGAAGAGGTGAATATATGCTAGAAAGAAGCTCCTTCAGTGACATTTGATTGAACTTGGTGAGTTCACCCTCAGGAACTGAGTCTTTGTCCTAATCGTGGCTTTTAGACTCTGGCATTTCCCCCAAAGGGTTAAAAATTTGGACAGAAATGATAGAAAGATCCCAGCATTTTAAGTGACCGCATTCTCTCAAAGGGAGTCACTTGAAGTGAAAGCAGATGTTTCCTTTAACTAGGTTTTCTATTTGACAGCATTGGTCCAAAATGTTGGAAGGAAAGGAGTTCTGGTTGGCTGGCCCGCCATGATCACCAGCATCACCGACCATCCTGATGGGTCATTCTTTTATAAAACTGATGACCATTGGGGTCTGTGTTGAGACACAGTTAAACAAGGTCTCATTGAATGGGTTTATGCCCTGAGCGGTTAAACCATAATTAGAACAAAAGGAATCAGTCACAACTGAGTTGTAAAACCACCAAGCGGTAGTGATTGTTGCTGTAGTTTGGGGGAGAAAGCAAATTTCAGATTATTTTAACATACTTTCTTGGGTTTGGACTTTCATGGGCACATTCTCAGTACATCTCGCTCCAGTGAATCCAGGTTGGCACCTAGAGGGTAAAAATGTAATAAGCAATCGAACGCTAAAGACACTGAACTTTCAGACTGGCAATTTCCTCCTATGGAGCATGGAGACTCCTACAAATGACCTGGTAGCTGAACAACATAAAAGAAAGGAGAAGACAAAACATTCAGAAAACCATGTCCCATGAAAACTGCGGGGTATATATTTCTGTTGTTTGCTTCAGTCTTCATAAGATCAGTTAACTGAAATTTAACTAGAGTGGGGTTGAAAAGTTGAAAAGAAGTGGCAAGTTCTGGGCAGCTAAGTCATTTTCCCTTGGGCATTTCTGAAGTTGTCACTGATCAACTGACTCACTGTGTTAAAACACCGGTTTCGGTAAGAGCTTATAAGGTTCCGTCCACCATCTTTTATTGTTTAAATGATTCTGAGCTTTTTCTTTTGTAGACACCATTTTGTACTTCATTTCATAGGTATCTTGATAAGTGAAATCAACAAACTACAATAGAAGTCAAGCACTTTCACACTCTAGTGATTACTGACAAGAAAAACTACATCTCTTTTTGTTTTAAAGATATTACAAACTAGGTCTTGTTTTTAATGGTGAACGGAAGAGGCAGATTTTTATTAGTACAAATTTCACTTCATCCAATTATCTCACGTCAAAGGCAAATACACTTCTAAAATTTAAACAGTTATTCCTCTACTGAGGTATTTAATAAATGTCATTTTGCTTTTAGGGTAAATTGTTTTGAAACTGTATAAAATCTACATTTTACTCACTCGTATACATTTGCCTATCAAAATTCCAGAATCCTGGTAGAATACTGTTCTTAAAGCCTTGTGATGGGGCTGTGCCTAAATATGGAAGTCCTTTACAACTGCTCTTTTTGTTGCTGTCACTCCAGTAACTAAAGCATTTCAGAATGGATTCATTTTACCCAGTATCATACTCTAATTCATCAAAAAGTTCCAGGACGCAAATATACCTCTTACAGGCGCTCCACAACCACAGCCATGATTATTAGTAATAGTTCATCTAGGCCATAACCATCATGCACACACCTCATGATTTACTTACAACCCTTTCTTCTCCAGAGTAAATAAAAATAAACACCATCTTTTTGGCATCAAAGAGATGTGAATAAAACGATTCATTTTTGCTAATATAAGGTTGATTTTTTTTCATTTCCCTTAAAGCCAAATTCAGCACCAAAAAATGTTCTCAAGTGATTTGGTACATCTGCTTCACCTATTTCATGAAGAATGGCTTGTAAGAATAAATACTAGCAGTTCTAGATTTTCAGCCCTATAAGTACTTGAGTAAACAAAGTATAATTATGATCATTAAAAATAATATCGGGGGCTTCCCTGGTGGCGCAGTGGTTGAGAGTCCGCCTGCCGATGCAGGGGACACGGGTTCGTGCCCCGGTCCGGGAAGATCCCATATGCCGCGGAGCGGCTGGGCCTGTGAGCCATGGCCGCTGAGCCTGCGCGTCCGGAGCCTGTGCTCCGCAATGGGAGAGGCCACAAGCTTAACAACAAACATCTTGTATTGATACAGTTTTTTCAATTCTTCAAAATATATTTTTTTAAATGAACTGGTTATTTTCATTTATAATATTTTTGCTTCAATGAGTAGAGGAAGATCTGCCTAGAGCAATACAGAAATAAGAACTATAGCCTGTGAGGTTGGGTCATGTCTCATGAAGATGTCATTCTGCATGCTTCAATAAGAGTGCCTTCACAGGTAATTTAAGAAAAATATACGGAAACTTGTTTTCCATATAACTTATTTGACATAAAAAGTTTTGAAGTACATGGGTTTGTTTGTTTGCTTTTGCGGTACGCGGACCTGTCACTGCTGTGGCCTCTGCTGTTGCGGAGCACTGGCTCCGGACGCGCAGGCTCAGCGGCCATGGCTCAAGGGCCCAGCTGCTCCGCGGCATGTGGGATCTTCCCGGACCGGGGCACGAACCCGTGTCCCCTGCATCGGCAGGCGGACTCTCAACCACTGCACCACCAGGGAAGCACTACATGGGCTTTTTATTTGTATATTTGTTTCTGAACCAGGACTGTATAAATCCATATAGACATACACTATAATTAAGTAGGTAATTTCAGACCTAAGTATATTCTATAATGACCATTTCATCTTAAAAATTTACATTCTTAATTTGATCACACAATAATCCACTTGTTTCATACAAAGAACATGGTATAAGATATGTGAATATGGTATGTGTGTGTGTGAGAAGAGAGAGAGGGAGAGAGAACCATTGGAGGTAAGGAATGCACGTATTATTTAAGGATCATGAAATTAACAAATAGCTGAGAGATCATGAGTCCCT
Source organism: Grampus griseus (assembly GCF_964374135.1). Lineage (NCBI taxonomy): Eukaryota > Metazoa > Chordata > Mammalia > Artiodactyla > Delphinidae > Grampus > Grampus griseus. The sequence goes on along the minus strand of NC_139015.1, from coordinate 25,178,185 downwards.
TAAGAGAAAAAACGCATTTACTAGAAGATTGCCATTTATGCATCTAGGATGACACTTTTGAGATCACTGGTCACAGGACAACTAGATGAAGGGGATCAAAAATCTTACCCAATCAGTTTTCTAATTCGTACAAATCCTGAGATGATGTTTCCTAGGAAACTAGCATTATCTCTATCATAAGATGATATATCAATAGAATATCTGGTGCAGTAACATTAGATCTGCTTAAGGTATGCCAATCCTTTTTGGAATTATCAGCTATAACCGAACCAGAACTCTCCTTTCACTACTGTTTACTTTCACTTAGATGGATTTTCTTAGCGTAAAAGCCTTATTATTATTCAAAGTGGGGTCCAAGGACCAATAGCACCAGCATCTCCTGGAATCTTGTTAGGAGACACGTAGAATCTCAGGCCCCCATCCATAACTACTGAATAAGAATCTGTATTTCAACAAGATCCCTAAGAGATCTGTTTGTACATTAAAGTTTAGGATGTCAGGGATGCTGACCTCCAAAAGGCCCTCTACCCTGGCATCACAGAATCTTGCTGCTTGCATGTGAGAAGCCCATTTGGCTTCATTGGGCCTCAGCTGTCCTCAGAGATAAAATGAAAGGATTTAACTAAGTGATTATCAAAGGGTTCTCTTACCACGAAGGTTCTGGGAATCACCCTCACACATGGAATCACTGTGCAAAAACCCAGACATCATTTCTTCTGAATGTGTTACCAGTCAGGGAGGACTCAAGAACTTAAAAAATAAATTTCTGATAGAATGGATTTTTAAGACAATCTGGAGGTAAAATAAATTTCAAATACCTATTCCTAAGCAATTCAAGGGTTCAGCGGCTATAATCATTATGTAACTTTTGTGGATGTTAGAATTGCTACCAAATCAGATGGAAGGAAGTGGAAACAGTTTCTGCATAAGCAAACTGCAGACTGCATTGACTGGGTAGAGGAAGCATATGCAAATGGAAATGCACCTGATCTATAGGCTCTGATTAAATTCTATGGAATTACTTCTAAAAGAATAGGCAGACTGGCTGCTGACATATTTCTTTATTAGCACTGTACTTTAAGCACCCAATCTATCGCTTTCTTCGGAGATAAGAGTACGGTAAATTTAATCTGATTTTGAACAATATTCTTTGGCACGAGTCTGAGCACCTTCCAAGAATTTTATGTCTTAGAAGAATCTGTTTGAATAAGAACCGAGCCCCTATTTTAGCTCCAAAACTATATATACCGTTTGTTTTACTGATCAGGTTAGAAGATGGAAATATTTTTTAAAAAATTTTAGGGCTTCCCTGGTGGCGCGGTGGTTGAGAGTACGCCTGCCGATGCAGGGGACACGGGTTCGTGCCCCGGTTCCGGGAGGATCCCACATGCTGCGGAGCGGCTGGGCCCATGAGCCATGGCCGCTGAGCCTGCGCGTCCGGAGCCTGTGCTCCGCAACAGGAGAGGCCACAACAATGAGAGGCCCGCGTACCGCAAAAAAAAAAAAAAAAAAAAAAAAAGTTTAGTATTTGCTCTTAACATGATAAACTATCTTTGTTCTATGATTGTTCTTCGTGAGATGAAAACTCATAGACAGTTTTGTCTGAACTGAACTGAAGCAGCATCTCTTCCAACTAGCATCAACTCTTCCCTGAGTGCCATATCCTCACCTCTAGACATCCACACCCTGGGAGAAGGATTCCTTATTTGGCTCACACATTGCACGCTGCCCTGATCTCTTCCAATGTCCTTACCTATCTGTCTCGTGATTACCTCTTTGTGAGGACGCTGACCACATTCTGATCATTTTATAGCTCTAAAGTTTAGCCTGGCTCATGAAGGACTCTCATAAAATGTTAGTTAAACTGAACCTGATTGAGAATCAGACTGCAGTGTCCAGTAAAGGACTGTATTAAGGAGAATCTCACAGTCAATTGATTTGCCAGGTACAGCTCAATAACCGGCTTTTATTTTTATAGTTTGTGACCGACTCTCTCCTCTGTATACTTCCAAATAATTTTTTATAGGAGCTCCCAGTATCCTCCTTATAGACTCCCTCCCTTAAATAGAAACCTTTAAAATGGTGTCTGGAATTTGGAAAAGACTCTAACTCTTTAACAATAAGTCTATTACCTCAAATTTAAATCCTGTTACTGAAATACCATCTTACCTAGGATTCAATAAAGCCATTACGGTCGAGTAACCAAGACTTCTGCACAGCATCAGTAAAATCAAAACTGTTCCTAATAATAACCTTAATACACGGTGACAGTCCTGATACACTTACTATGTAATCGATCATCAGCTCATGCAATTTTGTGAAGCGATTTAGTGCTTGGTGTATTTTTTACATTCTAATTGAATAAACTATTTCTCATTTTTTTTGGTGGAGACACTAGACATATAGTCAAAGATATTTCCAGAACTCCAAGAAACTTCTGGTCATTTAGGGTTTGCTAATTTTACAAGCCATTATAAATGGTTTTGTGGTTTTTTAAATTTATGGTCAGTTTATAAACCATCCTTAGACATCCTTTCTCTTCCTTTCTTTATTTCTTGGTTTCATTAATTTTCATTAGGTCCTCCCTTGATCAGGCAGGAGAAGGGAAACAGGTTTACATATGATATTTTGTCTCTATTTAGTCATCACTCTACCATGAAATATTCAGACAATTTTTTAGATAATTTTCTTCCAAAAAAGAAAAGCCCCTATTTTCTTTTCACTCCACCTCAGTACTAGTTAACTGGGGTATTTCCTTCATATTGTACAACAGCTGAAACAATTTCTTTGATGTCCATGTTTACAAATATCAAGTAATGGCGATGCCAACAGATACATATTGAGGATTATCGGTGTGTTTAAGTGTTAGACGTTAAGGACTTTTGCTCGTACTCCGTAAACCAGAGCTGGCAGTGTACACACCAGGTCAAACAGCGCTAGTTTGTTTTTCTACAGTATCATATTGCAAGGGCTGACTTTTCTCACCCCTTCACTCGGGATTCTGGCTAGAACTCGCCCACTCACTGGCTGAGTATCTGTGTTGTAGATTATTCTTTCCCAAATGGACTGTTACTATTAGTCTGCATTTTTCCAAGATGAACTTCGTTCTTTTATCCACCATGAAGTGAAATTTCTTGAGGTCTGTATATGCTTTTCTAATTTGTGTTTTAGTGTTCTTTATGGTATCATCTGCAAAAGACATTTATTTCCTCAAGGGAATGCCTTCTTCAGTACCATTAAAGAAAATATTAAATATAATATATGCCTTCAATAACATTTCGTTCAGATCCAACCTTATACCTCCCCATCACTGATCATCCCATTTCTTTTTTATTAAGATCTGGGGGCTAGTTCTCAATTCTTGAGATAACAGTATACATAGAGTGGCCACAGTGGACTCATGGGTAAATACTGAGGGGGGGGGGAAATCTAAGTTATCCTGGCTCGCCAATGTTGTTTTTCAACATCTAAGACATACAATCCCACTAATGAGGCTGCCAGTGTTTATGAATTAACCCCTCCTTGTTTGAACCCTGGTGCCCTTCCCAAAGCCCTGTTTGTACAGCTTGTTCTGAAACGCTCATCTGTAGATGAAAATCCTTGCCGTTGTTTACTCTAACTGATGTATCCTTTACTTCGGGGTCAAACAATTTCATCGGATACGGGCTCAATCTATGGCCCATGCATCTACGTGTCCTTGTGACACAATGACTTATGGACTCGGCTAATTTGTGGTTTGGTTTTCCTCCCTGGAGGATGCCCTTCCCCGTCTCATCACACAGCTTAGCGATTCCAAACTTTATAGCTCCATCTACTCCAGCCTCATTTTATGATGAAACATCTAAATATTCACTTTTGACTTAAATCATTCAATAGAAATATTTCAGAACGGTGCATTTTATTTTAAATAGACTATATGCTTCTCAAGGCAAGGGCTGCATGTACTTTTTTCCCTGACGGAGTCTCTGCCTCTGGCTGGTTGTGGTCCGCCACGGTACATTCCCTTAGCTCCCTAAATTCTCTTCATAGCACTCAGCACACCAATCATTTATCATTAAATTCATTACTTGAAATACATTGGCTACTCACAAGAGCCTACAGACTCCATGAGGGCAGAGACCTCGTGATTTTGCTCACCACTTCATAACGGGCACAAGCATAGGACTTGCCTCTTAGAAGGAGATCAATAAATACATGTGGCTGCCTAACTGATTTCAGGAGAAAAAAAGGAACCAAGCTCTTAAGAACACTTAGTGTACCTGATTTTACGCCAAACTGCAGCCAAACTGGTTTCTATAAGAACAAAAGGATTTGCTTCCCTCTGTCTTCACGGAAGTCAAAAATGAGCTAATAAATACCTAGGAAGTACAAAGCAGGAGTCTAGATACAAGAGGACACAGAAGAAATAGAACACGTGGTCATGTGAAGAGCTGACTATCTACATCTAAGCCACAAGAGTCCCGCCCACTCACAAAGGTTGCTCTCCCTGTCAAATGTTACAGAAGGTAAGTGTCACACCCACTCTGAAGGACGAACGCTTCCAGAGCTGGCTGGACTCCAGGTCTAACCCAAAATACATCCCTTGGCTCTATTCCAAATTTCTCCTTCTACAGCCATGATGATGAGGCCACAGGACACAACCTGAATCTGAACCATCACCCCCTTAATTATGTTAATTCAGCTACTAATATGTTATAAGTATCATCATCCACCTCCTCATTGCTATGCCAGGATTTTATAAAACTGTAACCTTAGCTAGTGTCTTGACTTTCCTCATCTTACCCGGTCCCCAGATGTCTCTAGCCTGTATGGAAGTCTCTCTTCCGTAAGCACTTGCTATGTTTATGGTATCACTCCCCTGCTCCAGAAGTTACTATGACGCCCAATTAGCTATCACGATGTCCAAAGTCCTCTGCCTGGCTTTCAGAGCTCAGAAACTGACTCTCCTGTCTAACTTAGTTTTTTTGTTTTGTTTTACTTCCCAGAATGGAGCTGCTCGTCTAGCTATGCATGTCACTGGGTCTCATGGGAAGATTACTACAGCCTCAGTGTCTGCCTGGTATATGGAAAAAACTCCATAAATGATGACGATGTTTATCAAGTCTTCAACTAATTCCAGTCTTTTCCTTCTTTAAGTTCTCATTACCATAACAATCAGCACTGTACCACTTGGGATATAGTCACTTTAACTGATGAACTATTTTAGTTACTCCATTTCCGTAAATAGACTAAGTTCCCAGGGACCAGCGACCATGCGTCATGTTTCCTCTGCGTTTTCAAAAATGCCTGGCATAGATGTAGCTGTTCTATAAACAAATGTTAATTAATATTTCATTTACAGAGTTTAATTTATTATAGCAAATTTGTTGTGACTTTATCTCCTCTAGCTATATATTTTTCATAACTATCTCGATAATAATGTGTAATACAATATAGGCCCTTATATATACTACATGGTTTCATAAAAAATAGACAAAATCATAAGTTCATGGTTAAAGGCACCGCCCGTCTTCCTATGTTTTGTTCGCTTTTTGTTTCTGTTTTTTGTTTTTACATATAAGGAAGTTATTGATCAGAGATATTACATGATTAAATGAATGTCAAATGCAAAGTTATAAAGCTAGCTGGTGGCCCCAACCAATCAGATAAAAACTGCTAGTGTTAAATAAAATGAAGAATTGGGAATTAAATATGATAACACAGTCTGTTAAGACAGGTGTATATATTTTTCCAGTGTCTACAGAGAGAACGTAATTCTACCATTTATTTTTTATTATAAGGAAAAAGCAATCTTGCTTCCCCAGAGTTAGAAGTGCTTTAGCAGAAATGAATTCATTTAATTTCACTGACTCCCTGGGAAGAAGTTTGGAGAACATATTAACTCTATGTTATAAATATACTGTCCAGAGAGTTGAAGTGAAAGAGCTCAGACTATTCACCAAAATTGGCGGTTAAAACTCTAATCCCCACACGGGGAAGGCACATCTGCCCATAGGACAGCATCACGGGTTTATAAATACGGTGTGGTATAAAATCATTTTTCGATTAAAAAAAAATCACATCAACATCTTCCAAAATAGTTCTCTAAGTAAAGCTGTTCAGAGGAGCAGATATACAAGAACAAGGGGAGAAAACAGGAACATCTGGACAATGTCACGTTCAAACTGTCCTGTTTCTTTGAACCATGTGACTACATGGGGTACCAGAGGGTAAAAGACGGAATGATACTTTTCTGGTCTTTATGCAATCTGGAATAGTAACTGTTTTTTTGTTTTGTTTTGTTTTTTTCCCCAGGATAAATTTTAAATTACTATAGAGAGAAGAGAAATATAAAAGATGAGATACACCACAGAAATTCCCACACAGTTCCCAGAGGAGAAGCCCAAGTAACCAGCAAACCTCTCCTCAGAGAAGTGTTTAACTGTTATATGGTTAATCCATTTGGAACACCTTGTTCTAAACAGAGAGACAAAAGAGCTTTGCTGTAAAGTCTTCGACTTCAACTCCCAAAAAGACAACAGTGGATGAGATGACCAGAGAGACTACTTGGAAACTCGCGTGCTTGTGGTGTTTCTGAGTCATGTCTTTAGCCAGGGATAAAGCTGATTTTGAATGATGTGGCACATGCTTCAGAAACGTTTTGCCCTAGACAGATGGACCATGTGGAAACTATGAACTGGCTTCATACACAGGACCATGATGAGCCAGTGCAACACTTTCGTGTTTTCTGTTTCTATGCAAGTCGTCCAGTGAACAATATAATATCGTAAGACATGGTAAATGATGTGCCTTGGTTTCACTTCTGACTAAACTATTTTTAATGTTATAGATGTTTTTAATACAGGGATTAAAAAACAATTAGACAAATTTAACAAAAAAGGCATGACATATTTTGGATAGTGAACATATTCCAATTCTTCCATCAACGTACTGGCTTGCTCTGATGCATCAGTAAAGACATGGTGCAAAAGGGGGATAAAACTGATCAAAATCACAGATGTCAAAGATTTTCTTTCCAACAAGATCTCGTAATAAGCTTTAACGCTTTTCTGAAAGATTATATTACCAAAAAAAAGATACAATAAAATTATAATGCCAATTTGCTGAGAACGAGAAGACGATTAGCTTGGGGGAAACAATATTCATTCATGGGTTGCTGCTTTAATAACTGTTGGAGGAAGACAACATTTCACTTTAAGATTAGAAAAATATATAACAAGTATTTCTTTCTGGATTGGGCTTAAAATTTAATGAGAAGCTGTGTGGGTGAAAAAAATTCCAGTTGTTGGCACAATACCAAAATGGAACAAATGAACAGCACTTAGGCGATAGCACTTTTTGTACAGGACATGGGAGGGCCACAGAAGAGCTGAAATTAACACGTGGAAAATAACTGCACTGGTTCCTAAGAGGTATTCAGAAACTATCATATATACTCACTCAGCTTGTAAATCTTTGCAAAGGCTACGGTGAAAAATGATCATGTTTCATTATTATAATTAAAATACAGTGGTCTCAGATGCTTTTCTAAAGAAGTAAAAAAGATAATCTGGGTACAATTGTTTAAAAAGGAGAAGCATTTAAAGGAACTATAATTTTAAGTGTTTTTTTCAAGTGATTAAAACGTAGTTAGGTTGTATGTCTATGACAAGGACAGAGTAACAGGATTACGCATATAATAAATGCACCTCATATTTTATAGATTATAATTCTCAGCTTCTGGTATTTTCTATTTTCATAGAGAAAATCTTACAGGAAACTATAAAATTTGGTCACCCCCTATGTACACACTGCTATATTTAAAAAGGATAACCAACAAGGACCTACTGTAGAGCACAGGGAACTCTGCTCAATGTTATGCGGCTGCCTGGATGGGAGGGGCGTCTGGGGGAGAACGGATACATGTACATGTATGGCTGAGTCGCCTTGCTGTGCACCCGAAACTATCACAGCATTGTTAAGCGCCTATACTCCAATATAAAATAAAAAGTTAAAAAATAAATTTGGTCATCCCCATTCACTATGATAAGTATGGGCAGGGAGGAATGTTGGGGCTGTATTCACAGCAAGTTGGCAGAACCAAAGTCTAAAACTGACCAACTTTAATTCTTTGCTATAGGTATGCTGAGTTGAATATACTGGTGATCAAAAAGTGAATCTTTAATTTTTTTTTTTTTTTTTTTTGCGGTATGTGGGCCTCTCACTGTTGTGGCCTCGCCCATCGCGGAGCACAGGCTCCGGATGCGCAGGCTCAGCGGCCATGGCTCACGGACCCAGCCGCTCCGTGGCATGTGGGATCCTCCCAGACCGGGGCACGAACCCGCGTCCCCTGCATCGGCAGGCCGACTCTCAACCACTGCGCCACCAGGGAAGCCCGAATCTTTAATTTTAAAACAATGAACACTGAGAGTCATAAAATCCTTCAGACCTGAAAGAAATGATTTTTTCTATATACTCTTTCATTTTTATCTTGCTTTAAAGCTTTGAAAAGACTCTTACTTATTAACTTTATCTTGGCTTATAACTATTACCTATATCTATGAAAGGGATATTTAGTAATTGAAATTAGAATTTTACTCTTGTGATTCCTAGTCTTTTATTCACCACAAAAGTAATAAAGTATAAAAAGCATAAGATACTATAAGGATAATAAAAGTAATAAAATAAATAAATAAAAGACTATAGCTACTTTTGTAAGTTGTCCGTTTTCATTGATAAAATCAGCCACACAACCAGCAAAACTTATCTACTCTGCTTCTACTCTATTAAAAGGAGAGATTTTGAGGGCAAAAAAGCAGATCTGGGAGGTACTTGCTTACAGCCCTGAGGTCCCACGAGACATTCTGCACATAGCCCGTGTCTAGATCAGCACAGCGAACAGCAAAACGTTTCTACCGAAACGGCATTTTTGTTTGGTGTTATGGTTTTAAAATATATGTCCTTTAAGATGCATTTTATTACAAACAATGGAGGCTTTCTTAGAAAAGGGACTTAAATGTTTGCATACTATTTATATGATGTAAAAGGGCATTGGCCTCCTTAATGATTTCTTGCACCTTTTTTCTCATTTTGCTAATTGCTCTTTCTGTTAGCTCACCTGTCTCTCTGACAAACTTGTTCTCCTTTGTCAACGTCTGGGTCACAAGCTAGTAATATTCTGGAGCCGGAGATGGTTGTTCTGATGAGACGGGTTTTTTTCTCATTTAGGACAATCACTGCTACTTTAGAGCAGTGGGACACAGCTCTTAGTCAACGGCCAAATAAATGTGTATTTTTCACCGCATATTCAAATATCTTTTACCACATCAAATGATTTGAGTCCGTGGCCCACAGAGAGCCTAAATACCAAGCGCAGACTAAATGCATGGCACAATGAACAGGTGCTTTTCAGTGAGACCTGCTAATTTAACTGCACGGTTCAGATATCTAATGTGACCTTACTGACAACATCTTTGTTTAATTCTGTCTGTGGAGAGAGAGTAACTGTGATACTTCTTAATGGTTCGTTAACTCCTTCAGGTCATTGGAGAGAGCGCCATTCTAAATACATCTATAAATAACTGTAGTACATGAAAGAACACTCTTGCCTTCTACATGCAATGATGCGAAACACACTAAATGCCTTTCCAAACAAATGCAAGTTGCTGGTTTTTCATTAGTGAGATCGACCTAAATTCCATTTTTATAAAGGAGTTATAAACGAATAAGCTAATGCCAAGTGTAACAGATGTGTCAGTAAAGAATCTTCTGCCCTTCTGCTTCTTTTAGTTGTCCTATTCGTTTTGCAGGTGACCACTGGGGTAAAAAGGAACATCATCTTACAGCTTCATCCATACATTGGATGGAGACGTAGGTATCCAAAGTTCCAGACCTCTATGATATTTGCACATCTCTCTTAGGTAACAACGAGGAAAACCACGAGGAAAGCAACTTTATAAATATGAAGGCAAAAAAAAACCCAACCCACCTTGAAAAAAGCAAAATAACATTCTGGATATAACAGAGAAGATGATAAATGGTATGAACTTTTCACAACACTTTAAAAATAAAACAGCATTATTCAAAGGATGCAACGAAATTGGAAAAAGCAGCAACAATACATCATGAGACATGGAATCATCTCAAAGAAGCAGTCATGGACATAAGCCACACAGAGGATTTCTTACTTGCACAAGTATCTTGAGGGGTTTGAAAGGTCTTTCACCATGAAGCACTCGCCTCCATTCACACAGAAAGTTTTCTCCTTCTCTGCACACTTGACAAGATGGCTTGTCCCAGTGGTAGATGTAGATGTGGCTGGATAAAAGATAAAGAAGGCGAAAGGTTTATACCCATCTTTCCCTCTTCTAAGCAGCCTTTAATCTTAAATTCTCTTAAAAGGAAGAGTTCATATAAGATACGGCGTACTCCACTAAACTTTCAGGCTTAATAAACAACACCAAAGACATTAAGTACTTTCTGGGTGTAATTAAATATAATAAAATTATAAAAGTAATTATAGTTAATTAATTGAATTATAATTAAATAGGCAACAGGTTCAACATTTCTTATAACTAATACTTTATCTTCTAAGGAAGTTGGAAAAGAGAACATCTATTGTCATTAAGAAAAATACATTTTCCAGGAAGGCTCAAAAATAATGACATAAATTCACATCAGTGCAACTGAATGTAGATATCAATTTTTAATGGCAACTAATTAATAAAATTATTTTATTTTGAAATTACGTGATATATGTGTATGGACTTGATATTTTTTAGACATATGTATAGCAAAGAAAAATCCAAGGTGGCTTATTTGTTCCTAATGAAAAAAATATTCTTAATTGAGTATGTATTAATGTATAGATCGGGGGCATTCTGTTCAAAATTTCCATTCTATTCTAATTTCTACTCAGAAGAATATTATTGAATGTCTGATTGCCATCACGCTTCTGAAGAAATACAAAGACAGTCTAACATTGCTGCATATGTAGAATAAAGCACTGCAAAATTCATCCATTCGAAGTAGGAGTAGAAACAAGTTTTAATTTTGGTTTGCAGCGTCTTCATGTGATAAATCTGATTATTCACTTGCCTTCAGTCTTCACAGTTATTGGAAAGTCAGGCTGACACTGATTGCTCCACCATTAGGTGCAGGGATTAAACGAAGCCAAAGTCCTGAGACTGTAAGAGCATTTAGTCTCAGAACTTCTCCCCACTTACGGTATTGGGAGCACCTTAAACACTGCTCAGTCTCAACCCCAAACAGTCTAACTCACAACATAATGTTTATCGCTGACATTATCAGGATGAAATGTAAAACCAACGTGTCCAGCCAATGAAGATTCTATTTACCCTCCCGGGGTAGGGAGAGTCCATCTTCAGACATAAGTTTTTCTCGTTGATTATCTGACTCATTCTTAGTGACTTTTAATTCTTTGTCTTCCTTATCAATTTCTATTTTACGATTTGCGTGTGAAACTCAGATGCCCTTGTTTATTTTATTTGACCTGTCTCATTTTTCCATTTTCTCCTGCCTTTCTTTTTCGTTTCCTTCACAAGCGCATATTTTGCTTTGACATTTAACCTAATTGTGACCCTAACTCTGCTTGATTTTTACTCTACCTGATTGAAATACCGAGCATCTGATTATTCAGTTTCTAGACGACTCGAGGCCTTTCTTGTCTCTTATTCTCCTGTCTAAGGCATGTTTGGGACCCTTTCTCTGTTCTCACCATGGCTTTCAGGAGGAACAGCAAAGGACAGTCAAAATGATTTGCCCTTTGGAGACATCTGGTTCAAATCCCATCTCCTACTAGCTTTGTGTCCTTGAGTAAGTCACCTAGCCATCCAGATGGTCAATTTTCCCATTTAGAAAACAGGGTAAGGGGACTCTTACAGGACTCTTATAGAGGTAAAAGGAATTGGCACAAAACTGGCATCCGATGAATAATAGCAGGTATGGTTACTGAACAAGTAGGGAAGAATCTTACTTTTGCTAATCAATCAGATGTAAAATCTAATAACAGAAATCTGGAGATTTCAAAGAGGCATGCTCTCCTTGAATCATTATAATGGGTAATTAAGAACTGGGTCAATTTTCAAATTATTCCGACACAAAGTCCTTTTCAGAATGCATTTCCAGAGGTCCAGCTCAGGTCTACAAACCCAACCAGAAGAACCAGGGAGAGAGAGGAGAGAGGTGATGTTACCCTCTGCCAGCAGCTACACTTCTACCATCTTTATCAGGAAGAGGGGAAACATAACTTGCATCCTTTGGTCTATAAAATCATAGAGTAGACGATTTCTACACACCACTTAGCATAGATTTTAACATAATATTATATCTTCATGTGAAAAACTGTTTACTTAGGTGCTATGGATATTTTCATCCATGGCGACTGCTTTTAAAAAAATACTAGGAGGGAGTTTGTCTTAAAGGTTTTGTGCTTACGAGTTTCAACCGCTGACAGGGATCTACAGGATGACAAATTGGGCAGCGTATTTTTGCCGAGGGGACCACCTGCAGTGTTCTGTCACCATCATTCCTGCAGAGGAGCTCTGAGCCTCAAGCAGACCCCAGTGGTCCCTGAATCCCTGACAGGCTGCTAAGAATTACCCCTCATCCAAACTGGGCAGCAAACACTGCAGCGGGCTCTTTCAGGACAAATGCCGAGGCTTTTATTAAAAACAACGAAATCAACCCCGTCCTCGCCAAAGCAGACCCTCCATATTCGTTGCAAACTTACAATGAACATTCGCTGTGACAGAAACAAGAGACGGAAACATCATACCTATGCCTTGGATTTTCTGATCTTGTGTTATCAAATAAGTAGGATTAAGAAATGTGGGTTAAAACTAGAAACAATCCCTTTTTTTCAGTCCTTTAAAAGTATTTTTCGTGACATGATTATCCTTTGAATTATCCTGCAGCTCTGAGCTTTGACACATTCATCTGAAAAATTCTTAGATCATGACTAGACACTAGGAATGGGATAGTTGATAATAAAATAATTCTTGGAGAAAATGAAGTAGCAACTCTCTTACGTGTCATGGACTACCCTGCTTAGCGCTTCTATCCTTTAGTAGCAGCGAAAACAAACATGATCATGGAATTGCAAAGCAGCAGTTAACTCCCAGGTGACACAAAGCGTGGACCAACTGGGTACAGCTGTTCTGAACCAACAGCCAAACACAGGAATAAGTTGTAATTGTCAGAAGAACCTGGATCTGGATGGTGATATACGCACCTTTCAGATTTTTGCCAAGTTTCCTTATATATTCTCCTTAGTTGACCGCAGTGCACAGTCAGCCCTAAGCACATCTATAAATTTTGCAGAGATATCCTTTCTCTTTGGCCTATATACGCTGTATTGCTAAGTCAGTTTCCGTTTGGTAATTCCTCCAGAATTTAATGAAACAGACAAAGCAGGTTCTCAAACCAAACTGTGGAAACAGCATTCTTTCTGGGGGAGTTGGCAGGAGTTTATCAGGGGTAAAGCTAACAGTTTTGCCAACAGAATGTGCTTTTGATATATAAAAGATGACCTTCATAGCTGCTCCTGGCAGTAGGTGACATAGATCTCACTCATTCAGTCCTTAATAAAAACTGCTTCCCTCTGCTTTGTAACTAGTTTGTCATAATCTGGGAGTTGGTCAACTTCTAGTAAGTGCTAACTGGACAGCAATTAGGAACAGTGATAAGTGTGACTTTGTTACTTTTACGTTTATCATTTATATGAATGTTTTATCCCAAACGCACTTTACTTGGGATGTTACCAATTACAAAATTATAAGGAAGAAAGTATAAGTACAGCAGTTAACTTGTTACTAGAGAATTTCTTCCGAGTGTTTGACTCTCCACCCCGTCTGTCTTGGTAGTATAGATCAGGACTAATGACCATTCCGGGGAAGTCTGAACAGTTCCCTGACTTAGCCAAGGATTTGGACATTAAGATTACCATTTAAAGATTCCCCAGGGGGCTTCCCTGGTGGTGCAGTGGTTGAGAGTCCGCCTGCCGATGCAGGGGACACGGGTTCATGCCCCAGTCCGGGAAGATCCCACGTGCCGCGGAGCGGCTGGGCCCGTGAGCCATGGCCGCTGAGCCTGCGCGTCCGGAGCCTGTGCTCCGCAACGGGAGAGGCCACAACAGTGAGAGGCCCGCATACCGGAAAAAAAAAAAAAAAAGATTCCCCAAATCCTGCACCAGGAAATAGGACTCCCTCCTTTCTAGCCTTCCCTCCCTTCCCTAACCCTTCTCCTCCCTCCCACCCTCCTTCCCTCCCTCCCTTCTTTTTTCCTTCCTTTCACAGTTCTTTAATGACCGCCTATTATATGCGAGGCATAATAATAACAACTAAAGTTACTGGGGTTGAAAATTGTAAGACTGTAAACCATTCTCCCTAAAAGGAGATCTTCATAGATGAAATGTAGTGAAATGACCCTGGAGTTAGCGGAGAAGAATCAGGGGGCCAAGGCACAATTTTGCCAATTACTAGCTGCGGGGCTCTGGTCCAGCTACCTGCCTCAGTATACTCAGCTGCAAAAATGAGGTATCGCAGGGTTGCTGCAGAGTTTGATAAAACACTTCGTCAGTTGCAAAACTGCACACAAATAGAGGCTATGTTTCCATTACTAACGGCGTAAATATGGAACAAAGAGAAGCAAAAACATTTCTGTCCAGACACTGTAAGTGCATATAATCAAGCCTCGAATGTTGCTTCTCAGCAAAGTCTTCTACAAAATGTGAAGAGATGGTCTGATTTGGAGGGGTCGCCACTGAATGATTGCAAAGCATCAAGTAAATATCAATAATTTGCTCTAACTTTTTCAAAACCACTGTCAATAATGTATACCCATTCAACTGGCTTACAAAATAAAACTGAAGAACGATTTGAGTTAAAAGAAAAAGAAGCTATCTTAAATGTGTAATTATTTTCAACTTTCCAGATCCACACAATTCTCCAATATTTCTTAAAAAAAATTTTTTTATTGAAGTATAGTTGATTTACAATATCATGTAAGTTTCAGGTGTAATTCTCTAATATTTCTGACCGAGCTTCCAAGTTACACGAATTCACTGTATTTATAATCTTGTGTGTTATTGTAACAGTTTAAAAACTCTAAAATATTTAAAAATAGTATGATGTCCACGGAATATGGGCCATAGTATAAACTTTGTTTATAACTCAACATTTTGGAAATCACGTACTATAGCACACTTTAGTAAATACACAGAATAAAACTTTGAGGAGTAATTGAGTGTTCCCTGCTCATTACTCAATATTTTCCCAGGGAGTCACACAGTATTTCCTATAGAATGCCAGCCTTTTTCTGCTCAGAGACAGGCTAAAAAGAAAATAATGCTGGAAGGGACGGTTCCCTTTCTTGCTTGTGTTAAGTGGTGTTTTCCTTATCAGTGAAGTAGACAGCACTAACAGACCAGGGCCATTACACAAATGCAAACGACTGATAAGAAGCCAGTCTCTTCTTCTTTGACAATTAGCAGGAATTAGTATGTGTATAGTGTTTACCCCAAGAAGCAATCATTAGCTCCTATCTTCCCTGAGCGAATGAACCCTGACTAGGAGTTTTTAGGACAATTCTTAACGATTTACTTGCAGAAGATTAAATCACTCTCTGCAGTTTTCTCAATAACATATACAAATATTAACAATTTTTATATTCTAACATGAAACTGTCAATCACTACAAAGTTGTAGGATTTTTTTTAAATCCTTACCTGTGATATCTTCCATGGCTAAGTATTTAGAAATCTGCATGCATTCCTGCTCTTTGATCTCCCAGTTTAAAAAAAAAATCTGAAATTATTATTCTTGCTCAGAACATAGCTCCTCAGAAATTATGTACCAGAGCACTTTGAACTTCTACTGGGAAGAAATGCTTACGTGGTTCCTGAAAATGACGCTCTGGCTCAGAAGCTGGGCAGGACAAGCCATGCCCCCTAATGCAGCTTCTATAGGTGCCAACGGAAGGACGGGGGAGGCATTAGTTCTCCAAAGGAAAATCCAGAGCCAGACTCAGAACCACTAAAGCATCACCATTCTGGGTTGGCATTTTTTTGCAAGTAGTAATTCAATCCGTTGCTGAATAGGTACTTGAGAAAAAAATGATAGAAGATCAGAGAAACCCATCCTGACTTGGAGGTTCCCAGAGCCCATCTCCTTGGCCTCTCCTCTACCGAACTCTGCTATAGAAACAAACAGGGAAGCCAGGGAAGAACCATCACGAGACCAGAAATGGAACCAGAACTTTCTAAAGTAGAATTAGGGCATCTCAATTCATGGACCTCAGGACTTGGTAATATGGTAGATTACCTACAAGGTGAGAGTCTGTCCAAAGAACAAGCTGACACCAAGGGCTGGCGGAGGTTAACTGGTTTAAGGAGTGAACTTGAGCTTTGGCATCATAACACACATAGAATGGAAGACCCCAAAGAATCTTCACATATTGTATAATTTATCCCATATTGAAAAAGAGGATACAGATCATCTCAAAAGAACAGTTCTGCAGTCTTTCAGCAAACACCTCCAGCTAAAAATTCACAAAAGTGTACAGGCTGCCCAAGGTCACATAAGTGAATCGGGACATGCTTGTTTTCTGTTGTCTTACATGTACAGCGGGGCTGAAGTAGGTTAATAGGATTGCCTTTAGATCCCTCCCTCCCTTACAAGCTCTCAGGGCAGACCCTAATATTTTTTCTGCCTTCTTCAGCAGAATGAAAAGTGACCCTTGGGTGTTTCTCCTCATAAAACAAAATTCTAATTTTTGTTAAAACACTGAGCTCATTTGTAGCTAAACAGAAAGGAGATCCTAAGTTCCCAGCAGTTGCTGTGTCATTAGATAGTGTTCTCCTTAGAAAAATAAAAATTGTCCACAAAGGTTATTTTTCAAACACAGAAGTGGCTATTCTTTTTTCTTTTTTTCTGACAGCACATTTCACTCATGACACAGTGTAATCATTCTAGTCTACTACTTCTTAGAGCAACATGTCAATGGCATAAATGTCTTCTAGGATGTCTTAGCTTTTCTAAAGAAGAAGGAGTCTCCTCCCACAGTGGATGGCTGGCCAGGTGGTTGCAAGAAAGCGACATTTTCTTCCTTACAAAGCCAATAATCTTCTCTTAGCTAAGAAGCCAGCTACAGAAATACAGTTCTGCTATATATTTTCTACTAATCACTGACAGTTTTATCTGAGTATAAAATTTCCATAGCCAAAAGTCAACGAACTTTCAAGCTGTCCCTTGAATCTTTTCCTATGAACACGTATTCTAAAAGAGTAAGATTCATCTAGCCTACAAAGCAAATATTAGCAGTCAGCTGACTGGCTTAATTTGGTATATTTATAGATCTCATCAGGCTAAAGGTAGAAGGGGCACATTCTTTACTGTATTCTGCATACTTTACCAGTATCAATTTTGTTGGGGGAAGGTCATGTCAATGTAGAAAATGTTAACCTGTCATTTTCCAAATTAGTCAAAAGTTTGGAGCATCATACAGAACACATCAAATCAAAGGGAATGATTAAGGATTCAGTTACTCGGCGAGCTGCTGAAATTACCATGTGACATTTAATGACATAGGTTAATTTATTCATCAACCAAAATACACTTAGAAATGAAAGCAGACGGAAGGTCAAAAGACAGAAACTATGAGACAAATTCATTATCTTATTCATCAAATGAAAAAAAAATCATGGCATATCAAAAATAAAAGCCATATGGTCATTTCAATAAATAGAGAATCAACATTGATGAGATTGAAAGTCAATTTCTCTAAAACTATCCACAAAGTATTCTTACCCCCAAAGATCAAATCTGAATTTAATCAAGCATCCAGATACAGCTACTAATTTACAGGAAGAACACAGGTCAGAGGAACATATAAAAGAACACCATGGGATGCAATCAGCAAAGCCCAATCTATGAAGAACTCTACAGGGCAAATAACCTGATTTCTTAAGAAAAAATTAAAAGAAGATAAAAAGACAAAGAGAGCTAGAGCTAAAGACAGACCAAAGGGTGAGAGAAAAGAAAAACCTAAAATATAGACATTAAAAAGAGACATTAAACCAATTGCAATGAGTGAAACTTATTTGGATCCTGATGTAAGAGGAAATCTGATCATTGATTACAAAGGGTTATCATTAATTGGTATATGTGTCATATACTACCCAAAGCAACCTACTGATTCAGCGCAATCCCTATCAAACTACCACTGGCATTTTTCACAAAACGAACAAAAAATGCCACAATTTGTCTGGAAACACAAAAGACCCTGAATAGCCAAAGCAATCTTGAGAAAGAAAAACAGAGCTGGAGGAATCAGGTTCCCTGACTTCAGACTATACTACAAAGCTACAGTCATCAAGACAATATGGTACTGGGTAAAAAAACAAAAATATAGATCAATGGAACAGGACAGAAAGCCCAGAGATAAACGCACGCACACATGGTCACCTTATCTTTGATAAAGGAGGCAAGAATATACAGCGGAGAAAACACAGCCTCTTCAATAAATGGTGCTGGGAAAACTGGACAGCTGCATGTAAAAGAGTGAAACTAGAACGCTCCCTAACACCATACACAAAAATAAACTCAAAATGGATTTAAGAGCTAAATGTAAGGCCAGACACTATCAAACTCTTAGAGGAAAACATAGAGCACTCTATGACACAAATCACAGTAAGATCCTTTTTGACTCACCTCCTAGAGAAATGGAAATAAAAACAAAAATAAACAAATGGGACCTAATGAAACTTCAGAGCTTTTGTACAGCAAAGGAAACCATAAACAAGATGAAAAGACAACCCTCAGAATGAGAGAAAATATTTGCAAATGAAGCAACTGACAAAGGATTAATCCCCAAAATATACAAGCAGCTCATGCAGCTCAATATCAAAAAACCAAAAAACCCAATCCAAAAATGGGCAGAAGACTTGAATAGACATTTCTCCAAAGAAGATATACAGACTGCCAACAAACACATGAAAGGATGCTCAACATCACTAATCATTAGAGAAATGCAAATCAAAACTACAGTGAAGTATCACCTCACACCGGTCAGAATGGCCATCAACAAATATCTACAAACAATAAATGCTGGAGAGGGTGTGGAGAAAAGGGAACACCCTTGTACTGTTGGTGGGAATGTAAATTGATACAGCCACTGTGGAGAACAGTATGGAGGTTCCTTAAAAAACTAAAAATAGAACTACCATACAACCCAGCAATCCCACTACTGGGCATATACCCTAAGAAAACCATAATTCAAAAAGAGTCATGTACCACAATGTTCACTGCAGCACTATTTACAATAGCCAGGACATGGAAGCAACCTAAGTGTCCATCGACAGATGAATGGATCAAGAAGATGTGGCAGATATATACAATGGAATATTACTCAGTCATAAAAAGAAACAAAATTGAGTTATCTGTAGTGAGGTAGATGGACCTAGAGTCTGTCATACCGAGTGCTGTAAGTCAGAAAGAGAAAAATAAATACCATATGCTAACACATATATATGGAATCTAAAAAAAAAAAAAGAAAGGTTCTGATGAACCTAGAGGCAGGACAGGAATAAAGACGCAGACATAGAGAATGGACTTGAGGACTCGGGGAGGGGGAAGGGTAAGCTGGGACGAAGTGAGAGAATGGCATTGACATATATACACTATTAAATGTAAAATAGATAGCTAGTGGGAAGCAGCCGCATAGCACAGGGAGATCAGCTTAGTGCTTCGTGACCACCTAGAGGGATGGGATGGGGAGGGTGGGAGGGAGACGCAAGAGGGAGGGGATATGGGGATATATGTATACATATAGCTGATTCACTTTGTTGTACAGCCAAAACTAACACAACATTGTAAAGCAATTATACTCCAATAAAGATGTTAAAAAAATTGATATATGTATCAAATGCATTATGGTTATGTTTAAAAATAGCCCATATCTTTCAGAGGTACATGCTGAAATATTTATACATTGAATAATAAGATGTCTGGGATTTACTTCAAAATAGTAAGAGGGAAGGGAAGTGAGTGAAATCAGGATAAAACAAAACTGATAACTGCTGAACTGGATGATGGCTCCATGGGAATTTGTTATATCATTCTTTGTACTTTCATACGTTCAATATGCATGTTTAAATTTACACATATATATGTACATGTTTTAATATATCCCTACATACATTTAAAACTTAAAAATGCAAAAAAATCAATTTCAGCCTTTTCAAAGCATGTCTTTATAAAGTGGAATTAGAATGATACTCTATGCAACCTAAAGATGCTGACTGTTAGCCACCAATCTAAATCATACTTAACCCTGAAACTCTTGGAGGGGTGGTTTCCTTAATATCGAGAACAATATCAATATCCTTTATAACAATATCCTTTATAACAATATCAATTTCCTTAATATCAAGAACAAGCCAAGAATGGTGACTACTGGTGCTACTATTTAACACTGCTCTGAAAGTTCTAGCCAATGCAACAAGACAGGAATAACAAATTGTGGTACAACTGTAGGAAATGAGGAGATAAAATAAGTACTATTAGAAGATGATATGATTGGATACCAGTATTACCTAGCAAGAAAACCTAATAAAATAAAAGGATTATATTCACAACAGCAATAGGAACTATAAATCATTTAGGTCAGCTAGGTGTGAACCTAACAATAAATATGCAGAATAGGAGATACTTTCAAAGGGTAATATATTAAGAAGGGGAACTGGGTCTGTGCTTGGGGTAGAAGAAGGCATTATATTAAAGGGAAAAGCAAATGAATTTATGGAGGTAGAACAATGCATGTCATGTTCAGTGAAAGGCAGTAGTTCAGTTTGGGAGATGGATCATAAATAGGGAGGTGAAGTTAATGAGGCTACAAAATAATAATACATCCATATTAAAGAAGCCCTTGGCAACCTGGCTGGAATTAATATTGAATCTGTAGGTCATGGAGAGAGTTGGGTTTTTGCTTACGGCTGTGATTAATAAAATTAACGGTCTATTCTATAGCCTTTGGAAAGGGAGAAAAATGGAGATGAGGAGACCAGTGAAGAAGCTGACACAAAGGTCTAGATGAGAAAGGAAGATTGCTCAAACTAGCCCAGTAATGATGGGAGAGGAATCAGCACCATACTGAAGAATTAACACTACTTTGTATTCATATACATTAAAATTAAGCAAGAACTAAATGCTGGGGTTTGTATTTCACACCTCGTATTGCACCTCTTTCTAAGGCATTCAAACTGCCTAACACACGTTTCCTCTTTATCCTTCACACAATCTAGGATATACCCATGATATTATTAGACAGAGGAACTGCGGGCCATTCTCAATACTCAAGAGTCATTGGTGAAATTAAAATGTCAAGTCTTGTAGCCACAACTACATGACTAACGCTTTCCTAATTTAACTATACCACGTCTGTTGATATAAAGGAACCCATGACGAGCAGACAGTATCATAGTTGGCCTGAAATCCTAAGTTACACAGATGATCAAGGTAGTGATATTCCTAAAAGTTATGAAAGCATCTCCCTGACAGAAGTGATTCCCGACAAATCATTTTAAGTAATCTATATTTTCAGTGTCGTGCATAAAGGCACCTCTATAGAAGTATAGAAAAAAAAAATGGGGTCAAGACAACGCAGACACCATCTTCCAAGGGTTCCAGGTTGGAGCCAGGCCTCTTTGATCAGTGGATCTGTAACACAACAAGCTTGAAGAATATTCCTTAGAAAGGCACCTTTGCAGCTCTAAAACCCCAGACAGTCCATTGTTACACACCATTTAGCCAAGTTACAGCAATTCTGTGTTTGTGTGATGGCTGTGGACATAAAGAGCCAAGCTCTGGTTCCATAAGTTCAGCATTTTCCTCACTGAGGCCAAAGGTTGCTGCGTATAAAGGAATGAAGCCGTAAAAGTATGTTCAGAACATAAGAATCCTGCTCTCTAATACTTGGCTAATTTCAGTGCGTGTATCTCCCCAGAACTCCCTGGAGTTCCTTGTTCCCAGGTTTGTGATCAGAATAGCAAAACAAACCTCTCTGTAAGAGGATGTGTCATAAAATGTGTATCTGCAGTGTTTAGGGTCCTAGCACAAATTCTGTGTCACCAAATAACACACAGAAAGCTAACTTTTTTCAATACCGCTATTGCCATTTACACGTGGCCAATCTGAACAGGAATAAAACAAGGTTTCCAAAACACAAATAACTTTATTTACTTATTTATTTTTCTTCAACATTTTTTTAATTGAAGTATAGTTGATTTACAATGCTGTGTTAATTTCTGCTGTACAGCAAAATGATTCAGTTATACATATATATACATTCTTTTTTATATTCTTTTTCATTATGGTTTATCATAGGGTACTGAATATAGTTCCCTGTGCTATACAGTAGGGCCTTGTTGTTTATCCATTCTATATATAAAAGCTTACATCTGCTAACCCCAAACTCCCACTGCATCCCTCCCCCAAACCCCCTCCCCCTTGGCAACCACAAGTCTGTTCTCTATGTCTGTGATTCTGTTTCTGTTTCATAGATAGGTTCATTTGGAAAACACACATAACTTTAAATGCTTCATCTCAAGAAAGCTTTTTGCCCTGCCCCCCAGAGGACTAGCTGGTCTCATAATACTTAGTTCATCACAGGTCTTGTTTTTCTAAAGAACATATTCTTTTTAGGTTAGACATGGGGATGGGGATGCGGGGAGGAAATGTGACAGTCAAATCCTGTGCCTTTACAGGAACTGGGCCAAAATTATAAATTAACCTTGACTACATTATCCCTAAAGAAGCTTTCCTTCAAGCCTTGGGGTTTTTGTGGTGTTTTGTTTTCAATTTCTGGGCCTCGACACCCAAGCTGAACAGACACCTGTTTTTCTACTGTTGCCATTAAACCTTGTTGTTCAATAAAAAAGGAAACAGACAGGTGCACACTTTGAACTCTTTTTCCAAAGTACACAATATTTTTTTAAAAACTGGGGCCATGTGTTCAGTGTCTTACTGTCATCATCTGGTCTAGCTGTTTTATATATCTACACCGTTCGCTTGTTGGAAAAACTCAATGGAAATCATCATCCTGCTTACAGGGAAACCAAAAAGGGCACGCTGAAGTACGTCATGAAAGAAAGGTGGAGTAGAGGTCAAGGTCTTATCTAAGTTGCCTGGCCATTTCCCTACAATGCCAGAAACAAGGAATATTAAGAAGGTCCATATGTAGAATCTTAGTTATAATTTATTAGTTTTTTTCCCTGGCGTTGATATATCTGTGTATATGGACTAATAAAACACTTCCATCTCCTGAAGCTATAATAATTCAGAATGGCTGAGGTCTTCCCCCCTTTCAAATATAAACCATTTCTGTAGACAGTGCAAGTCTGTGTTTAATAGAGATCTTTGTTCTTTCCATCCATTACTAAGGTGCTTCATATTCAAACACGGATGAGGGAAACAGTGTAAAGCAGGGAAGTGGGGCTGCGTGGCACATCAGCTGTAAGGGAACCACGGCTCTACAAAGCCACCCCAAGTGGCTTCCCTGGTGGCGCAGTGGTTGAGAGTCCGCCTGCTGATGCAGGGGACACGGGTTCGTGCCCCGGTCCCGGAAGATCCCACGTGCCGCGGAGCGGCTGGGCCCGTGAGCCATGGCCGCTGAGCCTGCGCGTCCGGAGCCTGTGCTCCACGACGGGAGAGGCCGCAACAGTGAGAGGCCCGCGTACAGCAAAAAAAAAAAAAAAAAAAAAATGCCACCCTAAAATCAAAGCAGGCAGAACCCAATTCTTGGCCAGGTCCACTTTGCCAGTTTAATTCCCATAGAGTTCCTGCAGAAGAGCCAAATGTCTTCAGCTGAGATCTGTCATTTATGCAAAAGCTTTTAAGAAGTCGAACACTTTCCAAGACCCACTAGTAAATCTAGTAAGAATCTGCATTGCTCTTCTGCTCACATAGGCATTGCCAACACCTAGTGAGAATTCTCCAGTTCAGTAACTACTGAATCCAGCGACCATAATGGGGAGACACAGGCAGTGTTATGATTCTGAACCCCACCATGGGAGAGTTCACAGACGACAGGCAAGTTCTGGTTATATTTCTTAGCAGAAACAAGGCTTCCTAGGCTGTGGAGATCTTATTACTAAGAAGAAACCAGACCTCGGACCCTATTCTTTGAAAAGACCTGTTTGATTCATGGCTTTTCCCTTAAGGACGCCTTACTTCTGAAGAACAGGGAAAACCAGAATGCTTTTGTTCAAAGAGTCAGAGATTTTTTCTTGATTACACACCTTTCTGGTGTGTTGGATGCTCAGTCTCAGGGATGTAAATGTCTTCATAGAGATCAGCTCCCGATGGGTGATCTTTTCTGTTGAGAAACTCGCTTCTCCCTGCACCTTAATGCCTAATGTTCTATACCCAAAACTAGAGCGCTTAAATTTTTCTCAAAGTCTGAAGAACTCAGGGAAGTGAGTCATAGTTCTACAGATGCCACACAAGTCCCTGGAATTAAATGGTGATAATGAAAAAAGGATCTTAATTAGAAGACAGATGTTGTTAGAACTCAGTAATCCTTCACTGCCCCTTCACACTGTTTTCCATTAAAAGGTTATCAGAACCTGTCAAATGGTTACATGGGTCCATCGCAGCCACTAGATTAGGCCTGAAGTGCATGCTTGGGAAGCTAACTCTCTACTTGCCAGAGCACTCTGTGTGTGTGCGCGCGTGCGTGTGTGCGTGCGCATGTGTGTGTGTGTGTGTGCATGTGTGTGCACGTGCGCGTCTGTGACTACAGCTTTCCTTCCTTAGAAAGTCAAACTGCACTCTGTTACCCATTGGCTTTATATTCTTAGATTTGTTTTGTAGAAAAAAAGTGACAGGAACTGAAGGATTCATTGGTAAATATGGATGGAGGCTATTTTGTCCTTAACGCAATCTCATCACTCCTGGAATCAAAGCTCTTTCCCTCTTGGGCCTTTATAAGGCCCAAGATATCCCATGATTCCCCCCCCATTTTTGCTTTCTAGACTTCTTGTTGCTTTTTGTTTAATCAGTTGACATTAGTTCATCATAAAGCCAAGTGTAATTTTAAGCAGACTGAATAAACACGAATTCATTATTTACCAATATTACTAAAATATATGATTATCCTTTAAAGTATTTCAAATTCAATTTTATCCTTTGCCAAATTCAATCCTCCAATATCAAGTATCCACCTCGTGATTTTGTCTGTTTTCATTTTTTGTTTGTTTTCAGGATTTGAAGACCATTTCATCTGTGAATTATTTTAGTTGTAAATAACAAATTTTAGTTGCTCAAAGGTGAACCAGCAGACACATGGATGAACAGATGGAAATTGTAAGTGAATGCACAGTGTCAAAATATTTCTTCTAAAGTCAGAACTAGGCATTGGCAAATCCACAGTAATAACCACAGAAAATGTTGGCCATGCGTATTTTTAAAATAAAAAAAACCTTACCCACGAATGTCAGAGAGAAAGTAAACAAAAAAGTAGTCCGATGGTGGATGGTAGAGAAGGAGAGAGAACAGGAAGGATTTTGCTTCTAGGAAAACTTAGCACTTCTCGGGACCCAACGGTGAATCTCAAGTTCAATTCAATTAGAAATGTCTGGGATGCCAGTTTTGTGATATAAATAAGGATGTAACATCCTTCAGGGAATAAACTTAGTCACAGGAGGGGTTTACTGCAACTGGTAGGATTTTTTTTTTTCGTTATGCGGGCCCCTCACTGTTGTGGCCTCTCCCGTTGCGGAGCACAGGCTCCGGACGCGCAGGCTCAGCGGCCATGGCTCACGGGCCCAGCCGCTCCGCGGCATGTGGGATCTTCCCGGACCGGGACACGAACCCGCGTCCCCTGCATCGGCAGGCAGAGTCTCAACCACTGCGCCACCAGGGAAGCCCAACTGGTAGGATTTTTGATGCTCAAGTGAAAGGTGGTTACTTCCCTCGGTTTGTTCTTTCCTGTTGAATGCACCATATTCCTTGGGCCGAGAGGCTAGAAAATTGCAATTTATGGTGAAGTCTAGCTTCAAATCCTGACATGAAGTTGGGGTTTCCTATGCAGAACTATAATAGTAGCAACATGGCAACAAGAAAACTTACAGAAATTGAAGAAATCTAATGAAACGGAATCTATTAAATGGGCAATGTGATCTATGTTGCTGGAGTCACATTCTAGAGACAGGTAACCCAAGTATATATGCACAGGTCAAAAGAGAGAAGGTGACTGAACTAGGAATTGTGTCCTGGGTTTCTGACTTGTGGGACCAGTGCTCTAGGCTCTAGATGACACTGCTGACCATTTGACAAACCCTGTGAAAGAATTTATGAATGATCCAACTCTAGAGATACGAAATATACCTGATTTATTAAAATGCTTCCTCTATTTTATAAGAAACTCTGTGACTAGGCATAGCATGAGGTCAGAACAAAGTTCCAACTGTTCTTACATCAGAGAACCATGGGAGCAGAGGTTCAGACGGATGGAATCCATCACTATCATAACTCATGACAAGAAATACCAGGGGTGGCACTGAAGTCTTAGCCATAAGTACCCTGAAAATGATCAGGAGCATTTTATAATCCAAATAACAAAGAGGTCACACCCTCATTGCTCAGCTAAACCTGATGACTTAATAAGGTAAAAATGACATGATCTAAGGTGGATGAGAGAAGTAATCATTTTAGGGAGGTTGACAGGGATCTGTACTGATTCCAAACATACAACTTGCTATGTGTAGCATTTCCAATTCCCCAGGCATACATTAAAATAAGAAACAAGTACCTTAAAAAGTATTAAAAAAAAAAGAGATAAGAACAAATATGTCTGATTATCATTCTGCAAAGGTTCCTAGACTCTTTGCAGGCAAGTCCCACTAAATATATCATCCAAAAGGGAAGTTAAATTGAAAAAGAAAAAAAGGTTATAAAAAATTAAATTGGATTGTCATCATCACCTGTGATAGAAACTGCCCTTTTCTGTCCCAGAAGCATGAATGTCAGAAAGAATGTCTTGATTCTTTTACATGGTAGAGTTGAGGTCTACAAGGTACTGCTTGGGAAATGGTTTCTACAAAATGTCAGAAACGAAACCATCAGATTCATTACGGGCTCAAAGAGAAAAGTACAAGGAAAGGGGCCATGTTCAGCTTACTAGTTACTCAGGTGAATTCTCCTGCCTAGTATCCAACTTAAGTGTGAAATCTTAAAAAGTAATGCCATCTTTCTGGGAATACAACCTTTCTGTTGCCTTTCTCATTAACAGAAGAAATAAATCTACCCATTATTAATACTTATATTTCTAGAATATGACCCATCACAAATTATATCCCAATGAAGCTAAGAGCTCAGAAAATATGCTCGCAACTACCATTTCTACTGGGCGTGCTATTTACCATCTTCTGGCTTTAAGGTAATCTTCAAGGTAGGTAAGGGAAAAGCACAAAAGAAATAAGAAGCAGAAAGAGAAGACATTTTATGATTGCAAAGATGGAAGAATTCTCTGGATATTATATTTTCACTTTAAGCATCTTCCTCTTGATATCATAAAACTTTATCCTTTTCTACAGTAATCTTGTCATTTGAAGTAGAAATCATATTCACCTAGCCCAGGAGGTATCTGGCATCAATAATATTTGCTGTAACTTGTAAAGGCGCGTCTTTTGCTTTTATTCTTTCAGGGTTTCCTTTTTTGGGGGGAGGAGAAATAAATGCTAAAGAAACTCACAAGTTATCTGTATGGTAAAGGCAATACAATTCTTAGCAAAGAACAAGAAGGTGCATGTTCATTAAATACCTACAGTGTGCCAGATATTCTAGCCCCACAGTCATCACAATAACCCTAAGAATAGGTAACATTTTATCCTTTTCACAGGTGAAGAGGTTGAAAGAGAAGAATCGCAGGCCTGTGTTCTCAGTGTAATAAATAAAGTAGAGAGAAATTCCAAGGCAGGTTGACTGCAAGGCCCATAATATATCCACTAAAGCGTTCCGTCTCATGGTTCTTTCAATCCAGAACTACATATGTGACGTTGTAGTTAAAAATGAACAAAACAACAAAACAATGACATCCTTTCCACAGACTATTAGAGAAGCCATATTCTTCCACCTTCCAGAAAGTATCACTTTCTGAATATTTTCCCTATGTTTGTAAACTATATGTCAGGAAACGAGACTCAAACATTACTTTTAGATTATGCATTCTTAGCAGAAGACAGGAGACCAATGTTAGTCACATCAATGTTATTTTAGTCTTAATTCAGGGAAAATGCTCAGTCCGTATTATCTAGTATTCTATTGTCTGTTTCAGAATAAAATGGTTATCTTTTCCGTTAAACTTTCCTAAGAACCAGAAAACTAAACCAATCTTGAATAGTTTAGTCTAAATTGGGAAAGTTATCAAAAATCTGATGATATGACCATCCAGTGTCACAATGTTGTAATGGGTTCTATCTAACCTCCATTCAAATTATCCTCATTTTTCTTTTTAAAATTCTTTTTTGGAAAATAACTTCATTTTCATTTTTTAATAATCTCCAAATTAGAAAAAAACACCTCATTTATTTCTTTCTGAAGCTAAAGTAAGAGAAATTATGCATGTACATATTATAAATGCACAAATATAAATACACTGAGTTATAGACCTCTTTGGGGAGTATGGCAGTAGAACTATTCCAAATGAAATGCTAAATTTAGTTATGATGCCTGAGCAATATTTAATATTTGCATAAGACATCTGATTGACCTCAATGCAATATAAATACCACTAGATCCTTTAAAAGCTGACTGTACTCAACAAAGAGATAAGGAGTGAAGAAAAAAATAGGTATATTTTTAAGAAATGCACATAGATTATATAAAATGAAAATTATCTCCAGTGACATTTGAAGTTAGGCTCATTTTGTTGACTGGTAATTTTTCTCTAACTTCATTTTCATATAACATATAAATCACCCACAAGAAGGTTTTAAAAATGGGTCCTGTGGTAGCACCCCTAATTGAAAGTTAAATCCTGACTACTAAGTAATTTAAATGAGCAACTATTACAAAAATGTACTTTCTAAAAAGCTAACATAAGACCGTTTTCTTCTGGTTAGTTTTCATGTAAGGATCATCTAATCAGAATTGTTTTACATGTTCATCCCTAACAAAACGAATGCTATATATCAGAGAGTGGCAGACATAATTAAAGTGTTCACTAGTGGCAAATGCCTGCAAAGTTGGAACAAAAATGTATAATACCAAGTAAAGTTGCTTAATTTTCATCAACCTCTTCTCTATTCGATAATACAGTAGCTATTTTACTAATTTTTTATTCAATTGACTCTGTCAGGTCTTATCTTTACTTATTAAAAACTTGAAATATTGCAGGGTAAATCATAGATTTGCTCAAAGTAAGTTAAAGATTGTATATTTATTTCCGCAGCAACATAAGACAGTTTAGGCACACAGTAAAACCGTTATATAGTTTTTCAAGCTATAAGTGCTTGTAAGAGACATGACTAAAATATTGAACCTTGTACTTTCAAATGCACCATTAACATTTTTAGCTTAGAAGCCTTTGTTTCCTAAAAATAAGCAGTCAATGTTAAGCAGAAATGTCAAGAAATCAATAAAAAGTAATTAGGAAAAGTGTTTAACATCCTTGAGAAAAGCTCTGAAGGCAGAAAGGGAGCTTCGACAGAGTGAACAGTCAACATTCCTATGTTTTTTTTTCCCTAATAAAAAGAAAAGCCAATCATTTAAATTACTTTATTTAAAAAAATAACCGTATAAATGTCAAATGTCACCCTGGGCCAGATTGCAGTTAATGAGGTTGCTTTCCATTATAAAAATTCATAGCTGAAAACTGCCTTGCAGAACCGACTCTGCTACACGGTATGAGATATAGCCATGCATGGTGACAGACAACAAAGAAAACCTCATTTTAACACATAGGTGCTTTGATAACTATTTCTATCATCTCTGAGCAAAGATACTGAGGGAAAGGAGATAATTATTGAGTGACTTCAATGAGCCAGTGAAAAATACATATGACCTCACAGAGTTCTCCCAATAGCCTGTACGTTCTGTATTATTTCCCCAACTTATAGGAAAGCAAATGATGTCTCAGAGAGATGAAGGAGTTTGCCAGCATCCTACAGATGGAAAATGGCAGTTAAGATTCAAACTCAGATCTCTGAAGACAAAGTTCCTGTGCTCTCCAAGGCACCATTCTAGTATTTTGAGTATTTAAAATGGTGGCTCTTATGAGTTCGAGGGCCATTGACTCCTTTCAGAATCTGGGGATTTTTGTTGACATGTGCAAACAAAGAACTAGCAAACAATTTTGTGGGTTCATGGACCCCTTCCTCTAAGGCCAATTCATAGTTATTCCCTGGATCTCCAGTTAAGAATTCTTCATGTGAGGCCAGACTCTAAAAGAGCTTTGACTTCTTCTCTGATTCAGAATACCCCATATTATGATTCCATCAGAGATAAGAGAAAAAGCTATTCCCTTCTATTCATTATTTTTACTTGCTTTGTTTCAGAGGCCTTTTTCCATAATCTGTGTTCACTATATTTGAAGCAATCATAGGAACATTTAAGAATGTCTCCAAAACTATTGCAGGATCATGATTAGATAAAATAACATAAACTAGGAAATGAAAGCTTATTTAGGAGGTTTATTTGTCTTTTTTGTGGTAAGTATAATTAGGGTGATTGAACCTTTAGGATTTTATTACAAATACTGTCACTATGTTTCACAGGTTACCTACGATAATGAAAGAATATCTTATTTAAAAAGTGCCCCATAGATTAAAAAAGCACTTTGTACCTACAGAAGAAAGCTAGTGACAGGGAGGGGGCGGGGAAGAAGAGGGTCTCCAGCTTTTTCCTTTTTGAGAGAAGAAAAATACTTGATAGTTTTACATATCCTTATTTTTAAGCATTATTTAATATAGAAACCCAATTTTCTGAAAGGCAGCTACAGCAACAACTTATTTTAACAAAAATCACATTCTTTCTAAAAGAAAACACAAATACCACGGACCTCTTAGACATATTTTTTTATGTGTTTGTTTTGAAATACACAGCTTCAAAACACCAGGGGCTGTCCTTAAAGCTTTTTTTAAATATAACTTTTAATAGAAACCTCAAAGTTGAATCATCTTAACGTTCAGAATGGAAATCCACTCACGTAATTCTAGATATTATTGGCCATGAAATAGAAATGTTATTGCCTGAAAAAAGGTACTTTATTTTGCATTAAATTTTTTTTTTTTTTTTTTTTTGCGGTAAGGGGGCCTCTCACTGTTGTGGCCTCTCCCGTTGCGGAGCACAGGCTCCGGACGCGCAGGCTCAGCGGCCATGGCTCACGGGCCCAGTCGCTCCGCGGCATGTGGGATCTTCCCGGACCAGGGCACGAACCCGTGTCCCCTGCATTGGCAGGCGGACTCTTAACCACTGTGCCACCAGGGAAGCCCTTGCATTAAATTTGATTGAAATAATCTCTGTCTGATTTTTTTCCCCTCTTCTGAAATGCTCTGAAAACAATTTTGAGGAAGCATTTTGCCTTAGTGACTTATGTTCCTACTGTCCTCCTCTCAAGAGTATGACAAGATTGGAAAGAGAATCTAGCTCTTAAGTCTGCACAATTTTCTTACCTTATGACGTTATTATCACTAATTTTAGGTAATATTTTGTTACTACTACTAATCAATATAAATATAACAATGCATGCTTATTTTATAGGAATGGAACGGCAAGTCTGCTGTAACTAATAATTGGTTATGAATTACTCTAATTAAGTGAATTAAAAGTACCATTTATCAAGTGATGAATACGCACTGCATCCAAGCACAAAATGCACTTTTCCTTAAAATGTATTGTTTTCTCTTTATATGGATTTTGCTTTTAATTTTTCCAGAATATTCAGATAACATTGGAACAAAAGAAACAAAAAACTGGTTTCACAATAGGACTTTGTAAACTTACTAAATAACTGAAATTATATTTACTTCAATAATAATTAAATAGCATTTATCTACAAAGAAAGAAAAAGATTCATTTCTAAAGCTTTCTTTCTGTTGAAATCCTATTCCACAGGATTAATTTTGACTACGAGTTTTACTCACCAAGAGAATCAAGCTACACAAGTGAGATGAATTATCTGGGGAAATATTATTTGAAAAAACTTAAAATTCTTTAAGAAAATCACCAATCCCTTCCTTAGGACTTCAATTTAGGACTACTACAAAGGAACTTTTACAATCTTTTTGAGGATCTGCAGTGTTTGTCATAATTAAAAGGCTAACATTCCTAAGTGAAAATAGATTTCCTTAAATTATTGTTATTTTATAATTCTATAAAATTATAAAATAACAATAATTTTCCTCTTTTCCTTAAATGATTGTTATTTTATAATTCTATAATCTTGGGAAATCACACACACACACACACACACACACACACACACCCTTATACATGCTCACAACCCCCAAAGTGAATTGTCCATCATACACATAGAAGTCTTCTCCCAGGCACGAGGCCAAAATGATCCCGTTTGACTTGCCCTGTAGGACACCACTCAGCGTTTCAGATCAAATAAGAAAACTATATATACATATTTTTTTTCTTGTTTGCCTACCAGATCCTTACAAGTCCCATTTATCTAGTCGTAGAAAGATAAATGAGAGAAGATATAAAATATTCAAATACGTCTGTGCCGACATAGGATCTACGTATGAACAGAGTTAACATTTGAAAATCTTCAGCAAAGTTTTCATCCGAGATGGGTTTCTCCCTGACAGTCACAAAACCTTTAGTCTCGTTACCCTGCTATCAGCTCAGAGTCAGTCCTCAGAGACAGATTTAGTATCCGTGAAGTTGTCTAAACCTTGCTTTGGATCATTTTTATGAGTCCAGTTTATCTCACTCTGCTAGATCACCTCTCTGCAAGGCAATTCCTCTTGACTCCTTTGACATCCTTTACATCCATGGGTGTCTACTCCATCCCTGTGGTCTAAAATTGGGCAAACTTCTCCCATACTGTCCACTACCCATCCCTGGATGTTTGGGCTCCTGAAAGAATCTCATTCTTTTCTCTAATTTACAGCCTAGGACTAAACCTTTTGTGTTTAATGATAAACTTGGTATTCCTGGATTGGACCACACTCTCTTATCATTCTCCCTGGTCCTCTGGCTCCTTTCACTCCGGACTGCTTTATAAAACCATCTGTCTGACTGAGCCCCAGCCCCCAGGAAAGGAAAATCTGAAATGCTGGCTCCCCTGTTTGGCCCCAGCCTCCCAGCAGTACGGGTTACACAAGAAGGGATGAGACTCTTTCTGCCATGTCCTAATCAACAGTCCTTGTTGCTTAAAAGTTAAAACATAATCTATCAAAGGCAGTTTCCTTCTCTAGGACTGGAAGTACAGTTCCCTTCCTAGATCAAGATTCACTAAGCTGTCATGCCCTGCCTGAAAGCAAGACGGCCAGATTTAGCAAATAAAAATGCAGGATACCCAATTCAATTTGAATTCCCTATAAATAATGGATGCGTTTTAGTGTAAGTATGAGCCATGAAATATTTGGAACATACTTTAACAAATTATGCCTTTTTTTATCAGAAATTCAAATGTAACTGGGTGTCCCATAATTTACCAGGCAACTCTAACAGTACATGACGTTTTAAGTGTTTCCTTTGCTAAGAAAATGTACAGTCACACACACACACACACACACACACACAGTCATAAAAATGAACCACGAGGCTGTATTTTTTTCATTCGGTCCTGTAACTGGTTTTATCAAACTGGCACAGAGATCAGAACTATACTACTATATTGTTATTTCTGACACTTCACTTATCAAAGTGCACTATTTTTTGCTTCTTTTTTTAATTGAAGTATAGTTGATGTGTAATATTATATAAGTTACAGGTGTACAACATAGTGCTTCACAATTTTTAAAGGTTATACTCCATCTATAGTTATAAAATATTGGCTATATTCCCTGTGCTGTACAACAGATCCTTGTAGTTTATTTTATACCTAATAGTTTGTACCTTTTACTCCCCTACTCCTATATTGCCCCTCCCTCCTAGAGGTTCTATGATTTTAAAAAGGGGATTACACAATATATCAGTGATGCTGGTGGTTTGGGTTAAACTCAACAATTTTCATATTTAAGCAAGATCTGACATGATTTTTTACAGATCACAAAGTGCTACATCTTAATCTTAATTTCAAGCATCCTAATTCTAATTCCTCAACTTGTAACTGGTGCATATTGGGACAGGAAAGAAAGAGTAGATCAAAAGGTGATCCCCTCTCAAAGTGGAAAAAGACCTAACGCCCCTCACATACTTCCTCACATATTTTCTATTTCTATAAATCTCTAAAGCAAAAATTGTGCCATTTTAGCAGTTTTTGTCAAGGACAGCAGAAGCCAGTTAAGATATGGTGTCATTTATCACATGCTGATTGCTATTCTTAAAAGTCCTACTTTATTAAAATTTAAAAAAAATCACTTGGCTACCAAAGAACATGTCAGTGTTCAGAATTTCAAAATATATTTAACACTAGAAACAACTACATTTTATTAAGTCAAGCCAATATTTTCAGTGGTCATAAAAAAGCACATCCCAATGGTCACAAATCTAGAATGACAGGCGTTAACTGCATCTCCATCCCCACAGATTAGTAATTTCATTGATGAGACTTTCCTCTAGCTTTTACTGGCCATCAGCAGATGAGTGAGGGGGTCTGGGTGACTAAATGCACCAATAAAACCTTCCTGTAAATGATAAATATGAGATTGTTTGCACTCTGACTTGAAGAATGCTGTATTTTAGTGGTATTTTTCAAGCAGAAATAGTTGAACCTGCTCCACGAATTTCATGACAGTAGTGGCAAAATAAAGCATGAAATAATCGGTCCAAAAACACAAGCCGCATTTATCTCAAGTCATAAACTGGTCTGAGCTTTGGGAAATCAGACCTTGCCTTTTCATACAGATTTTGAACTCCTCCTTTTGTTTGCTTGTTTATTACGCTGTTGTCTCATCATAAAATATGTAAGGACTTGTTTCTAACTTTGTCTATGTGACATGGAGATTCATCTTCTAGTCCATTACACAAAACCTCCTTGTGTCTTCTGCAAAGCTGTTTATACAATTTAGTCAACCTTCGGAGACTTCAGCCTGAAAGTATGGCCGCTCCTCAAAGGAACATATCCAGATTCTAAACAGACCCTTAAAAAAAGAAATAATCATTTGGAAGATTCAATTCTAAATTCATTCAATCCAGCTCAACAAATCGCCGTAAAAATGCACCAGTTTGTCACACTTTTTATTTTAATATGTACCCCCTCCCTGCCACCTGTAGTGCCTCCCCAGAGAGATGGAGAATAGGGAAGAAAAAGTTAAGGAAAACCTTCTTTTGAGCCCACCTTGCATACATCATTCCTCTGTTAAGATGGCTGGTGGGCAACTGGCAATTTTAAATTCACTCATTTCCTCGGAATCATTCTTTGTTACTCAAGGGCCACAGCTCTGGTCTATAAAGAGCCATTAGTTTAAAAGTGGTTACTCAGGGGGCTTCCCTGGTGGCGCAGTGGTTGAGAGTCCGCCTGCCAATGCACAGGACAGGGGTTCGTGCCCCGGTCCGGGAAGATCCCACATGCCGCGGAGCAGCTGGGCCTGTGAGCCGTGGCCGCTGAGCCTGCGCGTCCAGAGCCTGTGCTCTGCAACGGTGAGAGGCCCGCGTACCACAAAAACAAACAAAAAAAGTGCTTGTTCAGCATATTCCATTTTCGCTGATGGTATCTGAAATTAATCAGTATACGGCAATCAGCACATGCAAAGGAGTCAGAGGGACAGTGGTGGTAAGACCATCTTTATCGGGAGTCACTACTGTACGGGGCTAGCGTGTCCCTGTAAAAGACTTTGCTTTTCCAGCGGTTGAATTTGTTCTATCACTAGCTCAATGAGAACAGTAGGTATTTAGTCATCAATTGTCTTAAAAGTCCCCCAGTTAAAGACCAGAGCATAAACTTTACGTTGTGTGAATATTTTTTTTTTTTTTAATAAATTATTTATTTATTTATTTATTTTTGGCTGTGTTGGGTCTTCGTTTCTGTGCGAGGGCTTTCTCTAGTTGCGGTGAGCGGGGGCCACTCTTCATCGTGGTGCGCGGGCCTCTCACTGTCGCGGCCTCTCTTGTTGCGGAGCACAGGCTCCAGATGCGCAGGCTCAGTAGTTGTGGCTCACGGGCCCAGTTGCTCCGCGGCATGTGGGATCTTCCCAGACCAGGGCTCGAACCCATGTCCCCTGCATTGGCAGGCAGATTCTCAACCACTGCACCGCCAGGGAAGCCCTGTGTGAATATTTTTACTCCAAATTCTTGGCAAAATATTCCTGTGTTGGTTCCAGATCTTTTAAATAGCTTGCTTTGTTATTTTTTTATTTTTTATTTTTTTTGCGGTACGCGGGCCCCTCACTGCTGTGGCCTCTCCCGTTGCGGAGCACAGGCTCCGGAGGCGCAGGCTCAGCGGCCATGGCTCACGGGCCCAGCCGCTCCGCGGCATGTGGGATCTTCCCGGACCGGGGCACGAACCCGTGTCCCCTGCATCGGCAGGCGGACTCTCAACCACTGCGTCACCAGGGAAGCCCTGTTATTATTTTTTTTAATAGAAGCCTGTGTATAAGAACAGATTTTCGTTTCTATATTTTCCTTCCTGTGAGTAGACTGACCAGAAGAAAATAAATTACATTTTCCTTACCCATCAATTTATCAAAAAAAGACATGAAAAATTGCAACAGAATGGCCTCTTACTGAAAAGAGTCCCTATCAATCCCCAAAGTCCTGAAAGAAACTATTTTAGAAGAAGAAAAATAGGTAGAAGTTAAAGAGAAAGTAATACAATAGTCAATTCTATGTAAGACATAAGATTTGTTTATATGTGTTTATGTGGTAAGAAAAATTCTTTTTCTTATTCCAAGTACTAATGCTACTTCAAAGATATACAAATGATATCTAGCTGATGAAAAATTCAGAGATTTCTTCTACTACATGCACCTCCCACTCTTTTAGAGACTGGTATCATGTGTCCAGTTAAGAACACTGAACCAAGAAGTCAGCTTTGCATGTACCTTCACGAAGAGAATTTTTTTTAAATGGCCTATTACTATTAGGGGGAAAAAAGACTCATTTGATCCTGTTATTGATTTTCTGACTTTCGATTTGATGTCTCAGATCTCACTAGAAATGCCTAAGGCATCCGAATAACTGTATTGCTTTGCATGTAAGTTTTAAGTATGGCATTATAGCCCAGGTCACATATTTGTGAAAATAATAAAAATTTTAAAAATGATCATCAGTACAGTTCTACACTATCATGGGACAAAAGAGATCAAAGCGTTTCTCAGCTCATTTGGGAAACAAAACAGATGCAAAGATGTTTCATCTCTAGCAGTATTTATGAGAGCATTCAGCCCCAGTACAGGACAATGGAGGGAAACAACATTTGAAGACTCCAAAGGGGTCAGTGCAATCCTGCCTCTGATCAGCGTTGTTTGTGTTCAGGCTCTAATTGGCTCAAACTCCTGTGAGGCTTCAGGGGCAGACAACAAGGTTAGAGAGGTGGGAATGCCTCTACAATCTTCATGTATTATCTCTATCCCCCCTCATCCTTTGACCAAGATAAACACCATTCCTAAAGAAATCCAAATGTCAAAATATCTCTGTAAACAGAGAATATAATGAAATGCTACCCAGCTAAATTATTGATTCATTTCAAGTAAATCAACATCACCCTGAAACAAATTGGCACTTTTAAGGTACAGGTGTTAATATTTATGCTCGCTTGCCTTACTGTTGAAAAATCCAACCACTGAGGAGTGGAAAGCATAAGAAAAAAACAAAAGTAGGACCGTAAGACCAATTAAAATAGTCTCGGCAATCTTATCATTCACCTCCTTTTCTTTCTTTCTTTCTTTTTTTTGCAGTACGCGGGCCTCTCACTCTTGTGGCCTCTCCCGTCGCAGAGCACAGGCTCCAGACGCACAGGCCCAGCGGCCATGGCTCATGGGCCCAGCCGCTCCACGGCATGTGGGATCTTCCCGGACCGGGGCTCAAACCCGTGTCCCCTGCATCGGCAGGCGGACTCTCAACCACTGCGCCACCAGGGAAGCCCCTCACCTCCTTTTCTTGATTCCTCCATCCCTCAAGTTTCAAGAGCTGCCTGTTTTGCAAATGAAAATTCACAATAATACTGAAAACATTACCAACATCAATAATATCCAGAAATCCATTCTCCTCTGAAAACTCATCTCTACCAAAACAAATGACCAAACACAGGTTGTTTCAAGCGGGTTCACTTGATTTTCTATACACACATGATTTCATGGATGGCCATTAGGCACATTTGAACTTAGACTGACATGCTTTTCAGAAGCACAAACGTTTTCCCACGAGCTTCCTGAGAGAAATAATTGAGACTGACGTCCTGGAGTCATTTTTGTACGCGTGGGCAGTCTCTGATCAATGTGCAACATGTTTTCCTTAAATATCCATTTCTTACTGATTTTTTTTTTTGGTTATAACTTACTTTTATTCTTACAGTAAGAAAAAGAATTCAAACTTTTTTTTTCCATTTTTGGTATTAGGTGTGCACCCAGGCTTGAAAGATGAGATGAACATTAACTCAATTCTTTTAGCCGATGTGCAGGATTAACCCAACGTACCAATTAGCAGGGGTGAAAAAAAGAAGGATTTATTGTATTTGTGGTGAAAAGGAAGCATTTGTTGAATAAATAAAAAGGACTGCAGATTTTTTAGACGTACTTCTGATCTAAATTCTATTTACATAGTTGTGCAATTTGTACAATAGTTTGTACATATGTGGAAAGGTAAAGGTACTTTACCTTTACCTTCAAGAGACAAAGGTACTTTGTCTCTTGAAGAGAATTTACCTTTAACTTACCTAGACAATTTGATTTTGTTTGTCAATTTTGAGTTAGATAAAAGCATTCATTTTTTTTCTTTCATTTCCTTCACAATATGGCTAAATTATTTCATCAGTTATACATATTAAAATATTCCATTGTTCATTATCTCACTTCTTTAAAAATGAAATGGAAAACAATCTAATAGATTATATATACCAATACATATTTGGAATCAATTGCGTTGAATTAATAAATTTTTTGCTAGCTACAAACACAAAAGGCAGATGTAGAGCTCCAGTGAGAACACCTGCTTCAAAAATATTCTGATTAGCTACTATGAGATTTGCTTTGCGGTGATGAAAATGTTCTGAGATTAGTGGTTATGGGTCGCACAACTTTGTGAATACACTAAAAGCAACAAGTTGTACACTTTAGAAGGGTGAATCTTATGGTATTGTGACATATCACAATGAAGTTTTGGCAAAAAATCTTTTCTGATACCTTGAACAGGATACTTGAATATTTGAATATTTTCTTAAATACATCTTTGTCCTGTTGATAATGAAACCCCTATATTACCAAATAAAGATTTCCACACTGACATTACAGTAAAATTTGAGCCACTAGTAATACGAGCATGTTTCCAGAGAAAAGATGGCTCCAGACAACAAAAGGCAAGAAATCCTAAAAGAATAATCTCAAAAGCTGCAATAATCTCATTTATGTGGTGACATAAAACAGAAAACAACAAAAGAAGCCAAAAAAATTTTGTTTTCTTACATTTGAAGCCATCTTTCCATTCTTTTTCCAAGTCCCAATATTAAATTACGTCTACATTTGACTAAGTTCAAAGATGGTTCACACAATCAGACAACTGTCACATAACTCTATTACATTTAAGGCTCTCCTTCTTAATTTTTTAATTTAAGTATAGTTGATTTACGATGTTGTGTTAGTTTCTGGTGTATAGCAAAGTGATTCAGTTGCGTATATATATATTCTTTTCCCTTACAGGTTATTACAAGACACTGAATATAGTTCCCTGTGCTACACAGTAGGGCCTTGTCATTTATCTATTTTATGTATAGTAGTATGTATCTGTTAATCCCAAACTACTAATTTATCCCTCCCCACCTCTCACCCTTTGGTAACCATAAGTTTGTTTCTATGTCTGCGAGTCTATTTCTGTTTTGTAAATAAGTTCATTAGTATCATTTTTTTAGATTCCACATATAAGTGATATCATACGATACTCGCCTTTCTCCATCTGCCCTACTTCACTTAGTATGATAACATCTAGGTCCGAAAGGTTTTCTTCTGACTTCTCTAGGAAAGCAGGTTTTATTCTTTACAACTGTATTAACCACTAACCCAGGCAAGCTGTTTAATCAGAATCTGGGTCTGACAACTGCTCTAATTTACTGATTCCATTGTGGTGCCACCATGGGCCCACCAGGCTCCTCAATCACTGTCAGCTACAGAATCGGAGGAAGTAGACAAGTTTCATTTTTAATGATTAATCAATTAAAGCCAGAGTTTCACTTGCATGGTGCCTTTATCCATGCAAAATTACTCATACATAGCCTCAAAACGAATTGACCCTGGGACACACACACTCATACGAAGTGGGAATCCAAATACAAATTCACAGGGATGAAACAGAACATATATCATTTATTTAAGATAGTTAAATGTACTTGGCAACGTAACAATGGGTGAGTTAGCTTTACGGTTTTTAATCCCTGGAAGCATTTATAATGGCAGTTGTGGAACTTCTTCCGGGAAGATTTATGCCTTATTTGAGAATGGATGAGGTAGGTAATGTATTTCCTTGGTCTCTCTAGGTGAAGTTCTATCTGAAGGTAGTGGCTCAATGCCCTCCAGAAATCCCTCCTAGCCTTAAGATTTTAATATTATATGAAAAGTCAAACCCAAGTAAGTTTTATCATCTCACCTCCATGATATATTTGGTCCAAAAAGGACAGAATAGAAATTCTCTGCAACTAGCCTTGGGAAAGTGGAATAAGCCAGAGAGGATGCAAAGGCCATCCTGAATTACACTGAGGCGGGTGAGGTAGGGGGTGTGTGTTTTCCTTCCTTACCTGGGTCTCCAGCTGACCTCCTCCTAGGTCTTTATTTTGTCATTATCCCTTGTTATAGATGCTCAGGGCTCTGTTATGGGCCCCTTATTCCTAAGACTTTTCACCATCTGGGTTTTCTCTCTAGTGTAGTAAGAGACAGGTATGCTGCTACTGTAGCACCTTAAAGCTGTGCTTGGGCTTCCCTGGTGGCGCAGTGCCTGAGAGTCCGCCTGCTAATGCAGGCGACACGGGTTCGTGCCCCGGTCTGGGAAGATCCCACATGCCGCGGAGCGGCTGGGCCCGTGAGCCATGGCCGCTGAGCCTGCGCGTCCGGAGCCTGTGCTCCGCAGCGGGAGGGGCCGCAACGGTGAGAGGCCCGCATACCGCAAAAAAAAGCTGTGCTTATTTTTACAATGCCCTTGCTCGAATGTGGGCACATCCTACACAGCCCCTGGAGAGCTAGAATATCCTGTCTGCCCTCATAACTCTCCTGTAATGAACTTTTCTTACAGTTGAATCACCAATATGTTTTTCTTGATGTGACCCTCCTTCTACCCGTCTTTCATTCTTCCAGCTGTCCCTTGAATGCTATATAAAAAAGCACTTTTATTCTATGTCCTTTACTTATGCATTTACTCATTGAAAATCGCTGTTATCTTTTCA
This sequence comes from Grampus griseus, assembly GCF_964374135.1. Taxonomy (NCBI): domain Eukaryota; kingdom Metazoa; phylum Chordata; class Mammalia; order Artiodactyla; family Delphinidae; genus Grampus; species Grampus griseus. The sequence goes on along the minus strand of NC_139015.1, from coordinate 25,136,492 downwards.
ACACATTGATGTCTAACAGATTGTACCATATTATACCGAGGTATCGCTGACAGCTCTGAAATTTGCTTTCCTAATTTGTAATAAGCTTAAACTATAATTCAGATGTTATAAAAAGCAACAGTGCCATACTCCCCTGATTTATGAAAATCATATCAGCTTCTGCAATTTATTTTTGGTAACACAGTTTTAAATTGATTGCCATGTCTTTTGATTGGTCTCCTATTGCTATATACCAACCAGTTCCAACACACACATATATAGGTTGGCTTTTCAGCTCTAAATGTAATCAGCTCTCTTTTTTGGTAAGCCATGTAACCGGTTGAAATTCTACTGCAGTGTGCATTTATTCTGAGGACTATATCAGCCCCAGGAAAGAGTCTCGACAGTTGAGGGTAGTTCAACGTCATCCTATCAGCCAATAAGAAAGCTTTTTCAAGTTCTTTTCTATAGAACAAGGAAGTACTTACGTAGCACAAAGCAGTCCTCTGATTTGTTCAAGTCAAAAATGAATGGTTAGGGCTTCCCTGGTGGCGCAGTGGTTGAGAGTCAGCCTGCCGATGCAGGGGACGCGGGTTCGTGCCCCGGTCCGGGAAGATCCCACATGCCGCGGAGCGGCTGGGCCCGTGAGCCATGGCCGCTAAGCCTGCGCGTCCGGAGTCTGTGCTCCGCAACGGGAGAGGCCACAACAGTGAGAGGCCCGCGTACCGCCAAAAAAAAAAAAAAAGCAGTTAAATCTGGATATAAAGTAGGAAACGTTTAATAATTAAATTCAGAGTTTCTCTGAATTATCATGATGAAAATTATAGGCACGGCAAGTTCAGACTGAGGACTAGTCCAGGACTGTCTCCTCCAGTGTGCCGTAGTAGCTCTTCAACAGAACAGACTGACTCAAGCTCAGCCCACATAATACTACTTCAATCCACGTCTATGAAGAACTTGGTCTTTCAGCTCTAAAGTTGAATGTAACAATAAAGTCGGTTCTCCAGATGGAATTGCAGGAAACGTCCACGCAATCCTACAGTTGATAGAACTTTTCCTCTCTTAACTGGCATCAAGTATACGACTCAGACATATGAAACAGTCAGTAAAGATTGATTACGTTGCGTTTAAGGTTCTTGGAAAAGAATTATGAGAACCTGTGAAAAAGTTTTAAAAGACAGGAATAGGTAAAAGCAGGAAAACATTTGAGGCTGCTTAACGTAATCAATATTTCTGAGATGATGATAATTTTCAAGACTCTGTTATTTGCCCAGAGATGGCTGTTGATGGAGTGAAATGTTGATGGAAGGCAACTTGAGAAATTGAGGACGGCTTTCAACTGAAGGGCACTATACCTTTTTTTCACTAAGGAAAAAGAAATGTGGATTTCCACCACTTATATATTTTTTGCCTCTCTAAGGTAATTAAGGAACTTTGAAAATCAGGAGGATCATGACATTATCCAATATGATCCAACTCCTGGGAAAGCTTTTCTAAGACACGAGTGGTCTTTTCCTTTTCCCTGTCTCCCTGAGACTGCTGGTTTTGATGGGAACAGTTTCCTTCACGTTATACTTCAGTGACATAAAGTCCTCTTTCAAACAAAACAACTGAAAAAACCATCCTCATTTCCTCCTGGGGCTGGAGGTGAAGAGGCGAAACACAGAAATGGAAAACTGGCAAATACTCCTGGAAAGGAGGCCAATGCATTTTTGGGGTCAAAAATCATTTAATTTTGTGGTCACTCTCATTGACAAGTCAGTCTGATTTTTAGCCTCCAGACACTGGCTTAAAATACTGAGGACATTCCTTTGCTTCACTCTTGGACTGTTTTGAGTTGTTTGATCACAGCCTTATTTGGATATTATACTTTGATAATAATGGGATAGATAATATCTTGCTTCCTCCAATTATTTAAGTAGTCTCATTTGTAAGCATCTGATTTTTAATAGATGTTATTTGGTAATATTAGCAAAAAGGAGTGGTACTTCTGATCATCTGGCATTTCATGAATCTGGAGACCCACACAGGCCCTGCAGAGCACCACCACCCAATATCACCCAATATCACAGCCACTATGTAGTCGCCCAACTTCAAACTGGGTCTCGAACAATTTGTGATTTCCACAATTCTGTTTTTCAATCCCCCAGTGAATATTTGCTGTAGCTAATTCTTCCCCGACTGCTCGAGTCATGTTTTTATTTCCCCATGAACTATGATAAAGATACCCTGATAGGGCTTCCCTGGTGGCGCAGTGGTTGAGAGTCCGCCTGCCGATGCAGGGAACACGGGTTCGTGCCCCGGTCCAGGAGGATCCTACGTGCCGCGGAGAGGCTGGGCCCGTGAGCCATGGCCGCTGAGCCTGCGCGTCCGGAGCCTGTGCTCCGCAACGGGAGAGGCCACAACAGTGAGAGGCTCGCGTACCGCAAAAAAAAAAAAAAAAAAAAGATACCCTGATATTCTCTAGTTTTGTTTAGCAGCTCTTGAGTTCCCATCCTCGCTGGTGAATTTCACAATCTCAAGATGGACCCGTAGGCTAAGACTTCACCTGCCCTCTCTTTTTGTATCATAAGTAGTTAAGCAGGTGACTGCTAGGCAGTATTCCAGGTCTCATACTGAGGGGGCTTAAAGTGAAGAGGATGGGATTAGGGGCATCCTGGGAGACAGGTTCTAGCTCCACTTGACCACTGCTGTGGGATTTCAGGCAAATACCGTATTCTCTCCAGGCTGTAGGGTCTGTTCATCTGTAACAAGAATACTATGTACACTGCAAAGCGCCTTCCATTTTACTACAAGAACACTGAATAGGAGGCATCTGAAGAAATATTATCAGCATCATGGGCTGTGTGCTAGAGTACCCCCTCTCCTCTCTTCCCTTCTCTCTCTCACTCTCTCTCTCTCTCGCTCACATGCGCACACACCCACACATTCTGCTTGATTCGCAGGATGATTTCTTTGAGACATGACCTAATTTCATTTAGGCTCAGGATCTTCTCAGTGTGGGTTTTCAGAGTTGCTTTATACAATTAAAATATGGAATATGAGACCAGGGCTCAGACTTTATTACCATTAGTCATGCTCAAAAGAAAAATAAGGAACTGATCTAGTGCAATGATGGGTCAGCAAGAAAAAAAAAAACCCCAATAAAAAGAGTACGTTAAACACTGAAGCACCTCCTGAGACTAAATATTAGGAATACTACGATCTCTGAAATGTCAGAAGAGTTACATAGTGAAAACCCTTGAAAAGAAAACACACTGAAATTGGAACGCTCATCTATGGGAAGAAAACAGACATATGAATATTGGCAAAGTCTGAGGATGAACATCTGCATTCTAGGACTTAAAATTATGATAATAATTGATACTAACAAGTGTTGGATATAATCGAGGACATGTATTTTTTAAATGTGAGTTTTAACCCGATAGATTCTAGGGGTGAAAGGCAGAAGAGAAGATTAAGTTATTACCCTCTAGCCTTAGTGAAAAGAATACACTCGACTCTACCTGGTAGAATGTGCTCGATGCATAGCGGCTAAGAAAGCACACCTGAAATTAAGCCAAAACCTGGTCCTCCATCCAGACAGGAGGAAACAAAAGGCAAGGGGAAAACAGACCAGCATGAGGGATGCATCACGTTCAAAAATGAATCAAAGAGAAAAGGGGTCTGCCCTTGTTCTTACAAATGAAAGTAGGAGTCTATGTGGCTCCGCTGTCTTTTACACACTTGTAACAAGTGTAATGTAGGAGTAATGGAACAAAAACTTTTCTTATCCACAGGAATACCTCTCCCTATTCCACAATGGTTCCCAAGATTTTGATCTTACTGGATCAAAGAGAAGAAAATGAACAAAGTAATCTGTACATGAAACCACAGCTTCTCCAAGGGGAATCAACATTCTGTAGTTATATTTAGGCTTAGCACCTTCATCTAATGATTTCTGAAATAGGGAATGCTGGGTAAAAAGGAAGAGCATATCACTTCTGTCTTATACTTCTGATGTCAGGGCCACTTAAAGAGTGTGAATTCTTTGAAAACTTAAATATCCACTTAAAAATGAGTGACCTGTACAGAAGACAAATTAGGCTGTCCTTGGAGCCATTAGCTAAAACAATCCTCTTTTTGCACAATGTAGCTTTTTTTTTTTTTTTTTTTGCGGCACGCAGGCCTCTCACTGTTGTGGCCTCTCCCGTTGCGGAGCACAGGCTCCGGACGCGCAGGCTCAGCGGCCATGGCTCACGGGCCCAGCCGCTCCGCGGCATGTGGGATCTTCCTGGACCGGGGCACGAACCCGCGTCCCCTGCATCAGCAGGCGGACCCTCAACCACTGCGCCACCAGGGAAGCCCCATTTTGCATAATGTAGCTTTTTGCATAATGAAATCTCTTCTAAGGTTATGGGTATGTGCAAACAGTCCCCACCCCAATTATCCTCCTTAAGAAAAAAAAATGATTTCCTGGTTGTTCACAAGCAGTCAAGGTAGCTACCAGCAAAAGCATTGGGTGATAGGTTTCTCCTCCACAAGGACCGTGATGATTTGCTTGTATTTTAAAACCCTGACACGTATGATGATGTCTCCCCTCCAGATACCTAACTGGACTTGGATGTCAGTGGAATGACCCCTGAAAGGGACCATCTTGGAGGAGAGGGAGTAAAGGAGTGTTTCTCTCTTCTCCTGCTCAGTCTTGGTCCCTCGTCACATGCACTGGGCAGAATTTCTTATGAGGAGCCACACTGACGGTTCAACACAAGACTGCGACTCAACGTTTATCAGCAAATGCTATTCAGTCCATTCCAGATAGACCCTGCGTTCATTACTTTTCTGCAACTTAGAGGGCTTGGGCCTGAAGGAGTCAAAAGGCAAATGCTGTTGTTCATTGTACATGCAAATATTAAGCCAACTTATTAATACATGGATATTTTTGTGACCCACTTTGGAATATTGGTGAATTGCAGAGTCTGACTAATTTTTCCAGGAAGCTTTCATTACACCAGCTTTCTTCCCTTCGAGGGGACTTCGATTCCCTGGACCAGCTTTCTGGGGCCAAAGCCCAGTTGGAATTTAGAAATGAAGAAACAGTGAGACTCTGCTTGTCACAGTCGTGCCAGGCAAAGACCCTACATGACAGAAAATCATGCGCTGCTGGACAAATTGACTTTGCTAACAGGCTGAATGAAACTGACTCGCTCATGACCCATTAGTCAACTGGCTGGCATCCCAGAGGCTAGAAAATAGCTGCACAGGATAAATCATCGTGTCTGTTGCCAGTGGCCAACTGTGCTAAATTCTCATAGTGGATGTATGTAATAGGTAGTGCTGCACTTAAAAAAAAACCAACTACCTGATTGAACTTGGAAAATACTTAAAGTATTCATAGTACGCCACGTATCCCATGCATATTAGAATTGGGCTTTGGAGGTTAATTAAGTTATGGAAATAAAGTAGGAAGAATAGGAAATAAACCTCAAAGGTTGATTTATTTGCTTGTCTCGGATTAGAACAGTACTGCGTTTATAGTGGATGATCAATAAAGGTGTTTTGCTGCTAGCTATGGAGATGATGATGTGATAAACTCAGTATCAATTTTTTCTTCAGGGAAAACACGATACAACGAATTTGCTTTTAATTATCAAGGCAGAAAGCAGCTCAACTATTAATATAAAAAGCTAAAAGGATGCCACTAAAGTTATCTGTTTCATACCAAACTTGAATGCAAGAAATTAGCTAATTAGCAGGAAAAAATAAAAATTTTACCAATGAATCACACCAACAATTCCCACAACTTCTTTGCTCTTATTCCTACATTTAACTTTTGCATAATCTTCTTCCTTAAAAGCTACCTTTTCCCAAAGTTTTAATCAGTTAAACCAGAGTACATAAACACTTTTTAAGAATTGCTCGACATGTCACAATAAATATCTTTGTTCACTAGTATATAAAAAAATTGGTGGTTGCAATTAAAACTCTCTTTTCCTCAGACAATACTCAGTTTCTGTGTTTCTTAACAGCGTGTCTAGTGCAAGCTGGAGGAATGAAGTCTTGGGCCAATAGGTATATTTTGGGGGATATTATCAATAGAGGGAAATGACATGGAATACAGGGCTGAGCAGAGGCATGAAGATAATTTGCGTTTCACCTTTCGACTTGTGTGAAAACAAAGTTTATGACCTTCCTCTGCTTGGGAAATAAAGGGGTTTATGCTCAATAAATGGCTAACACGCAAGAGGGGGAGGGAAGGAGGTAGGGAAAAAGGGAGGTGAGGGAGAGGGGAAGGAGGAGGAAAGGAGGGGGGAAGGGGGAGGGAAGGAGGCAGGGGAAAAGGGAGCTGAGGGAGAGGGGAAGGGGGAGGAAAGGAGGGGGGAAGGGGGAGGGAAGGAGGGAGGAAGGGGGAGAGAGGGAGAGAGAGAATGACAAAAATCCCTAGATTTCCACATAACATTCAGAAGGCTATCTCTCAAACAGTAGTCAGATACTCCTACTAGGAATCTAAGAAAAAAATAAAATAACCTCAAATTCCTCCTTCTTTTGTGATGGCCACCCCAGCCTAAGTATCAAGATCCCTGATAAAGGGTCATCTGCTCAAGGTTACTATTGATGTCCAAAAGGCAGAAAAAGGCCATGTGTGTACCTCTCTTGCTTTCTTTATGTGCCTGTGGAGACCTACAGGTGGTGATTTTGACCCTTTGGGTCCCTGGGTCTTTGCAGACTATCACTGACTCGGAGCTTCAGAGGCCGGAGAAAACTGAACAGGGCTTAAAAAGTTGGGTTGAGTGCCCTGCAGTGTCCTGAGTGTCCACACAGCATCCCATGTGCTCCTGGGAAGGGAGCTGGAGGCACCTGGCAAACTGTGACCTCTGGGTCTGTGTTGTCCTCACTGCACACGTGGTCAGGATGGCCCGGCCACATTAAACTGGAAAATAAAGGAGGTCCAGCCTGGCTGGAGTAGAGCTGATGTCTTCACACGTTGATGGGTGAGTTGAGGGGCCATGAACGTTACCGCAAGGGTTGCTGCAGAAGGTAAGTGCACAGGGGGCCAATGGAATTATGGGTTCCTGGGGTCCCATCACTACTTCAACAAGAGGAAATCTGATTTTATCGTTTTAAAACAAAGCCATAGGATTTCATTTGCCGAAAACAAGGATTTAGATACTTTAACAAATTTTTGAAAAGCACTGGGATCTAAACCAGCATTGAGTAGCTAGCTCTATTGGAGACCTACTCATTCAAGGTCACGCTACATCCAGGATCTTGAAGTTGAGGATATACACAAGTTAGGCTCAGGAAAGGGCATGGACATCTCAGACCACTTTTCCTAAGAGAGACCTACAGTTCTAGATAGACCCCAGAACTAAATCAGCTTCCCATTGGTTCCCCTTTCCTGGGCCAGACCAGACAAATGATACAATTCAAGTTATTAAGATTAGAATGGAAGCCAAAAGATTTTCAGAGGCAAGAGGTAGGACTCAATTTGACTAGGGCATTATCATGACACGTACAGGAAATCCCGCACTTCTTTAAGGTGTGCTACTCATGATCATGAACTATATTAATAGTTATGAAAAAGATGTGAACCATTTCATAAGACAATGAAATGAAAATACAGATGTAATGTTACCACATCGTTTCTTATTAATAGGTAGGTAATCCAAAGGGTGCCCTCGCCACAAAAGATATAACTTAGCTTTAAAAAAAACACACAATTGCAGGCACTCCTGCGCATTTCAAAAATTCAAAAGGCGGGCTCCCCTGGTGGCGCAGTGGTTGAGAGTCCGCCTGCCGATGCAGGGGACGCGGGTTCGTGCCCTGGTCCGGGAAGATCCCACATGCCGCGGAGCGGCTGGGCCCGTGAGCCATGGCCGCTGAGCCTGCGCGTCCGGAGCCTGTGCTCCGCAACGGGAGAGGCTGCAGCAGTGAGAGGCCCGCGTACCGCAAAAAAACCCCACAAAACAACAACAACAAAAAATTCAAAAGGCAAACTTTGTCATGGAAAAAACAGAAATAACAAGAAAAGCAGCTTATTCACAGTTGCAACAGTCTACAGTTCTAGAACTAATCTTTCTTCATTCTTTGTACCAGCTGCAAATATTAGGAAAGGTGATTTTATCATGTCACACTTATGCAGAAACAATACACACTCAGTCTATGAATGCTTCCTTTTTTGTTGTTTGTTTCTCTTGCTGTTGCTACAATCCTAGTTTTATCTACGAACTTCTAAACGCCGAGTCCATTCTAGAAAAGCAAATGTTATGAGAATCTGTGACGCGAAAGAGCTTATCATAAAAATATTTTTGAATTCTACTATTTGATCACAAAAACTCCAACTGTACAAAGAATAGGCTCACTGTTTCTTGGACAACTACACCGTTGGCTGTATGCTTGCCTTTTCAGTCATATCAATCCCTTTGGGTATTCAAGATACTATCTTGCTTTTCTTGGCTGCAGCATCCCTCTTGGAAAACATCTGGACCACAAGGCACATGTTGTGTTTAAGATTATGGTGTGACGACCCTAGGAGGCCAGCTAGAGCCTAGACAATACAAGAACAAATGCGATGCAGAGTAATTCAACATTTCAAAAGCTTAATAAATGAACCAGCAACAAGCTGTGGGTTCAGGAGTATCATAAAAACAGGAACAAGAATTCACAGAGAACCAGACTGATCTAAAAGAGACGAGAATATTTACTTCGCTTTAGTAATTAACAACCTAAAGCAGCAATTATTTTAATAACTTAATATGGAATTTAAATAATTGTGGAAAAGCTGTCACTATTATTTCACGGGTCTCCTGGGGCTTGGAAAATGATTTTCTGAGAGTTTTACCAGGGAGGGAAACTCCTTGCATATGTAGATTTGGGATTCGATCATAACTCAACAAATATATTTTGTGCAAATACCACACAAGGTGTCGGGACTGGGTAGAAGGGAGGCAGACAGGTGAAGGTTAAAAATAAATAAACGGTAATGAGAACAGGATTTCTGTTTTAAAGAGTTTACAGTCTAATAAGAAAAGTAAGGCAAATATGGGGCTTCCCTGGTGGTGCAGTGGTTAAGAATCTGCCTGCCAATGCAGGGGACATGGGTTCGAGCCCTGGTCCGGGAAGATCCCACATGCCACAGAGCAGCTAAGACTGTGCGCCACAACTACTGAGCCTGCGCTCCAGAGGCCATGAGCCACAACTACTGAGCCCACGTGCCACAACTACTGAGCCTGCACTCTAGAGGCCATGAGCCTCAACTACTGAAGCCCGCGCACCTAGAGCCCGTGCTCCGCAACAAGAGAAGCCACTGCAATGAGAAGCCTGCGCACCGCAACAAAGAGTAGCCCCCGCTCTCTGCAACTAGAGAGCCCACACACAGTAACAAAGACCCAACCCAGCCAAAAATAATAAATTTGAAAAAAAAAAAAGTGCCTTGAGGTTTGCGAGTCACGACATAAATCTTGATAATAAACATATATTTTAAATAAATAAATAAAAATAAAAGGACCTTTATAAAAAGAAGCTTTTGGTAAATCCTTATAGCTGGGAATAAAGGCAGTTTCGTTCTATGCTTTGAAGGATGGGTATAATGCCAATTCAAGGAGATTTGTTATGGAGCAAAGCATTCCAGGTGGGGTGAGTGGCACAGGTGGAAAAAGCCACAAGGTATTTGAAAATTATAATGAGCACTGAAGGACCACATATCTTAGCTCTAGCTTTAATTTTCTATGTATTTTAGTCAATTCACTCTTCTTTTTCTTTCATTAAAAATATTATTTGCAGCAACATGGATGGACCTAGAGCTTATCATACTAAGGTGAAGTAAGACAGAGAAAGACAAATATTATATGATATCACTTATATGTGGAATAGTCTATGTTTTATATGTCTTTTAGAGAAAACCAAATGACTTTACTGTACACCTGAAACTAACAATATTGTAAATCAACTATACTTCAATAAAAAAATATCAGTAGCCTTGTTCTGCCCTTTCAGGATTTCCCTTCCTATGTAACATTCAAAGCGAATTCCCATTTTCTCTGTAAGAACTGGTCAGGGTGTTAGGGAAGCCCATTTCTCCTCTTCTGCTGCTGCAGCTACATAACCACCCTGTATCAATCTTTGCCCCAGGCCTGTGGATACCTTACTGCACATGTGTACCCACACGAAGCCCGGAGGATAACAGAAGGAAGTGATGACGACTGGGAAAGATGTGTTTAGGGTGGTGGGACTTGCTATGTGCCAGACACTGTCAAAGTGCTTTACATATAATAGCTCATCTGAACTTAACAACTCTGTGATGTAAGTGCTATTTTTATCCCTATTTTACGGATGAAGAAACTGAAGCCCCCCAATATTAAGTAAATTGTCTACGCCACATAGCTAATAAGCAAGTCGAGCTAAGAATCGAACCCAGGCAGTGTGTGTTCATTCCGTGCCCTTAAATACGTCCCTATGTTGTCTCTGATCACGATGATTCAGGGATAGTGGTGGCATAAAACACATAAAAACACCATTTCTAAAAGCAATGACACCAGCTCTCCTCCTCCCCAAAATACCTGTAATGAATTCTTTTTAAAATAAAATCTTTCATTCACACATCGTGATAATAAAAGTCCAGCACAATTACAACTGTTGTAAAAAGGGCTTCTGTGTACTCAGGAGCTGCAGGCTGGCTACAGCTAGGATTCTTTTGAACCATTTGCTCCATTTTTCACAAGAAAAGTTTGTGGTTTGGACCCAATGATGTTCTCATGATCGTCATGTAAGAAGCAATAACTGCTCCTAGGTGGACCCTGACCGTCTCTCTAGGCACCGAGCCAGGTCCCAGCCTGAGAGGATTACAGTCTAGGCTAATGGTTTTGAGCTGCTCGGTTTCCACTGGTAATGGATCATCTGTCTAGTCTGACAAGCTCTTTAATAGCTCTTTCTCCTCCCAATGAGTTCAGGCTCATGCTCAGCATTGCTAATCCCATATGTGGTTTCCGGTTTTTCCTTTGTTCTTTACTCCTTTCAAAATAGCTTCAAGTGACTTTATAGGATGGTACTCTGTTACATTTTCCTTCAGTGCACATAATCCTTTAGCATCCATCCATCCATCCATCCATCCGTCCATCCATCCATCCATCCATTATCAATCTGAAATAGATAAGCTCATCTAAAATTCTCACAGATGATACCAGAACAATCTTGTTTCAGCCTTTAATGAAATGTTGGTCGTGATAATATATTTATTTTTATAGTTTTAAAATGTATTGAGTAACTATAATAATAATACATGTATTAACTGTTGGGAGATAATCCTTTATGTCAACTGTGTTGTGTAGGGAGCAGCCTTGGAAAATAGATAGTGTCTCCCTCCAGAGCCAAGAGCTGGCTTGTTTTTCTCTCCAGCACAATAAAGATCAAGGATAATACATTTCAGATTTCACCAGTTCTTCGGAGCTTCTCGTCTCCCTGCTAATGAACCGTACTATCTTTTCTATTTTATTGCTATAGAGTGGTATACTGAAGATGGTTGAATGTGCTTGATATATCTTTATATAGATCGGGATTTTTAAAAGAAATATCAATAATCCCCAACTCTCCTGAATCTGGCACTCCTTCGGGATTGAGAATATGAAGGATTTAGCTGCTGACACTGCACAGGTTCTTGCATCCGATGCCGACAATGGGTTAATACAAGTTAGTTCCTTACTTTGGTGGTAACTGCTACACTTCCTGTCCTCTGTGGTATCACTGGGTCATTAAAACCAAATGATCTGCCTTATGCACCGCTCTGAAGCTGTCCACAAATTGCGTATATCTTCCTCCACCTCCCCCGAGACATCACTGGATGCTCTCAAGCCAGAGCTGGTCTGCCCTTCCAGTCCCCGGGGCTCCCCCCACTTAGACCTCCCTCCGTGCATTTTATCTCTGAGGACGGCTGTGTCACTTGCCTTCTAGAATTAGAGGATCTTACTTGAAAGCAGGTGTCCAGGTTTATAGCACCTTCCCTTAGCTCTTAAGTTGCAATCTAGGGTGCCACAAACAATCCTGTATCTAAATACAGATTTTTTAATATCTTTTGAGTTGTTCTAAACCTGAAGGCGGACACACAGGCCAATACTTTTCTCTCCTCCACATTCCTGGCTTCACCTCCCTGACTTGGCTCATTCTAATGTGGATCTAAAAATCTCACTGAGCTGTCATTTTGGAGATTATGTTATTGTTTCTGGCATTCTTTAATTTTTCTGTAAGGCACCATCCCTAGTGGGATACAGCAAACCTTTATTTCCTTTTCTTTTCCTTGTCTCCTTAGTTCTGAGTTCAGACTCATTTCTTTATTTCAACGTTCCAATATGAGTTAGGTATAGTTTGAAACCCTAAGGGTTTTTTTCTCTCTTTTATCCATAGGTTTTGGCTTCTTAAGGAAAGAAATAGAAAGGAGCCACATTGGTAACTTGTACCTGCCACACTCAGGGAGAGAGGACCAACCCAAAGTGTAAAACTAAGGAGGTTTCGTAAGCTAGGCTGAATCCTGGAAATAAATATTTAACACAGCCATTATAATGATAAAAACACACTGTATCTTTCCTTTTATGCTATAAGTTTACAATTAATCTGTTCTGGAGATAGGACATCAAAGTTATAGAGAAAGTTCCCTATTTCTAAAATTAAAAAAAATAAACTATAAATACTAAAATGTCTTTGAAAAATAGGCATCAGACAGGGTCAGATTCTCCTGATGAGGGGCTCGTTTGCTTTAGGTTCTCAATCTGAGTGATTCAATTTCTGTTGGAAATTCCCTGGTAAGAACTACATTGCCTCAGATCCCCTTTCTCTCACTTATTCTTGGAGGCGATCTTCCACAGACACCCCTCTGAACTTGGCTCACAGGTTGAGCACATTTTCCTCCACTCCTACAAGTCACGAGCCAGATGCTGTAAAGTGGAAAGCTTTTCAGTGTTCTTTGTAGATTTTTTTTTAAAAAAATCATTATTTTAAAGACAAAAAATAGCTCAGAGATGCTTGAGGTTAGTTGTTGGTCAACTGTATATCTACAGCCCACTAGTACCTTATTTAATTGTAACATATTCAATTTTATAAGTAATTCTCCATGGAGGATGAGGGAGTTGAAACCCTGGAAGGCTAGGGGCAAACATAAATCAGCATCTGCATATGATGGGGGTGGGGTGGGGGGACAGAGGACGAGGTGGAGGGATGGAGGGAAAGGTGCTGGGCTGTGCCTGGAAAACCCTCTGCCAACCCAAGACCCCGGCAAGTCTCCACAAGAGGAGGAGACATCCCTTACTTTCATTCTAGTTGAGAATCACTGATTTAGACCAAGTCCCTACAGAACAATAAATTAAAGCACAATGAGGCTATGACTCCCCAGATGTGATGAAACCAGTTATAGTGACAGAGCCGAGAAGTGAATTCAGGGTCATTGACCCCAAGTCATTTCATTTTTCCTATAAATTGCATTGTTAGTTTGTCCAGATGAAAGAATACTTAGTATTAAAGAATTTCGAGATGAGATAGTCCTCAAAATCTATTTAAATGCTCTTTTATAGCCACGTTTCTTTGGTGATAGGAATGTTCTGAATCTTGATTGAAGAAATGTCACTATCTTGCTTGTGATATTGTACTATAGTTCAAAAGGATGTTACCACTGGGGGACACTGGGTAAACGGTATCTGGGATCTCTCTGTATTATTTCTTACAACCATATGTGGAACTACAATGATCTCAAAGTCAAAAATTAACTTTAGAAAAAAATGCATTTAATTGTCAGCTGGATTTGCCTAGAACTAGGGTATGTTTATGTTTTTTCTGCCAAGGTCAATAGAGTCAAAACTATCAAAAAATTTTACCAGCTACCTAATTATCTCTCTGCTCTCACAGCTAGTTTAGTAGATATCTCACAATACAGTGTTCAAATTGATATACTGTCAAGAGAAAAATCAGTATTAAGTATTGACTAAAGACGGCTGTATGAATTTGAGAATTAGTTAGGTTCTCCCCCTGCACATTTGAAGAAATGGTTAATTATCAAAAAATGGTGTTTTAGGATGACTTCCCCAAGTAATACCTCTCATTGCTTTCTTAATAATAGAAAAATATATGAAGAAGGAAAGCAGAAAAGTATGCACAGAAGATGAGAACACCTCAGGTCCTCAAAATGTAAGTCTTTTATCAATATAAAAAGTAAACCCCTGCTAAAATCACTTTCTTTCCTACTACTCTTTTTTTTTTTTTTTTGTGGTACGCGGGCCTCTCACTGTTGTGGCCTCTCCCGCTGTGGAGCACAGGCTCCGGACGCGCAGGCTCAGCGGCCATGGCTCACGGGCCCAGCCGCTCCGCGGCATGTGGGATCCTCCCGGACTGGGTCACGAACCCGTGTCCCCTGCATCGGCAGGCGGACTCTCAACCACTGCGCCGCCAGGGAAGCCCTCCTACTACTCTTTTTAAAAGTGGAATACCTCTTGAGAAAGCAAAAAGAGAATCATCCTATTTTGATGAGTCAGAGCAGCAGCAAAAATTGTGGTGATGAAAACGTTTTTTTCCTATGTATTTATCTCTTAAATAAAATAACTCCTTAAATGTGGGCAACATTTAAGGAGGTCTGAGTATAGGCATGATAACAATTTAAAAAATGGTTATGTGTCTTCTGGTTTGTTCCCTTGTCCCTCTGAGCTAGGGATTCTAGAATTCATTTTTATTCATGAAGCAAATTAGAAGAGCCTGAGGTTTTATCACAGGAATTTAGACCAGGTTCCCGGCTACAGGGCATGATGAATCAGCAAGAAACACTAGCAAGTTTCAAACTGAAATAAAACATAACAGCCTTTCGTCAGCATAAAGGTACGGAGGAAACAGAAGACAGCAGTGTCAGAGGCAGCTTTTCCTTCTAACCCTACAAAGTGGGGAGGGTTGGAAGACTCCCCTGTGTAGGAAGGAGGGCAAACATTCAAAAGAATCAGAATGAGGGAACCCTTCTCCTGGGAACATTGCAGGCTCCAATAAAACAGGGGGATGGCAGAGTGTCGAGTCTGAGTATCTATTATGAGTGAACAAATGGGACCCTATTTTTGTCTTCGTGAAAGCAGTTACTCCTAAAAGTGCGCTCGGCTCGTTTGGTGGCTCCTCCCTTGCCATCACTTTTGTTCCAGAGACTGCGGAGTTGAGGCCAATTTGCATTTAGAGTCAGTTTCCAAAGACTTGACACCATCTTTCTGCAGATGCTTTTCTTAAACTGTGCTGTTCTGAGCTGAGCTACCCTGACAGCCCAATAGCCTGTGTTTCCTCGCTTTATGGCAATTTACATCAACATACGCCTGAATACTGTCAACTGACATAACACAGTAAAACAGAGAGTAAATAAACATGGCAATAGACTCTGTTGGCTTCTGGTCATACATGCAGAAATGGTGAGGTTCTCAAATGTGTCTGCCCTTCACAACAGTATGTTTCTTGATGGAGCTGATCCAAAAATTTAAAGCTAATTTTATAAAGTCAGAATTCTTGTTCTACATAAACAATAGCTAAAGGGTTTAATCAATTAAATTGCCTGCTCGAACTGAATAATAAATTATTATTATAAAAATAAAAGGCCAAGTATTAATTATGCTAAAAGTATAGTTCACTTTGTCATTTTTTTTTTTTGGTTCCGAAACTTACCTATGAATTTCCTTAGATATTTGTCAAAGTATGTGCTCTATAAATCAGTTTAGAGAAGGTACATATTTTTTATTCTAAACTAAGTTATGACAAAGCACAGTTGCTTCCAGGAGAGCAATAACTTTTCCTATATAAATTTTATGTCAATTACAGATTTACAACAGTTTTCATTTCCATAAGCCTTCCCATAACTACTTATTATTCTATTATTTTTTATATGGGAAAATAAAAACCAGTATACACTTGGGAGACAGCACCAGCTGCCTTCTCCATGACAACATTAGAGATATTCCAGGTGGCAGAATAATCTTCCGTATAGCTCTAGAGCATTTGAGATTTGACTTCTAGAAGGAAACCAATATATTGTGAAAAGGAAAAGGGAGCATCAGACGCAGGTATTATACAACTAATGGTATGTTACAAAATTATTTTACTCATGACTAAGTTTTAATAAACTGACCAATATATTGTGAAAAGGAAAAGGGAGCATCAGACGCAGGTATTATACAACTAATGGTATGTTACAAAATTATTTTACTCATGACTAAGTTTTAATAAACTGACTACATCTTTTAAGCATCATAAAATCTTTTTAGTCATGTCATATTGAAAACCACAAGTCTCACGAAACTATACGTTAAAACCCCAAATTCTAATATAGTGACTACAACTTTTACTTTGCTGAAACTTAAGAAAAAAACACCTTATTCTAAGAGGAACTGAAATAAAAATAATAGCCAATGACTGTAATTTTTAACACGATCAAGGAAGAACAGGTATGATTGCTCCCATTATATTACTAGAAATATGGACGCAAGAAGAAATTTACAAGACTCCTATTTTGGGATTCTCCTTTTGGTTTATTCATTTGTGTTTAGTTTAATATTTCCAAAAGAACCCAACTCTAAAAGTAAATAGGTGTTTGGGGAACAAAATAAACATCATTGGCAAATGTCTTGAGAAACACTGGACTTAAAAAGTCAGTAGGTTATTTTAATTCAGGAATTCTCATTCTTGTATACGATCAAGTGCTTTGTGAATCTCCAGGAAAGGGAAATTAATTGCCACATTTTGCCCATGGAATGATCCTCCCCTCACTATTTTTCTGTAGCACACTTATTAAGGTGTGTTCCAGGGAATTCACTGTCTGAAATTCTTCAGTCACAAAATTGCTACTTAGTGAGGATATTCTGCGTTTGGTTGTGATTTTAATTTGGGTCCTCAAAGTAGTGTTCTGCATTAAATACTGACTACTTGCCTAACTTCAGGACTCAAGGTTTGCTATAGAACATGAGAAGAATTGGAATGAAAGCAACACTGGATTTGGGAGACAGAACAGCTGAGTCCAATGTCAGTTCTGCCTCTAACAAGCTCTGTGGCTCTGAGGAGGTCATTTAATTCCTGCAGACAGCAGTTTTCTGGTCTAATCGCAGGAAGTTCAGCTAAAAATCTCTGTGGCTCTTCCCTTCTGATTCTTGTAATAGCAAAGAGCATGTGGATGTTCCCAAGGAAGTATTTCTTTATCCAGCCAATGCCTGGCAGTTAATTAATCAGTGGGTATAGACTGATAGCATTTCCACTGTATCCAAAGCTGGTTTCTCTGCCAGTAATAAAAATGTCAGAAACAGGATGTTAACAAGCAATACATGATAATTCAGTTCCAGAGTAAGTAATTTCTTACTCTGTAAGTTGTATTGTAAGTAAGGTTGTATTTTTAATAACAAAACAATTCTTGACTGGTGCAAAACTTATGTTTCTTACCTATTCTCAGACCAAGACATACTTTACAAGTATGATCCTAAATAATATGGATCACACTTGCTTACAATTTTTTTTTTCTGCAAGCGTAATGGTCAATATATCACAGAAGTGTTGTAAAAGAAAGTGGCATTTTTTTCACCTTACAAATTAATTCTTTTCTCAAGTACACTAGAATATGTTCATGTCTATGACCTTGGACTGGAAGGACAATAATATCATATATAATTTCAGAATCATATATGAAAATATCATATACTGTAAGGAAGAATAACCACACAGAGTGCCATACTACTAGTCACTTATACAGTAAGAGAATAATAGGTGAAAAGTTAAAAAAAAAAATGAAAACAAAAAAGTCAGTTAATTGCTACAAGTATGCCTGACTTCCACTCATTGGACTCACTGGGGTCAGGGTACCTGTGTATGATTACACATATAAATTAAACAGGCAAAGGCTATAATGAAGGCAAAAGATTCAAGATATCCAACAAATTAATGGATGTGATCTGTTCACATGAGTTGAAGTTCAACTGGAAACCAACAAATGTTACTCTTAGGAAAGATTTTTTTAAGAAGTGGAGACAAGTAAAATGATGGCCCAGATACTAATGAGAGAGAAACCTATTGGCTGCTAGAGTGGGCTTAAATCAGGTGTTGCTGCTATTACTGAAAATAATAGCATCATGGCTCCTATTAATCTCCAGACATGGTAACTAGGGCATGAGCCATCCAAGCGTGGAAGAAACACATCTTTTGGTTACATTGACATGATAGGGAAGTATGATTGCCCTATTTTTAAAATTTTTAAAAAAACAGATTTTTTTGAATTGGCACGAACACCAGCAGGACACTCAAAACCATGGCCATGCCTACAACTGACTTTTTCAGAACAGCCATCTGACCGTGGCTCCCCTACTCCGAATTTCTCTCAACTATGTCATCGCCTCAAGTCAAACAGTGGGAAATGGGACAGAGCAGAACTCAAGATATTTTGGCACATTATCAAACGCTTCCAGTCACTGACTGGGACGTAATGAATTCAGTACACATGAACGGACTGTATCCCATTTTAGTTCTTCATTTAGTAAGATTGGGGGGAAAAAAATAGAGGTGCATGGAAATAAATTATTTAAAAGACAAAAATAAGTTCTTCTGATGTCAATGCACTGGATGGTTTTTCCATCAAAAGAGATAGTGGAGAATGAATAACTACTTGCAAGCATATGAAGTTATTAGGAAATGAAAAGAACAGTCAACTGTCCATCTGAATGGGAGATTAACTGAAACATACAGTGCTTCTACCCGGCAGAATAAAGTACAGTACTCAAGTTTTAGGGTAAACACTTCCTTTCGGGGAAAATATATTTAAATTTATACTCTCCGAGTACATAATACTTACACAGCCTGTCTAGTTCATCTTAATAGGCTAAATGCTCCAAACTCCTCTGCTAAACATAGCATCGCAGAGTCTCCAATACTTACGAACTAAGTTCCGATTCTTCAACTCAGCATTGCAAGTCCTTTACAGGAAGGACTACGAGTCCAATTTTATCTTCCTCCCTATCCGCACATGGGTTCTTTTCTTGAAATTATGTATATTCCTGCTATATGAAGACTGCAGGTTTTTCTATCTCTGATCCTTGGAATGTTTTTTCCACTCCACCAATTTTTCCTGTTTAAACTCTGACTGTTCACTTGAGGTCCCCCTTGATTTGTTTTACCAGATACATCACTGTGTGTGTAGCATTCATTTTCTCTGACTCTTTATCTGTCCACACTGAACTGGGAAATTCTGAACTACTGAACTATGCTGAACACTGAACTACAAAGAATTACAAAGTTCTGTGTACTGTCTCTCTTAAGACATATGAAGTCCCTCTCAAGCCATTAAGTCTAAATTTTATTATATTTCTTTGAATTTTTCTCTAACAGTGGTTAAGTAGAGGGGCTTTGGAAGAAGACTAGTTGGGATCTACTTACTACTTACCAGCCTGGGTCAATCTATTTCCTCATTTAAAAGAGTAACAGGTTAGTAATAGAACCTCACTCAAAGGATGATTAAAAGGATTCAATCAGATGACAAGTGTCAAACCCTTAGAATTGGCTTGATACACAAATAAATAAGTATTCAAGATTTATTATATGAAACTGGAAGAACTATCCTGAAATATTTTAAAAGTCAAAAGTTCCATCGTTATACAAGGTTTAGGTTCAGGTAATCCTTGACGCTCTTACAATTTGACTATTTTACACTCACTGTGCATTTTTGTGTGTGAAACTGTAAATTTACTACACATATATTAAATGAATGTAGATAGGACTTAAGGGAGCTTACAGTACATTTAGTTTTGAAGAAGAAGAGCAAAACTAAAAATGCATACACATTATGGAAGTATATGATAGAATGTAGCTTTAAATAGTGAGATGCAAATTGTGGCTTTTAGAAGTTTACTTTGGGGGGTATAAGTCTACTATGTAACTTTCGTACGTTCAACTTTTAGACCCATTTTTATATGAATATAGAGAATTGTCTATTTATATTTACTAGTCTAACAGCAGGGGCTAAACAGGATGCTAGCTTGGGTTTCTTCCAGGCTTATTATATAATTTGACTAAGTAAAACAGATTACACTCATCAATAGCTCACAAGTTCCTGTATTATTGACGTTCACGTGAAGACAGATTACTTGCCTAATCTGCAAATGAGTAAGACATAGATACCTAAGTTAAAGTGCTGAAAATCAGATATTTAAGGTACAGTGTTGAAAAATCTAAATATTTATCAATGTTGCTTGACGCACATGAATGGGCTTCTTAGTAGAATAAAAATAGCATCATTTCCCAAGATTCCAAATCACCTTATTACCTCCAAAAAGGAGTTACATTATTATTATTTTTTTTTTGCGGTACACGGGCCTCTCACTGTTGTGGCCCCTCCCGTTGCGGAGCACAGGCTCCGGACGCGCAGGCTCAGCGGCCATGGCTCACGGGCCCAGCCGTTCCGCGGCATGTGGGATCTTCCCGGACCAGGGCACGAACCCGTGTCCCTGCATCGGCAGGTGGACTCTCAACCACTGCGCCACCAGGGAAGCCCGAGTTATATTAATTTTGATTATGTAAAAGGAAACACTTTGCAGTGATCTTGTCACCGACAACACATTTCACCTATAATCATTTTCTTTTGAAATGCAACATATAACAAATGAGCATACTAACAAATTTAATTTTATCTGAACACGATTTCCATTAACACATTCCTGAAATGCAGTGCCTTGCACATAGTAAGTCCTCACTATATACGTACTCAAAGAATGTATTTACTCTGTGTACACGTTTATATGTTCTATCTCATTTTGCACTGAGGATCTGAAACATTAAACATTTAATCCCTGGCAAATATTTTGTGATGTCTTTAAAGTTCCTATCATATCTGCATAATGAACCTTAATGAATGGGTCACTGTTTGTTTTCATGTCATAGAAACTGAAGTCCTATGTGTGTTTATTTTCAGAGAGTTTCCTGTGCATGTTGTAAATTTGTCTGAACCGCCACATTTCTATGGTGACATTATACCAAGAGCTAATTATTATGAAAGTTTGTATACGAATGTTTTCCGAGCCTCCAGGAAAGTCTTTTTTTGTTTGGTTTGGTTTCATTATTAGTTCATCACTGTGTAAAAGAAAACGTGTTAGTATAAATATATTCTTCATGCAGGTCTATGTTGTCTTAATGTACTTGATAATATTGACATACTTTGTTATCTTCAGTTCCCAGTTAATAAGTAAAAAGATGTGATGCAATATATAGGAGAAGATGCAGGAGAAGGGTGAGGATGCAGTGAGTTAGGGTTAATAAAAGGTCTGTTAAGGTACAGCTCGTTCATTGTGTCTAAAAAAAGAATTTATTAGAACAGTATGGAGGCTCATTAAAAAACTAAAAGTAGAGCAACCCTAAATCCAATCCTGGGCATATATCCAGAAAAGATGAAAACTCTACTTTGAAAAGATACATGCACCCCAGTGTTCATAGCAGCACTCTTTATAATAGCCAAGACATGGAAGCAACCCAAGTGCCCATCAACAGATGATTAGTTTAAGAAGATGTGATATATATATATATATATATATATATACACACATATATATAATGGAATATTACTCAGCCATAAGAAAGAATGAAATATCACCATTTGCAGCAATATGGATGGAACTAGAGATAATCATACTAAGTGAAGTAAGTCAGACACAGAAAGACAAATATTATGGGATATCCCTTACATGTGGAATCTAAAAAATAATACAAATGAATCTACATCTACAAAACAGAAACAGACTCACAGACATAGAAAACAAAC
Organism: Grampus griseus; assembly: GCF_964374135.1. NCBI lineage: Eukaryota > Metazoa > Chordata > Mammalia > Artiodactyla > Delphinidae > Grampus > Grampus griseus. Next base: position 25,114,756 of record NC_139015.1, on the reverse strand, counting down.
TTACAGTTAGCAAAGGAGAAAGGGAGGGGGGAGGGATAAATTAGGCATATGAGATTAACAGATACAAACTACTATACATAAAATAGATAAGCACAAGGATTTACTACATAGCATGGGGAACTATATTCAATATCTTGTAATAATCTACAATGAGAAATAATATGAAAAAGTATATATATATAACTGAATCACTTTGCTATACACCTGAAACTAACACAATATTATAAATCAACTATATTTCAATTAAAAAAAGGTTTATTGGTACCATACTGTCTTGATTACTGTAGCTCTGTAGTATAGTCTGAAGTCAGGGAGCCTGATTCCTCCAGCTCCGCACAAAAACAGAAATACAGATCAATGGAACAGGATAGAAAGCCCAGAGATAAACCCACACACGTATGGTCACCTTATCTTTGATAAAGGAGGCAGGAATGTACAGTGGAGAAAGGACAGCCTCTTCAATAAGTGGTGCTGGGAAAACTGGACAGGTACATGTAAAAGTATGAGATTAGAACACTCCCTAACACCATACACAAAACTAAGCTCAAAATGGATTAAAGACCTAAATGTAAGGCCAGAAACTATCAAACTCTTAGAGGAAAACATAGGCAGAACACTCTATGACATAAATCACAGCAAGGTCCTTTTTGACCCACCTCCTAGAGAAATGGAAATAAAAACAAAAATAAACAAATGGGACCTAATGAAACTTCAAAGCTTTTGCACAGCAAAGGAAACTATAAACAAGACCAAAAGACAACCCTCAGAATGGGAGAAAATATTTGCAAATGAAGCAACTGACAAAGGATTAATCTCCAAAATTTATAAGCAGCTCATGTAGCTCAATTACAAAAAAACAAACAACCCAATCCAAAAATGGGCAGAAGACCTAAATAGACATTTCTCCCAAGAAGATATACAGATTGCCAACAAACACATGAAAGAATGCTCAACATCACTAATCATTAGAGAAATGCAAATCAAAACTACAATGAGATATCATCTCACACCAGTCAGAATGGCCACCATCAAAAAATCTAGAAACAATAAATGCTGGAGAGGGTGTGGAGAAAAGGGAACACTCTTGCACTGCTGGTGGGAATGTGAATTGGTACAGCCACTATGGAGAACAGCATGAAGGTTCCTTAAAAAACTACAAATAGAACTACCATATGACCGAGCAATCCCACTACTGGGCATATACTCTGAGAAAACCATAATTCAAAAAGAGTCATGTACCAAAATGTTCATTGCAGCTCTATTTACAATAGCCAGGGGATGGAAACAACCTAAGTGTCCATCATCAGATGAATGGATAAAGAAAATGTGGCACATATATACAATGGAATATTACTCAGCCATAAAAAGTAACGAAATTGAGTTATTTGTAGTGAGGTGGATGGACCTAGAGTCTGTCATACTGAGTCAAGTAAGTCAGAAAGAGAAAGACAAATACCCTATGCTAACACATACATATGGTATCTAAGAAAAAAAAATACCATATGTAGGTTATGAAGAACCTATGGGTAAGACGGGAATAAAGACACAGACCTACTAGAGAATGGACTTGAGGATATGGGGAGGGGGAAGGGTAAGCTGTGACAAAGTGGGAGAGAGGCATGGACATATATACACTACCAAACGTAAAATAGATAGCTAGTGGGAAGCAGCCCCTTAGCACAGGGAGATCAGCTGGGTGCTTTGTGACCACCTGGATGGGTGGCATAGGGAAGGTGGGAGGGAGGGAGACGCAAGAGGGAGGAGATATGGGAACATATGTATATGTATAACTGATTCACTTTGTTATAAAGCAGAAACTAACACACCATTGTAAAGCAATTATACTCCAATAAAGATGTAAAAAAAAAAAAGGTTTATTGGTAACACAAGAGAACAGATAAAGAATCATTTATTTGCCTGACTGTAGCATGCATTTTGATTTCTCTGTTTACACATACCAGCACTGATTATATTTTATTTAGTCACTTCTTTTCTACAGTAATTATCTATAAAATCTATTCTGCAGATTACCGGAAAACCTTAATCAGTATCCATGACCAGGTTAACATGATTTCATCTGTACTGCTGATTCCTACTATCCTGCCTGAAAGGAGGGGGGGGTCTTCCAAATAGTGATGGTGGCCAGAGCTACTTAACACAGAGTAATGAGAAGAGAATGGGCTTCGCAATCAGACAGATCTGATTTTCCATCTTTGGCTTCATCATTTATTAACACTGTGTTCTTATGCTTGTTACATAACATCCTGGATCTTTGAGTTCCTCCTCAGTAAAATAAGGATAATAAAAACCATGTATTTTATTGTATTCTTTTGAAGAGTAGAAAATATATCGGTAATTCATTCATTCATTAAATGCACTAGGTACTTGGGGTACAAAGATAAATAAAAGGTGGCTTCTATTCCCCTCAAGAAGCTCACAGTCTAGAAGAGGGAGACAAATAAATAGTGAAGTTCACCAGCATTATAATAAACTTTGGTAGAGGACACGTTGGGTGTAAAAAGGAAGGAAAGGTAAATTCTGCCTTTCTGAGGGAAGGATATTAAGAAATGTTTTAGAGAAAGTCATCTTCGGCTAAATCTCAAAAAGATTCCGTCCTGTGATTACTAAGTGGTGTCCTTTGTTGTTGTCATGTTAATATCATCATGGGACTCTATACTACCTGTCTCCTTCAGTAAGCAAAATCCTTTATCTTAGTTGTCAGTGGCTAAATCTACAAGTTCATAGAAATCATGTCCTAGTAGGGGCAAATCAGATGATGGCTCGCAAACTGGATTCACTGGAGTTACTTTGTGCAGTGAGCTTGGTGGGGTCACCCACTCCTACCTCTTGCCCGGGACTTTCCTGGTTTTATTGCTGAAAGTCTAGCAACCCCTGTGCTCCTTCAGTCCTGGTTTTAAAACTGAAAGTCCCCTGGGCTGGGAACTCCCACAGGCCTCGGCAAACAGGGGCAACTGGTCACCCTAGGTCTACATTAATAGTTAATATGGCTTAAGTAGTGGATTTACCATTCTGCTCACAGTGTATTCATCTTGAAAATGTAAAACTGGAGAGCACTTCTAGTCAAACCACCACCAGACCCATAAATAATAACTTTTACTAAGGACATGGCAATTATGTTAGACACTATACCCAATTCAATTCATTATCTTAATTCATAGTTAAATGTAATAGAAGGTAAAACTGAAAGATGAACAAAAAGGTAAAATGTCATAGGTTAATTTACAAAATGACATCCTCAATGTCTAAAATAATATGACATTTTGACTATTTTGAAAGCCATCAAATTTTCTTTATCTCTAAGAGATTAGAAAGGAGCAAGGTAATAACTTTAGGTTAGGATGTTTAGCTCACAGGAGTAAACATACTCAGAAATTCTTAGCAAAAATTCCTTTCATTCTGATCAAAATGAGCATGTGTTCACTCAAGAACATCTGAACTTACTATTTTGCTCTAAAGGAAGTGAGTATGTGAGACCGGAGAAATAGATTAGGCCTGGAACTTAGTCCTTATTCTCTATATATTGAATTAAAAACCTTTTGACTGGGCTTCCCTGGTGGCGCAGTGGTTGGGAGTCCGCCTGCCGATGCAGGGGACGTGGGTTCGTGCCCCGATCGTGCCGCGGAGCGGCTGGGCCCGTGAGCCGTGGCTGCTGGGCCTGCGTGCCCGGAGCCTGTGCTCCGCAGCAGGAGAGGCCACAACGGTGAGAGGCCCGCGTACCACAAAACAACAACAACAAAAAAAAAGCGTTTTGACTGACCTGACTAGTCAACTTAAAAAAATAAATATCGGATCATTTTGGTAACAAGTGCCCCTATAGTCAAATTACTCTCAAATAGTCGTGTGGTATTTTGTAATGTACAGTAAATTTGTATTATGCTACAGTGGCAGGAAGGGGAGAGGAATCCATTTAATTTGTCAGTGTATTAGGGTAAAATTAAAGCAACAGTGTTTTTGAGAGCGCTAAATGTTTAATTCTTTTGAGAAAGAAAACGAAAGTTATCATGCTACGATGATTACTGGGTTACAGAGTAAATAAAAGGAAAATGGCCACAATTTTGAAAAGTTACATTTCATTTATGACATTAGAACTATCTAATGTTATTATCTAGAAAATAAATATATACTATATATTGTTAAGAATTCACTAAACTATTCATCAATACATTTAAATTGCTGGCATTTATAGCTCTGGAATTCTGAAAACTATGATGGCTACAAGACATTTCATCTTTTATGTGTAAAAATAAGCATGAAAATATAAATCACTCATCATTTGTCTAGAACTGATAGCTTATTATCAATGGAGTATAAATATTTACTTTTCCTTCTCTATACCACGAAAAAATATTTTTCAATTTTCATCCTACTCAAGCAGTTGTCAGTATTTAATAGCCAACTTGTACCCAGCTCAATTCACCAATGAATTGAAACTTTTTAGTCTTGAGAAATTAAAATTAATGACATATCTCTTGCAATATATAGACTGAAAAGATATACAGCATGGATAACTTTGCACTAGTCTATTTGCTGCACATGTGATAATCTCTTGCAAGTAAAGTAATGAAAATGGTTATCTACTTCTTGTCCCCACTGGTGAAGTGATATTAATTAATTTCACCAAAGCCCGCAATCTAATTTAACCTCCTTTATTCTTATGTTAATTGCTTTGAAGAAGGTGAAGCAACTGATTGAGACAGGAGGTTATTTCAAAAGCCTAGTATATAATGAGAGCACTTCTCAGCACTCATTAAAGCTGACCACCATAGAATGCTAGAAATGAGAACTTTAAAGAACCTTTAATTGTACTCAGTAAGAAAGTCTACACTAGACATTTCAAACAAGACCAATAAAAAAAAAGTCTACCAAATGGGGGCCGTAGGACCAATAGCCAAAATCCCCAATGCTGACAGTGATCTTAGACCACAGGTGACATTTACATTATTCTTTGTCTATATCTCACTCCCTATCTCCACCCATCATCCTCCACCCAAGCACCCCCTTTAAGCAGTTCCTTTTAGATAATATTAGGTGGTCATTTAAACACCAGAATGAGACAGATGGGCTTGGCTCTACTGCAGTATTGACCTTCACAGTATCACTCATCTATTATGGCCATTAAAATAATGATCACTGCTATTATTATCAACATGATTAATTACTACTATTGTCATGCTTTCAGTTATATAACCCAAATAAGTTAGTGAAGAGTTAGCAAAGTATGCAAGTATTTCTGATCCTCTTGATTTGTAGTCAATTAATAGAGAATGACTAGAAATTTCTTTTTAGTAAGTTCAATGAAGTCCAAATGAACATAATAAAGTAACCCTTGAGTATTTTACAAACAAAAGAGATTATGTTTATCAAATAATTAACAAACTACCATATTTTAGTCTATACCTGCCCTCATTTAAAGCTTCATTGTAATTGCCTTTATTGTAACATGTTTCCTACTCTCCCCAATAACCCCACATACCCACACCAAGTAGGTAAATCCCTCTCTCTGGTCTCTCCTCTGAAGCACTTAAAATAGTTGTGGAATATAGCTGTTGCTCAATAAAAGATGGACTAAATGTGTTATAGCTAAGCAGAAATGATAAAATTCAGATAGCCTGAATTGGATTTAAGTATTTTACTTTAGATGTCTCTGAATACAACCATGATGTTTTTGTCTGTAAACTACAGGTAAACCACCTTCATTCACATCTGGGCAGTATGTATTTCCTAAACAAAAAGGGAAGCCTATGAAAGATCGGATGGACTGAGGGTTGAACAAGGTCTGAGAACACCCATAAAAGTTGTTCTTAATTAATGTGTAAGTTTTTTTTGATTAAAACAAAGGAATTCTTGTGCAAATAACTAGATACGTACTAGGGAGGAAGTGTTCCTTGTTGGTACAAAACAAAACAAAACAAAGAAACACTATGAATTCAAAATTCTCAAGACAAATATACAGCTTAGTTTGGTGGGTGACAGAGGAACATGAGAGAGTAAATTTCAACCAGAACACAGGTGGATGTGGTCCTGCTCTTCTTACTGCCAGTAATAGGGATAACACGGGCTGTTGTATAGTCTTTAAGTCAGTACTACGAAAGCCATTCTCTCTTCATTGCATTTTTTGTGAACTACTGCAAAGCATGGAATGCACCCCAAGGGGAAACTGTCATTCTTACATTTTTGCAGTGACATCTAACACAAAATCCGACTGCTCTGTACGTTTGGCCCACAGATGTGATTGAGAAGTACCTTAGTGTAGCAGATACCGCACTAGATAGGGAAGCAGACTTGGGCTCAATTGAAACATGTCACAATGCTCTTGGTGGGATGAAAGGCATCCACCACTCAACATCTCTGAGCCTTAGTTTCATTACCTTTAAAATGCTCCAGGGAGAGGGACGGTTTATACTAAATGATACCATTTGTGATTTCCGTAATTCTAAGAAATAGAAGTAAAATTATTACCACTTTTAAAATGATATCTGTTATGAATAAAAAAGGCATATATCCAGTATTATATTAGGGAATTTCTACTTTGCCTGGGTCCATTGGGTATTTAATGCTTTACTTTTGTATCAGTCACTCTAGAAAGATCATCAGAGAACTTATCCAAGCAGTTTTCTGGGGTCGGGATGAAATTATCCCAAACTTTTCTCAGTTGCCACGTGCCAAGTGCCTGGAGAAGTATTTATTCAAGCAATACATTCATAATCATTGCCGTCACTCTTTGCCAATTAATTTCCTCAAAACACTTTTAAAATGGGGCAAAAATTGAAAGGAAATCCATGTTCATAGTGAGGAGAGATTCTGGTGAAATTTTTCATGAACTGCTAAATCTTGATCTTGCTAAATCTTTTTAGGATTTTAGTTTCTACACGTCTTGGATTTTGGATGATTTCAGGTTTGTTTCATAAAATAAAAGTTGACAGCACTGATAACCCCTTAGATGTCAGAACAGTAGTTAAAAAATAAAACTGAAGTGCATTGTTAAGACAGAAACACATACAAAATTTTATTTAGTTCTAAGATGCTTGTGCTGGGTTAGAAATAGAGGGAAATTTTATATGTTTCCACAGAAATACCTTTTGTTCTGTGTATTAGCACAAAGTTGGAGTCACCCATGACTAAAATATATTAAAAGCAATGAAGATTGCTTTCTTCAATTTTTAGGATGATACAGTAAATTTCAGCCTCCTAAAAGGCATGTTACCACATTTTTCTATCCACACGTGGAACCTTACATGTATAAGAGAGAAGTTTCATTTGTGCCCTTGTGGCAGCAAAGAGCATTCAGTTCAAGTGTCATGGTGGTACAACGTCAAATAACCTGAACTCTGAAACAGAACACTTTCAGTTCACTGCCCAAGTCATGGGTCCTTAAAAATCGATGTGGAGGGATGTGAAGGATTATCAGAGAGCAAGACAGTCACCAATTCAGTGTAGCAGTCAGCCAAGAGTAGATTCTTTTTCTGAAGGTGTCTGGCTTACCATCTCTAGATAGGGATGGATCATGTGGGAGAAAATACAGGACTGAATAGTTTTTTTTTTCCCAATACATTTTCCACTGTCAAAGAGCCATAATTTAAGATTACAACTTGTGGGCTTCCCTGGTGGTGCAGTGGTTGGGAGTCCGCCTGCCGATGCAGGGGACGCGGGTTCGTGCCCCGGTCCGGGAGGATCCTGCATGCCGCGGAGCGGCTGCGCCCGTGAGCCATGGCTGCTGGGCCTGTGCATCCGGAGCCTGTGCTCCGCAACGGGAGAGGCCACAGCAGTAAGAGGCCCACGTATCAAAAAAAAAAAAAGATTACAACTTGCTCTTTATTCTTTCAACCCATCAAAGGAAAGGCTGGAAGTATAAACAGTGGAAGACAGTGATTTGTAAAACATAACCATTTTTTTTTTGTGGTAAGCGGGCCTCTCACTGTTGTGGCCTCTTCCGTTGCGGAGCACAGGCTCCGGATGCGCAGGCTCAGCGGCCATGGCTCACGGGCCCAGCCGCTCCGCAGCATGTGGGATTTTCCCGGACCGGGGCACGAACCCGCGTCCCCTGCATCGGCAGGCAGACTCTCAACCACTGCGCCACCAGGGGAGCCCAAACATAACCATTTTTAAATTACTTGTTATGTGCTATCATGCATTGCACAAATATTGCTTAATCTACTCGACAACAGAAGAACTAGAAGGCTTCAGACTATCAGATTCTATTATTACTGAACTCAGAGGTGTCTTACCTGATAAACTGATAGATAAACCCTATCATCTATGCCTTCTTATAATCGTGCCACATCTATTATTCTAAGAATCAATTTAAATGAAAACTTTATGAAACTTTCAAAGAGATTTTACTTTACACAGTATGATACATGATCAGATCACATTGACAAGACAGGCGGTTATCTGCTCAGTTGCTGAGATCATCTGGCTGCTTTAAAATAATTTGCTTTGTAGTGTCTGTCTGACACTAAGCCCTTTAAAAGATGTTTTTGGTTTTGCTGTTTGCTTGAATTGTGCGTGTAAATACTATGGCCAAAATGGGTGCTTGTTCTGAAACACAATTCAATTTTCTTTATTTATTTTTTATAAATTTATCTGTTTTATTTATTTATTTTTGGCTGTGTTGGGTCTTCGTTGCTGCGTGCGGGCTTTCTCTAGTTGCGGCGAGCGGGGGCTACTCTTTGTTGCGGTGCGCGGGCTTCTCATTGTAGTGGCTTCCCTTGTTGCGCGTGCTCTAGACACACGGGGTTCAGTAGTTGTGGCACGTGGGCTCAGTAGTTGTGGCACGTGGGCTCAGTAGTTGTGGCACACGGGCTTAGTTGCTCCGCGGCATGTGGGATCTTCCTGGATTAGGGCTTGAACCCGTGTCCCCTGCATTGGCAGGTGGATTCTTAACCACTGCACCACCAGGGAAGCCCTCACAATTCAATTTTAACTTTTCAGTTCCATGAAAATAATTTGCACATTCTCGTTTCATAAAGCAAATAATTACTTTATCACGTGTGGCTAGTTAAAAAAGGAAAAAGGAGTTTTTGCATCCACACCCTAAGAAGAAGGGGAGGGATGGGTTAGGGTTAGTACTTGGATAACTTGCCAGCCCATTTCATTAAGTTCTCTGGGCTTATTACTTCAAAGAACATAATAATCATAACCGTAGTTATTATTGTTATTATGTTAATGAGGGTAGCAGAAGAATGGTGTTATAGGTCAATACTGCAAGATTTGTTTTGATCTTCGGATGCAACATACTGTATAAGGGAAAGAAACTTTTTATTTTTAATTTAAAAAAAGATACTACGCCATCCACCATGTACCCAGGTAAATTAATCTCCACTTGACAAATGGATGGTAGACATTGAATTTATTGACAGTGTTGCTGTTATAAACAGTAACATTAAATGTAGACTAATTTGTCTAATCTAGAATTTGGGGGTTCCAGGGTCTCTGATATTTTTCACGTGGGATAGTCTCGTGATGAAGGCATTACAGAAAAGACAGAAAAGTGATGAGATCAATATGAAGAAAAAGAGAGGTGAGAAGTAGTGAATAAAAAATGCTTGACAATAAAAAAAAAAGGTGGATGAAAATCACACATTGGAATAGGGGTCAGAAAAAATGGTTCTAGTTTCAAGGCAATCAGAGGAGAAGTTAACGCAGAAAGAAAGTGACAAGCTACCTCTATCAATTTGGTGCCAAAAGGAAGTTTGGAAAAGTAACGTGGAAACTGATACCTTTTCTTTCCACTTCAAGTGTATATGATGACTTTCTAATCACATAAATATGTTTATGTCAATTAGTTTTCTTTTTATTGAATTAACTAACCAAATTGTTGTTTATATAAAAGTACTTTATTCATAGAAAGATTTCAGGGAGTCCATCTTCTAAAACACTCACTCTTTAGGAATCCATGAAATATTGACACTATTAGTTTCTCCTTTTAGGATTTTCTTTGCATTTGATCAAAACAAGAAAAAGATATCAAGAAACTGGTAGTGTGTGTGTATATGTGTATACATGTGTGCATATATCTGTGTGTGTGTGTGTACGTATGCTGCTTAACATTTATTAAGCATTTTAAGATGAAAATCATCTTGTTGATTATGAAGATGACTATAATTCATATATTCTGTCTGAGCTTTAATTAATTAAGGCAAGGTTTTCCCTATAGTGTAGACCACAAATTATCTCCAGGAAACTCCTAACCCGCCTCTCTCATTTGTCATAAAGGCTCTCTGATGCAAGATACCTGGAACAAAGAGCCTCTAATCAAATCAGCCTTTGCATTTCCGGATGAGGCCCAACAAACACGTCAATCGTGCTAAAAAGCAGAAGGAATCCTGAAACGGAATTCATCATAACACTATGAAGATGAACAAAGGAAGAGGTAAAGGAAAGTAAAATCACCCCTGGCCTTTGTCACCAAGCTCTCTCCCAACATCCACTAGTCAAAAGAGTTAAACTAGAAATATTCAAGGATGATTTTCTTTTTAATCTGCTTAAGAATAAAGCAGCAGAAAAACACACCCATGAACAGTATTCAGGAGAGAAGGAGTAACAATTAAATCACAAAAGTGGGGCTTCCCTGGTGGCGCAGTGGTTGAGAGTCCGCCTGCCGATGCAGGGGACGCGGGTTCGCGCCCCGGTCCGGGAGGATCCCACATGCCACGGAGCGGCTGGGCCCGTGGGCCGTGGCCGCTGAGCCTGCGCGTCCGGAGCCTGTGCTCCGCAATGGGAGAGGCCACAGCAGTGAGAGGCCCGCGTACGGCAAAAAAAAAACAAAAAAAAATCACAAAAGTGTCCTAAATTATTCTCATCTCTAGTTTCTGTCCATAGCTCTCCGGGTTCTCAGGGGTAACAGAAGGAGGGCCGGGGCTGCCCTCTTCTCACTGGGAAATGGATGATTTTAAGCAAAACACAGAACCCCTGGGGGGATGGCGGCTCCACTCTACAGGGTAGAACAGCTTCATTCAGGCCTCACGCCCTCAGCAAATGCTCTCTGAACCCCCTCTACGTGATATGAGGTAACACACAGCAAAGCACTTCAATATTTTTAAGATGCTACCCAAAGAATTCTAACTTTTCTAAACTCATTGAGTTTTCACTCTTTCCGCAAGCATCACATTTACAACTTCTAATACCTTGATATGTTTCCTGTTTGCAGAGATGCCAAGTTTTGATGGGAGCGGGAGCGTGGAAATGGGGACAGGGCGGCACATAAGAATGGAATAATCCCCAAAATATCACTAACAGTCCTTATAGCCATTCTCTTAGGAACATATGTAGGAGAGAGCTGAAGAGGCAGCTGAAGAAGGGTAAGGGAGAGTTGTGGACTGTGCTTGCAAGGACTTTTTGTTGACTCAAAACTGAGTGAATTTTCAGCTTCCAACCCTTCCTCTCTTCTTGGTCCTGAGACTGACACACAGTTCAACCTCAAAATCCCCTCGCCTCAAATCCTAAGTATACCTGTATGTGATCGAATGGCCAAACAGCTCAAGTTTGTGCTGGAGTCCCCTGGCACGATTAGTATACCAAGGCAAAAGAAGAGCTTCAAAAGTCTCTTAATTAAAAAAGAAAATCCTTCTAAATCAATAGGTATACTTGGTTCTGTAATACATCAAAGGTAAAAAGTCCAGGTGTTTGAAAATTTACTGACATAAAAATGCTCAAAATAGAATATTAAATTTGTAAAAGCAAGATATGAAATTGAATATATAGCTAGACATCATTTTGGTAAGTGCACATAACTCCATGGGGTAAAAATAAGAAACACTGGAATGTATTACATGTCATTTTCTTTTCTTTTTTTTTGTGGCAATTTTCACTTTTCCAATCCTCTCTAATGAATATAAGAATAACATAAACAATATTTCTAAATGGCAGGTTTAGGGTTCAACCTGGCTAGGAAAAATCAACCTTCACTGTGTCAGCACATGCCAGGAGCCAGAACTATGGATTTTGAAAGCCCTGACCCCGTAAGACCAACTTCAGCCATTTCTCCAAAGTAACTAATGAGATATTTTTTAACCAAATGTAAGATGAACTATAATATGTTCAAGAAATTCACTTTAGAAACCACTCTGTTAACTCAAATGTCAGGACACAGCAAAGATAAGCTCCTTAACTACGTGCCAGACTCCAGTATGACTTGACTCATCAGATCCACTGCTTTCTGGACAGTTAGCCATCCGCTTTGAAACATCCTGAACAATTCAAAATGAATGTAGCTTTTGGCATTCTTAGTTATTTTCCTCTTCTGGCATCCATAGGAAACGATTTCTGTATTTATAAAATGTGGGATTTGCTTATCTATAGAACTCTTTTGTTATTTCCATTTGGGCCTGGGGGGCATGGGGTGGGAGGTCTAGAGTGGACCTCGGTAAAAAGGAAATGCCGAAAGATGCTCGCCAAAGATTCAACACATCTGAGACGTTATGAAAGTGTCCAAATCAATACAGTTGGCAAAAGCATCATGTGGTATGCATGCCTTATTCTTTCACTTTCTGCCTTTTTTCTCTATAAATTTTCATATTGGCCCTTTATCAATCTCTTTCTCATTATGGACGAGAAATAGATAATGAACATCTAGAATAATGTAAAATAAGCAGTATGACAGCAGGGATATTTTGAGGCTTAAGCAAGTCATTGCTAGAATGGATTCAGTTGTCAAAATTGTTTCCATATACACCAGCAGTACACCCTGCCTTGCAAGCTTTGGATATTTACTTTCTTGTATTAAAGGGAATATCCTTTATCAAGGAATGTTAAGGAAAAAATTCTATTCTGCATAACCCAAAGAAAACTGTTATTAAATGAAAGGGGGAAGAAAAAGACTTATTGTTGGTAGCAGAAGTTGGATCCACACCGATTATAAAAATAAAGGCTCTGGACACCAACACATCTTTCTCCTTTTTCTACTTCGAAATGAAAGTTGTAGGTTTGTCAGAGTCAGCAATGCTTACAGACAAGACACCTCCTACTTCCTCAAAACAACAGGAGTCTTATACTACAGAATTTAAAGAGAAAACTAGTGTTTTGCTCTGGAAAGTAAAAAAAAGAAAACCAACTGAATATGAGAGTAACGCTTGGTATAATTAATGATGCCCGAGCGTGATCTGGGATTATACTCTGGCTCCGGCATGCATAGAGCAAGCAGCAGCCCCAATATACCAGGTGAAACAGCTCTGTGGTGACGTTGGTAATCCAGGAGTCTCACCATCAGGAAGACTCATTCCACAATCTTAGGCTTAGTTGGCACACAGCCAAAACCAACCCAACCCAACACCTACACTCTTGAAAATCACCTACACTCATATTTTTCTGATCAAGAGCCATTAGTGATATAAACAGGATGATTTTCATGAGCTCACACATAGAGCACTCCGTTGACGTCACAAAGCACAACACATCTTACCAGGGAATCCTGGCTGGGACTCTTGGCAGGGATTAAACAGCTGAGGCAGGGGGAATGCGGACCTTTAACCAAGACCACACATTTTAAAGAAGCAGCATGGTCACCCCTCCTCCCCCTCAGCAGCACCATCATGTTGAAAGCAGCTCTTTTGCCCCTATCTTGTTTGCCCATTTCTGTTCTCCTCTAACCTTAAAAGAACCTAATTATAGGACGGAGATCACCAAGCAATTGAAACTAACTCCTGACCTGTGCTCCCCTGACGGCACACCATGCCTTGTCTAACCTGTTGATTCTTTTCCTAGATAAAAAGAAGAATGAAGAATGAAGCAGTTAAAAATGACTAGCTCTCTAGGCCCTAAAGCCCCCCTAAGCACTCCTGCAGGCAGATCACAGCAGGTAAGATAACATCTGAAGAGAGTCAGCCAGTCTGCGCTCAATGGAGAATGATGCAGAGTCCAGCCTCAAGCCTCGACGAGCCACTGAGATTCTTCTCCCCGCTTTTTCCCCTTAAAAAATGTCATGGCTGAGCAGAATCTTCAGAGTTGGTCTCTGGACACGAGTCCACCTTCTCCCCAGATTGCAGCTTTTCTGAGTAAAGCACGTTTCCTTTTTACTGACACTTGGCTCTCAAATTATTGGTTTATGAGGGGCAAGCAGCTGAACCTGGTTACAACGTGTGGGAAAATGTCAGAAGACCTTGTTCATAAAAAATTCAAAGAGGCAAATGCATTTCGGAACTGAGAACTTGTTTGAAATACTCTGGGTGTGTCAGTCATCAAAATCAGTCAGCCAGTTTTAAGGATTAAGTTTGAAAGAAGACCTTATAAATGATCCAACAGGGCGAGAGGAAGAAACACGTGAATTCTAAGTCTGACCTGGTGAAACACATCTTTCTAGCAAGCACTTACTCCATCTCCACAAATCCACAGTACTATTAGAAGCAGGGGTAATTTTAATATATAAGGAAATTATATTTATCACTATGCTTCCCTAGGAAATTCTCCTTTTCAAAAATTTGACTAACTTCATAAAAAAATACCACCATTGTTTTGATCTTCACACCCTAGATGGACAAAAATAGACTGAGGAGAAACCATCTAGAATTTGGGTGATGTTTCCAGGGCTTTTCGTGCATTGTCAGTTTCAAAGCAAACTGAAATTGATATACTAGGAACAGGGAACCAGGCTCTCATTTTTTCCCTTGAAAAATATGAAAATGTTGCTTCTATCTGCCAGTCTGAAAACCAAAGAGGGAAGTCAATGAATCTAAATTGAACCTTTCGTGTATTGTTCCTAGAGGGGTTTTTCACTTGGAGTTATGGTGATTTCCATTCCTTCTCCTGGAAGCAGGGCACAAGAGGGCTGACTTTGAAATGCTAAAAAACCGTCAGTCTCAGATTTCTGCCTCACTTTCATCTGAACACATGATTTTGAAGTCTCTCTGCCAAAGAGTCCTATAAGTTTATAGGGTTTACGCATTCAGTATGCAGACAAGGGAAGTAGGTAGAACTAAATCCTAATTTCCAAGCTAACATGGAGAAATTCAGCTTTCTCTTTACTGCTTGGGACCCTAAGACATTTTGGTGCAAAGTCAAAGAACTGTTAACAAAATAAGTTCCCTTTCAAGAAACACAAGATCAAGATCAGACAGCAGACAAGAAGGAATAGAAACTGGAATTTTTGCATCACTGAATGAGTTTTAATTCAAATGAGAACGCACCTTTGAACAGAAAATATTAAATATTCTAATCACATTGAAATACGATACGCAACTTCTTGCTCAAGCTTTTTCTTTTAATACATTGTTTAAATCAATGGAGGTATTTTCATTATACTTTTAAAATCCTGATTCTAGAAATTATTTGCTATTTTTAGCACATAATTTTGCTTTAAATAAACAACTAAATAAGGAAATGTTTGTATTAACTGCCTACATCTACGGTCATCCTATGTTTGATACACCTCCAGTATCAATGGCTTGTTTCTGAACGGTGCTAGTAGAAATTATATTGCCTCTTTCCATTTACCAGCTTTGAAAAACTGAATAAATGTACCAACATGTTGACTGCCTCCTTAACCTTGAAATATTCCTTTCCCTGGAACACAGCGCATATATCACTAAAATTACATGGATGAAGGAGCTACAAATTAAGAATGTTATTATTAATAGGCTGTCGAAATCTGTCGAAATCTTACATTAACTGTGGTACTTCAGAACTCATATTTTGAGCAAACTGAATGAACTAACTTGTGGACTTTAATGAATATTTAGCCTTATTTGAATATTCCATGAAAAAAGAGAAAAATATTAATAATGATTTTGGAGGAATAGTATTTCCTATGTGCTTTTTGTAATAACGGTACAATTACAAGCTGAGAATTCACACATAGCATCACTAACATAAAAGGATTTGTAAGGCGAGGTAGTAATGCTGTGGGGACACTACACAGAGATTTATAGTAGAATGGGCTGACTATAAATCCAATACGCAATTCCATATGCAATTTCCACATCAAAATAAACCTCAGTCCACAAATTACTGGCACTTATTAAAGAGGATATATATCCCAAAAGAATTGTGATTCACCAGCAACAATGAATAATGTCAATATAGGATAAAGTAAAAATGTCTTGCATTTCTGTATTTTATCCATTTTAATCTTTATAGAATATCAAGGGAAGAACAATTAATATTATTTAACTGAGTGGCCCCTTCAGGAAGAAACAACGAATACTTCTTGGAAATTGGAGCATAAGTCACTTCCTACCATGAATCTACTCACTCTGTAAATGTATAAATATGCAAAGACTTAGCAGGACACAATAAATACATGTTGAATAAATATATGACCTTGTCATTCAGAAACTCATTAATTTAACTACCTCTAAATCACTCATGTGTGCAAAATCATTTCCTTCCTTCCTTCTCCATATTCAATTAGTCCTGAGGACTTCTTTCTTCATAGTCTCTCTTATACTAATGGTTTTCTTTCCACTCTCTCTTGCACTATTTATATCATCATCATCATTCTTATTATTATTTTAATGTCTGGACCATTAGTTTATTCTGTGACATCAGTTTATTCCAGAAGACAGTAACAGTACCCAGCTCGTGCTTTTCTGTGAAGATTGGATAAACATGAGAAACATGGAGCACACAGTGCATGCTTCATAACCACTAGCTATCAACAAATCCCTTCATACCGATCAAACTGGCCTACTATGTGCCTACATGCCCATTTCACTCTTGACCTTCCTTTAATCTGAAATATACCGACACCCATCAGAACTGTATGTATCTTTCAATGTCCACCTTGTTTCCTTTATCCCTAAATTGAACTAAGTACCCTCATTCAAGTCTTTATTCACTGTTCCCTTCTTGAGGCAGCCTACTTTTTTTTTTAACATCTTTATTGGAGTATAATTGCTTTACAATGGTGTGTTAGTTGCTGCTTTATAACAAAGTGAATCAGCTATACATATACATATATCCCCATATCTCTTCCCTCTTGCGTCTCCCTCCCACCCTCCCTATCCCACCCCTCTAGGTGGTCACAAAGCAAGAAGCTATGCGGCTGCTTCCCACTAGCTATCTGTTTTACATTTGGTAGTGTATATATGTCCATGCTACTCTCTCCCTTCGTCCCAGCTTACCCTTCCCCCTCCCCAGGTCCTCAAGTCCATTCTCTATGTCTGCATCTTCATTCCTGTCCGAGGCAGCCAACTTTAGTCATTCTATTTAAGATCACCGTGCTTCTCCCCGAGAGCTATGACCACCTTATGCTGGCTATTTGCTCCATACAGGTTGCCACCTTCTAAAATAGTACATGATTGACTTACTTACTTATTATCCTTTTGTCTGTTTTCTTCCTTTAGAGATGAACTCCTAGAACAAAGCCTACTGAGTCACTCAATAAAGAATATGGAAAAGTGGAAAAAATGAAGTTTTTCCAACCCTAAACATTTAACTGATTTATATAAAGGAGCATAGCTTTTGGAAAAAAAGCACAGTGAGGTGGCATCCCCATTTTTTAGATCTGTCTCTGTTTCTTACTAACTATGAATATATGTAAGCCAATCATTTCACATTTCTGTATCTTGGTTTCCTCAGGAGTAAAGTAAAATATTTTGATCAGCTTATCCGTAAGAGCTCCTACATCTTTAAAATGTAAATGGTTCTCCTGCAATCCTGTTTCATAAAATTCAGATACTTCCAAATCACTGTTATCTCATCATGGACAGCTCCAATCATCACATTAATTTATTGACTACATCTGGATAATGAGTAGATTTCTGCCTTGCTAAAATGATAGAATTTGAAGCTTCTGCAACTGCTCTCCAACAACGAAGAGAATTTCATTGTCTTCTTATGGACCGGACCTGCACACTATTTTGTGGCAGAGTAAGAAGTCACAGCAGTAAATTTAAAGTATGCACCCATATGCTTGTCCACAGCAAGTGAGTAGATGGCATTTTGCCAGCGAGGAGGGCTTCCTCTCTCAACCCATCTAAACCATGGAGCTCTGTTTCTGGCTGACAGGTGGAGTGATGATTACCCTTCTCAGCTCTCCTTCTAATTCCTGAGAACAATGCAGATAAGATGGTAACACAAATCACACAGAGGAAAAGCCACGTGAGCAAACCAAATGAAAATGGTCGTATATCCACGTCTTGGTCAATATGTCCCTTGGAATTCCTGTCCCTTTCTTCAAGCCCGTTATAGCAATAGCAAGGCATCAAATTTAGAATTCAAGGAAATGCAACTTAATTTAAAAAAACTGCATAATGGTAGCTCACGACTACATAATGCTTACGTACCAGGGACGACTCCAAAAGCTTTATATACATGAACTTATTTGATCCTCATAACAACCTCAAGAGGGAGGTATAATTATTGCCACCACTTCACAGACAAGGAAATTAAGGCACAGATAGTTTACATAATTTTTCTCTGTGCTAAAAGAAAAGATTTGGTTTAAATCCGCTCCATGATGCCTTCAAAGCTCTGAAATTCTAATTGCAATTATGTAATAACCCAGTACATTTAAAATATGTATCCGTCTGGGGTTAGAATTCCCAATATAACTCAGTATGTCCTAATGAGCTCAGTTTTCAAGAAAGTTATAACCTAACCCACTATGTCCTCAAGACATTACCGGACTCACCATGATGAAGATTCTATATTTGATAAATCCCATTAACAAGTAGCATAGATTATCAAAAGATTTTGATCCAAAACGGATAAAAGTAAAGTTTCAAGGTGATAAAGCATCAGCTATTTAAAAAACTCGGCAATCTAGAACAACTAATTTCCAAGGATTTTGAGAGGCCAAAGACTTACTATAGTGATCCCAGTGTTTTTATAAATAGTTCACTGATTAGTAAAATGTAGCTATGTGTACCTGAGATTCCAGAGTGCAGATGAACTACAATTAGAGGATCACAGGCATATGAAACTGAACTTCCTAGGCAGGGGTTAAGGTAGCTATCTCCTTGCTGTCATTGAAGTAGAAAGATAAAAAGACTGAAGAAATTATTTTTTATATATATATATTTTTTTCCCTATGTAAACCCAAGTCTTCACAGATGACATGACATTGTTTTTTCTCTTCTCTTTGAAAAATCATAAGAGTTGTCTGATGGGAAAACTGTAAAAATCCAGCTTGCTCTAAGGATTATAGCAAGGAAAGATCAGAGCTGTAACACTCGGTGCTGCCACTAATAACTCTGAAGATTTGCTTTGTAGGCAATACTTAGCATCATGTACCAATCAATGGTTACTGATTCCTTTTGCTCCCAGAAGACCAAGCAATTATGACCCAGGAAGCTCCACGAAGGGATTACAAACAAATGCTAACAAGAGTTCAATCCCACGGTCTTTAGATCATTCCATTTATTTATGGAGATTTTATTGCATGACACCAACATATTTCATCAAACAAATACTTCCTGTTACTTAGCAAAGGAAGAGGCAACAATGAAAGTCATCAGGCTATTCATGGTCAAGTCTGTGATTCAGGTCTCATTCACTCTCCCTCCCCCACCCCATCTAGGGAGAAACCACAGATCTAGACCAACTGCTCCATATCCTCTGATGCTCTGAGACCCTGGCTTCAGAGGAGGGTGGGAGAAATGAGGAAGACGTGCAGCAAGATCACTGGAGAAGAAGGAATGGTGGGGAGAGTGAAGAGAAAAGTAATTGTGGGATGGCAAGGACGTAAGAAATGAGGGGACGGAGAAGAGAGGAAAACTAGAGAAATAAAATTATATCAACATCGGACACCAACATAGGTAGCAAAGTTAAGACTTGAAACTTCTGGTGTCATTTGTTTGCCTGTTAATTATGTTTCCTTTGTGGCCACCGTCCTTGTCCACAATGTTGCTCTCATCTTCAAATGCATATGAATATATGGACATTTGGTTTAATTTTAAATTATGAGTTGTTAATAAAATGAATTTGGAAGATACTTTTTTAAAGTAGAGAATTATATGAGTATTAAATTCTGTACTAACTTTTGCTTAAAATAGAGCTCATATATTTCCCCTTCAGCTGAGATAGCAGTACCTCAAGAAAGGCAATTCAAACACTCAAGTGCATACCACTGAAAATTACAGTAAATCAAGTCTCGTCTTGTCACACTATATTCTTGATGAAAAATTAAAAATGCTTTACCTTAGGAAGCTTTCCATTATAATTCATCAAATTTTATTGGGTCTATCAGCTTATTTCCACTGCACTGTCAGAAAAGCCTATATCCCAGTAAAATCTGCCCTCGTATGTTGTCAAATATTTTCCCCTTAGAAGTGGTGGTCTCACTGCTCCAATATTGATTCAGAGTCCAATTTCTGCAGCAAATCTATCATACTTGAATAAATAAGAATCAAGATGTCCAAAGCATGAAAGTTTTCACATATTTCTAGTTCTACAGTAAAGAATAAATGAAAACACATATATTATTACTGATTACTATACATGTTTGTAGATGTAGGGCTAGAGTTTTGTTTTTAAACTTATTGATAAACAACTTTTTCCTCTATACTTTAAGTGACTTTATTTACCCAATTTTAGTTATTAAGTAATGATCAAATCATTTCTCCTTTTATTTAGGATATTATATGTATAAGCTAAACATACATACATTATTTGTAGAATTCATATATATATATTGTATTGTTAACCAAATTAAAATAACATCTATGTTTAATTCGGCTCGTGTAAAATTATTCTGTGTAAATTATTATTTTTATGCGTTTTGTGAAATTCTGAGAACAGCTTAATTCCTATCTTTTGGGGTCCAGAAATTCCAGTTTGGGACAACGAAAAACGTTAGGTGAACATCATTTCCATTCAGATAAAGAAGGATTCACGATCTTTTCGGTTCAGCTCTTTCTGTGCACTACACCTAAACTGTATGGATTCTTTTTTACTACTCTAACCTTCCCATAGAAGGTACTTTCATGACAAACACAATTTTAGTTACTACCTGTCTTTTTCTCTCTTACAAGTAACTCCTTATCATTCTCTCTGTAAGAAAGCCCCTCACACCGTGATTTTTGGACATTACCCAAACAGTAATAATCTATGTATCCTAACCAATTTTTTATGGGGAAAAATCACTCTTTTTAATGATACTACGGTTTAGGAAATTAGTAAAGTTCTGTATCACTCTAACACGTAACAAATTAATCCACTTGTTAAGACTCCCTACAATTTATTCCTAGGAATGTTAACATACGTGAATACTGTTTATATGAATGGTGCTAGAGAGAAGAAGAAGAAAGTTAATACTTCTTAAGCCCTGTTCTAATATCAGGAATTTTTTTCCCACATAGAGTAACTTACGTAGCCCTTAACACAATCTCATGAATGTTTTAGGGATTAACATTCCCATTTGTTCTGATGTAAAAACTAAATCTCAAGTGGTGAAGTGATTTGTTCAAGGTCATACCGCTTATAAATGGTAGAACTGGGATTTGATGTCGTTTCCAATACAATTTCCACTGCACCATGATGCTTCTTCAACTCTTATCTTCTAAGTTTTGCATAAGCTTTCGCAAACTCCCAAACTTACTCTCCAGATTTTGTTACAAAACTACTCTGTCAAGATCAAAGGAGGAGAAGAATAAAGTGAAGAAGGGTGTCAAAGTAGAATGAGAGAGAAAACTGGTACTGGTTTCATATTTACTATATTTTAGGCTCAGGACTTGGTGTTTTCCCATAACTCATTCAATCCCCCAAACAGCCTCAAGAGATGCATACTGCTATTCTCATGAATAAATGAGAAAACAGATTCAGAGGGATGATCTAACTTGCTCGAGGCTGTGAAGAATGGCAGGTAAGATTAAAATTCCGGTCTGCCCCTCACAGACTTAGAGAACAAATTTATGGTTGCGGGGGGGCGGGGGGGGTGTGTGTGCAGGGGAGGGATAGACTGGGAGTTTGGGATTGACATGTACACACTGCTACATTTAAGAGAGATAACAAACAAGGACCTACTGTATAGCACAGGGAACTCTGCTCAATATTCTGTAATAACCTAAATGGGAAAAGAATTTGAAAAAGAATAGATCCATGCGCATGTATAACTGAATCACTTTGCTGTACACCTGAAACTAACACAACATTGTTAATCAACCCTACTCCAATATAAAATAAAAATTAAAAAAAATTCTGGTCTGCCCAACTAGAAAGCTAGTGCCCTAGGGCAAGGCAGAAATCAAAGCTGTAAGAGATATCAGCGGTAAACTACTCAGTAATCTGCCTGGAGCATGAATGTTCCTCAACAATGTCACTGATTGAATACTTCCATTAAGAAGAAACTAAATTCTTTCCAAATAAGTAGCACACTTCAGTAGGGACTAACTTTAATTGTTAAAAATTCTCCTATATACTACGTTGTCGGGAAAGGGATGTCCAACCTCCACTCCAGAGGGGCGTCCTACACTGATCAAAAGCAGAGGGGTAAAACTCTCTTCTCTAAAGAAGACATCTATAGTGGAGTGATGAAAGTTTTACTAGTTAGGATTTAAATAATAAACAGGAAATCACAATCATTTAAATTAAGGCAATACATACTATTTGAACATAAAGGCTACAAACGACTTGGAAAAGAAAAGCAGGGTATAGAGAAGAAAAGGATTATTTTAGTTTTCAGTCTCAGCACTGACACTAAGTAGCTGTTGTGTCCTTGGGCAAGTCACTTCACTTTTCCAGATCTGAGTTTCCTCCCTCAGGAAGTCACTCAGATAATCTCTCCAAATGTTCACCATATAAAATTGTATGATTACAGAATATCAATTATATTATTCAGAAATGACCTTTGAATGCATATACACACACACAAACAGTGGGTTCAATTCACTGCAGTAAAGATGGCAACAAGGTTTAAGATGATGAAGATCGATCTTATTTCATTCCTACTCGTGTGAACAATATATGAACCCAAGTTCCTTTTCAATTTGAGAACTAGATAACTTAATGACAGATTCCAGCCTTCCTCTGGACAATGAAACTAAAAATCCTCAGGATTATGTTAATGCCCTTGTTCTGTAAGTCATAACAATACGCAGAAAGTATGACTGAAAAAAAATATTTACAGCTATCAACTTGCCACAATCTGAAAGTAATCTTACATTCTTTACATGGCAGAATTATGGATATATTTTCCATTTTAAGAGAGTGTTCCTAAACAGATATTATCTTCCCAACCACTTCAATGGTTTGGTTAAATAGTGTCATAGAGGCCAAACAGGAATCAGCCAAAGTTACCCAGCTTGTTGGTAGCAGAGATGGGATGGGTGTCGCTTTAAGATAAAGGACATTGCTGGGTAAGTGTTCAATAGTCCACAGATAGAGAAGAGGAATACTATGGGAGGAACAGGAATGGCAGTCAAAATGTGAATAAAATGAAGGTAAGGGGAAGAAACACTGAATTCAGAGAGTATTTGTGTAGGAAAGTAAAGAAATAACTCGAGCTGTGCAAATCGATTCTTAAAATCCACTAGAACAAAAGCTCTATGAGGGCAAGGATTTCACTGTTTTTTATTGTGATATAACCAGTCTAGAACAGTGCCTGGCCCATAGTAGGTATTTGAGATGTATTCGCTGAATAAAGAAAAAGAGTAAACAATAAAAGAAAACTGAAACATGGACATAACAACAATAATAAAAATGCAAACACGAGCATAAAAGCAGGCATGGTATAGTTTATGGCTGATAGAAAGTTCAATAGATTCAGTGGACAAGAGTAACATTAGATAAGTCATAGCTTTTTTTTTTTTCTTTTTTTTTTTTTTGCGGTACGCGGGCCCCTCACTGCTGTGGCCTCTCCCGTTGCGGAGCACAGGCTCCGGACGCGCAGGCTCAGCGGCCATGGCTCACGGGCCCAGCCGCTCCGCGGCATGTGGGATCTTCCCGGACCGGGGCACGAACCCGTGTCCCCTGCATCGGCAGGCGGACTCTCAGCCACTGTGCCACCAGGGAAGCCCAAGTCATAACTTTTTTATGCCTTTCTCAATCTACAAATTATCTCTTCCTTCATGTTTTAAAAGGATACAATGAGGTATTATTAAAAGGGAAGGAAGACAGAACAGAGATGTATGGCCTGGGACATAACGATTTTCTGGGAATGCAGAAATGCTGACATGTATATTTATATGTTTATACAGTGGAAAAGAAGGAGAGATAAAGAAAAGGGATGAAAGTTTGAATCGATGGTGCCAGTAACAAACCAGTATATTGTTTACTGGATGGAGACATTTTTTGGTATGTGTTTTTGTAATATGTGTAAATACTGTTTGGTATTAAAATGCAATGAAGTTCTATAGGAAAGAAAAGGCAGGTGAAGATGCACTGATATCTTAGAATGCAGTGGAGTTTTGACATATAAGGCCACCAAGGCATAACTAGGAAAATAAGAGAGAGTCCAGGTATAATTGGGAGGGTGGGAAGGGAGAGGAAGGAATAAGGAGAAATAATCAAAGTGGGATATTCAGGGAAGAGGTGAGCTGTACAGCCATCTGCTGCCTGTCAAGAAAGAGATCACCCTAGAAAAACCTAAGCTGTTTTCAAAAGCGAGCGGAACACTGTATGTGTGATGAAATAAAAAAGAAAAGGGCCATAACTGCAGAAAATTTAGTGAGAGCAAAAGAAGAAAATCAGAAGAAAATTTAATTTTGATTTTTTAAGTGAACCATACACATGTGACCAGTGGTCACACTGGAAGTACTTCCCTTAACTACCAGGCAGATGCCACTTAAACTACCAGAGTTAGTCTTCAGCTCTAACTCTCTAGAACAGGGGAAAAATGATAGAAGAAAACTGTTTAGGATTAAATTCTGGGAGACAGGACATTACTCTGTTTCCTACTATTTTGGATTTCCCTAAATCTTTCAGAGTTTTGTGAATTTTAGTCAAAGACTTAATTTTACTAAATCGTTCAGAGTCTGGCTTTCCTCATCAGTAGATTTATAAAATTACTTGGTTCAAATTGAGGAGCTTTCAGCTTTTTCCATCTTAGGCTCTCAATAAATATGGTTAAAGCAGAGAAAAGTTATTTGGAATCACCATTCTGAAATACTATAAGTACAATTGCAAAGACCTAGAAAAATCTACTGGACTTAAAATGAATGCCACTTTTCAATGGCAGGGAAGAAATCCTATGGTATATTCAATTAATTGTGTTGAATTTTGCATATGGCAGTACTTCATATTATCACTCTGGTAACAATGGTTTGCCATGAAACCCAACAGTACAAAGATTTAAGACAAAGCAAAACAAATTTGGCTTAAGATGAAAAGATTAATACATTCTAATAACCAAGAGTCTGTTGTCAAGCAGGTTGTCCCATCCAAAAATACATTTTCTTTCAAGATGGTATGCTAGTTTCCTGGTTACAATTCAATTAATCAGTTCTTTTTATAGTCATCTAAGTTTGCAATCTCCCAGAGTCAGATCTTTCCATATAAACAGAGGGTAAGAAAAATCTTAAAGCCCAGGCAAGGAAAACAAATGCATGGTTCCAGTATTAAGTGACTTGATGAAAACTAAAAACTTAACTAGTCACAATATAATGATCATAGTGGGAAACCACTAACTATGCAGAAAAATATTAGAATTACATATACATATTTTAATTTTTTCATATTTTATATATAGTCTATATATTAAATTATAGCCCTGTGTTATATTTCTTAATGTCTGCATGTATGCATAGATTAATACGGTGAGAACATGCAGTTATATTGCCTTATGAAAGACATACCCATTTTAGAACGGCTGACATAGCCTATACCTCTAGGCAATTTAAAAGGTGACATTTTGCCTTTTATTATAATAAAGACAAAGAGCGTCTGGATTTTAGAAGAGTCAGTGAGGGAGAGGGTAATTCTAGTATTTATGGAATAAAACCCTAATGTGCTAATAGGTAGATTGGTTTGGGAAGTAACACAGCAGACACAATTACTAGGATTGTCTCTCTTCCACTCTCGCAGGCTCCAGGATAAAGAAGAATCAATTAGCCCTCAACAGACTATGACCTTGAAGACTACAGCTCTGTGCATAATACGCTGAATATGCTGAGCCAGAGAGAAACGGAGAATCAAGTCCTGAGACCACGGAAGAGCATGGTTCAGATATGACAATGCCTTTTAAAAAAATTAAAGCTGTGACAGCTTCGTGCATGTCAAAACCACGCAGGACGATGAAAGAAAAGACCCGGTTCTTCTCTGACTAAGCGACAGTTTCTTAATGGAAGAGCAAAAAGGGAAACAGATTGCAAAATGACAACCTAATTCCAAGCTTTTTTTTTTTTTTTTGCTTTCCTTTCGTTAATGGTTACAAGATTCTTAACCGACAAAAGCAACCACTTATGAGTGTTTGAAAACAAAGCTCCCTGGACCAAATCCCTTTCCAAAATAAAAGGAATACAGACGCACAATTTTTAGGATATTCGTGTTTTTGTTGTTTTCAGGCACTAGTTCAAAAAATTAACCCAGAGTGTGCCACACAGCAAACCCTATAGGCAGTAAAGTGTTAACCAACTGTGTAGCCCTAACTTTTCAGGAGAAAACTACTTCCCAGACAGCTTTTGTAGGCTTATCTCCAACGCACTGAGAACGCTGCAGCTGTGCATCTGGCCAGAACCGGCCACTGTGATGCTTTTAGGCAGCAGTAAATCTTTTCCACTCAATAGAAATGCCAGAAAAATCAATGTCCTGGTTTGGAAAAAAGACAAGAAACTGCATGGAATGTATAATCTATTAAAACACTTAGTAGAAGAATTTACCTTAAAAAATAATTTCTCAAAACATCACAACATACTTTTTAACATGGTCCTAGATCAGGAAACTGTGCTGGAGTTTTCTTTGTTTGCCTCTGATGACAAAATTACAGGGTTTAGTTGAGTTTTTCATAGGGTCCTCTTTCCTTTTCTGGACAGCTAAACCTATTCAGGCACATGTTAATTAAAGACTTAAGTTGAAAATGATAAAGACAAAGAAGTAACCTTGTCTTCATGGTGAATTGTGCTTCTCTTTGCAAGATCTGTACTTGCTTTTTATAGCC
Organism: Grampus griseus; assembly: GCF_964374135.1. Lineage (NCBI taxonomy): Eukaryota > Metazoa > Chordata > Mammalia > Artiodactyla > Delphinidae > Grampus > Grampus griseus. Next base: position 25,087,770 of record NC_139015.1, on the reverse strand, counting down.
TGTCATTTCATCTGGGTATTATTTCCCGGTCACTTTGCCAGGTGGGAAGAGGCGGTGAATACAGTGATGGCTGTCAGACCTTTAATGACACTTCAGGGATTTGATAAAGATACAAAGCAGTGTCTGCAGAAAGGAGGTTCTTCCCTAACTACACCTGAAAAACAAGCCTCTTTTTTCTTTAAATCTTTGCCACAGAAACTCATGTGTATGAAATGAGCTTGAATCACAAGCACAAATGAACTTTTTCTGCGTTTCTAGAACACACGGCTCTCCTTCATACTGAATATATCTGAAAAAAGATGTTTGTGTTCTTCATTACCATCTAGAGGGAACCAGAAGGGGTATTTCATCACCGAATCCTTACCCTCAACTCTCCTTTAACTCTAAGACGTTTTACACACGTTATTCAGAACCAAATTCTCTGATCCTTTACTTGTTTCTAAGTAAATAGTCTCAATGGTGAAAAGTGATAGAAGACAGAGAAACAAAAATAAATTAGAAACACTAAAAAAAAAAGCTATAGAAAACTCCTCTTCTATAATGACGTTTAGAACAATCTGACTGGTCATGGTTTCATCCTTGACAACTTTTCCATTTTAAAGCATTGCAATGACCCAGAACAAACAGCAGTATATCGCTCTGTATTGTTTTAAGAGCGTGGCCTCTCTTTACTCAGGTGACGGATAAAAAGGACACATCTAAAACAAAAAAATGATGTACCTTACTAATGGATCTTGTACTTTTTAATGACTGTCAAGGAAGCTACTTAAACATTGGATTACAGAAAACAAAACTAATTGGACAAACCATAATGGAAAAGAATATGAAAAAGAGTATATATATATATGTAGATGTATAACTGAGTCACTTAGTTGTACAGAAGAAATTAACACTGTAAATCAACCATACTTCAATAAAACTTAAAAAACCTAATTTGGGAAAATCCTTTCATGCAGATTTGTACCACGTCCTGAATAAAATAAAACTGCCCCATAATAAGGGCTCAGCAACTCAAACTACTATCTGAGCACAACAGCAACCGTCTGATACTGCTGAGAGGTGAGTGCTATAAACATCTAAAGATTTCTTGCGGTATCAGGAAGAACCAATTAAAATACAAATGTGGGGAGAAATGGTTTAGGGAACAGGAAGAAGAGATGGAGAAAGAGAACAGGCAGCTTGGGCTGGCTGGGAGGCAGAGGGTAACAGAAAGGTGAGGAGAGGTGATCGGAAGTTTATATGGGAAAACAAAAAGACACAGGATCATACTCACTGCTGTACAGAAGTCATGTTTATATATATATATATATGGATGGTCTGATGTTTTAATCTTAAAAAGTGTTAGAAATCAGTGGAATGTAACTGAAATTCAAGCATGGCTCCCAGACGCTGAAGTTTTGGGTTCCCCACCCCAGATTTAACAATCCAGGTAGAGGGAGTTGCTGCTAGAGCATCAGTTCTAACCAGCAGTTCACACGGTCTTTTCACTCATCTTTCCACGCCACCCCGGAGCATCCCAGTCACATGATACACTTAAACCAAACCATGCCATTAAAATCCAAGAAGAAAAGGACACAGCTACACACTCTAGAGAACACTTCTGAGGACCTCAAGCCCACCCCTCTCCTTTACACATCATCATCCGTCTGTCTCTACTTACAAAGTTTAGGAGCAGTCTGGAGATTAGTTTCTGTTGCTTGTGGCTGAGTGGCTGCCTTGGGTGTTCTCACCTCAGGGTTCCGAGTGGGTGAAGGGAAGGATGGAGCAGTGGATGGCAGGAAAGAAAAAGCGAAAATACGATTCTTCGGGGTTGGTACCGCTGAAGGCTCAGAGGACACAACGGCATTGTCAACTTGCACTGTAACTTGAACCTCAGTTTCAGAGTGAGCCCTAGAGACAGGTGAAGTGTATGCCTCAGATGATACCCACACAGCTGAGGCAGCAGTTGGATCCAGAGAAATAATAGGGTCCTGGCCTAACCCTCCGGGGTCAAGGTGAGTGGGAGAGTCATACTCAAAAATCTTGTCCACAAACACCCACTTGAGGCCGGCGATGCAGAGGCAGAGGCTGACTAGGCAAGCCAGAATGGGGACGATGCAGATTTTCTCTGAGTTGAGGCAACCTCTCAGGCGCTCAGCTTCCAGGCAGACACAGCAGGGAACAGCCAGGCCCACGAGTCCCGGGGACCTGCCATCTTCGGTCTGGGTCTCCGGCATGTCTTCTGCTGCCGGAAGCCCATCCAGAGATGGGTCTGCACTCAGCTGAGTGGAGGGGCTGGAGGACCTCTCAGCAGCTGCCTCGGACATGTCTGGGGGAGAAATCTCCATCGGCTCACCTCCAGAAGGCCTGGCCTCCCGCACCGTCCATTACCATCCCCCAACCAAATGATACAGCATCTTACAGGGGGAAATCGATAAGTCCTCCAAGTCCAGAGCCATTACCGAAAGCAAGAGGAGTTCAGGAGGAAAGCAGGCGGAGAAGAAAAGAAAGCCTCTAGCAACTACCAAATAAAAGTATATTGTAATTCTTTACTGCTGTTTCTGGGCCACTTTTGCAGTTCTTTTAAATGCTTCTCCAAAGCATCCCGGCTGGTCAAGAAGGACAGAGGCCAAAAGAGAAACCGAGCTGATCTGTTGGTCAGTTAAGTAAACCAGTAGCCCAAACTGAAAGGCATGTTTCTCACCTCGAGCATCTGAAACTGGGGTCTGCTCAGATGGAGAAAACAACTGTCATGCAGGAGAAGTAAAAGCAAAAGCAGGACCAGCGGCGGCGGCGGCGGCGGCAGCAGCGGCGGCGGCAGGAGAGGCAGCAGTGACAGTAGCAACAGCATCCTGTTGTGTTAACGCGACGGCTGAAAGGGGCTGAATCATTACAGAGCAGCAGGTGCCTGCCCTCCGAGCATCACTGCAAACAGTCTCATCGCAGAGGGATCTGAAGGCGAGAGCGCGGCCAGGAGGGGCGGTAACTGCGCTCCCCGCCCTGCCTCCACCCCTCACCCGGCAACCAACTATTCTTTGTCCTTCCCGAGCGCTCATTCACTTTCTTCCTCTGCGGCTCTTCCCTTCTTCACCGTCTCTCTCCCTTCCTCTCCCCTCCTCCTCCAAAAGCGTTCTCTCTCTCTCTCTCTTTCTCCCTTTCTCTTTCTTTTTCCTCCCTCCTCTCCCACCCGCCTCCCTCCATCCGCACTCTGGGGCTGCTGGCTGGTCTGAGTAAAATCAGTTATACCCAGCAACGCGGGACTGCCAGTGACTTCCTATTTTATCCAATTAGAAGGAATAAAGGCCATCAAATCAAAGAGAGGCTGGCAGGCACCAGTTAAGCTTAGTCCCCATGGCCCCCAGCCCCGTTCGCCTCCTTCTCTTTTTTTTTCTCCCTACTGAAGCTGCCCCAGTTTTCCACCCCAACCTTGCTTGCTCTAAGTCTTGCTGGCTCTCTTTCCTGCACCCACTGTTGGGTCAGAAAAAGCCAGCGATTGATGCTAGCAATCTAACAAAGCTGGGATGGGGCGCAGGGGGGGAGGGAGGGATGTAGGTGGGACCTTATGGGTTGGACCTGAGGCTTGGCAAAGTCTGATATCTGATTCCTCCCCAGAGAGGTAAGCTTTTCAACAGCAATTTCTTCCTGCCTGCTGCTGAGAGATAGCATTCCTTCCCCAGCCCTCTAATAAGTTTTGTACACCAAGAGGACTGTTATTACCTGAATTTTCAACCAACAGCGAGAACAATTTTTTTGTCTAACCATGGACAGCTCTGCCTTCAGCCCTTTTTGCAATGACCGGGTTAGACTTGGTGATGCCCAAGCGTGAAGTGCCGAGTGTATGTTGGAGGATGGGGTGCTAGGGGAGGGGAGAGAGGTTCATACGTCCCCACTCTGGTCCCCTTTAAATTTCCATTGCCCTGTCCCACTCACAGCAGTCCTGGACGGATGTCCAGCAAACAAGAAATGCCGGTAAGTAAGAGAGCTACAGAGGAAGCAAAGGCTCCCACTTCATCCTGAAATTAGCCTTCATTGTGACTCCACACTGTTGGAGGTTGAATTCCCTGGGCACTGTAATATATACCACATGTCTTCAGCTATAACCGCACTGCAAAGATTAAGAAGAGTTTTCTATAAGAGCATGCCTTTGGGGTGAAGTCTCAGTAGCTTTACCTTACAGATAATTTCGATGCTGACTTTTTTCTTTTTCCTTTTCAAACAGCAGTGGTTAAAAGACGGGAAGAAATGCACTGTACTTTAATAGAGTCCAGGCTGCCCTGACCCTCCAGTTCGTTGTGTGTCAGCACACGCGATACGCATCTGAATCTTTAATCCACACTTTACTGTGACTGGACACCTGAATGGTTTCCAAGGAACCATTTTGCTCACATATGTCAACAGGAGTCTTAAAAACTGTCTCTAAATCCATACTACATAACCATCATGTGAGTCCCAGAAGCAATAAAATTTAGAGCTTAAATCCTGAGAGAATCTGCTTTGAGCACATTATGTTTTGTATAGCACAATCTCCACTGCTTTGAAATATTTTTAAGCTCTGAGTGGGCATGAGGTAATATTATCATTTCTTTCAAAACTAAATTAGCCCGTAATTATAAGTGATTTAAAAGGTAGTAATATCTTAAAATGTGTTTGCAGTACTATCACTAACAACAATGACAAAAGCCTGAAGCAGTTTGCATAATTGTAATTATGACTCTGACAAACTTATGGGCAAAATGAATTATCCTTAAGTTCATCTGTATATAACCTGTACTTACATACCAGTAACTGGTACTTTAAAATAATTCATATGCCTACTTTCTAGCTTTAACTATTTGATTTTAAAGCAGAGATTTTTCTTAAAGATTCTAGCAATGGACGTGAAATTTCACATCACAGAAAATCTATATAGAGGCAATTACAGTATTCAAACTGAGAGGTATTAAGATGTTAATTATCAATATTCATGTAAATTCTCAAAATCAATATAGGCAAGTAAATATTTGTGCTAAATTAGAATAATTTATAATTCCTTTAGATATCACCCAGGTTAAATTTGTGGTACTTAACTCCTCAATTCTGCCCCAAACCAATATTTCACTCAAGTATAACATACTGGCATTTCACCCACAGCCAAGGTCACCTAGATTTCAAAGACCAAAATGGGCTTCAGGTAGCCCAATCAGGCAGCTAAGAGAAGACACTGAAAACAGTAACCTAGAGTTAAGAAGAGTGGTCCTTCACTTGCACCAATAACAACTACTCACCTCACCTCGATCATTAAGAACAGACGTACTCAGCAGACAAAGAAATTACTGGGCACTGCTCTAGTCGTCATATTAAAGGTGACCAAGACTTACAAAGGAAAAGAACAGATTACATAAAGGCTAGGACAGAACTTCGGAGACAGAATCCTGTCGGCTGCCACAGCTGTTTTTTTCCCCTGGACTACACAAATCAGACTGTGGGATGTGTATGTGTCCTCCCTGGAGATGCAGCCTATGAACACTGTGGCTTCTTGGAGCTAAGATCAGCTTGCAGGGAGCCAGCAACCTATAAAGTTGTTTCCCATCCAACTGGAAGGTAAACCTAATTGAGGAAAGGGAGTAGGACAGGAGGTAAAGAATAAAAGGAATTTTCCATTAGTTCTACCCTTGAGACTATGAGTCAGAAGTTGCCTTTATCCCTTTACCAAATCTCTATAGCAATAAAGAAGTGAGAACAGGGTAGTGTGAACAGGATTAGGGATCAGAATTCCGTCCAATAAAACATGCATGTTTGTAGGAAGAACTGCAAGTACACCTCACTTTAACCCTTTAGGCTCCATCTCCAATAAAGCTCAGGAACACCCATATTTCCATGTCCCTCTAAAAAATGAACAAAAGACAGATTTCCACTACTTTTTAAAACCACATTACCACCTCCTTCATAACAACAAAAGCTACCTTTTTTTTTTTTTTTTTTTTTTTCTGTACGCGGGCCTCTCACCGTTGTGGCTTCTCCCGTTGCGGAGCACAGGCTCCGGACGCGCAGGCTCAGAGGCCATGGCTCACGGGCCCAGCCACTCCGCGGCATGCGGGATCCTCCCGGACCGGGTCACGAACCCGCATCCCTTGCATCAGCAGGCGGACTCTCAACCACTGCGCCACCAGGGAAGCCCCCAAAAGCTACTTTTATTGAGCTCCACCATTGTGCCAGGCACTCTGCTAGGTTCTCAGCATACATGATTTCTGACCTTCGCTCATCCTGTATAGTACATATTATCTTGAAAATAATTTTTAAAAACTGGACTCAGGCAGCTTAGATAACTTAGCCATGGACATACAGCTCTTAAGCAACAGAACCAAGATTAGAACAAAAGTCTGACTCATGCTCTTTCTACTGAAAAATACTGTTTCTCGTTTTTAATCAAAAGAAGGCATCTCATTACATATTGCTTATCTATTGCTTCAACGGGAAAAATAAGTGAACCAGAAAGTGTAACCATGAAATAGGCATTTTAATTTTACCTTAATGTAGCTGGTAAATAAACTTAAAGGTGCCTAGTTTCCACAACAAGAGGCTTCTAAAATTCTGCCTAGGGATTTTCAGAAGTTCCACGAATTAAGCATAGGTTTTTAAAATATGATCTATTTACAGTTTCAATGGAATGAGCTCTTGCACAGTCTCAGTTCCTGGATTTTCCTTGGAAAGCTATTTCAGTTACATATTGCTATGAAACAAATTGCCCTGAAATAGCTTAAAACAACAACCACGGTGTTGTATCTCACTAGCCTGCAGTTTACTGGGTTCAGCTGAGTGATTCTTCTGCTCCATTAGATGTCAGCTGGGGCTGCAATCCCTGGAGGTGTAACTGAGCTGAAACATTCAAGGTTCACGCACATGACTGGCAGCTAATGCCACATGGCAGCTGGGAAGACAGCAGGGACTGTTGGCTGGTGCACCAACATGTGGCTTCTCCATGTGGCCTGGGCTTCCCACAGCATGGCAGCTGGGTTCTGAGAGGGTGCAGCCCAAGAGGGAGGAAGTGCGAGCTGTAAGTCCTCCTTAAGACTGACTCTGGAAGTGGCACGGGCTATGTCCACTGCATCCTGTTGGCTAAGCAGTCACAGTGCCAGCTGAGATTCAAGGACGGGGGAAATAAATCTTGATGGAGAGTGTGACGAAGAATTTGCAACCACCGTTAATCCACCACGGCAGTGAGGAAGTAAGTGTTAGTAAGTCAACCTGGCTCAAGAGGAGACTCAGTGACGTAGAATGGAATGCGGCAGAACAAAGTCAGAACACACGTATTTCTGATACACAATATTCCAGCTTCCTCCTAAGCCAGCTTCAGTGAAAGAAGCAATCCTATTATCATCCAATAAAAAATACTCAAATTCCTCTGCTACTTCAGGTCAAGCTAGGCGACAGCTTCTGCATTCATTTTATTTAATTATCAGAAATATTTAGCGTAACTCCAGGAGATGAAAGAAGATGAAAGAGGATGACCATAGTATGTAAACTTATTTTCTCTTTTACATTTTGTTTTTGGTGTGTTGGCTATTTCACTCTGAAAACATTTAACTCTGAAAAAGTTTACCCTTGCTCCTTAAGTTTATGGCTGAAAAAGTAGAATTTACTTTGTGGCATCTAAAACCATGACGACAGCAGTGATTTCATTTTTGGATTACAATCTTTGAAGATGACTATGATAAGTTGTAATGATTTATTCATTTGCTAATGAACTATGAAATCACGATTTTCACAAGAAAGCTTCAGGGCCTAAAAGGATCCCTAAAACTTGCTGCTTCTTATAAGAGAACCAAGTACTCAAATGGATCCGCTATCCTCCTCCCATCCGTCTGGAAATCTTCCCCATCTCACATCTCAGCTCCTCCATGGAGCCCTTCCGTGCTCCCAGGTCACAGACACAGCATTCCTTAACGCTACTTTTATTGGGGCACATCTTCCAAGGTGTTATTATTATTATTATTATTATTTTGCGGTACGTGGGCCTCTCACTGTTGTGGCCTCTCCCGTTGCGGAGCACAGGCTCCGGACGCGCAGGCTCAGTGGCCATGGCTCACGGGCCCAGCTGCTCCGTGGCATGGGGGATCCTCCCAGACCGGGGTACGAACCCGTGTCCCCTGCATCGGCAGGCAGACTCTCAACCACTGCGCCACCAGGGAAGCCCGAGGTGTTATTGTTTAACTATGTTACGTATATAGGACCGAAGGATGTAATTTCTTTGAAGGCCAGGAGGTCTATCAGTATCTGGCTATCCCAAACTAGAGCTCTGCTATCCGTTCAATACATACATTTTGTTTGGTTTTATTTTTAATTGCGATTGAATTACACAGATTACGGCACCTCTAATAAATTGGCAGACTTTTTTCATGACCATCTATCTATTCAAAATACCCTCTATACTCCCCTCCATTTTTTCAAATCTTTTAATGTCCAGTTCAGATATGTGCTTATCAAATTTTTATGACTGTTCCCAGATACTACGCCTTTTATGAATTTATCTTCATTTAGGGAAATGCTGTTACCCCAACTATGCTTAACTCTCAACTACCACAGATCATTTCAGTGGACGGAAAGTTGGGAGTAACCCAACATTTAACTGTTTTTCCTGTAATTCTCTCTTCAACCAAACAGAAAAGTTCTCGGAGGGCAAACCAAGTCCACGTGCTCTTTGATGCTCTTCTACATTACCCATAACGCTAAACAGCTGAGATGAAACTCAGTCACCTTACTGGGCAGGTACTTCTCTGCCCACTTTGAGGATGAGTCAAGAATCTGATTCTACTTTATTCTCACCCAGTGAAAATTATCTCAGAAAAGACTTTTTGACTTAATTGTAAGAATTATTTCGTGAGGATCTGTATATACTATTTGTTATTGACTCTGGGTCTGTGTCCTCATTTTGTAACAAGATGATCAGTTTACTCTGGCACATTTTGTTCTTTATAAGTTTAGATCCTTTGATTTCAGCTACAGCTCGAGACAGTAAATGATGTCAAAGGTGAGGATGTGAGAATTTTATATAGAAAGATGTTTTTATTAAATCTGATGGTTATAATGTGTTTACTTTGAAAGAACCTATTGTTTTCTCACTGCCCATAAGTAAAATCATTAGTTATATACAAATGGTTTATTTTGTTTTTAGTTTTACACGTCACCTTTCTTTTACAATGACCCTGAACATGTTTGAAACTAGACGGAGATGGTGGCTGCACGTCCTTGTGATAAATGCCAATGAATTGTTCACGGTAAAACGGTCCATTTTATGTTATGTGAATTCCAACTCAATAAAAAAAAAAATTACACTGCACACTCATCATGGTTTCAGCTTCCCCAACATTTACTGTTAAAAGGAAAACATAGTCTATCTGACCACTTTTACTAGTGGACTGCACTCAAATAATGAGACTTTGTCATGTATAGGTTGCCCTTTCTTCTACAAAATCTTAGTAGGTCCTGTAGCATTGAATCTCTGACAATTATTAAGAACTCTAAATTGATGTTGATGATGCAATACTGCATCCCAGGGAACTCAGAAGCACAAAGATATAATAAATTGATGTGTCATTGAGAGTTTCAATTCAAAAAAAGTTTTATGAGAAAATGAGGACGACTTATAACTCCAGCTCATTTTATGTACTCAAAATATTCTTTCTCATTGCTCAACACCATTCCATTCCCGTATTCAGAATATACCAGAAATACGAGCAAAAAGTGGCGAGAGAGTGGCAGTTATCTGAACTATCTGTATTTTCAACAAGGTGTGCTTTGTTTTGAAATGTGTGATAAACTCATCACCGGAATGTAAATTCCATAAGGGCAAGCACTTGTGTCTGTTTGCACCACTCTATCCCTACTACCTAGAACATGCCTGGCACACAGAAGGCACTCAGTTAAGTATTATTGAGGTAATGCATCAAAATGGAAACTCTGCTAAAGAGGGATGTATAAACTATGGGAAAAATATCTTAAAGACATGGATATGCCGTACAGAGTTTTATTTGTGTGAATAAATGCAAATCCTATTAAATTACGCTGTGTATGATGGAAAGAAGGAAAATCATCTTTATAGTGACTACTCTGAGGTTATATGGCTGGATGGTCATTCATAATGTTTAATACAGCAATATATGTGGAATCAGTTGACTTGCACTTTGCTCTGTTTCATGAATATTCACTACTATAGGTTCACAGCACAGAGCAGCACAGCTAAGAGATAATTTGTTTGTTTTATTCTTAAATACTGTGGCAAATGTCACAAAAATACAAGGGATCATCTGTGTTTTTAAGTGCATGGACATGTATAATCTTATTTAAAGAAAATCATAAAGGCTGTACTTTGATGCAGTAAGAGAAATTAAACAAAAGGAAGAAATACCTCTGATAATCAAGGCTAATTTAATACAAATTCAGTAAAGTTTCAAAACATGGAAGTTTTTGAACTTGATTTATACTTAGGCACCAGCTATTTGTTTATAGCTCAGCTGCTGGTCAGCTGACTCTATAAACTGGTCCCCAGATGAATCAAAAAATGTAGTGTAGAGCACCTCACTCTTAACAAATGCCCTAGAAATTTGTTTTTTAAATCTTCTGTTTCAGGTAGAAACTGTTGAGCATGAGGTGGTCCACATGTGAAGGCAGTTATGAATTACTCATAAGAGAGTACCATCTACTCAAGAGATTCTGAAACATCATATAAAGCCACGTATAAAATACGCCTTCACAATTTACCTGAAATAAAGGAAGCTTGCGGAAAGGAATGGTCTGAATCGTTCTACTTTTAAATACAATCCAAATTTGTAAATCTGAAAAGACTTCAGCCAGAGGAAACCTGTTAACAATACACATTTTCCTTAGAGTCTACACAGTTCTCGCCTTGTTGCTGATCAAAAGAAAAATGTAAATCTCCACCAAAGGGGAAAAAAGGAGTGATAAAAATATATGCAGTTTCTAGAACTGATTTGGCATTCCAGAGAGCCATCTAACCCGTGCTTCCGTTGTAAGGTCATAAGCCTTACGATACTGATACAAGCGGAAGTATCCCGTTTAAAATCAAATACCAGCTCTATATTTTTCTGCTATTTCTCAGTCCAAGGGGTGGGAACTCTTTCTGCATTGTTGCAAATTTTTATTACTTTAAAACTATGAATTTGAAAGTCATAAGACAAAAATATCTTATGATTTGACCTCCCATTCAGAACTTCCTGTCATAAATCGTACCATGTATTGCTAGAGTCAGATTTGTTTAAGAATGACTTGTTTCTTTTCTCTCTATCTCTGAAATTATGTGGAGTGAAAGGATGTAGCCTTAATGCAAAGATGAACTGTAATCTCAAGAATAGTTAGATTTCAATTTTTTCATTGACTATTGGAGCTGGAACAGCCCTCACCCAGGAATTTTATCTTATACAAGAAGGAACAAAACAAAACAAAACAAAAACCAGTCTCCGAAGATAAAAATAATCTGCCTGGAGCACCAAAATTAATTTCAAAGTCAAGACTGGAATTCAGGGCTATTGCTTCTCCTCTTTCAACTCATTTCTACAAAGGGAAGCTCTTTAGTTATGTACTAACCATGTAGATATCCTTGAGTTACTGCCAGACAGTGGATGGCTTAGATTTTCTATCATTACCACCACGGGTTATCTCTATAGAAACATCTCACTTTGACCTTTTACTGCAACTGTTTCTACTTGGAAGTTTAATCTATATAATGCTCCCATGACCACTTTTGGTCACAATTCTACTGAATATTCAGACCCTTTTTCTGGAGGTTATTAAGAAACGAATATTCATATTTAGACTCATTCAACAGCATTTCATCATTAAGGGGACACACAGAATGTGGGCTCTAATTGCTTACATGAGAAGGTCCAGAATAAAGAACCTAGAGATTATCATACTAAGTGAAGTAAGTCAGACAGAGAAAGACAAACATACGACATCACTTGTATGTGGAATCTAAAAAGATGATACAAAGGAACTTATTTACAAAACAGAGATAGACTTACAGACGTGGAAAACAAACTTATGGTTACCAAAGGGGAAAGTGGGGGAGGGATAAATCAGGAGTTTGGGATTAACATACACACACTACTATATATAAAACGGATAATCAACAAGGACCTACTGTATAGCACAGGGAACTCTACTCAATATTCTGTAATAACCTACAGGGGAAAAGAATCTGAAAAAGAATAGATATATGTATACGTATAACTGAACCACTTTGCTGTACACCTGAAACTAACACAGCATTGTAAATCAACTATACTCCAACACAAAAGAAAAATTAAACTAAAAAAAAGAAGGTATAGAATAAAGAAACTTTAGTGAATGGAAGGGAGCTTATCCTCAGGAAAGAAGACTGTCACTGCAAAATAGGGATCAGCCCAGTATTACTGCGATGAATGATTCAAACACATACAATATCAAATGTTGTCAATATCTGAGAATTGGTGAGCCAGGCTCACATCCTCTTTTAATCTGGAGAATTAGAAGTCTGGGACACAGGAAGGAGTGACTGTCAGGAAAAGGAAAAGGAAGGCTTCTGATGACTGAGTCATACTCTGAAATACGATGACTAGAAAATGCCAGGTCCAAATATGAAGACTTATTCCAGAGAAACCTATATTCTATTTGTTGACATAATCCATCACCTATATATTATTTTAAACAATATAATCAGACATATACCTCATGCATGCTGGAATATTTGGAGGCAAGATGCATTCACATATGCAACTTACTTGAAATTGCATCAAAAATAAAAAGCTGATTGATAGATAAATGGATACACATTTGATAAAGCAAATATGGCGACTGTTAACCTGTAAAATCTAGAGATTGGGCATACATTGCTTACAAGTCATTCAACTTTTCTGTGTGTTTCAAAATTTCATAATGAAACGCTAGAAAAAGTTTAAAGAGACTTTTTCATGGCTGTTTCTGACTACCATATATGTAGTATGTTTTATTATAAAAACTCCTAAGCCGATGCCATACCAAACCAAATAATCTACCAATTCCACATTCGGTAACCTGCACTCAATTATTCTCCCTCCTCCACTGCACGCCGCCTCCCCACCCACCTTCCCCCACCACACTTACTTTAAGATGAATTCCAAAATTATATCAAGAATATAAGATTCACCATAATTTGAATCATTGTCTAATGACAATGGAGTATCTTTATACGACAAACCATTAGCTGCTGCAGAAAATCTAAGAGCTTTTCCTGACCCCACCTCCCAGACCATTCATTTATTGAGAAGGGATTTTTTTTTTTAATGTGATACTTCACTCACTAGGGATTGGAACATCTATGAATAACATGAATAGGGAAATTGTACAGTTCATTCTACTGACAAAATCAGAAAGGTTGGACAGTAAGCTTCAGTTGGTTGAGAGAAAAAAAAAAAGAATCCTTTTATTGTTAACGACACTCCCATCCTGAACATATCTTTTTCAAAGATCAACTGGTCAGTGGACACTATAAAGCCAAAAGCTCTGATGTGGAAGTTGAGTTTCTCCACTGCTGTATTTCCCACCCAGTTATGCATACACATATTTCATAAAACTATTAAATATTTATGACACAGTACAAAGCCCCTCTAAAAGCATCTGTATTTAACTAAATCATGTCACTGACAGCAAGAGGCATGTACAGCAATTTAACCTAGCAGGAAAAGTACTTCTTTTACATCTCACTGCAATGCAGAGAGTTTCAACCATATGCTTATTTCTGTCCCCACATACTGTCCGTAAGAAGGGAAAGCTTAACTTAAGTGGTTCAAAGGGCTTTTAGACAGGCTTTTCAAATGAAACATAAATCTTTTGAAGTGTTTCTCAAAAATTCTTTCCTGAGGCTTTGCCAGGACTCTGTCACTAGAGGTCAGACAAATAACCTATCCTCAGGTTGTCTCCTTAACCCCAGGTTAAATACCTGGATTTAGCCCCATCTTTTCTTATATCACCACGTCCTTCCAAATGTTTGCCGTAGTCTATCACTGACTGATGTCAAAGGCATCCAAAAAGTACCCATGTCCAAGTGCATCCCTCTCAGTCTTCCCTTTACCCACAAAAAGACTCCAAGTTTCAAATGAGCATATCAAAAGTTAAATTGTTAACCACTCATATACCTTAATATCAAAGAATCTGTTGAGACAAGTACTAATACTTAAGCGTTTTTTAAGGTACCTAAGCATTTGGTGATGCAAAAGAACAGCAGAGAGAGAGCTCTGAAATGGAAAAAAAAAAAAAAAAAGTGCAAGAGAAGGCAAAACATCTTTGGCATCTTAGGCTGAGCTACCTGTACTCGTGGAGACAGAAGCGTTCAAAATAACCTCTGGCTGGTAAAAAAAATGTGTTGAATGGGTACAAAAATAATTATTTTAGTGATATGTATGCTGTCAAAAAATCAGGGCTAAATGCTTGAGCTGTCCAACTCAAAATGAAATATTACTGTTAGTCAGCCAACATACAGCAAGTGATTAGGGAATTTGCTGCTCAGCATTTAAACTAACTTCTTTTCACACTCTGGCAGGTAAAAAATGGAAAACCTCAGGATGACCTGCTTCTCAAAAGCAGATTGCAGATTTTAAAGTCGTGGTATTTTATGTAACGAAAGTAACTTACATTTCTAAAGCCCCACAATATATGTTAATTTATCTACATATCCATCCTCCCACCCATCCAAAATAATGTTTACTAAGTGGCCGCTTATGTCCCTGGCATTGTGCTGAGGCTTATAGATTTGGTAGCAAGAAGGTAAAAGAAGTTCCACCCCATCATCTCTCTTTTCTCTGAAGTAGCAAGTGAGGTTATCTGCCGAGAGAGAGAAGGCATGATTCAAATTTTGAGCGCGGTAAGGTCTTAGTCACCTTGGAAAACAGATGAGAAGGTTGACTGTAAAAACCAGAAGCAGGTCAGACATCGCAGCAAGTATTAGATACACATCAGTCCTTCCTTATTTATAATTCTCACTATCAGGATCCTTACTTCTCCCCTTGAGAATTATATTTTGAAAGTGCATCCAATGGAAGGAGACTTTAAAAAAGTCATTGGAGGGTATTATGCTAAGTGAAATAAGTCAGACAGATAAAGACAGATACTGTATGATATGACTTACACGTGGAATCTAGAAAATACAACAAACTAGTGACTATAACAAAAAAGAAGCAGATTCACAGATACAGAGAACAAACTAGTGGTTACCAGTGGGGAGAGGGAAGTGGGGAGGGGCAATATAAGGGTAGGGGATTAAGAGGTACAAACTATTAGATATAAAATAAGCTACAGGGGGAATTCCCTGGTGGTCCAGTGGTTAAGACGCCGCACTTTCACTGCCGGGGCTTCAATCCCTGGTCAGGGAACTAAGAGCCCACAAGCCTCGTGGTGCAGCCAAAAAAAACAAACAAAAAAAAGCTACAAGGATATATTGTACAACCCAGGGGATACAGCCAATATTTTATAATAACGATAAATGGAGTGTAACCTTTAAAAATTGTGCACCACTACAGTGTACACTATAACTTATATAATATTATACTTCAACTATACTTCAATAAAAAATGAATTTAAAAAAGTGTCACAGATGGCCTTCCCTGGTGGCGCAGTGGTTGGGGGTCCGCCTGCCGATGCGGGGGGCGCGGGTTCGTGCCCCGGTGTGGGGGGGGTCCCGCATGCCGCGGAGCGGCTAGGCCCGTGGGCCGTGGCCGCTGGGCCTGTGCGTCCGGAGTCTGTGCTCCGCGACGGGAGAGGCCGCGGCGGTTGGGAGGTCCGCGTACCGGAGGGGGAAAAAAAAAAAAAAGTGTCACTGATAACATAAGAAATGATTTTTCTGTTGAGCTCTACAGGACCTGGACCCAAACAAGACTGAAGTGGGGCGAGAGAAGGAAGAGAAAAGAACACGAATAAATACGATAATGAGAAGGTTAAGTTCACACACACATCACAATCTCCACTTTGGACATATTTACTTCTCAAATCAGTGTACCTTTTTCTTTTTTTTTTTTTAATTTATTTATTTACTTTTTCATCTTTATTGGAGTATAATTGCTTTACAATGGTGTGTTAGTTTCTGCTTTATAACAAAGTGAATCAGTTATACATGTCATATGTTCCCATATCTCCTCC
Source organism: Grampus griseus (assembly GCF_964374135.1). Taxonomy (NCBI): domain Eukaryota; kingdom Metazoa; phylum Chordata; class Mammalia; order Artiodactyla; family Delphinidae; genus Grampus; species Grampus griseus. The sequence continues at coordinate 25,071,648 of NC_139015.1, read as the reverse complement.
CTCCTGCATCTCCCTCCCTCCCACCCTCCCTATCCCACCCCTCTAGGTGGTCACAAAGCACTGAGCTGATTTCCCTGTGCTATGCGGCTGCTTCCTGCTAGCTATCTACCTTACGTCTGAGTGTACCTTTTCCTGATGCTAGAATTTAATTTGCAACATCAGGCGATCCCCTTAGTTATGCTGTGTGGCTGAACTCTGGCCACGATGAAACCAACCTATTCAAATGATGTTGCCGGTAAGTCCATGAATCAAAGAACTTTAACCTACTACACACCGTAATGCCCCTCTATTGTATACTGATTCTAATATGAACAAGATGAGGGAAGAAGACATGCCATAAACCCAGAGATCAGCAGGAAAGTTTACTTTCTCTCTTTCAAGTATTACTTGGAAGAAATTAAATCAGCATTGGGAAACATTGTGTGTTTACAGCAAATTCAAAATTATCTATATTAAAATGAAAAGGGAAAGTTTGGTCTTTAATGACTCTTCTGCCATCGATTTCCCACGTATTTTTTAAAATGTGCCTTTTCTCAGTTTTTCCAGATCCGTGCTAGGTTGTTCTTATCCCTGCTGGCTTTGAGAACTTCATTCTTTCATTCACTTATTGTTTCCTAAGTGCCTAATATGCGCCAGGCCCTGCACAAGACTGAGAAAGAAAGAGGGAAGGAGGCTGCAGTGGTTCCTGCTTCCAAGGTGTTACATAAGGGACTTCATTTTCCTAATCCCACTCTGGCACGAATGCAAATACTGCAGAAGTGAGAGTCCATAGTCTTAGAATAGATTCTATTTGTGTGGTAGACACACTGTGGAGTGATTAAAAAAAAGAGAGAGAGAGAGAGCCCAGCAAGAAATGCTTTTTGTTGTATATGCATGTCTAGGTTTCTCAGATTTTCCTTCACTTAGGATCCAGTTACGAAAACATTTACTTCTGAGAGCGTTCTGTTTTGACGAGTGATGGAAGAAGAATGCAGAAATTCATTTCCAGAAGGGACCATGTCCAGGCAAGAGGCCTTTAGAAGTACCGGACAATAGGAGGCAGAAAAACCTAATCCATCTATTTCCATTCTCAGAAACTATCAAAACAAAACACCCATCAAAACAGACTGGGCTATAGTAGAAATCTGATGGTGGGTTGATTTTTTTTTACAGTTCTTTAAAAAGTTTTTTCCTTGACTGTTTTTGGCGGGTGGACTAAAATTTAAAAATATATATATTAATACATTTTATTATCTTTTTGATGAAGACTTCTTATTTACTGGTGACGCCAATGCACAGTTTTAAATTTAGTTACCCAAATTTCCTGAATTATTAAGGAAACATTTTAAATGCATAGAAATTCTGACATTTCAAAATATAAACATCAAAAAGAAAAAAGTATATTACATACATACAGATTCAGATCTGAAGATTTGATTCAATAATTGGTTGCTTGTAGAAGCTAGTTTAATCAATAAAGAAGGTCAACGAGATTGAAAGAAAGAAGTATTAAACATTTTGACTAACATTAGTTCTGGTAACTACCTAGGCTCTGCAAAATCACTGACGTGGCAAGACTAAAGATGACCAAATAAGCTTTACTATTAAAGTTATAAGTCATCGTCCTCATAAATATATGAGCTGTTCAAATATGAATTGATGGTAATTAAAGAAACCAACAATAAAATGATCAGAATTAATATCTTTTATCAAATTAGAAACATGATTTTTCCTTTTTTCAATTAATTCTGATGAAAATATACAGAGCAATCCACTTACTCAACATCTAAATCAATTTGAATTTTTTATCCTTACAACATAATTTTAATGCTGAACACTGTCATTCTGTGAATTTCCAATAATGGTATTGCATATCCAATGAAGAAAAGGATATATATTGGGGTGGAACTTTCTTATTTTATATTAACATTGAAGGTGCATTTGAAAGAACATTGCTGAAACAGTTTTTACTTTTTAAAACTGGTGTCCCTTGTTTAAGTGCTAATATCCCTTATGCTCAAAAATAAAACATTAATTTTTAATTCTATAAGTAACACGTGAAAGTTAAAAGTATGACGTATATTTCTTGCTTTGCTCTTAACATATTAACATAGCATTTCCCCTTCTTCATTTCCAATCCAACAAAGTGTTATACCGTCAAGATACCTGGAGCATCAGGTATTATCTTTAACCAACATCTCATCTCCTTATTGCTCTTAAGGACAAGTGTACACACACCCAAAAAGTCAGTGAATTCTGTGCAAACTAAAAGAGGTTCTTAAAATGAGGAGCAAATTAGATCTAATTACGGGTGATGGGAGTTTCGAAAGGTCCTAGATTAACATTACAAGCACTTTCCATGGTAAATTAAGCATGCAGTTTAGTCAGCAAAGATATTTTTATATATCTTGTTTATGTCTACTATAAACATCATAAGCATTCCTTTAGCATTTAACCCAGTGATTAATGCATCTATGATGGCGTCAGGTTCTAATTAGTGAGTAACTGCCTGCAAATATTTCCACAACTGTTCATCTCCCAACTCTTTTACCCTGACTAACAGAGACATGCTTACCAAAGTCTAAGGGTTCATGTAGTTACAGGAAACCAAATGCATTATTTATAAGGATGCACAGCCTAGAAAGTTCGGCTATGCCGCTTACCCTAGCAGTAGTAGGCTCTAAGCTATTGGCAACAGGAAGCTTGCCAGTGCATTAGAAAATGGGATTGAAGGGATCCCTGCCAAATAAAATAGCTAAGTAATAACAAACGTTAAAGAAGAGCCTTGGGGGTTGGTGGGAGTCCTGAGCTCACCGCTGAAGCACAGTTCAGATCACCAAGCTTTTGCAGTCAATGCAGAAAGAATAATACTAATTAATTCTCTGTGTCTTATCTTTCTTGAGTGCTTGCTTTTTAATTAGCTATACATTGTTTTTTATGAATGTTACTATAGTATCTGTATACAAATGAGAAAATTACAATGGCTATAAAATAGGTATGGTGCACAGTATCAGATTTCAAGTGTAGGTAGAATTAATTTTGTATTTGTACTGTCCACCCTGTTTATCAATCCATAATCACTGTTTCAGTGATTCTGGACAAATCAGTATTTTTTTCCCCTTTGATTTCAAAGAAAAAGAAACCTGCCACAAAAAAAGCCATAATTTCTTATTCTTTCTGTGTTCAAAACTGATATATTGCTTCAGAGATACCTGTCATGACTTTAAGTAGATTTTGAGATAGTGCCATTCAAGTTTCATTTTCTGTTTAATCATGGTCAGCAACTTGGAATTTACACCACAGTGCAACAAAAGGCTGCCGGCTTCAAATGTTAACAGCAGCAGGGGATGAGAATGCCATCTTGCCTGCGGGGGGGAAAACCCTAAAAATGGACAAAATAAGTCAATCTAAACACACACACACACACACACACACACACACACACAACTTACTGTAGGAACTGTTAAAAGCAAATAACCTTCCATATCAATCTGACATTGAAACAAAAAGCTATGGTTTTCATTCTGCATCTCAAAATTGATCTGAAAATTACCATCAAAATCAAGGATGAAGTAGTTGAGGCTACGTATCACATATTTACGCTTATTCTTTTCTTGAATAACCTTATTCTTCTCTTGAATTTAATATTTAATGCATATACCTGTTTATGTGGAGGAGGGGAGGCTCATGGTATTCCTTCTAAATGATCCAAGTACCTAACAAATATAATTTGTTACCAAAAACTCTCTAGTTTTAATGCCTTTTATCATGGTAAATGGGCATACATGTTTCTGTACCTTGCTCAGGAACCTGGATTCATAGAACTGATTTGGTCCAAGTGGTAAAAGTAGCCAAGTGGTAAAAGTAGTTGCAATGATCACATGGCCTTAGAGACGTATGACAGAGGTCACAGGGGAACTCTCCGAAGGTTTTTCTGTCACCCTCTCCCTCTACTATCAGTGCGTATAAAGAACACAGGACATGGGGTCAGAGAAGCTGGTGTGGAACTTGTTATATAGCCTTGACAAATACTGAATTGTCTGAGCCTCTCAGTTACCTCATCTATCTGATGGGACAAATAATATCTATTCTCAGATGAAAGTACCTGACACATGGTAGGTGCCCAGTAAAAGACATTGTTACACTTCATTATTACTTTTTTAATGATAATAAAAGAAAAATCAACCTTATTAGCGCCACGGCATTCCCTTACTCCCAACCAGGTGACTCTTCCGCACCACAGGGAGAACAGCGGCCAACCAGTTAATATGTACATTTTCATATAATTTGCAATAATCCCATCTAAGGTGAAACACAGTCTTATACATCACCATGTAAACAAGTATTTATCATAAAATGAAGAAACCTTCAAGATATAAAATCCAGAAATAAATTTAAAGTAGAAGTGTATGGAGTGTGAAATGCTTCTCAAAATGTTAAAAGCTCTAATAAATATGATTTAAGCCAATGTGAATTTTTTCAACTTTGATTTTTAAATATTTAAATACATTTTTAATGATTGAAGGTTTAGGTGGTTTTCCTATAATTACACATATGTACAACTTTTAGAAATCACAATAATCTAACTAAAAAAAATCATCTCACTATTAATGTTCATATCCGTTTAATAAATACTTCCTGGGAACCAGCATATTGATGTGTTATGGGAATAGAAACACAAACCAAAATTCCTTCCTTCAAGACCTTATATTCTGGTTTGGGAAGTGATGCACATATCTGTGACAATTGTTAAGTGGCAAGTTTGTTATCTGAAGAGCTAGGAAATCACCAAGAGAGTACGGCTGGGCCTTGGAAGATAATCTAACATCTGGGTATAACAAATCATAGAGTTTGCTTTTATTCTTTGATTAGACAAAGACTTTTTTTTTTTTTTTTTTTTTTTTACAATTTCAGAGCAACATTTTACTAGACTATACCCAAGTCTTCACTTCTTCTAAAAAGGTGGGAGAGTATGACATTCTTAAAATTATTGAGACTATAGCTGACCCTATTCTTCGTGAAGACTCTCTCCACCAGAAGCCTCTATTAGACTCAATTCTGAATGCACTTTTTACCCAAAAGGTCACAGCCAATATTCTAGAAACTTGAAGAAAAACAAAAAAAAACAAGCAGAAAATTTTACCATAATACTAGTTTCTGTGTGTATATATGTAGTGGATGTGACGTTTCATTTCTACTTTTGCACTAAGCTTAACAGTTTTGAATCTCAGTTCCCTTTACCTGCAATGTAAAAACATTTTTAAAGGTTCGAATAAACCGCCTATGTGTGCTTGAGTCACCTATTTCCTTCCTAAAGCTTATCTTGCTTTCACACAGCACAGGTTCCGGATGCGCAGGCTCAGCAGCCATGGTTCACGGGTGCAGCTGCTCCGCGGCATGTGAGATCCTCCCGTAGGAGGGCCCCGGCCCTCCTTCTATTACCCCTGAGAACCCGGAGAGCTATGGACAGAAACTAGTGATGAGAATAACTTAGGACACTTTTGTGATTTTTTTTTTTTTTTTTTTTTTTTTTGCCGTACGCGGGCCTCTCACTGCTGTGGCCTCTCCCGTTGCGGAGCACAGGCTCCGGACGCGCAGGCTCAGCGGCCATGGCTCACGGGCCCAGCCGCTCTGCGGCATGTGGGATCTTCCCGGACCGGGGCACGAACCCGTGTCCCCTGCATCGGCAGGCGGACTCTCAACCACTGCGCCACCAGGGAAGCCCTGTTTCCTGATTCTTTTAAAGCTGTTTGCGCATCAGCTCTAGAGGACTGTGTTGGTTTTGCCTGTCTGGCCCTTTCCCCCTGTTTAGGTGCAGAACCCTCCTCTCTGTAATGAACCCACACCATGCAGTTCCCATGGGGCTGAGCCTAGCGACCTCACTGACCCAAACACACATAGCGGTGGAGATCTGTCCCAGTCCCTGCCCAGCTGGAGTCATTACTCTCCCTGGATACAAAATTATTTTAGGGGTAAGCATATGATGCAAGCAGAGCCAATCAGATTGTTTCTAAAAATTTGCTGTTTGGATAAGAAGTGGACTTTCTCTTCTTTTTCGATTATGAGCCCCAAGGGGATAGAGGCTTCAAGGTACCAGCAGCTATCCCCCTATCAGACAGAGGGAACCCACTAAGAACAAAGCTAGCATTTGTAGAGAAGCAAAGCATACAGACTAAGAAATCATCGTATTATATCATGTGAGCTTCTGGATCAAACTGGGCCAGTTTTATAAGCCAATATACTCCCTTTATATTTAATTTCTTTGGAGTTGAATTTCTATCACCTGCAGTTGAGAAACTCCTAATTGCATCACCATCCATATTTCTTATTTCACTGATTTACCATGTTGTTCCTCTACCTTATTCCTTCCTTTTGAGGGGCGAGGGGGGCCTGTTTCCTATAGCATCCAGGGTCTTTTAATAATAGATGGGCCTCTATTCCCATCTTCCTAGTCCTCAGATCCCTAGATAACTTGAAAAAAAATGAAGAATGAAGAAATCCACCAAGTTCATCATTTATTTTGGTAAGTAAATTTATCAAAATCCTGCTGGCTCTGTTTTCCTAGATGCTTTCCTTGTATATGTCTCTCTGTCTCTAATCTCTTCAATATTTAAAAAATCTTTACATTTTGTATATATAATCCACCTCACTGCTCTATTCCTAATGATTAAAAACACTTACTGTAGTTTTAATACTTCTCTAAAAACAAGAAAAATAAAGACTTCCCTCTTGCAGCTGATATACAAAAAGATGGAAGATGTTTTTTAATGTTAAGCGGAATATTCCAGTAAAAAGCCCCCAAAAGAATAAAATACAGAGAAATAATTGCTCTAGGGCTGATAATTTTCTACTACTGAGTTTAGCTATCATACAAATAATATCTAGGATTTACAGTATTATGTGATAGGTTAAATAGTAATCAGCCTGGAATAAGGTCATGCCTCTACCCCAAACATCAACTACCACTGAGGAAGATTTCCCTGTTTGTTGAAGATCTGATGCCTATTAGCACAATCGCTCTAAGATGATTCCCACCTCTGTAAAGAGCATGTTTTGAAATAGATAAATTTCAAACTAACAAAGCCAAAGAGCAAGTCACTGAAATGATTCTAGACCGTTTTCTCCTCCTTCTATAGTATTAAACCTTTGAATTTTTTTTTTTTTTTTTTTGCGGTACGCGGGCATCTCACTGCTGTGGCCTCTCCCATTGCGGAGCACAGGCTCCGGACGCGCAGGCCCAGCCGCTCCGCGGCATGTGGGATCCTCCCGGACCGGGGCACGAACCCGTGTCCTCTGCATCGGCAGGTGGACTCCCAACCACTGCGCCACCAGGGAAGCCCAAACCTTTGAATTTTGTTGCTATTAACTAAGGGTTCTCCTGTCCATTTCATTACACCTTGTAGACTGTGGAGAGTATTTCACTTAAAAGCTGACTGCCTTTTTTTTTTCTTTTTTTTTTTTTTTTTTAAGAAGCCCTCTTCTTTCTTTCTTTCTTTTTTTTAAGAAGCTCAAGCTGCACGGATGGACCTAGAGACCGTCATACTGAGTGAAGTAAGTCAGGAAGAAAAAGACAAACGTCATATGATATTGCTTACATGTGGAATCTAAAAAAACGGTACAAATGAACTCATCTACAAAACGGAAATAGAGTTACAGATGTAGAAAATAAACTATGGTTACCAAGGGGTAAGTGGGGGGGAGGGATAAATTGGAAGATTGGGATTGACATATACACACTACTATATATAAAATAGATAACTAATAAGGACCTACTGTATAGCGCTCAATACTACTCAATACTCTGTAATGGCCTGTATGGGAAAAAAAATCAAAAAAGAGTGGATATATGTATATGTATAACAGACTCACTTTGCTGTACACCTGAAACTAACATGACATTGTAAATCAACTATACCCCAATAAAAATTTAAAAAAATTTAAACCACTAAAAAAAAAAAAAAGGAAGCTCAAGCTAGTTGCATGGATCCTGTAAGACTTCGTAATTAAAAAAAATATATGATTGAAATCAGAAGATTCAGGCTTAAATTTCTGTTCTACCACCTATGTATGTAGTTTTTGAATTTGGACATGTCAGAAATTTCTGAGTCTCACATCCCTCAACTGACAAATGGGATGAAATCTAGGTCACAGGATTACTGTGTGAATAAATGACTCAATATATGAAAATATACCCTGTAAAATATACAGTAGGATACAAATATCAGTTATTTATATATACATAGCACACACACATATTTGTCTGGGTCAAGAGAATAATTTTGGAAAAGGTTAATTTCAACTGGATACAAAAGGTTAAGGATGATTTAGTTATAAGCTTGATCAAAGGTTTTCTCTTATCCAGTAGTGGAATGCAATGATAGACACTGAATGCCTTTAGAAAGGCAGAACTGAAGAATTACATTACAGTTGCAGGGAGTACTGTAAAGGAAAATGTAAGACACATTCACATACAAAATGAGTGAACTAAGCATGAAGGTGATATGAATGACTGTGACATACAAGGCCCTACTCTTGCTTCAAGTCAGCGTATTGTCCTAAAAATCTGTAACTAACTCTCTAGGCAATCAGAAAATGGAAGTAATACCAGTTGGGCAATCGCCACTTAAAATTTTTCTTTTATTGCTATAGGATGCATGGCAATTTGTCTGTCATTCTCCACAAGAGACACAGCCACCACACCCTTGAAAAGACCGTGTTTATAGAAATCTGGAAACACAATTTGCATTCAATTAGAAGTAGCTGTCTAACGGTGACAGGATAGAGTCCATATTTTGCCACCAATAAAGATCTGAAATAGGAATGCCATTTTTCCAGCTGAAAGTCATTTAGGAAAGGTCTGGACAGTTCTGTCTACATTTAGAGTAGGTCAGTCAGTTACAGCTGAGGATGGAAGCAAGAACAGTAACTCTGAACTTCACCAGTGGACCAGCAGACCTGGTCCAATCTAATCAATACATAGCACAGCGCTATTCCCAGGGGAACATGCTGCATCTGATTATAACAAATGTCTCTGCAGACAAAAGACATTTTTTTCCTTCAGCTAGCTCTTTTAGTTGCCAAATTAAAGATTCAATTGTTCATTTCAATCAGAAATTTCAAAGAGGACTTCTTGGATAAGTTCCTTTCAAATGCAGTCTTAGCTGAGAATATATAATATTTTGGAAAAGACAGTGATTTCTTGGCATACAACTTTCAGCACCACCATTTAGACTGAAAATCATCAACTCCTTTCCTCCTCCAACAATAAGGATATTTTCTTATGTTGTTCAAATAAAATGGTAGGACTCCCTTGATTTCCATTTTCTTCAAAGACACACACATTTTTCAGGTACTGGCTCTCTTCTGTCTATAGAGGAGACCATCTAAAGCAAGCCTGTGCTAAATGATTCGTTTTCTCATATTAGGCTTCTCAATATAGTTTGAGATAAACAAGGTTATACAGACAGAAACTGAGTCTTAAGGACATTAAATAAATTGCCTAAGAACACACAGTAATTAACAGCACTAGTATTTAGACTTAAGGACATGAGTCCATCTGACGTCTGTGTTCTTTTCATTCCCCCCCACCACCTGTGGTCCCATCACGCTTTGATGGGTAACATAAAGATTATATGGGCTCAGCTGGTTCAAAGCAATGCATTGACCTTAATCTGCCACACATACACCCAATCCACTTTGTATCAGAGACTACTTTTCCACCCATTCACAGAATCTCATTCCTTTTCATATTAAAGGCTTTTTTTGTTTTGAGGCAACAAAACCTCATGCATTACGGCAGGCTAGCGTACTGCCTGGGTTTGAATCCTGCTTGTGGGACTTTAGACAAAATACATCAGTTTCATCATTTGAAAAATGGAAGACGGTTTTATGGGAACCATGACTCAGCATCCATGGAAATCACCTTGTGCAGTGCCTGGCACAAAGTGAGCCTTCAATAAAGATTTGCTATTACTACTGTTATTATTTGAAACATATATTTCAATTATTTAAGACTGTTTTCCAGAAACTTCTCTTTATTTTCTTTCCTATTACTATTCATTAGACTTCCCGTTTTTGTTTCTCTCATTTTTATATTAAATTGGAATGGATGGGGCTTAATTCAGTAAAGTGGTTGGTAAAACAATTGTATTTTCTACAGCATTTGACAAAATTGTCTGCAAAATGGGGTCACCAGCAGCTGGCAATTCAGACGGAAATCATTATGGTTTGTTTGTTCTAAACAATCCATTTACTTTTTTGCTGATGCTGTGTAAAGGAGGAACAAGACAGTCCTACTAACTGTTTTATAAATTTCAAGTTCTTTTCTACAACCTGTCACGTGTAATAGGACACTCACTTAGCAAATTACTTATATGTTTTAAGTCACAGACGCCTCATTTACAAAAGAGTAAAATAAAATAAAGGAAAATAATGCTAATCTTTACCAGGAGATTATTATAAGAAACTTAAAAAAAAATTATAAATTAACAACTCTAAAAAGAGTGAAAGTATAATGCAAATTCCCAAATTCAAAAAGGAAGTAGTTAAAATTTGCCTTACAAAAGGAAGGATTAGTAACTTTGCTATTTCACCAATATTTATAAAATGCTAGGAAAAATAAATAGAAAGAGGGCAAAAATGATACAGCATTTGTAGATGAAACATAAATCTCTTAAAATCTCCAGTCAAGAATGATTTCTGGGTCGTTACAGTGATTTTAAAAAAATTATTTAAAAATTTTTAGATTAGAAAAATATTATTCAAAATTTCTGACTAGCATTTCATGACATGGGAAAAACACTTATGGTTCATTAAATAGATAGAAGGTGGAGAAGTAAAAAGCCAGAAGGAAGAATACTGATTCGAAGAAAGTATACTAAAATACTAGCAATAGTATTTTGGATAGGTAGGTAGGCAATTTTAATTTTCTTCTTTGCGTTTTTTTTTCTACTCCAATATGAGTTACAGAGGCGAAAAGGAGAACTTGAAGGGCTGACGTGATCAGGGAAGGATACCACAGAAGACACCCGGCATACCGGACAGGGTTCTGAGCAGGGCCATGAACATGAACTACCACTGATAAACGCTCCCAAGATTTACCCAGAGGTGAGATGCTCTCAGAACCAGCACTGACAGTTAAGGGGACGTTTCCCTATAAAGGTGTGCACACTTGTACCGAAAGAACTGAAAAGTAGTAAGGCTCCCTCACCCTTTTTTAACACCAACGCCCAAAGCACACCAAATCTTTCTAATACACAACAGGTTTGCTGAATCCATTACTACTTCAGAAAGGGTTTTCAAAATTCACTTTACAAAAAACACCAATGTCAACAGTTCAAAGAATGGAGGCCACACACACATGATTACATTGTAATAGCACAGGTTGCTTTTCACATACGGGGATTTACACGTCTCCTTCCTGGCTGAAACACAGTGAAAAGAAACCTATTCAGGGCTGATTATTTCTGACCCATGTGAACTTATCCAAGGCCTTTGACTCTTTTATATATTTTGAATTTTTAAGTCCAGTTTATTGCGATTGCTGGTTCCTCAAGTTTCAGCTCCAGCCTTTACTAAGCTGTGTTTCCATCACAGCTCTGCTCCAGTGCAGAATTCCCCTGAATGCAGCCTTTGGATGAGCTGAGTACCTCATGCTGCTCTCACTGTTCTCACCAAGACTAGACTTAGGATCCTGCCACTATTGGTTTCTATTTCCAAAGTACAGAGTATATTTTCACGAGATTAAAAAATGTATTCATACTAACACAACATTGTAGAGCAACTACACTCCAATAAAATTAATTTTAAAAAACTGGCCAAATCATAGAGTCTATTTAAATATCTTATTTCCATGGAAAACAGGGTAAATAAATAAACCAAAGCTTTATAAACGGAAGCAAATACTGTATTGTACCCTATACTCTGAGTTGGTGGAGAAAAACGTTTTTCAAGTCTCTTGTAGTAATAATATGTGAGTGAACTTATCAAAATTGATGACACGCACACTCCATGCATGAAGTATCTCACTCTTTCAGGGACATGATTAAATTTCATCTCCTGGAACACTGGGAAGGTGAGGGCATGAATCTTTCAGTGGTGTACAAAGGGATGATCGCTTATTTCCTGAATTTTTCTTCCTCTTCCAGTTACGATTTGGCACAGGGATTATAGAAGTTGTGTCTCTTTTATTACATGTTTACTTACTTCTGGGACAAAACAAAGCTGTGCTCTTAAGTTATCACACATAGAATTCAACCGTAGAGAAAAAATAAAAAGTATTCATCAATCAATTCAGCAGTATTTACTGAGAGCCCACCACGAGTGGGGAGTGATGTATGGTACACTGAAATATTTTAACATAAAGGTACACAAAACCTTCGTTCTTACTTTTAAAACTTTACCAAATACAAGGAACGAATTCTGCTGAGAGTTAGAGATCAGAGTCAGATTTCAAAATTATTTCTCTCTCAACAGTAGTATTGCAGTGAATAGAAATGTAAACTGAGAGATTCATTTCAGTTCCCTAAGTATTTCTTCCATTCCCAAACTACTCGGTTATGTTTAAGGATCGCCTCCATTGCCCCATTAATGATAGCATGAAGGGTTCCAATTACAAGAGTTTCCATAACTTTCTTCAGTGAATCATGCAGGGGAGAAATTATTCCCAGACAAAAGGCCAGAAAGAAAACCCTAGTATTTGCTTTTATATAATAAACACTCAAAAATAGAAAACAAAGCTCATCATGATTCCTCAATGCTGGTTAGCTAAAATCTACATAATTATACTAATCTTTTTGTAAGTAGAATTAAATAACAAATATCCAAAGTCCCCAGAAGGGATTATCATTTTGGAGTATGTAATGAGTGTCCTTAAGGGAAGCCGATCTAGTCCTAGCATTTCATTTCCTGTTGATCTTACTAGATTGTTGCCATCAGTGCAGTTAAATGATGCTTTATCTAGCTAAAGTATAGCCAAAACATCATCCTTCATGCAATAAAAAAATATGTGTACCTTGTTTCGTTACAGCCTGGGTACCACCAACCCAAAGAGAATGGTTTTAGAACCAAACTGGATATTTAAACAGACTGGGAAAACTACTGAAGTTGCCAAAAGTAAATACTTTCTTTTCAAGTATTTTCTACCATGCTGATAGCCAAAGGAAATTGTTCATTAAACGCACTCTCCAGGCTGGAACAGAATAATTGGGAATATCTATGTATTGAAGAGCTTATCAAACTGAGCATGAGTTTTAAATAAAGAGCTAAAATCAGGGAGAGAAAGACTGGAGTTATAAGTTTTACTTTCAAGGCCTGATAAATTCCCCTGTTGCATATCAAAATTTAATTCTACGCTATTCACAATTTATCAGTATCAAAACTATTTTTACTAGTCCTTGCTAACTTCTTAAGTTCCCCTGACACGGCACAAAGCACCAATCAATCTAACAGTTGTGGACCTCCATAAACACAAAGCGCATTTCACATTGAACACAGGAAAACGAATCTGAGATCTTGCCTAGGGACTTGCTTTCAAACATTTTCATAATTAGTCACTTGCTATAGAATTTGAATTGAGGGCATCTATGTACAGTTTCCTTACTCCATCACAGCAGACTTTATATGAGAACTGAGGTGCTTTGGAATAGAGGCCCCAAACAGCTGAGTATCTATCATGCCTTAGGCAGTTGCTAAAGGCATCAAGACACACTTAAAAAAGAAAAGAAAAGAAACAACCCACAATGTTCTCTATTGCTCACCCAGAACTAGGCCTCAGAGGCTACGTGGCTATTTTCCAATATTTGAAGACATTACATTATCCTAAAACTACTACATATGTGGTATCTTTTAATATCCATATGTATCTCAGGGGGAGGGGATATCTGGTCGACCCCAACCATAGCAGGAGGTCATTTCTATTCCAAACAGCAAATACCATCCTGTTCCCAAACTCGATTCCCCATCCCTCAATAAGGGCAGGGGTGAGACATGAACATAATCTTTGGAAGCAGATAATTGTCTTGGGTTAAAAACTAGTGAACAGAATATATAAATATACTTACATGAAGAAGTATTTGCTCCTTCTGTTGATACTGATATTCTAATGGGAGACTCTATAAAACATAAAAGTGGAATGAAGCTTTATTGAGTCATGCCACTTGGATTCTTAAATAAGAAATTTTGCCAGGCTTGGGTATCATCTAGAAAAAGAGGCCTAGAAAATGGTGCAACAGAAAAGCTGAAAGCATCTCAAAGTCAAAGGGAGATATATGCAATATTCAAAGACCACAAAGGAATGTTTCTGTAGGCCAGACGCAAAGACTTTAGAAAGAGATGCAAAAGGGGCTGGTCCATCTGCAAAGATACCCCCAACACACCAACTGCTGGTCCATTTCCTAAAACCACTACTCTGAACAGATCCACACTCCAGGTGAGACAGATAATTCCTTCTCTTAGGTTGGTCTTGATTTTAAGAAACATGAAACCAAAGAGAACAATCCCCATTTTCAGAGAGAGAATGAAAGGCAACTTTCATGCTTAGAGGGGGAAAAAAAAAGAAGAAGAAGAAGGACAATATTTTCAGGCGAACTGCTCTGCATAAACATCTTGGCCAAACGTGGTGCTGACTAAAGTCCATGCAAGTCCACTAGAGCAATTACTTCAGGATTGAATAAAACGTGCTAAATAAAAACATAATACAATCACGGGGGAGGTACAGTAGCATGACTCTCTTAGGTAGCAAGGATAAAGGAAGGAAAGCCAGTACTTAAGTAAAGCAGAGCATAAAACATACCTCATGCAGAAAAAAAGCATGGGACCTAAGGGTTTTTATGAGTAAGAAATAAGAACAACTCAGTATCAAAGAAGGATGCTTCGCAACCAGAAATTCAGCAACCAGAAAGTTATAAAGACTCAAGTCATATCAGAAAGTACTAGTTACAGTCACTCCAAATTCCCAAGGCAAGCACCCCATGAATTTAAAAGCTCAGGTTTGTAACAGCATCTACTCGGGTTGGATAATGAAGTCCTTACATTAAAGAAATGCCAGAGTGAAAGGTGAGGAAATTCTGAAACTCTATATATTTTTTTTCTTTTTCTCTCCCTCTCTCCCTTCTCTCTCTTTTTTTCTCTTTCTATTACTCAGAAAAGTAAGATTCTCTTACACTCCAGGATCATTCCACCTTACAACACACATACTTCCATCTCAGTAATGACAAATTAATATGCCCTCAATACGGCCAAAGAGGTCTAGGACATAGAGAAAGTTAGCTTTTATGATTTTGTACAATGGCTTTGAAGGTAAGAGGCCAAACTGGGGAAGGTAAGCTAGAAAATGGCTGTGTTAGATCACATGGCCTCCAAGAGCTTCAACAAGGTAGAGGCCATAATGAAAAAAAAAAAAATCAATGAAGCCAAAGCATTAACTATGGGGTAATGAAAAGAATACTGAGCTTGAAGTATCTGCTCTCCCACTTGCTGAGATACATGACTCAACATTTCTACTGCTTCAGTTTTCTGATCTGTAAAATGAAGAAAAATACTGCCTTGTTTCACAGATCTGTGTGATTACCAAATGATACGTAAAAATCTTTGTAAACTGTGAAGTATCATGCGAAAAACAAGTTATCATCAAACCTCTGAAGTGAGTTCTGAATCTAGGTCTCCAAAAACTTGTTCCCAACTAAATGTTTATTTTTAAATATTCTAAGGTTCTGTTAACTATGGAACTGCAGAGGTTAGTAAGAAAAACACTTAAATTCACAGTAGCTGAATTACATTCACAGCTAGTGGAGAAATCAACGAATTAGGGTTATACATGTGTTTAGTAGGGTTGGGTTTTAAGTAGTGAATATATATGCTCAGACCACAACTGCTATCAGCAAATATGATAGGCAAGTGACAAACAAACAAAAACAAACCAAAAAAAGACCCCAAAACAAACAAAAAAAGCAACAGCATTTTAAAAAGTCAGGCCTATAACTGTGTTTTTGTTCAAGTTTAGTGACCCACAACTGATCATTAAGAGCCCAAAGGTCAGAGGTCAGACACTGATACATTATCCAGGAATAAACTCTGATGGATGAATGAGGGCAGAGACAGCTAAGAGAAGCACCTAGAAAGATATAAAAACTGAAGTTACAACCCAGACGTCTCCTTTCCTGGTCTAACGTCACTAAGTTGTATCTAGGTTTCTTTTTCCCATGCATGCCTCTTGGGTCCAAGTTCAGACACACAGCAAAAACCGGACTCTTTTAAGTAAAATCCAAAAAAGCAGACTGAGCTGGAGAAAAATACTGGAGCAGAAAACAAGAGCAGCTGAAATGTGGATGCAGAAGGGGTTCTGATTAGTAGAAGGAACAGCCAGCTGTGATGCCTGTCGTTCTGGTTAGTAAAACTTGACGAGCTTATTTTCCTTACCTGAAGACACATACGCTGTCTCAGTTGAGGCTGGCATGCCAGTGATGATCTCTGCAAAAAAGAAAAGGTGATAGGACATTATGATGTACAGTCAGGAGGCTGGGAGCCAGTTCCACAGCCTTCCTTCAAATAAAAAATGTGTGTAAAGGAAGAAAGTACTGCAAGGGAACGATGAAAGCCCAGGCCTCATACATACAGAGAGCGAGAAACGCAAAAAAAAAAGACTATCCGGATAAGTAGTTCTTCTTACTTGGGCAAAGAGCATGAGATGGGCTGTGACAGAATAATTAGGAAGAATTCCCTGCCCCCACTGGGGTCAGTGACGAAGAATACATAGCAAAGGGCTCCTCTTCAGAAAGGAAGACGGAAATGGCAGAACCAAGAAAAATCAAAGCTGGAAGAGCAAAACTGTGGTCAAAATTTTAAAATATTAGATCTTTGGAGAATTACATTTCTGTCTAAACCAAAAGCAAGTCATGTTTCCAGTCGGGATTGATGAAAAACATCAAGTTCTGGTATCAAATGCTACATAAAATTGCCAGTGGTAATCAAGATGGGTGTCTCATCATTTCAGCTACTCGGAGCAGGGCACAGAGCAAGCAGGCAGCTCCCAACTCAAGGAAATGCAGAATGAACCTGTACACTTCCGGATGCACTGTTATCATGGGAATTGTGACGGTACTGTTCAAACTCTGACTTGTTTTCTTACTGCCTTTATGAGGGAATAAAGGATGAATACATTGTCTAATTCTGCATTCATCCAGTCCTTCCGAAAAGGGCTTCAGTTCGTTAGAATCTAATGTTCTCAGTGAGGCAAAGGTTTATTGGACGTAGAGATGCAATGGTGGATATTATTCAACTTTCACTGTGTGTATAATTATTGTCAAATGATTTACTATTTATTAACCAGGACAAAAAGAGAAGTTGAATCTGTTGTGATGTATATATTACGAAAGTTACTAGATCCTACTAAAATCCTAAGTATGTCATATATTATCATTTTATGTTGGAATTAATAGTCTGTTAATCATGGAGTTGGAAATGTTCACGATCAGTATAATCACCTTTAAATACAGTTATGACCACTTAGGGCTTCCATGATAGAACTAGTCTAGTAGGTAAGATGAATTAATTTAAGTGGCAATGTTTCTTCAAGCTGAGGGGCTCTAGGCATAAATGGTTTAGTGGAATTGGAAAAAAAAGTGGCATGTGAGATTCAGCAGGATGTTTAAGAATAAACATCAAGTTAAATATGAGTATATATAAACATGAGAAATATATCTTTAGTAAGACCAGTTTGTGTTTTTTCTCATGCAATTTAAATATGGATGGCCCTCTCTAATGAAGCATTAGGAAGACAAACCATTCAAGGTGCAAGATTATTATCAAGCCACCAGTCACCTATATTGGCTCTTACGCCCATAAAAACGGGATCCAGTGAAAAGAATCAGCATGTGAGGGTGTATGATGTCCTCGGGACCTTCACAAGCAGCAGGCATTAAAGAAGATATTCTGAGTTGGTGTTATGCCGTATCTGTTTCTGAAGTGGCTACAACTAGCTTTCTTCTTATGGGCTGTAGAAAATGATAACGGTTTTTCTTCGGGGAAAAGTTAAACAGATAGAAACATTTCTATCAAAGATTCACAGCATTTGTCTTTCTCTGTGAGTAGCTAGAAGAAGATCCAAGTTTCCAAGCAAGTACCCACATTGGGGGAGATGCTTTCTCATTCTGTTCACGGGACTCATCAATGACACAACAGCCAGACTGAAGTAAGAAGCTCAGGGTCATAAGAACTGGGCAAAAATCCCCATCCTGGTATGAGTATCAAGACTCTTTCCACATTTATTTAGTTTCTTTTTTATCTGGTAAGCGGGCCTCACACTGTTGCGGCCTCTCCCACTGCGGAGCACAGGCTCTGGACGCGCAGGCTTAGCAGCCATGGCTCACGGGCCCAGCCGCTCCACCGCATGTGGGATCTTCCCGGACCGGGGCACGAACCTGTGTCCCCTGCATCAGCAGGCGGACTCTCAACCACTGCGCCACCAGGGAAGCCCTCACATTTATTTTTGACAAACTAAGTAGTCCCCTGTGACCTTCCAAAAAATAAACAAAACAAAACCCCCAGAATCAGAGCTATTCTATCTTCAGCATTAAAGATCTCAATGGGAAGAAAGGTTAACCATAACATTTCCTTGTTTCATTGAATGATACATACATAAAAATACCAGAACAGGAGGTTAGTACAAATATGTATCTACATGTAGACAACTTAAAATAACCTCCCTTTCTAAAATTAGAGTTTATCCTGGAGACCTTATAAATATCTTTAATGATTATGGTTCAAATAAAAAACTTTTGAATTATCTTGGGGGTAATACAAGCTCAGAACTTGTATACTTCTATACTAAAAGAATCTTGCTAATAAGAAAAGTTAATCTTTTTGGTTAAAACCACTCAGCAAACATTTTTACGTGTTTTGGGTAGAATTCATAGATTGAGAAAACAACCTTTTGTTGTAAGGGTGACTGAAAATAATTTTGTTACAATTACAGATTTTAAAAAAATTATCAAGTCCTGAAATCTCCTTGATGTTTATTTAAGCAACACATCGTTCCCCTTAGTAATTTGGTATATTAAATTTGTTAATTTATAAAGGACACCCCCTTCATTACTGCAAATTAATAGGGATTTAGAATCATCAAGAATTGAATACAGCTGAGCAATTTATGCTGAGTAGGCAAGGAAACATGGAACATCAGTATATTTGTAATGTTCGAGTGTTTTAATAAACTGGATCTGTTCTCAAGAAAAAGTGGCAGTGTCTGAAAAATAACACCTTCTGGAAAGGAATGTTTCTAATTATTATGTATGCATGGCTTGTTTGAAATTTCATCATGAGCACAGTATACTAAACATAACTATTTAGCAAAATACACATAAACAAATACAAGCATACATATATCTGTGTGAATTTAAATATCCAATTGTGTGACTCTTTATTATTCTAAAATCACAGGTCATTATTGTGCCTTCAAAAATTGTGATCAAGTCATTTTTTTAAAGATTTAAGACGGGCATACTTATTAGCACTGGTAAAAACGATTTTGAGCATCTGAATCCTTGCTCATAATCAGAGCTTAGTCTTAAGCAACTGAGAAATTGTGAAATTAACAAATGGTGCAGAGGCAGGATGGATACCATGCATTGAAAAGACAGCTCTTTTCCACTCATATTACTCTTCCTTATTACACTTCATGAGAATCCTACATTATGCAACAACATACATGGAGACTACTATACAAACTATAAAACACATTTTATGTGCTTCTTAGTGTAACTATAGGTTGTTCACCAATATCATGGCATTTCTAACAACACTGTCAATGTGGGTTACCCCCATGAGCTAATTTTTTAAAGGGCCAATTGATATATTAATCAAATTTTGTGGAAATATTTTTTTCTGCTCATCTAAAATGAAACAGCTCTTTTATTGCTAGGAGCCCAATTGCTCCTATGGGATCTTGGATCTCACTCAAATGATTTTTCTCCTGATTAAAACAAGAAAACCTAGTAGAAGATATGATTGATTAGTTGTATATTCTCCTGTATTAATCTTTTAAAAGACAGCAGTACTTAATTAATTTGAAAACCAGTTACGTCTATTATTCTCTTCCCTAATCTGCTGCCCAGGAGTTTTTACAGAGCTTCTTAGCGAAGAATTAATGACTAAATTAAGGTTTCCTCTATAAAGACCAAGCCAAATAAGATACAAATTAAAATCAACGTACAGTGTATGATCTGTGTGAACATGGTGTATGTGGCCTCTTAAACTACTATATTTGAATTCATGAAAGGAATCCACCTGTAATCCATCACGTAATGATGATTGCCTACGAGATCCTGTTTTGTACGAAAACTCAATTGGACTTTGGTAGACTGACATAATCCCAGAAGGCATCAGCAGAATGCATAGGTTTATATCTGTCTGCTGTATGACAAGTTCTTTTTTCTAAATAAGGTAGGGATTAAAAGGCATTGGAAATGATCAAAAACATATAAATTTCTAAAATGCTTAACAATTAACCTATATGTACATTCTTTTCTAAATGCTTGAAGATATTGGAAATATGGTCATTGCTTCACTCAAGCATATAATGCGTCGAGGGGAAATTCACAGTTTTTTCGTATTATTTCATTTATATCTGGCTGTTAATCTCAGCAGATCTAAACAATGGATTTCACTGCAGGAAGTTTATAAGATTAGATGGAAGATTTTCATGATCTGTGCTAATTTTATTCTAATAGTTCTCCGGCTGTCATAATGGGATTAAAGATAGTGTCAAACAGCAAGCTCATCTCGCTAAATTTTTCTTTTTTTCCTAAGGAGAGAAGAAAACACAGTCTTCCATGCATGTTTCCTTCTAACTCCTGCCATCCCTCCTAGAATCTTGTCCTAAAGTAAGAACATCTAAGTGCCAGGAAGGCACCTGTGTGAGAATTTAAGTAAATCACAAGAAATCCTTTGCATAGAATGAAATTAGGATAATTAGTTCACAGCCACATACCAGGATCTTTCATCAAGGCAACCTATATAGAAATTATCAAACTGTAGTTACGTACTTATCGGAGAAATGAGTTAGACCACACAAAATAAACAAAATGACTAATATTTCATAGATAATATAATTAAAATCTCAAGGGGAGTTCTACATAATATAATATTTTGGCAACATGTTCTTATTTTTAAGTCTTTTTTTTTCTAGGACACCCCTCCCCCATACTGGGGGTGGGGGGATTCTTGAGAATTCTACTCTCTTAGCCCAAGTCAATGGTAAATACACATTTAAGAAGAGATGGTTTATCACCCTGATACCAAAACCAGACAAAGATGTCACAAAAAAAGAAAACTACAGGCCAATATCATTAACGAACATAGATGCAAAAATCGTCAACAAAATACTAGCAAACAGAATCCAACAGCACATTACAAGGATCGTACAGCATGATCAAGTGGGGTTTATCCCAGGAATGCAAGGATTCTTCAATATACGCAAATCAATCAATGTGATACACCATATTAACAAATTGAAGGAGAAGAACCATATGATCATCTCAACAGAGGCAGAAAAAGCTTTCGACAAAATTCAACACCAATTTATGATAAAAACCCTCCAGAGGGAACTTACCTCAACATAATAAAAGCCATATATGACAAACCGACAGCCAACATCATTCTCAATGGTGAAAAACTAAAACCATTTCCACTAAGATCAGGAACAAGACAAGGTTGTGCACTCTCACCACTCTTATTCAACATAGTTTTGGAAGTTTTAACCACAGCAATCAGAGAAGAAAAAGAAATAAAAGGAATGCATATTGGAAAAGAAGTAAAACTGTCACTGTTTGCAGATGACATGATAATATACATAGAGAATCCTAAAGATGCTACCAGAAAACTGCTAGAGCTAATCAGTGAATTTGGTAAAGTAGCAGGATACTAAACTAATGCACAGAAATCTCTTGCATTCCTATACACTAATAATGAAATATCTGAAAGAGAAATTAAGGAAACACTCCCATTTACCATTGCAACAAAAAGAATAAAATACCTAGGGATAAACCTACCTAAGGAGAAAAAAAACCTGTATGCAGAAAACTAAAAGATACTGATGAAAAAAATTAAAGATGATACAAACAGATGGAGAGATATACCATGTTCTTGGACTCGAAGAATTGATATTGTGAAAATGACTCTACTACCCAAAGCAAGCTACAGATTCAGTGCAATCCCTATCAAACTACCAATGGCATTTTTCGCAGAACTAGAACAAAAAATTTCACAATTTGTCTGGAAACACAAAAGACCCCAAATAGCCAAAGCAATCTTGAGAAACAAAAACAGAGAGCTGGAGGAATCAGGATCCCTGACTTCAAACTATAATACAAAGCTACAGTAATCAAGACAGTCAGCTATATACATATAGCTGACTCACTTTGTTATATACCAGAAATATAGATCAATGGAACAGGATAGAAAGCCCAGAGATAAACCCATGCACATATGGTCACCTTATCCTTGATAAAGGAGGCAAGAATATACAATGGAGAAAAGACAGCCTCTTCAATAAAGGGTGCTGGGAAAACTGGACAGCTACATGTAAAAGAATGAAATTAGAATACTCCCTAACACCATACACAAAAATAAACTCAAAATGGATTAAAGACCTAAATTTAAGTCCAGACACTATAAAAATCTTAGAGGAAAATATAGGGAGAACACTCTATGACATAAATTACAGCAAGATCCTTTTCGACCCACCTCCTAGAGGAATGGAAATAAAAACAAAAATAACCAAATGGGACCTAATGAAACTTCAAAGCTTTTGCACAGCAAAGGAAACCATAAACAAGACCAAAAGACAACCCTCAGAATGGGAGAAAGTATTTGCAAACGAAGCAACTGACAAAGGATTAATCTCCAAAATATACAAGCAGCTCATGCAGCTCAATATCACAAAAACAAACAACCCAACCCCAAAATGGGCAGAAGACCTTAACAGACATCTCTCCAAAGAAGATATACAGATTGCCAACAAACACATGAAAGGATTCTCAACATCACTAATCATTAGAGAAATTCAAATCAAAACAACAATGAGGTTATCACCTCACACTGGTCAGAATGGCCATCATCAAAAAATCTACAAACAATAAATGCTGGAGAGGGTGTGGAGAAAAGGGAACCCTCTTGCACTGTTGGTGGGAATGTAAATTGATACAGCCACTATGGAGAACAGTATGGAGGTTCCTTAAAAAACTAAAAATACAACTACCATACGACCCAGCAATCCCACTACTGGGCATATACCCTGAGAAAACCATAATTCAAAAAAAGTCATGCACCACATTGTTCACTGCAGCACTGTTTACAATAGCCAGGACGTGGAAGCAACCTAAGTGTCCATCGATAGATGAATGGATCAAGAAGATGTGGCACATATATACAAGGGAATATTACTCAGCCATAAAAAGAAATGAAACTGAGTTATTTGTAGTGAGGTAGATGGACCTAAAGTCTGTCATACAGAGTGAAGTAAATCAGAAAGAGAAAAACAAATACCGTATACTAACACATATATATGGAATCTAAAAAAAAAAAAAAAAAGTGGTTCTGAAGAACCTAGGGGCAGGACAGGAATAAAGATACAGACGTAGAGAATGGATTTGAGGACACGGGGAGGGGGAAGGGTAAGCTGGGATGAAGTGAGAGAGTGGCATGGACATATATACACTACCAAATGTAAAACAGATAGCTAGTGGGAAGCAGCCGCATAGCACAGGGAGACCAGCTCAGTGCTTTGTGACCACCTAGAGGGGTGGGATAGGGAGGGTGGGAGGGAGACGCAAGAGGGAGGGGATATGGGATGTATGTATACGTATAGCTGACTCACTTTGTTATATACCAGAAACTAACACAACATTGTAAAGCAATTATACCCCAATAAAGATGTTTGGAAAAAAAAGAAAAGAAAAGAAGAGATAGTTTGTCCGTGTGGCAGTTTATAACCAGAGTACCTCTTCCCAGAATCTTGAGGGACAGGGATGTGACAACATGAAGGTAGTGAATTTGAGTCCCCAAGAGCTCAGACCTGAGCTGAGACTTCTTGGATAACCAGTCTTGATCTGAATATAGCAAACTCACAGATGACAGTAGAAGGTGAACATCAGAACGGCTCCACATTTTCCTCTGGTGGCACCAGAACTAAGCCCTTGAGGTGTGGGAAGAAAAGAGAGTCCCCCAATGTACAGAATGCACTGGCCTTGTCTATCCTGCTGCCTGATGAGTACAGGCTCTGATGAGCTTCACATCTGACCCACTTCCTCTGAAAAGAGAGGGCGTTTCTAGGCAGCCACGTTTCCGGCTCCACTATCCTGGGTGAGCCCACGGTGGGCACCTGAGTAGAATACGTTGATGATTTGTAAGCTCTCTGGATCTTTTGATGTGGTCTGGCATAGTCAGCTCCGCCAGTCAGATTCTTGCTATGGGGAATTTGATTTAGGAACTGAGGAAACAATCACACAGTAGGAGTCAAAACTGGAAGGATGCCTTCAAAGGAGGCATGAAGAAGAATATGGCCAATTGGGATCATAAGCAGGTCAAAGTTTGGAATTATAAAGAAGCATATTTGACGGGCTTCCCTGGTGGCGCAGTGGTTGAGAGTCCACCTGCTGATGCAGGGGATGCGGGTTCGTGCCCTGGTCCGGGAAGATCCCACATGCCGCAGAGCGGCTGGGCCCGTGAGCCATGGCCACTGAGCCTGCGCGTCCGGAGCCTGTGCTCCGCAACGGGAGAGGCCACAAAAGTGAGAGGCCCACGTACCGCAAAAAAAAAAACAAAAAAAGAAGCATATTTGAAAGCAGGAGAGGTTAGAAAATCTAAGAAACAGAAGATTCAAGAACATATCTGAGGCACATGAAGGAGAGACTTGAGAGAAAAGCCATAAATTCCTGGTGTTTAAACTCATAGATACACCCTGGGTACCATGTTCTCCTTGAGGCCCAGTTATAATGAAGTTCTAGTTCTTCCCAACGGAATCCCCCTCTCTTGATGCCTCACACCCGTTTTTCAGTTTTCGTTCTTCACAAACCAAGGAATCTACCTTAAACGTTCACAAACAGAGTCTGGTATAGAGTAAACTATACTGGACCGGGAATTAAATAATTTAAGACACATCCCAAGTCTCCATTTCTTTTTAAATACAATGAGAGGGTTGGATAAGGATGAACTAGACCTAACGTTCTAAGTAGAAAATAAAAACCACCACCTTATAGTGTAATTGACATTCTTTGTTCTCCTCCTTCAGATGCTTTCAATAAGCCAGTAGGAACCCAGTCCTTAAAGAATTTTAGTTGGTTGTTTAAGAATGACTTCCTTACAATACTCCGTCAACTTCTTTTTATTCTTGTCAGGTAAAAAAGAACACCCCTACCTTCATTTCTCTACACTTTATAATTGGTCAATACTACATTCAAATTCAAGACCAATTCTTGAATGAATTAATGTGGAACAGTAAGTTGGATGTCGCTCCTATGAAAGAAATGTGAAAAGCCATATTATCAAAACTTCTGCACCCCGAAATTAATTTTAAAATTCTATTAATTAATTATTTAATTCTATTTTCCTGGGACTTTACAGTATGCATAACTACACAAATCTAATCGTGTCCAAATCATAATTCAATAGCCTTTACCACGAGGACACAGATTGAACCAAACAAGCAACTGACAAACTGAGAACAAGCTATTAAACACGGTATAATAGAAAGAAAAGAATAAGCCACTGAAATTTTAAATTTGTGTTTCAAGTTGCATCCCATAAAATTCCAAGTGGGGAAAAATAACGCGAGCCAAACTCTACTGCTTAACCTGTGCTGATTAAAAAATAAAGCGATGTTATGTTTACTCTTATAAATTTTAAATGGTAAATGATAAACACGACCCCTAACAATAGTAAGGGAATCCACTTTTCACTGTTGTCCTTTGTTCTCTGTGGAGGGAGGTATTTAAAGCGAAAGTAATGAAGTGTGATTACACTGCAATAGAGCAGTTCATTGGGAAGTCCACAGAGGACTTAGGAATTAACCTGGATTTTCCCAACCCTGTTCCATATTTGTATCTCACTCCATCCTCCTTATCCTGATAAGTCAACTGATATAAACAACATCAATCTCCTAAGGAGTTAACCCCTAAAGTCACTTTTACTCTTCCCTTGCTGGCTTCGCAATTTTATCTTATCACTTTAAGAGATCAGGCCTTTGCAGTGGACATTCTTTCTCAGCACCTGCCTAGAAGCGGTGCAGTTACGCTTTGTTTTATAACAGATGACGGGACTTGTGAAGGCAGCTGTTCAGTGCCATAACTCAAAACAGCACCAAAGGTTTTGAAGCAGCGTTTTATTGTTTCAAGAGATTTAGCTGCTCACTGCTAGCTCATCATCAGCTTCTAGAGATGACTCCATCAAGTTGTGCAGTGTTAGGGGATCGGGAACAGAGAGCCACCAGCTGTGGAGCTTTGCCCTTCCTCAGATAACTCAGAGAGGTGGTCGGAAGACAGGGGCACCTTCTGCCTCCAAGTCATTCATTTGTTTAACAAACATCCCCTGACACTGCCCTCAGAGAAACAGAAGCTGAAGCCTATACATAAAAAAGGCTTTGCCTCTAAGACTCTCTTAATTTCCGAATTAACAGGCCCAAAACAACCTGATAGGCCTAACTTTCTACTACCTAGAGCCAGATGTATATAAGAACATAAAAATTGCCAGGACTACGTCAAGATTGTATTCTGTTTACACACACGCACGCGCACACACACACAAGCAGAACATATATTCATACATAATACACATATGTATGTAAATGTATACAATATACATATATTCTGTATATACATATGTATTCTGTACATAAATTATATGTATACACATATTCTGGTTTGATAGAGCAAAAAACTTACCTGCTCTCCCTGACTAACTTAAAGTGGAGGTATAATCTCTTTCTTTTAGCAAACCATCCTGTCTCTGCTATTCATGATGTTATTCAAATCCCTTTTTAAAAAATCTATGTATATTTCAGGTCTATTTCAGTCATGAGTAAAGAGCCTTATGGGGGACCCATAAGATAGTTGAAGTGCATGGTTTTCCCTCCACGATTTTTGTTTGTTCACAATGAGATTTAACACACCGATGTATTACAAGTCTTACCACATACCTTGATGACTCCTCTCAGAGACTGAGAAATAGGACATAGTAGGTGTCTCTTACCGTTTGCATCCACAATGGTGATATTGGCAGAAGCACTGTCGTTTCCTAATTTGCTGATCACTTTGCACATATATTCTCCAGAATCAGCCAGTGATGCTTTGTTAATGCGAAGTTCTGACTTCCTGTGAGACCAGGACCAAAGCGGTTGTAAGTATATTTCACAGAAATACAATGACCATCAAAATAAAGCCCCTGGAGTTTCAGAGTTCTCATACTCCCCCTTCCTGCTCTACACACACCATGTTAAAACACAGCTGACTAGTACACAGATGTGTGATTTCACCAAAAGTGAGATACATCTCATTTAAATTATACCCTGGACATAGTCTTAATTTTATCACCCAGCTCAGCAATTGAAATAAATTCTTTTCTCATTTTTCTTATTATTCCTTTCGCACCACCACTAACCACATGATGCCTCAGAATTTTTTTTCACCCAGACGATAAATTTCCTTTCCTCTCTGTATCTCAATGTCACCAGCCACTAGGGTTAAGGAAGATAAAAAAGTGTAAAGCCGTTTCTTATAAATCCGGTAAGCACAGATACTTAATGAAGGCTAGACTAGATTAAAATGCTCTGCACTCCTTTTCCCAGCAGAGTGACATCAGGAATTATGTTAATTTTGAATGCAGAGGATTTATCACTTCCAAAAGAAAGGGAATTTGTCATTCTTTAAGAAGATTCTCATTGCTGGGAGCACAGTACCACACAAATGGTTCTTAATATTGAAATAAATATTCATACAACAATACCACACACTTTTATAAAAATACATATTAAACCACTATTTGGCGCTCCTTCTAATCATGGGCAGCACTGTGATTTGCATCTGTCTCTATGCTTTACTACTGCACATAGCCTATAATTTAAGCAGTCTCTATGATTTAAAAACTCAGGCCTATTGGGATTGGCACAGCATTCATTAAAGCCTTTTGCTAGCTAGTGGGAACCTGCTGCATAGCGCAGGGAGCTCAGCTCTGTGCTCTGTGATGACCTAGATGTGTGGGATGAGCGGGGAGGGACGTCCAACAGGGAAGGGATATATGTACACACACAGGTGATTCACCTCGTTGTACAGCAGAAACTAACACGACATTGTAAAGCAATTGTACTCCAGTAAAACATTAAAAAAAAAAAGACAGTGTCCTTGTATACAGGAGCCTGGTACTGGCTGCCTGGGTTCTTGAGAGGAGGACATCAGGGAGAAGAGGCAGGAAGCAAAGACAGCAACTCAGAATTATACGCAAACCTCCCGTAAACTACACCTTCCTCATTTTAAAGTGAATTTTCTGGTCTTCTTGTCAGATAATATTATTAATCAAATTGGATCAATTGTTCAAAATTTAATTTCTACTCTTCTCCAGTCTACTGAATTGAACCACCCCTACCTGCCTTCCATGTTGGTACTTTTGCTTATTACTTCTTTCTCCTAGAATGGGGGCCCCATATTTCTACCCATCGAGATATGAGCTGATCTTTAAGGACCACCTCTGAGCCAGTTCCTTCGTCAAGCCTTTCATGATCATGTACCTGGAGCTGCTCTCTTTTTTTTTTTTTTCTAAATTCTGCCAGCCTTGAGTACCTCCCTCATGAGAGTCTTCTTAAAGAAACATGGTAATCAGACTTACAGTTAACATTAATTTACAGTTAATCTTGGATAGTTCTTAAAATCAAAATTCTCCTAAAAGACCTGGGCAGTGTTTACTGGAATACTATTCCAAGGAATGTAAATAAATGTTATGCTTAAAAGAGAAAGAGAAAGAGAACAAGGGAAAAAAATGTAATTTTCTATGCTGAAGTAAGTGTTGCATTAAACAAACTTAGAGTTCGTTACAACCTACCTCTTAGTCATTTTATGCAAATAGTTACAGTGAATTTCTAAGGCATGACAAGTGACTAAGGAATCCTTTCTGTAGAGACACCCTTGGGAATTCTATGACTGAGCATCAATGGGCCAAGACCAAGAATCAATTTAATCAAGCTAAGCATAACAAATACACTCAGGTTCAAAAATCAGCAGCAGAAATACAGGCTGGGAGGGATAAGCCTTGACAACAATATATACAGAAAAAAGGGACTTCAATTAGCTACACGTTTAACATTACTCCATTTGAAACAACTATTTAAAAAAGAAGAAGAAAGAAATGTATGCACTGTTTGGCCAAATTAATATTAAAAGAGCACGAGTCAAATTTTATAAAAGTCTCAATACACCGCTCACAGGCTGAATCACATCTAGAGTATTGCATTATGTTTCAAAGTGGCATTTGATAAAAAAATTATCAATAGCTAGAGGAGTTTAGAAGAGGGTGATCAGAATTGAATAGGGCCTAGAAATCTTATCACTAGAGAAGATGCTATTAAAGAACCGGAGGTTCCACTGGCAGGTAGCTATGAACAAGATATATTTAAATACATTTCATCGTTGTTATCTGAAAAAGGAAATTATTTGGTGAAGCTCTTAAAGGTAGAATTGTGTCTTACAGGAAAAAGAAGGTACATTTTGGATGATATATAAGGAAGAACCTTTTGAGCGCCCAAAATTGGACAGGGTGTCATGTGAAAGAGTTAGGTTTTCTCTTTGGAAAGATTCAAGTCTGGAGGGCCACCTGTCAAGCAATTCCTAACAAGAATATCTCTAGGCAGAGAAAGATTAAATTAGATCAGTGGTTTCAATCAGCTTTGAAAAAACAAACCCTGTTTTAAAATGAAAGCTTAAATGAGACATGCATATTTAAAAATATTATGAAGGGAGAAAGTGTTTATGCCAAAAAGGTTGGCAACCCTTTTTGCAGTTCAATGGAAACTCAAAATTCTCCAGGGACATGAAGGGCCCCTTTGAACTCTAATGACACGTTTAACTATGAGATTCTTCAATCCTTGGGTCTTAGAGCAGGAATGGGAAATAGTGAGAGAGTAGAAATAGACAAACCTTCTTAAAAATTATACACTGCAACAATTTGGGGCTTTAATAAGTATGGTTATAATAGTCTTATTTTACTGTCTTCAGTAGGCTACCATATCTTGCCTAAAAGAAGAAAGTTAACTTGGAAGAATTAATGAACTCCCTTCCAATCACAAAATTAACTTTTTGCTCTTTAATTGATGAGTTACCTGGGGATCTGGGAGGGGTGAATATTTTGGCGGATTTTCCTTTCTAAAAGTTTTAAAACAGTTAATTCATGTAACATGTTTAAAAAGATGCTTGAAATAGAGTAAGCTCCCAATAAGTGTTGGCTATTACTATAATTACATTCTACATGCCTGCAATTTTTAGATTTTTATAATAAGCATGCATTGGTTTGGAAGAAGAAAAAATAAAACAATGTAACAATAAATTAATACAAACAGTTATCAATATTAATTTCTTTTTCTTTTTTTATATCAAAATGCAAACTGTGTTCTTCTAATGAGTGCTCACTGACAAGACAGATTCAAGGCTCCCATAGCTACTATCTCGTTTTTCTTACTTAACTTGATTCTTCCACCATGTTTTACAGGCTAAGGCAACTTAAATGCATATAGAACTGATCACCTCAGTTTATAAAATTCCATTCCTCTGATCTCTAAGGAATCATATGAACTTGCGTGTGTGTGTGCTCAACACAGCTTTCAGATACTGTTGAATTGCCTATGATGAGAAGGGTAAAGAAGAGAGAGAGGGATTTCACAGTGCAAACTAGAGAATGTCACTTGCCATCTGGTTCTACCAGAATGAAGTCACTTGCCACTGCAGCAACTGTGAAACTCTACAGAACCAGGCACTGCGTAAAATGCCTCACATAAACGCTATGAAACAGGCACTGTGTATTCCCGTTTTATACCCAAAGAATTTGAGATTTTCCTACATATAAAGTTAAAAAGACCTGTCAGAGCGGCTCAACTCATAAAAGAAGGGGATGTGCAGAAACCTTTTCTATTATAGAGTCAAAAAAACCTGAAACAATTGATAACAGGAGAAATAATTCCTTAAAAAATGTTGTTAACTTGACCAAATCAATTAGAATCGATTTTAAACAAAATTAAGATGTGTAAGAACAGGGAATTCTCTGGTGGTCCAGTGGTTAGGACTTCGTGCTTTCACTGCCGAGGGCCTGGGTTCGACCCCTCGTCAGGGCACTAAGATCCCACAAGACGTGTGGCGCAGCCAAAAAAAAAAGTGTGAGAACAGAAACGAAGAGAAAGAGAAGAAACGAAGAGCTGGTACAAAATTAAGGGCATCCAAAGGTGTGCGCCAGACGCAAACAACAGGAAGTCAGACTTTAATGAGGCTGATGTAGGACAGGTATGCAAATGAGGCCAACTGGACGACCCCCAAATACGATCTGTCACACACCAAGCTCTTTAACCAGTTTTCTTGATCAAAATGGTCCACCAGGCAAAGGAAAGGAGAACAAGGGGACACTTAAGACCAGGGCAGTTTCCATTTCTTTTCATTAGTCCCACATATCGCTTAGCCAAATAAAATAAAATAAACAAAGGCTCGCACGTGAATGCAAAATCATAGGAAGAACATGTAGGAATGTCCTTTATCAGTAGGAGCAGGGGCCGAAGGTGGATAAGACTTTACAAAATAATAGCAATTCCCTATCGGTATAAAATCTTTTCATAACACTAAGGGATTAAAAGGAAATTCTGGCTGCTACGAAAAATCTAGATTGTAAAATGTGAAAAAGAAACGGAGGCGAAGGACTGGAAGCGGGTCAATGTTTTACTTTAAACAAAGAGAATGCCAGGGAAATCCTAAACCTCACACTAAAATTCACCTCTGCTTGTGATCACAGTCTAAGATAAAGTTTGTCCCTTCTTGGCCTGCTGGCTAAGGGCAAACGTAGTAAGATAAAGTTAAGTAAGCAAGAAACCACTGCAAACCACTGACATTTTGAACATCTTCGTAATGAAGAATTACGAGTGACGTAGATGAAGCTGACAAACAATGTCTTTTATTGAAGACTTTACCCTAAGCCTGAACATGCCCCTTGCCTGAAGTCGTGATGTTACTGGATACTACAGCAAAATCACAAGTAGTTGTGAACAGACAAAAGACGTAGATTCAGATCAATTTCAAGTCCAAGTGTTACCATTCATTAACATGATATCTACAGGAAGAAACCTAATGGCCTTCATTCTTGGGATATTAACTTTTTAATGGGTATAATAACAATAGTATTCATTCTCTTATATTTCTAAGTTGAAATAATTGAGGATCTTGCAAATGTTAATTAAATTTAGATTCAGTTTGGTCCTTTAAAAAAAGGTGACAGCACTAATTTTTTTTTTTAAAGATACAACTTCAGAAATGACCGAATACCCAGTTCTGAAACCCAATGAGCTGGTCCCTTATCAGTAGCTGCCCACTTTACACAAAGTATCTTATTTTTCAGAGGATCAAATATGCTCAATGCTTTGCCAAGAGTAATTTACAGTCACATTACTTGAATAAAAGTCTTTCTTGTTCCCACTTAATTCTTTCCAGCAAGGCTATTGTTTAAAAGAAGTAATTTCTGAATATCGGCCTTTCCGGGATAATGGGATTTTATTAATATGTAGACAGTGCTCTTAGCTGTCTGGGCCTATGAAGCCAATATGAAAATGCTTTTCTGAATAGCAATGACACTTTTATATGTCATCCAAGCCATGCAACCAATTAGCTCTTTACCTATACATGTTCTCTTTCAAAACCGTATTCATTCCAGGCAACTCACTTGTTCCCTTTTGTCCTCTTATTTACCCAACCTCATTAGCTTCTCTCCAGGCATCCTCACCTAGAATACCTGCAGCCTGCAGCTGCTTTGTTCTGTTCCTTCAGTCTAGATAATCCTCTCCTCCCTCTCTTCCTCCTCTCCTCTTTCTAGGAAGCCTCCACAGTCCTGGACTGGGTCCTCTCCCCGGCCCGTGTGAGCTTCTTTCTACAGCATTCCGTGATCATCACTATCGTTGAATTTACAACTGAGTATCACAACTGCTTACATTTCCCTCCCCTCTACCAAGCCTCTGAGAGCAGAGAGAACTTCTTCTTCATCTCTGTGGACCCAGCGTCTAGCCCGGGGCCGACACGCAGCATCTGTCCAATAAAGGGCAAAATTCCCCATCCACTCCCCCACTGGCCCAACCCAACTGGCCTCTTTATTGCCCTAGGAACAGAACGTGCTACTGACTGTGGTTTCTGCTCTTCTCTATAACCACCCCACCCCACCGCACCCACCCACCTAGAGGGATTCTCTGTCTTCAGCAGAGTCAAATCTACCACCTCACAGTGACTCCCGCACTCCCCACAGGGGCTCCTGCACTTCCCAACTCCCATGGTACTTAGCACCAGTAACCTACAATTCCGTGTTTAGTTTTATTGTCTGATATGAAGTGCTAGATAGTTCATCTCCCTAATTCAATCTGGACTTACCATAAAGCAGGATTTACCTCAATATAACTAATCCATTTTTTAGATCACTATTTGTAAACAGATGGGCTGCTTACAAATCCTGACGCTCCCCAGCCCTAGCAGGCTTTCAGCACTTGATCACTGGAACGCCTATGTTTTATATAAGGCTGAACTGGATAATCTCTCTACAATCTGACGACCCCCTGAGTGTAAAGATAACACCTAGGATTCTTCCGTTTCTCCACCTTCCTAGCATTTGTGGGCACTTACTTATTTTTGCTATTATATGACAGCCACATAGAAATGAATGAGACATGACCCTGCGTGTGCAGATAACTGAGTTTCTTACTAACTGGGCTATTTGATGAAAAACAACACAGACACTGAAAGCTATCTAAAAGTATTTTTTGCTGCTGTGAAACTTCTCTAGAAGAATCATGCTTATTTTTTCAATTCGTTCACTCTATCTCCTCCCCTCCCCACATGGACACGTTATTAAATGTGTCTGCTTTCCATTTTTAAAGAAGGAATGAGGCATTAAGGAATCCAAGAAATACATTTGTATTCCAGCTTAGTCACAGCTAGTTGGGT
This sequence comes from Grampus griseus, assembly GCF_964374135.1. Lineage (NCBI taxonomy): Eukaryota > Metazoa > Chordata > Mammalia > Artiodactyla > Delphinidae > Grampus > Grampus griseus. The sequence continues at coordinate 25,037,461 of NC_139015.1, read as the reverse complement.
GACTCAAGGCAAGACAACACTTTTTTGACCCTTGACTGCTTAATCTGCAAAATTAGAGAGTCACACGTGCAGTAAACTGTCCTTACTACCTAGGGGAATGTTGTAAAAAACAAACAAATAAGAGTATGTATAAAAATACCCTGTCACTCTACAGCATTACTTTTTGCATCTTTGAAGTGTCACCTGCTACAGAAAGTGATATTGCCTTCACGCTGTATTCTTCTTCCAAATCGAGAGATGGTACTGACACAATCAATAACAAGAATAAGCAGTGGGTCTTCCCTGGTGGCGCAGTGGTTGAGAGTCCGCCTGTCGATGCAGGGGACACAGGTTCATGCCCTGGTCCGGGAAGATCCCACATGCTGCGGAGCGGCTGGGCCCGTGAGCCATGGCCGCTGAGGCTGTGTGTCCGGAGCCTGTGCTCCGCGACGGGAGAGGCCACAACAGTGAGAGGCCCGTGTACCGCAAAAAAAAAAAAAAAAAAAAAAAGAAGAAGCAGTGTAGTTACTAAAACCATGGAAACTAGAACAACATACCTAATTATGGTTATTACAGTCATTAAACACTGTAAGATTAAATTAAATTTCCATTATAATCACTTCATTTACTCTTGCACTTGCAAGAGTGTGTGGCTTTTTGGTAGATGTCCTATAAAATCAAAGTCCAGGCAGAGATTCTTTCATTGCTGCTTCTGTTATCATAGCTGGGATTTCACTGGAATCCTCTGAAGTAGAGAAAATGTAATCTTGGCGCTTGGAGCCACTATGATACACGTCACATTGATTAAAGGACTGTTCACAAGCAAAACTCCAAGATTTTTAGCTCTTCCATCATTTCAAAATGTAGTTTGATATTAGAAGAAAAATTTCTTAAATAAGGAGAAAAATAAAAATGAAGAGTGTAGGAATAATAAAAAAGCATCATTTTAGAGTAGGCATAGAACATACCTACCAAGATGCTATAGGGAATCACATGAAGCTTTTCCAAATATGGATCTCCTCAAGGAGGACAGGAAAATTTAAGATTCTTGCTACGCAGGATTACTGGATGTTTTAATCTGCTCTAATGGTGATATAGTTGAATAGAATTGTCAGTTAAACATTCTTATTAGGTATTTTATGTACTAACCTTTTACCTGAAAATAGTTCAAAAGCGACTGATTACATTCTAAGTCTTTCCATAAATCTCGGTATTTATTGATCTTTATAACAAAGTCAGGATTTTGATTGTGCAAGGCACTGGTACTCTAAATGGGATTTTAGGATCCCACCTATTACTTAGTATTACAACAGCTGCTATTAATACTACTTTCCCTCATCCCTTCTATTTCCACCCACACCCTACAGTTCTTTCCACATCTATCCTTTCCTTTCTTCGTCCAGAAGTTGTAAGAATCAGAAACTTTAAATTCTTTCCTATATAATGACACAATTTCTGGCCACCATATAATGAAAAATCTTTTCACTTGTTATATATCGTGTTTTTTGATGGTGTACTTATTTGCTAGGCTGTTTGTAATTTTTATATTTTATAACATTGTATTGCTAGGCATTGCCCCTGCTGTGATATGCATGATACTTACCCTGGCCTTTTTTGTATCTTGATGTTTTGTGGTTTGTTCTTTCGGTTTAATTCATTCCCATTCTTGAACCATCTGAATTTGAGAGAGGAGTATTCAGAACTGGTCTCGCACCGAAGCACGAGTTTTGAACCTGCTGCAGACTCCTGACTTTTCATCTCTTTCAATCGGGGAGGCAAGGCTAAAAAAGAAAAGAGAAGGAAAAAAAGTTCCGATCACTTGGTAATCTTTCCAAGAGAAACATACTAATTTTGGTAAGCTTGATCAAGAAACCATTCCCAAAGCCTTTACTAATTGAGAGAGAAAAGAAAAAGGGGAGGGGGGGGTGTCAACCAAAATGGATCTCAACTTAGAGGAGAATAAAATGCTCACATGAAATATATTCAGGGGGAAAAAGAAAAGAGAACTTAGGTAATGAAATTACTCTTTAAAACACACTCACAGATATAGAGAACAAACTAGTGGTTACCAGTGAGGAGAGGGAAGCAGAGAGGGGCAATATATGCATAGGGGATTAAAAGGTACAAACTACTATGTAGAAGATAAGCTACAAGAATATATTGTACAACACAGGGAATAGAGCCAATATTTTATATTAACTATAAATGGAGTATAACCTTCAAAACTGTGAATCACTATATTGTACACCTGTAACATATAATATTGTACATCAACTCTACTCCAATAAAAAATCATTCTTTAAAAAATTCCCAAAATTTATACATACATATATTTTATATATAATTTTTTCAAGATAGTAATTTCCTCAATCTTTACATTCTCTGATACCATTAAAAATCCTGAACACTGGTCATTTCAAAGAATCAAAATCCTATGCTAAAAAAGAATATGTGACTGGGCCATTATTTCTAAAGCACATTCATATCCCAGATGACAATTTGTCTTCATCACAGTTCTGTGAATAGGTACAGCAGGTGTCATACCCATTTTTTAAATGGGAAGTTTATTTTCAAAGACAGGTAAGTATCTCTTGTCCATGGTTATAACATTCTGGAGAGTCAGACTATCCTATCACCAGCCCAAAGAACAAAGAGGACTCATAAATCTTAACAACGCTCATTTCTTCAAGACAGAAATTCTTTGGTGACATCACTCTTTTACTGGACCTACAGTTACTGTTCCACAAACGAAGAATGACCATTCAAGAAGGCCACCACACTCCCGTCAAATTATCAGTTTGATTGGATTTCACCCTTCTAAACCTTCTCAACAGAGCCTGGGAGCACTTCAATTGTACATTAATTTGTAGGACACTTTACATTAAACACATATACCACTCCTACTTTAAGCAAGACTGCTTCAAAGAATATCTATTCTCTACTGAAATATTTATGGATAAAATGTTATAATATCTGAGATTTACTTCAACATGAAATGGTAGCGGGGAATGGGTAGGCATAAAAATGAAAAAACTTTCCCAAGAAGCTGATCATTGTAGAAGTTAGGCAATAGGTAGAAACAGGGATTTGTCGTACATTTCTATACAGTATGTCTGATTTTTTCGTAATAAAACAGTTTAAAAAATAAAAGCATAACAAATGGATTCTCCTCTGCACACCAAATTTCACGTACTAATCAACACAGCAGAACCTGAGATCTCAACATCTCTGTTTCCACTGAGTCTTAGAAAAGCCAACTACAAAGTCTACTTCTGCCCCAGTTCAAGCCTTAATGGGAAGTTAATTCCTCAAACCCACCAAAGGAGACTGCACCTCCTGGATCCAGTGAGCAATTATTCACTGTGTATAGCCTCAAGACTCCAAGGACAGCAGTCAGAGCCACGTTAGACACCGACAGGAAATGGAGTACCTTTCCTACCCCGGGTAGTTTTGTTTTTCTACAAGTCTGCCCTTACCAAGAAAATCCTCCCCAAATGTCAGGAATGAGCATATAAATTTTCCAGTAAAGTACAGCAAAAACTATTTGAACGTGTGGCTTCTCTGCAGTATTCCTACAATTATGTGTCCCTCTTTTTCCTTATTTGGAGAGGCGGCGGAGAAACAGGCGCCAAATATGGAGACACAGCAGCGAGTCAGGAAACGTATTTCAGCTGTTCTTAGCCTTTGATACCTGATGATTTTCCCTTTTTTTTTTTTTTTTTTCCTGACAGCTTGAAAATAAGATTTACTTCCTGAAGAGCTTTTCTAGGAGTCTTCCTTTTAAGATACGGTCTGTGAATCTCTGTTTCGGAGGTTTTAAAAAACACTAAATTCTCATGTATCTGGAATAGTATTTGTATATTCCTATTAACGCCTTAAGATCATTTTCAATTTTGTAAACCTGGTGAAGGGTTTTAAAGAAACAAATCTCCTGGCGTTAAATGGCACCAAAAACTGGTTTATTTACGTATATTAAGAAAAATAAAACACCTCATTTTTTCAATGTACAGATTAAAAGAACTAGTTTGAATTTTTTTTGTTGTTTTCACTTCATTTTGTGTTTAACTTGGAACACAACCCAAACTCTCAAGGTTTCTTCCCCTGTCTCTATGCAAAATGTTCTAAACACAATATTTCAGATATCCTTACCTCTCAATAAGTACCATGTTCCCTCACTCACCACTCCATTCATTTGCTTATCAATACAGCCTGAATACAAATCTACTGGATATGGTTTTCTGGTTTGAAATCTTCATGCAGTTTGTTTGCATCTCTTTTTACTTTCTTTTCTCTTATTCTGTTCCCCCCTTTCTCTCACCTCTCCTTCCCTTTACCCTCCTGTCTTCATTTATTTATTTATTTATTAAGAGTCTTGATTTCAAATGTGAGGAAACAATCGGACAAATTCAAATTGAGGGATATTCTACAAAAACAACTGGTCTAGGCTTCAGGTATGCCAATGTCATGAATGATAAAAGACTGTGAAACTGATCTAGATTAAAGGAAACTTTGACAAATAAATGCAATGTGTAGCAATTGATTGGACCTTGGTTTAGGGGAAAAATAGTTATAAAGAACATTATTGGGACTATCGGGGAAATCTGAATAAAGGTATTGTAACAAAATTAAATTTCTCAAGTGTGATAACTGCATTGTGGTCATGCAGAAGAAATGTCCTTGTTCTCAGGCAGTATCTGCTGAAGTATTTAGGGGTGAAATGTCATCATGTCTACAACTAAATTTCACATGATTCAGCAAACAAGGAAATGCATGCATAAAGAAAGGAAGGAAGGAAGGAAGGAAGGAAGGAAGGAAGGAAGGAAGGAAGGAAGGAAGGAAGGAAGGAAGAAAGAAAGGAAAAAAGGAGTCGTGGTGTCTCTTAGTTTTTCTGCCTTTTCCGTGTGGTCTTTCTGCCATTGAAAAAAGCCTCAGGATTTCATTAAGTTCTTTTAAAGTCTTGGCTAAGTTCGCAGTCATGGAGATTCTTGGGAATATTTGTGCTATAATTTACAAATGTAGCTCTTAAGACTATATCCTCCATTTAAATTCTGTGAGTCGTGTGGCACTGAAATCCTCATATGTTTAACCTGATAACCATGACTTTGGGGCTCCAACGCCACTAGGTCCTTTGGGGCAAGGAAAATAATCACTCATCTGGCAGATCAACACATCCATCCTTTCCTTTGGGGGTTCACGTGCAAAGACCAGTAGATCTTTTGCCCTTAAGAGATGATCTATGACGTAACGAGGCACAGACCTTCAGATACAAGGTCTTTCTTAACTAAAATATCCACTCCTTAAGCTGACCCTACTGTATAAACATTTCTTGATGTTTGGGATTCGGATATACCTCTGTTGACTAGCCTGAGTTTCTCTCGTGCATGCAGTCTCAAGGCTGTCACAAGCGCAGAAGCTCCCAGCTACTCTGACTTTGCCTCCTTAGAAGTCCACTTGTCATAATGTCCCTGCATGTCTTCAGGGGAAATCACCTATGACACGAGGATACCCGGCTTTTCAGAGAACAGCTGTTTTAAGGTGTTAACTCAAAATTCTCCGTAAATGGAGAAACAAATCTGTGACCCACCAACCCAGCTACGTGACTCACTGTTGGCTCATGGGTGTTCTGAGGTCAGTGGTACCTTCTAGAAAAGTACCATAAAAATTCCTCACTCACTCCAGGTGAAGCCCAAATGCAAGCATCCTATAGACTGGGCAACAACATAAATTCTTCTTTGTCCTCTCATATAGCCATCCTAACAGAATAGCCCTGGATATTTCACAGACTTGATAAAAATACAAACTAATATTTAGCACATATGGTCTGTGTGTTTTTTCTCCTCTATTCATAGTGAGACAATTTTCAATAGAGTAAATTTTCTTCAATTATATTACAGAATAATAACTATATGTTACTAGAATACATTTTAGAAGTATGTATGTTTCTCACATATACGGTTTACTCGCATGAAATAATCTCACTTATTTCACTGAAAAAGTACGCCACAGGGCTTCCCTGGGTGGCGCAGTGGTTGGGAGTCCGCCTGCCGATGCAGGGGACGCGGGTTCATGCCCCGGTCCGGGAAGATCCCACATGCCGCGGAGCGGCTGGGCCCGTGAGCCATGGCGGCTGAGCCTGCGCGTCCGGAGCCTGTGCTCCGCAACGGGAGAGGCCGCAACAATGAGAGGCCCGCGTAACGCAAAAAAAAAAAAAAAAAAAAAAAGTACGCCACCAAGTACTTTCTAACACTCAGGTATAACTTTATAAGACCAGGGGTAGTTTCTAAACCTTGGGGCAATTTTTTAAAGTGAGTACTTGGAGTTTAAAACTGCCAAAATTTTTCACTTGGATTTTAAAACTGTAAAAAAAAGTACGTGTTTTCAATTCTTGTTTAAGAGTAAATAGTCTGTTAATTAAAAATTGGTTGAAGGCAAACACAATGCTAAGTTAATGCTTCCAGTGCAGTAAGTGGTCTGAGCATCTTTGGAATGATTTAATTGTATTTGGTCTACCACAGTTCATAATTCTGCTTTCATTGTGATTCTGGAGAAGCAGCATTTCCACATCCTGAAACAATTTAATGATAGAGCAAGTTTTAAGCAGTCTTTGCCTAAATCTATTTCAAACCTGCCTGACAATAATATGAATATATCCACACCCTTAGAAATGTATCAACAAAGACAGACAGTAAAGTGCAAAAAGGAGCAGCCTATGAAAATAGAAACTCAAAAACGCTCAGAGCAATGCCACATGTTTTACCGGCACTCCTTTTCACAGGTTTTAAGTGTTTCAAAGGGCTTTAAAAAAAATTGTGGCAGTAATCCAAAAAAATTATTTGACATGCTCAGCACACAAAAATTGAAGGCATTAGGCTCATTTATTCCAATACTTTCATGTGTGAATAAATATTGATAATAAAGGTGAAATAAATTTGTAAGAAGAACCATTCACCTAAGCAATCCTCTTGTTTTACTTGTCTCCTGGGCACTTATTCTTTTTTTAATAGGTTCAGCACTGCCATATCAAATATTGTACCGTATTGTTAAGAACAGGAAACAAATTTTAGCATGTGTATGCTGCTGAGACATGCCGATAGCATGGGACACTAGATAAATTATTTCTGTTCTTTGAAGGTGCTGACACTGCAAAGCTAGCTCACGTTATAACTCTCCGTGTCTGTGCAGTTAATCTGAAGAGCCTCAACACCCTGAACAAACTAAACAGGAAACCTGCAAAATATTATCAAATAACCGCGAGCTTTCAGCTACGACCCCAGTGAAGTCTTCCCTGCATAAAACCATTTAAAAGCCTGATACCGCACACGTGCAGATCTCACGGTGAAAACTGGTGACCGGCAACTGCGTTAGTTGATAAAAGTCCCACAAAGATCATGAATCAGTCCTCAACGCTGAAGGATGTCCTTTCTTTTTTATAGTCATGTTAAAGGTAAATTAGTGACGGAAGTCTCTAAAACTCCTTTCTCAAGAGGATTTTGGTCACAATGAAGAGAGTAGATAAAGTTTAGGCTTTGCCATCTGGTCGTCTCTTCCAGGCTGCACTCACAAATTTGACCATAAAAGGGAAAACTTATCTTATCAGGTTTCAATTGTGTAAATATAGCCATGTAAAAGGCAGTGAGTTCTAGTGGCAATGGTATTTCCCAATACACCTAGGATTAAAACTACTGCTCCTGGGGCAGTGTGTGCTCTTAAGCTATGTTAAGGACCGTCCCACAGGTCACTGTTTGTGGCCACATGTGGTGACCTGCTGCTCACGCTGGCCTATGTCCAGCCGAATCATCCTTCAGATAGACTGTTCCTAACTCCGGTTAACTAGAGTTCCCCGTGAAGCTTAAATGGGAAACTACCACATGTCCCTGTGTATTCAGCAAGGATATTTGGAGAATGAGATAAAAGCATGTAGGTGCCTCCACTTGTGAGAAAGTCACTATAAAGTTCAGGGATTTATTATAAAGTATTCTCAAGCTGACTCCCTAATATTGGCAGCAAACTAAGCCAGTCAACACATTGAGAATAGGCTTCAAAGTATAGTGGAGATCGTTGGACCTAGAAATACCGTTTTAGCAGTTCCATGTCCAACTCCTTATACAAGAATGTGTGAACTACTGAATAACACCTTTACGAGCATTTTGAACAACCCTCTTAACACCTGCATGGAAGGTGTCATTATACAACAGAAAACAATAAAACCAGGGGTGATATTCAGCATTTTACTTCTATTATTCACAACGGTAGTACCTCTACAGCCAAAGTTGGCATCTTACTAGCGTTAACCTCGATTTCCCAAACATTTCAGTCTCCACTGATGGGGATTTTCACACATGGACAAGCTCAAAGTTTCCCTTCCCACAGTTCACTGCTACAAGTTGACTGAACAGTAGGATTCTTTTAAATGCTCATTTCTAGGGGATGAGCCAAAACCAGGCTAGTCAAAAACTATGCTTATTCTAAGGTCATAGAAAATGACTTATCACATTCTACAGCTAAACACCATACCCAACGGGCTGCACTGAAGAGGCACATGTACAAAAGAGAACCATTTAAGGAATTTATCCCTACCCAATCAAAGGGGGTCAGGTAAGAGCAGTCATTAGTAGGCGGTCACAGTCCCTATTTGGAAGCTGAGCCTTTTGATGGTGGTGGTAGTGGTGTGTCCATTTTGATTGGCACTATATCCAAACATCCAAACGTCTAAAGGTATCAGGTGGAAGATATATAGGATCTCAGGGACCTAGCACAAAGTAAGACCTTAAGTGTTTGCTGAAAAAATAAGTAGAAGGAAGGATCTAGAAGATACTGATAAAGAAGACACCCAGTCCAAACATTATTCCCAAGTATACACCCACCTTCTCAAAAGACTTTTTAAATTTGAGATCAAAGGGCCCCAGTGACGTTATTTTTTGTTTTTATGCATTCCACTGAATTAGGACTCTTAACACTCTCTGCCATGTGATGCTAATAGGTAGGAAATGTAAATTTAACTGGAAAATTGCCCGATAAGCAGTACTGCCTTTACTTTGCAATTTTTGTATCGTCCTATCGTTCTCTGATCTGGTCATCACTGTTAGAGGGTTCTCTACTCGATTCCTGCCTCAGTTAAGATGCTGGTCCTCGAACTGTGTTCCTCTCCATCTCCTTTAATGTACCTGATCTCACAGTCTCCCACAGAAGCCAGGCTGTTCTTCCATTTCAGCAGGAGAAGCAGACGTATTTTAATATTATCTCTTTTGCCTTCAAATCAAAGTTGATCGATTGTCTTCATCGACTGATCCCAGTCTATGAGGTCTAAATTTGTTCCCTTAACTCTGAAGTTATTTACGATCAATGAATATCCCAGATTTACCATTTGTGTCAAATTCCCTCTTCCCTTGTCCTTGTATGTATTTCTTGTAGGATGGATAATTATTCTTTCTGTTTTATAGGCGAGGATATGGGGGGTTATCCAGGCACTTGTTCAAGGTCACAAGGCTGTCAAGGTGCAGACCAGGATTTAAACCCAGGACTTTTCCCTCCAGAAGGATGATTCTGCACAGTTTAGGTGGAGATAAGCAAAAGGGAAGGAGGATAGCAGACTAAAGATCTAGAATGATTATTCCATTTCATAGCCACTATGGTAATTTTATGTGTCTTATAATAAGCTACGTCAACTAGATCACCTCTCCACATGTGTCTGCGAGACACAACACTGTACAATTCCACAAGGGAAATGAGCGCAGATTTACTAGGTAAGAGAATTTTTCAGCCTGAGAAATTGATATTATGTTTGTTGAAATTAGCAATCTTCTTCTTCTATACAGTTCTGTAGTGCCTGACCCAGTTATTTCATAGGTTGAGGGTCGAAGATAAAATTATAAAACTACTATAATAGTGGTATTCTAGACCTACGAGATGAAGTTAAAATAAGGTTCTCTTAGTACTTTCAGCAATAAACTCCCAATAATAGCTAACAATGGTTGAGTACTTACTATGAACCAGACACTGCTCTAAGAATGTCATGTCCATTAACTCTTAAGTTCTGTAACAATTCCGGGAGATATGTATTATTATGTATTATTCCCAATTTACAGATAGCAAGACAGAGACAGAGAAGTAAAGCAACCTCCCACAATCACACAGCTTGCATATTGTGGTGTCAGTATCTGGACCCTGGAAGTCTGACTCCAGAGCTCCTGCTCTTAACTCCTAGGCAATCAACTGAATAATTTGCTCTGTTGGATACGTTTATATGTCAAACGTAAGATTTAATTTATCGCTATGTTAACAGTGTCCATATTTCCCTGATAACACCTGGCATACACCATAGGACAGATCATTTCTGCATATTCCAAGTGCAAAAAATAGTCTGGGAGAGAAAGTTGATATGAAAATGGCTGACTCTTCTAAGCTACTTTGATGATTTACGGGGAAATACATGTATATGTACAGCGGATTCACTCTGTTATAGAGCAGAAGCTAGCACACCATTGTGAAGCAATTATACTCCAATAAAGATGTTAAAAAAAACAATACAGAATACTTGAAATTGGTATTATACAAAAAAACTGTTTTTTGAACTGTGTGATCGTCATCCACCAAATGCCACAGGGGTGGACTGTATATCACTCCAGCATTCACTGAAATGCAATAGCTCCCACGTGGGGACACGGCAACAAGCGGGCCTTAAGAGATTATTGATGTTCTTTCCAGGTGTAAAGGCAGATCGCTGAGAAGCTGGAGTCAATCACGGCACCGCTGCTGGCAGCTTTAAGGTAAGTGTTCAACAGGCCTGCCTAATTAATGCTGTCAGCACAGCTGTCCCCAATTATAAGGACATCTCACTTACGGACACAGAGAAGCTGTTCTGCAAGCTTCACTTAAGGCCATCAATACACAGGGTTAAAATGGATCCATTACAGTTTGACCTAATTGACGTGTAGCAAATTTCATTTGACATAAGTTTATAAATTTGATCTTTTCTGCTGTCAGAAAGCAGGGTTTATCTTTCCCCTTCATTTGCTATCCATACCTTCCATATTCACTTCCAATATGTCACTTAAAGAGAGACCTGGATAAATACCCAGTTACTGAAAGTTTGATATTCTATTTATTTATTTTCCTATGGTAACGGGGCTCTTCTCTTCTGATGTGTTCATGACTTAAGTAAATTTAGGACATTAGCATGACCTTGATGTGTTAATAATATGTGTCTGTGACCATTATTTCTTTGTTCAAATGGAATTACAATCATTTAATTAACTGATGTCACTAAAATTCTCTTTCTTCCTTTGAGAGAAGGACCTTATTTCGATGTTCTGTACTGGAATGAAATTCCCAGATGAGTTAGTTAACACTTGATTATAACTAGTTTTAAACAATAACAGCTGTGGGAAAACTTCTAAGCATTGCATAAAACGTAAAGCACTGCTTTTGAACAAAGCCCTAATTTATACCAGTATTAGTACCCCATCATCTACTTTTCACATAGCCACTTAAAACCTACGTCTCCTGTGAAGAAGAAAACACTCTAGCAGAGCTAATCATGAAATAAACGTGTTTCCTTTCGGGACCTCAAAAGTGTCTTTCTTTGTTATTTAGGCAGGTCAACTCTTCTGGTAACCATGTTCCTTATTTTTCTACTTTATTCACAGATAACTTATTAAACTGAATGACACTTCAGAAGTGCATGCCAGGACTGAAGGGAGGCTTCTCAGTTCACTGAGGCCAACCAGATCAAAGTTAAATCTGTCTTTGTTCTGCCTACTATAGTTAAATAGCCAGCTCTGCAATGCCTCCTTAAGTAGGGCCCAAGTTTGACTTTTGGGGGATCTTTAAAGCTTGTGTAGCTCTTTGCATGTTTAAGCTGGTCCACCGACAACCTAACAACTAACAATCCTTATCATTTTACTGCTACCCCACAGGAAAGACTAAGAAAGGCAAGTTTCTTGTCTTAGCGTTCCCAGCGTCACAAATTTGTCGAAGAGGCAGAAAATGACCAGAGTCAAATAAACAGATTGTTTACAGTAAGAAAATCTGTGCTACATCATTGATCATCTAAAGCAATATAATCCTGTGACCTATATAACAGAGCTACAAGGCTGTGGTGCTTTCCTGCACAGTCCTTGGAAGCCAAACTATAAGATCAGAGCCAAAGGAGTCTGGTTTCAGACAACACACACACACAATCACAATAAGGAAGACTTCGAATTCACAGTTTCCCTTATTTGACATAAAAAATTAGTTCACTAAAGCATCTCTTCAAAGTACAAGTGAGCTGCTTCCTGTGCACTCTGAGATAATCCACTGGTTCTCAAATTGCAATCAAATTTTCTCAGCACAAAGATTCACAAACATGGCACAAAAGAAACCTAAATGAAGCTTACTTAGCATGTCAACATTTGCCTTTCATTTCCTCCACAGGGACACTGGCGCGCCACTAGAAATATCTCATTTTGTTTGTTTTTATGTAGAAAGAAGTTTAATTGGCTCTTTTGCTAATGGTTTCTAGTCCATGGATTTAACTGACTAAACTCCACACATAACATTCTGTGCTTCCACCTATAGCTTTTCATAGTCTCTATGAACAGTAAGAATCAGGAGTTTGCAGACCCAGGATCTAATGCTTGTTTGGTCTGTGGGACCAAAGAGGCACTGTGAACCTCAATAATCTTATCCATAAAAAGGGGTGAGGGGGACTAGATCTGCCTTACCTATTTCACAAAGCTGGAAAAGTCTAATTAAAAATGGTGGTGCTGGGCTTCCCTGGTGGCGCAGTGGTTGACAGTCCGCCTGCCGATGCCGGGAACACGGGTTCGTGCTCTGGTCCGGGAGGGTCCCACGTGCCGCGGAGCGGCTGGGCCCGTGAGCCATGGCCGCTGAGCCTGCGCGTCCGGAGCCTGTGCTCCGCAGAGGGAGGGGCCACAGCGGTGAGAGGCCCGCGTATCGCAAAAAAAAAAAAAAAAAAAAAAAAAAAAAAAAAAAATGGTGGTGCAAGCATTTTGCATCTTTAAAAAAATTGTGTTTTCATTTTTAGTGCCGACTGGACTGTCATTATCTATAGATCATCTGAAAAGTCAAAAAAGGTTAGCTCATATATATCCAAATGACACCAAATCACGTAATTAACAGCTGAAAAACTGCATATAGCTGTGGTCACTCCTCAAGACTAAAAAAAAAAAAAAGCAGCTGGAAACTATCAAGAAGGGTCACTAAAATGTTCAAAGGGAAGTGCTGCCAGTGTAAAGGAATAGACTAAACATTCTACAAGCCTCAAGACTGATACAAGGAAGGCCAAGAAAGGAAAACAATGGGTCTTTAAAGTCATAAAAATTTTAGATTCATAGAAGAGTACTACAATGCATGGAAAGCCCTGCAAGCATGAAGCAGGTAGCACTGGAATAAAAAAGGAAAAGAAGCACCTTCATACGCGATTTTATTTCAGCATGAAAGGTTATACTCAAGACGGCAAAATCTGAATAAGGTCCATAGTTTAGCTAATAGCATTATACCAATGTTAATTTTCAGTTTTGATCAATATATCAAGGGAACGGGAAGCTGGAGGAAGGGTATATGGGAACTCTGTCCTATCTTTGCAATTCCCAAGTGAATCTAAATTATCCCTTCCCCAAAACATACTCAAGATGACCAGCCCAATTCATGTATTTTTCGTATAGTAAGTTAAGTGTCCCTCTTCTGTGTTCCCATAAAGCCATTATTATTCCATTTAGTACAATGCATTTTATCTTTATAGGCATTTGTTTCACCCAGGAGACAGAAGGCTCCTTTAAGTCAGGGGCTTTTTTCTTTTAATTCAGCTTTTATCCTAGTAACTAGCACAGTGCCCAATAATACTTGCTGAATAGGAGAATGAATAAAGTAATAAAGTCAGTCTGGGAGTCAAATACTCCATATCAAATGAGCCACTTGTTTCTCTCTAATGCACAAGATTTATGCAAAAACACACTGGCTTTATCAGGGTTATCATGTACCTTTCCTACTCATATGATATGAATGTATTACATGGTCTTTTCTTAGCCAAACATATTAGAATATTCCATATTGAAAAGATCTTCTGAAATCCAACTAGTATCGAGATACTGGCTCATTCATAGAGATAGCCAGCTTTATTCTCTTAGATATTTCTCTATTTCCATTCTTTCAACAAATATTATTGAATGTCTATTGAATGGATACTACTGTTTTAAGTACTCAAGATACAGACTTGAACAAGAAAAACAAGATCCCTGCTCTCCTTGGAGCTTACATCTTGGGGTAGGGACAGGCGTAGAGGGAGAGCCTATTAATCATTTAGACTGTTATATGACTTGTAAAATAAATTCTTTATCTTTAACTCTAAGAGCACTAAAATATTGTTGAGGTAGCTGTATAGTTTCCACTTAGTCATGCAATATAGTTTTCTTTTCTATTTAAATTGAGACTGAGAATTGATCCCTAAATCTTATTTATAACCAACTAATATTAATCAGTTAAACACTGCTCAATTGGTAAAATGGCATCTTGAAAGCTTTTATTCATGGTAGCAAGTTATTTTTCATATTAAAAACAACTCTATTAAGGAGGCTTCCTCTGCATAAATTATATTCTCAATATTTCATTATACTGCATTACACTTTTACCATTATACAACTCAATATAAGTTGTGAAGTTTCCTGGTTAAAAGGCTGAGTCAGACAGACCTAAATTCAAATCCCACTCTGCCATATACTAGTTGTGCAACCTTGGGAAAAATTCTTCAAATTCTCTAGACCCCAGTTTCCTAAAATTTAAAATGGGATTACAGTAGAATCTACCTCATAGGGCTGTTAAAAGGATTTAAAAAGATCATGCAATTTAAGCACTGAGCAGTATGTGTCCCAGTGCAAGCACTCAATAAATGTTGGTAGCAATTCTTATTATATCTTTACTTAAGCCTTCAATACATTTCAGCAGTTTATAAAGCTTTCTAAATTAACATAAAGTTTTTAAAGTGACTGCTCACTTAGAGCTAAGACCAGTGAAAGCACATTCATTCCTCTGGCAGATGGAATAATGACTCCCAAAGATGTCTCAATCCTAATTCCTAGAACCTGTGAATATGTTGCCTTGTATGGCAAGAGGGACTCTGCAGATGGGATCAGGGTGAGGACCTTGATGTGGGGAGATGATGCTGTATCAGCTGGTTCACCCAATCTAGTCACGTGAATCCTTAAGAGCAAATAACCTCTCCCTGGTGTAGTCGGTAGAAGAATGGTCAGAGACGTAATGCTGCTGGCTCTCGAGTCAGGGGAAGGGGCCCTGAGCCAAGGAATGCAGGCAGCCTCTAGAAGCTGGGAATGCCAAGAAAACGGATTTCCTCCTAGAGCTTCCAGAAGGGAGTGCAGCCCTGCCAACACTGTGATTTTTAGCCCAGTGAGACCTGTCTCAGAATTCTAACCTATAGGACTTCAAGATAATAAATGTGTTGTTTTAAGCCTCTAAGTTCACGGTAATTAGTTACAGCAGCCATAGGAAACTAATACAATTCCCAGAGAGAAATCGATTCTGTTGATTTTCCAATATTAAGAACGGTGCAACTCTATCTCATGAAATGGTATATAGGATGTTCGTGTATAAAAATTGATATATCAGGGTTAGTAGAACTACTAGCTATGCATCACTTCACCTTTCATAGTCTCCTCTCAGGGGCCGAGAGAGGATCCACACTGAAGGAATCACAGACCCCAGGGAACAGAGGTTGGAAACCATTTAGGAGTTCAGGAACCAAGTTCAGCCCCAGAGACTGACCCCAACCAATCGTGGCCAAGACCATCGTTCTCTCTCTCGGGACTCAGCTTCCTGTTCATAAAAACAAGAGGTTGGATCATCTTTCAATGCTATTAAGCTCCAAAGTGAGTCAGGGAGATCGTTTTTTTCTCCTTTTTGTACACTGTGTTTCAGGAATTTATGAGCTGAGAGTCACCAACCTAATTTTTATATTTAAACATGATTTATGAACACTACCATCCCAATGACAACAGTATTGTCACACCACCAAAAAAGAGAAGAAAGGACTTCTATGAAATTTTCCAAGGTTCTCAAGAACCCAACCCTACATATTGGTAGAAATGTGCTTAAATTTGACAGTTAAGGTAACAAAATAAAATAAATCATTTTTTGAGTAACTTTACTATTTAAGTAGCAGTAATTTTTTTCTTGATTTCTGGAAAACATCATTTAGGGATTTTAATAAACAAAAATGTAAAACAAATCTTCAGACAAAGACTTTACAGATTAAACATTACATTCACTTCTGGGTTGATATATGAAGAAGCCCACCACTTGGGAATCATATATCTTAGCTTTAGGCCATAATTTCTGTTTCTAAAGAAAGTTATTTCTTGCATGACTTTGGTATACCTCAAATATCTTACATAACACGAGGGAAAATTGTGTAATGGGACCAAAAGTGTGCAGTGAATCTGTTGAACAATGATCTATCTGTAAAAGGGGGAAAATCATCCTGACATAAGTTAACAGGTATAGAAATCTGACAGATAAGAACATAGCCTAAATCAAGCTTTTAGACAGGTCATGAAAGCCATTCCTAAATCATCTTTAGTATCAACACTTTCTGACAAAAATCCACCAGCAGTGCAGTTGACTTCTTTGATTTAACCATTAGAAAGTAACTGTGAGAAATCAAACTTTAAGAATTTTACCATAACAATGGTGACAAAAAATAGAGAGGAAGCAAAATTTCTATAGTGGTTCTGCTATAGCATGTTTTAATGTATTAATAAGTAGGTCCTAAGTAGGAGCATGATACCAGCACATTATTGATTGAAAGCACTAAGGGACAAGCTTTCTTCTGATTAAAGAGATAGCCATGGTAAGACATGAAGATCTTATGGAAAAAAAGCTAATATCCTCCAGATGTGCATTGCAAGTTGTAGCTAGTTCAGTGGCTTCAAGGATCACTACATTTTCCACTATGTAAAGCTAAATGGAAGAGCTGACGGTACAGATGAAAAAGGTACAAAGATATTTCCCCCTTTTTGTAAGAAGTGCTATAATGATGGCATGAACCAGTCTTTAAAAAAAATTGATAAAGAAGTTAATACTGATCTTTGCTAGAAGAGACTGCCCTCAAGAACCAACGCCTGCAAAATAGGTACCAGTCTCAAGGTTTAAGGATATAAAGATTCAACTAAGTTGTTAAGAACAAGTATCACCGGAGTTGTAACTGTACTTTCTTGTTAGTGCTCCAATTACAGTTCCATACGTTTTCACTTCTCTTCAGACCTACTTTTCCCAGAAGCCCCGATATTTTTAGCTTACGATTTTGTAAAATGAGGACTTTTTTCAGGAATGCAAACATGGAGTTTCAGCAGAAATATCTGTAAGTAGGACAGGGATCTGTCAATGGTCTGGCAGACTGTCTTCCACCCAGCCAGAGGTTCTCAAACCTTGTGTACATACAAGTCACCTGGGCAAGTTTATCAAAACAAATAGGAAATATTCATAGACCCCCATCAGAAGACTCTGATACACTAGAGTCAGAGAAAAGCCCAAGAATGTGTTCTTTCGAAAAGCACCTCAGATGATTCTGATATGGGTGATCTGGGCACAATATTTTCAGAAACATGGCAATGCTCTGAGGAAGCAGTTCTGTCCAAAAGTGGCTCAGCATTTACAGAGTTAATGCCCACTCCACTAAGTCTTTCCAGTAAGACATCTTTTTTTGGAATGCTTAACGTTTATTTTCCTAGGTAAATTCAAAAGAAATAAGGTTTGATTTCCCTTCTGGAGAAATTCAGAATCTTACAGAAAGAGACAAAAGTGAATTATGAGAAGTTTTACATTCTTATAGGAAGTGCTATAATGGGTGGCATCTGCTTAGTTACCTACACGGCTCAAGTTCTAACCCTTCATATCCAAAATAATAGTAAGCTAGGTGCTGGATGTAAAAAAAAAAAAAATGTTTTTTTGAAAACAATGAAAAAGGAGAGAAAACGAGAAAGGGAGAATCAGATATTCCAAAAAATTTCTCCTGAACTAGACACCTGCATGCAGATAGCTTTATGTGTTAGGAAAGGTAGACTATTCTCTATGTAAGGGCAGAGTCATTTCATAATATTTAAACAACTTATTTAAAATATATTGTACTAATCAGGCACACATTTATTTTGGAGAGTTCATATGGACGTTGCTTAAAAATATTTTTCCATAGTCTTTAAAGCTGTGTAAGAGAAAGAAATAAACAACTTTAAACTTGTGCTTTCTTTAAGATGAGTATATATGCCTGTCCTCAGATTGGAATGGCTAGATCTAGAAAAGGTAGTTAAAAACTATAAAATATGGTATAAGAACTTTGCATTCCCAGACCTAGTTTAAACTTCATTCGAAAATTGAAGCCCTACCTTAGTGTCACCATTCAATCTTCACAAGATACTACCTCCAAATCTTCTTACTCATCCGTCTCTCCTAGGAGACCATGAGCATTAATACCTGTGTGGATATTAGTATCTCTAGCCTAGATCTCTTGGTTGAGATCTAGATCTTTGTTAGTGTTGCTTATCTCAAAAAAAAAAAAAGCAAAAAATGTCACAAACATTCACTCAGTTGAGCGAATATAAAATTTCATTTTCTCATCAATTCACACCCTATATCCAGTCCACTAAAAAAATCAGTCAACTTTACTACCAACTCTCCTCCTCCTCCCATGCCCATCCCAGGTCCTTTCCTGAAGGGAAATTCTGAACTAGAAATTAGGCAATACGCAGAGCCAATGAACTAGAAATGAGTCGACTATAAAGCAATCGCAAAAGAAGAAAAGAGGGGAAAGAAGAAGTAGGCCAACCACAAGGGCAATTAAATACCAACTGAACTAAACCGCATCCTAGGAAAGGGGGAAGTCACCAGAACAGAACTGTCTTCATGAAGGATAGCAACGTCTGTTATGGATTCCACATTAGAGAGGTAGACCCAACCGGTATGGACACTGAGACAAAGGTCAGCTGTGAAACCTGGGGAAAGATTAGAAGGTGTAGTTGGAAGGAGTATTCCTAGGTGGGGAGCAAAGAGAAGGATTTATAATCTGCCAGTTAGCTTTATTCCACATCCGGCCTTAGATTTGTGGGTTCACTTCTGTTTCTGAGCCACCTGGTTTTCCCTAATAGCATAGAACTCCATGCCTTTAAGGGTGAAGCATAACTGGTTCTCTCCCAACAGCTTGGCATCCTGAACAGAATTCAAGGTTCAGTAATTATGAGAACAAATGCGGGAGAGGTGGATGGTGGACTTGTCGCATAAACTGTCTAAAATAAAGGATACTCAGATCAACTACTGAATTTGAGACTTTTTTTTAGGACTATATTGGAATAAACTGATCAACAGCCTTTTGAAGGCCTGATGAGAACGCAGGTTCCTAGTAAAAAGATAGAACAGGCTGGAGAACATAAGCAATGTCAGTTACAAAAAAAGTCAGAATAAGGACTTCCAGAACAAATAGCAAGGATATATATCTTTATGGCAGAATACTGAGACGACAACAACTTTTCAAGGGATATTATAGAGCAGAGGTAGGCAAAATACGGCCCTCAGGCCAAATCCTGCCCACCACCTGTTTTTGTAAATAAAGTTTTACTGGGACACAGACACTCATTTGTTAGTAAATCATCTATGTCTGCTTTCACGCTAAACTGCAAAGTTGGCTCTTTACAGAAACGTTTGCAGACTCCTGTTACAGAGCATCAGTACGTCATCATAGGGTATCTATAGAATTTCATCTAGCAATTGGAATTGGCTGGTTTCATAAAGACAGATTACAGAATGGGAATAATCCATGTGGGATCTACATTTTGAGGTCCAAGAATGAACTCAGTATACAGAGTGGAATTTCCAAAATACTATCTGTGAATACAAAAGAAACAAGCTCCCCATCCAGACAAGCTGAGGAGGCTATGATACGCTTATAGTAAGTGCTGGCATCACCTAGTTCAGGAAAAAAGATGCTTGCAATTTATGGATGGGATAAATAGATTAGAAAAGGATGGTTGAGAAGTCAACTTCAAAGTAAGAAAATAAATGTTAGAAATTTGTGAATTAATGCTTTATTTGGTATATAGTTATTTAATGTATATGATTCTTTTTGACGATGATTTCCTACCTAGAAAAAGAGGAAGACAGATTCACCCAAACCCTGACTCACAGAAGCGCCCCCTGGATGAGGACAGTTATCAGAGACAGGAAATGAGGTCTGTAGAATAGAAAACTAGAGACATAATCATGAAATATCTCACCCATTTAGAATCTGAAAAACTGCATCTACCCAAAAGAGGAAAATTCTGATATTACTTTGTTAGTAATTTATAAAATCTTCTATTCTGTTTAAATTTGAGAGGCTATGCCATTATGTCCCTGATGGCTGTCAATGATTTTCAACTATAATCAAGATGGCTAGGAAAGACGTAAATGTAAGTTGGAATAATACATTGTAGTTAAGCAGGAACTATTCCAGGATTGTGACAATGGATTCTTATTTTAGAAAGAATGGACTTTTGGCTTAATGAATCAAATTTGGACAGTAACAGTATTAGGAGGCTCTCTAAACTTTATCTCAGAGACTTGACTCTGTACCTTGCTTATGCTGTCTGCATGACATTCCGTCCAGTTTCTTCCTGGGAGAGCTCTGAGATCATTTACATTGTTTACAAAATTATGCTAAGTTTTTATAACGAGGATTAGCAGGAAAAAGGTAAGTGACTTTAAAACCAAAGATTGAGAAATTGAGAAAAACAGATTTTAGAAAGACTCGGGAAGTGTGTCACACGTTGTAATTATTTCTAAAATGTGTTGCAATTGTCTCTTTGAAAGGAGGAAATGAGAATTATAGAAGTGGATTGGGATGAAATACTTTGGGTAAGAAGTCAGATGAAAGACATATTTTAAAAATGCAGGCAACCATTTGAATGTCTTGCTATGCTTCTAAAGTTGAGTTTATAAAAGTGTAAGTGACAAGAAAAAAAATGCAGGCAACATAAGAATATAAGACAGGGAACTCTAATGCGCTGTGGTGACCTAAATAGTAAGGAAATCCAAAAAAGAGGGAATATACGTATATGTATAGCAGATTCGTTTTGTTGTACTGTAGAAACTACACAACATTGTAAAGCAACTATACTCCAATAAAAATTAATTAAAGGGCTTCCCTGGCGGCGCAGTGGTTTAGAGTCCACCTGCCGATGCAGGGGACATGGGTTCGTGCCCCGATCCGGGAAGAGTGGCTGGGCCTGTGAGCCATGGCCGCTGAGCCTGCGCGTCCGGAGGCTGTGCTCCGCAGCGGGAGAGGCCACAACAGTGAGAGGCCCGCGTACCACACACACACACACACACACACACACACAAATTAATTAAAAAAATACATAGGAAAGATAGAAGATAAAGATGAACGTAAAAGAAAAAGGGTTGGTAATGAACTACATTTAAAAATTACATGGGTTTTGGAATCAGACATAGTTCAGAGACTGAATTTTCTCAGTATTTATTTTTATGGGCATTTATATATTTGTAATTTAAAACACAGACATATTATTATCACACATATACGATTATTTACTAACTGTGAGTTGTATTACCATGGAATTTATTCCTACCTATTCCTTTTGAATAACTCTGTTGGCTTGTTGAAGGCAAAGGAATCCAAGACCTGTATATGAAGGCTGAACTGAGAAGGTGGGGAAACACTGAGGCAGAACCCAAGCAGGAAGAAGACGCAAGTCCAAACCTTGAAGACAGAATCTCGAAATCAAAACCTCCTCACCTGCGCTGTAAAATCACGATGGCACTGACTACTTGGATACAGGGCCAGACCCTCAGTGAGGGGTGGTGCTAAACATCTCCTGTGTGCACGTCATTCCCAACAGAGCAAAACGAATTTATAGACATCTCAAACTGCAAAGGAACCAACATCCTAAATAGTTCTAGTGAGTAAAGGATGCTAAATAGAAATTAATAATAGAGTCCAGCATCCATCATTCCTAGTTTCAGATGTACATGTCACTGTTGTGTCTTTAATGAGGACCACTATTTTTATTGTTTTGTTTTATTTTATTGCCTATAAAAATATTCATAAAGGCTACTGCAAGTTCATCCTACCTTCAATCCAGTTGACCCAACTTTCCCACCATAGATTTTTCCAGTACTTAACCAGGCATAGCTCACGTGTACATCTATATATGCACTGCCCATATGTTCACTGATAAACTATACCCTTTTCTCATATGTAATAAGGATGTGCACTTCTTAGGGATTTGGTTCAAAGATTAACGCAAGCTCAATGGACATTGCTATCAATCACCTACACTCCTGTCCTTTACCGATAACCTTATAATCATAATTCATATTAGCATAATCACCTTCTCACTGATTACTGAAAGACCCAAAATCATCAATAATTCAGTTACGTATGTGATACTTTATCTTAAAGAAAGGTTTCTTTCAAACCAAGGGTTGATATCCAGGGATTTCTGATTAATTCTTAAATTAACTGGAAAATTTAATTAGCAATGATATTATATTTGAAAATATTCTGGTTGAGATTTATTCATCTTAAAAACCTTAATAATAGAGTGGAGCAAAATACTTATTTAGAAATTCCCATTTCAGTTTTTGTTTTGTTTTGTTTTGTTTTGTTTTGATGAGCTCATGAAGTTCAAGTAGTGGGTAACACAAAAATTTTTAAAGCAAGACTTACTCTTCTTGGAACTTATGTGTATAAGAGTTTTGTTAAAAAGTTCTCTATAGTATCATTAGAATATAAAGTACTTACTCCTTTGGGGTAAGGATCATTTCTATTCTATTCATTGTTTATTCCCAGCACCTAGCGCAATGCAAGGAGCTATTAGGTATGTATAATTAATACTTATTTGTTGAATAAATGAATGCAAAAACTTCCTGTAATAAATCAGTAATTCGACACCAGCTTGTCTTCCTGATGAACTATGAAATTCTTAAGAAAATGTACCTGAGAACTATAATATCGAAGTATAGAAAAGAGTACATGAGAAAAGGAAGGACAAGTGCTTCACTTGCAGTAATAACTGCTTTCATATAATTTTTCTGGCAGATATCAAATATGATGGGTCTTCCAAAAACGGTTTTCTTTTTTAAAGGGGAAAACAGAAAGTAAAACAATAAGATTATAGTTTTCTACTGAAGCAATATTGACCTAGATATACCCACTCTTTCTTTAACCACAGTATTGCTAAAGTGAGCCATGAAAAACACACATGCACGCACACACACCCACACATATGCGCACACACACACACACACTTAAAGCACATCTTTACACACAAGGTCTTTACACATAATTTTATTACTTCCGTAAGGTACTGTGAAAGGCTTGGCTCCTTTTTCTACGTCAAAGACTTTCATCTCTGCTTCTGTGTCAAGTGGCTCTTGGATGGATTACTCATGTGCATGTTTATCATCTTTTGGGTTTTTAAAAAAACTCCCTGTACTAACTACTAACTAGACATCACCTGCACATGACAGTTTGCTTGAAACTATATAATCATAGTAGTCTCTCAGATATGGATATTATTTTAAGACAACTCCTCTGACTTATTCAGATATGCAAACTTTTATAGTGCACAGGGTCCCCCATAAGCACGATTCTCAAACTTCGGTAGGCATCAGAATCAAATCTCCTGAAGGGCTTGTTAACACACAGACCGCCAGGCCTCATCCCAGCGTTTCTGACTCAGGAGGTCTGGGATGAGGCCAGACAATTTGCTGATGCTGCCAGCAAATTGGTCCAGAGACCATGCTGGGTTGGATACATCCTGAGGAATAAGAATGAAACAGATGACACAGAACTGACGGCAACCCGTGAGAAAGACCTGATATTAAAAATGTATAAGGTTACTAAGAAAATAATGGCAGCTAATCTAAATTTCCTAAAACTACAGAGCAGAGGATGGTGGATGACGCCTAAGAGATTTGAAGGCTTTTCCTTTGACCGAAACTTGGACACAAACAGCCAAACCAAAAATTCTATTTGACATACGTTTCCTTACCAGGAGAACGCTTGCACTGTGCAGAATGAGAGGGGCTTTTCAGCTGACCTTTATGTGGGTCTTAATTTGAGAATATTACTGGAATATGAACAATAGGTTATAAATGGTAATAGAGTGGATGGCACAAATAACGGTCAAGGTTAACTTTCTAGGGCAAAAGCCATGGGTTCCACAAAGTAACCATTACTTAGATACTTCCATTCTTTCAACATGTATGGGGTACCTTCTGCACGCTGATACTGTGCTAGGATATCAAAAGATCTCCTTATCGGGAGAGAAATGGGGGAATAGATTTTTTTTTAACTTATAATAAGCAAAGAGCATCCCAGCAGAGGTAAAGGAGATGGTACCATGGAAGCATGGGTGAGGATGTAGCCAGTTGTGTGAAAGAGTCTGGAGAGGCTCTGGAGAGAAGGGATTTATGATGAATTTTAAGGAAAAGGAAGAACTAGACAGGTGGAGAATGGGAGAAAGACATGCCAGGGAGAGACAACCACATGATCACAGGCACAGTGCTATGAGCCCACACTGCTGTCAGGGGAACAGAGAGCTCCATGTGGCTAAAGCACAGGTGGGTGTGGCTGGAGAGAAAGAATGGCAGAAAAGAAGTGTGAAAATGCCTGGGGGCAGATCATGATGTGAGGGGCCTTGCAGGCAGTGACAACCTTAGGAACAGAAAACTCAATCCGTAGATAAAGGAAGTTAAGAAGGCCTTAAAGCAAAGGGCTGTCATGGTCCAATTCAACTCCTAGTAAGTCTCTCAGCAGCACAGAGAATGAAGGAGAAGTGGGGATGAGGCGGAAGAAACACAGGAAGAAATCAGACTCATAAGCTAAGCAAGGGCTAAGGTAGAGAGCAGAGGTCTTCCTTGAGAGGCATTTCGGAGGTATCACGGGTAGGACTTGGCCAACAGGCAAGCATAGGGAACGCCACAGAAAGAAGAGTTGGAGCTCACTTTTAACAACTCTAACGGATTCATTTGGCCTGTTCAACTTGCTGATCCACGGTATGTGTGATATTTACTGAGCTCTAATTATATATAAGGCACAGCTGTAAATAACTATAGCTGCGGAAGACAAGCTCTCTGCCATCAAGATGCTTACTGCCCAATTTCACTTTAACTTGGAGCCACGGTCTTGAGAGAGAGAAACTTATCTCAGGAAAAATTCTCTGCAAGACTGCAGGCTGCCACAACAGGGAATTCTCCAGAGAGGATCACAAAGCTTAACGAAGTATGTACTCCCTTAATTTTGTATTTGGGACGAGGAGAAACTGAAGGAGGACAAGGAAAGGAAAGACATAGATGACACAGTCATGAGACATCTGCAGCCACTCCCCGCCATGCCAAAATTACGTGTCCGAGAAAGATATCACTTATCCTTCAGGAATAAGGTGAAGAATGTCTCTTAACCACTATATGGATTAAGAATGGCTTTCTCGGGGCTTCCCTGGTGGCGCAGTGGTTGAGAGTCCGCCTGCCGATGCAGGGGACACGGGTTCGTGCCCCGGTCCGGGAAGATCCCACATGCCGTGGAGCGGCTGGGCCCGTGAGCCATGGCCGCTGAGCCTGCGCGTCCGGAGCCTGTGCTCCGCAACGGGAGAAGCCACAACAGTGACAGGCCCGCATACCGCAAAAAAAAAAAAAAAAAAAAGAAAAGAAAAAAGAATGGCTTTCTCTTAACCCATAAGAAGTTCATACCTAGATTGAGCTTCGACGAACTTTACCAGGCATTAGAGGTTAAAAACAGAAGGTAAGTAACCCTAGGAAATTCTACAGCACTAGGCTAAGATAAAACAAGCAGAAGTTGTAAAGAAAAACCTGTCTTAAACAGCACTACCGGTTACCCCTCATCTTTTTTGACCCTGACTTAGGAAGTTCCAAAACCAACATTTCAACTGTCAGAAGCATCTCTTAGAAAATGTCTCATGGTGCTCTAATATCTATCATTTAGTACTTGGACATCTTTCTAAAGCAGATTTCTATCACCCATCATTTGGTAATACCTGAGATTTTTGAAAAAAACATAATGATTTAAAATTTCTTCATCCCGGATTTAACCTGGGAACTTGTGGCTATGCCCACACAGAGTCCAAATCCTGCAGGACAAAGCATAAAACTCTCAAAGAGATTCACTGAGATAGCATCCTCTTGAAGACAAAAGTGATAACAGCTCACTTGGAGAAAATTTTACTATTGAAACCAGCACTTGAGCTTTATGGTATATTTTAAACATGCAGGAGCAATTGTCAAGAGAGAACAGGCTCTATTACAAATCAGTGATTCCCAAGCAGTTAGTGCCCAATTCCCCCCTCTTCGTATCCTAGAACACATTATTTTTTTGCTTTAATAATACTTAGGCAGTAAGAATAACGGAAACACCTGGAGTTGATTTTAACAGGACTTTGCTAGCCCAGGGTAGAGTCCAAATCTCGTCAGGCTAAATCTCACCCTTGACCTGCCAAATATGATTACCAGAATCCAGCCACTTCCCCACATCCTGCAGCTGTTCTCCCCCGCCCTCCCCCCACATAAACATCACATCTACCTCTCCTCCTGGAACTCCAACGGCAGCAAGAACACACGTCGCCAATTCAAGGGGAATAACAATTTCTGCAATGGACACTCCAAAGCAGAGACGCCTGGGTTTACCTCTGCACACACGCCTCTAGCACATTACAGGGCACTCTCCCTGGTGATGGTCTGAAGCAGTCACTGCTGGAGTGAAATAGCAGCAACCTCAGAGCCCTAAAGTAATAGAACACAACAGTTTATTTAAAAAGAAGTGAGGGGCACTTGAAGGTTTTAATCCCAGGCAAGGCAAAACGTGAAGCGTCAGGCCCACCTATGTAGACAGACATCCAGGGGCACCATATGATGGGCTGTGAGACCTTGGTCAAGTCAGCTAACTGTTCATTGTTTTTCTCTTGAAGACGATTGGACGATGTTTTTTAATCTGGGTTCGTGATGCATTGGCAAAGTCTTGCCCCTTCTCTTGTAAACTCGGTAGTAATCACAGCAATTATGTTCAGTGAGATTTACACCTTGTTTGATTGTATCTTGAGCCACATTTTCTCCTTATTTCATTGAGGTTTTCACAACTGACCTTTTGGTTCATAAAGGTCATCCTTACCTCCACTTGAGGCATTTCCTAGAGATCGCCTTAACTGGAAATTGACCAGCTATAACCTTTCTTAGACCCTAAAGGTCAACAAAACCAGACAATTCATCCTCTAAATGTTACCTTCTGAAAATCCCTAACTTGAGGGCTCTTCAGGCCAACACATCTCTTGTGAGGCATTCATATTGCCTTAAAATTTTTCGCTTCTTGCTAATTAATGACTTCTCACTGATTAATGACTTAGTAATAGAGGGTAAGTTTTCCACAGTAACCCTCTGCCGCAAAAAAGCAAAAATGCTGAGTTAAATACAATAAACATCACCTTAAAAGGATGTGACAAAAGAGGGAAATTTTAGGACAAAGGGTGAGGAAAATCTTGAGCCCAGAAATACAAACGAAATACCTGGCAATACAACCACATCTCCTTTAAGGGCGTTCGCCTACCCTAAGGAAGGGACCAAATGTCAAGGGACAGGGCCTGCCCAAAGTCAGAATCTTATAGTAGACCCTCTCCATATTAAGCCAGACTCCAAGGGGCTATTCCTATATAGAAGCCCCCAGAGGAACTCTCATCTGAAGTGCCCAGCGCAGCACGGCCACATGTGGTACCCTACACGCGAGTGACACTGAACTAAGCACAGGACAAAAACAGTCTGGTTTCTGGTTTGGATGCACTCAGACGACGGGGGTCTCCCAGCTAGCTGACAACCCACAGGAGCCGTGTGGCTGACAGGGTCCTGGTGCCCCGGCCGGGTGTCAGGCCTGAGCCTCCAGGATGGCACTGCCAAGTTCAGGATACTGGACCACCAGAGACCTCCCGGCCCCATGGAATATCAACGGGCGAGAGCTCTCCCAGAGATCTCCGTCTCAACACTAAGACCCAGCTCCATCCAACGGCCAGCAAGCTCCAGTGCTGGATGCCCCATGCCAAACAACCAGCAAGACAGGAACACAACCCCACCCATTAGCAGGGAGGCTGCCTAAAATCATACTAAGTTCACAGACACCCCAAAACACACCACCGGATGCAGTACTGCCCATCAGAAAGACAAGATCCAGCCTCATGCACCAGAACACAGGCACCAGTCCCCTCCACCACGAAGCCTACACAATCCACTGAACCAACCTTACCCACTGGGGGCAGACACCAAAAACAACGGGAACCACGAATCTGCAGCCTGCAAAAAGGAGACCCAAACACAGTAAGATAAGCAAATTGAGAAGACAGAGAAATACACAGCAGTGAAGGAGCAAGGCAAAAACCCACCAGACCTAACAAATGAAGAGGAAATAGGCAGTCTACCTGAAAAAGAATTCAGAGTAATGATAGTAAAGATGATCCCAAAATCTTAGAAATAGAATGGAGAAAATACAAGAAACGTTTAACAAGGACCTAGAAGAACTAAAGAGCAAACAAACAGTGATGAACAACACAATAAATGGAATTAAAAATTCTCTAGAAGGAATCAATAGCAGAATAACTGAGGCAGAAGAGCAGATAAGTGACCTGGAAGATAAAATAGTGGAAATAACTACCACAGAGTAGAATAAAGAAAAAAGAATGAAAAGAATTGAGGACAGTCTCAGAGACCTCTAGGACAGCATTAAATGCACCAGCATTCGAATTATAGGGGTCCCAGAAGAAGAAGAGAAAAAGAAAGGGACTAAGAAAATATTTAAAGAGATTATAGTTGAAAACTTCCCTAATATGCAAAAGGAAATAGTCAATCAAGTCCAGGAAGTGCAGAGAGTCCCATACAGGATAAATTCAAGGAGAAACACGCCAAGACACATAACAATCAAACTATCAAAAATTAAATACAAAGAAAAAATATCAAAAGCAGCAAGGGAATAGCAACAAATAACATACACGGGAATCCCCATGAGGTTAACAGCTGATCTTTCAGCAGAAACTCTGCAAGCCAGAAAGGAGTGGCAGGACATATTTAAAGTGAGGAAAGGGTAAAACCTAAAACCAAGACTACTCTACCCAGCAAGGATCTCATTCAGATTCAATGGAGAAATTAAAACCTTTACAGACAAGCAAAAGCTAAGAAAATTCAGCATCACCAAACCAGCTTTACAACAAATGCTAAGGGAACTTCTCTAGGCAGGAAACACAAGAGAAGGAAAAGACCTACAATAACAAACCCAAAACAATTAAGAAAATGGTAATAGGAACATACATATCGATAACTACCTTAAATGTAAATGGATTAAATGCTCCAACCAAAAGACATAGACTGGCTGAATGGATACAAAAACAAGACCCGTATATGTGCTGTCTACAAGAGACCCACTTCCGACCTAGGGACACATATAGACTGAAAGTGAGGGGCTGGAAAAAGATATTCCATGCAAATGGAAATCAGAAGAAAGCTGGAGTAGCAATTCTAATAACAGACAAAACAGACTTTAAAATAAAGACAATTACAAGAGACAAAGAAGGACACTACATAATGATCAAGGGATCAACCCAAGAAGATATAACAATTGTAAATATTTATGCACCCAACATAGGAGCACCTCAATACATAAGGCAAATGCTAACAGCCATAAAAGGGGAAATCGACAGTAACCCAATAATAGTAGGGGACTTTTAACACCTCACTTTCACCAATGGACAGATCAACCAAAATGAAAATAAATAAGGAAAAACAAGCTTTAAACAAGATGGACTGAACTGATATTTATAGGACATTCCAACCAAAAACACGTTCTTCTCAAGTGCTCATGGAACATTCTCCAGGATAGATCATATCTTGGGTCATAAATCAAGCCTTGGTAAATTTAGGAAAATTGAAGTTGCATCAAGTATCTTTTCCAACCACAATGCTATAAGACTAGATATCAATTACAGGAAAAAAACTGTAAAAAATACAAACACTCGGAGGCTAAACAATATGCCACTAAGTAACCAAGACATCACTGAAGAAATCACAAAATACCTAGAAACAAATGACAATGAAAACACGACGGCCCAAAAACTATGGGAGGCAGCAAAGCAGTTCTAAGAGGGAGGTTTATAGCAATACAATCCTACCTCAAGAAACAAGAAAAATCTCAAATAAACAACCTATCCTTACAACTTAATCAATTAGAGAAAGAAGAACAAAAAACCCCAAAGTTAGCAGAAGGAAAGAAATCATAGAGGGAACTTATCTCCACATAATAAAGGCCATATATGACAAACCCACAGACAACATTGTTCTCAATGGTGAAAAACTGAAACCATTTCCACTAAGATCAGGAACATGACAAGGTTGCCCACTCTCACCACTATTATTTAACATAGTTTTGGAAGTTTCAGCCACAGCAATCAGAGAAGAAAAAGAAATAAAAGGAATCCAAATTGGACAAGAAGAAGTAAAACTGTCACTGTTTGCAGATGACATGATACTACACATAGAGAAACCTAAAGATGCTACCAGAAAACTACTAGAGCTAATCAATGAATTTGGTAAAGTAGCAGGATACTAAATTAATGCACAGAAATCTCTTGCATTCCTATACACTAATGATGAAAAATCTGAAAGAGAAATTGAGGAAACACTCCCATTTACCATTGCAACAAAAAGAATAAAATACCTAGGAATAAACCTACCTAAGGAGACAAAAGACCTGTATGCAGAAAACTATGATACTGATGAACGAAATTACAGATGATACAAACAGATGGAGAGATATACCATGTTCTTGGGTTGGAAGAATCAACATTGTGAAAATGACTATACTACCCAAAGCTATCTACAGATTCAATGCAATCCCTGTCAAACTACCAATGGCATTTTTCACAGAACTAGAACAAAAAATTTCACAATTTGTATGGAAACACAAAAGACCCCGAATAGCCAAAGCAAACTTGAGAAAGAAAAGCGGAGCTGAAGGAATCAGGTTCCCTGACTTCACACTATACTACAAAGCTACAGTCATCAAGACAGTATGGTACTGGCACAAAAACAGAAATATAGATCAATGGAACAGGATAGAAAGCCCAGAGATAAAACCACGTGCATCTGGTCACCTTATCTTTGATAAAGGAGGCAAGAATATACAATGGAGAAAAGACAGCCTCTTCAATAAGTGGTGCTAGGAAAACTGGACAGGTACATGCAAAAGAATGAAATTAGAACACACCCTAACACCGTACACAAAAATAAACTCAAAATGGATTAAAGACCTTATGTCTCTATGACATTAATCACAGCAAGATCCTTTCTGACCCACCTCCTAGAGAAATGGAAATAAAAACAAAAATAAACAAATGGGACCTAATGAAACTTAAAAGCTTTTTCACAGCAAGGGAAACCATAAACAAGACCAAAAGACAACCCTCAGAATGGGAGAAAATATTTGCAAACAAAGTAACTGACAAAGGATTAATCGCCAAAATATACAGGCAGCTCATGAAGTTCAATATCAAAAAAACAAACAACCCAATCCAAAAATGGGAAGAAGACCTAAATAGACATTTCTCCAAAGAAGACATACAGTTTGCCAAGAAGCAGATGAAAAGCTGCTCAACATCACTAATTATTAGAGAAATGCAAATCAAAACTACAATGAGGTATCACCTCACACCAGTCAGAATGGCCATCATCAAAAACTCTACAAACAATAAATGCTGGAGAGGGTGTGGAGAAAAGGGAACCCTCTTGCACTGTTGGTGTGAATGTAAATTGATACAGCCACTATGCAGAACAGTATGGAGGTTCCTTAAAAAACTACAAATAGAACTACCATATGACCCAGCAATCCCACTACTGGGTATATACCCTGAGAAAACCACAATTCAAAAAGAGTCATGTACCACAATGTTCACTGCAGCACTATTTACAATAGCCAGGACATGGAAGCAACCAAAGTGTCCATTGACAGATGAATGGATCAAGACGATGTGGCACATATATAAAATGGAATATTACTCAACCATAAAACGAAACGAAATTGAGTTATTTGTAGTGAGGTGGATGGACCTAGAGTCTGTCATACCGAGTGCAGTAAGTCAGAAAGAGACAAACAAACACCATATGCTAACACACATATATGGAATCTAAAGAAAGAAATGGTTGTGATGAACCTAGGGGCAGGACAGGAATAAAGACTCAGACATACAGGATGGACTTGAGGACACGGGGAGCGGGAAGGGTAATCTGAGACGAAGTGAGAGAGTGGCATGGACATATATACACTACCAAATGTAAAATAGATAGCTAGTGGGAAGCAGCCGCATAGCACAGGGAGATCAGCTCAGTGCTTTGTGACCACCTAGAGGGGAGGGACAGGGAGGGTGGGAGGGAGACACTAGAGGGAGCGTATATGGAGATATACATATACGTACAGCTGATTCACTTTGTTATATAGCAGCAAGTAACACACCATTGTAAAGCAATTATACTACAATAAAGATAAAAAAAGAACCCCCAAAAGCTACCCCCACAGGTAAGCAAAACGAAACCTACTTCTCCTCCAACCCCAGAGAACTAAGAGACATTGTCTTGACTCTGAGGGAAGCAGGAAGGGAAAGCCGAGGTTAAAGTCTGGCTCTTGAAGCCCAGATACACAGAATGAGAGTCCTTGGACCCTCAGGCCATGAACTTGGTAGGGTCCCAGGTATCCAGCAGCAACAAACACAGACCTAGGCAGGCATGCACGCACTTTCATCTTCCATCTTGAGAAATGCCACAGATCATTTTCCTGAGCAAGAATCAGCACAGAATTGGAGACAACCAAGCACGGAAAGAAACAGGCCTTGAGTGAGAACTACCATATACTGGAATCATCATACACAAATGAGGAAACAAGTGTGCTAACTCTGCTAAAATAAATCACAAACTTGAAAATATCTCCAGGGACCAGGAGAATATAAAATGCTACACAGAAGATGTGAAAAGGGGTCAGCCAAATAAAGCTGCTAGGGAAAAAAAAGAATTGAAATGAAAAACTTAATGAATGATCTTAGCAGCCGACTGTACAGAGCAGAAGAAACCATGAGTGAATTGGAAGACAGATCAGAAGAAATACAGCAATGGAGTTAAATGATGGGAACTCTGAAAGAGATGTAAAGAGAACTGATTAGGGTGAGAAGGTCCAACATACTTTTAATTAAAGTTTCAGAAGGAGAGAAGAGAATGGGAGAGAGGAGACCTTTGAAGAGATATGGGTGTGAATTTCCCAGAATAAACTACATGTACAGAAGCCCAGTGAATCCTGAGCAGGATAAATAAAAAAGAATCCACACCGAAATACATCATAGTGAAACCAGAAAAGAAAAGAAAAAAAGACAAAATCTTAAAAGCATCCAGAGAAGAAAGGCAGATTACTTTCAAAGGAGTGGCAGTTAGAATGACAACTAACTTCTCCACAGTTCTTGATTGACTGAAGTACATTGACAGCTCACTGCATCTTAGTTTTAGGCCAAACTGTATATTTTATCTATTACCATAATTGCCTGCTGACTAAGCCCCTTCTCTTAGCTCTTTCTCAAGGTAATGGGAATAAGGAGGAAGTAAATTTCTGAAAAAGAATCCTGAAACATTTGGTAGCTTTTAGCTTTATTACCCAATAATGTGGTAAAGTCACTGTACTAGAAATAATGGTGCTGGGCTTGTAAGTTTTGCCTGTGTTAAAACCTTCCCACCAATCAATTAAAATTTCTTCCTGGAGCTGTACCACAGAGAAAGAGAAGAATAAGTGGAATTGATTCTCTCCTGGTAATAAATGGACATTGGGATGACACACCTAAATATATCTCTAGGCCACAGATGAACCACCTGGTGCTTACCCACTTCTTTTTTCTCTTAGATTAAGTTTTTGAGAAATAAGTTTTCTTTCATATACTTCTCCTCAGACCTTTGATTTGCACTTTATATCTTATCAGTAAATCTTTAATTATCATTGTGAAATGCACAAGATGAAAAAAAAACATTTTTTGTTTCTATATGTGGGACCCAGTGGTTTTCATGTTCAAAAGGCAATCAAAATGACTCGGACACATTCACGGTAACAATCACAGCAGCTTGATCCACTTCACTTAAAAAGCAGTCTCCGGCTTTTCCAATAAAATATTTGCTTTATCAAGAGGAGAATAAATTTGGGAATCTTCGTAATGGAAAGTTTACAAGTATCCTTGATGACAATGCAGAGTTACTACAGAGAAAAAAATATGGTATATTAAATTAACTTAATATTATGATCCTCCTGTTAAGATGCTCGACAAAGTTAAAACAACTTCTTGAGGAATTTCACGCAGGAGATCATTTCTGGAAAAGCAACAGAGCCTATATTAAAAAATAAAGCGAAATGTCTTACATAGAAAGTTGAGGATGGAGAAGAACAAAAATTAAATCTAAAGAACATACAACACTGAGAAAAATTAAACAATTTTATCATTTTTAAAGCAGATATATTAAGAATTTCTCAAAAGACTATCTAGTCTGTATTCTTTGCTGATTCACACATGCTGGTCCTCAGTAGAGGTTAAATCCCATAACTCCTATGTCATATGCTTTTTAGGAACAGCTACATTAAGGGTATCAGAGATCATAATTCACAGCCAGCACCCAGTTTCTATTGGGAATTTCACATAAAAGGCTTCTGTACTAGTAATTTATAAATACATTTATTACCATGTTCTATATTTTCACTAAATAATTCACATACCGAAACAGATCTTCTAGGTGTTTCCCAAGATAAATTAACCACATTACTAGCTCACCCATCAAAAATTATTCTATAGAAGACAGACTATTTCCTGCATACAATCAATTTGTTATTTGCCTAGACCTGACGCGACTATTATTTCTCGAATACCCTAAGATTTCTGAAAAGGTATTCACTACTCAAGCCTCTGAGTGAAACGTACCAGGAAAGCATTACCCGAAATTTTGCAGGATTGTCTTGCAGAGACCACTGACGAATACAATGCAGATTTTGAATCATAGTTTTCTTTTACATCTAAAATGTTTACACTTCATCTAAATAAATCTCCTTAATCGTTAGATAAGAATATAAAGCCCAGATATTTTAAACGATGGCCAAAACCTTAAGAACGTCGTGTGTTCTCTCTCTCTCTCTGTGTCTTTCTGTTCTGCCCGCCTGAGCCGTGCCCTTTCCACCCCACCACATCGGGGCTCCTTCACTGCAGCTCCTGCTTCCCTCTTTATCCCAAGAGATGACTGCTTATTATACAGTTTTATAGGTTCAAACACATTGTAAATCAACTATACTCCAATAAAAATTTTAAAAATGAACCACCACCACACACACACACACACACACACTGAAGCCAGGCTTTCACTCTCCAGCCCTCCCAGCCTGCAGTGCTTCCTTAGTTATGACCTGGAAGAGCCTTTCCATCTGCGACTGGCTGGGAATCAGCATTGTCTGCCCTCCCAGCTCCTTGGAGGGGCTCCAAATGAACTCTTCAGGCTCTTTCTAGCCACTAATTAAGGCCCTCATTAATGGGGCCAGTTGAATATGAATCAGCCAACTTTACAAGTTCCTACCACCCTCAAAGGATCTGCGTTGTCCTCAAGGCAAAGCCCCTCCCTGCTCCAATCTGGGGAGGGCCATTCTTCTGTGAAGGCCCAGTTTTTTAAAAACTTTTTATTTTATATTGGGATAGAGTTGATTAACAATGTTGTGTTAGTTTCAGGTGTCCAGCAAAGTGATTCAGTTATACATATACATGTATCTATTCTTTTTCAAATTATTTTCCCATCTAGATTGTTACATAGCATTGAGCAGAGTTCCCCATGCTCTACAGTAGGTCCTTGCTGGTTATCCATCTTGAATATAGCAGTGTGTACATGTCAATCCCAAACTCTCTAACTATCCCTCCCCTCACCCTTCCTCCATCCCCACCCCGTAACCATAAGTTCATTCTCTAAATCAGTAAGTCTGTTTCTGTTTTGTAAATAAGTTCATTTGTATCGTTTCTTTTTAGATTCCGCATATAAACAATATCATACGATATTTCTCTTTCTCTGCCTGACTTATTTCACTCAGCATGACAGTCTGTGAAGCCCCAGTCTGACATGGTTCCCAGTAAGCTTTAGGACACCGTGTGAGGCCCAGACGAAAACCACAATGTGTTGAGTGTTGGGACCCTCCTTTCTTTTAGGATGCTAGCAAAATCCTCCAGATAAAGGTCTGGACTAAATAATAATCCTTTAGGGGAGGAAAAAATAACAACTGCATCTGTCATTCCTCCTATTTCCCTCCTCCTCCCTCACCCAAAGCTAAATAAATAAATATAAATAAATCTCCTAATGCAAATTGAACTACCACTCTGGAAATTTAATAATGGAGTAGGAGGCCTTTGACCCCCTAGGTCTCTGGGTCAAAGATAATTCAGGTTGTTAGTGATAAAATGTCACTGTGATCAGTGACTGGTCAGTGGCTCACAGATGCAAGGGGGAATGACTTGGTGGCCTCAGAGCAGCTGTCAAGGCACAAGTGTTCACAGCTTTTTTTGCTTATACATCATTTCTACAGAGGATCCAGAGAGACTACAGACATCTCTCTTGCTGTTAGAGCCTCTTGCATTAAGGTATCGGTGCTTACAAAGTTTTAGAGCACTGAGACAGCTCACACCCACACCATACATGAATCTCTCTCACAAACACACACAACACACAAACACACTACCCCCGTCTTCCAGGTTATGACATTAGGACTACTTACTTTACTGGTCATCTTGTCAGTTAATATTTATTGAATCCACTTGGGCACACGATATTATAACAAGGAACAATTAGATGCCAAAGTTTAGCTGATTTAAATCCACTGCAACCCTCAAAATAATTAAAGTCATATCAACGATGGACCCCAAAGTGCTATTTGATGACACAGAAATACATCTCTCTTACTTGGAAGCATAATAACACCTAAAGTACTATAAATGTGAATTCACACACAGTGTCCATCTCAGATCTGTAAGTGTAGCATCATGGTAATTCAGATCCCTACCCTGAAACCTGGATGCCTGGGTTCTAGTACTGGGACAGATATTCTGGCTGGATCTTGTGTCTTCCTCATTTGAAAAGATATGATTCAAGGACATGGCCTCTAAGTTAACCTTTTCAGTTCTAACACTCTATGATTTCCCCCCAGGGCTACTGTAGTTGTATTTAAGAGCTTACTTTATAGGCAGTATTAATATCGTTTAAGATTATTTTCATTACTTACGAGGAACGGTTGTTTTTTATTTATATAACGAACTCTTAACATAGCAAACACGATGTTCCAGGCAACGGTCTAAGTATTTACAAATATAAACTCCTTAAACTGCATCAGATTAGTTTCTTAACTGCCGTTATGTTCTTAAGAAGAAATGTAACACAAATAATTTAGGGTTAGTAAGAATTGTAGATTGAACAAACCTCGAATTCCTATTCATTTGTCTGAATAATTAAGCACTGATTATTACTTACTGCGAGCTTTAAGAAAAAGTGTGCAAATTTCAAGCAGGAAAACCACATATGATCAGTTTAGGAACAAATCCATGAATTGCTAGTACTGGTGATTTGCACTCATACTTGCTTATTAACTGATAGAAACATAATAATTAAATTGCTCCCCATAAGCTCCCACAATGCGTTGTTTTAAGCAAATTAGCTATATTCTCTCATTTATTCAATCACTGAACAAATTTTTAAGAACAACAACTATGTTCCCATCACTGTGCTAGCCCCTGGTGATATGAAAATGCATAAGACAGACATGACCTTGAGAGGTTCACAGTCTGGAGATATTAACTGCTAAAATGTGCTCATATGATCAGTCAATTAAAAATTCCTCTGGGTGAGGACAACCGTTTATTCTCTAAGAATTAAAATTATGTAAGTGACAAAATAAAATGCTCGAAATAAAACTGAGATTGCTTTGATCTCTATCCTGCAAACCGAAAACGAAGAGGATAAATTTAAAATAAATAAATAAAATAAAGTTAATAAAATAGATAAAAATAGTCCAAGTATACTTTCTGTTTTATAGAAAATAAGGTGATAGAACACAGAAAGTCACCTATTTTTTTACATACATTTATAGATGTCCTTACAGTTTAATGACTTCACATTTATGCCAAATCCTGAAATATGTATAAGGATTAGTAATCACAAAAGTAATCCTATAAGTAAACCTATCTAACCATTTAAAAGGTAGCTGTAGTCTATTTTAAGTATAATTATTTATTAATACTTTTTGAAAGTAACTGAAAAGAAACTTTGTTCCCATAGAAAGCATACAACCACATATTAAGGCAATGTGCAAATTTAGTACTTAGGCCCTCGTGTATGTGTATCAATATAATCAGTTCCCCTTTCTTATTTTATCGCGTGACCAGAAATAGAGTGACTCTGTCCATGGAACCAGCAGTTCTTACTTATATAAGAGGCTTTTAGTAATGTACCGTGAAACATGACAGTTCAAAGGATGGTTATTATTTCCTTAATTTGTCAAGGGAGTTTTCAACAAAGAACCACCATATTCATAATAAAAAAATATTCTTTTAAGTTCTAAGTAGGGAATTTTTTTTAATATATATTTTATAAGGAGTTGACATGCTAATACTAGCAAAACACTGAATCTTCCAAAGGGTGACTTCTCTCTTTGAGTGAATGTGAGAATGGTAAGACCACTGGGGGATGAATACATTGTTCTCTTGGTACAGTTGTAACTTATCTTTGCTCAAGTGCAACAGCCTTCTTCAGAAGCTGTGCCATCCATCTGCCCATGAGTTTCACAGAAACAAATCACAAAAGGGCGTCTGCATTAAGGTCAGCAGTAACTTTACAAAGTCCCATGTCCAAAATGACAAAAAGAGCATTCAGCCCTATGGCTGCCTCTCTTAGTATCCCTGTTGTCCGAAGGTGTAGGCGCCGTGAAGTTTCCTCAAACATGCCTGTCTAGATGCAAATTCCTGTAAGACAGTTGCTACTACCCTTCCGGCTACAGGGAGTTTTATTCCCAGATTGCTGGGCTCAAGGCAAGATGGCTGCATCCTGCCTTTTCATCATGATTTCAAGAGGTGGAATGAAGTAAGCCTACCTTCAGTGGAAGGTGCAAGGAAGCACTGAAACTTGTCTTTACCTTACAGAGTGTGACTTTAGTCACCAAATTCAGATACAGGGCTTTCACTGAGCTTTTTATGTTTTGTGAATATTTATTCTGTCATCAGTAGCATATTGTAAGCGGTGACATTTCTTCCCCCTGCACAGTCCAACTTAGATGCTCCCTTGGTGAAGGGGGTGTCTTTTACATTCAATGTGAGAGGGCAGTGAATCTGTAGGTCTCAGGGACTATATGCTCTACACTGTCCCTTACCTTCTGCTAAATCCTAGGGAAAGATAATGGCCTTTGTCTTACCTGCCTCCCTGAAGTGGATCCCAGTGCTTTCTGATGGGGCATAAATAATGAACACAACATTTAAAACTCTAATGTTGCTTTCCAAATAGCAAAATATTTAAAATAACTATTTCTATCGACATTTCTCCTTCCTGTAAGGTTAAGGGCAAAGGAGAACATACAATATAATCAACATGTTAAAACAAAACCCAAAAAACAACCCTTAAGACCTAAGTCTCCCATTTCTATTCAATTTAATATATGGAGAATTATGTATTTCATTTTCTATTCAACTCAGTATTCCAATAACTGGTTTTCTTTTGACAAACCCACCAGCTCATTTCCATAATTCCGGTATATGTAAAACTCTTTCCCAAAATGGATAATGCATGAGCCGTTTCCTCTCCCCACCCCCCCAGGGAAGATTCCAAGTATACAGCAAGGTGACCTCACTAAAGCAAATTATAATCGCTATCTATTTTCTGTGTTCGAACTAATCTTTCTGGGGGTAATGTACCAGTCTTCAATATATCTCTCAGAAATAGATGACAATAATTTTCAGTATTACTGCGATCACAACTGTTTATAAAAATCTACCATTTCACGAGCTTCAAGACAGGCTCCCCTTTTTTATTTATTTAGAAACCATTTAAAGTGGAAAATGTAGAAAAGTCCATAATTTCAAACAATGAAATATTGTGCTTAAAACAGATACTGTCACTCTGTTGGCAGAGAAAAGAGAAAATACCAAAAGAATATAAAAGCAGGCTTGTGTATATATATACACAAAATAATGTCAACTTAATATACAAATGGAAAATCTTGTCAGACAATAAAGTTACACACACACAACACAATATGCTCCAGTTAAATCAATTCATCATTACAATTATCTATCCTTGTAGTTCAGGGAACAAAATAGTCAAAAAATATAAATAGAAAAATGATTCTCACTCATTTATTCTATAAATATTTATACGTAAAGTACTCCACTAGGCCCTATGTGTAAGACAAAATTATCCTTGACCATCAAGACATGGGAGATTAGGAATAGGAAAGTTACATCTAAAGAACTAACTGGCATATATTTTATTTTTTTATTTTA
This sequence comes from Grampus griseus, assembly GCF_964374135.1. Lineage (NCBI taxonomy): Eukaryota > Metazoa > Chordata > Mammalia > Artiodactyla > Delphinidae > Grampus > Grampus griseus. The sequence continues at coordinate 24,996,857 of NC_139015.1, read as the reverse complement.
TTTTATTTTTTATTTATTTATTTATTTTTGCTGTACACGGGCCTCTCACTGTTGTGGCCTCTCCCGTTGTGGAGCACAGGCTCCGGATGCACAGGCTCAGCGGCCATGGCTCACGGGCCCAGCTGCTCCACGGCATGTGGGATCTTCCCGGACTTGGGCACGAACCCATGTCCCCTGCATCGGCAGGCGGACTCTCAACCACTGCGCCACCAGGGAAGCCCTACTGGCATATATTTTAAAAGAAGTGTGTGCGTGTGTATTATTTAAAAATATAAGTGCACATAACCTATTTTTGCATCAATCTGTTAAAACATCACTGCCAGTGTTCCTCCATTCTCCAAAAATGAGTTTATCTATAGACCAAAGTTCAAGGTCAGGAATATCTGGTTGATCTCTTTATGAATGTGTTATACATATATGACATCCAACTCTCACCAAGAGTCCAAAGCCATAGAATGTATACCTAATAAATATTTGATATGTATTATCAACAACATGATAATTATTTACAAAGAACCTCTGTGTATAAGACCCTGTGAAAAAATGTACAGTATTTATAGGTATTTGTGGAGGGCTTAAAGTTCAGACAACATTGATACATACGTAGCAAGAAGACAACATTAGATGAACACACATTGGAAAAGTGCTTAGATTTTGTTGATATTTAAACTCAGTAAAACTGATCATTTAGTCCTTATTCTGTACCCAGCACGATACTCAACACTACTGCTTAGAACCACCACATGAATTACATAATATTATTTCCCACAGTGTACACACGTAGAAACTGAGGCTTACATAGTTGTCATCACTGTCAGAGTTCACACCACGCAGTCAAAGGACAGAACCAGAGCCTTGCCTTTCAACCACTGCTCTGGTCTTACTAAAACCAGCACCTCTCAATCCTGGAGGAACACAGCCATCATGAAGCCAGGGCCACCATGCAAGTGGCCCAGAAACCTCTACTCAGTGTTGCTCAAAGTCAAATGTTCATGCTGATGTGTTCTGAATCACACTATATGCAAACACAAGAATTCTCATTCGGCCTGCTGGTTAGGAAAGAACACAGCTAATTTTTCTTTCTAGTGGTCACATTCAGAAAACAGGTGTTTATTTTTAAGGCGAACAGGCCAGATAATTTGGGGAAAAGGCAAAATACTGCTCAGTTCTCGAGTGCTGCCGAAAGTCAGGATACTGCTGGTTTGGAGATGGCTGGATCAAAGGTGTCAGAGGTGGGACCACACCCAGGGGGGCTTGAATCCAGGTTTGTGCTTTTTAGGGGGATTATGTTTCATCCCATCTCCCGCGGAATATATAGATTTGGATTCAAAATGTCATCCAGGGACTTCCCTGGTGGTCCAGTGGTTAAGAATCCACCTTCCAATGCAGGGGACCAGTTTCCCCGGCGGGGAACTAAGATCCCACATGCCCCAGGGCAACTAAGCCCACGCACTGCAACTAAGACCCGACGCAGCCAAACAAATTAAAAAAAAAAAAATGTCATCCATACTTCATACTTCCTTCACTCCAGTGGGTTTGGAGAGAAGATAAGAGAATCATCAAAATGAGGATTTAGAACGTTCATTTGGGTTTCACTGAACTGAACAGGTACATGTTTTAGTCTCAGCTCAACTCCAACTGAGGTTACAAATGGATATGACATTGGACCCCATCCAAAGAAGTCTTCCTACTGTATACTCATATATTACATGAATATATAAAAAACACAAAACAACCCTTTCATTTAAATATTTGTAACCATTAATATAGTATAAGCTCGTAACTAAAAGTCAACTTTCCAAGTTTGGAAGGGAGGAGAGGCAAAAGGAAATTCCACAAAAAATTTTTTTCATATACTAAATCATGTTAAACATAATACAAATGTTCACACTGTAGACACAAAACCATAGTGTGCTGTGTCCCAAATGAATCCTGCAGCCCACTTCACATCGACTACTACTAGAGCAAGTTACCAATCCTCTTCTGCTCCCCTTCTTATCTCCCAGTACAACAGAAAGTCCATGGCATAGGATGAGGAAAGGGGAGAAAAGACACATTTAGGGAAAACCAGAATCTTCTCTAAGTCCTGATAAACTTAAGAATAGTGAGAACACTTGATTCACAAAATACATATCTCTAAACACTAAATAGCAACATAGGTGTTGTTATTTATTAAAAAAACTCTTATCATGAGCATTTGTTTTCTTTTAAATACCTGTTGACCACCTCCTTCATTTTTTTTCTTTGACTTTTGGATACATTTCTTATCAGTTCACTCATAAATATGATTTCCTATTATGATATATACAAATGAAAAATTTTCAATAAATGATGTACTAAACAGTTAAGATCAAAAACTCTCTTTAGGGCTTTAACAGAGAAAATTTTCTATGCATAATTAATATCCAAACTTCACTTTACCTAGGGTTGAAATATATTTTTTGAAAAAGTTATAAAATCTGTAGGAATTTTAACTTTCAATTCTGGAGTCCTTAAATATAAGACATTCAGTATTCAGAACATTTCAGTATATGCATACAATTTATTTGTTCTGAAAAATATTCCAAATTAGAATTTAGACATTTCCTTTTAAATATTGGTTTTATATTTACTATGGAATAGCTAAGAAGACTGTCAAGTCCTTTAAAAATGCAGTTTGTCTTTACAACTGTGAGATCATATGTAACAAACAGATGAGTTACAATTACAAACAGAAACATATGCACTTTAAAAAGCTGGCTTTACCTAAGTTCTAACCTTATTTATAAAGTAATATAGGCCATTGATAATGAGCATATTTTCACATGGCAGTAAAATTCACACTTATTAAAACTACTGTAAAAATTGAATTGTAGTACTGTAAAACTGAGTAAAGTTAAAAAAAATATATTATTCCATAAAACAAAGCCAAGTTTGTTCACTAGTCACTAATATTTCTCACTCACATCTTTGTAATCTCTGTAGAAATACGGTGGGTAAGATAAAGCATAATAACTGTTTGCTAACAGGTTCAATAAAAATCCAAGTTACATGTTGTGATAGAAATGTACTACTTTTCTCTCCAAGGGAAAATGCCCATTGCCCTGGCACTCTACCTTTATGCTGAATTCATTTTATATGGCTATCATATGACCTATGTATTGGAGAAAATGTCACTGTTTTAATGACTTCCTAGCCCAGCTTCCTTTTATACATTATTTTAACCTCACTTAATTAACTTCTACGACTTTTTTCAAAGTTGTCACTACTATATTTTTTAAAATACCATGTAGGGCTTCCCTGGTGGCACAGTGGTTGAGGGTCTGCCTGCCGATATAGGGGACACGGGTTCGTGCCCCGGTCCGGGAAGCTCCCACATGTTGCGGAGTGGCTGGGCCCGTGAGCCATGGCCGCTGAGTCTGCGCGTCCAGAGCCTGTGCTCCGCAACGGGAGAGGCCACAGCAGTGAGAGGCCCGCGTACCGCCAAAAAAATAAAATAAAAAAAAAATTAAAAAAGTACCATGTAAAGCATAAAGTCAAACTACTAAACAGAGTCCAAATATTAAACTATATGACATTGACAATATTCAGTCGTGTATCATCTACAGAATTGACAATTTCTGATGGTTCCACCTAATAAAACATTCCCTGACTCTCACATCACTGAAACTAAAATGCAACAGCCGCCCAGAGGAGCCAGCTGCCTGCCAACTGAAGTTATGAAACAGAAGGTTTAGGACACTGTCGCAGACCAAACGCTACTGCCCATCAATAATACCTTTCTTGGACCAAAACAATGTGAACAATATTGCCCTTTAAAAAGAGAAGGAGAGTAACAAACTGGGAGTAACTCACAATGAACATGACCAGTGCAGAGTGGAATAAATCGTGAGCAAATAACAGTGCCTCTGCGACAGTGTTATAACGTTAGCCCGTGATCCAAAAGAATTAGTCATTCCAACCCATTTTCAAAAACATGTAGCTCAAAGTAGAGTTCTTAAACATTTTAGCTAGGGGTTGAGGATAAGGTGTGAAGACGTGAAAACATGGGCTCCTAAAGATCCTCTGTGTAATTTTGAGGTGCTCATGTATAATTTTCCAATGCCACAGTGGAACTTTTAAATATGACTAAATGTCTTTGCAGGTACTGCCCGAACTTATGCAAGAGGAACTGCTCTAAGGGACGACTGAAAGATGCTTATAAGATGCTAAGTTCTCTGGGGACAAGTTGTTGGCTGACATATACACACTACTGTATATAAAATAGATAACTAATAAAGACCTACTGTATAGCACAGGGAACTCTACTCAGTACTCTGTAATGACCTATATGGGAAAAGAATCTACAAAAGAGTGGATATATGTATATGTGTAACTGATTCATTTTGCTGTACACCTGAAACTAACACAACATTGTAAATCAACTATACTCCAATAAAAAATTTTAAAATGAAATAAAATAAAAGTAAATCTCACAGATGTGCCCTTGCAGGTTTTTACAACTGCATCGTCATCATCAGAATGATGTTTCGGAATGTTCTTAGCGAATTTGGTCTATTTTGGTCTAGCTGGGAAACAAACTCCAGTTGAGGTAGTAACTGATGAAATCAGGATCCTATTCTTCCCCATAGATTGCCCAGAATATCTAAGTCACTTAGAAAAGAAAAAAGGAGTCGTTCTTTGGGGAATAGCAGTGTGATGCTCCTGGAGCACCCTCTGGAGGCCAGAAAAAGGTGACACTAGTGAAACGGAGAAAGAAGAGAATTCTGACCTTCCAAAGGCAGAACTCCACAGATCGTACGTAAGTTGGACTCAAAAACGCACTTATGCAATTGTAATCAAGGCGACCTAAGAAACATGCGTACTTAATTTATAGTTTACAAATGCAAATAAATCCAAGGTGTATGTAACAACATTCTCAAATAATTGTTCCTTCATTAAAAAAAAAAAAAAAAGGAATGCACTGATTAGTGTATTTCAGCCTGCATTCTGAATTCCTTGGGGAATTAATTGTAGAGGCATTTTTTTCATAGTTAGAAGAGAGGTCTCAATGTGAAAATGTGACATTTTCATTCACAAAATGTAAGTAAGCAAGGTTATATAGGGTATTACTAATTGTCAAACTTTTCAAAGTAGTCAGCTGTATGCTTATCAAAACTGAGAATAAATTAAGCTTTTTTTTTTTACTTCTAACACCTCACTTTTTCTAAAGCAACAAACACTGACATCTATTGGCATTTTGGTAGCTCGCTTTTAAAAAATCTGTTAAAACCCACGAAAGGACACACATGCAAACATGCGTAGGATTAGGATGAACCCAAAACACCACTTGGTCCTTTGAAGAAATTTCATTTTATATATCTGACAGCATATTTAATAGATGTTATTTTCCTCTGATAAAGATAAATCAGTTTTTAAGCTAATGCTATATCATTTAAGTTTCTGTATTTTCTGTTTGTCAAGAGGAGAACTCGAGGGTTAATCAAAATATTAGAAGTCCACTTTCTTTTTCTCTGAGCAAATGAAATCACTCACCCAAAATACTGACACTTGGTTTGTTTTCGTCTATCCTAACAGAACAGGATAAGATCAATACCGTTAGTGTCAAATGTAACTTGTCACTTTGAGAACGCTAATAAAACACTGATTTGCTAAGAATCACACTTCCAGAACTTTAAGCACTACCTACAGCCATTCTAGTGTGTGTGGAGGGGGGGATAATGAAAGATGTAGATTTTTTTAATATTCATTATTTTGTTTATATTTAGAAACACCTGCACTGGATTCCATGAACCTTGTTGGCAATATACTCTTACATTCGATAAAAAGATAACAAAGAGCATGTGGATACACATTTTCTTTTTCAATTTGTACTAGTCCCAAAAGACTACGCATGCATTCTATATAAGCATCAACTCTTCAGTGTGGCCAGAAAAGGACTCATGTTTCAAAACCTTCTCAAGTTTGAGACCTCAACCTTTTTCTGCCAGAGATAAAACGATATTGCACCTCACTCTACTTTCAATATTTAGACTGAATTCAGGACTGTTTTCATAATACCTATATGCAGTTATGGTATTTGACATACTTATCCACTTTTCTCTCTATTTACAAGTAGTACATATTAATATTTATACTCACTCTAATCTAAGGCCAGCTCTGGATTATTTTTTACCGTACAAGGTAAATGTGGAAAATTGTGTCAGATATCTTAGCAAAGGCACAGAAGATCTGTGTCTTAAATCATTTTCTCAAGAGAGCTAACATCGATGGGGCACTTACTACTGCTGTTATCTCATTTAAGCCTCGGCATAACTTTATGATAATAATTTTATTATCCCAATTTTACAAATAAGGAAACAGGCATGGAGAGATTAAGTAACTTTCCCATCACTATACAGGTAAGGAGCAGAACTGGGATTTAACCTTTTTTTTTTTTTTGCGGTACGCGGGCCTCTCACTGTCGTGGCAGCCGCTCCACGACACGTGGGATCCTCCCAGACCGGGGCACGAACCCGCGTCCCCCGCAACAGCAGGCGGACCTGCAACCACTGCGCCACCAGGGAAGCCCCAGAACTAGGATTTAAATGCAGGCAATCGGGCTGTAGCACTAAGTACCAGGTACCCTGTAATAGTGAGGCATTTTCGTACTAAAGGACAGGCGATGAAACACACAGAGCATCTGTCACACTGCCTGGAACATGGTAGGATATTTAGTAAATAGTAACTCCCTTATTAAAAGTATAAAATACTAGTGCCTGGCATGTAATGTGTTCATTGCTCTCATACTGGTTCAATATTTTCTGATTACTTACATACTTTATGGTCTTTTCTTCCCATTTTTCCATCATATCATTTTCTCATTTTGCAGATATGAGAACAGTATCCCAAGTTTCTCCCACTCTCTTAAAATCATTCTCCAAAATAAACCCGCTTCATTCTAAAATTAGTATTTAATGTCTTTAATAATTACATCATCTAAGTGGTCACAAGTCACCAGCTTGAAACAGATCACTGGACATTCCTCCTGTTCTGTAAACACGCGCTGCCCTGGTAGTGACGGGGCACTTCATACCCAAGAATGTTTGACAAGCACTTCAGCCTGGGAAGCCACTGAGTTAACAAAACAGGTGGGTGATGTCACCCGGGAAGCACATGGCCGGCTTCTAGCCATTTGGGATACTAAGTGTTTTGATGTTTCCACCACTTGTACTGACAAACGCCCCTTCTGCCAGGGGTGAAGGGAGACCCAGTAGCTCTAGAACTGAGCTAGGCTTGATAATGAATGGGTTCCAGGTCATTTAAAAGGAAAAATAAAAATAAAAAGAATCCTTTGCAATGTTTTAATGAAAGAAAAACATCAACAGAGATTCATAGAAGAAGCTTAGAGCCAAATACCAAATGGGTGGGGGGAGGGGGGGGAAGCTCTGGTTTTGTAATTCAGGCTTCAATAGATAAAGTTTGCTGAGCTGAATCAATACGAAAAGTCTGGATATGGGAGATCCAGCATCTAGGAGGTGCAGGAAGTTACAGCACCCTTGGTACATGGATCCTCGTTACAAAGCCCAGGATTACGCTGAGGTTGCTTTTTTCTTTTTTTCTTTTTTTGAGCAAAGAAGAAAAATCAATGACCCCAAGGGCCTGGGAACTATTAGAGTCATTACTGCGACACAGATAATTCTGTTGAACATCTGCCGCCACAACAGCGTGCAATTCAGTATAAAAATGCGATGCTACGGAACACAGCTACGTATGTATCACATACCAGTCACACGTGTCGCATGAAAGTTAAAGGAATCTTTTTCCCCTAAAGCTATCCCTCCAACAGATGTGTTTATGCCTCCGCATATAATACAGCAGACAGCGGGGCTGAGGGGCTGAGTGCTCTCAGCCTTGTCTCTCCCTTGACTGTCATGAAGTAATGTTATAACCTCCAAAAAGAGGCTTGGCTGTTGCATGGGCATCGTGTAGGACAGCAAGTTTCAGCGGCTGTTTTAAGAAAGGGGTGAAACCTGGGATTGAAGGGCACTGATGGAGGAGCTATTTAAGAGATGGGTGTCCTGTAAGCCCTAATTTGAGCCGGTATGCCAAGTGGCGATGCTATAGTTATGGCATCTAGAGGTCATTCCTTTGAGGATGCCTGAGGACTACAGAGTGCAAAGAAGCTTGAAAAAGAGGTGTGGGTTTCCCTCACAAACCATTATGGCTCTCAGTTATTCACTCTCCTAAGATAAGGAAAAGTACACTGACAGCATTACAAGGGAAATGACAAGAAGGAAAGAAACAGTGATTTCAAAGCAATACTATTTAACGCCAGGTGCTTTCACCTAAAGCAGGTTTCAAGTTGATCGTTGTTTTTTGAATCAAATGAAGAATAAATATTCTTATCTGCTTTATAGGGTTTAACAAGCACAAGGTGCCCTGGAGGGGGGTAAAAAGTTCCTCCCCAAGGAAGACAACTACCTGATGGAAAAGAGAGATACACTTTAAAACCAACCTAGAGCCAAGTTCACTCCAGATTCTCTGGGAAGAGAGTCAAGAGAATGTCACTTAAAGATGCCAATCTATCTGGTTCAGAGGGAATCACAGCGGTGGGACTGGAAAGCATAATGAGAGTCACCAAGGAAACTCTGGGACGCTGTGTCAGGAGAGAATATTAGGTAGTCCCAACACAGCTGCCTACCTAATAGATGAGATCTGTAGGACACAGAAATGTCTGTTGGTTCTTAAAATCTCTCCCACCCACCACGGGTGCTTATCTGAAATGTCTATGTTAACTAAGGCATTGCTGCCCTGAAGCCTTGACAAAGTGCAGACCTGTTACCTGAAAGGGATGCTACTTCAAGCCACCGTCCCCTCCTTAATTCATCAGACCTCCTCCAGAGGACCACAGAAACGTCTGAAGGCAGAGTACTCCCAGGCAGGACAGGACAACACTTAAAGAGCCCCGCAAATAACTCTTTACAACTTTACCACTGCGGTCAGGTCTAAGAGCTCTTTCATTTACTAAGATAACCTGCGAGAGGACAGTAGAGAATGTCACTTAGGGAGATTGCTAATCCAGCTCCCCACTTCAGCCCTTGTTGAATAAAATGCGATAGGGTGTCTCCAAAACAGGGATAAAGTAAGGAAAATTTCAATACACCCTCATGAGAGCTAATGAAGGGTAATGAAGGTGATCTGCCCAGCAGCATCCTATTATAGAAGCATGCACAGGAATGGTCAGTGGCCAAACAATTACTCTCTGTTCAATTTGTTTTGCTCAAAACCTGTTTAAGGTCTCTGCCAATAAGCCAGGCTCTGAAATGCTCTCAGCGATGCCAGTAAGAGAACTGGGCAAATCTTGTTTACTTCCTGCAAGGAACGGGCAAATACTTCTGTAAGATAACAGAATGCCATTGAACTAATTCTTCAAAAGTACTTTACGAAGTGTGCTGGGGGATGTTCCAAGTGCCTTGAGGTCTCTGGATCAATTAATAATTGGGAAGTGCAGAGGCAGAAAAAAGCCCTTATATTCTTCCCCCACCCCTCCGTTTTTTTTTTTAAAGCATCCTCTTCACTTAATCACTCATAAACAAGTATTTATTTGGGGCGCCTCCTCTTTCCAAGACAGTGGCGAAAGCATCAGCCCTTCTTAGGGAAACAGAAGGTGAAACTGTCATTCACGTCCGTGAACCGATGATCACGCACTAGACTGGTCTCTAGAAAGCCTCAGCTGCCATTTCATTCTATTATATAACCAGTGGGCAACTGGGTTCAAAAGTTCAAATGAACTTTTGCTTTGGGGCATCTCTTGGGAACATAAATTAACCACATTTATCAAAGAGGTACTGAAAAATAGAACTGCAAAACCGAAAGTTTGAGAACCTTTTTGGGGACCTGATTCCTGGCACTGGGCTGGATTTTATCTGCTTCGCTGACCTCTAGGAATCCCTCTCAGCTGATCTGAGCTCCGATACCGCAGGGCTGAATCCGAGTGAGCGTCCGCGCACACCGCGACCCTGCACTCCCTCCCCGGAGCCCAAAACACCGACGCGCGACCGCTCGCGTTCTCTCTAGAGCACCCCGTTCTTCCAAGCCAGGCGCTGCGAGGGGAGACCCGTTCCCGCTTTTCTCGCTAGAGGGCAGGCGGGGCCCGTGCAAAGCGCTGCTGGCGCTGGACACGCGCGCACCCGGCCTCCGCTCCTGCACGCCGGGTCCCGCTCCCGGGCTGGGCTCGGCTCTGGGGTGCTGGGCAAAGGCCGTGCCAGGGAGCGCAGCGCGTCCAGGTCCTCCGGAGGCGCGGTCCCGGCTTCCGTCCTCACCCTGAGCGCGGGTTACTGGCGCCCGGGTGGGGCTCGACGCCCAGGTGAGGGGCGGCCCCATGGAGGGCGAGCACCGCCCGGCCCCGCGGACGGCCGGGAGCAGGGCCAGGCGCCCGGAGCGCAGGGCGCAGGCAGGCGAGGGCGAGGCGGCGGCATCTGAGAAGGAGAAAGAGAAGGAGGAGAAGGATCGCGGAGCCCCGGCCGCGCGGCGCACTCACCTGGGCTCGGGCCGCCCGCCGCGGGCGCAGGCTTCTTCCCGGAGCCTCGGTCCTTCTTGCCCTTCCCCTTGCCTCTGCCTTCTTTGCGCTCCGACATCTCGCCCGAGAAGTGCACGCTCAGCGCGGACGGCGCCCGGCGGAGGCGACGCGCGACAAGTTTGGTCCAAGGGCTGGGATCGGCTTTGGGAAAAGTTTGTCCCTCGAGGGCGGGGGGCGGAGGCGGGTAGAACCACCGGCCGGGCTGCGGCGCGCGCGCTGCGCGGGGGCCGTCTCCTGTCGCCGGCGGGGAGCGCGGGGACGCGGCGTGCGGTCCGGGCCACCTGGGACTGGCGGTCGCTGCGTCCGGCGGTCGCGCTCGCTCTCGGGGCGGCCCCTGTCGCGCAGGGAAGTGCTCGGTTCCCGCCGCTGTCGGCTCCTGTCGCGGCCTCTGTCCGGCGCGCTCGCAGCCCGAGGAGGGAGAGGCAATCACCGTCCGGCCAGCGCTTGCGTCGCCCGGCAGCCGCAGTCACCCCGCTCCTGCCCTCCGCGCGAGCCCGGAGTTTCGACAAGTTGGGGGGAACTCCTCGCCGGCTCTTTTTCAATTGCCCCACCGCCAACCACCTCCCGCCCGCAGGTTGGACGCTGGCGCCTCCTTCTCGCCCTCCCCTGGCCTCGCCCCCTCCCTCGTCCCCGCCACACCCCCACCCCGAGGCGCGGACACGCCACCGGGAGGAGCCTGGGCTCGGCGCTCGCGGGCGCAGCCCCTTTCCCTCCCCGAGCCGGCCTGGGCGGGGGGCGGTGCGCTGGGCGGCTGCCGGACACCCCCGACAGGGGTCGCTGGAAGCCGCGCGCAGCAGCCGCCGCCGCGGCGCCCGCGGGAGCCGGACCACGCGTCCCGGGGAGATTCCGAGACCCAGGAAGGGATCCGGACCCGGGGCCCTCGCTCCTCGCTCCTCGCTCCTCGCTCCGCTTCCCCGCCAGGCAGCGCCCGGGAGGGCTGGTCCCTTCCCTCCAGCGCGGAGAAAATGGTGGAGACAAATTTTGCAGCTCCGACACCTGCCCGGCCAAATTAAGGCCCTGGAACCCGTGGGAAGGAGAGAAACGGCTGCTGTTTTCTCATTAGAGTTTGGGGTTCCGTCCTTTCTTTCTTTAGTGAAAAACCCCACACGCACGTAGGGCAAAGATAAAACTCTGGGTGGAAGAGTAAGGCGACTGTGGATACACAGGAAGGGCTCGGGGGACCGTAAAGATGGTTAGATAAATCCATCTTCGTCGATCTGCTCCTGGGATGTGTCTGTGTCCTGCCTTCGTGTGTTTAACAACGTGCCTGACAGACTTCTCATCTTCAGCTTTTCCTAAAAGAAATAATAATAGCCTGGCCTCTGCTAAGGGGGAGGGGGGTCTCCTAAACTGTATCTCTCACTACAGCTTAATTATTCAAGTTGTAACTTAACTGATAAAACCTGGGTTGGAAAGCAATCGACAATAAAATTACTGCGCTAGCTAGAGTCACTCAGTTCTGCCGAGAGAGCAAGTACGGGGAGGTAAAGTGGAGAGACAGAACCAGAGGTCCTGAATTCGTCAGTGCTAGCTTTCTCCGATTCAAACTTCCCTCAGAACTGCGGGTGAAACCTACTTCGCCTTCCCTTGTCCTCCCTCTGGTGGAGAATTCTAAAGAGCAGTGAAATCCAGAAAACGTTAGCACCCTGCTGCGAAGGACAACAGTGAAAGGCCAGGGTAATCAGCACCGCGTAATGAGCCAGAATCATGTAAAGCAAACGTTCTCATAGATGTATGGCAGCTGTGGCTAAGTCAGAATGTTCATTTACAGTGACAGGCCCACGTGTTGTTTTCTGGAACAGGTGAGTACCGTCCACCCACATGTGAAATTTACTTAGCCCTCTTTAAAAGTAATTTGCTCCTGATTTTCCGTCCTCCGGGATTAATGCTAACTGAACCATTACCTACAGACAGCCTTCTTGGTATATTTTGCAAATGCCACCATTTAGACAAAGGTGAAATCTGGGGTGCCTTCTTGCTATGTATGTGGAGAGGGAGGGGGGACAAAAACAGTTATTTAAAAACTGTCCTAAATTAAGAATGATTTTATTCTCCTTTAATTTGTACTGTAATAAGAATCTAACTCTATTGGGTGGGTTAAGTCGTTAATAGATATCTTAGCAGTAATGCCATCATTTATTTTGAAAAATTTGATGTCCAAATATCTTCTGATAACCTTCCAACGAACACCACACATCAATTATACTGGGCCATAAAAACAGCAAAATCAGGGAGATTATGAATACTGAATAGCACTATAATATTCCACAGAGTCTAATGTAAACTGGAACTGAATGATGGTTGAAATAACTCTGCTTTCCCAGGTGGGGCCACTACTTAACAAACAGGAAAACAGCAAAACTCAGAAAAGGCGAGCCCTTTCAAAAAGGGTGCTTTTTCTCCAGGATATGAGACCCTGTAAGGGCTTAGTATACAACTGCTACATGTTACCAGATACATCATTATTTTAGAACTGAAGGACAGAAAGCAGAAATGTCTTTTGGAATTAAAAAATAAAGTTTCAGATCTTTCCAAATAAAACAGAAAGCCAGCTGGAAAATCCAATTTGAAATTGCCCTTAAATTATTCATCTCTGTGGTCAGGAAGTAGCAGATGAATTTGTTGTTGTTGTTGTTGTTTTGCATTTTTATAAATCCTCGGAAATGATCAGAACAGGGATGGAGAAAGGAGGAAACCTTTCTTTGCTTTCTTGAAAATCAAAATATTAACCTCAATTTAGAAACAATGACATGTTTTCATGGTATCGTTTTATTAATTTGTTATGTATTGTTCAGCTCTTAGAGTCTGTATCATACAGGGTATATCAGCTCTCAGGTAAGATATATCAACCTGTCAACATATGTCAACTCGTGAAAACTAGAGTGGGTATTTATAAATAAGCAACTTGAGAAATAAAGAAAGACAAAATGGAGCTCTTATATTAAATGACAGCTTATAATAAAGGCAATCCTGTGCCATAACACTTTTCTTTGGCGAGGCTTAACTTTTAGAAGCACTCTTAGAATCCACAAAGCTGGCCAAATATACCCTTTCTCTCATGAATTCCCATTTGGAAAATACTCCAAGAAAATCTTAAAAAGAAAAAAAAACCAAAAGTGAAAGAACATTAACATGTGAACATTTTTAAATTTTTGCAAAATATTGTGCATACTGACAGTAATGGGAATTTCATTTTAAATTCTGCAAATAGATATTTTTAACTTTTAAAAAATGAAGTAACAAGATAATTTATGTAGATTATTTTTTTAAACTTTGCAACAAATTCATTGTTAATAAAGATGCATGGATACAAAAGAAAATCTCCCTCACCAGAGCCAGCTCCAGCACGATCACTAAAGGCGCATGACTTATTCATTAATTCACAAAGCATTTACTGAAGTAAATGCTCAACAGTAGAGAAACTGAAAGAAAGAAAAAAAATTGCCCCATTCTCATGAAGCCAAAATAATATGAGAAAGGCATGAAAACAAATTAATTATTACAATACAAACGAAAAGCAGAGCCAGATAAGTTTTCCAGGGCCTGAAGCTCATGAGATTTGGGAGATCTTTTTAAAGGGAAAGAACACAAACTTAAAAATACAAATTTAGATCCAAGACTGTTAAAGGGAGCCTTGGAAGTGAGAGGCCCTGAAGCTTCCTTAGCTTCATGGCAAATTCACTTCTAGTGATTCCAAGCATATTCCACTATCTGCACAATTATATACTAATTCAGAAATTAGATACTACTTTCACGTACTATCACTATAAAGAGAAGACATTAACAGGCAGTCAAAAGGAATACACATTTTTTTTTTAGATTCCATATATATGTGTTAGCATACGGTATTCGTTTTTCTCTTTCTGACTTACTTCACTCTGTATGACAGACTCTAGGTCCATCCACCTCACTACAAATAACTCAATTTTGTTTCTTTTTATGGCTGAGTAATATTCCATTGTATATATGTGCCACATCTTCTTTATCCATTCATCTGTCTATGGGCACTTAGGTTGCTTCCATGTCCTGGCTATTCTAAATAGAGCTGCAATGAACTGAAACAAGCAAAGACTATAGTGTAAGGAAAATAAGATGAAAGCAGCTTTAAGAATTCACTAATCAGCAATTGTCCTGTATGTTTAGTTAGACTCTTAGAATAAACACGCAAACCGAGTTCATTAAACAAAAGTCTTCTGACCGACAAGATACCCACGCAAAACTGGAAATCGTGTGCTCCGGTACATTTGGAAAATATTAAACAAAATTCTTAACTAATCATATTCTGTCTGCTGTGAAGTCAGTTTGATAACAAATTGTGAGTTTAGAATCCTAAGAAAAATACTAAAAACGGTAACATACAAACAACACTAAAATGAGACCTGTGTTTATACTCTTCTGCTTTGTGTGATTTTTAAACATTATCCCACACCAATGATTGTTATTATTATTATTGTTTATCATTATTATTAATGATAAGATTACTCTCATGATTGTAGGGATACATCATAGATTAAAAATGGATTATACAGCTGAATACTAGTGCCTACTTTCTTTTTGTGGACACTATCTGAAAAACAGTCCTAGTGTCATAAACCTCTTCTCTAATAGGGTGGAGATGTAAGACTTAATAGTCTTTGAAACGTTTTATTTTCTTTTAAGAAGAATACAATCTCATGCAGCTTTTTGATTTCTCTTTCTGACCTCCACACTAATTATTTATCTTTATCTTTCTCATCCCCTTGCAACACATACTTAAGATGTGTATGTGATGCAAATACCTCAAATGTATATATACATGCATATATGCATACACATATACATATGTAGATATCCATGTGTGTATACATCTGTATTTGTGAGTGTATGAATGCATATGTGTGTGGGTGTATAGTTATTGCTTCTCTTTCCTCTACTGGAAATGAGAAACACTGTCTGAATTTGAACGCGAATCTATAAAAGATGGAGATCATATATCCTTTTATCCACTTTTTTCATATCGCTATCCATGAGAATTCTCAGCACCGTACTTTGCACGCAGTAAGCACTAAATGGCTTTGCATATAATGAATTTAAATAGAATAGGATGGATATAAAAAGACTGGTTCTGATATTACCATTTCTGTCAATCAATTACCAATCACCTACCCTGACAATCATCTTTGCCACCTCCTTTCTGCAGCCAACCCCTCCCCAAATCCTGTCATTTTGACTTGTCTCCTTTTATTTCTCATCACTAAGTACCACCCAAATTTAAGCCTTCGTCTTATCTTTTCTTTGATCATAGTAAAGGTTTCCACCTGGACTCTTGCTCCCTCCAATTATTTTGCTACATGCAGCAGTCAGAGGAGTCTTTTTGAAATGGAGACTTAACCCAGCCATCCTTTGCTTCCCAGAACCATACCCAGTGTCCTTGTAGGGCTAGCCTGTGCCTAACTCCAGCCTGATCTCACTACGCTTCATCCCTCCCTCCCTATGCCTCATGCATGAAGGCTTCTTTGCAACATGCCTCTAATACTTGTCATTCTTTCCAGCCTCAGTGCCTTTGCACTTACCGTTTCCTCTGCATGAATTTACCACACTTGGCCTAATTCCACTTACTGCTCAGGCTCCAACTGAATTTCATTTGCTTAGAAGGGCTTTCCATTACCTTTGAAAATGATTTTAATCTCCCATCCCATTTTTACACCTCCTTCAGAACATTTCTTCCAGTTTGTAATTATTTTTTGTGTGTGATTTTTATTTTTACAAGGATTTTTTAAATGATTTTTTACAGTGTTTTTCTTATACAATGATCTGTTCCCACTGGACATTAAATTTTTTGAGGGCAAAGACTGACTATTTCATGTTCTATGTTATATCTCTAGCACTGTGCCTGTTTCATCATAGCCAATTACATACATTTTGTTAATTGGTGAATAAAGGAGGATAACTAGAATTGCTTTATATGTATATAAGACTATACATACATACATGTATGTATGCTTATGTTTATTTGGTCAAATTTTAAAATGATAATGATGTTTATGGTACCAGGCATGACATTTGGGGATAATTTCTGTTGAATAAGCCTTTCTAAGAATGGACATATAGAATAAGAATCTTGACTTATAGGTATAATTTCTCAAAACTTTAAGAGGTGAGGTGATAACTTCTGTGAAATGGTAAAATC
Organism: Grampus griseus; assembly: GCF_964374135.1. Classification (NCBI taxonomy): domain Eukaryota; kingdom Metazoa; phylum Chordata; class Mammalia; order Artiodactyla; family Delphinidae; genus Grampus; species Grampus griseus. The sequence goes on along the minus strand of NC_139015.1, from coordinate 24,980,148 downwards.
CCAAGAAAATACTTACCTTTTTTTTTAATTGCCTCTGCAAATTTCACCTGTAGATTACATTTATTGGCTCCATTTCCTTCCTTGCATTTGTATGAGGTGTTAGAGAGACCCCTAAAAGAGCTGGGTTTTAGCAAGGCTGTTCTAACAAAGTGATAATGGATGAAAACCGTTAAACACAGCATTGTTAACAGAGAGTTAAAAACCCCTTTCTAGCCTTGGCATCATACAAGGTTCCTATTCCCATAGGATTATTTTTCACTTAACACACTAGTGGTAAGTCCATATATAGTCATTTTAGCAAGTTGCACCCAGTAACCACCTTACAGTTATCTTTGAGTTTAGATTTAACTCCCTTAGTATTTTCCTCACTTCCCATCATGCATATCCATATAACAAAGGGATTTGTCCATACATGCATCGGGTTCAGATTCTGTGAACATCTAATATACAGCCCAGAGACAGATTCAGATGCTTCAGTGTCTTTTAAGAGTCATCCCACAGGATCCTCCAAGGTTAACATCTTTCCTTTCAAGAGTCACTTTATTCATTATTGTGAAAAGATTCACCCCTGCTAAATGTATAATGATGTTAAAATACAAATGTAAGGTCGTGAGTGATGAATTAGTACTTCAAATATTTGAACAGTGCGAATAATTTAACAGATCAACTCCGCTTTGGTATGTCCCAGAAGAGACACCTGGTAGAAAGCATTTCCAAAACAGATTATAGTATATCGGAAATTACTTCACAATGTCATCAGGATAACTGGTCTGTATGAAATGAAACCCTGACCCACAACGTTATGTACCTGGCCTAGGCATGTAATAACACCACAATTATTCTTTTTCCTTCTTTCTCACGTAATTCCTTCTAACCTCCTTACTAAATCTTTATGAATACTACCCTCCCCGCCTTTTTTTTTTTTTTTTTCAGCTCCTGTTCAAGTTAGAGCCCAATACTTCATATATCTGACTTGACTAGGGATTTTTAGTTTTGAGCTCAGAGCCAAAAGTGAAGTTCTCAGTGGAATGTTACAGTCATCTCCACCCCTGGACCCCAGCCTAGAATTCTAGTTCCTTTGCAACGGACCAACTTTCAACATACTAGATGTTTGGAAATTTTGTGTATGCGTGTGTTAAAAAATTTATATCTTTCACTTCTCATTCATTTGGGAAAAGAATTTCACAAGTATTAACAACTCAAGAAAGCAATTCATCTTGTAAAGATGATTTAGCAGAATAATTAGATAACTTGACAGAAACTAAATGACCATCCAAAAAATAACTGGTGACCAACCATGCAGAAGATTACATTCTTATGGAAAATGCTGTCTTTTCTGCTTAATCATAAAGACTGTGTTTGTTCCAGCTCTTTCCCATAAATACAAGATGGAGACCACCTCGTTCAAATGGTCCAGGAAACTCTGGTCTTGCCCAGGGTCTTACTCAGCATGTAGGGTTCTTTAGAGTCCCGAGAAATTCTGGGGGTGATCCCAGAAACTAGATATTCAACTGAATGTCTAAGAAATATGTTTGGATTAGTATTTGAGTGATCTTTGTTCAGTCCTAGAGCAGACTGAACTCTTTAAGATCCTATACAGCAGATACATTCAGGCACAAAAAATTCTGTCAGTCCATCTGGGACTTCTGTCTTCAAGACTGACCAAAACCAGCCCTGGTATTTGTAGGTAGGAAGAGAAAGTCACTTTTACTTAAGTGGCAATTATCTTGCTTCGGAATTACATCAACTTTTTTTTTTTTCCTGTTGTAGTTGTTGTGGTTTCCAAAAGATCATCTAACAGAATGAGGTGGAAATCCACTATCACTTTTATTTTCATAATAATAAGTAGACCCCTGAGAGCCCGCAATGTGCTAGGATTTACATCAGTGTGTGTTTATTATGGGTACTAAAACTATACAGTATTTCTAGCTCAGAAGTGCAAGGTAAAGAACTTAATACATATTTTCTCAACTCATTGTTTTCTTTTAAAATTTACTTTTTCCCTCTTCCCTGAGAAACTTTCATTAAGCTATTACCAATTCTTTCCCTCCCTTGTCCTACTGCTGAATCCGCCCTGACAATCCCTGATGCCAGGTCACTTCAATTACCCAATTTTCTCCATGAACATTATCTTTCCCTGTTCTAACAAAGAAGCCAGAACAAAAAAAAAACCTCTCTTAACCCTTCCTTTCCTTTTATGACCAAACACTTTCAGTTCTTTTTTCATCAGCTCATGGAAACCACCTGCTCCCCCAACTCACAACCAATCTCATGGAACTGCTCGGAAGTCACCAGTGCCTTCCTTATTGTCATATGAAGTGTCGTCCTCCTTAGTCCTTATGCTTGGGGACACTGATACGCACATCATTTTGAAACCTTCTCCTGGAACTCACAGTAATATCTTGGTGGCAGGACTTTCTGTCTCTTTTTGCCAATTCTTTTTCTTTTTTTTCTACCTATATCATAAATGCTGGCTCATGGCCCAATATTTAAAACTCTTTTTCTTAACTACATGATAATCCTAGGAAAATATCATTCACTACCACTGTATCAAATTTTGATAATTCACAAATGTGTGTGTGTATACTTTTTTTTCTAAACTCCAAGCCTCAATTTCCACTACCTCAAACTGACCAGTTTGTTAATTCCCATCCCTCTCCCCCGCCTGCCCCCCCACCCCGAACCAGACATGGTTCAAGATCAGAAACTAGGTGTCATCCTTCATTTTTCTCCTCACATCCTCCTTTCCTCCCCGATTCCAGCCATTTGATGCCCCAGTCCCAGCGCTCTTATCTGAAGCAGCTTTAATCCTCATCACCTGTCTCCTTTGCTTCTCCCCTGAGCTGGGTCCTCAGTCATTCTTTGACTGTTTTTCAAATACCCCTCTTACTGCTTCAGCTTCCATTCTCACACCCAGCCATCCTCCTTCCAGTTACCGGAGTTAATCTTCTAAAATACAGCTATTATCTTGTCATCCTTTATGTAACATTTCTATGGATTCCTGTTGCTATAAAGTTGCAACTTCTCCTTAGAGGTTAGTCAGGTCCTTCCCAATTCAAGTGCTGCATAAATATTCAACCTCTCTTCTCTTCCCCCGGGTAGTGGGTATACTCTGGTCACACTGAACTGTATCTTTTCTTACTTCTATGCCTTTAACTCTGTTTTTCCTTGTCCCTAGAATTTCTTTCCCTTTTCTGCCTAGCAGGCAGACCCAACTCAAAATTCACCTTTTCTATTTTTCCCTGATGCTCCCCTCACAATCGCTGCTGCACATGTGTCTTCCTTATACGTCTCTTGAGCTCAGCACCTTTATTACTATCATTATTTGTTTTCAAGCCTGTCTCCCTGCTCTGCAGGAAAGATGCCTCAGGAATCATCTCTCTAGTTCCATAAAGTACACATCTGACATATGTATATTAAAATGCATAGACTATAAATGTGTTCAAAGAATCCCCAATTTACATTTAATTCAACTTCAGAGTGACTGAGTAGCAGTTGAAGGGCTTTGAAATCTTTCCAAATTTAACGTTTTACTCCAACGCAAATGGGACTTTCGCTAAGTAATTACAACTTTTCCAAGCTCTGCAGCTGTATGAGCCCAATCTTAACTGACTTGTTCAACCAGAGTTACAGTTTGCAGGATTCAAGAACAAGGCTTGCTGGTTTCTACCACTATATTTTTGTGTACTGAAGTCCATTTAAGCCCCCTTGCTGACCTACTCTATGTCTTATTTGCCCATATTAAAAAAAAAAACTTGTATAATAATATCAATACTTGTTACACATTAACCATCATAATGAGGTATTATGAAGTTCAACTCATCCCTTATCTGTAAATTCCTCTATAAAGAAAAATAAGTTTATGATGTAGAACCTTCATCTTGATTTCTGAAAACTCTAATGATAACTCTGGAAGGGAGAAGGAGTGTCCCTTTATATAGTTGACACTTTTTGATTGTTTGAAATAGCCTCCATCTCAAAGACTGCTGGTAACTCTGCAGCTCCATCTACCATTCCCCACTCTCTGCTTAAGTGTCTGAGAGCCTCTGAGGGTCACAGTCTCCACCTTGGACCTTAGATGGAAGCCTGTCTTCAAGAAAGCACCAATGAACCGGACAGAGCTTTGAATTCTGACTCTGCTGCTTCACAGCTGGCTACTCATCTGTAAGGGGGGGACTATACTACCAATTGTAATAGATGACTGTGGTGAGAACTAAGTGAGCTCACGGGAGTCGTGTCCAGCCTACAGGAGGCGCTAGAGAAATGGCACCTCAATTGGTCGTCAACTGTCTGCTGACTTCTAGCTGCTGCTGCTCCTATCAAACATCTCTGAGTCCAGGCCAACTTTACTAAAAGAAGCATTTTGCCAAAAGGATAGGTGATTTTTTTTTTTTTTTTTACCTTTCAGTAATGACTGAATAGGTAATTCTGAATTACCCCAGGCCGTTGGCACTTAAGGCTACAAAGAATAAGTAAAACTAATGAAAATCAGATATTTTTATGTATTTGAAGTTTTCACCACACTGCTCCTAATTCACCTCCTCTCATCATCCCTTTCTGGGTTTTCAGTAGGACAGATGACTCTTCACTGGCTCAGTGGAAGGCAGCAAAGGGAAAAAGGTAAAGAAGGAAAACTAGTATTTGAATGAGTAGAATATTTAGTAGAAGATTTTATAAGTAGAATTCTGATTCTAATCACAAGATTCCTGTCCCCTCGTTCACACACCCTGTATGATCCCCTCTTCTTGAGTATGGGGGGGGGAACCTATGGATATTATGGTTATGGCTCCTGTGCTTAGGTTATCAATCAGTTGACTATGAGTTAATCCAGAAGGTGGGTCTGACCTAATCAGGCGAGTCCTTAAAAGGAGGGCTGAGCCTTTCCTGAAGAGAAAGATCATCCTACTGACTTTGAAGAAGTAGCTGCCATGTAATGAGAGGGTCACAGGCCTAAGAGTGGAGGGTGGCCTCTAGGAGCTTAAAGCAACCTTGGCTGACAGCCAGCAGGAGAACAGGGACCTCAGTCCTACAACCACAAGGAACTGAATCTTGCCAACAGTGTTGATGAACCAGGAAAAGGACCTGAGCTCTAGCTCAGAACACAGCCCAGTTGATGGCTTGATTTCAGCCTTGTAAGACCCTAAGCAGAGGACCTAGTTACGCCCTGCCCAGACTTCCGGCTAACAGAACTGGGAGCTGATAAATGAGTGTTGCTTTTGGGTGCTAAGATTGGGGTGATCTGTTACAAAGCAATAGTAAGCTAATGCAGTTATAAAAACATCTTAATTTATACAGTGCTTTAGAAAGCAGATATCGAAGGGGCTGGAAAATGACAAATGGGAAGAAAGTCTGGAATCTGCAGTGACTCTCCCCGCTCTGCCACTTCCTAGCTCCATGGATTTGGGGAGTCACTTAACTTCCCCAGCCTTAATTTTCCTTGTCTGTAAAATGAAGGGCTGAATGATGGACAAGATGCCTCCAAGGTGCTTTTATATTTTACATCCTTAGATGATAAAACTTTTATTTTTTGAGAGGATAAAACAAGGCACATGGGGAAGTAATGTAGAAACTTTCACAGATGGCAGCTCAAACCCAACTCAGAAATCCTAGCTCCTCTATTTGTAGACCATCCTGTCTCCAACCCATTCTCTGAGCTTCAGCCAGACTCACAGGCATTAAATGGACTCCAAGAAGGTTTATAAGCTTCACCCACAGGTCCAAAGGGGATCTGAAGAATCGTGGCTTTTTTCTATTTTTGGAGGGTAGGGTTTTGTTTTTATTTCTCACAGGGAGATTTTTGGTATATGTTTTCTGCCAAAATAATCAGTAAGATAAAGCACCTGCCATGGAGATGAATGCTATATAAACTTTGATGTGCATCCATGGTGGACATAAAAAAACTTTTCTATAAATAATAACAATTTAACTCAAAAATATATCACAGCCTAAGGATTCTTTAGGGAAATGTGTATATGTTCCTCAGGAAGGTCCATGGTCCTGAAGAAGCGAACTTTTTGGCATGGACAAGAGAGACGTTTAACAGAGCTGTTTCTGCTCTAGTACATAAGCTTTTATCTGTTGATCTGTACAAATAACCCAAATGGAAACTTCTTTATGAGACAGAAAAGTAGAGTGAAATGTTTCAAGTCCACAATATCAGCTGGAATGAAATTATAGCTGTGTCGTTTAGAAAGTGGTTCCTTTCAACAAGATTTACTATGTTACTATGACTAGATGAATTTATCTCCTTTTCCCAAACTTATTAAAGCATAAAACACTTCCCTAAAGCCACTTTGGCTCAAATGTGTTTTTCAAGGAAAGCTGTGGTATGCATTAACTAACTCCAAGAAACCAAAGTAATCTAAAATTTTCAAATCCTGGAACAATCTCAAAACGCTCAATAATAGAACATGCTTTAACTCAGCTCACAGATTATCTATATAGGCAACATAGAATGGATTCTGAAAGACCACAGTGAGCCCGATTTTGACAGACTGAACCCCAATGCTGAAGGAAATGTTGGAAGTGAGATCTGGGCTATCCAGTTTGGTCTATAGACATTGATGAAATTGTCTACGCAATCAAACATCAATGTTTTTGTAGATAGAGTATCAAATCATCAATAAAGGCCATTCATGAAATATCCTTAGGTGTTTTAATGGGATGATGGAGCTGATATTTAACTGGACCTATATGCCTCTAATCACACTTCCCTGTGTCTTGAAAATATCTGCAAACTAAGGTGGAAAATGTGAAACCAGTAAAACTTAAGCTTCATGGCTCCACCCTTGCAGGAATCCCTTCCAAGCACTGTAACTAATTTTGTGTTAATAATTTTCTTTTTTTTTTTTTTTTAGGCTGTGCCATGTGGCATGAGGGATCTTAGTTCCCTGACCAGGGATCCAGCCCCCTGTACTGGGAGCACAGAGTCTTAACCACTGGACCGCTAGGGAAGTCCCAATTTTTTTAAAAGGACCTCCCAAACTAACTCCTCTTTAAAGGAGACTATAAATACAGTTTGAGGAATATAGTAAAAAGGCAGACAAGTTTAACAGTTAGGGTTTACCATATTGACATTGGACTAAATAGTTGGGTTTTTTTCCTTTTAACTTTTCAAGTCATGGTTTTTGCATGATCAACCCTGAATGATGGCGATCATCCTCCTATTCTCACTTCAGAGAGCATCTCTGTTTGCCACGCTTTGAGCACATGGGTTTGTAAAGCTCATTCAAGAGTTTCAGGGTAAGGGGCACATGGCTGACAAAGGGAATAGAGTGATCCGTACCTGTTATGTTGAAAATATTTGATGGGTGATGAATAAGCCTATTTTCTAAAGTGTTCAGTTAATTAACTGTTCAATTTTGATAGATCCTAACCCTAATATTTTTCTCTTTAAAATTGCTAAATGTATTATTTTTAAGACAATTATTCTGGGATAGAGTTAAGTGAAGAATGCCAATGGTAATAAAACAGTATTAATTCAAAAGAGATCGTGCCAGCTCTACATGATTGCCTGGTTCTTTCAAAGGAGGAAGACAACACAAGTTAAGCATTCAAGTTAAATTGACTAAATTAATCTAGTCAAAACATTTAACTTGTCCAATGCAGACCTAGCCTAAAATTAGGATATAGAGGTATTTTATAGCTACACGACGAATCCAAATCACGTTAATCTTACTTAAATTTCTAGAGTTTCATATCCTGATTTCATGCTATTTCCAAACAGAGTCTAATATTATACTTTCAAGGTCAAGGTATTAACAGCAGTAATGTTTTTCTGTTGTCTGTGGGTAATGACGTCTTCGAGCGTTATTATCATAGGAAATTGCGTATTTCTTCTGTTGTTTGTAAACATGTATTTATATATACACAAGACAACATTTGTTATTTCTCGCAACGCTGTGGATCTAAACTACGAAAGATCATGAAAAAGTGTTACTATGTGGAAATAGAAACAGGTTTGGTTTTTTTTTCAGGTTTTAGAAAATCATCAGCAAGCCATGCCAACATGTAGTAAATTAAGACATAGGTTGTATCTACAAAACACCGAAACATACAAATGAAAATGAAAATAAGAATTAGCAACTTAGAGAAATGTTTTTCCTAGACTATGGAAATTATCTGCAATTTTTGCTTTGGGGGGAAATTTTTTTTTAACTTATGCAGAAGTGATTTACTTCTTAAGGCATTATAAAAATTAAAATTTTAGCATAATCATGAAGAAATCATATCTAGTCACGAAATGAAAATTTTGTCGGGAGACCTTCCACATACAAGCCTTTAAAGACAAGTCTTCATAAAATTTCTATTAATATATGATCAAGTGAGCCCGCCATAAGTTACAAAAATAAAGATTCTCTTGGTAACCGAAGAGAAATTGGAATGAAAATAGCATTATCTACAATGTCGATGATAATTTTTAAAAGTGATATATCTTAAAGCACATGTTTCTAAAAGAGAAATTCTAATACCGTTATGAGCAGCTTGATAAATACAGCTGTTTTCATCTTACTTAGAAAAAACCCTTTTTCTCCAAGTTGGTTTAATTGCATTTCAAGTGAAAACATGTTTTGTTCTCATTAAGCATCACTTTAATTTCTGATAGGAAATCACAGGCACTTTTAAATAACAGCACCTTAACTGCAAGGACAGTTAAAGAAAAAAAGCAAACATTCTGAAAACATTTGAAACACGTATTAGCTTCAATCAGGCAGATAATAGAACCTTGGGAAAATTTCTGGTTTATAAGAAAAGTGGATCTAAGCCAAGTTAGCTTGTGGACATATTTGAAGAATCTTTGATGATCTTTGGTAAACACAAGCTCTGATTAAACCATATTCCTAATAAATATTATTTCTTGAAATTTTAGCTGAGTTGCTGATACACAATTGAATCAAGGCTCTGCTTGTCTTGTGTATATATATATATATATATGATCTCTGAAAAAGAAAACGTTTATTGCTTGCTATGATAATTGATTACTGATAGAGCAACCACACATTCTAGTAGGCCGGGACCATCTTGATTTATACCTGTGGTTCAGGTATAATTACTAGTAGGACCTTTGTTCACTCTCAAACAATCCTTGTAGTGGTCCATAAATTATAGTCACTCTAGTTATACAGTATTTTTGTTTAAGGAATTTTCTTTATTTTTCGTCATCACTAATGTAGCATTGACTTGTATCCCAGGTATTGTGCTAAGTGTTTCATATGTCACTATGTCATTTAACATTCAGAATAATTCTATGAGGCAGGTCTTATTTTTCACTTTATCACTTTTAGATGCATAAATTAAAGTTGAGAATTTCAAAATTCTATACTTTAAAGAGTTACCTAAGACTGTGTCTATGCAATACCCTTAGTAATACTAAAACCATTTCAAAAGTTTTAAAAAGTTTTAGGTATTTGAGCATGCAATATCCTTTTACACTGCCCCAATAACATTTGAAAATGGATTTTTTTATTCAACTTGCATAATTTCCCTTTTTAGATTCTTCTTTTATAAAGTTGGCTGAAAATCTTTGGCAAAGAAACAGTAAGAAACTTCGCTTTTCTTATCTATATTATCAGAGCAATCTCTCCTCTGAATGTAATTAACGCTTAATTGCTTTTTAGGGAAAACAAAAAGAAAAAAGAAAGTAGAAAGAAACATAAAAATGGACAGAATACAGTGATTTTCTTGGAAGTACTTATAAGTGACTGGGGTTTTACTCTCCTTAATTAGGAAAACTTCCAGCAGATGAAAGGGTATTCTCAGGTTCCTTCTTTCTCTCATTCTCTCCTTTTTTCTAGATTTGTTTTTCAGAATTTTCACTGAAATGTCATGGTTAGTACTTTCCTGGTTTTCTCATTTCCACTAAATCACAGATAGCATTTCCCAAATACAACTTTTAAGCCCCAAATACCCAATTGCTATTAATACGTGATTTGGTTTGGGGATATAAAAATAATTACTCACTAGAAGTAAATGCCTAACTTTTACTAAGACAACTTTGCACAATCTCATTTGTGAATCTGGTTACCAAAAAACTCTGTATGTCGAATGGGGATGGAACTGATTGGAAGGGGATACAAATGGAGATATACATCAATTCTAATTAAGAGACTGGAAGACTACATGATGAACAAAGTCATTTTCAGCCTAGAAATTAAACATCTTAATTTATTGTTGAAAATGGTGTTTGGAAGTATCGGCTCTGGACTATTCTATAAAGCTATAGTTGTCACACTTAAGTGTCAGTCAATTGTCTAGCGGACTAGTCTGTCTCCCATGTTTCTATTCAAATTGCAAACTGAGGCCGGGATTGGAGTCAGCCATACAATTCTCCAACAGAAAGGTTTCAGTGAAAGTTATACAGGGACCAGTCACGTGGTGAATTAAAGCCATGACGTATTCCAGCTCTCTATTGTCTATTCAATTGGTGGGGGAGCGAGAACTACTCTAAAAAAGAGCAAAGATAAAAAGAACCACATGACAACCCACGAGTAGCATTGCTATCACTAATTCAGGTTTAAAAAAATCAACTTCTATTATATATATAATATATATATAACATATATTTAACATGTATATATGGTGTCATATATAATGTAAATATATATATACACACACATATATACATATATATAGTTATACTATATGATTAACTGGATGCAAATGACTGGATACAAATAACTGGATACTTCAAGGTTGTTTGCTTGAGAAAGCAGTCTCCCAGGTGCAATCCTATCTAACAATTTGTTCACATAGTCAACACTTAACTGCATACCTACTATGTACCATGCTTTGTTCTGGATTACAGGGACACAGGGGTGAGTGAAACGAAGCACTATACTCATAAAGCAATAAACATTATACTCGGGCAATAAACAACTAAACTAAATGTATAACCACAGGCAATACTTTCAAGTGGTCACAAGTGAAAATCACAACAGTGAAAGGGGGTAGAGAAGAGCAGAGGGTTGGCGATTTGGTGGGGAGGGGAGACCAAAAAAAAAATCAAGAATTCTTCATTAAGTTATTAAATTTCGGATGTCTGCAAGTCCAAGTGCAGGTCCCAGTTGGGTACTGTCTGGAGCTCACAGGAAAGGTTGGAGCTAAATATATAAATTTGAGAGTTATCAATACATAGATGGAATTTAAAGTCATGAGACAGGGACTTCCCTGGTGGTCCAGTGGTTAAGACTCTGTGCTCCCAATGCAGGGGGCCAGGGTTCGATCCCTGGTCGGGGAACTAAGATCCCACATGCTGCAACTAAGTTCGTGCGCGCCACAACTAGACAAGCCCACACGCTGCAACGAAGACCCAGAGCAGCCTAAATAAATAAAAATTAAAAAACAACAATAAAGTCACAAGACAGGATTTCTTAGGTAGAGTGTGTAATTACAGGAGTAGAGGATTGCCAATGAAGTCCTATAGCTTTCCGACATTTATAGATCAGGAAGAAAAGAGAAAGCAAGAAGAGGAATCTGAGATATAAAGACAAGGAATCGAGGGGAAAAACCAGAGAGGTGAGGTATCCCCAAATTCAAGGGAATAAACTGCTTTAAGAAGAGACTAGGTCAATTGCTGCTGGTTATTTGGGGATGATGGAGTCTCAGGATAGTTCATTGGATTTTGCAAGGTGGAGGTCACGGTTGACCTTGACAGGAACAGTTTTGTTGGACTTCCAGTTAGTAATGGGGACTTGGACCCACGTGTTCATCACCTATGCATGCCATGCCAGGCAAACTCTAAGACAGCCCTCAATCTACCTCCTGGTATTTACACCCTGGTAATACACTTACCTTGAGTGAGTGCTTCTATCCAACAGAATGTGGCAAAAATGATAAGATGTCACTTCTGTGATTAGGTTACAAAAAATAGTGACTTCCATCTTGCTAGCCGACTCTCTCCATTGCTGGCTTTGGTGAAGCATGCTGCCATATGGAGAGGACCATGTGACAAGGGACTGAGGGTGACTTCTGGCCAACAGTCACTAAGGAGCGGAGGCTCTCAGTTCAACAGCTCATAAGAAACTGAAACTTCCAATCATTAGTCAAGCATAGAAGAGGATGCCCTTGAGCCTTTCCATGAGACCCCAGCCCTGGCAAGCACCTTGATTGTAGCCTTGACCCTGAAGTAGACCCAGCAAAGCCATGCCAGAGCAATCCTGACCTACAGAAATTCTGAGATAATTCATGTGTGTTATTTTAATCTGCTAAATATGTAGTAATTTGTTACAAAGCAATAGATAACTAATACACTTTTTGAAATGCCACTAAGGTGAGGGTAAGGAAAAGAATAAAATGGGTATTAACCCACAAGGAAAGGAAAGAAAAGCTAGAAGAGACTAAAGGAAGTAGATAAGATATATCCAAATTTTGTAAGATGGGAAGCTGATGGATTTGTAATAACTAACTTAGTAAAGCCACAAAAGCTCTTTCTATAAAGGAGAAAACCAATGAAAGGAAAATGGGTCCATGCTAAAGAACTATAGAAAGGCTCTGGAACAGGAAGCATCAGGTACACAGGAAGTTAGGGCGAAAGGGGGGCAGTGTGGTACTGAAAACAGAAGGACTGAATGAATGAAAGTATGAGTAAGAAGCATTTAGATACACAGGTCTACTCCAATACCTTGAGTAGCAGATAACTCCATAGCCTAGAAGAAACTTCAAACAGTTCTTCACTCAAGTTTTCCGTGATAAATCCACCTGTACAGCCCAACTATAGCTAAATATTAGGATTAAATTTTTTGGTGGAAAAAATGTTTCCTGGTTAAAAATAGAAGTTGAAAACCCATGATTTTGATGGTAATTCTGATGGAATGTGCAAGTGAAATTCTATGTGGGTAGAAGCGGAAGACAGTTACTAGCCCAGGTTTGTAATCATAAGCTTCCAAACATGCATTGTCTGGGAATCGATGGGAGAAACACAGAATAAATGGAACACATGCGTGTGACATGATGGGGGAAGGAGTAAAAAATTCCTCTGGAGTTTAAAGATGGGGTAACTAAGAGAACTGAGCTTCCATAATAGAAGCTGCTGAATTTGGTTTTAGACCCTTGGACATTGAGATACAGGACTTCAGCTGGCAACTGGAATGCTTTTTGTTTCATACCATGAGAAAGACTTCAGATCTAGAAAAACGATAGGAAAAATATCTTTAAGGACAAGCATGTAGAGACAACTTAGATGAAAAAAATCCCAGGGAATAGGACCCAAGAGAGAGAAAGAGGGGTAATCAGGAAGGTAAGGAGACAATCAGAGGAGTTTGCTGTCATAGAAGAAAGAATTTTAAGAAAAGGGAGGTAAGCAATGTTAATCATTGCTGAGAAACAAGGAAGAATAAAAAACTGGGGAAAATTCTTCAATACAGAAAAAACTTTGAAAAGTCTGATGTAGGGTACCATGGGGCCGAGATAAAAGAAAGAGGGGAGAATGATGAAGAAAAGGAAACATGAATATAGATCTCCTGTTCTCAAGCCTTTTTTATCTCAAAACTCCTTTTCACTCTTAAAAGTATTCAGGACCCCCAGAGAGCTTTTGATTTTGTGGGTCATATCTACCAGTAGCTAAGACCAGCCTACTAGGAAGATAGATAGTATCAGCCTACTAGATAGATAGTACCAGCCTACTAGAAATTTAAAACGAAGGAAGACATTTTCAAATTTATTAATTCATTTAGAAGTAACAATGCTGGCTCCATTATATGTTAACATAAATAACATCATTTTATGAAAATATAACCACATTTTCCCAAATAAAAATAATTTTAGTGAGAAGAGAGCTTTCATTTACAGTTTTGTAAATCCATTTAATGTCTGGCTTAATAGAAGACAGCTGGATTCTCCTATCTGCTTCTGCGTTCAGTCTGTTGCAATATTTTGTTTTGGTTGAAGTATAGGTAGAAAATCTAGCATCAAATGGGTAGGTTACAGAGGGGACTTCTTGAAGAGTGTCAGGACCCCTAGAGGTCCTCAAACCACGTGTTGAGAATTGTGATGTAGGGAACTTCTTTGAGAAATTTAACAATGAAAATAGACAAATTGGGTGGCAACTCAAGGGAGTATCAGGTTAGAAGGAAGGATTCTGAGTTCATTTGTTTTTAAGAATAAGGAAAACCTAAGGATGTTTGTAAGTCCAATGGAAGGGAAGGAGACAAGAAAGGGAAAAATAGAAGATGCAGAAGAGAAATGGTAAATCTCAATGGATCTCAAGGTCCCAACAGAGGACAGAAGTGAAGGGATGGGGCACAGGGTGGCAACTTTAGCCTTATGAAGAGGAGGTGCTAACTTTTCCTCCTGACACAAAAGCATGAGCAAGGATAAGTGGTTCCATAGAGAAAATCCATGGCAGTGCGAACATGGTAACTACTGAAGATGAGGAAAGATGAGGCACCTTCAGTCTTTTCAGCCAAGAATGAGATAGTCATTTGTGAAAAGTGAATAACGTAGGAGCAATACTGGAGACTTGAGTAAACATGGATGGGGTGGGAGTGGGGTTAAAAAGAGAGAAATTAAAATCGTGATTAGATGAGCAGCATATGTGGAGATACACAGCAAGTGCTCAGTCCATAAGGAGTGCCCATGAAATGTTCTCTTTAAATAAACGAAAGGGCATTGAAGAGGGGTTCTCAGTGGAGGACACCAGGCAAGGTAGCACGACTCTCTGGTGATCTTGTTAGTGGCTGAAGTCCAGCACAGCTGGACACACTTCTGCTTCCTTGGTGACTTCACAGACTCTCACTGACGTGGAGCAAGCCCAAGTCACATGGGAAATATTCACAAGAGAAAGGGACCTCTGGGTTTGTCGATAAAACATGATCCTGTAGTGTGTGCTCATCTTCTTCTGAACATAATTCGAGCAAGCACTATACTCATCTGTCACTTATTTCAGGAAACCTCTTTCCAACTGTCTGTCATGTATTTATCTATTTTTTTAACTTTTATTTTATATTGAAGCATAGTTGATTAACAATGTTGTGTTAGTTTCAGGTGTACAGCAAAGGGATTCAGTTATACATGTACATGTATCTATTCTTTTTCAAATTCTTTTCCCATTTAGGTTGTTACATAGTATTGAGCAGAGTTCCCTGTGCTACACTGTAGGTCCTTGTTGGTTATCCATTTACAAAATAGCAGTGGGTACATATCAATGTCATATATTTATTAATATGTCTTATATTTACCTAGAGAAGGAGGAAGCTGGAGGTAAACTAAAGGAGTTTTTCTAACTAAAACGAATTGGGCACACCCAGCATCACTTTCAGCTGAGAGGGTTAACGGAGCCATTTCATTCCACATCTTTAGAAAGCTATACTTGAATCCACTTCCTTTGCTTTAGGAATAGCCAAAGCTCTCATCCTCCTAAAGCGTTTTCACTCAATTTAAATCTTTGAAGCTATCATCTTTCTCTTCAATACCTGACTTTGTTTGAGATCATTAATTCATAATGTTAAACAAGTTTTAAACTTACTCTTTGATTATTTCTCTCACGAAAATGAATATTAATATGTCTTCTCTGTCTTTGATTTTATTTTCCCAATTTATTTTGTTAGGTAAACACATTAAAGTTCCCTCTGTATTGATTGCTTTCCATGGGGGCAATGGAGAAATAGTCAACTTGGTTTGATTTGCAGTTATTGTTCTATCATGGGCCTGTTCCCATAATGAGGAATAAGGATTTCCAACCTCAGTGCCTTAACTTCTGCATTTACAAAGTTAAATATTGGGAAACTAAGCACGGAAAAAGCAGAATATAATAAATCTATCCGATGCCAAAATCAACCAATCATTTAGATTTTCCTAATTTTTTTAATTTTAGGGTTATAAAGACAAATTAACAACAAACCCAAAGGGTATTCTATGTCCATTTGCCTTTACTGCCATACAGCTATAGCCTATAATTACATTTTCAATAAATATCCATAGGGCTTAATATTACATAAAAGAGTAAAAAGAATAAATACTGGTCCTTACTGTATTGCTGGCACTGTGGTGAGAGGTTTATATACATTATCCCATTTTAATTTCACAAGCAACCCTATAATATAACTACCGTTATCTCCAGTTTACGAGTGAAGATCTTGACCTAAGTAAGTTAGCGAAGTTCACACCTATGCTGAGTGGCTGAGTTCCAGCCCCTTCTATTATACACTCTGTTACATTGCTTCCATTTTTATTCTTTAGACTATAACTCCTGAAGATTGAAGAATTGTGTGTACCTGTGGGCTATACACATGTGCACGGCAAACACCGAATAAGAAGAACGCTTGTGAAAATGCAAGAAACGTAGGGAAAAGTCTACCCCATTTGTACTTTGCTTCTGTGTCTCCAACACACAAGAAATCCCGGTTCCACAAACAAGGAAATATAGGTTTGGGGGAACTGACAAAGTCACTTTGATGAAACAAGGTCACAAAAAAATTCAAGCTTATCTATCACAGATTTCAAATCTCTGAGTAAAACTGTTCTGCTTGGCTTGGTTTTGATTTGATCTTGGAAGTCTCCTGTGTTATCTGAAAGAATGCTCTAGGTGTCCTTTACATCATCAGATAATTTAGAATGTAGTAAATGCAATAACACAGTACGTGAGCCACAGTATTTTTAGTTTTTCTTAGGCTTCCTCAGTGGAAATCTGGTGTGTGGAAATCTCCGTCCAAATCTGAAAATGTTTCAAATCTCACATGAAGTTCCATTATGATGATATTTTCATAAATATGATCTGAAACCATTTGCTTCTACAAGGTAATGCCTCCCTCCCCCACAAAAATTTATAAATGATACATTTAGCTTAATGAAATCTCAACCTTTAATTGGTGGCAAGAGTCATCCAGCAGATATACAGTCATCCCTCCCTATCCAAAAGGGTTCTGCATCTGAGGATTCAACCAACCATGAATTGAGAATATTCGGGGGAAAAAAAATTCCAGAAAGTTCCGAAAAGCAAAACTTAAATGTGCCATGCACTGCAACTATTTACATAGCATTTACATTGCTTTAGGTGTTATAAGTAATCTAGAGATGATTTAAAGTACACAGGGGCATGTGCGTAGGTTCTATGCAAATACTTCATTTTATGTAAGAGACTAGAGCATCCGTGAATTTGGGTAGGGGGTGATGGACTGGGTCCTGGAATAGATCCCCTCAGATACCAAGGGATGATGGTATACATTTTATGAGTTAGTGAGTTTTAATGTTTAAGGTAAAAGTATCCATCACACAAACTGGTTCTAATTACAAAGCTACACCAAGTTTTAAAAACAGACAGCCCCTGCTTTCCTTTACAAGATTTTAAAACAATCCAGTTATCTCCAGGAGCTAAGTAATTCTCAAAACTAAATTAACTTTAACTTTGAAATAATAGCCAGATTATATGGCAGTATTCAAGGGTCTTTTAGTGTAGGTCTATCTCATATCTGGAAAAAATTTTGCAAGTCTCAAAAAATCTCATCAAGGGAGAAAACGACACATTGCTATTGTAATTATAGCTTAACTTTATAATATTATTCATTAGTTAAAATGCCAAATTTTAAAACGGCTCGTACGAAACTTATTTATGACTTAATAATGTACATTGTATTCAGTAGCAGTAGTTAATGCTCCTGAAAATAACTAAACTCTCGGAGGGGGGCTTCCCTGGTGGTGCAGTGGCTGGGAGTCCGCCTGCCGATGCAGGGGACATGGGTTCGTGCACCGGTCCAGGAAGATCTCACATGCCGCGGTGCGGCTGGGCCTGTGAGCCATGGCCGCTGAGCTTTCGCATCCGGAGCCTGTGCTCCGCAACGGGAGAGGTCACAACAGTGAGAGGCCCGCGTACCGCAAAGAAAAAAAAAAAAACTAACTAAACTCTCAGTGACGTCAACCAGATTTTTAATTATGTGCAAAGTTACTATGGCCATCGAATCCTATTCATGTCTTTACAGCTGACTTTTCTTCTTTTTAAAAAATTTCCTTACGCTAAATCAGACAGTCTTCTTTTAACAGATAGAAGCACTTTTTCACAGCTTCTTGCCTTCCTATGAAAATTCTGCCTGTGAATTTTTTTCTCTCTGAATCTTCATGGTAACAGACTCTTCCTTCTATTCCCTTTTCATCTTTTCCTTATATTTTGACATCCAGGCCTTTTTTTACTACACAGTGTTCCCCTGTTCTGAGTCCCATTTCCAGATATTTTTTGTTTTCTTCCCCTGTTTCTCTGTCTTGGATTTGTTGTTTGCTAGAGAACATGTAAAACAATTTGTGTTTACAAGGTAATATTTTAATACATTTCTAGTTTAGCTATCTTATAGACAATTTAGTAAGTATACTGCATCAACCCAACTGAATATTGTGGGAAGGTACTACAAGTCAAAGAAATCTTGTCTCAGCTCTCCAATGACCCCATATAAGCCAGCCCCTATATATGTCACATGGCCTAGCGCATCATTTTATTATAGCCAATGTGAGTCTATCTAGAACATCTCTCTGTAGTTATCTCCCCAAATAACTCTCAAGCTTTAAAAAAGCTATATCCTTCATCTCCTATATTTCACAGAGCTTGATATGTTAATATCCACACATTAGGAACACAATGCTTGTTAACGCAATTTTTGCCATAAATAAATAAATGCCTTTGAGAAATCTGTCTAAACACATTCTTTGTTTTCTTCTGCTGAAGCTTCTTACACTTAGTCCCCTCCCTCTCAAATGTGACATTGAATACAAAATCTCCCTCTTCTAGCCTTACCCCACATGTACGACTTGGAAGTTATATTCTGGATGAGGTAAGAGTGTTTAACAGGAGGGGTAAACTTAGACTTTATTACAAGGAAGTGGGCTTAAATGGAGACCTTCCTAAGTGAAGAGTAGGGGGAAAAGGACTCCAGACAGAAAACAGCAAGGGGGGTTGGTGCATTCAAGGAAAAGACGAGAGGGCAAAATGGCGGAAGAACAATGAAGTCATCACAGACTCCAGCTGCTAAGGGTAACCACACAGGCAGACCACGGCTCACCTCAAATAGGGGGGAGCAGGCAGATGGGGGAACAGCACAGGTTTCAGCCAGATTTCCAGAACTTAGTCTGACCAAACATTACCCATTTTTTCTTACAGAATTGTTCAAATATATTCCTATTGCCACAGAGCATCAACAGAGTCTCCTTCCAATCCAGTAGACAATTTGTCACGTATCACCAGGGTATAGTAGTTGCTCACCAAACAAAACCACGAATTGCTGTTCTCGATCGATTCTCTGGTCACAACTAATGATAACTGATAACTCTCTCCTGAACAATAATAAAAACGGAACAACCAAAAATACAGTTTTATTTAAAGCAATGGGCTTATTAGTCACTTACATGTTAACAATAAAATTTTCAGTGTATCAAATTTTTAAGCCTAGGCAAATCTTCAGCAGTCATCCACCACCTGACCCCAAATACTTGGCTTTTTCCTACATATTGGGGTAAGCAACAATTAAATGATGTTTTTACATTAAAAAAATACCCACATGCATTTATTTGGTAGTATTTGAAAATCCAGCTCATGTGGCAATAAAAACAGACAATGGCTTACTTTGCCAAATTTGTGTAAACCATATTTTAGGATATAATAAAAGTTTCCATACAACAATGATGAAAACATTTGTTGTATGATATATGCACCATATAAATGTAAGTATCCAATGGTTTTGAACATGAAGTCTATTAGGAACATTGGATCTCAGAAAAGATCAAATGATATTCACATATGCAAGTGCTTTGAAAATGGTAAAGCACTATAAAATATATCAAGTAAGGTATGAAAGTAATATACGCACACAATAGCAGAAACCAAATGTAACTGCGTGCAGTCGATGATGTAATGATTCTTATTTGTCTAATTTGCATTTTCAGAAAAGACTGTTCATATGTTACAACAGCAGCTAAGTTTACAACAATTTTTCTTTGTTCCTGGCAAACAAAAAAAGGTTAAGAATTTGCAGACAAGTCTTGGCAAAGAGATATTCTGATTCAGCTTTGCCAATCCCTGGGATCTACAGTACGCAGCTGGAAAATGTATGTAGGTTATGGAGTTGTTTGAAAATTTTTCAATTAGTATTGCTAATCAGTACAACAACATCTTTGGGTCATCAACGGGTCCTGAGGAATATGAAAATACTTCTAGAGCATTTGACACCCTAGCTGGTTCTTCCCATTCCCATTGCTATGCAGAACTGTTATTTGAGTTGAAATAGGAAAATAGCATAACCAAGAGTTCCCTAGCCCATCTAAATATATCATCTGATTTGGAATACCACAACTTTGTACTGTCAGAGATTAACTGGACTATTTCCTCAATCACAAAGTTTTGTTTTCTGACCCCAATTTTCATTGACATGCATAAAAATGCTGCTAATTTTATCCTCAGAAAAGATACAAACTTTTTTGTACCCGATGTTACTTCTGGCTGGACATGCATATCCATAGACCAAGCCTTAGAGATTCAAAGGTGGTGTAACTGGAAGGGAATTTATCAATCATGTAATTGATCAATCATGTAATTGATTCCATTGACCTACTACCCCATTAGACACATAAAGACTGAGCCCCAGGGAGGTATTTCTAGTCTAGCTATGTTTCTAGAACTTTTATTTAAAGTGACAAATCAATTGCTGTGGAGAAATGATGGCCGCATTTTTGTTTTTTTCTGAAGAGCTAAATGTTTCAAGAATTTTTCACTCTCCTTTCTCTTTTTCTTGCTTGCTCAGACAGGATATATTTCCTCTTTGTCAGCCTGCCTCACAGCCTCCAATCCTTTTGCCCCTTATATGGAAAGATACCACTTGCTTAAACATGTCGAGAAGCACAAATAAAAAGAAACCACTAAAAAGATTTAAATGTATATCTTATATGTAAATACATAAAGCAGGTTCAGTAAACCAGCCAATACAAAGAATTAGTTAAAATATACTATTATACAAAATAGTTGACCATGACCTGACATTATCCTCATGTCATTAAAATGGCCTTATACATACCTCTCTGTTTCTTACAGAAAGGTCGCAATTTTACCGTCCCAAGTTTTCACATATATCTATCTTCATTTGAATTATTTTAAAACTAAAAGAAATAAAAGGAAAAGAATCTAGACCAAAATAGATACCCCAACACTATCTTTTTAAACCAGTTTTTCTATTTCTTTTTGTTCTTTTCAAGTTACAAAATAAATGCATGCTTATTATAAACAAATGCAAACAGCATATGACTATAAAAAAAAGAAAAATGGAAAATCCTCCCTCTAAAGCATCCTAGTAATCTCTCTTCCAAAAGCATCCGTGGTACACGGGAGGTAATACAGTATTGTGTTGAAGACTGTAAGTGCTGAAATCAACCTGCCTGGCTTCAAATCTCATTCTGCCACTTACTAGCTGTGTGATCTTGAACAAGTTAACTAGCTTCTCTGTGCTTCATTCACATCATCAATAAAAGGCACAAACAAAAGCACTTCCCACATAAGGTTGCTGTAGGGGATAAATAAGATAAATGTACTCAGAAGAATATCTGGCATAAAGTGGATGCTCGATAAATGTCAGCTATTATTACCAGGTCCTTTTGAAATGCAAACAAAAGTATAAGGTAAGAAGGAATCGAAAACTGTAAAACACAAGAAAAAGTTTATCTGTCAATTCTATCTCAATAAAACTGGGGGCAAAAACCTACTACCACCACCAGCAGCAACAAAAAGCTATAAAAAAAACACAGCTATTGAAGGAAATTGATGGAATCATGAAGCTATGATATAAGTCAACATTTCATCATTCCGCTACCTCAATGTCAAGTTTAGTTTATTAAGTGATTACGAGTATGGCAAACTGGCTAAATTTAAGTCCTATATCAAAACCTTTTGATAAGTAGATATAATTTCTGAAGTCGTTCAAATAAAACTTATTCAATGAATTTTGAAGGTAATTCAAAATATATTGACTAAATATGTATTTGTATTAGTATCAAATAGAAATATCTTTCCATCTAAATTCCAATTCCTCTAGAAGTGTCTCCACTTTCCATCATAACGCAGTGCCTTCTCTCCCACTTCTTACTTCTCCTTATTCCAGAACAATGAGGAAGGCCCCCTGAGGGGCTAAGAACCTGTGGCGTGGAATGACTGCTGCTCAGGTTGCTGCCACCCACTTGGTGTGTGCTGGGCAGTGAAAAAAGCATCACAATGTCCACCCTACTCCCACCCTACTGGTGCTGGCTTCAGCCGTTAAATCTGGCTTCCCAGAGGCCATAACATCACAGCATCCTCAGGCTGTGCTCTCCATCCAAGGTCACAGCTGCCTGCTCCTAACCTAATGCTCCCCAGTTACTTCTCATGTGCTCTGAAATTCCTTTAAAGCACACCTTTGCCTGTACAGAGCCTGTTTCATGTTAGTAGAATCTTGCCTCATTTAAGCGTCCTTAGTGTTCTGATTAACGAGTACATCGGACTGACTCAGACACAAGCCATGCAACTCTACTGACAAACACTGGTTTGGACACACTTGGGAAAGGTTCTTAGAGCCAGTTAATCTAAGAGGATTAGAATAATCTAACTATGGTTGCTCCTTTCACACTAAGTATGAAATACCTGTGCATAATCAGGGCTGTGAAACAGATCAGAAGTGTCTGGAATGATCTGAGAAAATAATAAGAAAATGTGTAATACTTCTGTAGTGTTAAAGAAAGAAGACGCCTTCTCTGGTATTTCAGAGCTATAAGCAGCTCCTACCCCCTCATAATATACATGTTTCTCGGGAGTCTCTACGTCTCACAGAATTATGTGTGTGTGTGTGTGTGTGCGCGCACGTGCGCGCGTGTGTCTTGATGAGAAACAAGAATGCTGAGGTAGCGTCATATAAGTTTGCCTACTGATGTATTTGTCGACACAAGTCTGTTGTATGTCTTTTCATCATTGTTTGAACACATATGTCTCATTGCTCTGTGAACTGGAACAGTTTCCACCTTATCTGGTCTAGAGGGTAGAAATCTCAGTCCATAATTCAAAAATTAAAAAAATATATACTCTCATTTTCTCAAAGTTGATTTTCAATCCATCATCTCTGGGACTGGTGAGAAAATTAACCTCAGTCTTCTCAGTCCTCTCAGGATCCTATACCCAGAGAGATTTTCTTCCAGGGTACTGGGTGGATGAAACAGGGGCAGAGCAGAGGAGAGCCCTTGGTCCTAGGTCATCCATCCTCCTTGAGTGCCGAGAAGAGACCACGTCTCCGCTTGCGTGGCCCTTAGGGTGTGGTGGCCCTTGATGCTTTTGGGTAAAAACTTGAAGCTTTGCTGTGGCTACGGATGAAGGCATCAGCCTCAACAGAAACACAGCCACTTTTTTCTGGGGTCGTTCTTCCTGCATTTGTGTGCTTCCACATCCCCTCCCCCCGCTTCCTGCCAAGGTGAAGGTCCCTATTAATTAGGACCTTAGAAACTTGGGTGCCTTGCCGTCTACTTAGCAGCATCACCCAAGAAGTGGAGGACAGATTTTTCATTTCCTCTCCCCAGGTACCTGTAAACGTTTCTCTTTTTTTCTCTTTGCCTTCATTTTATTAGAATCTCTTTTTACAAAGATCTATCATAGTCATGTTCTTTCACCTGTTCTGGCCAGGACAGTTTTTCCCAGCAATTAGGAATTTTCTCTCTCTACTGGGACCAAGCTTGAGTGCGAAGTTAAACCAAAAATAGAATCTCGCAGGCCATGCTGCATTCCTTCCCTCCAGCAATAATTTCAGGGTCTGAAGGAAAGGGAAGTAAAAGGATCAACGCAGATAAAAATGTTAATCCCCGAAGATATTAACTCCCGCCACCCATAGACACATCTCAACCTGCCAAGACTTCCTAAATAGTCATGACTTTCTAAGAAGACGGGCAGTAGAATGGTTCAAGGCAAGTGTAGAGATGCATTTCCAGGATCCTCAAACATATCCAAAGTGAGACTCAAAAGCTCATCTTCTCAATGAAACTTTCCTGTCTTCTCTTGTCTCTATTTCTATTAATAGAACCATCCCACAATCAATCTACCAAGCTAGAAATGCTGGGGTCACCTTCAACTCTCTCTCCTCTCCCTTAATCTCTTATATCCCTCAAACACCAAATCATCTCCAATTTAACTTGGTGGTGGCTTCCACAGTCCTCTCACTCTATGCTGCTGCCACTGCCTTAATCCAGGTATCTCTGTTTTAAAGTCTTTAGTATTTTTTAGATTAAAAAGTAATGTATGAATAATAGAAATAATTCAAACTATTAACAAGCATAAAAAATAGATGGTGAAAGTCTCTCAATAATTCTATGTATCAGAATGACAACCGCTCCTATTCTGGTATATACATTTTCCATATTTACATAGCCACATAGAAAAGTTTGTTTTCACAAATATAAGTTCATATTATATACATTGTCTTTTAACTTTAAAAAACCCCTTATACTGTGGACATTTTTTCAGAGTAGGTTATATATCTCTAAAATTATTTTTAAAGGTTGAAAAGTATTATTTTGTTCAGCTAGATCATAGTTTAATCAATCTCTGGATGGACATATTTGTTGCTGCCGCATTGAACATGATTCTACGTATATCTTTGAACCCTTGGGCAAAGATTTCCAAAGGATTATTAAATACTAGCAAATTACCTCCCAAAAGTGTTGTGTATTCCCACTGCAAGTGTATTACTCTTTGACTGGACTATGGCAACATAATCTTAACTCTTTTCTTTGCCAACAAATGCTCCCCACTCTGGTTTATCATTTTCACAGCCACCGAGAACAAAGTAGATCAGAACATTTCCCAACATAAATGGCTCTGTCAGATCTCTGTAGTCAACAAGATGCAACTAACATTCCAATGGTGTTCGCAGACTGGCCTCAATCTACCATTTTAGTGTCTTTTTTAGATATTGACTGCTGCAAACATTATGCTTCTATCACCTGGAACACTGGGAATTTGTTTGTGCTTCGAAGATTTGAAACATACTCTATCACTAATCTGCTCCGCGTTCCACCCCTTGAACCACCTACCCTCGAAGTGAATTCCTACTCTGCTTCAGAATTCAGTTCTGAATTTAACAGGCTGCGTGCTCCTTTCTTTATGTGTCCACAGTACTGACTTAGGACTTTGCCACGCACATATTTTCTCTCTCTCCTACTATAGGGTAAGAACTTTGAGTATGAAAACTGTGCCAGGTTTATTTTGGGGTTTGCGTGGCCCCAAAGCAGAGTCTTTGTAACGAACCATATATTTAATATAATGTTTGCTGAACAAATGAATGGCTGAATGAGTTGGAGGGTAAATAATCAGAGAATAGATAGAGTGACATAGAATATACATCCTTAAAAAACTGCTCAGAGAATTGGGCAGCCCAAGCTCTTTTGCGCCTATGACTGACACTTTTCCCTACCTCCTCCATCAAAGGCATGATCTAAGTCTGGAAGTGTTTCTGGTTTGGCAATAAGAAAATAAGGAAGCAGAGGGACCGTGCTGATCTTCACGTAAGAAGAGAACCTATCGGTCTAGTATAATTGAGACGAGTTGCCCTAAAGGAGCCAAGTTCACCCTGAAGGGGATCAGAATAGAGATACTTTGTTCTATTGTGCTTTGCTTTGTTGCACTTCGCAGATACTGAATTTTTTTATTTTTTTTATTTTTTACAAATTGAAGGTTTGTGGCAACTGGCGCAGGAAGCAAGTCTCTTGGCGCCATTGTCCCAACAGCATTTGCTCACTTCGTGTCTCTCTGTCACATATTGGTGATTCTCAGTGCTTCCAACTTTCACTGTTAATTGTGTTTGCTATGGTGATCTGTGATCAGTGATCTTTGATGTTACTGTTGTGATTGTTTTGGCATTTTTTAGCAATAACATATTTTTAAACGAAGGTAGGTATTTGGGGGGGGGCATAATGCTACTGCACACTTAATAGACGGCAGTATAGTGTAAACTTAACTTTTACGTGCACTTGGAAACCAAAAACTTTGTGACTAGCTTTATGGTGATAGGTCTGGAACTGAACCCACAACATCTCCAAGGTGTGTCCATATGCCACCCCTAAATATGCCGATTTGACGTAAGGATTCTTTTGAGCTGACCATAATCGGGAATCAACAGATGTGGGAGGAATCCTCTGCCCTCCCCCTTATCTGCCTGAAAGTAGGGTGTAAGTTTCCCTTTGAGGAAGGTGCTTCCTATCACCAAACCCCACTGCCTCCATACCAGGAAGAAAAAGTGACTCTTAGCGTCAAAGATGGAGAGTAAATACCAAGATGAGCTTGCATAAATGGATATTACCCAAAATAGCCCTTATCTTCTGTTAGTTTCCCCCATATGTTACCTAGCCACTTCCCCATGATTTATTATCCCTTGCGGTCCAAATGCTCTCTCCTTTGTTAAGAAGGGTCTATAAGCCCCAAGTCTAACCACTTTTCTGAGTTTTTCTTGTCTGTGAACTCCTATGCACATAAATATTAATAAGAACTGTGTGCTTTTTCTCCTGTTAATCTCTTTGGTTATTTTAATATGCAGGCCCCCATAAACTGAACCTAAGAGGGTAGAGGAAAATTTTTTTCCTCTCCAACTGCTCTTTTGCATAGTCCTCCATCCCCAGATTAATAACGTACATCTATTAGTTCGCTGGTCAGCTGTGTGTATAGCTTGTGATGGGAACCAGAGCTTGATGTGAATCAAGGTCAACTGTTTGTTACTAGAAGCTGCCTGGACTTGGATCTTCACGGTCTCCAAACCTTCAAACCACTAGTAGCAACAGGGTAACCTAGGGTTAAGAAACCATAATTACATTCAATTTTAATTCTCCAGTATTTTAATGTTATTTTAGATTTTAGATATTTCTGTTAAATTCCTTATGATAAGACTCACAAATCAATTAGAAATATTAAAAATCATATCTGGGTTTCTGGTTGTGAAAACATGGCATTTGAAGCACAAGACATGGAACCAAGATTCCATTCTTAATTCTGATTCAATAGCTGTGTGATTCTGGGAAACTTCCTAAAAGTCTCTGAACTTATTTCTTTTGCATAAACGGGGAATAAGAATTTGTATCTGCTTTACCTATGTTACAAAATTACAGTAAGGATCAAATGAGATGTCAGCATGTATTACTAGTCAAGTACTACATAGTAATTAGTTTTCAGCATGGAGAGGAAAGATTCTAGGCTTGCTGAGTCTTTTCCAAGCTTACTGAATTTAACTTGAGAATTAAAATAATAATAAATAATAATGCAAGTGGGTCCTAATATGCATGATCAAACATAAAAATAGACTGAGAAGAATTCAAATGAGGGGCAAACCCCAGCTGAGCCCATGTACTTTGGTCAACCATCTCGCCACATACACATCCTTTCTAATCTTAGATGAAAATCTCCTCAGCAATTTCTGAAGTGTTCAAGGTGGGCTATCTATGGTGGGCTAATCATATAAAAGTCAGCTCAGACAGAATAACAAAGCAATTGCTTTGCTAACATCTTGTACTTCGCTAAGGGAAGAGCTGGAACAATAGGAACCTGTCAAGAAATTTGACACTGTGTCTGGGAATTTTTGCTAAAATCTTCAGGGCTTTTGTGACAAAGCTAAACAACTGTAGTGGAGGATTTCATTCCCCTATTACCTAGGACTATTTGTCCAGCTTAATATCGTATATTTTACTAAAACTCCTGGAGGAATCTTTTTCAATTGTTACGAAGCTACTGCCTTCAGCCAGACCACTGCAGAGAGGTGATTCTGTTCAGAAATAACTGGCCAGATGCCGCTCACCGAAAAGCCTTATTTGACAGGTCAAAGAAAGTAATCTGAGAAAAGGACAGATTGGCCTGTGAGGATGCCTTTTGCCTGTGCTGCTGTGAAAATACAGAACCCCTTGTCACGATCAGCTATAATTATCAGTATCACCCATTGACTCGGTTTCAGTGTTGAAGCAAAGAACCAAAGGGAAACAAATCAGAACCACAGAAGCAATGGGAAATTTTGCATTTTCTTCTGTACTGTTTCTTACCCTGACTTTGTCTAGGTTTACAACTCCTAAGGAGTATTTTACATATCGGCAAACCATTCCCCTGGCTAAGAACTATGTATATGCAGGACCGGAAGTGCATACTTTGTAATTTTACACATATTATATTTGAAGGTTTGGAAACAAAAAGTATACAAAATTTACCACTAAGGACAATGAGACTTGAGGTACAGGCACATAGGAGAGCTAAAGAATTATACAAAAATTGCCCAGGGTAAAAAAACAGTCTGAGTAAACCGGGATACTGGTTTTTCTAAGCTCTTACTTTCAATAAAATCTGTATTTTTCTAGTTTTATTTTTATTTTATTTTTTGTTGTTTGTCTCCATCTTAGCTTTGATACATGGCCACTATAACAAATTCTTTTTGTCAATTTAGTGATTTGGGCTTTATATCATGGCTGATTGCTATATAATCGATCAAGTGAACCGAGTAACTCCTGATCGCCTCCCGCACAGAGATGTACTTCTTTTTGTCCAGTTCATCTAGACAGGATTTTTAAAATATTAACAAATGTATCACTTTGGCTCTGTTTTGAGACACAATTCTGTTCTGAGGTACAATTATATTATGAGGTTTAAAGAGCAGGTTAAAATAGAATGCATAATATGAAAAATTATTGTGAATTTGAATACATATGGAAGAAATACACCAAAATAGTAAAAATATTAAGAATGATCTTCTTTAAGGGGAGCAATTACGGGTTCACGATAGTCCCTGGTAGCTTCAAAATGATCTGTAATAACATATATTACTTTTATCATCAGAAAAAGAGATTCATTTTACAAGGGAAGCTTATAAATAAGCTTTTTTAAAGTGTAGGAACCCCTTTTATTCTTCTTTGAATTCTTCACAGTGCATTTAATTGAAAAGTGTTTTATTATTGTAAAAGCCACTTGATTACAACACGGCATCTGCCACAAACAAGCAATTAAAAAAATTATTACAAAGTGAGGTGACTGCTTATCAACAACCAAAATAAAACCGTCTCTGCATTTCCCCTTTCATTATTCTATCATTTCCTTGCAAACACCTTTAAAAGTTCTTTTAATACAACGATGGATTTTACAACTATAGAATCTCAGGATTAGAAGGGACCTTCAACATCATCTATTTCAACATCACCTGGAATTATCTAACTGAAAATGGAACTCCTCCAACAGTGGGGATTTCATTCTCTTTCCAGAGAGTTCATCCTTGTATCTTCAGCAAGGTTAACAGCAAAACTGGCTGATCTATTTGTATTTATTAAACGATTATTTTCCCCACAGAGAATAAAAATGTCTGAAACGGATTTTAGTTTTTTAGTAACAATTTGCTCCACTATACCAAACTAGCTGAGGAATGCCAAATACCACGTGGAAGATTGCAATTTCGAATGAAGCATTTACAAGGATGTAATTGTGTCTCTTTGAAAGGCATGACCCTTCTATTCCACTTGCTTTTTCAACCAGTGTCTCAGAAGATGTAATCCCCCATTCCAAGTCACAAAATCACTTCTCTTATTAAACTTAAGCAAAGGAGAAATAACTCAGCTATAAGTATAAAGGTAGCTGCTCCTGGCCGCTCCTTCAGAGTTCATTATTTTCTGAGATGGGAAATGGGAGGCAGAGGGAGCATCGCCCAGTGAGTGGTCTGTTAAGCAGAGCTAATCCAGATCCTGTTTTCACCTCTCTGTGGGTCTCAGGACCTTTCATGGAGCTTCTTAGTTCAGTTATTCTAATGGGTTGAGAGTCACTAGTCCGACGTCTTACGAGATTTTTAGAGCATGATTAACAAGAAAAGAGGCTCTGGTTCACAATAAAAATCTGAAGCGTCCCCACCCCTGCAGATACCTAATTTAACACACAGAAGGGCTCTTAATTACCTCCATTTGGGTAGAGGTAATGTTGCCACTGGAAATCATTTGTGGCAGAGTTTGTTTTTAAATGAAACAGCAAGCAGAGGTCTCTAGGATCTACCTTGGATGGAAAAGCTCTGTTTTAATGAGAACTCTGTCTCCACCTTACTATTACTACTCTTTTTTGTTGTTATGCTACCATATGTTTTGAGAAACACTTCCAACCCTTCTTAACATTGTTGGCTAAAAATCCAATGAACTTAAACCCTCTAACACCCCTCCTGTCTCCTGACCTCACACGCTCAAAAACTTGTTTAATGAAAACTTGTTTCAAGTAACAACTGCCTAGACAGGGACAAACAGCTGTAAGAAACTAGGACCGTGAGAGTACAAAGCATCCTAAAGGTTGCAAATAAATGAAAATACGGGGGTGAATCACATGTGAGAACATGGGGACAGAAAGCAAGAGCCATTTAAAGTATTTCTTGGTTTCATGCACTTTCTTTTCACCATAGAAGTCCTCATATTTTAGAGTTTATTTTCTTCAAAAATAAGAGATTTGCCCTGAGATCTTTAAGGATGTTTGGCCATAGCGAAAGATCAATCAAGCCTTTGGTGTGTTTCATGGGCTAAGCTAAGTGCTACAACTCAGCTCTGTGGTGTGTTGGTGGAGATTTTGTATGTGGATGTGTGCTTTCTCATAGAAAGAAAGAAAGAAAGAAAGAAAGTATAAAACAAAAAGTAGAAGCAAAGGACCTACTGTATAGCACAGGGAACTCTACTTTATATTCTGTAATAACCTACATGGGAAAAGAATCTGAAAAAGAATGGTCATATATATATATATTATAATATATATATTTTATATATATATATATATATATATATATATATATATATATATATAACTGATTCACTTTGCTGTACACCTGAAACTAACACAGCATTGTAAGTCAACTACACTCCAATAAAAATTAAAAAAAAAAAGAGTAGAAGCAAAATTCTAAGAGTATTGGTGGATGGGAAGAAAGTGAATGCAAGGCTGCAAAATCAAATGTCACACAGGTCAACTGGAAGTAAGTCTATCAGGGACTCACCCTCTTAATCCAACGCTTGGCCGAGTAACTGACTTCCATATAACTCAATTTCACAGGGATTTGTTGGACGTTCTAGCATGTGCTCAACACTGGGCTAGGCCCTGATGAATCATAGAGGCAATCTGGTCCTCCAGACTGTTTGGGGAGAAAATTGCTTTTTTATGTCCTGACTCAGGTTTTTTATGTCTCAGCTGGATGAATTTCTCTGGTGGGTAAAATAAGTACGGGGATGGCAAACCAAAATGCAGATGTACGCCTAAAAAATAATATTATATCTTGATTCTTCTTGGTTATAAAGCACATTTGACTTGACATTTCTAATCTAGAACTGAGTCCAGTTTTCCAGCTTTTCAGAAAATAAGCTGTGGTGAAAGTTTTATAGCATAGGAGAGAGAATGCCACTTCATCCTGATTGCAGATAATCAGAAGCAAAAACAGTGTGTATCCGTGTGACCTCATAAACCCCAGAGGACATGGCTCAGGTCCAGGAAGGTGTAGCCATAGACCAGGTACGTTAGGGTGCATCTTGCACTGTGCAAGCGGGCATCCTGGACTGATTTCCATGAACATCATATAATTCCCTGAGACATTCTTGGAGTCAGTCGAGACAGCCTTTCCCTCCAGCAGCTGTGCAGATGGCCAGGGCCTGGGGAATCCAGTCTAAACCAGACTGCCTGGGGAGCCCATCTCTAGCACATGGTATGTATCCAATAATACGGGGTTGATTGAACTGAAGGGAAGAAAAGCTTCTATTTTGTTTGCACAGAAGAACATTCTGCTCCTATCTTCCTGGCCTCAAAAGCAAATTCATCTGCTTGTTCCTTAGTCTCCTATTATGATAATTAAGGAGTAAAACATCTTCTACATGATAGGAGTGATTAGGAAATTTATTTAAATGGTGATTTTTTTACTAGCATACCAGGATAATAGATTCAAACACTATCTCCTTGAATATATTATATCCTCTTTGTGCAATAATAAAATAAGACTGATTTTCTTGCAAATTGGTTCCTTATGGTTAGTTCCAAAGGTACTCATCTGAAAGAAACAAAGAGAAATTTCAAAGTAACCAAAATAATTGTGTTGGCATCAAATAACTGATCATAATTGGTGGTCTGTATGGGTCAGACTCTATGCTAAGTATTTTAGGGATTTTTTTTCTCCTTACCTTCCCAAGGTCTCTGTTGTTACCCCTACTATAGAAATTACTTAGGAACTACAGTAACTAAGATTAAACAATGCCTCCCTGAGCATGAGGAAGAAAAAAAATTAGTCCCCTCAGAAAATTTGTAAACATTCATCCCTGATTTGTATTCTTCTGATACCATCCGCACAGGCATAACAAGAAGTGCTAAGGATATAAAATGGAAGATTGGGGACAGGAGGGTGAAATCACAACGGCGGTGGTGAACGGTGATGGGCAGGTAGAGATCAGAACGAGATGGGCAAGCACTCCTCCCTCAGGACAGAATACGTGGTCGATGTTCTTTCCTTTCCATACTTGGCTTCTCTTTTTGGACGTGGGGAATAAAACAAGGAGCTGAGTGGCCAACTTTGGTAAATAAATGATAGAGTTAAACAAACCCTGTAAGCAAAAGGAGTGTTAAAATATCTCACGACAAAGGGTTTTGGTCTCTGGCGGTTCTTCAGGGGCTCATAGGTGTCCTTGGGATATGACATCCTAATCTTTCTCTGTGTGGCCATGAGTGTGCGGAGCGATGTTTCTGTTTGTATTTAATACAAATGATACCAACAGAATGCTTCACACCTGCAGGGACTGAGATAACATTGATCAACGATTGCCTAGTTCATGAACCACAAAGGCTGCCTGAAGAATGGCCCTTCAGGGCTTCCCTGGTGGCGCAGTGGTTGGGAGTCCGCCTGCCGATGCAGGGGACACGGGTTCATGCCCTGGTCCGGGAAGATCCCACGTGCCGCGGAGTGGCTGGGCCCGTGAGCCATGGCCGCTGAGCCTGTGCGTTCGGAGCCTGTGCTCCGCAACGGGAGAGGCCAAAACAATGAGAGGCCCGCGTACCGCAAAAAAAAAATAAATAAAAAATAAAAAAAGAATGGTCCTTCAAGTCATCATGTCCTAGTACCTGCTCCTCCCACGGAACAGCAATTCTCAAACTTGAGTGCACAGCAGAATCACCCGGAAGGCTTGTTAAAAAAAACAAGCTGGCCCACACCCCCCAGCTTCTGATTCAGTAGGCTTGTGGCGGGGCCTCAAGAATTTGCATTTCTAACAAGTTCCCCAGGTGATGCTGATAACTGCTGGCCCCGGGTCTACACTTGAGAACGCTCCCCATAGGCACATGCAATTTAAATGTTAGAACATCCAAAGTCACAAATTAACAAAGAAGAATCAAGGGAGGCAGAGAAGTCTTTCAGTCGGGCTCCAGATACAGTTTTTTTGGAAGAGTCTTGAAATATTAATCTTGTAAATATTAAAGTGATGGTGATGACAACATTTTGGATGAGCCAAAGGTTGGCTGTAGTTTCCACTGACATAATATTTGCCAACTATTGTTTTTTTTTTCCCCAACTATTGTTAAATGAAAGCCTTTTACTGACATTTGGACAACTCTAATGAGTTATTAATTTAAATATTTAAATTAGTTACTATTAGTTACTACCTTTGATTATCTGCAGCCTTAGGATCAACACAGTCTTGGTCCTTCCCCAGGACGGCGGCTGGAATGACCCTTAAAAAAAGTCTACCTGTGATGCCGGCCCTGGGCTGGTGCCTGCCATTACTTTCAACGTTGAAGTGTCATTGTCACCCAGGTGCTACAGATTTCTGTGCCATCTGAGGCTCCTCCCCTCCACCCATTTTCTTTCCATATCTGCCTCCTTCCATAGATCATAGTTAAGAGAGCATTACCGAAAAACTCAGGGGACCTTTCAGCCATTTCCTTGGGGTGCTCCCCAAAGGGTCAGAGGTACTGTGATCTGTCTCTTCAAGGGCCTCTCATTTGCTCCTACATTTCATTTCCTAGGTTACGATTACAGTTCCAAGAGAAGGATTACTTTCACATTCCCAGTCTTCCATGAATTCCCCTGATTTTGCTTTGACAATGCACTTGCTCAAGCAGGACTTCTAGGCAATAGACACTGCTACAGATTTTGCCGTGAGGGCTTCCCTGGTGGCGCAGTGGTTGAGAGTCCACCTGCCGATGCAGGGGACACGGGTTTGTGCCCCGGTCTGGGAAGATCCCACATGCCACGGAGCGGCTGGGCCCGTGAGCCATGGCCGCTGAGCCTGCGCGTCCGGAGCCTGTGCTCTGCAACGGGAGAGGCCACAACAGTGAGAGGCCCACGTACCGCAAAAACAAACAAACAAACAAAAACAAACAAACAAAAAAAAAAACAGATTTTGCCGTGAAATTGAATTCTTTATTATTTAGTCATGTTCATAGGGGGTGTTGAAATAAATGAAAACCAAATTAATCATGCTGTATGTTCTGACACAGGGCTTTAAAAAATGGGGCAAAATATATCTTCCAAGGATCACAGAGTTTCGCGATACTGAAACATGAAACAAGAGAGCTTGAATTTTAGAAATCGTCCCTCTATTATCTCGTTTCCACCTTCCTTCAATTATAAGAGTGAAAAGTAAGATGAAAGCAATGAAATCAGAGTGGCTGATTGAAACTGTTCATCCCAAAATATTTGGGGGAAATAATAGAAGACTCCATCAGCCCTACTAGAAACGG
Organism: Grampus griseus; assembly: GCF_964374135.1. Taxonomy (NCBI): domain Eukaryota; kingdom Metazoa; phylum Chordata; class Mammalia; order Artiodactyla; family Delphinidae; genus Grampus; species Grampus griseus. Next base: position 24,945,491 of record NC_139015.1, on the reverse strand, counting down.
GGTCTGGGATTAAAACAAAAAAATCAGGACACAATAGAGAGGAAAACGCTGCAAGTTAATTAGTCAGCAGGATACTTTTCATTTGGGGGTAGACTGTGGTGCTGTAAGAAACCACGGGTCTCTAGAAAGATCCCCTCTAATGGGGCCCAACAATTAGAATCATGAGCCGCCTTTGTAGCCTGTTACACAACCTCATGCCTTTAAAATAGATCTGTCAGGAATGACTGAAGGCGGCATGCAGTTGACCTCCCTCTACAACCATCTGCTGAGTATTCTTAGTTCTGACTCCAGTTGAAAGGGATCCGTAACGAGCTTCCTGAGTAGACCTCCCCCAGCCCTTTAAAAATCCTTTAGACTCTAGTGTTTAGAGAAATGCTTCTGATCCACAGAAACCAGACTGCGCTCCTCGACAGATGCTGCATGCCTGGGTTTTCAGGGTTCAGTGGCACCAAATGCTCCACAGGAGAGTCTGGACTCCAGGGGACAGGACTATAGGCAGGGGGAATCCAAGGATGAAATGGTGCACACTTCATTTGTTCAGGGATTTCTAAGCTCTCATTTGGCTCTTATCTCTGGAATGGCAGACGACAAAGACATCCACTAAGACTCCTAGAATCAAATACTTAACTTGGGAAGGGAAATTAGGGGATTGGATGGGACCAGAAGAAAGTAAGTACAAAACTTACAGCAAGTACAAAACAATACCAGTCTCCAAAAATCTGTCTTTTCAGATCAGCTTCTCTCTGAGCTAAACATCAGAAGTCAAAGGAGTAAAAGTTACATTCTGTGTCCCTTGCACCCTGGTAGAGTGGAAACTGAGCTATAGGCTGGGTTAAAGTTGCCCCTTCAGTCTCACCTTGTCCATGCCTTCAGTGGCAGATCTGAGGCAGTATCACAACTTTCAGTCAAAGCTGATTTTTACTCCTTTTTTTTTCCAAGTTAAAAAAAAATTAGAATCCAGTAGTTGGCTGGGGACATACACATAATGTTCTACATGTTATTATTGGCAAGAGTAGAAACTCCAAAATTTAAGAGATGAGATTTTGCTTTGCCTATTATGTTCATTTGACAAAAACGTACTCTAAATGTTTTTTAATAAAAAATGACTTTTTCACTCGCTCCAAATTATTTAGTCATTTCCTCATGAATGTGTATCAGGCACCTGCTATCTACTAGATCTAGGAAAAAAGGCAAATAAGCACCGTGGATGGACCTAGAGATGATCATACTAAGTGAAGTAAGTCAGACAGAGAAAGACAAATATCCTACGATATCACTTCTATGTGGAATCTAAAAAAGTGACACAAATGAACTTATTTACAAAACAGAAACAGACTCACAGACATAGTAAACAAACTTATGGTTACCCAAGGGGAAGGGGGGACATAAATTAGGAGTTTGGGATTAACAGATACACACTACTATGTATAAAATAGATACACAACAAGGACCTACTGTATGTATATATATATAACTGGATCACTTTGCTGTACACCTGAAACATTGTAAATCAACTAGATTTCAATTAAAAATATTCTATATCCAAAAATAAGACAAATGGCAGTTCATAAGTCTCTAGCAGGGCAAAGACAAAACAATATAAGGCACAGGTATGCTACGATGAGGCATATATAAATAAAAATAAATAAATAAATAAATAAATATATATATAGAGAGAGAGAGAGAGAGGGAGCATAGATTCTATCTCACACTGCCTGCCTGCTGGGTAAGAAACTTGGATTTCAAATAGTCACCTTGACCTTAAAACTGAACTCACCATGTTGTCACCAAACCCATCTTAACTCCTCTATTTTCATTAATGTTATCAGCGATCTGCTTGAAACCTCTGTCAATATTGCCTCTCTTCTCTCTTGTTTTCTCCATGTAAGTCTGTCCCAAATTCCAAATGTGAGTTGCCACTGTCTATTTCTTCTCCTGCCCAATGACAGCAACACATTGCGGATGGCTAATACTTTCCACCTGGGCACTGTAGTAGCCCAACATGGTTTCTTCACTCCATTTTTTCTCATTCCCACTGTGTATTTCACAGAAGCCAGGTAGTCCCCTTGGAACACCGTTTGTGTTCTATTTACCACCTGAATCGAATCCTCAAATGGCTTCTGCTGAAGCTCTGTGGTTCTGCCCAAGCTTTCTTATGGTCAGTGGACATTTGAGGCAGTGACAAAGATTGTGAAAGGGATGAAGTTGTTTCTGGAGGTCCCTTCCTACCTGTTTCTCCCCTTCTCAGCAGTGAAAGGAAATTGATGGGACAGCAGTACCCCTACCTGAGAAAGAGAGGCCAAACCTTCAGTCCTTCCTGCCCGCACTTAAGTGGGGACACAAAAAATACTAAACAGAGTCCCTGCTCCTGCCTTCAAAGAGCTCAACATAAGATAGTTATAAGGTGGGCGATGGAGAGAAGGACATTCTAGGGAAGGGTTATAGGTGGAACATGGGAGTCTAAGACATAAGCACCGGTGGCATGAACTGAGCATGGGAACTAGAAAGAGTCACTTGCTCTGAGTCCAGACTCATGACCAAGAGGGGACTGGAAACATGACATCTATGGTGAGAGAAGAGGTTGAAGATGGTGGCAGGGGTCAGATTACTTGAAATCCTTCCAAGCACTATGATTCTTCCGGTTTATTATGTGAGTGTCTCTTGGAAGGCAAGGGGAGTGGTGAATTCCTGGGGGGTCTTCCTGAAACATCTTCCATATTTCAGATAATAGACTGGTATTCCCATGAGTAAAAGGCACTTCCAGCCAGGCTGTACCTTGAGAAATGTAGGATTTAGTCAGAGACGTGTGGATGAGTAATAAGACAGTGAACTACAAGAACTGGAAGATCTGGGAGAAAATGCTCTCCTTACCCTTTCACCAGTCAACACACACGTGCGCGCACACACACACACACACGTGCATTCTTATACAGTCACAGGCTCCCTTGGGTCATGCTAAATCAGTGTCATCCAAACACGAATTGAGTGTGTATCATATGCAAAGTAGGAAACTGTGGGAAGACACTTGGACAGCCTAACACCCGCTCCCCATGGATCAAAGACTCCTCTCAAATGAGTCATTTTGCACTTTGGTGTAAATGAGTTTTAAAGCCAGCGTTGTTCCCTAACACCAACTCGGCATAGATTGAGAAGGGGAATAGAATTAGATTGAGAAGGAGAATGTCTCTGGGGCTTTAGCTCAGCTCATCCGTCTGTAGGTTATTCTGCCCAGCTCTTCCCTCCCTCTTCCCACACCATTCCCCCCTCCTGACTCAACACTCCAGAGAAGCTTGGAGTGTTGAGTGGGACCTTGAGCCCACTGGGCTTATTCCTTTTCCCTGCTCCACACATGTCCTCCCGTGGACCAGCTCCTCACGTATGCAAGACGAGGAAGGGACAGGGCTTCTTCAGAGCAACCCCCAGCCCTGGGGCCATCCCTTCCTAATCACACCAGAACAATGGAGGGAGATCAGGTCGGGCTGATTCAGGGAAGCAGGGCCCTCAGGGCACAGAGGTCTCAGCAGAGATCTGCTCTGGTGGACACACAGGTTTTGATCTTTAGCACATATCCATGATGTGTGAAGAGTAAACTCAAACGTTGATACTATTTACAGATACTAGAGAATAAAGGGGAAGAAAGCAAACGCAGTGTTCAGTTGGCTCTAGAAAGGCAATGCCAATTACCATCATTTTTCAGATCCATTTATGTATACCTACATACCTACATATATCTATGTGTGGGGATATAGAAGAGGAGACAGAATAAATTCCTGCTTTCAGGGAGCTCATTCTGTGCTTGTAGAGACCAAGTGTAACGCAGTGCTCACACCTGCTCACACCTGCTCTCACCTGCTCACAATAGCCAACTGTGCGAGTCTCTTTTCAACTCCCTGCTTGGTGACATCACTTTGGTAGTTTCAACTGACCATGATCAGCGTATTTATACAGCTCCTTCACCAGACACTGTTCCAAGAACTTTCTTAACTTACATAGAGCAACTATGCCAGACTACTATCAGCTCTGTTAGAGATGAAAAGTTAAAGCAGGGAAAGGTTAAGTAACTTGCTTGAGGTCATGTAGCTCCTTGAGGTAGAGCTGAGCTTTGAGTCCATGCGGCGTGACTCCAGGCTCCAGACATTTAACCACTGTGCAATCTCAACAAGAACCAGGGCTCAGGGCTTCCCTGGTGGCGCAGTAGTTGAGAGTCCGCCTGCTGATGCAGGGGGACGCGGGTTCGTGCCCCGGTCCGGGAAGATCCCATGTGCCGCGGAGCAGCTGGGCCCGTGAGCCCTGGCCGCTGAGCCTGCGCATCCGGAGCCTGTGCTCCGCAACGGGAGAGGCCACAACAGTGAGAGGCCCGCATACCGCAAAAAAATAAAAAAAAAAAAGGAAGATACATATAAAGTCAGATTTTCCTTACCAGAAAACAAATAATAATTAAGAAAAAAAATTATGTAAAGAACTGAAAGGTCAATGATCCTCTAGACCTTCAAGTGTGCTACTCATCTGCATCGAGCCCCTTTGCGCTACTCTCCCCTTTCCTTTGAATTTGATAAATAAATTGGGCTCAGTCTATTAATGAATTCATTTCCCCCGTGAGTTACAGGGACAGGGAATCTGACTGAGATTCCCTGGGACCCTGCGAGGATCTATCCCTTAATTTTATTTTCTTTGAAATTACGTTTTCTATGAATTAGGTGTAGATTTACACTTCATTTCAGTACCCTAGAGCAGGTGGGCACAGCTCCTTCTTAGTAAACAGATACCATCATGAGAAGTCTCCCCGGTAGAACTCAGTGCAACAGTTTTCAGTGAGCTGAAATAACAGGTCTGAACAGGTAGCACTGGAAATAATTTCCAGACTCAATTATAGTCTTTGCTGAGGTAAATACACACACCCCAAAAGAGGCAGTTTCAATTGTGGGCATCAGATGAAACCTAAAGTCTATTGAGCGTTACTGACTTCCTTTAACTTGAATTCAGAAAGAATCTGGATTATTTTAAGGCCAAAGTATATTGAGCATTACTGATTTCCTTTAACTTGAATTCAGAAAGAATTGGGATTATTTTAAAGCCAAAACCCTTGGCTTTCAATTACCTTCTGCTCTGCTGTATTCAGCCATCACTGTGTGGTTTATACACGGGTCCTATATACCTGTACATAACGTACTTCCGTTCTCATCTCATCGCTGATGGTTGATGACTGTTAGTCTGTGCTTCACTGCACTTACAGTGCCGTTTGATTTTAGGATACAATGATCTCGATTAAACTTTGAAAAGTGTATTTGGTTTGTTTGCTCTCCATTAATGGCATCAAATAAATAAGTAGATAAAACCTAAAAAATAGCTGACATGACCTCTTAGCATAGGCATGTCCTACGTAGTAATTTTTATGGCCTTATATTGGTGTCCTAAAACATTCTGAATGCAGCATGGATCTTAAAGCAGTAACTGAACACAGTTAACTCAGTGCAAAAGGCCCTGGCCTGCAGAGACTGCTCCTGCTGAGAGTCACCTAAAAGGGCCCCCAGGCTGCAAAAAGGCTTCCACATAGAAGATGCCCACTGGGCAAATACCTCCTTGCCTCAGGGCTAATCCCAGCCAGGCAGCTCATAAACACCATTAGTAAAGCCTACTGCTGAGTTATTATGTGGCAGAAGGATGCTTGAAACGGCTGGTTGGTATTGTTGTTTTATTTCTCCTTTGCCTGGGTCAAAGTGGCAACATTCACTTGAAAAGATCAGGCAATTTCAACTTCTTGATGCTGCAGAGAAAGAGCAGTATATACAGATTTATTATCGGTCGTGTTTCCCCAAATCTCCAATGTGTCTCTTGTATATGGACTGTGTGGTTGGTAAAGATAACTCAGCAAGCTAAGCAAAAAGGAAGACAGCGGAATTAAGTTACCTCTAGTAGCATCTTTTCCAAGATTCAAACCAATAGCCAAACTGAGACATCTGATTCACTAAACTCTACAGGCAGTTAAACTATATTTTGTGAGAGACCGAAGAACACACGTAATTATTATGGGGAGGAGACACTAAATTAATATTTCTTACCACTTAACCCTACTTTTTGGATTTAGCTTTTTTTCTTTTTTTTAACATCCTTTCTTCTTCTACCACCATCCCACCTTACCTATTCTTAAAAGTCATTAAAAGTTGAAATTTTGAAATGGCAGTTGAGAGAGGTAGGTGGCAAAAACTAGGCAGTTTATTTTAAAATATATTTCATGTTTTGTAACTGCATGTTTTTTAATGCATTTTAAAATGTATTTCATGTTTTTTAACTCTTGAAACAAGACACCCTATCACAATGTCTTACTTGTTACCATACCCTTCTATCACCTGAGTCATGACATTAATAGATGAAGACTGAAACAGAACACTGAAGGCATGAGTTTCCGTTTTGTTTTATTTCTAGGGCAAGAAAAAGTTTCTGAGGAAGTGACACAATAATTTCCAAATTGTCTCATTCACTGGGGCTCATTGGTGTTGATGACGCTAAACCACTCCTGCTGAACCACAGTTTGAGCTGTATTCTTTATGGGGTCGGATGGGATGAACTCTCAGTGGTGGTTGCTGACCTCTGATTCACGCCATCTTGCAGCCGGCTTTCCGGAATGAGAGCATCCTTGAGGGCTTTGTTCTTTCCTTGTGTAGACCTTGAAAAGCTGAGGAAACTTCCTAGAGGGATGGGTCCCAGTGAGCCGATGGGACTTGTTGCTAGAATGAATATTTAACTTGATTGGCTTTCTGCTTCCATAATCATCAATCCTCCCCCTGGAATCGTATTCACATTTTATGAACTCTCTGTCTCTTCGGCTCCTTTGATCTACAGACATTGTCTTGCAGTTGGGCATTTGCTGGCCTCCCAACTCATCAGCCCCTGAGTCCATCTAAATAATGTGCTACATAAGAACTTAGTGTTTCCCCAATAACAAAAGATAGATCTGAATGCTTCAGTGCACCATGAAAGGCTGTTGAAACCATCAATCTTGCCAGCTCTTGTAGAGGTCAAGTGACGGTAGGGCCAGCTGGCCAATCAATTAACCAAGAAATTCAGTTTGGAGCTTAAGAAAAGCTGTCCTGTGTTATTCTTTCCAGCAACATAATTGTCAATATTTACAGCAGGTCTTAGATAAGGAATGAAGGAAATGAGGGGAGTTACTATCAAGAGCAGCAAATGCTCTAAGCATTGGTGATTCTCATGTGTTACCAAAAGGAGTCAGTCCTACAGAACATACAGTTTCTCGAATCAAAGTGAAAATGGAAATGTCTTGTCAACCTTCTGGAAATGAAATTGTATGGTGCCCACCCATAAAAGTTTATGCTTGTCTCTCTCCATTGTCATCATGGTTGATTTCATTTAAGTCAGAAAGAAACTTCCTGTCTAACCTTCTTGAATAAAACTTTTCTATAATCGTATAGGATCAATTGTATCCTTAATGCCTGTGAGCACATAAAGGAGAAAAATAAATTAATTAACTGATAGCTTGTGAAAGGAGATAGTATCAGCAGGGGAGGACCCCTGCAGAGTGAATTGTCTCTTTCACATATGACCTTCTGCCCTACCTATTAGATCTAACCCTAGAATTCTATACATACCTTGCTCTTATTCTTCAGGTAATTGGTCCTTCTTTTCCTCCATTTGTCCTCGATCATACAGATATAGATACCTTCTCTAACAGACTTTCCCTTTTTCACAATTTCTGTCACATACATTTCTTTTTAAATTTTTTTAAATTAAAAAACTTTTTGTAATTTTTTGGCCATGCCATGCGGCTTGTGGGATCTTAGTTCCCCAACCAATCAGGGATTGAACCCAGGCCCCGAAGGTGAAAGCGCCAAGTCCTAACCACTGGACTACCAGGGAATTCCCTGTCACATGTGTTTTTAGGTCAGTTCCCATTTCCCTCACATCCACTCACTGAGACACTTAATACTCTTTCCACCCTGCAGGATTTTGATGCTACCTGTTTAATTTTTACTACTCCTCAATGAGATAGACATATTTGGCCTCATTTTTTAGAATAGAAATGAAAACTCAGTGTGCTGAATTAACTGAGACAAACCACTTAAAGTACCTAACTCAATGCCTGATCTATAAGGGTCAATAAGTGTTCTGTGATATTAGTGACTATTATTTTCAAATAATTTAATTTGCCTAAGGTCACGTCACTTGTGAGTGACGGAGCCAAAATTTGAATGTAGATTTATTTAACAGCTAAGCTTCATATTTTTGCCCCTCTACCCCACTTCTTAAGTTAGAAGTGTATCTATTCTTAAGACAGGACTGATCTCAAAGTGAAAAGATGGAAGGAGGGTATCAGAAGGGACTTTCTAAGGAAGGGCTCAAGCAGTGGTACCCAGGGGCCTTTGGAATGATGGAAGGAGGCAGGGCAGAAGCTGCTGACTCTTGGGGCTTTTTGACAAGGTGGTGAGTAAGGTCTAGGAAGTAGGCAGGGAAAATTAGTTCCAAAATCTTAAAGATGATGGATTTCTAAGGTAAGAAACATTATTATCTATAAGTCTTCTTGTCACTAATACTCTATAACAATAGAGAGTGATTCTATGTGCTTTGCGTGAAGAAACCAATAATCGTCACAAAAATCAACTGAGACCACATCAGTAGAGCACCAGGCATCGTCCCTGTCCCATCATACTTGCTCCATAACATATAACTGAAGCCATAGAAACAGGAATAACACTGAGAGCAGTTCCTGGGCAGAACCGAAAGTGGGATTATCAGCATACTATAGGGAGGGGGATACTTTTGGGGGAATCTTTGTGCCTATAGAATAGGAACCTCACAGGAGAGAATGTGAAGCTTAGATTCCTGGAATATGTCTTCAAATATAATCAGTCTTCTCAACTTCCAGAAAAATTCTTCTTACCATAGTCAGTCCTCAATCCAGAGATTCCAAGGAGTTCCCAGAATGCTTTGAGAAATGGGCAATATTGTTAGAATAATTGTATGATACTCAAGATAACTATGCTACATGAAATTTTAATTTCACATTATTCTTCTATTTACAAGGATGGGAGAATACGTCTGAGTTCATTAAAACATTTGGGTGCTGTCCTCTGTCACAAATGTGCAGGAATATATTACTATAAATACATTTGGTAAGTAAGAAAAGTATTAAATGAAAAGGCATCTCAATAGGATTGTGTGCAGGGGTCAGGATGCCAAGAGAGAACATTTAAGGAAGGGAGGTCAGGATGCTGTAAGCCTGAGGCAACCATACAAAAATGGACCAGGTTTCTCACTGGTCAGCTAATTGGAGGTTGAGGGGTTGAGCGAATCAGGTTGGTCTAGGATCCGGGACCGAACTAGAAAAGGAAAGACGGAGCATTACATTAAAGGTAAGTTGACTCAAGAAAAGACTTTAAGCAACAAATCTTTTTTGTTCTTTGATTTTAAAATATTATTATAAACATTAAATATTTAACAGGGGTAGTTTCTAAGTAGAGAATGTGTCTTATGATTTTTTTCATTAAGAAAAATATGTATAAGCCTTTGTTTCCAAATGTTTTTGTTTGTTTGTTTGTTTGTTTCTTACTAAATCCAAGTAGGCTCTACTTGGATCATCCATTGTATGTAAAACAACCACTTCTAAACGAAATCTAGAAAGAAGGGTACTTCTCACTGGCTTGGTATCATGATTGATGGTGACTGATCTATAACCACAACCCTCTTATCAGAAAAGTCGATTCAAAACAATCCACCAAAAATGTAAATGTGATAAATTACAAAATGTAGGGAAAAACACAGACCCACTTGGGTCCGAGGAAAAGTGATTAGAAAATGGATTTTCTGAAATAAAAGAAAGCAGCAGGTCACGTCAGAGTGTCCTTCCATCTACTAAGCCACAGAGACAAAGAATCCAATTGATGCTGAAAAAGATAACTGGATAGAAACAAAGATAAGTCCATCGATCTGAGTCAAACGGAAACAGAATTAGTGCTTGCGTGGAAATGGACAAGTCCTGAAGGGAACTAGCTGCTTGTATGTATATAGGCATAAATAGCTACCAGTTTTGGTGAATTCTGTAAAGAAGACCCAACGAGAGCAGGGAGATGCTTGAGTTGCAAAAGGGTCCTAAAAGATTAACAGCAATTAAAAAAAAAAAAAAAAAGATTAGCAGCAACATGGTGAAAAGTTACATACTGCATCAATAAACAAAGCAAGAATTCTAAAATAATTAAAATTATACTTTGTCTCTTTAAGATCCTGCTTATTAAAAATCAACAGACCCATTCCCAGTTACCACAGCTAGTAGATCTTTCCAAAGGGTGGTGAGAACTATTTTTAGATAGGCAGAGCAAACAGCTAGACTCTGACCTGGCTATAAAGAAGAAAACAGAATGTAAATGGACTAAAGGTCACGTGGCAAAGGAGGCAATTCTGTTTTGTGGTCTATATGTTGGAGCCAAGAGTAAGTTTCTGAAAGAATTTCACTGCTGAAAACTAAAGCTCAAATCTGTATATATGGAGGTGCTAACTAGTGACAACTCAGGGACAGCTGCATGAATAGAATAATAGATGGAGAACAGAAAAATTATTTTTCTGATGTGACTGCAAGTGGTTGGAAAAGTACATAAAAAGAACTTTCCCTAGAATGAATGAATGACTATATATGTGTGTGTGTGTGTGTGTGTATATACACACACACACACACACACACACACACACACATATATATGCATATATTTTAAGGAAGTAAGAGAGATTCAAGTTATTCAGAAAAATGCTAACAGCAGCTGTGAAAAGTTAAGTTAATCTGGATACTCAGGGCAAAATTGTAGGAAGGTTAATTTCTGGGTGATGAAACATTAAGAATGCAGCTACAAGTTAAGAGGGTTCAAGTAACTGACTGTAGGGATTTTTTTTTTTAAGTCGGAGTCAAGATTTGGGGCCTGGAAGTATAGACTGAAAGGGTTTTCTCAAGAACCAACTAAAAGAATTAACGACAGCTGACCTCAGGTTACAAACAGACAAAAGCGAGGAAGAAGAACAAGCTTTATCCCTTAAAGGGAGGCAAAGCTGGACTCTCTAATTATCTTGTGTCCCTGTAACTTTCTGTCTCTAAGAGTGAGTGTCCCCCCACCGGCCCCCTTGCAGGCAGGTCATTTCTTGTGCTCTAATGGTTGGCTAAGTGTGATGCTCCCGACGAGACAATAAAGCGAAAAGGGACCAAGGGATTAGGAGGCAATCCGCGGAGCATGACATACTGTTTAACGGGTTGTGTTTATTGCTTGCTTGTAGGTGGACGCCGACGACACAACTTCCTGGAGGAGGCTTCTGTGCTGGGTCCAGATGTTTATCATTGGGATTGTCAAAGTACCTAAGAGGTACCGTGCATTAGACTATTTCAAGCAGAGAAGGGAGATGGTCAGCAGTCCTGAAAGGCTGCCCTGTATGAAGAGCTGGGGTGGGGGAAGCCAGACCATAAAATCTTGGGGCCCCCTTCTAATGCCATTGACCTTTCACACCACACTGTTTCTGGCTTCCATAACCCTCTAACTGTATCTTTCCTGTGGCCCTTACTCACTTGTGACTTCATCATTATTCGTACGGAGTGTGTAGTTCTCCCCTACACTGCGTACTCTTTAATGGAAGGATCTCGATTTGCCTTATCTTTATATCCACCTAAGCACAATACATGGTCCCCATTGGGAACTCCATGAATGCTTTTTCAGTGAATAAATGATTTCTATGAATTGAGGTCTTTGAAAAAATTTCTCACTCAAGGGAAGAAATAGTCTTCTGCAGCGGCTGTGTGTTGGACTTGAGTACGCACTGGGTTTCGCTCAGCATCTATTGTAGGATTCAGTCAAGGACAAACGATAAGAGATGCACACTAGCAGATTCAGGGCAACAGCTCTGGTCTATAGCGCAGGTGAGTTGGGCTCTAGGACTAAGAAGGAGGTTGTAAAAGAGGACAAGTTTTCTTCCTAATCATTTTGCCAAATAGCTGTTGAAATTCCAAGCAAACACCAAAAACTAAAATACAGTAAAATAAAATAAAATTAAGATAAAACAAAATAAAATAAAATACAGAACCACATGGGCATATTCACTTCCTCTGGATATGGTAAATGCTCAAGTTTCTTTTCTCCATTCTTTTGTCTTTATATTGAATTCATTCTAAAAAGATACAGCATGTCCTTGTACATTTTATATCTGAAAGATTTGTGTCTTTATGTGAGGCAAGGTTAAAATTGTGCTAAGTTAAAAAACGATGAAGAGGATGGGAGTTGAAGGGCCTGGAGATGAAATCCTGAGGGGTTGCGTGTGTGCTTTTATTATTCATTACTTAGTTTTCCTATCTCTTATTAGTTATTGCTTCAGATCAAATGTGATTTAAAGAGAAAAACGTGTTGGGAAGAAAACGTTTCTGGGAAGAAAGAGTTGCAAGGCCCTTAAACACACTGACCAGGTAAAACTATCCTTATCCTCAACTGTCCCACAGCAAACTAGATTCCACAAGGAAATGGAGGGGAAAGCACGCTGGTGACGTAAGGATGCCTTTCTGTAGGTCTTTAGACCTCATCGTCCAATGCTCTTGCGAAGAATTATCACATCACAATTTAGAGTTGGAAGAGATCTGAGGACTAATCCAGTTTAACTGTTTCACTTCACTTTTGAAGAAATGGAAGCCGAGTATTTAGATTATTTCTCTGTGTAACATGACCAGTGTCTATGTTGGAATCAGAACTCAGGTATATATTCAGATGTAGTTTTCAATGCTACCAAGGGATCATCCAGCCATTGGATTTTTTTTTTTAATTGAAGTGACAATTTGTATCATCAGAGAAAATTTGGAATATATAGAAGTATAGAGAAAAGTAGTAGTTTGGGATTGACATGTACACACTATGTTTAAAATAGACCTACTGTGTAGCACAGGGAACTCTGCTCAATATTCTGTAATAACCTAAATGGGAATGGAATTTGCAAAAGAATACATACATGTATACGTATAACCGCATCACTTTGCTGTACACCTGAAACTAACACAACATTGTTAATCAACTATACTCCAATATAAAATAAAAAGTTAAAAAAACATTACCTGAACGCCCATCACCCTAATTACTATTGTCATCAGTTCCTCCTTGCATTTATTTGTTTTGCTGACACACTTTTACATTTTTTTCTTTGTTCATTATTCTTTTTATATTGTGCTTTGTTATCCTAATACTTTCTCAGAAGTATTCCCCCCACCATGATTCCATGACTGCATAATATCAAAGGAGAGTATAGGCTACATTTTATATAACCATTTCCATAATGTTGGGCATTGCCTCCATCTTTTTATGTTCGTAAATAATAGTGCCCCAAAGACCCCTATTCAGAAAATGCTTTGTACGAAAAGATAATATTCTTAGAGTAGCTTTCCAGAATAGTACTTGCTAGATTAGGGGGTATAAACATTTTGCAAAATCATAATACATATGGCAAAAAAGCTCACTGTTATATATAGTTTTAAATTATTGTCTTCGTTGTAGTCATATTCTCTCAGAAACAAATAACATTAAAAAAAAAAAAATCCTTCCTTAACTGGCCTGCTCACCAGTTTGGGAAAGTTGACTGTCAGCAACAGGCCAGGTATGTGCCCAACAACTTCTTTCCTTAAAGAAGTAAATTTGGTCAAATTTACCTCTTTAAGGAAGTCGTGCCCATTAGCCTGAATCCTGCAGCTACTACCTGGGCCTGAGGCCTCTCTCAAAAAAAGAAAAAGGAAGCGGTAGGTTTCAGTTATTATGGCAGATATGACAGCAAGAACTGGCCTGTAAGACCACGTAACCAATTGCAGAGAGGCTGGTGGTCGTCCAGGAGAGCATCCTTTGCAATGATGCAGGACTTTGCCAGTGACGGCAGGCTCTTCCTTGTTTAGGGGACCACTTTACCTGGGATGAGATGGTTTGATAAAAAGAAAACAAAAACCAAACATGGAAGAACCTCAGGATTCTAAAATTTTACAGCTGGAAATGCCCTAGATATCAGCAAGCTCTGGTTCATCGACAATATTTAATAAAACTAAGGCTTGGACAGATTTAATGGCTTGTATAAGTAATGCAACCAGTTAGTGCCAGAACCTCTTCAAAAAGGACATCTCAAACATTGTCTAAATGAAAAATGAAACTGTCTCCCAGATTCTATCGCAGCAGCATTAACACCTCTGTTTTCAGAAACTGTGTTTTCTGACAAGAACACGGTTTTTCTTTTGTATCATCACTTTAGATGATGTTTAGATTGGGGGTCATTCCAGGACTGCATAAAAGAGCAATGAACTGGGATTCTTACCCAAATGAAGCCCCAGTCTATGAGCCAGATACTTCAATCCCCTAATCTATAAAATAGTCCTGCTCTGGCTACACCATTAGGCCAAAACAAGTTTAAATTTGGGAATGTATGTGCAAGTAATTTGAAAACACCAAACTTTACTTGAATGTAAGGAATTCTAAGTATTGATATCATTTTCCCTATTCATAATGTACCAGCAAGGCTGGTCAATTTCAAGTTAAAAGAACTTCAGGTTGGGGCTTCCTTTGTAGAGGTGGTAGTGGAATTTAATTTTCAGGAATATATTTCAGGGCTCCAGAATCCTGACTTCAGAATTGAATGATGGAACACAACTGAAAACTGGATTCTCCAAAATAAGCAAGTGAAAGAAAATGTTTAAAAAATCCACATCAGGGAAACAGGGTGCCAGGCACACACAGCTTCACTTCCTTTCCTAGATTTTGGGGAATTTAGCATTTAAACGTTTTCAAGTACAAGCCTCTTATTTTATAAAGAAGAAACAGAAGTCCGGAGAGGTGAAGTGTGATTTTACTTAGTTATTGGAGGTCTGTGGCTATTTTATTCAACTTCTCTGGTAGTTGAGGAGATTAGGCAATTTAAAAATAATTGGCTAAATGACTAAATGTTAAAAGGGCACAGGAGGTGTTCTGGGTGATTGCTACTTGAAGTTAGATACAGAGATAGGTAAATAGTTGGAGGATAGCATCTCTAAGCTCTTCTATTGAATACAACACACACGAAGCTCTTTGCTTATAGACAAGTGGCTATCCTAGTATATTAGGCTGTTTTAGAAAGCACTTGTTTGGTTCCCTCTGTGGACTGTGGTTGAAATTAGATCAGAAGACATGTTTTTTTTGCAAATCCGTTTTGCATAATATGGAAGTTTCTTGTTTATACCTAACCTTTCTTTTAAAAGGAATTTTTTAGAAAAAGGGTCTTTAGCACTATTAAAACAGGAGACAAGCTGAGTCAATTTGAAGGATAAGAGCTTCATAGGTGTCATCCATGATATTTTTCCATTATCTACTCATCAGAGCCAGCATTTTGAGAAAGTTCTATTTTAATGAGAAAGGAAAAATAAGAAAAGCATCATTGAGCTCAAAAGGATTAATCACAGAGCCCTGTATTCAAAATTCAGCAATTCTTGCATCACTCGTGTATACACACACACACACACACACACACACCACACACATATATATTCTCTTTTTTCCTTTTTAGCTCGATGAAAATTTACAGTCTGATAAGATATATCATCTGCTAACATCTAAACAGAGGTTTCATGTTGGGGTGTGTTTTGCCTATATGAATAGAATCATTGGCTTTTCTTTATTTCTTGGAGAATTCTTAAAGTGGAGACAAAAGACACAAAAAGAAAAGAGGAGGACAGTATATTATATTCTGTATTCAGATGGAGAACTGAGAATACCTCTTTTTATTGTAGTATGCTCTTGAAAATTATTTAAAAGCAGAATCAGTGAAAAACAGGGTTTTTATTCCCCAAGCCTGCAGTGACCCCCTTTTTATTCACAGGCTGGCAGAGCAAAATGCTGACTGAGTTTATAAATGGATTTAGAGAAACTGATGAATCAGCCCCTAAAACTAAAAGATCCAGCCAGCAAAAAGTGAAATCGAGGTGACTTTTTCAAGCATCAAATGTTCCAGGTTGAAAGGCATTCAGGTTCACTTAGTTTGCTCCCAAATTGTAAACTTTGACAGGTACTTAAAAGTCCATCCCAGAAAGTGTTTCAACAGATCATCTGCAGTTAGTTCGTCATGCTCACAGCCTAGACCAGCTGATGACCCACAGCTCACTTCAAGTTAAATGTTTAGTTACTTTCACAGACAGCCTGTTTGTTCATCAGCTCCATAAGGAGTGAGACAGCTGTATACGGATAAACAGTCTCCAAACTGTTACTAATCACCATGTGCAAGAAGTGAAATACATGGTCTGATTCATCTGAGATCATGTTTTCTGATGCTTTTCATTTGTTCACTCTATATGTTTATTGGGTCCCATCTATGTGTCAAGCACTCCTGCCGGGGCTGGAATTACTGCCATGAACAAGCAGGTGAAGTCCTTCTTTCATGGAGTTTACCTTCTATTTCAAGAAGCACCGTTCAGAGAAGGGGCAGGAGACAGACAAAAGACAAATCAGTAAGAGCAGCGACAAACACTGCATAAAATTAACGTGAGGTGCTCTGAAGGTCAAGGACTGGTCGCCACACTAGACTGAGGTCAGAGAAGCCCTCCCTAAGGGTGTGATATTTAATCTGAGATCTGATGACAGACGTCCCCTTCTGCAGATCTGAGGGGAAAGCATTCTAGCTATAGAAAATAACAAGTGTAGAGACCCTAAGGTATAACAGAGGAGCAGCCACAAAGGCCAGTGATGTTGGAATACAGCAGACAAGAGGGTGAGTGATGGGGAATAAGACCAAATACGGGCAGGATAAGGAGTTTCGATTTTATTATAAAAGGAGGGAAAAGCCGTGAGACTTTAAGTAAGAGAGTAACGGGATTTAATTCATGTTTTAAAGAAATCATTCTGGCTGTTCTATGGAGGATTCATTGGAAGGCGCAAATGTAACATCAAAAAGATGAGTTTGAAAACCATTGTGAAACTAGGCAAGAGGTTATCATGGTTTGGGCTAAGGAGAAGAAGTAAAGATAGAAAAAACTGGAAGGATTCTGGGGATTTGGGGAATTAGAAATTATAGGATATGTGGATGGATTAGATGTGAGGGTGGGAAGATGGTGAGGGAAAGAGGAATAACTCCCAGAGATCTGACTAGAGTAATTGCTATCTACCTAATTACTTGAGTAAATGGGTAGATAGCAGGGGTATTTACTGAAATGTACAAGACCAGCAAAAGAGCTGGTTGGGCGGAAAGTGGTGTTTTGACTGTGAAATTGGAGATGCCTAGTTGCACATGAACCTATGAGTCTTGGGGTTCTCAGAGGCAGGAGCTCGACCTATAGACCGTCAGTATGTACATGGTATCTGAAAACATTTGACTGGGTGTAATTAGTGAAGAGAAAGAGGCCCTGGAACACTTGGACATTTGGAAGTTCAGTAAAAGAGAAAGAATAAAGGACACTGAGAATGACTGGTCGGTGACAGAGAGGGAAAACCAGGAGAGAGATTTCCTAATGGAAGACCTGTCTGATCCTTCCCTCCCGCTTAGCTGTATTTACGGGGGAAACAAACACAAACTCCAGAAGAAATGAGAGTTTCTTAGTAATGCCAGTCCTTACAAATAACATTACTCATTGGTTTCTCATGGATGGCATCTTCTGAGAGAAGGGAGAGGAAGCCGTGATATTAGGAAATGATTTCATCTGCAACGAAGGTATAAAAGGTATGCATGATGAAAACATGCATATACATGATGGGACTATCACACCAAAATTCCCAAAGCAAACCCTACAGGAAATCAAAGAAAACTGGGCAGAAATATGTTAGTAGTGGGAGCCTTTCATTCCCCTGTCTCAGCCTATGAGTAATCAAGATTTGGCTTCGGACATCTGAAACAATGGGCATGAAGTCTCTTGTTATTTTATTCTCCTTTGAGCTTTTGATCCATGCTTTAAAAGTTAAAGCTATGTAAGGTCAGAAAAAAACTGTCTGAACCTGGATCCAATGCACCTTTTAAATCCCCTACATTCTGAAGGCCAAACCTTCTGTAGCTAGGAAGAGTGAACATTTGAATAATTTGCATATACCACATTAATCAACCATGAACCCGCACATATATTCCTTCTGTGTATGTATGAATACACTAACTACCAACCTCTCTCTCCTGCTCACTATGCCTTGTTTGGTTCAGACAGAATACAACAAAACAAGAATTTTCCCCAAAAAACCCTCCTGAATTTAGGGGTCCCTTAATCTGTATACCACATCCTGGTTGCAAAGTGATCTGGGTCAGTAACCGTGCAAATGAATAAAGGAACACTGCAATTCGAAAGAAAAGATTAAAGTAGAAACATTTCTTTTTTGCCAGGCGTTGTTTATTCTTTAACCTAAGAGGAGTCATATTACATACATATTTTAAAATTAAATTCACAAAAAGGAAATCTGAAGAGAGATTTTTTAATTTCCTTTTAAATTAAGAGGGAGTCTTCTAGTCTAGTTTCTATTGTTTGGGCTGGAGAAAAAAAGATCAGCAATGAGGCTGAAATGATGTACTTTCTTCAAGGATGGAAAAAGCAGGAGTGCTCCAGGAAAGGAACCACTGACAAATGCGAAAGTACTTTGCAGAAAGGAGTTGAGAGCCATACACCACTAGATCCCATGTTCCATGCCATGTTTTTGCTTACCTCTGAATATGGAACAGAGTCTGACAAACAGTAGATGTTCTAAAAGTAGCTCAGGAGTGAGAGAACAACGTAACCACTCTGTAGGCTGCCCTGTGACAGACTGCAGTTGAGGAGACACTCTTCTTTCAGCAACAATAAAACAACAATAAGGAGGCATATTTTTCCAGGTGCTTTTAAGAAATAAAACCCATTCTCTTTGGGGAAGAAGAAGGGAATATGAGAAAACCACAGTGCAAGTTATGAAGACTAGGGGTCAGAACACAGTGCTGAATTTGTACGAAACAGAAAGATGCAAAAAGCACTGTTTTTCACTCAGAGAGTTTGTTGTTATGGAGAAGAAAATTCTGTTGAGCCTACATAGGAAATAATTCTAAAAATAACATAGCTCTATGAAAGAAAGATTGAAACAATTTCTCCCTCAAGGACTGGCATCCGATAAAACAATTAGTAAAGATCAAGGGCATTAGTCATAAGTAGATTCCCCTATTCAGCTGTTGATGGGATCTTTTAAGGGTTTAAAGCAATACATTGTCATCTTGCTGATTGGGTTCCTCAGCTGTGATGATCAGGACTCCTCTGATTATTAACCTAATTGCTATCTAAATCAAGGAAAGCTATTCAGTGATTGCTTCTTGATTTTTTAAAAAATATTTTGACTCGTTAATGCAGTATCTTTTATTTATCTTGTGTCTTGAGCCATGCCTGCTCTATTTTTGTTTTGATTCAACTTGGAAATATAATTTATCAGTAAAGACCTTAAAATTAGCAGTATGTTATTAGTTAAGGGTCAAATTGGGCTGTGATGAAATCCACAGAACTCAGAAAATCAACAAATCATCCATAGGGAGTTGATTCCACGAGGGAAGGACTCTATGGTAATCGAATTTCAGAGAGAGAGAGGCTCCTGAGATAGTACACAGCCTTTATTTTATAGGTATAGAAACAGTGTGTTAGCATTGAATGTGCACTTATTTGACAGATGTTCTTCCGGTTGTATTATGTATGGTACCTCATTTCGTGCTTACAGTAAATCAAATGAAAAAACTGAACATTCATAAAGGCAAGTGCTTTACTTATGGTCAATCACGTTGTCTAGTGAAGCTAAATCAGGGCCTCAATGTATTTTCTCTGCCTTCTCCTATACTGTTCTTTCCACTACTGAGCACTGCCAGTGGCATTCTTTCTTGAATGGAAACCCGATCGAGGTCATGGGTGTTTTTAAAAAAGGAGTTTAGATCAAGAAAAAAATCTTAAAACAGTGAAGTTTCTTCTATAGGAAAAGGTTTTCAGAGAAAAGGAGGGGGAAGGCTTCCCTGGTGGCGCAGTGGTTGATAGTCCGCCTGCCGATGCAGGGGACACGGGTTCGTGCCCCGGTCCGGGAGGATCCCACATGCCGCGGAGCGGCTGGGCCCGTGAGCCGTGGCCGCTGAGCCTGCACGTCCGGAGCCTGTGCTCCGCAGCGGGAGAGGCCACAACAGTGAGAGGCCCGCATACCGCAAAAAAAAAAAAAAAAAAAAAAAAAAAAAAGGTGGGGGGGAAATACATCCAGGTACTAAATAAGAATATAATAACAAAAATTAACCTTTCAATGGGAAGTGGCTCATGATTATTTGTTCTGTGTTCCCTCCTATAGTTTTTGCCCCAAAGAGTCACTTGGGTTCACAGTGAGGACAGCCTGTGGTCGATGCATCAGAAGAGAAATGGGAGGAAAGAGGGCAGGATTCAGAGTCCAAGACTTGGGTCGATGCCAATTCTTTCTCTTACTGAGATTGAGGTATTTGACAGGTTTTTAAATTTCCCTTGTAATTTGGTTTTCTTCTCTCTAAAATAAGGACCTATCTTACAGGGCTGTGGTGAAGATCAAATGAAATAATGTAGATTTTTTTTCCATAAATTTATTTATTTTTGGCTGCGTTGGGTCTTCGTTGCTGCACGCGGGCTTTCTCTAGTTGCGGTGAGCAGGGGCTATTCTTCATTGCGGTGCGCGGGCTTCTCATTGCAGTGGCTTCTCTTGTTGTGGAGCACGGGCTCTAGGCACGCGGGTTTCAGTAGTTGTGGCACATGGGCTTCAGCAGTTGTGGCTCATGGGCTCTAGAGCGCAGGCTCAGTAGTTGTGGCATAGGGGCTTATTTGCTCCGTGGCATGTGGGATCTTCCCAGACCAGGGCTCAAACCCGTGTTCCCTTCATTGACAGGCGGATACTTAACCACTGAGCCACCAGGGAAGACCCTGTAGATTTTTTTTTAAAAGACCATGCATTGGTGGTTCTTTACCCTATCAGACCGAATGTCCTCTTTTTATAATAGTTTGTAAAGCACCTTAACTATCTCAAAATGAAGTTTGTAGATGCTGTATCTTATCTACAAAGATATCTTTTTAAATAATCAAAATCATGCCTGTCACATAGAAGAGAAATAGGGGAAAAATTTGTAATAAACAATACAATATATATCCATAATTCTTCCACAATTCTACCACCCAAATGACTCAGAAATTCAAAAACATTTTGTGACTCGTTTGACAGCAAACCCTGACATAAACACACGTGAAACTGATGTGGTCTTTATTTTTCCCAGTTAATGTGAATAGCCAGAAGCTTTTTCTGCAGAAAAATTAATGTGTTTGATTATAGGTGCTCTCCTGGTTTTCACTAATAAGGTTACACAACATGCACAAGACATGCACCAGATTATCTGTGAAAACTATATAGAATTCTAAAGTGCATCTAGCCCCAAGAGTTTTAGAAAAGGAACGTGAACTATTGTTTTTAGCCTTCAAACCTTTTTAATATCTACGCGGTAAGTGCTAGTCTTATTCCCACTTTACATATAAGGAAAATGAGACACAGAGAGGTTAAGTAACTGGCCCAAATTCACACAGCTAGTGTGTGGTAAGGAAGGATGGTAAGAGAATGCAGGCAGTATGTAGCCACCATGCTTTTGCCACTGCATTATACTGTATTTCAATAGGTACATGCTCAAGAATGACTGCTCTGAAAGCCACAAAGAAGTAGTCAGATGCTTTCACCTCTACCTGGAAGACTTACACATTCTCACATTGTAGGGGTGACTTAAATAAGAAGCTATTGGTGTGATATGATTCTCTGAAATGATGAAATAGGCAGTAAATTTCTTAGCAAAACAAAATACATTTTTTTTGATTTACATGTTAATTGCATGCCTAAAATTCAGTATATAGTAAATAATTTTAAATGATATATAAAACAGAGTTAGGCACTTAACATAAATGATTTTAAATAAGTTTAAAATCTGTTGGACAAGTATCTGTTGGACATCAAGCATTAGGTGGGATGCAGGACAATTCTTCATTGTGCCGTAGCTGTCTTGCCCACCCTTGGCCCTGCCCATCTAAGGCCAGAAGTCCTCCAATACTTGCCAATAAAATAAACCCAGAAATTGCCGAAAGATCCCTCATTGGTAGATACTTCCCAGTTTAGAACCACAGCTATAAACCATAAGCCATTTTATAAGTACCAGTTACGGTTATAGTACTAATATTAATCAAACCATTCTTTCATTACAACTTTGAAGACTGGCTCAACTAAAATCTGCTAGTAGGACATTCAGACTTTCAATTCCATCATACTACAAAGAAAAACGCAAACAAATTTTGACCGCATAGATTTTATTGTCTGCTATCTTTGCTATTTTTAAAGTTTTATATTTGATATTTGTTTTGTTTTCTAAAAGATTCTGCCTTTCTGACAAACAACTATAAATAAAATGCACCACACTTTAAGTCATGGGCAAGAAAGAAACCCCAAAGGAAAAAATTATATCATTACTTTAGGTAGTCTACTTGTCTACATATATATGGAAAAGGATGAAGAAAGGAAGGAAGCAGAGAGGGAAGGAAGACATCCAAGAACATGAACAAGGTATTCTTTTGCTTGTTTTATTTATGAGCTCTCTGAGCATCACTTCCCTTCTTTTTACTTCTGGAAATCAAACTCATCCTAAAGACTACTCGAATGCCACCTCTTCATGAAGTCGTCTTCAGTCTGATGTCCACACCCATCAGAATTATTCATTCTCTGGTCTTTGTGCTTCCACGGTACTTTTTCAGTACATACAGTGTAAATAAAATGTATCACATTGAATATCTGTCATAGTTCTTTGTTGACACTGCTCTCTTATCTCTTGCATTGTAAATGTCTTGAATTTAAAACTTTCTTATTCATTTCTTTATCTATCTCGTGACACCTTCCAATAGAAACATAGAGAAGAGAGGGTGAAGTGTCTGTTTCTGTGTGTATGTTGGGGTGGGGCGGGGGATCTTTCTGACTGAGATAGAAGAGAGGGGGCCAACTACCTAACTTCCTTAAGTTAAGGGGAAACTACAAAGGATTTATTTTTCATTGCTCTGGTCAATAAACGTTTGGCAAATAAATAAATACGTAAATTGAAATTGAGTTATTCTTAAGGGATTATACCACCAACATAATGTATGTTTAAAAATACACACAGGAGCACCTAAGGTTTCTGTGCCACAGTGACTTTCTGAGGGTTTAACTAAGATAAGCTTTCACCTTATCAGTGTAAATGAAGTAGGAGAGTCAGAGAACATGGCAGAGGCCTTGGGACTAGGTCTGCCTCTTCTTTTGCTAATCTCAGTCACTACGACTTGAATTTAGACAAACCAAGAAACCCTGTGTCTAAATTAATCTGAGGGCCGCTTGCAAAGAGATGTTGCCTTCCTATCCACCTAACACCTAGTTAATGCCCAGGCTATATTCAAGATACTTTTCAGGGCATGACATGCTTTACGCATCAGGAATTAAACCCTTACCGAAGCCATTGAACATACAGGCTGTTTTCTTAGAGCAAGTTCAAATTTGCAAAGCCCTGACGTGGAAAACATGACGGTGGATTATATCCAGTGTTTGTTTTGAAGGTCAGCACGAGTTTCTCTGTAGCACACTCTGCAGGGCAGGCATGCAGGGGCTGGGTCTGTAGTAGCCACAGCTGACCGGAGGATGGGCTGCACGGGTGCAGCTGGTTCCTAGCAGCTCTAGAATGAACCTCGTTTCTTAAGTTACTCTAAATGTTTTAGGTTGGTGTTATTTGTTTCAGGAGTTGAATATCAACAACAATGTTTGAAATGACAAATAATTGCTATGGAAGGACCATGTGTTGCCTAAAATTTAACCAAACATTGTATCACAGAAAAGCCTTCTGGGCCATATGGTCCTACCCACCTCCTGAAGGACATTTGTAGTTCTCTCTTTCCTATAAACAGTTTAAAGTAACCATGATAAACATTCTGGTGAAAAGCTAAACTTGCATTTGCTCCTCTCCTGTTGATTATTTGCGATAATAAGAAAATGTTTATGCACACAGAGGCGAAGTTTACGTGGGCAGCCCTAATGCATATACTCCCTTATGCGGTGATTTACTGCTCGTTTATATTGAGAATGAGAAATGATGAACACAATTTTCTGTACTGACACAACATTTCAATAGCTCCTGTGTACTAAGCTCTAAGACTTAGCTCATAATAAGACATTAATTCCAAACAGAACATATTAAGGAGAACGACATATGTCACCTCAGTTATTTTTTTTTTCCTTCCATGGTTGACCACAATATTTTTTCCAAGGGGAAAAAAAATACCATGAAAATTTTCTTTCCAGAAGCATTCTGAATTTTCAAGGAAAGACCTAGAACCTCAAGAAATTCTTCAAAGTCATGGCAATGTTTAACTGAGCTATAGGTACTGAATCTGGGTCTTAATACCTGAAAAACAGTCCACACACACAATAGCATAATTTTCTTAGAACTTTCTGGAAGGTTCTACGTAATAAGAGTAGAGACCAATGGAGAGCGGCATTCCCAAACTGGATATTCTGTGCAGGTTCTACCTACTCTCTTCATTGTTACTAGCTATGCAGATACTGTCTATTTGGGGTAAATGTCTATTTGGGATAAATTAAAGGGAAAGTAGTAGGAATTAGCTAAAAGAGATTTCAATATTGTATTAGAGAAAACACTATTATTTCTCTTCTTAAATGGTTCAAAAAGCATCAAAAGAATACCGGAAATGGGGCAAACATACTGTATACTCTTGGACTCACAGTAGCCTTTTACATATTGGAATATCATCATCTATATTTCTGTTCTTCCATCAGATCTTTTGAAACATGTAATGGTTCATCGTTGCCAGGAGATTGAACTCAAAACTTCTCAGGGTGACATATAAAGATTTCTATAATAAAGCCCCAATCTGTCTTTCTAGGATTAGCTATTCCTACTTCCTCTAGCCTCCAACCTGTGCCCCCGGGACTCTAGTACCTGTCCTATTTATTATCCCTTGGATAAGACATACCCTTCCATGCCTTGTACCTTTACCTATACTGTCTTCTCGTCTTAGAATGCCCTTCTCCCTTTTCTATATCAAGAAATACTATTTCTCAAAGTCCAACTCAAGTATCACCTCTTCTGTGAAGCCTTCTCCATCTCAAAGTCCCAAGCATCCCCTCTTCAGTTTACATCACGATGTGTTACATTTCCATTGTAGCACCAAGCATAGCCCATTTTTGATTGACAGTCCGTTCCATATGTGTCTTCCCTCCAGCTAGATTCAGAGCTCATTTAAGGCAAACACTGTCTTGTTATCACTGTGATAGGTGCTCAGTTAAATGTATATTTTCAGAATTCTCCTGACCAGAAAGAAGTCTGTTTGATAGGTGAACATCCAAACTTTAAATTCCCCCAATAAGCAAATGAAACAGAACAAGACACAAAACACAAGATTAAATTAGAATTTAAGGATATAAAAACTATTTCCCAATGACCCTGATCCAGAGTTAAAAGTTCAACCAAATAAACCTTAAGAGTCACTGAGGGTCAAGAAGCAAAGAGTTGCTATAAACAACTCAAACTATTTAATCTCTGTCTTAATGGAGCCAGAACCGCAGTCCTCCCAAATTTCCTAGTTCAGTTGCCAGAGACATGAAATTTCGTTTGAGGCACAAAGAACCACTGGATAGAACATGAGTGTGCTAAAGGTAACTATCGAATAGAGAAGGAAGAATCTATTCCCCCAGAAAAAAGAGACCTCTCCCTGCTCCTGTGCTGGGAAGGAGGGCTCTGCATCTGGGTTTCCATTCCCTTCTCACTGCCCTTCTGCCAGAAAGCAACAGCTGGGGGCAGTTCAGGTTTCTGGGTAGAAATGAGTTGAGCCCATAACATGGTTTCTGGGGCAGGAGAGAGGATAGCAAGCTGGGCATAAAAATGGCGTAACCAAGCAAGGAACCAGATGGCCCTGGTGGTGAGATCTAAGGGCGAATTAGACAAGAGATTTCTGCAGCAAGTCAAACAGGAGTTCAAATGGACATCTTCCATGTCATTCCCTCAAGCTTCCACTTTGGGGACATTTGAGAAAATTATAATTACTATAATATCAAGATATGGAATGGTACTAAAACATGTCATGGTTTGAAAGGTCAAAAGAGATCTGTGCATTCCATTATGTTTTTTTAAAAAAAATCTGCTATTTTTGTTAAAAAGGAGTTGAGGGCAACCCCGAGATGTAAGGTTTCCCAATTTTTCTCCAAATGGTTCTGGGAGACCTCCTACCTTCTTCACTCACCAACCAACTCCTCTTTACTTCAGAAAGTGCACAGGTACCCAGATAAATGACTAAACCACTGCAACCTGCTATCACCCCATTTCTTTCCTGAAGTGCCCCTCCCTTTCCTGACACACAGCCTGAGACAAAGATCTAAGACACTACGCTTTCTCATTTGATCTTCATTGAATGCTATGTTTATTTACATCATACTTTATCAACCTTAACTCACAAGGTTGTGGTGAGAGTTGAAGGAGACGAAATACATAAAATAAGTGGTGTCCACCCCACATTAGGTGCTCAACAAAATTATTCTATTTCTGCTTAGGCCCCCCGAAAGCCTAAATGGTCTATCTTTGCTCTTAGTCACATACCCAACGTGTTGCCAGATTTCTTTTAGACATTATCCTATATAAAATTCAATCACAGCTCAGTTACTTTGGCTCAAATGATCCCTTCTTGTGCCAGCCCAATTCCCATCCCAGAACTTTACGTGCCAGCCATCTTGAACTGCCTGCCCTTCCGAATACACGGTGCTCTGGCGTGACCACACACTGCGGCACTGGTGGTTTCTTCCCAGAGCTATTAGCTCCCCCTTCTGTTTTTACGTGGCACATTCCTCCTGAAGATTTAATGAAATATTCTTACTCAGTGATACCACTGTATCCAAATATATATTGCCACATATATTTCCACTCTTTGCTTTTATATCCCGTCTGTCAGACTGTGAATTCCAGCACATCTTTGTTGGTACACTGCCTGGTGTATAACAGGTGCTTAATGAATAAATGAATGAGGGAATTTTCCTATGATCTGGGCCAACAAAGTTACACTGTCTATGATTACACTGCTTTTTTTCAGTCTTATGCTTTTTATTTTACTTATTTTTTAAAATTTAGTTTATTGAAGTATAGTTGATTTGCAATGTTGTTAATTTTTGCTGTACAGCAAAGTGATTCAGATATACATATACATATATCCTTTTTCATCATGGTTTATCACAGGATATTCAATATAGTGTCCTGTGCTATGCAGTAGGACCTTGTTGTTTATGTATTCTATATATAATAGTTTGCATCTGCTATATGATTATATTGTTTTTAACATCTTTAAAAAATGCCCCACACCTAAAGAAAGACAAGTGTCAGCAATTTTGGAATTAAGTTCTGTTGTTCTTTTTTTTTTTTTTTTTTTTATGGCTAGAGACACAACCAAGTCCTTACTGAGCTCTTGGCATTTTCGTTTTATCAGCAACTAAGTGCACTTTGAACAATTTTAATTTTAAAAACACTTTCCTTAATACTCTTCTTTCAACTTGTTATTTAGAGACCCACCTATCAATCCCACTTACATCCTTCGAAAATACCATACACACACACACACACACACTCTCTCTCTCTTCTGAAGATTCTCCCACAATAATTCAATGTGCTGATGACCTTCAAGGTGAAAGCAGAGTAAACAATGAGCACTGTTGGGGAAAACACGTTCTGTTGTCAGCTTAACTTGGGGTGGGGGGAATGAGGCGCCGCGTGGCAGAAGAAATCTCTGGGGAGGGCTGGAGGTACGGAGAGCATCTACCGTAAAAGCTATAACACCGCCACCCCCCATCACTTGTTTACAAAGAAAAAGAAAATAGCTAATTGACGTAGGATGTGGGTGAGCTTGGTTTTCGTCTCCATCTGTTTTGCCTCATCTTGCGGTTGCCTTAGGAGCACATCAGAGCCAACCATTTCCAGTGCTTTAGGGGGTAAAAAGAAATAAAATCAAATAACTCAGAGACTCTGGATCCTCCTCTCAGACTCAGGCCAGCTAAAAGAGCAATTCCAATCCCCTGAAGCTACTATTACGTAAAAATTATGAAAGTGTCGAATTCAAGATCTTGAGAGATTACACTAATTTAAGCCTTGGATATTTTATTCCTAGTGATTAAATGAATAACCTGGTTAGAAGTCCTCTTGAAAGCAAAATCTCAAGCGAGTGGCATCAAACATTAATCAATGGCAAAAGAAATCTAGAGTAGGAAAATTTCAAATTCTCCTGGTGGCTTACGTGTTTGATGTTTTTTTTGTCCAGGTGTGTACATCAACATCAATTGCTGAGAAAAATAAATTTATTTTCCTAGCTTAGACCCATGTAATATTGCATGACTAAATGTAGGAATGATTTAACAGTTGCTTCTGTGGTGTTAAACAAAATCATTTTGTTTTTTCATTCTAAAATATGGTAGAGACTCAAAGTGAAGAGAACATAACTAAGCTCTGAAAAGCCTGCCTCATATCATCTGATTAAATATCTAAATTTTAAAATAATGTTCTACTGAAGTTAATAATCACCCATAAAAATTTCAACCTCTGAGATTTACATTTTGGAAAAAGTCTTCATAAAGATTTACAGCAAGAAAGACATCCTTTCTTTTCTCATGCAATCCATTGTAAACCAACGGTCACCTTAAACTTTAGTTTTTCAGTTTCAGCAAATATTGGAACTGGCTGAGAGAATATGTGAGTCAACCATAAGATGGATGTATCTCTTGGTATTCTTGTACCTTGATATCCCAACATCATCTAGTTTCCTCTTTATACAACAAAGTATGATGGAAATGTTTCCCCACAGTGATTAGCATTGTTGTGATTTCATGCCTGCAGAAGGCGTGTGTCAGAGGATTTGATCAGACCATTTCCAACAAAAAGCCAAGAGTGCCTCATTTTTCTGGCAGCTGTAATTTCCTAGGGCCTTTTGGACTTTGGTGTTCCTATCATGAAGGATATAGATGAAACAATATTATTCAATAGGTATTTTTAGTTTACTGAGAACTAAGCGTCCTTGGGCGTGAGTTAAGAGAAACTCTTTCCAAATGTTGCCCTGTGGCTTATTACAGTATACAACTTAAGTTCATCTTGCCCGATTGTCCCTCTCAACCCACACCTGGTCAGGGTGGAGAAGTTGGTCATACAAACGAGAAGGCTCCCAAGCCTTTTATTCATTTCTTTCCTCAAGTACTTTAATAAACCAAGAAGAGATACTATGAAATAGTCAAGAGGACAAGCTCAAAGTTTCGATTTTCATTGATGCTGCCAACATTGGCTTCTCTTTTGCCAACAAGAACAGTCTTTCTATAAACTCCGATCCTATCCAGATAATGCCCCTTCCTAGTCTATTCAAAGGAAACTTGACACTCAGCTACTTTTAAAGGCACATGCTACACACATCAGAAAAAGACAGAATAAGTCCTTCTGATACAAGGGTGAGAGTGAACAAACTATTATTTCAAATCTGATTCTGTGCATGGCAATTCCAATTTAAAAGTTTTGCCTGAACATTCTATGACATAAATCACAGTAAGATCCTATTTGACCCATCTCCTAAAGAAAAGGAAATAAAAACAAAAATAAACAAATGGGACCTAATGAAAGTTAAAAGCTTTTGCACAGCAAAGGAAACCATAAACAAGACGAAAAGACAACCCTCAGAATGGGAGAAAATATTTGCAAATGAAGCGACTGACAAAGGATTAATCTCCAAAATATACAGGCAGCTCATGCAGCTCAATATCACAAAAACGAACAACCCAGTCCAAAAATGGGCAGAAGACCTAAATAGACATTTCTCCAAAGAAGATATACAGATGGCCAACAAACACATGAAAGGATGCTCAACATCACTAAAAATTAGAGAAATGCAAATCAAAACTACAATGAGGTATCACTTCACACCAGTCAGAATGGCCATCATCAAAAAATCTACAAACAGTAAATGGTGGAGAAAAGGGAACCCTCTTGCACTGTTGGTGGGAATGTAAATTGATACTGCCACTATGGAGAACAGTATGGAGGTTCCTTAAAAAACTAAAAATAGAATTACCATATGATCCAGCAATCCCACTACTGGTCATATACCCTGAGAAACCCATAATTCAAAAAGAGTCATGTACCACAATGGTCATTGCAGCTCTATTTATAATAGCCAGGACATGGAAGCAACCTAAATGTCCATCGACAGATGAATGGATAAAGAAGATGTGGCACATATATACAATGCAATATTACTCGGCCATAAAAAGAAACAAAATTGAGTTATTTGTAGTGAGGTGGATGGACCTACAGACTGTCATACAGAGTGAAGTAAGTCAGAAAGAAAAAAACAAATACCGTATGCTAATACATATATATGGAATCTAAAAAAAAAAAAAGGTTCTGAAGAACCATTTGGGGCAGGACAGGAATAAAGATGCAGACGTACAGAATGGACTTGAGGACACAGGGAGGGGGAAGGGTAAGCTGGGACGAAGTGAGAGAGTGGCATGGACATATATACACTACCAAATGTAAAACAGATAGCTAGTGGGGAGCAACTGCATAGCACAGGGAGATCAGCTTGGTGCTTTGTGTCCACCTAGAGGAGTGGGATAGGGAGGGTGGGAGGGAGACACAAAACAGAGGGGATACGGGGATATATGCATACGTATAGCTGAATCACTTTGCTATAAGGCAGAAACTAACACACCATTGTAAAGCAGTTATACTCCAATAAAGATGTTAAAAAATAAAAATAAAATAAAATAAATGTTTTGCCTGACAGTAACAGTTCTGTATATGTGCCACGATCTCAATAAATATCTGGTAATACGGAAACAAAGAAACAGAAGTTTAGTTCAGAATTCAACAAATTACTCTGTTTATTTGAGATCTGGTTTCCTTTCAAGTCCCTATTCCGGGGATATGGAAATAAAAGAATAACACATTTGCCCAAACTGGATTTTATTTTATTTTTAATTGAAATATAGTTAATTTACAATATTAAATTAGTTTCAGGTGTACAGCATAGTGATTCACGATTTTTACAGATTATACTCCATTAAGAGGAACTAATAATAATAATAATAATAACATATTTGCCTTTTTAGCCATAGAAAGGGGTACTTCCAGGACCAAAGCAGTCTTCTTGGAGAGTAGATTCACCTGAGCCATTCCTCGTCTCTAACAAAGCCTAGTCTCTGTGGAGCCCAGTGATTCTCAAGTGTGTGGAGCCAAATTTAAAGCAATTAGGGAGATTGGTTCAAGATGGCGGAGTAGAAGGACGTGCTCTCACTCCCTCTTGCGAGAGCACCAGAATCATAACTGGTGAACAATCATTGACAGGAAGACACTGGAACTCACCAAAAAAATACCCCACATCCAAGGACAAAGGAGAAGGCGCAATGAGACGGTAGGAGGGGCGCAATCACAATAAAATCAAATCCCATAATTCCTGGGTGGGTGACTCACAGACGGGAGAACACTTATACCACAGAAGTCCACCCACTGGAGTGAAGGTTCTGAGCCCCACGTCAGGCTTCCCAACCTGCGGGTCTGGCGATAGGAGGAGGAATTCCTAGAGAATCAGACTTTGAAGACTAGCGGGATTTGACTGAAGGACTTTGACAGGACTGGGGGAAACAGAGACTCCACTCTTGGAGGGCACACACAAAGTAGTGTGTGCATCGGGACCCAGGGGAAGAAGCAGTGACCCCATAGGAGACTGAACCAGACCTACCTGCTAGTATTGGAGAGTCTCCTGCAGAGGCAGGGGGTGGCTATGGCTCACTGTGGGGACAAGGATACTGGCAGAAGAAGTTCTGGGAAGAACTCCTTGGTGTGAGCCCTCCCAGAGTCCACCATAAGCCTCACCAAAGAGCTGGACAGGCTCCAACAGGGAGGGAACCCACTCCCACCCATCAGCAGACAAGCAGATTAAAGTTTTACTGAGCTCGGCCCACCAGAGCAACACCCAGCTCTACCCATCAGGAAGCTTGCACAAGCCTCTTAGATAGCCTCATCCACCAGAGGGCAGACAGCAGAAGCAAGAAGAACTACAATTCTGCAGCCTGTGGAAGGAAAATCACATTCACAGAAAGACAGACAAAATGAAAAGGCAGAGGACTTTGTACCAGATGAAGGAACAAGATAAAACCCCAGAAAAACAACGAAATGAAGTGGAGATAGGCAACCTTCCAGAAAAAGAATTCAGAATAATGATAGTCAAGATGATCTTCACTATCGGAAAAAGAATGGAGGCAAAAGGACCTCGGAAAAAGAATGGAGGCAAAGATAGAGAAGATGCAAGAAATGTTTAACAAAGACCTAGAAGAAGTAAAGAACAAACACCTAGAAGAATTAAAGAACAAACAAACAGAGATGAACAATACAATAACTGAAATGAAAAATACTAGAAGGAATCAATAGCAGAATAACTGAGGCAGAAGAACAGATAAGTGATCTGGAAGACAGAATGGTGGAATTCACTGCCCTGGAACAGAATAAAGAAAAAAGAATGAAAAGAAATGAAGACAGCCTAAGAGACCTCTGGGACAACATTAAATGCAACAAAATTCACATTATAGGGGTCCCAGAAGGAGAAGACAGAGAGAAAGGACCCGAGAAAATATTTGAAGAGATTATAGTCGAAAACTTCCCTAACATCGGAAAGGAAATAGCCACCCAAGTCCAGGAAGCACAGAGAGTCCCAGGCACAAGTCCCAGGATAAACCCAAGGAGAAACACGCCAAGACACATAGTAATCAAATTGGCAAAAATTAAAGACAAAGAAAAATTATTGAAAGCAACAAGGGAAAAACAACAAATAACACACAAGGGAACTCCCATAAGGTTAACAGCTGATTGTTCAGCAGAAACTCTACAAGCCAGAAGGGAGTGGCACGATATATTTAAAGTGATGAAAGGGAAGAACCTACAACCAAGATTACTCTACCTGGCAATGATTTCATTCAGATTCGACAGAGAAAGCAGAAACTTTGCAGACAAGCAAAAGCTAAGAGAATTCAGCACCACCAAACCAGCTCTACAACAAATGCTAAGGGCACTTCTCCAACTGGGAAACACAAGAGAAGAAAAGGACCTACAAAAACAAACCCAAAACAATTAAGAAAATGGTAACAGGAACATACATATTGATAATTACCTTAAATGTGAATGGATTAAATGCTCCAACCAAAAGACACAGGCTTGCTGAATGGATACAAAAACAAGACCCATATATATGCTGTCTACAAGAGACCCACTTCAGGCCTAGGGATACATACAGACTGAAAGTGAGGGGATGGAAAAAGATATTCCATACAAATGGAAATCAAAAGAAAGCTGGAGTAGCTATACTCCATATCAGATAAAGTAGACTTTAAAATAAAGAATGTTACAAAAGACAAGGAAGGACACTACCTAATGATCAAGGGATCAATCTAAGAAGAAGATATAACAATTAGAAATATATATGCACCCAACATAGGAGCACCTCAATACATAGGGCACCTCAATACATAGGGCAACTAACAGCTATAAAAGAGGAAATCGACAGTAACACAATAGTAGTGGGGGACTTTAACACCTCACTTACACCAATGGACAGATCATTCAAAATGAAAACAAATAAGGAAACAGAAGCTTTAAATGACACAATAGACCAGATAGATTTAATTGATATTTATAGGACATTCCATCCAAAAACAGCAGATTACACTTTCTTCTCAAGTGCACACAGAACATTCTCCAGGATAGATCACATGTTGAGTCACAAATCAAGCATCAGTGAATTTAAGAAAATTGAAATCATATCAAGAATCTTTTGCAACCACAACACTGTGAGATTAAAAATGAATTACAGGGAAAAATAGTAAAAAACACATACAAATGGAGGCTAAACCATACGTTACTAAATAACCAAGAGATCACTGAAGAAATCAAAGAGGAAATCAAAAAATACCTAGAGACAAATGACAACGAAAACATGAAGATCCAAAACCTATGGGATGCAACAAAAGCAGTTCTAAGAGGGAAGTTTGTAGCAATACAAGCCTACCTCAAGAAAGAAGAAAAATCTCAAATAAACAATCTAAACTTACACCTAAAGGAACTAGAGAAAGAAGAACAGACAAAACCCAGAGTTAGCAGAAGGAAAGAAATCATCAAGATCAGAGCAGAAATAAATGAAATAGAAACAAAGAAAACAATAACAAAGATCAATAAAACTAAAAGGTGGTTCTTTCAGAAGATAAACCTTTAGCCAGACTCATCAAGAAAAAGAGGGAGAGGACTCAAATCAATAAAATTAGAAATGAAAAAGGAGAAGTTACAACAGACACCACAGAAATACAAAGCATCCTAAGAGACTACTATAAGCAACTTTATGCCAATAAAATGGACAACCTGGAAGAAATGGACAAATTCTTAGAAAGGTATAACCTTCCAAGTCTGAACCAGGAAGAAACAGAAAATATGAACAGACCAATCACAAGTAATGAAATTGAAACTGTGATTAAAAATCTTCCAAGAAACAGAAGTCCAAGACCAGATGGCTTCACAGGTGAATTCTATCAAACATTTAGAGAAGAGCTAACACCCATCCTACTCAAACTCTTCCAAAAAAGTGCAGAGGAAGGAACACTCCCAAACTCATGCTATGAGGCTACCATCACCCTGACACCAAAACCAGACAAAGATACTACAAGAAAAGAAAATTACAGACCAATATCACTGATGAATACAGATGCAAAAATCCTCAACAAAATACTAGCAAACAAAATCCAACAATACATTAAAAGGATCAAACACCATGATCAAGCGGGATTTATCCCAGGGATGCAAGGATTCTTCAATATACACAAATCAATCAATGTGATACACCATACTAACAAACTGAAGAATAAAAACCATATGATCATCTCAATAGATACAGAAAAAGCTTTTGACAAAATTCAACACCAATTTATGATAAAACCTCTCCAGAAAGTAGGCATAGAGGGAACCTACATCAACATAATAAAGGCCATATATGACAAACCCAAAGCAAACATCATTCTCAGTGGTGAAAAACTGAAAGCATTTCCTCTAAGATCAGGAACAAGAAAAGGATGTCCACTCTCGCCACTATTATTCAACATAGTTTTGGAAGTTTTAGCCACAGCAATCAGAGAAGAAAAAGAAATAAAATGAATACAAATCGGAAAAGAAGTTAAAACTGTCACTGTTTGCAGATGACATGATACTATACATAGAGAATCCTAAAGATGCCACCAGAAAACTACTAGAGCTAATCAATGAATTTGGTAAAGTTGCAGGATACAAAATTAATGCACAGAAATCTCTTGCATTCCTATACACTAACAATGAAAGATCAGAAAGAGAAATTAAGGAAACAATCCCATTCACAATTGCAACAAAAGGAATAAAATACCTAGGAATAAACCTACCTAAGGAGGTAAAAACCTGTACTCAGAAAACTATAAGACACTGATGAAAGAAATCAAAGATAACACAAACAGATGGAGAGATACACCATGTTCTTGGATTGGAAGCATCAATATTGTGAAAATTACTACACTACCCAAAGCAATCTACGGATTCAGTGCAATCCCTATCAAATTACCAGTGCCATTTTTTACAGAACCAGAACAAAAAAATCTTAAAATTTTTATAGAGACACAAAAGACCCCCAATAGCCAAAGCAAACTTGAGGGGAAAAAATGGAGGAGGAGGAACAAACTCCCTGACTTCAGACTATACTACAAAGCTACAGTAATCAAGACAATATGGTACTGGCCCCAAAACAGAAATATAGATCAATGGAACAGGCTAGAAAGCCCAGAGATAAACCCACACACCTATGGTCAACTAATCTATGACAAAGGAGGCAAGGATATACAATGGAGAAAAGACAGCCTCTTCAATAAGTGGTGCTGGGAAACTGGACAGCTACATGTAAAAGAATGAAATTAGAACACTCCCTAATACAAAAATAAACTCAAAATGGATTAGAGACCTACATGTAAGACCAGAAAGTATAAAACTCTTAGAGGAAAACATAGGAAGAACACTCTTTGACATAAATCATAGCAAGATCTTTTTTGATCCACCTCCTAGAGTAATGGAAATAAAAACAAAAATAAACAAATGGGACCTAATGAAACTTCAAAGCTTTTGCAAAGCAAAGGAAACTACAAACAAGAAAAAAAGACAACCCTCTGAATGGGAGAAAATATTTGCAAATGAATCAACTAACAAAGGATTAATCTCCAAAATATATAAACAGCTCATGCAGCTCAATATTAAAAAAACAAACAACCCAATCAAAAACTGGTTGGAAGACCTAAATAGACATTTCTCCAAAAAAGACATACAGATGGCCAAGAAGCACATGAAAAGCTGCTCAACATCACTAATTATTAGAGAAATGCAAATCAAAACTACAATGAGGTATCATCTCACACCATTCAGAATGGGCATCATCAGAAAATCTACAAAGAACAAATGCTAGAGAGGGTGTGGAGAAAAGGGAACCCTCCTGCACTGTTGGTGGGAATGTAAATTGATACAGCCACTATGGAGAACAGTATGGAGGTTCCTTAACTAACTAAAAATAGAACTACCATATGACACAGCAATCCTGCTACTGGGCATATACCCAGAGAAAACCATAATTCAAAAAGACACAGGCACACCAATGTTCATTGCAGCATTATTTACAACAGGCAGGTCATGGAAGCAACCTAAATGCCCATGGACAAACAAATGGATAAAGAAGATGTGGTACATATGTACAATGGAATATTACTTGGTCATAAAAAGGAATGAAATTGGGACATTTGTAGTGAGGTGGATGGATCTAGAGACTGTCATACAGAGTGAAGTAAGTCAGAAAGAGAAAAACAAATATTGTATATTAATGCGTATATGTGGAATGCAGAAAAACAGTACAGATGAGCCGGTTTGCAGGGCAGAAATTGAGACACAGATGTAGAGAACAAACGTATGGACACCAAGGGGGAAAGTGGCAGGGGTGGTGGTGGTGGTGTGATGAATTGGGAGATTGGGATTGACATACATACATTAATATGTATTAAAACAGATAAGTAATAAGAACCTGCTGTATAAAAAATAAATAAAATAAAATTCAAAAAAGAATAAAATAAAGCATTTAGGAATCCATACGAAACACCCTCAATTTTGATGAATTCTGAGATGGTTTGTGACAGTCAACTAGGATTTCTCTAATTGATCTCAATAGATACTAATCCTGGACTTCATGGGAAGAAAAGAAAAACGAATCTAGGCCATTCTAACCAAAATAAATGAATTAATGCAAAGCGAGGAGAGAAATTAGAAATCAATTGGGCAATGTCATTGTTGCCCATCATTTGGGGTTACGTTCATTTTCAATGAGGGCTAACATTTAGGCCTTCAGTTGCACATCTGAAGCACACATGTCACCCAGAAGGTGAAGCAAACAGAGTGAGGTTGTAGAGAAGGGCCAATCAGGTGGTTCAGTAATCCTCAGAAACAAAGAGATGGACCAGCACACTGTTGGGGAGATTCCTTAGTAGACAGGGCACATGAACAGATGGCCTCTTTGTTGGCTATTCCTATGTGGTCGTCAGGTGATGATCCAACTTGTTACTGCCTTGCAAGAAACAGCCAGGGGTGGCTACTTCTTCTCTTTGAATCACCCACTATTATAACAGCAGCAGCTAGGAAGTGCTTCTTTGTTTGGTCTTGCTCCAGAAATCAACTGTAGACATTTAAAGCTTCCAGGAACCTTTGAGGTGAGTTAGTCCCACCTCTTACTTTCGAGGCAAAGTGGACAAGGCCCAGAGGGGCAGAATGACTTTCTAAAAGTGGCCTCATCTGTTAGATATGCTCTTTTTAATCACCGGATTTGCACTAGTCAATAGTATCTCTTCTACTTTTGACAAAATTGTCAGACTTCCAAAAAAATATGACGCTCCTTATCATGGCGTTGGGGAACAGACCGATGAAAGTACATGGGATTACGCAAATATGGGTTCACCCTTTGGAAAACGCTTGAATTATGTCAATCCATTAACAAGTCAACTGGTTTAATGACTTGGCTGATGTTGCGTTGGCTGTTTTACAAAGTAGAAAAATAGAAGATGAAGATGTGTTTCATCTACTCAAAATACCGTGCAAGTAAAATTATTCATATGTGGAAAACATAAGGAAATTGTATTGTGTATCTAATTTAATCTCCAGGCAGTATGAAAGCATTTTGCCATTGATATGACTCCAAGACAGGCACACACGGAGAGTCCACAATGTCAAAAATTACTAGGCTATTTTCTAGAGCCATACGTTTTTTTTTCTTACTTTAAATTTAAGAAACTTCACAATGATGTGCATTCTGGAAAAGCATGACTTCCTAGCAAAGGCAGGACCAGGTTTATGTAAGTGACAAAGAATCATATATACTCCTGTCTAGTAAAGTTTGGTAAATGATATGTAGATTGCTAGTAGCTATTGTGGGAAAAAAATGTACATCAGCCCACGACACA
This sequence comes from Grampus griseus, assembly GCF_964374135.1. Classification (NCBI taxonomy): domain Eukaryota; kingdom Metazoa; phylum Chordata; class Mammalia; order Artiodactyla; family Delphinidae; genus Grampus; species Grampus griseus. The sequence continues at coordinate 24,906,921 of NC_139015.1, read as the reverse complement.
ATCTAGAATCCTTACAAGGAATTTGTGTTCATGCAGAGAAATCCTGGTACAAAATGGGAAACTTTGTAAAATCTGTCCTTGCGTTCTTTCTCCAGACATCAAACCATTGCTGTTTTGCTGTATTAGCTGCCACTTTTCCCAATTTCCCTCCTATTCAAGCTCCCAAGTCGATTTCTTTTTTTTTTTTTTTTTTGCGGTATGCGGGCCTCTCACTGTTGTGGCCTCTCCCATTGCGGAACACAGGCTCCGGACGCGCAGGCTCAGCGGCCATGGCTCACGGGCCCAGCTGCTCCGCGACATGTGGGATCTTCCCGGACCGGGGCACGAACCCGTGTCCCCTGCATCGGCAGGCGGACTCGCAACCACTGCGCCACCAGGGAAGCCCCCAAGTCGATTTCTTAACCAGGTCCACCTGGTGGCATCTTTGCACATGTAACAATCCACTTATTCCTCTCTCCCACTATTCCTTCACTTATCTTATCGTTTACCAAACTACCATCGTAGTTTGTCACTAGAGGAAGTACATCATCAACTTAACCACTTAGTGTGATGGGAGTAGATACGTGAATGGCCTGGGAAATGTTGAGCCATGGGTTTACAAAAAGGTGAATGAGAAAACCTTGACCATTTAGTATAAAGACAGACGTATGCTTTCCTGCTTTCTGAGATGCATTTAACATATTCAACAACCCTCCACCAAGTATTATTATACTTAACTGAATATAAAAGCTCACTTTATTTCAACTTTGGAATCCACCTTCAATAGACTAGTTCAAGTTTAGCTTGGCAACCCTCTGAAAAGACAGTAGGTTCAATAGAGCCTGTTTTCAACGGCATGTCCTCAATAAATCTATTTCTAATCTTTGTGTTTTCTTAATCGATGTATATATACTCTTTTGGGTACACAGGGAAACAAGCCTTTTGGCCCAATCACAAGCTTTGCGATACACTGTTGAGGAGGATTTTGAAGTTTTGCTAAGAATTTTTAAAAAGGTAAAACAATTGCATTTTGGAATCTCTCAGGGGCAACTTGGGTTTTACTCTGAAAGCTTTCCTTCCAGGGACTTGCACTATTCTGCAGGCCTGAGTGAGATATTTCCCCTTTTCCCTGCAGTTGAAAGAAGCAACAATAGGACTGCTTTGTGAGACAGAAAATGATGAAGCCTTTCCAAACGAGGAGGGCATGGGAAGTGCCAAAGAGCCAGAGGGCCAACGTGGCAGAAAGTGGATCTGACTTCCTTTAGCTCATAATGAATGCAATTCTTTTGAGTTGAGGCTCAGGTAACCCAACACAAGGAAGACAGTCTTTGAATTGGTGCAAAGTGGGGGGGGGAGGGTGTCAGAGTATAGTGGGGAGAAGCAGACGCTTTCCTCTCTTGTGTAGCTCGGTCTCTCCTGTTACACCAGCTGAGTAACAATTGTGTGTTCCACAGTGAGAGTGGGATGGAAATGGTGAAGAATTCACCTTCTGTACGCTTTGGGAATGGCAAAAGAAATTCATCCTTACTTGAGTGAAACATTAATGGGATCAGACCTTTCTGACATCTGTTGTGGAGAGGAAAAGTCACTACCATTTATTGAGCACTGACCTTATAATACCATGCACTGAACTAGGAGTTTTAAATATGCTTTATTTTGAATTCATACAACAATTCTGTGATACAGTCAAGGTTTTCACAGCTTAAGTTTTAGGAGAAAATTAAGTATCAGAGTTGAAGGTCATACAGTCATAAAATATAGTCCATAACTCAAGGTCGTGATGCCTTTTCCATTAGTCTAGGCTTTGAGGCCAATTGTCAGCATTCGATTTCTAATTTCTGGTTGAAAAACCAGTTGGCTGTTTGAACGTTCTCTCTTGAGACTCCAAAGGAAAAGCTGCTTTCTGAAATCCTTGAGCACCCTTGAAATCAAAGGAATTGTCTCGATATTGATATCAAAAAGTGAGAGGAAGGTTTGCAAATTCCCAGGTGGATAAGCTAAATTGATTCATAGCGCCAAGTATGTGCTTCTCGTAGCCTGGATGTTTGCTACCACGGAGGTGGTTACAAACAGCAAGCAGGCACCATCACTGCCAATTCATCTGCATCTGCTTTTGTCATAGAAACCTAGCCTAAAGCGTGTACCAGCCGTAACTATCAGGGAAAGGGCCTAATTTTAAATCTAAAGCTATGTGCTTAATCTCTGAGTCTGCGAGCACTAAGACCTTTTCTCTCTATTTACTCAAGGCCAATATTTTAAACTGAAAAACAAGACCATTAACTCATCAAAGAGTAAGTATACTGAAAAAACCTTGCCTGGATTTAACTGTGATTAATGAATGAGCAGGCTTTTCAGAATGTGAGAAGAAAGGGTCTTTTCTTATGAATACACAATTCTAAGTCAAATTCACCTTATGAATTTTTTTGGTTTGAAAAACCTTCCATTTAAAACTGGCATAGCCATGTTCAGGCATGTCTGAATGCATGTAATATCTTTATATTATTTCACTAAGAGAAATACCCAGCCCTTTATTTTAATTAATAACATCAAATAAAGCAAAGATGGCATACATCCTGGTGAACTTCTACTTTTTATTATCCTCTGTCTAAATAGTCATTGAATCACAGTCTTAATGAGGTTGTAACATCACAGTTCCTCACCATGGAAACAACTATGATGACACATGTTCTCCTGTGGCACTCTTAGTCATCATTCAATTCTCTCTGCTAAGCTCAGCTGAATCAAATTCACCTCCACCTTCTCAAGTTAAGAGATGCTCTCTCTAGTAAAGATCATGGCAACCAAAAATAAGGACGGTTTTTAAAGTAATCAGACACTAGTAAAAATAAAAACATAGAAACAACCATTTATAGTCTTACCTTCTCACGTTTCAGTGGTTAAATCTAAGTATTGTCCAAATGTACATTTCATTTTCATGTATTTATAAACACGGCACAGTAAAATAGCCTTTCAATTTTAATACGATAAGTAGTTTTCAACAGTGCTTAGTTATCATGACTTTTTATTAAGTTCTGATGTATTTTGAAAGCAACCTTTTATGTCCTAAGAAATAGCGTGGTTTGCTAAATAGGGTTTGAGAAGGAAAAGTCAAGATTGGGAGAACGTTCTGACTGTGTTTTGGGGAGGGACGTACAAGTTATTTCATTTTATTTCTTCGCGTGCCACAGTCGAAAGCAAAGTTAAGGCCTTATTTCTCTTTTCATCATGAGGCAGGGAAGATTTAGAAAACAAAACTATCATGAGCTTCCTGGATGGAAATTACCAAATAAAAATTTAGATGTAATCAAGCAAACGTAAGTGCCTGAAACAAATAAACCACAGATTGAGTTTTGTATCCTTATGACTCAACACAGAGTAGGTACTCAACAAATGTTATCGGAAGTGACTTTATAGCGAAAGATTGGAGCAAGAAAAACAATGAGCCGATTTATAATTTAGGATTCTGTTTTCATCGTTACTGTGAAGGTTAAATTTGCATGACATAAGGGGAGAGATCTCTCTGAATACATATAAACGATTTTACATTATCTTGGACAAGCTTTTCCATAGGTATCTGGTTGCCAACTAAGTGTAAAAAATTATTTTTATCCGAATTAAAAACTTTTGCTCTGCAAAAGACTTGGTAAAGAGAATAAGCTACGTACTGGGAGAAAATATGTGTAAACCATATCCGATGGAGGACTGCTCTCAAGAATATATAAAGAACTCTCAAAACTCAACTGTCAAAAACAATCCAATTAAAAAACGGGCAAAGGCAGGGAGAAACATTTCACAAAAGAGAACATACAGATGGCAAATAAGCACATGAAAAGAGGCTCAACATCAGTAGCCATTAGGGAAATGCAAATTAACCCCCAAATGAGATATCCCTATACACCTACCATAATGGCTAAAATAAAAAGGTGACACCACTAACTTCTGGGGCGGGGGGATGCAGAAACACTGAATCACTGTCACATTGCTGTTGGGGATATAAATTGGTACAGCCATGTTGGAAATTTTTGGGCAGTTTCTTTAAAAAAAAAAACACACTAAACTAAACATGCAATTACCATATGACCCAGCAATCACACTCCTGGGCTTCTTCCCAGACAACTGAAAATTTATGTTCGCGCAAAAACCGTAGTACATGAATATTGATAGCAACTTTATCTGTAATAGCCCCGAGTTGGAAATCACCCAGGTGTCCTTCAATGGGTGAATGGTTAAACAGCCATCCTGTGAAATACTATTCGGCAATAAAAAGGAATGAACCGTCATACAGAGTAAAGTAAGTCAGAAAGAGAAAAACAAATATCATATATTAACGCATATATGTGGAGTCTAGAAAAATGGTACAGATGATCTTATTTGCAAAGAAGAAATAGAGACACAGACATAGAGAGCAAACCTATGGGTACCAAGGGGGAAGGGGGCGTGGTGGTGGGATGAACTGGGAGATTGGAATTGACATATGTACACTATTGACACTAGGTATAAAATAGGTAACTAATGAGAACGTACTGTACAGCACAGGAAACTCTACTCAGTGCTCTGTGGTGACCTAAATGGGAAGGAAATCCAAAAAAGAGGGGATATATGTATATGTATAGCTGATTCACTTTGCTGTACAGCAGAAACTAACACAGCATTGTAAAGCAACTACACTCTAATAAAAATTGATAAAAAAAGGAATGAACTAGTGATATTCACACCATCTGGATAAACCTCCAGAGAATTATGCTAAGGGAAGATCTCCAAAGAATTATGCTGAATGGAAAGAGCCAACTCCCCAAAGTTATAGACTGGATGATTCCATTTATATAACATTTTTGAAATGACGATATGAATGTTTGCCAGGGTTTAAGGTGGGAATGGGCAAGGGAAAAAAAGCAGATGTGGCTATAAAAGGGCAACAGGAGGCATTCTCGCAGTGACGAAAATGTTCTGTATCTTGACTGTAAGAGTGTTAATATCCTGCTTGTGATATTGTAAATAGTTCTGCAAGATGTTAACATTGGGGGAAACTGGGTAAAAGGTACACAGATCTCTCTGTGTTATTTCTTATAACTGCAGTGAATCTATAATTATCCCAAGATACAAAGTTTAATATAAAATGTAATTTTTAAGGAAGGTGCTATTTTAAAACTTACTAACTTAGAGTTTCTGCAAGCAACAGAATATCTAAGAGTTAACTATCAAAAGTGCCTATCATGTTTCCAGAGTGGGATTTGCATGCTGAGAAAATGTAGCTCATGAAGTGTAATAAAAATATCTAAAGAAAATGAATTTCAATCCTTTTTTTTTTTTTTCTGGTTGCTCCACGCAGATTGTGGGATCTCAGTTCCCTGACCAGAGATTGAACCCGGGCCATGGCAGTGAAAGCCCAGAATCCTAACCACTAGGACACCAGGGAACTCCCCAAGAAAATGATTTCAATCAAGTTTCCTTTCGAAAACAGTATTCAAAGCCATAACAATAGTATAAGAAATGATGATGTTACAATAGAGAATATGAGTAGTTAAAATTCTGAAATTTAGTTTTAAGGATAATCTTCACTGATAAGAGCCCCCAAATTACAGGTTCTTGTTCACAGGGCAGTAGTAAGGTGTTTTACAAGCTAATGCTCTTCCATCCTCTTTCCCTAACCCTTGGCTTTGTGAAACGCAACCAGATGAGATGAAGAGAGACTTCTGTTGCAAATAAAGAAGTCCCTGTGGGATTCTCAAAAATATATTTAACGGGCTTCCCTGGTGGTGCAGTGGTTGAGAGTCCGCCTGCCGATGCAGGGGACACGGGTTCGTGCCCCGGTCTGGGAAGATCCCACATGCCGCGGAGCGGCTGGGCCCGTGAGCCATGGCCGCTGAGCCTGCGCGTCCGGAGCTTGTGCTCCGCAACGGGAGAGGCCACAACAGTGAGAGGCCCATGTACCGCAAAAAAAAAAAAAATATATATATATATATATATTCAACCACCCAGTGAAAGTTTCTTCAGAGTTTATTCTATAGCTAGGCTCTGTGTTGGGCATGGGGGAGACAAGATAAACTTGGCTCAGTCCTTCCTGTTAAGAAATCCACACGTAAAGGAAGGAGAAATACTTCCCTAGTAACAGACTCTTCAATACAATGCAATAAGGGCAGTGACAAAAAAAATCACTAAGGGGAGCACACAGGAGTGACACTGAGTTCAGATCAGGAGCGGGGGCAGGCTGGGGAAACGGAGGACTTTCCCAGATGAGTTAGGTCATGAGCAATGCATCAGTGTTAGCCGGGTTAAACAAACACATACCCACGAGGAGTTCTAGAAAGAACCTGGAGCCTTGATTTGGATAAATTCCAAGTCTGAGTGAGCTTAAAAGGTAGAAGGTTCCCTGATATGACTAAAAAATGAAGCTCAAATTTCTCCCATCTATTCCTGTACCCTATTATGCTTATTGGAGCATATCCATGAATATAGTTCCAAACATTTCTGCTACCTGCCTGGCTAGGACACACTGTGACAGAGTTGTAATGAGGGTGTTGGTCCTGAGGATGCCATAACACAACAGAATTTCTTTAAGTGTGTATGTGTGTGTGTGTGTGTGTGTTTAATATTTGGTCATCTGAGGTCCAATGTTGGTACACCGTGACGTTGACCCCCTTACGCATTTTCTTTTTTGTAGTACTAAGCACTATTAAGTCACTGGACTCTCCAATCAAAGAAATATACTATCCTTATATAATGATTTATGATGATTCACACAGATCCAATACTTCATCCTGACTCGATGATAGCCTAATCATTGGTGGGTTTACATCCAAACAGACCTTGGCATAACTCTGTCCAAGAAAGAATATTATCTCAGCGATCAGACTCATGCTTCCTTGAGCAATGTAAGACGAAGATGGAAAAGATAAACTCTGAATCTAGAGGTTCCTTTATAAATCATTGGAGAAAACAAAAGGTACTTGAAAACTATCAAGCCAACTTCAGCTTCTAATCCTTTTACAAAGCAAATTATCTGTTGAAAACTTCAGAAATGAAGATTGAGAAATAAAATGAAAATAGACACACTTAGTGATAATATCAGGCTAGGACTTATTCCAGCACTCAAAGGATGGAAACTGATAGATAAATAAACATTACAAAAGGAATCTTCATTTTGGCAACAAAATAAACCATTTTGTCAATAAAAAATATTTTGCTGTAGAAGTAATGGTATGTGTTTATGAAAATAAATAACAGCTGGATTTTCCTGTTAGGATATGCTGAAACATCCCTAAGTATATCCAGAATCATTAAAAATGAATTATTTGTGAGCTACCTTGACTACTAATTTCTTAGAACTTTGAAGTTACTTGATTTTATTTTATGTTTTTCAATTAAAAAAATATTGCCTGACTGTGTTTGTGCTGTGGAAAGAGAACTTTTCATCTGAATGGCAAATGTACAACATTGAGGTTTGTAGACTGTTAATCAGACACGTTGACCGAACTACATTCTAACAGCATGACTATAAATGTAATAGTTCACGCTGCAACAGCACAAGGGACCTAAACGAAGTAGGTGGATTATACAAAATGATGCTTCTACGACTCTGCCAGGTGACAGAGAATTGTTTTGGTGAGTCATCTGGGGCTACCCCCAATAGCAATCCTACACAAAGCCATCCACTCATTGACTTGAGCTAATACCATATTTGTCAACTTTATTTTCCTTCAGTTTGGCTAAATAAAGGTGATTTTAAATCCAAGTCTCCTTGGTTATTGGGAAGAAATCTCTTCAGAATACCTTTGTGATGCACGGCTATCTTTGTTCACCCAACCAACAGGAAATCAGTGAGACTCTGGGTTGCCATGATGACAGCTCCCAGAACTGGGCCATAAGTGAAACCAGAAAGGGTCTGACTCCAGAGGCTTTTACTGACAGACCTGTCTCCCACCTTGCCTACATGCTATCTTTCTTCAACCATCCCAATTAAAAAAATTTTTTTTTATTGAAGTATAGTTGATTTACAATGTTGTGCCTTAGAATGGATAACAACAACATCCATCCCAATTTTTAACTTATCAGACAAAACATAGGCTTAGCGTCTCCAGAAGGCCACTGTTAAAATGTACCTGGGAAAAAATGATTCTTGGAAGTCTACCTTGCCTTATCCCTTTAACTTATGTTGTCACATTAGGTCACTGTCACTTTGGGAGGCAGAGAGTATCAGGAACTGAGGCTCTGGGCTAAGTTTCAATGGTGAACAGGGAACAAACAGAATGAGGTAAAAACTCAAGGAGCCTGGGTACCAGGAAGGCTTGTTCCAGGACTGGATCCAGGAATATGTCCCGATCTGGGCTTCTGGAGGCTTTAAGAGTCCAGTATATTAGAGGACTCTCAATAGTTTGATTCCCCTCTGCCACATGTTAATTGCATAACTTTGTGATCTTCACTTCTCTGAATTTCACATTTTTTTCATTTGTAAGATAGGTGGCCATACTCCTCTTTATGTTTTTTAATTAGGAGATAGCACCGTGCTCTTAGCATCTCAGGGTAGTGTCTGACACATCATGGTCGCTCAAGACTAATTCTTTTGAATGAATAAAATGTGGAAAATACCTAGCACAGTGCCTGATTTATAGAAGGTTCTCAGTAAAACATAGAAATCTAAGTTTTACTGATGAGAAACATTCTGAAAATGGAACCTAGCTACAATATGTGTAAAAGGCCACTCATCTCTCAGCCCGAGGAAGAAAAGGCATCTGTGCTATAGGAAATTTTTCTTACTCTTGACCAAGTTTACGACCCTTCATGATCCTACTGCCATTAAGACTGAAAATTGGCCAGTCAGAAAGAGGGGTGAATTCTAACATTCATTGTGAGTTATATAGGTGAGAATTGCTCCTTTGCGTTGCCAGGAACCGGAACAATGCAGTTTACATGACAGAACATTTTCCACTTCTCTGCTACACGCATTGAGCATTTTCTATTTTGGTCCACTATGAATCTCTAATTATTCTCCTCTGCAGAGTTGAGAAATCATAGGAGGAGATGACATTGCTCAAAGAATGAACCCTTTCCTGAACAAGGACAATTGGAAAAAATACAAGCCCCAAAGGGAAAAATACCTTCCCATTTCCCAAGGCACACTGAGAAGGCTGAAATTAGCTCATTTTCTAATAGTTTCCACAGCTCTGCTACTGGACATATCTCATCTTTCCACCACGAGCCTGGTAAGAATTGCCTACATTGTTAATCTCTTTCCTACCCATTTGGTCCCTTATCAATCTTTCTTTTTTTTTTTTTTATCATTCTTTAGCTTTTTTTTTTTTAACATCTTTATTGGAGTATAATTGCTTTACAGTGGTGTGTTAGTTTCTGCTTCATAATGAAGTGAATCAGTTATACATATATATATGTTCCCATATCTCTTCCCTCTTGCGTCTCCCTCCTTCCCCCCCTCCCTATCCCACCCCTCTAGGTGGTCACAAAGCACCAAGCTCATCTCCCTGTGCTATGCGGCTGCTTCCCACTAGCTATCTATTTTACATTTGGTAGTGTATATATGTCTATGCCACTCTCTCACTTTGTCACAGCTTACCCTTCCCCCTCCCCATGTCCTCAAGCCCATTCTCTAGTAGGTCTGTGTCTTTATTCCCACCTTACCCCTAGGTTCTTTGTGACCTTTTTTTTTTTTTTCTTAGATTCCATACATATGTGTTAGTATACGGTATTTGTTTTTCTCTTTCTGACTTACTTCACTCTGTATGACAGACTCTAGGTCCATCCACCTCACTACAAATATCTCAATTTTGTTTCTTTTTATGGTTGAGTAATATTCCATTGTATATATGTGCCACATCTTCTTTATCCATTCATCCAATGATGGACACTTAGGTTGCTTCCAGGTCCTGGCTATTGTAAATAGAGCTGCAATGAACATTTTGGTACATGACTCTTTTTGAATTATGGTTTTCTCTGGGTATATGCCCAGTAGTGGGATTGCTGGGTCATATGGTAGTTCTATTTTTAGTTTTTTAAGGAACCTCCATACTGTTCTCCATAGTGGCTGTATCAATTTACATTCCCACCAACAGTGTAAGAGGGTTCCCTTTTCTCCACGCCCTCTCCATCATTTATTGTTTCTAGATTTTTTGATGATGGCCATTCTGACCGGTGTGAGATGATACCTCATTGTAGTTTTGATTTGCATTTCTCTAATGATTAGTGATGTTCAGCATCCTTTCATGTGTTTGTTGGCAATCTGTGTATCTTCTTTGGAGAAATGTCTACTTAGGTCTTCTGTCCATTCTTGGATTGGGTTGTTTGTTTTTTTGTTAATCAATCTTTCTTAATTGCAGGGGTTGAGGAATCTTTTCGAACCTCCTTTAGAGACTTGCATTTCTCTCGCATTCTGACACCTCATCCCAAGACCCTTCCATTTGATGCCATCCTGCCTGGTCCTCAAATAAAGATGATAGGCAACAGAGTCCTAATATGTCTTTCCCAGCCCAGCAGAAGGAATTTTCACTCCCAGGGCCATGGTTTGCTCAAGTTGATACAGCTCTGAGGACAGACGACATGGACTTATGTGCTATCACACCTGCTCTGGCCTCACCTTCTGGCATCCCCTCAGGAGTACAGGCAGCGCTGTAGACTATGACCACAAATATAACAAATATTTCCCCCCAAACACAGTCTTCCCGCTCTTCCCACTTCCCTTTGGCCTACGAACTGACAACCACTTAAAGCGCCTCCTCCCCTAAATGAGATTTGCCAAGAATATCCGGGGTCAGCCCAGGAAGGGCAGACGGCACAACTTCATTGTAATATTAAATATCGTGTGACACGGTGGAAAACACAAGGACTTTGATGTCAGGAAGAACCTGATCCAAATCCTTCATCTGCCTTTTCACTATGTGGTCTTGAGCAAATCATATACGCTAAGGGTCTGTTTCCTTATTTGTAAAATGAGGATAACGAATGATACCTATTTAATAGGGTTGTTGAAAGGATTAAATAACAAACGTAAAACAAGATTAGAACCTGTTTAGTACATAATTGTTCTCTATCAATATATCAAGAAATATCAATATATTGAATTGTTATCAATATGTGTTATCTGTTTTGATGCCTCTCCTCTTAGCCTCGAATATTCTATCACTATTTAGTGAGCTGGGCCCAGGGCTCCCTAATGATAAGAGTTATACCAGGTGCATTTTAAGAAGCCCACCTTCCCCATATACAACCTGCCAAAATACATCTACCTTTCCTGGTAAGAGAAGAGAACAATTCCACAATTAGAAATTCACTGCTTTAAACTGGGTTTGGTTACTTCACTGCCAAAACTGGGTTTGGCAACACATTCAGCTGATAAACAGTAACATTTACCATTTGTGAAGTAATGCCTTCTAGGTACTTGTGGCATGTCTTATCTTAGCCTGCTTAATAATCCTGTAAGGTAAACATTATCCCCACTGACAAAGTTCAGACGTTTAGGTTTGTGACGATAATCAGAGCAAAAATGGTAAGTCACCTAGTCAAGTTTCTTTTTCTTTTTTTAATCAAAGAAGTGATGGAATATAAACAACCTGAGATAATGATAGACAGGCTAAGAAAGTACAAAATAAGCCTAGATCGGGCTATATGGAGACCCCCTTTCCAAGGTGGGCTCTGACCTTGGAAACAGGTATTTCTGAGGAACTCTAGGAATATTAACTGTCCCGTGAGGTCTTGCCTCTTGAGGAGCAGTAAGGGGTGTGAGAGTTTTGGTAAATACGGACGAAGATGTCACCAATGCAAAGGGATACACTGACAACTGAGTGGGGAGCGGGGTAGGGTACATGTTCCCAGGTACATATTCCTGGGAATCCTGAGAAAAAGTGCCAAGCCAGGACATGGGGACTCTTGTTTATTGGCAATGGGGGAGTAGGACAGAATCCTGGTGAAAGTTATGAGCTCTACCCCAGGGCTCTGATGTCTATTTGCTAATCAGAGCATGTACTGCCTACCATCGTAATCATTGTTCAGTCATGTTTCCTGAGTGACTTTACGTATTCCACAGTCAGCTTGATATGGAATAGAAGCAGTAAGGGCTTGGTGGAAAAAAACATAGGCTCCAGAATTAGAATCATCTGAGCTTAAATCACAACCCTGCTGTGACCATGTAACTCATTCTATGATCATGGGCAAGTTATTTAATTTCTCTGAGCCTCACGTTCATTACGTGTGCGTGTTACAATTTTGACTTCACAAGGTCGTGTGAAAGTTAAATGAGGTAATATACCTGAGGAGATACAGCTGATGTTCAGTCAACACTTGTGATTTTTATCATGGAGACATCTCTAAACTATGAGCTGCCGGAGGGCAGGAACCATGTCTTATTCATCTTCACATCCCTGATGCCTGTTGTAAAATGATGCTCAATAAACAAATGTTGACTGATGTTTAACCAACCTTGGGAAAAGTGATTCTGATGTGCCAAAAAAAAGTTAAGATGGACCTAGAGATGATCATAGTAAGTGAAGTAAGTCAGAGAAAGACAATATCATATGATATCACTTCTATGTGGAATCTAATAAAAAAAATGATACAAATGAACTTATTTACAAAACAGAAACAGACTCAGAGATCTTGAAATCAAATTCATGGTTTCGAGAAGGGGAAACATGGGAGGAAGTGATAAATTAGGAGATTGGGATTAACATATACCCACTACTATATAAAAAATAGATAACTAATAAGGACCTACTGTATAGCACAGGGAACTCTACTCAATACTCTGTAATAATCTATATGGAAAAAGAATATGAAAAAGAATGGCTATATATATGTAACTGATTCACTTTGCTGTACACCTGAAACTAACACAACATTGTGAAGCAACTAGACCCCAATAAAAAATTTATAAAAAAGAGTGTACCAAGATACAATCAGACCGTGCACGTCTAGAGTAGAAAATGATGCCTTTTCTAGTAAGTAGAATGCCTTCTTTAGTCAACGCCTCTGTAGCTGTTTTGCCATTAACTCATCATTTACAGAAAAAGAAAAGCACAGTCCCCATTTTCAGTGATGAAAATAATATGACAATGGAAGTCGCCAGATACTGTAAAAAAAAAAAAATGACTTGGGTCATTGGAGGCACTGCAGCCCTGAGTTTGAAGGAAATGCTCCTACAGCAGACCCTCCACATACCCGTCTCTAACCTCACGCAGCACCTCCAAGCTCCCACCACTTGCCCAGGCATGTGTTCTTTAACCGTTTCCAGGTTTGTGCTTGGAAAAAGCAGAACATATCATTCATTGCCACTCACAGATATGTTATCAGATGTCTCCTTGGGCACGATGAAGCAGAGGGAATATTACAGCATCCCTTGTTTCCCTGGCAAGCAGAAATAATTCTATATTCAAGAAATTCAGAATTCTTAAGGGTATCTTGAAGAAGAGTCAGGCTCTCATCACTTGAATGAGAATTCACGTGGACTGGGAATCTGGTCTCTGGTGATGTTGTGTGGTTCATTGAATGAGTCAAGATTAGGTTGCAAAACCCACCCACAATAATAGTAGCACTGTCCTAGGGCTCGAGACACACTGATTGAAAATGCAAATTATGATAGCACAGTCAAGGAGGGGACTATATGATTTCACTAAGCAACTTCCTTGCCCAGTGGAACCTATAGTGCATTCAATTTCCATACATACACATCACTCTCAGACTTAACCGGTTTGACCTGCAAGAAAAAGATTAGGAAAAGCAAAAATTATGCACAGACACTGCGTAGATATATATTTTAAAATAATAACCTTTAATTAATTTACATTTATTCTTTTAAAATGTACATGGCATCCATAAAGAACAATGATAGGACACAGAATTCCGGACACGCAGGAAGTGGATGGATGGGAAACCAGGCAACAGATGTAGTATGTCCGATGTCTGAGAAGAAATGGCCACATTGTTTGTAAGAACTTCTTGTATTGCAGTTTATGATATTTCATGCATGGTATCAAAACAAACAAACAGAAAGAGAAAGAAAGGGAAAAAATGATTAAAATGAAGTTCTCATTTTCTTGTGTTGGAAAACAAAGCATTACTTCTGCCTGGATTATTAATTGTGCGTCTCTAGGCCAAGCTGTGTTCTAACAGTTTCCCTGGAATTAGAAACATACGTATCCGCATAAGTTATTGCCCAAGTACCTAGGTATTTTACTGGCATTAGTAATCAGCAGATGGCAGGGGAAGCACTGCCAGTGGGCAGAAGGCTTCATCGTGTTTGAGCCAATGTGGTAAAAGGAGTCCATGACCGTGTATGATGAGGCAAGTGCTCTGTCCTAGGGAACCAGAGTCTCAAAACATTTACCTTCACACTCTGGTCCACTTCACCAATCCTGAAGCCACTACTGCTTCTGACCAATTTCCCTGTTTGGGTTCCATCATTCGATAGAACAAAGAGAAGAGAAACTCTGTCCTTCTCTATTGCTGATCCCATTCATATTGTAAAACATATAACTTGTTACTTTAGTTATTTGGGGGAAAAAAACACATTTCATTCCACTTTCATCCTCAGATCACTAAGGTCCAATATTACTCTGTGGACGTGTATAAAGTTGTATCAGTGTTGATGCAGCCAATGGTCATTTGGGAAAAACGTAACCCCCTGAATGGAACAAATGAGCTTCCACATGTAATGCTAATCTACGCTTCCCAATAGTGGATGAAATATGACTATCCCCAAAGCAAAACAAAAACAATTAACTTACCTGGTATGAGAGAGTCTGTAGACATTTCTCTAAGTCTTGAACCAGCTGCCCCATATACAGGGCAGATCCAACAAAAAGACATCTTCGGGTGAGGCCAGGGATCCAGGAAAACCCATTACTGTTGCTGAAACAAAAGCTGAGTTTCCGTCAGGGAGGGATGCGGTCATCGGGAATTACCAGATTCTGTGGACCTGCTAAGTAGTAACACCTGATCCCTAGTTTTGGTAACTTACTGGAGGAAACCAGCAGCTGACAGAGCAGGAGGGAGCTCTAGTCCTTTTAGTGAAGGGGGTACTCTTTTCATGCATAAGTGTGGAACCCTCGAGCAAGAAAACCTCTAGTTCTGTGGGTGGTGAAAGTCCTAAAACGGGTCTAGGGTTGAAATCTGCATTTAAGCCTAGGGTTGAAATCTGCTAACAAGGTCAGATAACATATCCCAACAATGAAACTCTTGCTTCAGAACTAGTGAAGCTGATTTCCATAAGCACTGTTTCCAGGTTGATGTTTTAAGAGGGATCTATAAGGGTTAAAAAAAGAAATCACTCAAATAAAGAAATGATATTGGGGTTGATGGAGTGATGGGTTTTACTACCATTCTGCTCCCCTTTGTGGGAGTGGAATTATATTTACTCAAGACACTGAAGTCAGACTTGGATTGACTGTCATTTCTGCCAAAACAGTCATGGGAGTGGCAGTGATTCCCAGGTAGAAATTTAAGTCATATCTTGCAGTTCACCTTTGTCTTTGCTGTAATAAACATCAGTATTAAGAGACTCCTCCATCACTGTGGGTCCCTTAGAGAAAATGACGTGGAGCAGAGCTCCCAGCTAACAATCACTGGGCATGTAGCGTAACTGGAAAATAAACCTGGGTTGCTGCAAACTGCCAAAATTTTGGAGCACTTTGCTGTCATGGGACAATCTAGCTTACTCCAGCTGAGACAGATAACAACTTGGAAGAAAACAACTGTGTGTCTGAATCTGTCTTCTTTCCTGTTGTGTATATAAGCTCATCAATATAATTAAACATTTCTCAATTTCCTTAATGTTGAGCATCTTTCCCCAATAGATGATTGAAAGAAAGATTACCCTGTCTCACACATTAGAAGTATCTCATAGTCAGTTGATAAATTGGGATTCATCAAAACCTCATTGCTCATTTTCTTTTCATCACTGCTGAAGGAGCTAGCAAATTGAAGGTAATCAAATGGATTAAAAACAGGTCTACCAATGTGCTGTTACCCCCAAAATGCACGTGCAAGAAAATCTAATCATGTATGTCATACAATCTAAAAGAATGGCAAATTGACAAGGTTGTTGGGCTGAACTGGCTTTGTCTCTTTCCCTCCCTCACAGCTGTTTTGCTACAGAGATCTGCCCATGAGCCACTGGAAAGACATCTTTAACGCTTTTTTGGTAAGAAGAAGCTCTCAGTGGCTGTGATCTCAGTGGAAGAAAAATCAGGGCTACAGAAAACCAGAAACAGCAGTAAGTGAAGGGAGAGAAGCCATTATACTTAATGCCATTTCTAAAGAAACAGAAATATTTAATGACTTCCTTGTGATTTTTTTAGGAAAAATGATCTATTGGAAAACGGTGTGGTAGGAAAAAGTAGCTAATGTCACAATGCCTTTCCTAGTTTTTCCATCGGCTGAAATAGTTAAAGTTACCCCAGATGGGGAAGCACAGCAGATGGGGGCATTCCGATAACTTATAACCCTGGATAATAAAATGACCTAAGACTCTATTTAGAGAAATAGAACAGCTACACTTGGGCTGTTTACAGACTCAGAAATATCACGATAAGCAAATGCAGGCAGTTCAAAGGAATGATGAAAAAGAAGGATAAGTGGATAAATAATGACCCGATGTTGCGAAAAGGCAATGTAACTCTTGCATTGTTAATATAAACACAGATGACCTTGCATTTGCTCAACTTTCGTCTTCAAGACAGGAAACAGCAACTGATCTTTATCAGGCAAGTAGAATCTTCCACTTGCTTCTGCTGGGCTGACAGGGTGTATGTCAGAGCCCAGTAATGTCACTATCTCTTCAAAGCCCATGCTGAAAGCCTGATAGGGGCTTGAAAGGGAAGCTTATCCTGGGGATAGGCTTGTGTGTCCCAGAGACAGTATGGCCAGAGTCACAGGGCTGGAAGGCAGTGTGCACGTGTTGGGGGTGAGGGTGGTGATCAGAGAGAGAAGGGCCCCAGATTACAGTTCCATGTACACAGTCACCAATTCATCATTTTCACAAACTTAAACATCCTCTAGGGTAATGTTTATTACTTAACAACAAATAAACACACCCCAAGAGCAATTGTTTTGTACATGAGAGTAGCTAGTGAGTCCTATATTCTGGACATACGATGAACTAAAACACTCACAAAGAATTGTTTATGAATTACACAATGTTTTGCGTCAGAAGAGTTTCAAACATCTGAACATCTTTTTCTCTGTTTCTGATAAAAATGAATCGGGTCTTTTTTCTTTTACAGTGTGCACGTAAGCACCCACATATCCATCATTGACACACACACACAGGTAGTTCACGGCAACCTACGGCGACTGATGAACATTTTCTCCTAACTCTTCACGGGAAATCTGTCGCGTTGTTATTTCATAAACTTGCCCCCTAAATGAAGTCACTAAATTGACCTTTCATTTCTCGATGTATGGTCCATTGGGTCTGGGCTCCAAAACAGATCCTCTCAATATGAAATACATTCTTACTAATTAAATATTTCTCACCTAGCATAATACTTGCAGAAAACACCTTTATTTTATGTTTCTCTGTAGCCATTATATAGTCATACTCCTGTTTCCTTAGACATGTGATGAACTGATTTTTCTCAGGTTGCACCCACTGTGACCTGGCCAGAGACACTGTTTCTCGCGGAAGGGACTTCAGTCCCACATCTTCTAGCTCCCGGTCCTACCTCTGTGTATGTATCCACACAAGAATGATTCCTAATCAATACATGTGCATACACTTTTCCTTAAGCCTCCAGACTTTAAGTAGTATGAACTTTACATGCTGGTACCAGCCACTACCTATTCAATCAGAAACAATGCTACTATCATCTAAATTAAGGGTTGACAACTGTTTTCTGTAAAAGGACAGAGAGTACAAATTTTCAGCTTTGTGGGCGATACAGTTTCTGGGTCTCTGTTGCAATTAAGCAACTCTGCCGTGGTAGCATGAAAGCAGCCATAGATGTAAATAAATGATTGTTTCCAATTAAACATTATTTACAAAAACAGATGGAGGTGGGTGGTTTTGGTCTGTGGACTGTAGCGTGTTGACCCCTGATCTAAATCAGACACCCTTAGCCATGCTAACAACTGCAAGTCAGTTGTCATCCTGGTGAAATCACACTCATTAATGGTCTTCACATCCCCCCAGAGACTTATTTAAGAAATGTAAAACTTCAGTACAGTAGAGTTGAAAGTTGCTAAGACAGTAAATCTTAAAAGTTCTCTTCCCAAGGAAATAAACCCACATCCCCCTGGCTTCTCTTTGTTGCATCTATATAAGATGATGGATGTCAGCTAAACTTTACTGTGGTAAACATTTTGCAACATAAATTAAGTCACGCTGTACACTTTAAACTTACACAGTGTGTGTGTCAATTACATCTCAATAAAGCTAAAAAAAATCAATATGTAGATAGAATTATGACTCTCTAAATAGGTCCCTACCAAAACTATAATTCAAAAAGATACATGAACCCCTATGTTCATAGCAGCACTAATGACAATGGCCAAGACACAGAAGCAAAACCTAAATGTCCATCGACAGAGGAATGCATAAAGAAGATGTGGTACATACACACACATACACACATACACACATATACACGTACACACGCACACACACACAATGGAATACTACTCAGCCGTAAAAAAGAATGAAATAATGCCATTTGCAGCGACATGGCTGGACCTAGAGATGATCATACTAAGTAAGAAAGACAAAGAGAAAGACAAATACCATATGATATCACTTATATATGGAATCTAAAATATGACACAAATGAACTTATCTACGAAACAGAAACAGACATAGAAAACAGACTTGTGGTTGCCAAGGGAAAGGGGATGCAGGAGGGATGCACTGGGAGTTTGGGATTAGCAGATGCCAACTATTATATATAGAATGGATAAACAACAGAGTCCCACTATAGCACAGGGAACTATATTCAATATCCTGTGATCAACCATAATGAAAAAGAATGTGTGTGTGTGTATATATATACACATATATATATATATATATGTAACTGAATCATTTTGTTCTACATTAGAAATTAACACAACATTGTAAATCAACTCTACTTCAATAAAATAAATTAAAAAAAAATAGGTCCCTAGTACAGCTATTAAGAAAAATGACATTCCATCTTCTGCCCCAAAGCACTTATTCTGTACATATTGGCTACTGATGCAAACGACACCCAAAAGAGATGCATTTAGATGTTTTCTTTTAGCCTTTTCTTTGCAGCTCAGATAGTATCATTTCATTTAACATCCTTCATATTCAGCAGTACCTGTCTAGTCAAGACGGGCAGAAATGCTATTGCTATATAGTAAATCATAGGAATGTAAAGCTGTAGAGGGATAAATCATAACAATAGCCACTTCTTCATAAGTATCTACGATGTGCCAAATATTATGCCAGGAAATCATACAGGACCTCATTTATCTTCACTACATCCTACAGATGAAAAAACCAACACCCGAATATATGAATTGAATCACTCAAGATTCTAAAACTAGTAGGAGGCAGATCTGGGACTTAAACCTAGTCTCCTGACCCACTCTTTGCATCAAAATGAAGAAGTCTCATCTTGATTTCCATCCACTTGATTTTCCTGATTCCTCACCACAAAATTGATGATCAGTGCTTTTGAACCCTAAAAAGAGTACCTTTCATTAACATTCAAGATGAGGATATTTTGGGAAGCTATAGTGAAGTGGATTGGGCCAGTGGACCTGGGAAGGAATATGGCATCTTTTAAATGGTAATAATGACCCAGCACCTCCTGCCTGGTCTGGGACTTCTCAGCTCTAGAAGCCAGTGTGCACTACTCACACTGTCCTTCACTGTCAAGTTTATGTAATGTGTTGTGGATGCCACAGGTGAGGAAATGAGGGGAAAACAAAGGACACAAAAGTTGAAGGAATAAACTGCAGAAGACAGTGCTCACTGTTAAGCACAGAAAAGAATTTCAGAAACAGAGTAGTGCATGTGGATGTACTGCCCAGATCGAACTAACCAAGTTAGCTGCGTGTACCAGGGTCACTGCTGGATGGTTATCTAGAAAGACGGCTTAAGAACTGGGCAGAAGACATAAACTTCTAGAATTTCAAATACCAGGTTTCCCAGTACTCGCTCAGGATAACTTCTCATTCCTCATTATTCTACTATCTTAAAGGGATTTGAGGAAAATATGTTATGGCAGGGTTCAGAACTGATTAGTTGACAACCAATCAAAAAGCTTTGGGTAGATGGACTTACCAGAAGGTAATTCAGAGTGAACCAATCACAGGTGTCTTCATAAAAAAAATGAAGCCAATATTTGAAAACAAAATTTTAAGCAAAGAAAAATGAAAACCACGGGTGTGTGTTTGTGTGTGTGTGTGTTGAGGCGTTGGCCTCTGGTGCAAGCAGAAGAGGGGAAAGTCCTAACTTTTGTATTAGAATAATGCTGACCCTATAGCTTTGAATTATTTGAATCTTTGCCCAAACATGTGTTTGCTTTCATGTCGACCAGACCTAGTAAATTTTGGCATAATCTGTCAGTGAAAAGAGAAACATGTTGCCTTGTGTGTGGCTGTGTGAAAAAGATGAAATGCTTCTGATGAAGTGTGAGGTCTCCTCAATTACCTGTCCTGGTCTTGAAGACAATAACCTTTAAAACATGTCAAAACTGTGAAACTGTTACTGCTGAAGGCAAAGGCCACCCGACAGAGCAATCTTCTCGGTTGTAGAGTAGGGCTCCTTCCAAGATGCTTCTCTCGAGTGTGGTCTTTGGGTCAGAACAATCTCTCCTTCGTGAAGAGTGCCGCTAACAACTTGTACTGGGTCATTGGGGGCATCTCCAAAGGGTTTCCCTGATGACCTAGCACATCAGGAGTGTGAATGAGTAAGTAATTTAAACCACGTGAAGTTTGGCTTCTTTTTCAAAACTACAGGAAAGCCTCATTATATCATAGTTGGTTATTACACAGATTCAAACAGTGTGCTATGAGTTAAACCAGGTCCCTGAAACATAACAACTGCATTCAGTTATAGTCTGATACGCCATGCCTAGAATGTAACATAAAATCATCAGACATTCCATTCCCCTATCAGTCCTGCGAAGATCAAAGACATTGACAATACCCAGTGTTGGCAAGGCTGGGGGAAGCCGGCAGTCTATTACAGTGTAGGTGGGAAGGAATCTGGTGTGACTGTTCTGGTGCGTAGATGGACAAAATGTTTAAAGATATCTAATCTCCAAATCTTTTCACTCTCTAATTCAACCTCCAGGGACTTATCACAGTGGGAAAATGGGTCAAAAGCTCAAGGTTCATCAGAGCACTGTTAAGAGAGCAAAAATATTGTAAACACCCACAGGAGATTAAATGGTTTAACGAACAGTATATACCATCCCTGAAATATTTTGCAGACAAAAACAATATTGATATCAGACATGAGAAATCACCCATGATATTGTTATTTATGAGGAGTAGAAAAGGAACAAAGAACAAGGTTAATATGTAAGTGTATAATGTACGCAGCATATAAACACTAACTGCTTCAGAGTAGAGGAATTTGGAGTAATGCTTTACTTCTTTCTACTTTTTATGTCTTGATTTTTCCATGTATCTGTATTAATCTTTGTAAATCAGTAAAAAACTAATGAAACAAACAATCAATTTAGTTGTTTGTCCCTCTCCAAGCACCTGCATGATAAAGATGCCCCACTGTGTATGTTAAATGATTTGCTTTCTCCCAAGGAAAAGCTCCATCAGAAAATACAGGCGCACAGGAAGAGGAGAGGTTTTTTGTGTCTGTGGCCTGTTGGTACGCACTTGCATTAGTAGCTACTCTAGAGATAGAGGAATCAATAACTTGGCCCTAATAGCTTGTTAATCATCACGCTGAACTTAAGGTTCACTTTTATAAAATAATCTTGGAACGGTAATAGCCCTGCTGTTTCACGTGGCTTTTCTTTCCAAGGGCTTTATTAACGTGACCTCACTCATCACGCGGTGTGACTGTGAGCTCTAGCCCCCAGCAATTACCTTCCATTTTAAAGCTCCAGGCTCAGAGAAGGGCAGACGTTGGCCAGAACCCACAAAGGCTATAGCAGAGGTGGACAAGTAAACTTTATCCTTCTGCACTTTGGCCACTGTTCCATGGTCAGGGTTTTCCATTTGCTGATCCACTGACCAGGGACTCAGCATTGGAGCATCTCACATTTGGCCCCTTCCCTGTATGACTCCTCACAAATAGTAATTTTGATTCAGATCGATCGATCTCTCTTTCTCTTTCTCTCTCTCTCTCAATTCTGGGAGGTCTATGGTAAAGGATTTAGATGGGTCTGGTTTGGTTTGGGAAAACTGTTATACTTCGCATAGTCAAAAGATGAGCAAAGGCATCTGGTAGCGTAACGGTATCAGAGAGCTCTACGGGGGCGAAAAACGTGACAAATTCCTACATGCCCATAATGCCATTTTGAGTTGGGGTTAAAAAAAGAAAGAGGAGTATGGCCACCCATCCATCAAGCATCAGAAACTCAAGGATGGAAGGTGGACCTAGAGAGCTTTTTGACGTTAAAGCCACAGCTAGAGATACCAGCTCTTTGCCAGCAATTCCGGGCGAGCCCCCTGGGAAAGGCTGGTTGTAGAAAGTGCTGGATCTTCAAGAGGAAATATGAAAACGGAAGTGTTTAGAGTGTCTTCTTCTCTTGAAACATCGAAATAAAATGTTGATAAATGCTTCCTCTTCTACTGAGAGAACAATAAGCAAAAACAACCCCTCTCTCCCCAGGGCAAGTGGACCCACCACCTCCATTAAAACACAGGACAGCACAACCCTCCCCACGGGGAGCCAAACTCTCCTTGCCTCTCCCAGATGAATGTCCACACCTGAAGTTCTCTGCATGCATCCTGTTAGCTGGTCATAAAGAGGGAGCATGAGGCAGTGACATGGATTCTGGACCCTGACCCTTATAAGAGGATTGCCTTCCGGTGGGAAGCGTCATCAGAATCAGGCGTCCTGAGTTCTCTGACGCCATTGACTTGACTACGTGAATGGTGTGCTTTCATGCTTCTATCTCTTTACTAGGACTAGTACAAGAGAAGAAACTCAAGATTAGCAGGGTGTGAGGACACAATGAGAATTTACTACACAGATTTTCTAGACGGTGGAGAGAGAGACCATGTTCAGTCTGCATATATGTAAGAGAATAGATTCGAGGGTTCTAATAAGGTATTGTAGCCAAGCTACATGTTGTAGTGATGCTAACCTCTTATTTACCATGGCATGCAATATTATTGGAATTGATGTTTTTAAAAAATGTTTTGAACTCTCCAAAAGACAAATGGGAGATGTATAAAAATGGAGTTGAACCATTACCACAAAAGATGAATAGTTTTAAGTAATTCAATAGGCTTAGAACGAACTGTGAATTTGTCTCTCTATCCCAACCATCATCCTTGTCTCCTTTATTTCTCTTGTCTGAAGGGATTTAAGAACTTGGTCTAATAGAATAAGTTGACTGGGGGTCTAGTTCCGTTTTTACATGAATGTAGGCCAGCCACTCTCAATGCCTCTTGGAGGAAGGCAGTAGTACAGAAAACACATTGTATTAGCTGTTGTTTTGGTGTCTTTTTAGAGAATACATTCACCATCCAGAGATCCCTAGCTCTTCTACCATAAAAATGGGAAGCTCAGGTGCAGGAGCCTCTGCAGAAAAGTATGTAGATATTAACAAGGTCAAATACCACAAGATCTTACTCATTTATCTTCCCTGGGACTGAAGTAGAGCTAAAATTGAAAGCTGTTCTTTATCTCGCTCACCTCTGCTTATCCAAGGCAAGTACATTAATCACACTGTTTATTTATTTGTCTCTTCCCGCCTTTTAGTTCTGATCTTTCATAAAAACTCTAAGAAATTCATCTCTCAAGTGCTGAAACATATTCTCAAAAAACACAACCACACAATGTCCGACAACTCCTTCTATGTTGGGAAGGACATAAAGTTTCAGGAAAAGAAGAAGTACAACTATATCAATAGTCCACCTTCATTGTAAGATGTGTTCTGTGTTCAAATATGTTGAACTATGAATAGCATATATCAAAATCAAGGACATCTAGTGCTTGGGAAAGCTCATCAAATTTCAACACGGATGGCGCAAAAACATTTTACTTTTAAATATCTGTACTTGTCAACTGAACCGCAATGCGGTCCTTTAAGGACAGTTCTGGAATAATAGGAATAACTGCTTCTTAACATACAGAATTACAGACAAATCAATAGCTGTACATTCAACACACTTCTCTTTTAGCGACAATCATTTTGGGTGTATATATTTCCATCTGATGATCTGTTATATTTGGGGGAACTTTATTTAAGAAGGCATCTTACATGGGATTTATCCCAGGGATGCAAGGATTCTTCAGTATATGCAAATCAATCAATGTGATACACCATATTAACAAACTGAAGAAGAAAAACCATATGATCATCTCAATAGATGCAGAAAAAGCTTTTGACAAAATTCAACACCAATTTATGATAAGAACTCTCCAGAAAGTGGGCATGGTGGGAACCCACTCAACATAATAGAGGCCATATACGACAAACCCACAGCAAACACCATTCTCAGTGGTGAAAAACTGAAGGCATTTCCTCTGAGATCAGGAACAAGACAAGGATGTCCACTCTCACCACTATTATTCAACATAGTCTTGGAAGTCCTGGCCACGGCAATCAGAAAAGAAAAAGAAATAAAAGGAATACAGATTGGAAAAGAAGGCGTGAAGCTGGCACTGTTTGCAGATGACATGATCCTATACATAGAGAATCCTAAGGATGCTGCCGGGGAACTGCTGGAGCTGAGCAACGAATCTGGTGAAGTTGCGGGACGCCAGGTTAATGCTCAGAAGTCTCTTGCATTCTATACACTAATGAGGAAGGATCTGGAAGAGAGATTGAGGAGGCACTCCCATTTGCCATTGCCACAGAAAGAATAGAACGCCTAGGAATGGACCTACCTAGGGAGATGGAGGACCTGTATGCAAAAAACTGTAGGACACTGATGAGAGACATTAAAGATGATACCAACAGATGGAGAGATATGCTATGTTCTTGGATTGGAAGAATCAATACGGTGAAAATGACTATGCTACACAGGGCAATCTACAGATTCAATGCAATCCCTGTCAAATTACCAATGGCATTTTTTATGGAACTAGAACAAAAAAATCTTAAAATTTGTATGGAGACACAAAAGACCCCGAATAGCCAAAGCAGTCTTGAGGGAAAAGGGCAGAGTTGGAGGAATCAGACTCCCTGGCTTCAGACTGTACTACAAGGCTACAGTGATTGGGACAGTGTGGTACTGGCACAGGAACAGAAACATAGATCGGTGGAACGGGATAGAAAGCCCAGACATAAACCCATGCACCTGTGGTCAACTAATCTGTGACGAAGGAGGCAAGGATATACAATGGAAAGAGGACAGTCTCTTCAATAAGTGGTGCTGGGAAAACTGGACAGCTACATGTAAAAGAATGAAATTAGAACACCATACACAAAAATAAACTCAAAATGGATTGGAGACCTAAATATAAGACCGGACACAATAAAAATCTTGGAGGAAAACATAGAAAGAACGCTCTTTGACACAGATCACAGCAGGATCTTTTTTGATCCACCTCCTAGAGTAATGGAAATAAATTTTAAAAATGGACAAATGGGACCTGATGAAACTTCGGGGCTTTTGCACAGCAAAGGAAACCATAACAAGACGAGGGGACAGCCCTCAGAATGGGAGAAAATATTTGCAACGGAAAAATGAAGCAACGGACAAAGGATTAATCTCCAAAGTATACAAACAGCTCATGCAACTCAATATTAAAAAAAAACAAACAACCCAATCCAAAAATGGGCAGAAGACCTAAACAGACATTTCTCCAAGGAAGACATACAGATGGCCAAGAGGCACATGAAAAGCTGCTCAACATCACTAATTATTAGAGAAATGCAAATCAAACTACAGTTAGGTATTATCTCACACCAGTTAGAATGGGCATCATCAAAAAATCTAGAAACAACAAATGCTGGAGATGGTGTGGAGAAAGGGGAACCCTCTTGCACTGTTGGTGGGAATGTAAATTGATACAGCCACTATGGAGAACAGTATGGAGGTTCCTTAAAAAACTACAAATAGAACTATCATATGATCCAGCAGTCCCACTACTGGGCAAATACCCAGAGAAAACCATAATTCAAAAAGACACATGCACCCCAATGTTCATTGCAGCACTATTTACAATAGGCAGGTCGTGGAAGCAACCTAAATGCCCATTGACAGACGAATAGATAAAGAAGATGTGGCAGATATATACAATGGACTATTACTCAGCCATAAAAAGGAACGAAATTGGGTCATTTGTAGAGACGTGGATGCATCTAGAGACTGTTATACAGAGAGAAGTAATTCAGAAAGAGAAAAACAAATATCGTATATTAACACATATACGTGGAACCTAGAAAAATGGTACAGATGAACCAGTTTGCAGGGCAGAAATTGAGACCCAGATGTAGAGAACAAACGTATGGACACCAAAGGGGGAAAGGGGCGTGGTGGTGGTGGTGGTGGTGGTGGGATGAATTGGGAGATTGGGATTGACATGTACACACTGATAAAAAAAAAAGAAAAGAAGGCATCTTACAAACATCCTTTTAATGTCTAAAACTGCCCTGTCCCTGATCATAGGTGGCTACTGAGAACTTGAAATGTGGCTAGTCCAAACTGAAATGTGCTGTAAGTGTAAAATGCATATGGGGTTTCAAAGACTTAATGTGAAGAAAGAATGTAAAATCTCTCATTGATATTTTTATATTGAAAATTATTTATATTTTTACATGTTGAAATACAATATTTTGGATACACTGGGTTAAGTAGACTATATTATTAAAATTACGTTCACCTGTTTCTCTTTAACTTTTAAAATTTGGCTATTAAAATTTTTTAAATTATATATGTAACTCACACTGTACTTTTATTGAACAGACTAGGCTAGAAGAATTCAATTTGCATTGAGGTACTTGCAGATGAGCCAATTTATCATTCTGATCCAATAACTGCAATATTGTTGAGCATTAAAAATAAATATTACAGTCATTTTAAAATGCTTCAAACACATTTAGTATGAGAATCTTAACTCTCAAAAATGATGCATATATCTCATTTTCTTGTAGTCCCTCTGTTGGCTTCGGTGGCTGTGAGCTTATCACTAGGATTTATCTTAAAGTTATTATTTAAGTTCTTCCAGATAAGTACAATAGAGTTGATTTGGAAAAGGTGACAAGAAAAACACACCAATGACTAACAACAAATACCGTGGTGAATATACTTTCCAAAGCATAAAAGGAAAAAAAATTCCTAAGAGGAATGGCATCAGAACTTCCCTACAAAGTATTTTAGCAAAAAATTAACTCTTTAGCTAAAGGATGTGTAGCTTCTTCCATTTTCTTTGCTGTGGCCAGAACAAATCTTGAGAATATACTAACAGGTTCTTCTCTGAAAAACCAAGAAAGGAAGTTCAGGTTTGACATAAACACACTACCACGTGTAAAACTGATAGCTAGTGGGAACCTGCTGTATAGCACAGGGACCTCAGCTTGGTGCTCTGTGATGACCTAGATGGGTGGGATGAGGGGAGAGTGGAAGGGACGTCCAAGAGGGAGGGGATATATGTATACATATAGCTGATTCGCTTCACTGTACAGCAGAAACTAACACAACATTGTAAAGCAATTATGCTCCAATTTAAAAAAAAGAATAATGTTCATATATCAGATAGAGACGTATGTGAGGGGTTGTATCCAACAGAACGTTGTGTATAATCATTGAACATGAAAGGTTCACGGAGTCTTCTGTGTATCTGCATGTACGTTAATATTGTCATCGTTGTTATGATACCAGACAGGTCTCCTCCCAGGTCTCACCCTCAATGTACATTTCATTCTATAACATTCTCCGGAAAACCAAGAAATACACCCCTCAAGGAAGACTACAGAAGATCATCATTTAGTTGCTCCCTGTTAGTCACCAATTCTCGCAGTCTATTCTAATATTTATTAAACTGGGGAGAGTTCACACCTTCCACTGCCAATTACCCAGGAGCATGTTTGATCAACACTCCCAGGCTGTCTAGTTACCTGAGAGTGACTAAATAATTATGGAGCAGCTGATACTACCGCTGTTTTTCCCATCTCATTTACATCTTGAGCAGAATGCACACCCCGACAGACTGAGCTGCTCAAGACTCCACTTTTCTAGTAATTCTAATAGTGTTTCCACGTCCTGTCTTCCTGCCCAAAGACAGTGTGAGCCAAGGCCTTTCCCTTTTTACCTTAACTGGAGGCAGAGATTCATTTGCATGACTTAAAACCTCACACCAGAATATTCATACTCAGGATCATCTGGTAGGCTGGCTACAACACAGAGAGCTGGGCCCCAAACCCAGGTTTCTGATTCAGGAGGTCTGGGGTCAGACCAGAAGATCTGCTAGTCTAACAAGTTCCCAGGTGATGCTGCTGCTGGTTAAAAGACTACACTTGAAACCTACTGCCTTAGACACCTGTGCTGTTAGTGTTCTGCATATGTCCTCATGCAATGGGGGAGGGAAGGAAGGAAGGAGGGAGGGAGGGAGGGAGGAAGGGAGGGAAGGAAGGAAGGGAGGGAGGAAGGAAGGAGGGAGGGAGGGAGGAAAGAGGGAGGGAGGGAAGGAGGGAGGGAGGAAGAAAGGAAGGAAGGAGGAAAGGAAGGAGGGAGGGAGGGAGAAAGGAAGAAAGGAGATAATTATCCAAGTCTTACTAGGGTCTGGTACCACATTTAACACTTTATATCCCAAGGTCATTTAATACTTCTGATAACATGAAGATAGGTATTATTATATACTTTTCCAGGTGATGGATATGAGGCTTAAACTGGATAAGTAAGTACCCAAAAGGGTATATAGTCAGTAAGCAACAGTCATCACATGAACCCAAGCAGACTGATTCCAGAACCTTCACCATGATGCTGCGCTGATCTTCTGGCAAAACGGACTCATGAAAGTGTCTAGAGCGTGTACCATCATCCTGATCCTTGCCCTGTCAGAGATCACAGTGTAGTCTCTCTGCTGCCAGGCTGATTACACAGCCACCACCAGAAACTGAAACTAAATAATGAGGTTATGTACAAGGGTCCGCCTAGAGTTCTGTTAACTTGTACTTGGCCAGCCATAGTTTTCAATAGGGTGGGCAATTTTAACACGTCAGATGCAAAAAGTGTGGATTGTGATGATGTAGGGATTAAACTGGGTGAGAATGAACGTTGCAGGGGTTGGGGAGTGATGCAAGGAAAATTAAAAGGAAAGAAAATTTGTAGGATATTGGAACAAACATGGAAACTTGGGTACGTGTATAAAGGTAAAGGTTAGAGAATTTGCAGCTATTTCTATGAACTTTATATGGTTTTAAGTATCCATGCTCATGTATTGTTTTCCTGTTAGAACTACCAGCAAGTCTACTAGAGAATGAACATAGGGCTAACTGTTCCCTTCATATAATAGACATAATGATTCAGATATAAGGAAGAAACTAGAAAAGAATCACTAAAGAGAATGTCAAATTCAAAACATTCAACTAAATGTAAACTGAGTGTGCATTTTGCGAATTCTTTCCCTTCACGTTTCCTTTTATAAAGTAAAATCTGCCTTTTATAGAACATATTCCCCATAGAAATACACTACAGAAAACAGACCCAATAAAGTAGAGTTTTGTTCAAATACTTTCCTTCGATAGATGCTTTAATTTGCTGAGGAACATATGACTGATTGTAGTTTATCTGTTCTGGGAACCCACCAAGACTTTCTGCAAGGGCGTTTCTTCTTATTCTTCTCCTGCTATATAGCTGTTCTTTCCAATAATAAATGATGCCCAGGTTGTCATGGGATTCAGGAGAGAGAAAAGAGGGGGATTATTTATGCACCTGAAGGTTTTAGAGATTTGGCCTCAGCTCAGCTTGGATCCAGAGGGACTGCGAGGTAAGGCGTGGTCTGTTCTTATTGGCGGAAGTCCTAAGATGTTCTAACAGGCTCCCGGGCATCACTGCTTTGAGGGGCGCAGAGCGGCTGAATTCGTTTCAGGACCTCTGGAAGTGCTGTCACTGTTGGCTCAGTCCACTGGTCCTCTGGCCTTTGTTTGTCTGCATTAGGGTTAGAGCTGAAATGTCAGGAAAAACACAAGATCCCTCTGTTCCGCTCAAAGCTGACTCAACTGGTTCAGACCACCTCCATTCAAAAGGAGAGTAAGGCGTTCGTCCCCCTCGGCTTGTTAAGGCAATAAATCTCCCTAGCATATGTTTTCCTGTTTCTTGCCATTCTAAATACCTATTTCTCAGAACACTTTGTAAAAGTTTTGGATTGTCTCTAACTTGGGCTGTCCTTCCAGTTAGCGAAGCAGAAGGATTGGGTTGAAGGTTTTCACAGGCAATGTGAATCATAACAGAGTTGCCTGAAAACAAATGCCTTCCTACCTCACCTCTGACAGAGACAGAAAGGGATGTTTCAGAGACTCTCTTGGCAGGATATATCTTTTTAAATTATTTTTTTCAAAAGAAATCATCTTGTTTTAAAATTTAACATCTTTATTGGAGTATAATTGCTTTACAGGATATTTTATTTCTGAAACCACCTCAATCTGATTTTGCTTCTTTTGGTAGCAGTTTTCTCTCTTCTGACAGTAGCGACAATGGGTCTGAAAAATTGATTTTTAACCTGGATTTCACTTTAAGCCATTTTTCAGAATCTGAGGATCACTGAATGTTAGAGTTCAACAAAATCCCTGCATTCAAACAGAACTGTATACAGAAGCCCGAGATGTAGCCCACGTTAAGTGTTAAGGTACTTTGGTTGAATCCAGGGAAGTTGTCCAGAGAATCTAATCCACACCTGGCTTCTGGAGGACTTCCTAAGGAACTTCTAGGGCTTCGTAGGACACAGTGTGAAAACCAGTGATCTTGTCCAGGTTCTCCATTTTAGTGAGAGGTACCTAAACTTGGTGGGTTTTATTCCACGGTCACACGTTAAATGAGTGGCAGGTTGAAATTAGAAACTAAGGCTTTTACTTCTTTTTAGGCCTTTCCACAACACAGCACAGCAATGTCGTGAATAGGCAAGGTACGTTTACAGATCTAAGGTTGTCTGCGTTAAGAGAATTATTTTGGTAAAAAACAAAAAACAGGGCTTCCCTGGTGGCGCAGTGGTTGAGAGTCCGCCTGCCGATGCAGGGGACACGGGTTCGTGCTCCGGTCCGGGAAGATCCCACATGCCGCGGAGCGGCTGGGCCCGTGAGCCATGGCCGCTGAGCCTGCACGTCCGGAGCCTGTGCTCCTCAACGGGAGAGGCCACAACAGTGAGAGGCCCGCGTACCGCAAAACAACAAAAAACAAAAGAACAACAGCACTTCTTGTTGTCTTGGATCAAACTATGGGAAACCCTGCACACCTTGATCACCTGTGTACAGGTAAAGAAAGGTGTCCTGCCCTCTGGGAGTCACTGAAGCCTTTAGCTGGGACAGGGACTGACAATGGTAGGTCCTGGCACATGGTCGTCCCTCTCCTCCCTTTCTGGTGTCCTTCTCCACAAACTCTCTGAAGACACTTTTGTCTGTTTTCCCACATGACAGTCACTTTATTTGCCCAACTAATCCTTGCAAACGGAATAACACGGAATAAGGTTGTAAAGGGTTACTCTTCAGGGAACATATTTTCTAATTATTCTTAAATTAAAAGAGTATTTTAACGGCCAGAGTTTCAGACACTATGGAAGGAAATGGGAGTGATCAATTTAAAGCAGCATTCATTATTTTCTTTAAATGAGATAATCATATTCAATGTCAAAAACTTGGAAAACACAGAAAAACAAAAATTACCACATTCACCAATCCAAAATAATTCCTGTTAACATTTGATTTCTTCCCTTTCATTATTGCAATGCACCTACATACACATTCTTTTTCTTTACAAAGAGGGTCCCCTCCTGGATGTAATGCCTTGTAACTTTTTAAAAACAATTTTTAAATTTCAGAATAGTTTTGGATATACAAAAAAATTGTGATGGTAGTAGAAAGAATTCCCATATACCCTAAACCCATTTTTCCTTCTTATTAATATCTTGCATTTGTATAGTATATTTGTCACAATTAATGAACCAAGTTTGACACATTATCATTAACTAAAGTCTATAATTCATTCAGCTTCCTTTAGTTTTTAGTACTTTAGTTTTCCTGTTCCAGCTTAAAAACATGTTACAAACCTAAGAAAATATGATAACTAAATGCAATTCCAGGATCCCATCCAAAATACCACATTACATTTAGTCATCATGTTTCCTTAGGCTTGTAACATGCTTTTAAGAGTCATATATTGTGAATGATTACCCAGGTAAATAAACAGTCTTTGAAAGCACGGTTTGTAAGGAATGCAGTATTTCACTGAGGAACACTATCATAGATCATTTAACCACTTACTTTTCAGCGTTTAGGTTGTTTAAAAGTTTTTACTATTAGAAATGTTTAAAGATATACCATTATACTTACACACTCATGCTTAACACTTAGGGTATATTCTTAGAATTGGATGGCTAGGTCAAAGGACGCTCATGTGCGTAAGGCTTTAGAGACACAGCAAGAGACAGTGTGTCACGGACACGCAGCATGAGGACTCCGAGGGGAATGCGGGCTCCGTCCAGACACACGGTGTAGCTCTGGGCAAGTGACTTAACCAGTCTGAGTGTAACTGCCTCATGTTTAAGATAGAGTAATAATAATAATGATAGCAACAACAACAGTATCTACTTCAGAGGGTCTTTGTGAGGATTAAGCATGTGTGTATTAATCAGGGTTCTCCAGGTCAATAGAACCAATAGGATGTGTGTGTAAACATATTTTTACATATCTAAACATTTAAATATATGTATTTTATATAATATGTATTTAAATATAGAATATATATTTTAAATATATATATATATATATATATATATATATATATGAAGAGATTCATTATAAGGCATTGGTTCATGTGATTATGAAGGCTGAAAAGTCCCAAGGTCTGCCATCAGCATGCTGGGGACCCAGGAGAGCAGAGGGTGTAGCTCTAGTCTGAGTGCAAAGGCCTGAGAACCAAGAAAGCTGACGGTGTAAGTTCCAGTTCAAAAGCCAGCCGGCTCAAGATTCAAGAAGAGCCCATGTCTTAGTCTGAGTCCGAAAGCTGGAAAGGATGGATGTCCCAGCCGAAAGCCATCAGGCAGTAGGTGTTCCCTCCCACACAGCCTTTTTGTCCTATTTAAGTCTTCCATCGATTAGATGAGACCCACACACACTGGGGAGGACAGTCTGCGTTACTCAACCCACCCATTCAAATGTTAATCTCACCCAAAGTCACCCTCACAGATACACCAGAATAACGTTTGTCCAAACGTCTGGGCACCCTGTGGCCCAGTCAAGTTGACACATAAAATTAACCATTACAGTATGTAAATAGCTTAGCATTTAGTAACTACCTGCTCACAATTCCCTAGTAAAGATCAACTATAGAGGCACACAATACATTGAGCCTTCGCTGAGTTACTGATAAAGAACGTTCCTTTCTTTTATTTTAGAACTTACACTCCTTGGATACAAAATTGGAATGAATCGAGGTACCCAGCCCCAGCCTGTGAACTGTGCAGAATAAGCTCTCGATACTCCAACAGTGGCTTCTGGAGCACTATGAAACCTGGTACAAACATGATTTCTTTTTCTACCTTATAAAGGTTCACCCTACGATGACTTCTCTCTACTTTATGTCCCACATTGTTAAGCTTCCATAACTAAAGAAAAGCCCAGATGGGAGTTACAGGCCCTGGGTTCTCATTCCTTCTGTGGCTTTGAATAGGTATGAACATGTGGGTAAGCCACTTGTTTTCTCAGGGTCTCAGATTCCTCATCTATAAATAGAAAGTGTAGACCATGATCACTCTAGCTTGTTCACGTGTACATTTCCATGACTCTGTGCAAATATATAGATTTCCTTGAATACGCCCACAACCAGAGAATAAGCAGACTATGGAAGGCTGGTGTCCCATTACAAAGCAGATCCCTCAGCCCTATAGCAATTGGGTGGGCAGATGGGGTAATCAGCTGGTTGATTCAAAGTCCCAAAGTACTTAAATTCTCCCTTGAAGGCAATACACTCTGGAGTGAAGAAAAGTGAACGAGAAGATCTGTGATGATGTGCTGAACATGGAATTCCTCAGGCAAGGGTCATGCATGTTTCTAAGAATTTTGAATGCCTGTGTTACTAAATTGTTCTCCAGAAAGTCTATAAAAGGTATACTCAGGAGGGCTTCCCTGGTGGCGCAGTGGTTGAGAGTCCGCCTGCCGATGCAGGGGACACGGGTTCGTGCCCCGGGCCGGGAGGATCCCACATGCCGCGGAGCGGCTGGGCCCGTGAGCCATGGCCACTGAGCCTGCGCGTCCGGAGCCTGTGCTCCGCAACGGGAGAGGCCACAACAGTGAGAGGCCCGCGTACCGCAAAAAAAAAAAAAAAGTATACTCAAGAAAGAATATTCTTGAAAAGCTGCTCTCCTCAGGATGGGAACGGGAGGCATCACTGATAGCTGGGCCAACATTCCTGTCTCCTGGATGTCTTTCCCCAGACAGAGGAAAATGAGTCCTACTGCTCTCTCCTGGGAGGGATGGTTGGAGGGCAGGGACAACCGAGCAATCATTTCAGTAAATAGCTCAAAGCTCCTCAGAGACAAGGGTTCAGGGGGTAAGGCTTGAGGAGCCCGCAGAGCTAGCGGTGGTCCATGGTGCTGGTGAGACCCGGATGAAAGGAGCATGGAAGGGCCCCGCCCCCCGGGAGACATCCGTCAGCGATTTTATTGGGCATTTCAATCACCCTTGCAATTTGCTCTCATTACTTAGTTAATCCTCACTGAGTGCTTTCCTGTGAAGAGAGTCAATGTCATCACCCGGTTTGCACAAGAAGAAAACAGAGACAAAGGGAAGTTGGCTATAAAGCCCACCTCTTAGGAAAAAGCTAAGGGGGAATGAGGTGAAACAGGGAGTTATCTGTGACCCGCTCTGTCCGCCTCCCCTTTGCGTTCTGGGAGACAGCTCAAGTGCTCAGACTGCTCTAAAGAAACAGCCTTCCACTCAGGGACTTTATGCTTTCTTAGTATGAATTAAGGATTAACAGCCCTATTTTTCCAGGAAGCTTAACTGAATCTCCTTCCCATCTTAGAGACCCTTTCCCCTTTCCCCATCCCCCATACACACACTTTCCCGAGGCTTTGGAGAAATTTCCCTCCTGCACAGACCACCAGACCACAGAAGCTAATTTAAGGTAATGAGCTCAGCAGGGATCTAAGTGCTTTCTCTCAGCCCTTCAAGCAGCCAGAGAGCTTCAGGGTGTCAACTAACAGCTCACGGATGTTAAGGGTGACGACTTCCATTCGGAACCAGTCAACCTGGCTCTGTCTCACAGTTGTAAACTGTTCCTGAACCTCTGGACCGGACTCCACATCCCAGCCGGCTGGCTCACACTCCCCGATCACTGGGCTTGAAAGGAATGAGGCAAAGATGGTGAATGGTTCAGCACAAGGTCATCGTCCATGAGTTCAGTGAGAAACAGCCACCACCTTGCGAATGAGTCAGGGGTAGCATCATTTTTCTATCCATAAGAGAACACGTCATTACCTTCTCATAATAAGAGTCCTCCATTGCCCCTGGCCACCCCAAGTATTTTCAGTGACCTCCAAGTAACATCATCTCACAAATGACCTAAGTCCATGATGAGTTATGGCGGAACACCTCTGGGCTTCAGAGTCTAAGGAGCATTCACTGAGTTCCAATAAACATTTTCTTTTCAGGCACACGAAGGAAATGCACCAGGACGACTCCTTGTACTAAAATGAAGCATTTGAACTAGGTGATTCCTTTGATTCATCCATCCATCCTCACGCATTCTGCAAGACAGTTTTATCAGCTACACTTCTCCTAGCAATGCGCTGAGACCCTTACGGTCAGATTCTTCTTCTTGGGGCTACTGGAATATTTTGATGAAAAAAAAGTCACATAGTGTTTCCAATTCCCCTATGATCAGAATTTAGAGGAACGTACCTCATGGTTGTCACCAAGGCTGGAAGTAAGCATGCTCACCACTTCTCCCCCTGCCCTACACTTCGGACAAGGCTGCAGCTGGAGATATGGTTGGAGGTATGTTAGAATGGATAGGGAGAGAGACAAAGAAGAGACTGGGTACATCAGCCTCCATCCCGAGGGCTAAACAAAATTAGGATGACTGCTTGAGAACACGGGACAGGGCTAGTTCTTCCTCTGTGTTTAGCCTTCAGCTCCACTGATGACACACATCCCTCTTACTCGAAGGGTAAGATTTTGGAATTAATTATTGACTCACCTAATAGATCCTTTATGCTAAAGGACTAATGAATTCTAGCCTGTACTTTTCAGAATGAATTCAGTAGATAAGATTAAGACCCATCCAGCTTAACAATGAACATGGATATAGAGTTGGCAAGAAAAAGAGTCAGTGTCTTCTTTGGAATCTTTGGTTTGCCTCTCAGAATATCCATAACGCTAATATTTGTACATTAATTTTATGGCTTACAAAGCATCTTCCTACATATTACCTCTGTTAACAGTTTTAAGCATCCCTGTGAAATAGGTAGAGGGGATATACGGTCCTCACATTACAGATGGGGAAGCAGAGATACCATGCAGTTACTCACCTGAGCTCATGCCCAAGGTGATGGGACTCCAAGACTAGAGACAAATCCCACATCCTTCCCTTTATATCACGGCACCCTTGGATTTCAAATTTTGAATTTACACTGAACTCCATTTCTCTCCATGAATTCCCGTTACCGAATTCAGTTTTAAGATTGCTGTTCACCCCCTGCCACAATGATCTGAGCCTGTTCATTTGCTGCTAGAATTACTTCCAAAAATGGTTAACCAATTTCACAGTCAAGAAGTGTATTAAACACAAATACTTATCACCAGCAAGGAACTCTTCTAAGCACTGAAAGCTCTCCAAAGTTGAAGGCAGCCCCTGCCTTAAAGGAAGTGCCAAGAAGAAAGATAAGACTCGTGTATGAGTATGTTTAATAGTAAAACATAAATAAAATCGTAGGAAACATCAAAATTAGGCTCCTCTATACCTACTACATATCCACTTGTTTTGTATTATAAAATCCGACTAAATCTGTATAAAATAATCCATTAAATAAATATATAAAATGGTGCACAGAACCCAGATAATAGGTGATGACGTATATTAGGATTTATGCAATGCTGTCACATACCATATAATAGCTAATTTTTAGTGAGCATTTATTATGTGCCGGGAACCTAAGTGCTTTACAGTATTAAATCATTTTAACTCTCACAACAACTTTTGAGTAAGATCCTATAATTATCCCCATTTTACAGATGATAAAACAGAGGCATAGTTGTGTTTAATCTCTTGCCCAAACCGCACAGTTCAAATCTACCCAGTCTGGCTCCTGAGACTGTGCTCTTAAACATACAATATGCATTATCCCATTTAATTCTTGCACCAACCGTAGGAGAGAAGCATTATTATGTCCTTAATTTTGTAACTAAGGGCACTGATGTCTAGAGGATTGGGGTTCCTGACCAAGAATGAACACAGAGCCAGTAAGCTGAGGAGCTGGAATCCAGGGTATCCTTCTTTAAATCCTATAATTCAGGGCAGAGCACCTCAACTCAAAGACATAAGGCCCAATTGCCCTGGCTGCAGAAGGGCTACTTTATGATTACCTGAAATAGCTTATTCTCTATATGTCTCTTCCTTAACTCTTGACAATGACAAACTCACATTGTACTTACTACCTTTCAGATTATTCTTAGGAAGAATTCGTGAGGATATTCCTCCCACTCAGAAATCAGATTCTCACATAAAAGTACATTTTAAAAAGCCTACTAATGAAATGAGAACTATAAAATGTTTAACCTAAATGCCAGTAAATTGAAACTCACATCCAGCAAATATAATCAAGAGGGCGTTATGCAGATTAATATGCGATACTCATCACCGTAAAGTGAGATTAGAAAATTGTATAGTAATAGCTTCATAAATTATTGCCCACACAGGCAATAATTACACGGGGTACGTGGCATTACAAGCAATTGTTTTTGTCTTTACGTGAAGCTAAGTGCGAGCTTTGAGGAAGTAACTGGCTGCTGGGTGAAAAAGATGAAAGAAAATCCAGCATTTGTGTTAAAATAACCCTAAAAAGGACATGTGTCGCACACCCATCAGAGCAGCCAAATACTCAACTACCTACAAACCAGACACAAAATCATTGCACAACCTTTAGGGGCCTTCTTCTGCCTGCACTTTTGTACTTTTTGAATTGTGTACCATGTAAAGACAAAACAAGTTAAAAAAAAATCAAAGTCCCCCCTCATCATAATCCCCAAAGCTCCCTTCCCCCTTTCCTTAATGAACTCTCTCTCTCTGAGATGTTGATCTGATTAAAATAATTTCCAGTTCTGTGTAAATTATCCATCAACATAGAAGTGTTGTGGGTGGGTATGATCTAAATCTCAGAAAGAAATCTGAAATCTGTGGAATGTGAGAGTCTAAAAGAATTTTTGAGCTGGGAGTGATTCAAATACTCTATTCAAGATGAGGCTCTCCTTATCAGAGTCAGACAGACCTGGAGTTGAAACCTAGTTCTTACAAGTTTCTTAAGTTTTCTGAGACATGAGTTTGTTTGGAAGAGCAGGGATTATAATTGCTACCTGGCGGGATTGTAAGGGGGAGTAAATGACGAGATGGGTACAAAACACTTCGCACGGTGCCTCGTACATGGTAGATGTTCAGGGCTTACTTGTCTCCTTTCCTTCTATGCCATTACTTTCCTCAAGACTAAAGAGAAGTAATGTAAGTAGCATCAGTAGTGTAAGGATATGCAGACGCGTGCTTTCCCTTAATTTTTGTGAATGGCGTTGCAAGAGATTCAGTTGATGGGAGGGACCGACCTTTTGGATAGGCAAAGGACTACGAATGGCAGGGCCACAGTGTTCCCCTGTTAGTTTAATTCAACATATTTTATTGAGTGTCCATAGTGTGCTAAGCATTGTAAGACATAAGGGTGTAGCCGTGGACAGAACATGTGAAAATTTTTGCCCTCGTGAAGCTTATACTCTAGTGGAGGGAAACTGATAAGAAATAAAATAGATGAGTCAGATGTAGCACTGTACTATTGATAAGTGCCGAAGAGACCACTATAAAGCAGTGGAGGAGCATAAGGTATTCCAGAGAGTATGAAGAGTATTGCAGTTTTAAACGAGGTGGTCAGCTAAGGCCTCACCGATAGGGAGATGTTTAGCAAAGACCTGAGGGAAGTAAGGGAAATGAGCCATTGCATTTGACCTTGGAAGGGCAACATTTTCATGATTCCTCAGTAATTCTTTGAATCATCTTTGCAATACAGACACACAAAGATACTAACCACAAGCTCCTGATTTCACATCATGTGGTGATTTAGTCAGACGTGAGCATTGGAATGCAATGTCTCAAAAATTCCAATTTAACATGTTCCATGGCTCCAAACACATGTGTCAAAGGCCTCAATATGTCTGTTCTTCTCATCTCCATCGGCTTGGAGTTTCACCAGGGGTAGCCTAAACAGTATCACTGTTCTTGGAATTCTCCCAAGCTCCTAAGTTCAAGCCTGAAACTTGTTTTGTTATAGACCCCTTAAATCACTGGTGGCAGGGGGGAGAATCCCTGCAGTACTGCGAGAAAACTCTTCGGTATCCAAGAGGATATTACAGTCATCAGTAATACGTTCACGAGAGTTAGTCAACATTAGTTTCAACACTTGTTGTGATGGCGCGATTGCTGTTTTTGTTTATTTGTTTAAGATTTTTTTTGACATAGACCGCTTTTTAACAGTCTTTATTGAATTTGTTACAATATCACTTCTGTTTTATGTTTTAGTTTTTTGGCCCCGAGGCATGTGGGATCTTAGCTCTCTGACCAGGGATCGAACCCTCACCCCCTGCATTGGAAGGCGAAGTCTTAACCACTGAACCACCAGGGAAGTCCTGAGATTGCTGCTTCTGATGGCAGCTCATTCCGTTCTCTGACTGCTTTAATTATAAGAAATAATCACCTTTTTGAATAAAAGTCTGACTTACTCTACCTTTATAATTTTACTCTTCTAGGTAATTAATGAATAGTTAAACTTACAATATTTTTCATGTTGAATGTCCTCTAAGTTGAGGGTTGAGGGCATATTTTGTTAAGTTTAAGGTGATTAATTATGGAGAAGACTGAGATCCTGGCCTCGAAAAGCTTGCACTCCATTCACACATCAGGAACATATGTCTACCTCCTCGTCCACATAATTGTTCATAAAATACTGAAGACAATGATCATGCTTCTTCCAAGTCTTCTTTTTTTTTTTTCTATAAATAGCTCCAGAGTCCTCAACCTTTCCGATTATCAACATTATACTTATATAGAGGAAACTCCCAAAGAACAGACAAAATGATATGCAAGAAATCAGAATTCAGAAATGATTCTCTTGACATTATTAACTTGCCAGTGATCTATTATGCTTTCTATATAGACATTTGAAGCAATGCTACAAATTTATACTAAAACTAATATCCAGCATTTCCTTTTTCACAGAATGGCACTTTGAGTATTTATGCCCTTTAATAAGAATATGCCAGAGAGGTTGGCATTGGTACCTACACACAGTTTATAGTGGTGCACTTCTATAAAACCCACACACATGATTGGAGTTGGAATGTGTTAATGTGGCAGCAGGGAGGTGATGTGAGGAGGAGAAAAGAAGGCTTTCTACAAAGTAAGGTCTGCAATGTACTTGAATGTACTTAACTTACAGAACGAATAGCTATGCTCTTTCCAAACCTCGTAATTCCAAATGCACAAGCGATGGAAAATGTAACACTTCTGGAAATGATATGGAGAAAGAATACTGACTTATAGCTTATAATACCTGATGCCCAGTTATAAAATGAATTGCAGGAGACGAAAACCTCTACAAAATCTTATGACTTTTTTTCTGTTTTAAGTGGCTCCAAAAACACTTTTAGAAATCACTTTGGAACAAAGATCAAAATAACAGATTATCAGTTAAACAGTGGAGAATTTTAGCTATTTGTCCCAGAAATGACAAACAAGAGGTTCTAATTACATTTTTAGGGACACATTTAATTTATTTATTAACTTATTATTGAGATGTAATTTACATATAACTTTGTGTAAGTTTAAGGTGTACAATGTGTTGGTTTGAAAAAGACATAATTAGCCTTTATAGTAACTTTATATCAGAGGTTTTAAACCCCTTTATATTTTCTCATTACACCCCCCCCCAATATGTTTCTTCACATGCAAATACATCTCCTACGATACACAAGACTCTAATATACAAATAATCAGGGCAAGATATATAAGATTTGTCCGTTTCTGTTATTGTTTTAGATTTCTGGCTTTACCTTCTCGAAGTCTCACTTCAGTCCACAAAAACAGCCAATAAGAACTACACCGCTTTACTTTTGTACATTTGTATTTTAGTAAGTGAAGACAGAAATAAAAAAGACTTCTAGCAACATAGAAAAAGCATTTCTACTATAATGCAATACATGTAACTCAAAAAACCTCCTTTTCTGCAAAATCACACACCATAAAAACAGAACTTATGAGAAAAATCACAGCAAGGATAGATCACTTCAAACCTATGGAAATTTATAACCAGAGTACAAACAAAAAACAATAATTGGTAGCCAGGGAGATAATTTGGACTGCCCAGGCAAGCAGCTCAGCATGGCTGGCGGCAGCCACAGTGGATGTTATTTAAAAATGAGTACAGTGGAAATGCAGGTTACATGTTAAATAGAGCGGTGCTAGTGGGGGCAGAGATAAGGGGTAGAAGTGGAGTTTTCAGCCAGTGGGACTGCTATCAAGGTGGGCACAGGAGGAAGTGAAATCTGCTAAGCCTTCTGTAAACTACAAACTGTACAAGGCTGAGCTGCAGTGCTCTGTAGAGAAGGCATTGGATGGAGAAATTTTTTGTTTCTTTTTTTTTTGCTAAAGATTATAATTCTACTCTAGTAATCTGGCTTCTCTTGCCAAGAACAACCCATAAATAAACCAAAGGAAACTCTGTAGTTTACCTGTTTACCAATCCCATACCAACTAATGCTCACTGCAGAATCAGGTATTTGTGAGTTATGGCAGAAGAAAATACATTAAAGAAACCAAACTTTATAGAAAAAAATTTAAATGAAGGGACAATGATACAGGTAAAAATAACATGACGAGTATGGAATTTGTAAGGCACTTGTCTTTAGTAAATTCATGCTTTTATTTCTAAACATATTTCTATAAATGACACTTCAGTTGAACACGTCAAAATAATAGAATTAAGGCCAATACCAAGAAAAACTATGAACTTGTTTTCACTGCAACTCAGAAGGAACATAAAGAAACTGCAATAGACATTACCACTGAGGTGAATGCCAGCCAGGGAGAGGAAGATGTATCTTAGGACCAGAATGCACTTGCTAACCAGTGGGTCATCCACTGACTTTAATAATGTTGGAAACTAATATAGTAGTAATATATACTATATACTGATATAGTAATACATTGATAGTAAACTAATATAGTTACTAGAACAAAGAGTCAGAGGCTCCAAAACAAGATGGTACCAGTGTCCACAGAACCAAGTAGAGGAAAATGTCCTCCCATAGGCTGGTACTGGCCACACCTTACACATTAAATTATGACTTAAAAAAAAATAAGTTAAATTGGATCCAGCCATATGCTGTCTATAAGAGGCTTGCTTTAGATTCAAGGACACAATACACAAAATAAAAGGATGGGAAAAAATATACAGGGCAAACAGTAACCCAAGGAAAGCTGAAGGGGCTATGCCAATACCACAAATACACTTTAAGACAAAAATCATTACTAAAGATAAGAATATTTTTTAATGAAAAAAGGATAAAACCATCTGCAATTATAAACATATACGCATCTAACAAAGAACTGAAAAATGCATGAAGCAAAAACAGACAAATCGAAGAGTAAAATAGACAATTCAAAAATAACTGTTGGAGACTTCAATACTCCACTTTCAACAACCAGGCAGAAGATGCCAAGGAAATAGAAGATCTGTACAACACTATAAACCAGATAGACTAACAGACGTCAACAGAACACTCTACCTGACAACCAAAGAATATACATTCTTCTCAAGCACACATAGAACATTATCTAGGGTAGACCATACATTAGTCCAAAAAATAAGCCTCGGTAAATTTAAGAGGACTGAAATCACACACAGTATTTTTCCGGCCACGATAGAATAAAATTAGAAAATAGTAACAGAATGAAATTTGGAAATTTTATAAATAGGTAGGAATTAAGAAACACACACATAACTAACCAATATGTCAAAAA
The DNA here is from genome assembly GCF_964374135.1 of Grampus griseus. Classification (NCBI taxonomy): domain Eukaryota; kingdom Metazoa; phylum Chordata; class Mammalia; order Artiodactyla; family Delphinidae; genus Grampus; species Grampus griseus. The sequence goes on along the minus strand of NC_139015.1, from coordinate 24,863,406 downwards.
AGAAATTTGAAGGGAAATTAGAAAATACTTTGAAATTAATAAAAATGAAAACATAGTAAACCAAAACTTATGGGATACAGTCAACCTTAGAGGAAATCTCAAGCTATAAGCACCTTTATTAATAAGAAAGGAATGTCTCAAATTAATGTTATTCTTTCACTTTAAGAAACTAAAAAAGAAGTACAAAATTCAAACAAGTGGAAAGATAGGAAATCACAAATATTCGAGCAGAAATAAATTAAACAGATACAGAAAAATAATAGAGAAAACCAACCAAACCAAAGATTGGTTCATTGAAAAGATCAACCTTTAGCTATACTGACCAAAAAAATAAAAGAGAAGACTCAGATTATAAAATCAAGAATGAAAGAGGGAACATTACTACCAATCTTACAGAGAAAAAAAAAGGCGGGGGGTGGGAGATTATAAGGCAGTACTCCGAAAATTGCATATCAACAAAATAGACAACCTAGATGAAATGAATAAATTCCTAGAAAGACACAAACCAGTGAAACTAACCCAAGAAGAAAAAGAAAAACTGAATATACCTACAAGTAAAGACAGTAAATTAATCATCAGAAAACTTCTCACAAAGAAGCCCAGTCCCATATGGCTTCATTGGTGAATTCTACCAAACCTTTAAAGTGGAATTAATATAAATTCTTCCCAAAAAGAGAAGAAGAGGAAACACTTCCCAACTCAATGAGGTCAGTATTACACTGGTACCAAAACCAGACAAAGACATCAGAAGAAAGAAAACTACCGAATAATATCCCTTTTGAAATAGATGCAGAAATTTTCAGTTAAAATACTAGCAAACCAAATCCAGCAAAACAGAAAAAGGATTATACACCATGATCAAGTGAGATTTATCCCAAGAATACAAGATTGGTTCAGCACACAAAGTCACCATATTAATACATAATACACCATATTGATGTAATACACCATATTAATAAAATTAAAGCCACAAACCACATGATCATCTCACTATATGCAGAGAAAGGATTTGTCAAAATCCTATATCCTTTCATAAGAAAGACACTCAACAAACTAGAAATAGAAAGGAACTTCCACAACTGGATAAAGAGTGCTTACCAAAAAAATCTACAGCTAATACTTAATAGCAAAAGACTGAAAGCTATCTCCCTAAAATCAGAAATAAGACAAGGGTCTCTGTTCTCATCACTTCTATTCAACATTGTCCTGAAGGTTCTAGCCAGGACAATTAGATAAGAAAAAGAAACAATACAACATTCAGGTTGGAAGGAAAGGACTAAAATTATATCTATTCACAGATGACATGATATTGTATATAGAAAATCCTATAGAAGCCACAAAAGTACTATTAGAACTAATACTTGTGTTCAGCTAGGTTAGAGGATATAAAATCAATGTGCAAAAACTAACTGTATTTCTCTACATTTGTAATGAACAATCCAACAATGAAATTAAGTAAATAATTCCATTTATGATAGCATCAAAAAGAATGAAATATTTAGGAATATATTTTACAAAAGAGGTGTAAGCCTTATACACTGAACACTACAAAACACTGGTGTAAGAAATTAAAGAACACCTAAATAGACAGAAAGACATTTCATTTTCATGGATTGGTCAGTTGATTTTCAAAATGCTGCCAAAACAATAAAATGGGGAAACAATTGTCTTTTCATACATGGTGATATGTGTTTTTTTTTCTTTTTGATATGACACTAAAAGTGTCACAAAAAAGATACATGTGACAAAATAGAAATAAATTAGACTTCAGCAAAAATTAAAAAGCTTTCGTCCTCAAAACATACAATCAACAAAGTAAAAGACATTCCACAGAATAAGAGAAAATGTTTACAAATCATATATCTGATAAGGTACTTGTATCCAGAAAATGTAAATAACTCACCACTCAGTAATGAAAAGACAACCCAGTGTGGTGGGTTGAACTGTGTCCACCTAGAAGATGTTGAAGTACTAACCTCTGGTCCCCGACTTTATTTGTAAATAGGGTCTTTGCAGGTGTAATCAAATTAAGATGAGGTCATATTTGATTAAGGTGAGCCCTAAATCTAATAACTCGTGTCCTACAAAAAGGCCACATTAAAGCCACACACATACATTCAAAGAGGGAGGGAAGGGGGGGGGGAGAGAGAGAGAGAGAGAGAGAGAGAGAAGGGCCATGTGATAAAAGAAGCAGAAATTGGAGTGGTGCAGCTGCACCCCAAAGAACACCAAGGATTGATGGCAATCACTAGAAGCAAGGAAAGAGGAAAGGAAGGATTCTTCCCCAGAGCCTTCAGATGGACCACGGTCCTGCCAGCATTATGATTTTGGACTTCTACTCTCCAGAACTGTGAGAGAAAGAATACATTTCTGTTGTATTAAGTCAGCCAGTTAGTGGTAATTTGTTGTGGCAGCCCCAGGAAGCTAATACAGATTCTGACACTGGGAAGTGAGAATACTCTACCAAATACCTAAAAATGTGCAAGTGGCTTTGGAAGTGGGTAATAGGTAGAGGCTGGAAGAGTTTTGAAGTGCATTATAGAAAAAGCCTGATTGCCTTGAAGAAACAGTTGGTAGAAATATGGACGTCAACGATGATTCTGGTAAAGGTTCAGAAAAAAGTGAGAAGGACTACAGCTTCCACTGTCTTAGAGAATATATATATCACCATGAACAGAAGGCTGCTAGAAATATGAATGTTCCAGGTGATTCTGGTGAGATGTCAGTCAGAAAGGAGGAAGATGTTATTGGACACCGGAGGAAAGGCATTCCTTGTAATAAAATGGCAGAGATCTTGGCAGAGTTGGGTTCTACTGTTGGGTAGAAGTAGAACTTGTAAGCAGTGAACTTGGCTATTTAGCTAAGGAGATTTCTAAGCAGTGTGGAAGGTCTGGCCTTGTTTCTCTTTGATGCTGATAGTAAAGTCATCTATGCAAAAAAAAAAAAAAATTTTATGTGATCTACAAAAAAGATACTAGAGCTAATGAGTGTGTTTAGCAAACTTTCAGGGTACAAGATAATCAAAAATCAAGTGGATTTTATATAATACAAATTTAAATGAATAAGTCAATACCATTTATAATAGCATCAAAAACATGTAATACTTGGGGTAACTGACAATATATGAGTAAGACATATACATGAAAATCTAAAAAAAATACTGTTGAAAGAAGTTTTAAAAAACCAACATCCATTTGGAGATAAGACTCCATATTAACTTGTTGGTTCTCCCCTACTTGATCTTTAGATTCAGCAGACTTCCAATCAAAATCCCAGCAAAGGGTTTTTTTGCAGAAATTGACAAGCTGATTCTAAATAAACATCTTCTGAAAATACTTCAGAACTAGAAGAGCCAAAACAGCTTTTAAAAAGAACAATGTTGGAGGACTTACTTTACCAGACTTCAAGATTTATTATAAAGCTAAGGCAATCATGTCAGTGTGGTATTGGCATAAAGATAAGTAAATAGATCTGTGGAACAGAAAAGAGATACCAAAAATAGACCCACATGTAAATAGTCAATTGATTTTTTACAGATTCAAAGGCAATTCAGTGGGGAAAAGGTCATTTCACAAAAGATGCTGGAACAATTCAAGAGCCATATGTGGGAAAAAAAAAAAAAAGAACTTTGACCTATATCTTGTATCGTATATAAAAATTAACCTAAAATGGATCACAGACATAAAAGTAAAGCCTAAAACCATAACCCATCCAGGAAACAGGAGACAATCCTTGTTATCTTGGTAAGGCAAAGTTTTCTTAGATACAATACCAAAAGCACAATCCAAAGAAAAAACTTGCTAAACTTGACTTCATCAAATGTAACGTCTTCTCTATAAAAAAATATTGTTAAGGAAATGAAAAAGTAAGCCACAGACTAGAAAAAAACATATGTAAATCACATATCTGAAGAAAAAAAACCTTGTCTCTAGAATACATGAAAAACTTTTCCAGCTCAATAATAAGAAAACAACTCAATAAAGGAACAAAATACCTGCATAGTCACTTTACCAAAGAAGATACACATATACAAATAAGAGGTTCAACGTCACGAGTCACTAGGAAATGAAAATTTAAACGACAATGAGATACTACAACACACACATTAAAATGTCAAAAATTACAAAGACTGACCACACCAAGAGTTGGCAAGGATGTGGCTTTACTGGAATTCTTGTCCACTGCTGTTGGAAATGTAAAATAACTCAATACCTTGTAAAACAGTTTGGCAATATCTTAAGACGTTACATATACAACTACCATATGACTCAATCCCAGCTCCACCACTTCCTAGTTGATCTTACATGAGTAAGCAATTGGCCTACGTTTGCTATCATTATTACTAAAAATAAAATATCCTGCCCTATTCCAGAAGCTCACCCAGGCTGTGGTACCCACATAACGCAGTACAGAAGCTTATACATACAGGTGGGAAAAGGGAAGAAAGTCAGTAGTAGGAAGCATTGCGATTGGAAGGGAGGACAATCATAGTTTGAAATAAATATTCCCTAAACTCTCTACTGCTGAGAGTGACAGCAATTGTAGAGCCCATACTTCTTTTTTTTTTTTAATTTAGGTCATGGTGTTTTGTTTTGTTTTGTTCTGTTTTGTTTTGTTTTGGCCGCACCGCAAGCAGCAAGTGGGATCTTAATTCACTGACCAGGGATTGAACCCGTGCCCTCTACAGTGGAAGCGCAGAGTCTTAATCACAGGACTGCCAGGGAATTCCCTGTACAGCCCAAACTTTATAGCCCTTCTATTCATCTCTGATTTCATACCATCTTAAACCATCTTCTTAGCCTGACAATATTTCCCCTTGTGTAAGGAGCCACTTCAGGGCTCACCCATAACAAAGCACGGCAGGGCAGAAACAACTCTCCTCATTGTTATGTCACCCAGTCAAAAATGGCACTTTTGTGGGGTTATATTGGTGCCAGACGGAATGGTCTAAATCTCTCAAGCTCACATGAAGGCTAAACTGAAGTCAGATTTTATAAAGGAGAAGAAGAGGGGGGAGGAGGGAGAGAAAGAAGAGGAGAGAAGAGGGGGAGGGAGAAGAAGTAAGTTCAAAATGTTCCATTAAGCTTAGTCTCTGGGAATTGACCATAAGGTGAAGGATATGTGATCCTTGAGGATTTGGAATGTTTTCTTGGTAAATCACTCTGTGAAAACATCCCCAAATTCCAAAAGAAGGAAAAGACTGAAACAAGAGAATATTCCACAATGCCAGATCTACTTTTTAGACTGCTGTCAAGGATGAGGCAAAATCTCACGGGACCTGTAAAATGTGGTTTATGTCAGGGTCCTATTTTTCTCTGCCTGTCTCAAGTGACTAAAGGTTAGAGACACAGAAGACATAGATAAAACAGGGCTTAAGTGATATAAAGGGGTAAGTGGATCTGAGGACGGAGACTGCGGGAGGTGGATGACAGGAAAGAACTGCAACAAATTCAAGAATATTTGGGGAACATTCTATCCCCTGGTTTACAAACCACTTACCCAGCAACGAGGTAAGAGGCATGCTATACCTCTGTTTTCCCTGGAAGTATTGTCACCTAACAGATGTAGCTAAAAGCAGAAGCACATAGTTCATTCTAGACCATAATTAATTGATCACACTGTGTCTGATACATTGAAAGGAGTAGGAAAATAGAAGCAGGTAGAGTGCACCAGGAGCAATGAAAGGGATGTGGAAGCTTTAAGGGAGGTAGAATAAAAACTAAAGAAGGCAGACATTAGGACAAAGTAGCTGGTCGAATGGTAAAATAGTTGGATAAAGGAAATTAGGACGACATTGAAGACTGAGTGGATAACACACTATCACAAATTTCAGAGAAGAAGATGGTTTTCTCCCAGTGGGGTAGGAAATTGTGAAATTAAACAAAAGCAAATAGTCTCATACCCCACAAGAGTACGATGATATTCTGTGGACTACGGGAGAAGAAAACCATGACACATTTCAAGCATAAAGGATAAGAAAGTATAATAATAGTTAGCTTAAAAAAAAAAAAAGCAAAATACCTCCTGAGCTGTAAGGTGTGTGGTCAGGGAAAATTACCATGTTTCCCAGAAATCCCTGATTCTCAGTAAAAACAATCAGTAATGAAATGGGCAGAGTGAAAGGAGAGCCTTGCTAGGCCAGTGCAAAAGGGCACCTACCTTATAATCTCCGGACCCCTGGGGCTCTCTCTCTCTATCTCTCCACACAAGCATCATTCTGCACTTAAACCACAAGGACTTGCTGATGGACCTGTTTCCCGTAAAAGCTGATCCTTTGTTTGCTTTAATTAAAAGATTTTTACTTAAGACTCATTTTATCACTCTCAAATCACTGAAAACATGATGAGGTCAAGAGCAAAATAACTGAACAACATGTAACATTAACAGGGAAAAAACTGTTATCAAATCTATATTACCAAGTAGATCCTAGGAATCCCCTCTGCTAGGGAATATCCAAAAGGAATGAAATAACTTGAATAAAGATACAGGAATCTTTCACATAAAACAGGGCTTAATGCCTAAGGCAATTAAAAGGCTCTACTTTCGTAAATATATTGATGATGATGATGAATTGGACATATTAAAATAAATCAACATCAACAAGAACTCCTTTATTTAAGTAAACAGAGGACAGAAAATAGAGAAACGTTAGATTTGTCAAATTGGACAGAACATTCCAAAAGTACTGCTACAACATGTTTGTACTCTTTTCATGTTGGTGAACTACACGTCACCATTCTTGCTTTTATGGAATGTAAGAATCTTTCAAAGTTCACATTTGCTTGTAAATGTTTCAAAAAAGGCTTTAACTAAATGAAAACTATTTAGAGTAAGAATGTGTTTCCAGTTTCAAGCTGTCAGGAGACGGGTTTACAATGACTCATAAAGTCACCATTCTGTTCTATATGGTTCCCTTGTATTCAGTACCTATTAATGCTGCAGCCTGCCAGCTTCCTAATGGCCACCACCAGCCTCCCAGCATTCCTAAATGTTATTTTAATTTTTTTTTTTCAAATGACCATCTCACTTCCATCATTAGCATAATGTTTTACTAAAGTGGCTCTTGGCAGCCAGGGCCCAATGGCTCTCTTCTCTTTTATAGACTATGGCTGGTTTTCAAGTCTTAGTACTTCCTAATGATCTGTGACCTGTGTCTTGACATCCACATATTCTGTCCACATTTTTAAATGACTATTTTAAGTTGGCCAGATTATCCTTTGAACTTGAGAAAATTATGTCTCAAGCATCAGCAGCTGAATCTCTCCCTTTCTTCGTCATTCTGTGGGCTATTGTTTTTGTCAACTAAAATGTGCACACACACAGACACACCAAGCTAATGGATTTATTTTAACAAGCGATTTATTTTAGAGTATTAGTAAAGAGAGGTAAAATGGCTTTGTGTGTGTGCTTGTGTGTAAGAAATCTATAATACTGAAAAAAATCTAATATCCAATTTTATTTCACATATTTGACATTTTGTAATAGTTATCAGAACATCTTGGTAAGGTATTTCTTTACAATTGATTAAGGGAGTATTGAATTCTCAGTTTTTGAAAATTCAACAAATACTTATTTAGCACCTACTAAATGCCAGTCACTTTGTGGGATGCTGGTGATACAAATGAGCACAAGATAAAAACAGGCCCTGCTCTTTGGGAGCTCCTAGTATAGGGAAGAAACTGGATAGATAAACAGGCAATGATCACAGTGCCATGACCATCAGTACCACGATGGAGGAAGTGGGCATTGTGGGAGCAGAAAGGTGGGTGCCTGATCTAAACACAGATGGTCAGAGAAGGTTCTATGGGAAAAGGACTGCCACCTAAAATGGAATCTCAAGAATGAACAGGACTTATCTGAAGGACGTTGGGTGGAGGGAAGAGGTAGTAAAGTACTTCTGGAATGAGGGATCCCAGGGACCCTCAGAAATTTTGCTTAATAATAATCAGTGACACATCCTCTCTTGGCTTTGGATGAAGGCATATATTGAGAAAGTGATTAGATCAGATCTTGGTCTAATAACCTAACTACTTACGACAAGAGTGAGGCTTTTCACATGTACTTTATTCATTATAGATAACATTCATATCCCTTAAAAGTTCTGCAACTTACTCTAAGGAATAGATCTGCAATATTTACGTAGTCGAAGCTGCCATAGCAAATACGTCAAAACGAACGATGTTGAGATGGCTCACGCTGATTAAGGCTGGTAAGAATTCTTATTGGAAATTTCATTTCATATTTCTCATTCACTGAGTTATACCTGTCTTCCCAGGTCTACTGGGCATTAAAATCATCCTCTAGGAGTCTTTTTTTCCCCCAAAGTGGCTCAATCACAAGCTTGGAGAGAGAGTAGGCTTCCTAATGCCAGCTCAATGTAGATCTACGTAACGATGAATGTCACCAAGCTAACAGCTGCTGTTTTAGCACAAGAGCACAAGTGGCAAATTCATTCTCCACTTTCTTTTTTTTTTTTTTGCGGTACGCGGGTCTCTCACCGTTGTGGCCTCTCCCGTTGCAGAGCACAGGCTCCGGATGCGCAGGCTCAGCGGCCATGGCTCACCGGCCCAGCTGCTCCGCGGCATGTGGGATCTTCCCGGACCAGGGATTGAACCTGTGCCCCCTGCATCGGCAGGCGAACTCTCAACCACTGCGCCACCAGGGAAGCCCTTCATTCTCCACTTTTATTTCAATTTACACAGACCTATGCAGAAACACATCAAGACTCAGAAAGACCCCAGGATCTTTATCTTGGGAACTTTTCAAAGTCAACCATGACATCCAGCTCTTTTTTCTTTTCTTTTCAAACATTTGTTTCATCATGTGACCATGGAAAGCGCTGGCAAAATGAAAACCAAATTAATTGTTGTAGGAGCAGGGTGTGGGTTGGGGCATGAACTTCCTTAGGGTTAAGAACCTGTAGGGACACTCTTCAGAATAGGCCTAGTAGGTAAATATCATTTAATCTGAGAGGTGCTTCCCAAAAGGATTCCTGGGAATCACACGTGGTCATAAGCATGGGCCTTGGTGTGGCTCAGAATATATTCAACTGCTATGGTAATCCAAGGAGCTTCTCTTTGAGATCAGATGGGCCCAGGTCCAAGGCATAGGGGTGTTGTGTACACCTTTTCAAACTTTCATCTTTTTTGTCAGCTGGACATTATTTAATAATACATTAGAAGGCCAATCATTGTTCTTAAAATACAGCGTCTCAAGTCAATCTCAAGTCAATCCAATTAGCTCTTTCTCATGTTCTATACTTCAAAGCCCTTGTTGATGACCTCACAATAGTCCCATCAATAAATCTTATCGATAAAGCCATGCTCTGCATACTTGATTGACAGAAGAATAAGAAACTTGTTTTGCTATATCCTCCTCTTATTTTGTGGACCATATCTTTTCTTGCATTTAGAGATAATTGATTTTTTAAATCTAGAAATTACCTGTATTCCTCAAATTTAAGTTCTACATGCGATAAAAAGTCTCCCTGAAGTCCATCAACTCTGAGTGAGGTCTCAGTTTCTAACTGAAAGGGCATGTAACTGTCTGTGCCACTTCTCTGGCTCTTGGCCTGTGGTATTTTAAACTAGCATTTTCTTTTGTATACATGAGTTTTGTTTCTATAATTAAACTGTTAGCTTCTTGAGGGCAGGCAGTACATACATCTTGATTTCCTTTGCATCTTCTGCTCGCAGTACAGTTTAATCACAGGGAGATAACTATTTGCTGATAGCAAAAATTGTAAAATTTTGCATCTGTGTTGTTCTAGCACTAGGTCAAGAGAAGGGAGTAAAGAGAGATGGTAAGGAAAAGACAAAATTATCATATGCCATGAATTCCATTTGCTTTATTCTTCCCTATTTCTGCTGGGCCCTGCAGAAGTCCTGTCTCTGTCAAAATCAGGAGGACACATTTTAAGTGTTCAAGTAGACACACTATTTTTTTTTTCTTGTGTGATATTGTGATTTGTTTTTGAATTTTATTTATTTTTTTATACAGCAGGTTCTTATTAGTCATCAATTTTATACATATTAGTGTATACATGTCAATCCCAATCTCCCAATTCATCCCACCACCCTCCCCCCACCCCCGCCACTTTCCCCCCTTGGTGTCCATACGTTTGTTCTCTACATCTGTAGGCATACTATTTTTATAGGCACTAGAATGTAAACTCCATGAGGGCTGGGGTCTTCTCCATTTATTCCTTGTTGTATCCACAATGCCTAGAACAGTGCCTGGCACATAGTAGGCCCTTAATGAATATTCGTTGAATAAATACAAAAGACTGAAATAAGACTCTTTCATTGAACCCCCAAAGAATCACTCAATGCAATACTTAACATCACAGAATAGCTGAGCATGTAGAGGTTTTAAAGATAATCTAGTCTTATTTCCTTAGATTACAAAGGCAGAAATTGAGGCAACGGAGGAAAGAGACTAGATTTCCTAACTCTTAGTTCAGGTCGCTGATTTAGTTTCCCTTTTACATAAACGTTAATGGACTAAAGAGACAGGTTTCTTATACCATCTTCTTCCAGTGGGAGCTACAATTGCCTGTGAAGACATGTGCCAGTATAGGTACAATGAGGTACTAGGCACGAGGAAAAAGGAAAGAAGAAAAGCGAGGAGGTTATTTTGGAGACATAATTCAAACTTCCCATTAGGTAATATGAATCGGTGATCTTTTATTGTTTTCAATTAGCGACGTTTTAATCTGTATCATTTTCCTCTTTGACAACAGCAAGGTGGAAAAGACTGGCGTCAAGTAGCTGATTTCATTTGTGAACAGAGTGGGTGCTTTCCCTGGAGGCGAACATGATCAGGCTGTTTACTCTTGGCTGTTTTGCTTCTTGTTATCTTGCTTAAAAAGAGACGAGAAAAGCTATAGATAGATAGGCACCAAATGGTTTCCTCTACGATGAGGGGTATGTTCAGAAACCATTACACGCTAGACTTGGAATAACTATTGGAATTACTCTCTAGAACGGGGTAACTTTCAAATCCCAACAAGGTGAAAAGGTAGGCAGAACAAAATAATCTAGATTCATAACAAGCCTAAGGTGAAACTGACTTAGAAAAGAAATTGTGGTCTTCTTGGGTTTTCAGAAAGAGCGTCCATCTTATATTTGAAAGCTAATTTTTTCCCCCGCCACCCCCCCCCCCAAACAAGACACCTTCATATTTGAACCACTGGTTTGGGAAAGAGAATCAAAAGGTGATAATGTATCTGCGTTAATCTCTACTCTCCAAGGTTACCATAGAGAGTTCAACTATTGGACAATGATGTTAATCAGTAGCACAGAGCTTGGTCCAAGAGCAAACTAAAATGGCAAATCTTCAGACCAGGCTTTGGATCTTGCATTAGTCCTACCAGGAGAAAAATCCCTGTGAAGTCTAGACTGAGCCATGGGCTGATTAGTCCCCATGACCTCTGAGCGAAAGAATCCCTTCTAACTTTCACTATTATGACCAGTGCATTCATTGTATTGATTGTTTGTCATTGGTATTGCTCTTCTATGTTCGTAGCATCACTTACAGTTTACAACGCACTTCATGTACATCTCATCCCGTCGGTGAAAACAGAACAGGAATCATTAACCAATTTTCCAGACAAAGGAAGCGAGGCTATGCATTCACATTGCACACCCAGCTCACATGGTTGGTAAACAGCTGACTTCTAATCTGGAAATCTTCTTTCTACCCTTCACTGTCCCCAAGTACCATGGTTGATTCGGTAGGCTGATACCCTGTGATGGACCAGTCCATTACCAGATCGTGTCTAAAACCACAAAGGGTGGTTTAGTGAAAAGGCACTAAGTCTAGGTTCTGACTTTGCAATTTTCTCTCTGTTGCCTCAGACACATCACTCAATTCCTGCTTCCCCATTTATGAAATGAGAGATTTCCACCAGCGGTGGTTCCCTAACCTGACTGTGTATCAGAATCAACTCAAGGACTTTTGTAAAATGTAGATTCCTGGGTTCCATGTTAGCCTCTTGAATTTGCGGCTGAGACTTAGAAATCCATAGACTCAAATGTTTTCAAAGGCTTCTCACGAAGCCAGTTGGGTGGCTGAAAATCACTAGGATCTCTTTAGCTTTAACAGTCTGTTATTGTGGGTTTATTATCCATTAGGTAGGTCTAGTTTGTAAGGGCCATCAGTCACAGACGAGGGAGCATTTCACCATCCTGGGAAGTGGATGGAGTCAGGAAGGAACTTTTAAGCTAAAGTTAAAGAAGAGAGTTTTGTCATATACGCAAGGAGGGAAGTTAAGAAGAGGGTTTTGTCATATACACAAGGAGGGAAGGGAGAAACACCTCATGGCAAGCTGGGGGAAAATTAAGGAGTACAGTTTGACTAAAGCATGTGCTTTATCCGAGAAAATGACTGGAGTGAGAACAGAAAAGGACACTGATACATGTAAGATTACAATTTTACGAGTTTTAGGTCAAATCAAAAGGACCTTTGTGCACATCTTTATCAGCTATCTTCTTTACTATGTCTATCTCTAAATGCAAAACAAAAACAAACAATAAAATTTTAAAAGTCACCACCATTAACCATAAAAACAGCAACACATCATGTCTGGTTCAGCCTATGGACAAAAAAGGTGGAAACCTCATCTAAGACAATGGCAGGATTGTTTTTTTAATAACACTGAATACAATCTTTAGAACAACAGACAACTTTCCTTGGCAAAACTCCAAAAAAAGAAAGAAAAGAAAAAAGAAGGCGGCTGACAGTTACATCCATCTGACTCTGCTTTATGGCTCTGGAGATAGTCTCAACTCCTGCCTTGAAAGATGAACCTACTGTTTCCTTATAGTGGCTCAGGGGCAAAAATGATACATTTATCTCCATTTGGATACATCCATTTAGATAATCTCCATGCTAAATCTCAGTGCGTTAAGTTCATGGGTGGGAAGAAGGAAGAGGCAGAAGTTTGGTGTCACATTACCTCACCAGGTACGACTAGGAAAGGCCTCTGGTGGCTACCCTCAGTGACCAGTCTAGGTGGAAAAAACATGTTGACCTGTTCCTCGCCCCCTCCCCTACTCTGATTTTATTTTTTTCTTTTAAATATATAAACTCTTTCATTCCACCAACGTGAGCTTCCTGAGGTGTTCGTTATCTACTCATTTACTGCTGAATATCCAGTGTCTAGAACAGTTGTATGGGATAGATTCAAGAAGTACTGAATGAATCAACTTGAGTCACAACCTGGAGCACTTCTCACCATGGTAGGGAGAGCTCTGTTGGTTTACAGAACTAGCTTTTCAGGTCAGGCTGTGGACATTCTGCAACCAAAATTTATCCCTTGGTCGCTTGGTATCTAAAACTTAGGTGGCAAACATTTACAAAGAAGTCAGTTAAAATCTTGAGAGGAACTTTCTTAGGTGGATTTGCAAACCTTACTCTTCTCTCCAAGTAGGTTCTCCCAAGGGTGGGAGTTCTAAGAATTGTGGGTAATTGAATCACTCTGGCATTATATCCCAGTTAAAGAAACTCCACTTTTTCAGTCTAGTACCTTTCTTTAGACAAAATGCAAGCTCTATTGTTACAGAAGGCATTGTCTTCTGAATCAATTTGCAAACAAGCACAAAGGTATTTTGGCTTTCCGCAGGTTGTATAATTTAGTTATGAAAAGTGAATTGTAAACTATTTTACAAATGTTCATTATTATAATTATCTACTCCCCAACTGATCCATCTTTCTCTTCTGGTTGTTTCTTCTGACAGAACTGGATTCTGCCACCTATTAACTTGGTCACCTTGGTGAGTTACCTGTTCTGTCTCAAATTTTCATGTGTAAAAATGGAAATGATAATGATAATCTCCACCTGATAGGGCTGCTGTGAGGATGAAATGACAGAATTCATGCAAAGCTTCTAGAATGTCTTTCGAATTATAAGAACATAGAGTTAATTTATTGTTATTCATCACGCCACCAGCCACCCCCCGCCACTTTCCCCCCTTGGTGTCCATATGCTTGTTCTCTACATCTGTGTCTCTATTTCTGCCCTGCAAACCGGTTCATCTATTTGCTGTTGAAATAGGAGGGTAGACCCAATTCATGTCTAGAATACAATTTCATCCAGGGAACCATCAAGAGCTAAGGTCATCATAGAAAAGAGAGTGTGATCTTCACTGTTTTCAGGTCTTCAGAACAGTATCTGGCATTAAGAGTCAAGTGATTTCAAGGCATCCCCGCTGCTCTTCTGTTGATTAGTATTATAGTCTCTTACTTTATAGAAAAAATATGTCAAGAAACACCTAGGAATGTTTGGAGATTTCATTGATCTTTCATTGGCTTTTCGACCCAGTAGGTGGCAAATAGCTATATGCTAAATGTAAAGGAGTAATGACACGTTCTCAACGATTAAAAGGCTTCAAAATCTATGTTCCTTCAAGAATCAGGATAAAACAGGAACAACCTCCTCTGTGCGGAAACACTGCCGGGTGGTATGAAATGGAGCTATGTTTTATTTCTTCTTCATTGGAGCTTTTATCCTAATGCTGGGTTATTGTTTTTAGGGTAAAATTTGGTGCCTACCACAGTGCCTACCAGTGTCACAGGGTAGGCATTTAATGCAGAAATGAAAGTGCCACTGCTATAGGAACAGAGGCTGTTTCATCCTAAGAGCCAGCGTCATGAGCAAAAGTCCTGTACACATATAAAGGGCTCTGTGCTTACTTTAATGCTCTATCTCCATCTCGCAATTCTCAATAATTTTTGAATAAGGGACCTGGCATTTTCATTTTGCCCTGGGCGCCTTATTTAGCTGCCCTGTTCATTCTTCTTTCTCCCTTATCTCTCCACGTCATCAATCGACCTCTTAAATATCTCTCAAATCAGCACAATTCTGTGAGTTTTCATTGTTGCTGCCTTCATTCAAGCCACAAGGGACCCTCATCTGGATTGGTATGAGACCCACTAGTTGTGCTGCTGTCCAATACAATTTCCAGAATCTACTCGTTTTAGAACATAAATCTGATTCTATCACTTGAATGATTAAGTTATTAGTTCAGCAAATATTTAATGCTTGTTCTAGGTATCATGCTAGGCACTAGAAGAGCAATGGTGATCAAAATCAGACACAACTAGAGGTAACTTCAAGAGAGGATTAGTACTGACTTCTTTCAGAAAGAATGGCTTGATATTAGCCACGATTAACTAAAATGCATTTCTCTCTGATTACATCACTTTGATAAATCCATTGGTTCAGATACTAGGTGGAATTGGGGAGGAGGGAAGAAGAGAAATAAACATTTAAGAAAGATTTCACTCTGAAGACTATACTAAGCCAAGAAGCCAAGTCCCTCTGTGGCTGTTCTATATTACAGTGGGTAACTACAAATTCCTACTATGGAAAAAAATTCCAGGTCAAAACCATTTTGCTCTATGACTGTAGATCTAACTGATGAGTTGATGACCTGCTTCAGTGTTGCAAACCCAAAGCTCATTCCTGAAGGAAAAAATCTGGATAATCTTATAGACATCTCCAAGGGCCGCATGGGTCCCATCTGTGCAGAGGCAAAATGGTCTTCTATTTAGATAAAAGTACTGTAACCATTTACATTCCTCTAATTTCACCCAGCCTCCAGAGCATTTAGCTCCATTTCTCACCCACAGAAAATGTCGGTCCTGGTTGGAAAGCAGAATCTCAGTATATGTGTTATGCATCGCTTATCAGAAGCTTGGGTGAATGCAGAAAGAAAGGACACAGGGGAAGACTGTCAAAGTTAGAAAGTGTCCCTCTATTTCTTGAAACTCTATCCTTGGGTTAAGTTGGACCACTAGACTACTGAACACACCGTGTACACTAGGCAAGTCCTTACAGAACTGCTTGAACTCAATTTTGCTTTAATGTTATGCCCTTGGCTTTTGTTCAAGGTTTATACTAGAAATCATCACATGAAATTCACTTCTGCATTTACTGTAAACGTGTGATTGAGGGCACTGCCCATTATATCACTCAATATGCGCTATTAAGTCTCCTATGAGAAAACACTTTCAAAATTAATTTTAGGAAATAAAACGGGCTCCTTGTTAAACTGATATTCCAATTCCTTTCCAATAATGAAAGATGTATTAATTAGGAATTTTTCTATTTTAAGTGTCAGAGCCCTACTCAGACTTACTCATCAAAGAAGGGAATTTGCTCGCTCTCATTGATGGAATGACTCTTGGGTCATGGACAGAATCCAAGAGCTGCAGCCACCAGGCTTCAGGGCTCAGGGACAGGAGCCAGGACTCAGGACACGGGACTGGCTCTCTCTCCATTGGCCCGTCTTCTCTGCTTCATTTTATTTCTTTCTGTTAGAGACAGGCCTGTTCCTTGGGGCAGGGAAGATGGCCAATAGCTTATCCTGATTCATATTTTTCCAACTTAGTATCTTAGTATCTAAACTTTCCCCCCACCAACGTCTGTGTATCAACCTCTGGGAAGATTCTCATTGATGCCAACTCTCTGAGATGGCCTGATTCCCACTTCTGGATAATCACAGTGTCAAGAGGATGGGGTACCGTGCAGAAGGGTAGGTGATGCGGCATGCTGACTGACAGCCCCCGACAGAGGGTGGAGAAGAACCCCCATAGTCACCGCCAAAAGGAAAGAGGAAGCTGTTAACAGAAGAAGAGCATAAGGAAAAATGCAGGGCAGACAAAAGACAACAGCCAGAGCTGTCCATGAAAAGAGCTAGGACATACAGTTTGCTTTCCTTTTTGCTCTGAGTACTAGGAAGCTTGCAGGCAAATATGAAGCCCAAACCAACAACTATACTGACCTTTCAGCTTAGATCAGTTTTACCTCTGATTTTCTATTTTATTTTATAGCTTTATTCTGTTTTTACAAGCCTTTACATGTCTTTTTGAAAAGAAATGACAAATAATTTCAACAAACCCTTGTGATTATCTCATGCAACAGTATTTTGTGTTAGTTTGCTGACTTTTAAGATGCAAATGTGAAAGCAGAAGTACCTTATTCTTGAAAATATAGCTAAGAATAAGGTTCATCGTAGGGTAGCATGTCTGTTAAAAAGGGAAGGAAAAGAATTCCCTGGCAGTGCAGTGGTTAGGATACAGTGCTTTCACTGCTGGAGCCCAGGTTCAATCCCTGGTTGGGGAACTAAGATCCTGCAAGCCGTGCAGGCAGCCAAAAAAAAAAAAAAAAAAGGAAAGAGAAGAATAAGTAAAGCCTTGTCCTTAACAACTGACTGGACGACTGTTGCATCCCTAGCCACGAAGGTCCTTGGGGTGGAGGCTTCCTTACAATGAAAGGAGAAGCTGTTCCTTGAAAGAGTGTAAGGTACTTCATAAAAGAAGATGACAAAAATGGAAGAAGAAAATAAACTATAAGGTCTACAGTAAAGAGCTTTTTTTTTATGAAGTGCAACTGCAGAACTGCCTGAGGAGTTTTAGAAGAATTTCCAGAAGTTCAGAGGCAGTGGATGGAGTCACCTGTCCCTGACCCTGGAGGTCTTTCCTTCCCAGGGGACACCCACCACCACTGCCCCCAATCCTAGGGTTTTCCCTTCCAAACTCTGGCCCACACAGGGGCAAAACCTTCTCTCCTGATCACAGCTGAAACAGGCTTGAATTTCCAGGAAACTTTAATAATAACTAGGCATAACAAAGAATGCTATTATCAAATATTGAACTAACTAAAGTTTTGCAAGAACACATTTTTGGCATGCTATCATTGAAAAAATGACACAGGCCCAGAGACGTCTGTCCTTCCTTCCAGCCTTCCTCCTAACTCCAAGCTTTTCTCTTGAATTTTCTTCTCACCATAGGGGAATATCTGTCTGGAAATTCTGGTGGCATCCCTACGCCTGAGTCAAACCACTCATTCCAACCCTGCCTTACACCCAGGGTTCTGCTGTTGAGCTCCTGGGTTCAGTCTCACTGAGGGACTAGGGGTGCTTATTCCTTTCAGAAGATGCTCCGTTTTCCACTCTCGTGATCTTACAGAGACCCAGCCTCGTGGCTTACTAGCGTTGCCTTACAGCCTAAGATAAAATAAAACCTCAGCCATACGATACACATCATTCCTATCCCCCAAGGACTCTATCCGTTCTCTCAGTAAGGTTATTTTTCTTATTAGGACAGTGAAATCAGAGGAAACATGCCCAGTGTAAAGAAGGCCCTCGAGGTGGGACAGTGGGAAGCAGAGGTGGGGCATCACTCATTTCGTTCGGCTTTATTTTGTTTTCGAAGAGACTCCACGATCACATATATGCTCCTCCTCCAAGCAACAGCGGGAACTAAACTGTCGCCATTTTCCTTGCATAAAACCTGAATAGTGAGTGGGACACAGGTTCTCGAGAAGAACGGTGTTTCTGCAACTCTTGGGTCGTCTGACAATCAAGTCTCCCCTCCTCTCTCTAAGGCGTCACGGTGATGCTCTAGTCATTATGTGACGCGGTTAATACAGAATAACATTGGGTTGTGGGAAGTTGAAAGCAAGCAAGCTGAGGTATTTGAGAGCAACAGCTCAGATCACATTATCATGGCTTTTTTTTTTTTTTTTTGAATGTTCTTTACTATTGGCCCCTGGAAAGTGACAGTACATCTAACAGGCACTTGGGAAACAGTATTTCTTACTGTTTCCAATGAAGTGAGCCTGTCCTATCACACAAAAGGTTTATATTCAACTTGTTATCTATAAAATGAGAGGTTCAGACTGGTTGATTTCCACCTTCTTCCTTTTAGGCTCTTGCTTTATTTCACTTAAACAATGCATGCTTATTTTAGCAACAATAAGAGAACTTTAGAGTGAGGAAAAAGCGCTGCCCATGATCTCACAATATCAAAAATATTTCTCCTAGAAAGTTTTTTGTTATTCTCCACATGCAAGTACATGTTTGATGTCATATAATTGATTTCGTTATATATTCTTTATCTTATAAGCGTTTTCCATGCTTTTCTATCTTAAATATTATAATTGTTGTGCCGCATAGCATCCCATTAAATTAGCATAGATTGAATTACTTAATGTTCTCTCAATGTCAGACATTTGGCACTCATCTCTATTATACCTTGGGCATACAACTCAAAAAAATATAGTTTTTGAGTTATTTCCTTTAGATACATTTCTAAGAGCTGGGTCACTAGAGAGATGGACGTGCATGTTTTATGGCTCTTAAATCATACTGCCTAATTGCTCTTCAGATGGGATGAACAAATTTATGGTGTCAAAATCAAGAGGTGAAAACTCCGGTTTCATCACGTCTTTGTCACATAGGTATATTTTAATAGTTTTGTTCTTTTGGTGAATACATGGCCTTTCACAAATGATCAGCTGTCTAGCAAAGACGATTCTGATTTTTGTTTTGTTTTTCTTTGCCGTCTCCCCCTCCTTCGCCCTTCTCCCTACTTCCCTTGAATCAAGTCAGGGTTCTCACCCTAACATCTGTGCTACCCTGACATGTACCCCTGAGGGCTTATCACGGCTTGTCACCTACTCACAGAGATTAATTTCTCCTTCAGATGTTTGTCCTTCACCTTCCGTTTTGCAAAAAGAAAGCCTCAGGATGTAGTGGTCTTGCCTCCCCTGAAAATGATCCAACACAGAGACCTGCTGTCACTTGCTTCCCCCCTCCTCTTTACACTTGTGTTTCCAGGGGATGGGTTTCTCTCTGCTTATGGCCCCTGCGGACACCTGACCTTTCCCAGTAGAAACAATGGAAATGACACCAGGATGTGAGTGACTGAAGCTTCAGTTCTGGTGGCAGGTAATCCTCACAGCCCCCTGTCCTAGGAGGAAGTGAAAGTAGGAAGAATTTGCATTTTCCCCAAATTCAAATGCAGGTGATGGTGGAGAACTGTGAGCACTATTTTACCTACGTTCAAGTTTTGAAAACTTTTTAGACTGTTTATTTTGTCCACACTCTCCATCAACTCTCCTTCTCCCAGCCCCACACCTGACCTGGCATAGGACTTTGGAAAAGGTTACACATACCAAATAGCACAGCTGGATTTGGGCAGCAAACTATTTACGTAAAATTTGAAAATTGACATGGTGATGGTACATAATCCATCGGTGAGCCAGAGGAGGAAGGGCAGAGAATGCTTCAGACACAGTAGGGCAGCAGCAGAACCCAGGTTAAAGGTACAGTCAGGAGCATCATATGTTTGGTAAACAGTATCTCTCCTTTATCAGTATATTGTGTTCAGCAGTAAGTCAAAGAGACTCAAAACAGAGACTTAAACAAATCATGGTTTTAATTTTTCTACCAGAGTGAGAAGTCTGGAGGCAGTCTGGGGTTGGTATGCTGACTCCACAATGAACTCTAAGACCAAGTCCTGCTAAGATGCAGGATGAAGAAGTCAAGTTAAAAGCTGCATCTTTAAAGTTGCTTCATGGTTCCAGCATGGCCTAGGATCCTGATCTAGGTGAGTAGAAGGAGAATGGGAGGGAGATGAGGGATAATCTTCACATCAATATACTCAGTCTTCCTTCTTCAGGAATCCCCGAAGTTTCTCCTAACTCTCACTTATATGTCTTTGGCTAGGAACCTAGTCCCTTGACCATCCTGATCTGCAGCAGAAGTTGAGAAATGTCATGTTTTTAACCTGAGTACGATGTTGCCCCCATAAAACCAAGGTCTGGTTTGCAAGAAAGCTGTGGGGAACAGATATTGGGTACAAAAATATCAGTCTCTATCAAAATTGGTGATGATTTATTGAGCCCTTCTTTTAGAAAATCATCCTACTAGGGTAAGAATTCCTTATTGTGTAAAGTTCAATCCAAAGATCACCTAATCACAGAATGCTGGCATCGGGAGGAACCTTGAGAAGGTCATGTGTCCCAGTGCAGGAAGCCCCCTTATGGCGTCTCTGTCTGATGCTCATCCAAACGTTGCTAGAACAATTCCAACACAAGGAATCTCACTAGTCCACAAAGCACCCCCTTTCATTGTTGGCAGTGTTAATTATTTAAGACAATAACAGTAACGAAAGCATGTAATAACACACTGATGATACCTGCTTCTATTGAACCGTAACATATGCAGCACACCTATGGGTCCTGGATCTTCCTTTTCTCAATCCTTTTTGTAGAAGAGCCATTCAAATGACTGAAGTCGAGTGTCATGCTCTCAGCTCTGCAGAGTATCATTTGCTCTTGTAACACTTCATTTGCTACCAACATGGCTTGGATACATTACATGCCACTTATTTTTTTCGCCATTTTCAAATGTGTACCATTATTTGCACAGAATACATGTTTTAAACCTATGTGTATTCTTCTCCGAATTTGTTCTAAAAATATTTTTGCCAGGTCTTTGGTTTCCCCTCCTACTCACTCCTTGATTTTCAAGCTCACTTAAAAAAAGAAGAAGAAGAAAAAAAAAAAAAAAAAACAAGATCATACTAACATCAACAAAAACTCCTAAAAATATTTCCCTCACCAGAGCAAGGTGATGCTTTTATCTGTTGTCATTTGCCAAGACATGTCCTTTTTTCCTTCTTTCCTCGGAACCAAAACTTTTCAGTCTCCCTAGTCTTTCATTTCATTTTGCCTCTTTTTTTAAATTTTTTTTTTTTTTTTTTGCGGTACGCGGGCCTCTCACTGCCGTGGCCTCTCCCGCTGCGGAGCACAGGCTCCGGACGCGCAGGCTCAGTGGCAACGGCTCACGGGCCCAGGCGCTCCACGGCATGCGGGATCCGGGTCAGGAACCCGCGTCCGCTGCATCGGCAGGCGGACTCTCAACCACTGCGCCACCAGGGAAGCCCCATTTTGCCTCTTGATCTTCACTCTTGGTGTCTGTCCCCTACACCTGTCATTTGTCCCCTGCTTTGGGGTCAGAGCCCCTCAGTTCTGTTTAGGTGAGTCCTCGTAACCTTTACTTCTTCCTCAAGTTTTGAAAGAAGTAAAACTTCGTCATAGTTCCATTCTGATATGTTACAAAGATAAGCTTTTTTTTATGTCAGAAAACCACTTCTGGGTGGGAATCTAAAATTTCATCTGACAAAGAAATTAGGGGGAATGGATTTTACCAGCATTACTGTATCAGCATTGGTTAAACAGAAAGTTATTCTGAAATTTGAAAATATAGCAGGGACTTCCCTGTCAGTCCAGTGGTTAAGACTCCGTGTTCCCAAAGCAGGGGGCACGGGTTCGATCCCTGGCCGGGGAACTAAGATCCCGCCTGCCGCATGGAGTGGCAAAAAGAAAGAAAAGGAAGGAAGGAAGAAAGGAAGGACGGGAGGGAGGGAGGAAGAAAGGAAGGAAGGAAGGAAGGAGGGAGGGAGGAAAGAGGGAGGGAGGAAGAAAGGAAGGAAGGGAAAGAAAGAAAGAAAGAAAGAAGGAAAGAAAGAAAGAAAGAAAGGAAGAGAGAAAGAAAGAGAAAGGAAGGAAGGAAGAAAGGAAGAAAGGAAGGAAGGAAGAAAGGAAGGAAGAAAGGAAGGAAGAAAGAAAGGAAGAAAGGAAGAAAGGAAGAAAGAAAGGAAGAAAGAAAGGAAGAAAGGAAGAAAATATGGCAGGCAACCTGTGGCTGAAATAACTCAGATCTCACGTCATCTTCCTTCCAAAAAGGACAGATGTGGGCACTTTCTCAAGATACCCTCAAGGCCCCTGGTTGTGCAAGAGAGAGTGGAGACCTAGAGAATATGGCAGTTCAGCAACCCAGCCACTTGATCAGGTTCCAGGAGAGAACAGCCCTCTTCTACATCCTTACTCTCAGCAGTCAGTATCACAGTGACTTTCTAAAGTAGGGTTGTTCTTTATAAAGGTTGGCAAAAGCACAGGAAGAGGCTGAGAGAAATGCCAGGGGGCAAACATGGCAAAAAACAGGAGACCTTGAGTGCTGGCGAGATGCTTTCTTTCTCATCCAGGTTGTGCCCCGACCCCTCACCTCACAGGCAATGACTGAGAGGGGAAGCAGCCCCGCAGCAAGGGGAAGAGAGAACACAGCTCCTCAGAAAGAAAAACCAAAGCCTGAAAAATAAGCAGTGAAGAGGACACAGCCTCACGTCCATGGAAACTCGAAGTTCACTTTTTAAGGACAAAAGACTTGATCCATTTCTTCCTGGGAACCCTGCCAGTCTTTCAAAATAGTCAATGACATGATAGAGTAACACATGGAAAAAGCAGCATAGGAGATTTCACTCTGGATTGTCTGCGTGTCTGCATGTCTCTCACAAACATGCATGTTACAAGTGTATACAAAAGAGAATAAGATACAGAAGAATCCTAACAGGAATCTCTGAGGGCCATGTTAAGGGGTGATTTTAATGATCTCTATCATACCTTTCTATACCTTTCCATCTCTCTATAGTTTCCAAATTTTCTAAAGTAAGCTCATGTCATATATACACATACACATATACATACACACACACACACAATGGAATATTACTCACTCATAAAAAATGAAATAATACCATTTGCAGCAACATGCATGGACCTAGAGATTATCATAGTAAGTGAAGTAAGTCAGACAGTGAAAGACAAATATCATGTGATACTGCTTATATGTGGAATCTAAAAAAAAAGATACAAATGAACTTATTTACAAAACAGAAATAAACCCACAGACATAGAAAACAACCCTATGGTTACCAAAGGGGATAGCAGGGTGGGGAGGGATAAACCAGAAGTTTGGGATTAACATATACACACTACTATATATAAAACAGATAACCAACAAGGACCTACTGTATAGCACAGGGAACTCTGCTCAATATTCTGTAATAATCTATAAGGGAAAAGACTCTGAAAAATAAAAATATATATATATATATATATGAATCACTGTGCTGTACACCTGGAACTAACACAACATTGTAAATCAACTATATTTCAATATAAAAATAAAGTAAGCTCATGTTATTTTTATAGTGAAAATTACTATTTGACAAGGTAGGAGTGGGGGGTGAATGAAACCTATAATACACAAGGAAAAAAAACTTGATTTACCATCTATTGAGCCAGGAAGAATGAAAGAAAGAAGAAATCAAGAAAGACAAAACTGACAACTCTTTTAGAATAGGGTGGCATCTTCTAGTTCATCCACTTAACCCCCTACATTAATTAGTAGGTGAAGAAATGAATAGAGATACTTTTAATGGAGAGAAAATTAAGTTCAATCTTTCTCTTCCCTACTCGAAGTTGTTACTGTTCACCTGAGAAAATGACTGTGAACTAACCTAATTAAAATAAGCTTTTCCATTTTTTTTCCATTGGAAGTTGTGTTTTTTTAAAATGACTCATAGGCCCGTAGCTGTATTCTGACATTCTAGTCCATTTAATAATTGTCAAATGCATAAAGTTCTGAAAAATAAGAGAGTTAAGGAGTAGCTGGCCTCATCTGACATTAAAAAAATATATAAAATATAGTGACCAAAACAGTGTGGTATGAGCTTATGAGTAGAAAGACAGAACAATGAAATCAAACGGAGAGTCTTGTAAAAGCCCTACCTGTGAAAAAGAATGTAAGTGTATGATAAACGTGCCATGGCATATCAGTGAGGAAAAATTAATCATTTAATAAACGTTATTGAAGTAATTAAGTAGCCTTCCACACCAGGGGTAAGCAAACTATAGCTTGTTGGCCAAATCCTGCCAGCTTCTTGTTATATACAGGCTTTATTGGAATTCAGCTATGCCCATATGTTTATGAGTTATCTGTGGCTACTTCTTCACTACAATGGCAGAGCTGAGTAGCCACCCAAGACCATGTTGTTTACTATTTAGCCATTTATAGAAAAGTTTGCTGACTCATGATCTAGAGGAATATAAAAATACCTCATTTTTATAACCAAACAAAATCAAGATGGGTCAAAAAGCAGAATAAAAAAAGAAATCATAAAAGTACAAGAATTCATTATTTCAGAGGTATTTTTTTTTCTAAATAATATTGGAGTGGAAAAGGCCATGTATGAAGAATGACAAATCCAACCACATAAATACTAAATAAAAGATGCAAGTCAAAAAAAAATCCAAATAAAGACATGAGGCAAGTGGCAAACAAACAACAACTACAAAATATATGCAACTTATTGTGGTGAAAAGGGCTAATTTTTCTAGTCTATACAAAAACATCCTCTAATCAATAAGAAAGAGGCTATCTATCAAATAGAAAATGAACCAAGGCTATCAAGAGGCAGTTCAGGGACTTCCCTGGTGGCTCAGTGGTTAAGAATCTGCCTGCCAATGCAGGGGACACGGGTTCGAGCCCTGGTCCGGGAAGGTCCCACACGCTGCAGAGCAACTAAGCCCACGCGCCACAACTACTGAGCCTGCACTCTAGAGCCCGCAAGCCACAACTACTGAGTCTGTGTGCTGCAACTACTGAACCCTGTGCGCCTAGAGCCCATGCTCCGCAACAAGAGAAGCCACTGCAATGAGAAGCCAGCACACTGCAACGAAGAGTAGCCCCTGCTCGCCGCAACTAGAGAAAGCCCACATGCAGCAACGAAGACCCAACATAGCCAAAAATTTAAAAAAAAAGAAAAAAAGAGGCAGTTCAAAGGAAAGAAGACACATTTCACTGTTGAACATGTGAAAAGAAGCTTGAAATCAGTCACAGCAAGAGGAACACAAATTGAAATGTTTGTGAGATGCCACTTCTCACTTAGTTGGTCAAATATTAAAAGTTTGGTGGGCTTCCCTGGTGGCGCAGTGGTTGAGAGTCTGCCTGCCGATGCAGGGGACACGGGTTCGTGCCCCAGTCCAGGAAGATCCCACATGCCGCGGAGCAGCTGGGCCCGTGAGCCATGGCCGCTGAGCCTGCGCGTCCGGAGCCTGTGTCCGCAACGGGAGAGGCCACAACAGTGAGAGGCCCGCATACCGTAAAAAAAAAAAAAAAAAAATTTGGTAACACACAATGCAGGAACAGGCATTCTCATACATTACTGGTTAGAGTAAAACTTGGTAAGTCTAAAGAGGGCAATTTAGCCTTATCTATCAAATTTTTAAATGCAGACTTACACCTCACAATTCCAATTCTGAGAAGTTCCATAGGTATGCTAACCCACATTAAAAAAATAAAAAAAGGTTACAAGTACAAGGATATTCATTGCAAATTGTTTGTACTAGGAGAAGACTGAAACCACTCAGATAGCTACCAAAACAATACAATAAAATACAGCACACCCAAACATGAAAATATCGAAATACCGTGCACTAAAAATAATAAAAAAAACTATGTATGTGTGATTTGGAACAATCTCCAAAATGTTTTGTTAAGTGAAAAAAAGCAGGATGTAGAAGTATGAACTTAGTGTCTTTTTAAATTTTATCTTTTATCTTGCACATGCATAGATTATCTCGGGAAAGATATAAAAACTGGAAAGGAATAAGCACAATTTGGTATATACATATAGGTATTATATATATATATATAAACTGGAAAGGAATAAGCACAATTTGGTATATATATATATTATATATATATGAAAACTGGAAAGGAATAAGCACACTTTGGTATATACATACAGGTATTATATATATATATAAACTGGAAAGGAATAAGCACAATTTGGTATAGATATATATTTTTCCCCTCCCTTTTAAAGGCTAAATAATATTCCACACACACACAATGGAATATTATTTAGCCTTTAAAAAGGAGGAAATCCTGATATACCCTACAACACGGAGAAACCTTGAGGACATTATGCTAAATAAAATAAGGCAGTCACAAAAAGACGAATAATGTATGATTCCACTTATATAAGATACTCAGAGTAGTCAAAAATCATAGAGACAGAAAGTAGAATGGTGGTTTCCAGGGGTTGGGGGTGGAGAAGGGGAACGGGTAATTCTTGTTAATGGGGATAGAATTTGAGTTTTATAAGACAAAAGAACAATGGAGGTGGATGGTGGGGAGGCTTCAAAGCATTATGAATATATTTAATGCCACTGAACTGTACTGAAAACAGGTAAGATAGTAAATTTTATGTTATGTTATTTTACACAATAAAAAGTTTAGAAAAAAACCTGGAAGGGAACCAGGTGCTTAAGGAAAGGATGAGAGGAGACTTTTCATAGTATGTTTTCTTGGGCTTTTGTACAAATTGCATGAATTAACTATTTTTTGTTTGACAATTTATTTTTTTCAATCAATCAATCTATGCACATATATAGGTATACATGTGTATTGTATGATCATTACTGCATTTTAAAAACAACATCACCAACAAAAAAGACCAGTCAGAAGGATGCCAAAGTGATAATAGTACTATAGGTGCTATTGGCTGGTGGGACTATAGGTCCTTCTTTTTGTTCCATTTTTTTTTAATTTACATTTACAGTGAAATTCACCATTTTTGGTGTGCAGTTCTGCAAGATTAACGTGTACAGCTGTGTAACTTTCAAAATCAAAATATAGAAAAGTTCCATAACTCTCTATAGTTTCCTTATTCCCTTTTGTGGTCACCTCACCCCAGTCCCTGGCAATCATTGATCTATGTTCTGCTATAGTTTATTTTTTATCTTTTTTTATAACTGAATTCTACATTTGGGACTCATTTGAAGGGCTTGGGGAAAGAGAGACAAAGATGAACAGAGACAGAGAGACAGAGAAGGAGATCTTTTTTTATCATTTGCTAAAATGCTCTTTGCTAATCTTGTTCCAATAAAGGTCTATCTGGCTAGTGGGAAAGCTACGTTAGCAACGAAGTTGAGTTATTTATCATAAAATTTATCCATCTATGAAAAGACTCCAGGACTACGGACTTGGAGCCTAGAGCTCCCATTAGAGAAATTACACCAGTTTTCTAAGTTTTATAACCATATGTAAGTAAATCTCTTCAGAGTGGAAGGAAATTCTTCAGGGGATGTGTTAAAAGAAGCCCTTGTGTTTGTGTGCTGATCGATGCATTTTGGGTCACTTACACAGCCATTATTTCAAAGGATGCCCACAGCAATACAGGGAGGCGGGGAGAACGGGAGCCCTGAGAAGCTGGTTGTTGACCTGAATATCATCTCCACTGTTCTTTTTTTAAAACTTTTTATTTTATATTGGAGTAGAGTTGATTAACAATGTTGTGTTAGTTTCAGGTGTACAGCAGAGCGATTCAGTTATACATATACATGTAACTCTTCTTTTTCAAAATCTTTTCCCATTTAGGTTACAACATAATATTGAGTGAAGTTAAGTCAAGCAGAGAAAGAGAAACATCGTATGATATTGCTTATATGCAGAAGCTAAAAAGAAATGATACTTTTTTACAAAACAGTTTTGACAAATAAGTTGTAAATGAACTTATTTACAAAACAGAAACAGACTCACAGACTTAGAGAACAAACTTATGGTTACAGGGTCGGCGATGGAGGACAGGGAAGGATGGTGGTGGTGGGGATAGCTAGGGAGTTTGGGATTGACATGTACACACTGCTATATTTAAAATAGGTACCCAACAAGGACCTACTATATAGCACAGGGAGCTCTGCTCGACATCATCTCCATTGTTCTTAACCAAGCATCGCTTGTCAGCTTGTAATGAGACTTTGAGAAGACATTTTTACAATATGGAAAAAGTGTGAAGAGTCAGACGATGAGGCATATGTTTATGACGGGCCGAGAGGAATACAAACAATCAGGAT
The DNA here is from genome assembly GCF_964374135.1 of Grampus griseus. Lineage (NCBI taxonomy): Eukaryota > Metazoa > Chordata > Mammalia > Artiodactyla > Delphinidae > Grampus > Grampus griseus. The sequence continues at coordinate 24,834,851 of NC_139015.1, read as the reverse complement.
TCACTCAGACTAATGGACTGAAGTCCCAACAGCGTGGGCAGAGTTAATTGCACACCCACCGTGTGAGAGGACGGGCGGGGGCTCATGGGGTCCTTGATTGGGCTAATGAGAGCCCCTCTGCTCTGGTCGAAGACCTGCCGGGCTTCCTCCTCTGGAAAGCAGGGCTTTGAGTGCTCCGGACGTCCTCATGAGCAACTGTTACACATGAAGTGCCTTTGCTGTCTTAGAAAAGAGTTAAATTTGTTCTACCATCATTTCTTTTTTTTTTTTATTGAGGTATAGCTGCTTTACGATATTGTGCTAGTTTCCACTGCACAGCGACGTGAATCAGCTATATGCATACATATATACCCTCTTTTTGGGATTTCCTTCCCATTTAGGTCACCACAGAGCATTGAGTAGAGTTCCCTGTGCTATACAGCAGGTTCTCATTAGTTATCTATTTTATACATAGTAGTGTATATATGTCAATCCCCATCTCCCAATTCATCCTGCCCTCCCCTTCCCCATCTTGGTATCCATACGTTTGTTCTCTACATCTGTGTCTCTATTTCTGCTTTGCAAATAGGTTCATCTGTACCATTTTTCTAGATTCCATCATTTCTGATTTTTCACTAGATCTTCCATGACATCTGTACCACTTCTGCTTCACAGACTGCATCTTTTCAAGTATTTTGCAAGATCCTTTGCTTTGTAATCTGAGAGTGTTTACTTGGCACGAGATTGTGAAAACTTCCACTATTCTTTAGGAGAGACTCTTTACTTGAGATTTCTCTTGGCAGAAAAGGAAACTTAAAAGATCGTGCTTGTCCCAGTAGCTCATGGTGCACCCAGAATGTATTTCACAGACACAGTGCAGTATCATAACCATACAAAGAGCATTAGAGCCAAAGTACCACAAAGTGCATTGCAAAATATTAGATAATGACATCTCATGCCTAAAGCCTTAAAAAAATAAAGCAATAAAAACCTACTTGGATGAATAACACTTCTTCACGACATTGCATGTTCTGTGCATATCATGAATGGAGAAACTGTAAAAAGTTATCTGTGCTGTTGAGTAAATATTATTCAGTAAATATTTACTGGGTGGTATTTATTATGTGCTGAATAGCAATAGACACAACAAACGCGATGTCTACTTTCCCAGAGTTTATAATCCATCAGGGAGTCAGATATTAATCAAATACTCAAGTAATTACGTAATAACAATTATGATGAGGGCTATGACACACAGGGAGCTGTAAGAACCATATGTTAGTGATGGTTTTGTAGGTCAAAATGACATAATACCAGCAATTCAATATAGTTCGATCTATAGTGGGTTAGAATGGGGACTTGAACCAAATCAGAAGGGGGATTATCGCCAGGGCAGACATCCCCAAGAAAGTGATATTTGAGCTGGTTGATATCTGGAGGGTGAGTGGGAGGTAGCCTTGTGATGGGACATAGGACGCCTCTTAGGCACAGAAAGCAGCCTGAGTGAAGTGAGGGAAGGGCTTGGAGAGGGAAGCAGGGCAGCAGGAATGGAGCACAGACTGAGAGGAAGGGCAGCTTGCGATGGAGCTGGAGAATTAGGTATTGGCAAGACCATGCAGGGCCTTGAAGGCTATGTTAAGATTTTGAGTTTGGATTTTACCCCAAGACCGGTGGAAACCCATTTAAGGGTTGTGAGCCCTGAAAGAGGAGGGATGTGGCAACTATCTCAGGGTCCCTAAGGTTACTTAAGGAGAAGTCTGGAATCACTTAGGTAAAGCAGCCAAGTAAGTCAAGACAAACGTTGGGGCCAGAGCTGGACCAAAAGGAGGGACAGACAACCGGACAGTTTTGGAGGATGTTCGTCAGTAAGAGATGTATCAATATCACTGGGCCTGCAATGGGATGAGAAACTAACATTACAAGGAGAATTTTCATGGAATGTGCTGTATGTGGCTGTGAGGGATGAAGGCTTGGTACTGCTACACCATATGTGAGCACAATCACACACGTGTTGCTTACTGCACAGCCCATTATGTAAGTGGCTTCTGGGTACATGCAGCCCTTCTGCTTGGATCGATGGGATATTCAAGTTCAAGGTCAGAGAAGACTCGGGCCACCACTGGTCACCCTCCTCCACCTCCTCCCTCATTAAACCCGGCCCCTCTGCTTAAGAATTGCCAAACACATGTCAAAAACAGCATCCCAAAATGGTACCGTGCCACTTGCCCATTCAGGGTATGCACCAGTCTCTCCAAAATAAGGGTACGTGAGTGGCAGTAAGTCCTTAACTCCTTGGCAATGGCGGAGAAGAGGAAGGTCAATCAGATTTTACACCTGAAGAGCCCCATACAATACAGCATGTTTTTATGTACACAAGCGTTGCCCTCACCCTACGTATGCAACAGTCTATGGAATCCATAAGGACCTTGAAACTCAGGGCAGTTGAAGTCATTTTTTTAAGGCCATACACCTGGTGGCAGAGCTAAGACCAAATCTGGGACTCTCTGAAGTTTGGTGCTTTTAGTTCTTGCATATGTCACAGAGGTGGCAAGAGCCAGCTTTACACCCCAGTCATCAGTCAAACCCCCATGTTTCTGGCATGTAGGCTTTGTTTTCTATTCCAACCATCTGGAACTGAAGGCAGGCTGATCATATCATTAACTGCTGAGTCCTTGGGTATGGTTGAGGGAACCCAGGGGTACTGTCAGGAGAGGACCTGGGCCTTGCTGCGGGCAAACAACAGAACGTCAGTCAGCACAAAGGAACACACTGGTTTAGGTTTTGTAGGGCGTGAGCTGCATATCATTTCAAGAACTATGAAGAAGAATGCAAAATTATAAATACAAATTCTGAGGGACAAGAGTGCATACTTATTTAAAATAATAAAAGAAAATCCACCAATTACAAAATCTAAAAATCTGACAAAACCACACACGATAAAATTCACAAAAACAGTGAACTCCTGATACACATTTATATTTTTCTCCCTACCTTTTTTCTCCCTGAATATTTTTTGATTCTCTCTTTACCTGACAATAATTTTGTAATTTTTTTTTCTATAGGGAAAAATGAGAGTCAGTCTTTAACATGATTGATTTAAATTTGTTTTTCTTTATTATTAATAATTAAATGAGCTTCTTCCAACTTCACAACTTATTTTGACAAGGCCCTATAAATCTTTAGGGTTGTCAAATTTCAGAAAACCTCTATTATATTTTCTTCCTATATTACTTGTTACAGACACTCACAGTTTATGGCACTATTACAGGTTTGTGCCCTACAAGCATCAAATTCTGATGAATTTAATCTCTTGCAATTCCCATTCCAAAGGAAAAACCAATTTGGTGAATGTATAATTGCATTCACTGACTTATTATGGATATTCTTGACAGAATAGAATTTCCATTTTGACTAGATATCCATGGAACTGAATCCTCTGGTCGTAATTCCACACGTCAGATGTCTGGTAGAATTTTCCACGGGCTAGCTTCTGGCTCCATACATTTCACGACTTGTCCTGTCATGGTTCACATCCCACTGTTGCCTGGCACACGAGGACACATTCATTCACAATACAATCTCTGGCCTTGCATCTTCTTGACATGATGCCATGTGAGTCAGCACAGTGGGTTTTAGCATATTTCTGGAAGCATTTCCTACTCTGAGATACCTTGAAATAGTAGACATCACACTAAGCACCAAATAAATGTATCTCCAACTCAATTTTCCCTCAGTTGCATTCCAAAATGCCCAGGGCCCTTCCAACTCCACCTACACATAGGAGAATATTTTGGAGGGAAAATCAGAATGGAAAGAGACCGTGGTCTTAATGAATTGTAGTTTAATGGCATTATCTTGCAAATTTTACATAACTGTGTAACCATGTGAACACACGGCTAGGACTCCTTGCCTTGGACTCCTGGAAAAGGCCATGTAAGGGAGGATTCTGTAGTTTAGACTTCATTGGCTTCATGGTAAATCCTCAGGGCACAAGGACCTCTGTCCTTCTAGGTTAATCTGTGATAGGGCAATACTAATCCATGCATAGGAATATAAAAATTCTTGAAAATTAAAAAATATATATACTACTAACTGTCAAGAAGTTGACAAACTAAGGTCCCTCCGCATAGGTGATAATTTTCAATGTGAGTTTCCATCAGCCTCCAATCATGATGACATGGTTTCCTTACCTAGTTATATACCCGTTTCCATCTCTTATTTTATCTTCGTACCGGGCTACAACGTAAGCACTATTATCCCCGTTTTACAGATAATGAACCTGAGGATCTTAGACGCTTACGTAGGCTCATCCTGTTTGTAAATATTTTCTTAATTCATCTTCCACCCACCAGACTCTCCAGCAAGGCAAGTGAAAAGAGGGCTGTTTACCCTCCTTGAAATCTTATATCAATAGTTCCTTCAGCCTAGAAACAAAAGGAAGCCCATCTCACCTCTGCCCTCTGCCCCAGTGACTTCTTAGATTTTGTGAAACTGAAATATGCTGATATTCTCTCTCTCTCTTTTTTAAACAGAAGATGGGGACTCTCTCCTTCACTCAGTCTTTAATTGTTTGATATCGGGGTTCTGTCCTTGGTCCTCTTCTAATTTTATTTTATTATTTTTATATTGAAGCATAGTTGATTTACAATATTACATTAGTTTCAGGTGTACAGCACAGTGATTCATTATTTTTACAGATTATACTCCACTAAAAGTTATTACCAGATAATGGTTATAATTCCCTGTACTGTACAATATATCCTTGGTGCTTATCTATTTTATACATAGTAGTTTGTATCTCTTAATCCCATACCCCTAATATTCCCCTCCCCACTTCCCTCTCCTCTTTGGTAACCACTAGTTTGTTTTCTCTATTTGTGAATCTGTTTCTGTTTTGCATATATATATTCAACTGTATTATTTTTGAGATTCCACATAAAAGTGATATCATACAGTATTTGTTTTTCTCTGACATTTCACTAAGCATAATTTCTCCAGGTCCATCCATGTTGCTGCCAATGGCCAAACATCATTCTTTTTTATGGCTGAGTAGCATATATATACCACATCTTCTTTATCCATTCATCTGTTGACGGACACTTAGGTTGTTTCCATGTCTTGGCTACTGTAAATAGTGCTGCTATGAACATTGGGGTGAATGTATCTTTTTGAATTAGTGTTTTTGTTTTTCAGATATATAGCCAGGAGTGGACTTGCTGGATCATGTGGTAGTTCTATTTTTAGCTTTTTGAGGAACTCTGCGCTGTTCTCCATAGTGGCTGCACTAAGTTACATTCCCACCCACAGTGTGGGAGGGTTCCCTTCTCTCCACACCCTCTCCAGCATATGTTATTTGTAGACTTTTTGATGACGGCCATTCTGACCGGTGTGAGGTGATACCTCATTGTTGTTTTGAGGCCCTCTTCTGACTTTAAACACTCTCCCTGGGTGACCTCATTAATTCCCAAGGCTTTAGAAACCACCTATATGTTCATATATCCCAAATTTATGCCTCTACTGTTAGACCTCTGTTCTGCAGCTACCTATGAATACCTTTAGGATGATCTCTGCAAAATGGAGCATCTATGAGATTTTGAGATTTATCTCCTGCCGGGTTCTTCTTAATTCACTCTACTCCTGTTATGCCAACCTTCTTTAGTATCTTGTAGATAGTTCCCTTCCAGTTCAGATCTTCACTTGGTATTTCTTCTTCCTTAAACACTTTTCCACACCTTCCCCATTCATTTGTCCCTTAATACTCAGATCAAATGTGACTTCTACGGGAACACTGTCTCTGACTTCTCTCCCAGAGACAGAGTGGGGAGCTGCTCCCATGATTTTTCTTAAGTGTCATTCCATCAGTGAGTATTATTTTGGGCTGCAATGGTCACAGATCCAACCACAGTGGCTTAAATGCACAAAGGTTTATTCTCCCATGTAAAAGAAGTCAGCTGGAGGCTGTCTGGGGCTGATATCCTGGTTCCACAATCACGAGAATCCTGACCTCCTAGTATTCTCAAGGTTACTTCATAATCCAGAATTGCTGCTGTCGCTCCAGCTGTTTCATTAGCCTTCTTGGAAGGGAGGAAAGCTAAAAGGATCCTTCTTCTGGCTTAGTCATTTCCTTCTAAGGAGTCCTCTTGGAAATTTCACTGAATACTTACTTATGCTTGTATCTCATTGGCCAGAACTTAGTCACAGAGCCACATCTAGCTACAGGAGAGGCTGGAAGTCTTGGTTTTCTAATCGAGTACAATTAAAGGGTTCTGTTTCTAACGAAAACTGGGGAGATGTTATGCTGAGGTAGGTAACTGGCAGTCTGCCACACCTTTCTGTGTACACATCACACCTCTTTTTAAATTATCTGTTTAATTTTCTGAATCTCCCACTCGGCTGAAAGCTCCAAAGAAGGGGATGTGTTTTATCCATTCTTCTATTCCCAACGCCTGGCACAGTGGCTGCCAACTAATAGGTCCTTGATAACAATTTAGTAAATAGATGAACTAGTTGTGAGAAAACTATTATTGTTATGAAGCGAATGAACATATTCTATAAGGCGCTAGGAAGAAAGAGACTCTCTGCCTTGTAGAAAGGAGAAAGAGGAGGAAGGGCACAAACGGCCACACAATTACGTAATCATGTCAAATTAGATCTTGGTTTATAAAAGCAGGACATGCTGCAAAAAGACCTTCTGTTGAGTGAACTCAATAAAAGGGAAATGAATCTTCAAACATACGTTAACTCATGTCTATTTATGGTGAAGACAGAAAGTGAGTGGAAGACGATATATTATGGACATTCTTGAATGTTCATCACTGTTTTAAAACGTTAGCATTTCATTTTCAGCTGACGTTATTTTCTCTCTTGCTCTCCTGTCTTGTTTTAAGTACTTTGTTGTGCTCATAGTTTGGGATGATGTATTCTGAGGAGTTTTATAAATCATTTATTTTCTTTCTCACTTATTTCTTCTCTTCTGACAAGTTGTAACTAATGCTCTGGTCCAGGACACAGAACAATGCAATTTCTATCCTCTGGCTGCATGAAAGCAAGTTCACAAGGCTTGGACTGGAGCTCAGTTGCCCCAATGAGCACCGTCATCGTGCTTCTCTTCCTCCTAAGCCAGCTTCACTAAACTGAGAGACCCTGCCATGATTTTAAACCAGAGTCATAAAAACCAGCATTGAATATTCCTGTGAGAGCACTGCAGACTCCAAGAATACATATTTACATGTTGACTTAATCTATTGGATGTTAGCTCTTTTCACCAAGAGACCTCCCCTTGCAATTTTCAAGGCCTCCTAATATCTTAATAGTTCTCTCTTCAAAAAATTGTTTCTCTTAGATATTGAAAGTGTGTGCTCCTGTGACGGTTATAATCTCTTCATTTTAGAATGCATTCTGCCCCACAATGAAACGAAGGAAACGACTTTACTGTCTAATTATTTCCTGTGAGGTGTATTTTCCCAGCTAGACTCCAAATTCCTTGAATTTCAGGATGATGTTTCATGATTTTATATAGCCTGACAATAATGTTGACTACACAGTCAACATCCAATTGCTACTTGTGTTTTGAACCAAGGGTTGTAAAATGAGGATTATGAGGGATGTAACTTATGGTGAACATTTAAACATTTCTCTTCACATATTTGAATGCAATATACAATCTTCCCCTTCATGTCTTTCACCAACTGATAAAGCAAGCATTTCTGAAGTGCCCACCAACTCTCGGCATTGTGCTTGGACAGCCTGGATTCACACAGGAGTCAGGCACTGCCTGGGAGGGACCAGATTGTATTCCACTTCTAAGGCCCTGTTTTCTCCTACTAATCATAATCTCCTCGGCATCTCTTACACACACACACACACACACACACACACACACACATCCCTTGTCTCTGCCTTCCTTTGAACAGATACCTTCTACACCTTCATCTGGAAGACCATTAACCCTTTGCTGAGTTCACCGAACTTCTCTCTCTAGACTATTTTGTGATCACCCAAGTCCACTGTAGGAACTACGAAAATATGGAAAAACACAAAGGTTGAAATAAAACAACCTATAAAGACACAACCAAGAGGCAGAAAAACCTCTTTTTTGCTAAGCGTTTTGTGAATCTGTTTCTTTCTCCTCTTCCTTCCCTCCCTCCCTCCTTCCCTCCCTCCCTCCCTCCCTTCCTTCCTTCCTTCCTCCTCCTTCCCTGTTTTCTTTTGGGAGGGTGAAACACTAGTTTATATGATTTGCCCTTTTACAATGGGGATGTTCTATTAAGTCATTATTGTTTTATAAGACCTTTTAATATATACCTTTTATATTTATGGTAAATATCACCTCCTTTGCTACCTGACTTATAATTTTATAATGTATTTTAACATAAACCTTTAAATTGTTAAAAAATAAATCAAGTCAAGGCTTCCCTGGTGGCGCAGTGGTTGAGAGTCCGCCTGCCGATGCGGGGGACGCAGGTTCGTGCCCCGGTCCGGGAGGATCCCACGTGCCGCGGAGCGGCTGGGCCCGTGAGCCATGGCCGCTGAGCCTGCGCATCCGGAGCCTGTGCTCCGCAACGGGAGAGGCCACAGCAGTGAGAGGCCCGCGTACCGCAAAATAAATAAATAAAGTCAATCACCCTTTTATTTTAAAAATTTTGTCTTCAATTTATGCTTAGAAAGGGTTTTTCTATTCAAGATCAGATAAATAAGTACATAGTTTTCTATAGTTTCTTTATCTTTTAAATTATTAGATTAAATCCATCTCCCTACCCTCTGTCTCCAGGCAACAACTGAGACAGCTTTCTGCATAGACTAGTTTGCCTTCTTTGGAATTTTAGATAAATGAATTATACAATATGCACTCCTATTTGGTCTTCTTTCACTCAGCATAATTATTTTGTATCATTCATGTTGTAGCATTATGTCAACAGTTCATTCCTTTTCAGTACTGTTGTAATAAATAATGTAATTATAATGTAATAATAATGTAATTAGTATTGTATGTACATGACACAATTTGTTTATACAATCATCTCCTGAGGGACATCTGGGATGTTTCCAATTGTGGCCATTTAAAAATAAAGCTGTTATGAATATTTGTGTACAACTCTTTGTGTGGACATATGCTTTCATTTCTCTTAATTAAATACTGAGGAATGGAATGGCTGGGTTATATGGGAAGTATATGTTTAACTTATCAAGATGGCTGCCTAAATGTTTTCCTAAGTGGTTGTACCATTTTATGCTCCTGCCAGCAGTGAATGAGGATTCCACTTTCCCTATATCCTTTCTAACATTTACTATAGTCAGTCGTTTAAATTTTAGCCATTCTAATTAGGTGTTTAGGATGATCTCATTTTGATTTTAATTTTAATTTCCCTAATCACAAGTGCTGTTTGGCATGTTTTTACGTGCTTTTAGTTATTCATATATTTTTGATGTACCCATTTTTATTGGGCATTTTGTTTTCTTTTTATTGATTATTACAATAAGTAAATTACTTTATTAGTATAATAAATTATAATCGTCAAATAATATCATTATAACTGTAACATTACAGCTTTATAATTATAAATTTATTATAGTTTTATTACATATACAATTATTTTACATTAAAAATCATTATTTTATTTAATTGTACTCTTAATTGTTACTTTCTTTTAATTATAAGTACAAATTTAGTATAACTTTATCATTACAATAATTGTTAATGATTGGTAGCTTGGACGTTTGAATCTATTTCATTGGTCTATGTTTTGCTCTATCATGCTATTTTACTTCCTGTAGCTTTATATTATTTTTTCATGTATAGCACTACAAGTTTTTTATTCTTTTTTAATTTTATTTATTTACTTATTATTTATTTTTGGCGGCATTGGGTCTTCATCACTGTGTGAGGGCTTTTCTCCAGTTGCGGCACGCAGGCTTCTCATTGCGGTGGCTTGTCTTGTTGCGGAGCACAGGCTCTAGAAGCGTGGGCTTCAGTAGTTGTAGCATGCGGGCTCAGTAGTTATGGCTCACAGGTTCTAGAGCGCAGGCTCAGTAGTTGTGGCGCACGGGCTTAGTCACTCTGTGGCATGTGGGATCTTCCTGGACCCGGGCTCGAACCCGTGTCCCCTGCATTGGCAGGCAGATTCTTAACCACTGCACCACCAGGGAAGCCCGAGTTTTTTATTCTTAACTATCATTTTTTTGGTGAGAGGAGGACCAGGCTATCCTAATCTGTTTATTTCAGAAATTGGTAAAATTTTAAGAAACTCTTTTTTTAAAAATCAGAATTGAGCTATATTTTTTATAATTTTGGAAGAAATGAGATGTTTTCAATGTTAGGTGTTCCTGTCCATTAAAATGGCTCCTTTCTTCACTCGTTCAATATTTTGGATTTGTTTAATTTCTCGCCCATTTCCTAGTAAGCTAGAAAACTTGAGATCTTTAAGGCTTTAGGACTTCCCATTAGCTTGTCCAATGTCAGCCAACAAGAATCACACAGTTTTAGAGATTGAAGCTGGAAGACACTGCAGATCATCGTGTCCAATATCCACACTGGCCTATGAGAAAACAAAGCCCAAAGAACTGAAGCACTTCCTTTATATCTAGAGTATGTTATGTCTCAGTGGTGGTCCCTGATTATTACTTTGGTGTCCCTTCTATTATATCACTCTATCTCTCTTATATCTGTTTCCTAAAATTGGCCTCTGTTTTGCTAAGGCCAGTGACCTTGACATGCACTGTATAACCCAAGTTCACTGTGGTAAAAACACCACCTTCCCACAAGTCATGATATATGTGAGGGCAATCTACTTGTCCAGTGTCAAGGTAGCAAGACAGGTAGCTCATGTTAATGTAAAGAGGATGTTGCCTAGTGATATGAGTCACGGGCTTCCTGGCCTGGGTGGGTAGGAGTGGGGGACCCTCAGATGGAGAGATGGAAGCTTTAAGGCACTTCTGTAAGCTGGTCTTGCTACAGGGTGGAATTATAAGATGTAAAGTGGGTTTCTTTATCATCTTGGAAACATTTTTTAAAGACACTGAGGCAACCACAGAGGGGAGATTGCAGGCTTTTCTAAATGACTAGACCTTACTCATTTAGTGGAGTGGATCTTCTCCTTTTATGGGTCAAAGGACCCTTAGAGAATCTAGTAAAAAAAAAAAAAATCCACTTTCCGTAAAAAGGCACACACATTTCATACAAACCCTGGTGGTTCAGAAGGGCAGAAAAATAAACGCGTGCAAGAATCACTAGTGAAAGCAAACAGGTGACTTTGTGAGCCCTTGGATGAAGGTGAAGGTGAAAACGCAGAGCTGTGTGCAAAGCATGCTGCCTTCAGTGAGCAAAGACACATTTTCTTAGATGGGGGAATCTGTCATCATCTACAAGGACGGCTGCTGCTCCAGTAATGGGCGGAGGGGGGTTCGAGCAGGAATCGGTGTTTACTGGGGGCCAGGCCATCCTTTAAATGTAGGAATTAGACTCCCTGGGTGACAAACAAACCAAAGAACAGATTCATGCAGGCTGCAGAGCCATCGAACAAGCGAAGGCTCAGAACATCAGTAAGTTGGTTCTCTACACGGACAGCATGTTTACTATCAATGGCATCACTAATTGGGTGTCAGGCTGGAAGAAGAATGGATGCAGGACAAGCACAGGGAAGGAGGTGATCAACAAAGAGGACTTCGTGGAACTGGACAGGCTTGTCCAGGGCATGGACATTCAGTGGATGCATGTTCCTGGACATTCGGGATTTATAGGCAATGAAGAAGCTGACGAATTAGCAAGACAAGGTACGAAGCAACCTGAAGACTGACCAGGTCCTTTAATTCTTGGAAAAACTTGAGCCAGTGGCTGTCTGTCACCTTTACTTACTGGTGTGAAAAATAAAACTATAGGCTGGACCACTGCAGTTGATGGGCAACACAAAACAAAACAAAAAAACCCATCTATGGGTTTCACAAGCCCTGCCACAACTCTTCCCAAGGGTTTCATGTTCTCCTAGTTAAGAATTCCTGGGGAAGAAGGAAGTAGTCTGTTACCTATTTTAGCATCATCAGGTAAGGAAAGAGAGAAGAAATAAATTATGTGTATGTGTGAATGTGAGCATGGGAAGTCTAACCTGGGATGCATTAATCAATATAAAATGATTTTTCTAAAAATCTGAGTGAACATGTCCCAGGATCAAAAGAAAAACTTATTTTTTACACTCCTGGAAACAGAGCTCAGGGTACGTCAATTTACTAAGAGTGGACGTGCGACCATGAAATGGGAGGAGGGAACTGAGACAGTAAGAGGTTAAACATTCTCTTTGAACACAAACAACATTGATTCAATAAATATTTACTGAGCATCTGCTAAGGAAAAGGTACAGTGCTGAGTGGTGAGGACAGAGTGCTTATCTAGAAAGATGTGGTCACTGCCCTCAAGGAAGACACACATGATAAAATCAAAGGGGCTCTAACAGTTATTTATTATAATACAGTGCTATATTAGTTCTATTACTATATAGCATACTAAGACACAATTTAAATAGTCATTAGTGTTTCTTATTTTACAGATGAGGAAACAGTGGCCTAGAAAGGGTAAATACTCTTACATCCAGGATTAGAACCCAAGTCTCCTTCTCAGACTTTTTTTTTTTTGGGCGGTAAGCGGGCCTCTCACTGCTATGGCCTCTCCCGTTGCAGAGCACAGGCTCCAGATGCGCAGGCTCAGCGGCCATGGCTCACGGGCCCAGCCGCTCCGCAGCATGTGGGATCTTCCCAGACTGGGGCACAAACCCGTGTCCCCTGCATCGGCAGGCGGACTCTCAACCACTGCGCCACCAGGGAAGCCCCTGTGTGAAACTTTTGAAAATTGTAAAGCAGTGTAGAATTTAAGGAATGTTTCATTCAATAATTCTTTTAAAAAAAAGAAAGACATCTGTTTATCACATCCATTTTGAAAGGAGATGTGCATCTTCAGAGCCTCAATCCTGTCACTGCAAGGAGATGAGTCCTGGGAAGGAGGAGAATCAGAAAGGAAATGGCTGAGGAGGAAAGCCAACATGGACCAGCAGCCCTGGTGGAGTTTGTGACCAGCAGCTACCACCCGGTCAGTCCAGGGGTCACCAAAGACCACCAGTTAGAGCTTCACGTGAGACTGGCAGCTGAACACCTCCAGGGCTTACCTGTCTATTCCTTCGCTACCTCCAAACACCACTTATTTCACATAGAAAGAGCACTTCACTCATATAACCATCGCATATGTATCTTACAGGAAACCTAGGACCTCTCTTTCTCGTATTTTTTAGTACCTTGTCCTACCCCTCACTTCTAGCCCTCGTTATCTAGAAATATTCCGTGAAGTTTCCAAAAGAAGTGCAAGGAGACATTAAAAAAAAAAAAAAAAAAAAGAGGATAAGGAACTATCCCTTTATGCATACCATGTGTAACTATCCCTTTATGCATACCATGTGTGGTACCTCAAAGACTCTTCAGAGTGGACCAGTTCTCCTATTTATTCTTTTCTTTTCAGTCTGTACAAACAGTCCCCTATTATAAATTAGGAATGTCTGGTATCATAATCTGGAGAAAAAACTGTTTAGAAAATGTAGTCGTAAGTTCAATGATTTTCCATAAAGACAGATTATTAAGGGGCAGTGAGAAATTTGCATGTCCATGTTGCCTGCCAAGATATGTCCTGTCCCTAGGGAGGCAGAGCCATTAAAAGATGAAACACAGAAGTAAGTCAATGGGATTCCGATTCACAACGTATCTTTAAAATAGAATGCCTAAAGGTATCTTGATGGTACTTCATAAATATCATCAATATAAAAGGGAGCTAATGGGTATTTTTCAACTGGGGGAATTCAGAACAGGGAATATCAATACCTTTTACGCTTACTTGGTTCACTCACTAACTCATATATCCCACACAGCGTCATTTAACACCTACTAAACGTACTTTGCTGGGATACAAAGATGCATAAGATTTGGACCTTGCTCCAAACAAAAGTCTGGTGGCCTCTTTTGAACCATTATTTTTCCCTTCCCAATCCCCCCAAGTTAGCCATCTTTGGAAAACAGAAGTAGTACAACATATGAACTGGATATATTTAAAACGTGACTATTAAAATACTTGTTTTACCTTGGAGTGCATAGTCCCATAAAAGGTATGTTATAGACAGTGGTTGTATCTCAATCTAGTTTAACACAGAAAATGATTTCACCTAGTATATGCCCCAAATCTATACATATGCTACATGATAGCAGACAATGACATTGATATTATAGTTAGAATTTCAAAACACACTCTAAAACTTAAGTAACTGGCTGTATTTTTTTAGTATAAATTTTAATTCATTGTGATTTTAGAGTATATAAAATATTTTTTAAAAACAGAAAAAAAGGACTTCCCTGGTGGCACAGTGGTTAAGAATCTGCCTGCCAATGCGGGGGACACAGGTTCAAGTCCTGGTCCGGGAGGATCCCACATGCCACAGAGGAGCTAGGCCCGTGAGCCACAACTACTGAACCTGTGCTCTAGAGCCCATGTGCCACAACTACTGAGCCCGCATGCCACAAGTAGTGAAGCCCACACGCCTAGAGCCCGTGCTCCACAACAAGCGAAGCCACCGCAATGAGAAGCCCATGCGCCGCAACGAAAAGTAGCCCCCGCTCGCCACAACTAGAGAAAGCCCGCGCGCAGCAATGAAGACCCAACGCAGCAATAAATAAATAAATAAGCTTTAAAAAAAAAAGAAAAAAAATCATTCATCATAAACAATGTAGAAAAACCTGTTAATATTTTGACTGAAAAACAGATCTAAGGTATGAGGGAAATTTCACTCTAGTGGGATGAAAAGGTAAAGGGAAATATTTGAGTTGACCCTAAAGGGGTCAAAAGAGTGATGGCATTGGTTTCTTCATGGTTTCTTCATGTTACTTCCAAATATTTCCAGGGACATCCAGACACTCACCTTTGTTCATGACAAATTTTATTTTGTGGTCAAGAAAGGAGAAGAGAAGATGGAAAAGACCAGAAAGTGGTGTGAGAAGAGGTTTTCCTGAAATAAACAGGAAATAGATGGAAGTGAGATGGAGAAAAACAAAACAAAACAGAAGGGGCTTAGACAGGATGTCTAGGTAGATATGAGAAGGAAATTGATTCTTGGAGCTAGGATTAACTGTGCAGCGATAACTAAAAGGGAAAAGGAAAGTAGGTGTGTGGACCACTCGAGCAACCTTTTGAAGTAATTGGCAAAAGATGGGATCACAGGATTCCAACCCAGTTACCAGGTGGCAGCTTGGATGCCAAACAACTTGGAAGAGAAAGAGGAGCATATGCAAATGCAGCCCACAGCTTAGATGTGACCTTAAATGGACAAATGTGTATCTGTGAGCCTCTCTAAAAAGGCCTTCCTATATTCATGCTTGTTGAGTTTCAAGCTTGTGTTCTTTGAGAAAGCGACATTTTAAAAACAACTTTGTAGTCACGACCATTTCAGACTCATTAATTTCACCCTTCATCCTCATCACTCTCACAGCATGAAATCTTGCAAATACTGTTTTGTCTAACCTTCCTCAATCTATTTAATGCAGAACATTAAAACCATTTCTTGTGCATTAAAAATCTTGGTTGCAGATCTTTGTGTTTCAAAAGGACATGGAAAAGCAAAACTACACCAAACAAGAGAGGATTTCAGTTGCGTAAATTTCCCATAATTTCGTTACTATACGAGGTGTCAATGAAGAGAGCTCAGGAATCTGGGCTGCCTGAATCAATTTGTTATATGAGGTGCATGTGAGTTGACAATGAACTTCTACCAATATGTATTGAAAATTTTGGGTTCCTAGGGATCATATTCAAGACCCGGCAGGGGACTTCCCTGGGAGTCCTGTGGTTAAGAGTCCACCTTCTAATGCAGGGGATGTGGGTTCAATCCCTGGTTGGGGAACTAGGTTCCCACATACCGCCGAGTAACTAAGCCCATGCACCTCAACTACTCAGTCCGTGCACCAGAACTACTGAGCCAATGCACCACAACTAGAGAGCTCGCGTGCCGCAACAATGGAGCCCACACACTCTGGAGCTCACACCCCGCAATGAAAGATCCCGCATGCCACAACGAAGATCCCACGTGCCACAGCTAAGACCCAACACAGCCAAAAATAAAAATAAATATTTTTAAAAAAAAGACCCTGCAGGATTCCTATTCATAATGAGTCTATCATCAAAACAGGGGCCTCCAGAAAAAGAGATCAGCATATGTGAAATAACACTAACTTACAAATAGATCATTAATTTATTTGAAGGGGAAAAAGTCTGCCATGGATTATGGTAATTAATTTAATTAATTGGAAAACAGATTGAGCTAAATATGAATATTTTTTTCCAGAGGTGCTCCCTAATGTTTGCTTAAAGCAAGACATGGCTTTTGAAGAACTGTCCTATTTCCATTCAAGGACTCTAGAGAGCCAGCTGTCTAGCTTTAGCTACCCATCTGCATGTGTGCGCATGCTTATGTCCACTCAAAACAGTTTTGGACATACACATAACAAATATCAACAGCGTTTCATTCAGGACAATAGAATTAAAGGGAAGGAATAAAGGGTAAAATGAGGAGAGAGATTTTAGTTTTTCATGTCCTATATATCCTTCCATTCTGTTTGAGTTTTCCATGTGAATATGTAAAAAATAACCACTTAAATATAAAAACACTCATACATTGTGCTCCAGTGAAAATACAAAACATCTGGGCCTCTGTTCTTGCTTGATAAAACACTGGGAGGAAGAGTCCCTTTGGGGCCCTGACTCCGCCTACCCATGTAGGAACAGTTGAGGCACTCAAACTGTCCAATCGCTTTAAGCAGTAGCCATGGCAGTCTGAATTTTCCTCATGCTTTTGGAACTTTGAAATGACAGAAACAGGATAACTATGGGGTCACCACTCACACATGAAGAACTCAGTATCAAGTCGAAAAAGATGGAGTCCTTTGTGGTTGAATGGTTAGCTTCCAGACTATGATTAGCAGGTCTTACCATTTCCTGAGCAGCAGAATATATAATAAATTAATTGTATAATAAATGTCAATGTCTACTACACTAACATCTAACAATAAACTAAGTGGCTTTTATATTTTGAATTGCCAAGTGAACTCTGTTGAGTTTTCTGCAGAGCTAAGATGTGGTTCTTTCCCAATATAATTTTGAAGTGCATGGATCTGGGATGCACTGATGTGAGGGAGGCACATAAAACACTTGCCACTTCTAAGAACTCAAATGGGTGCAGTTAAAATGGAAGTGATTCCAGGTACACAAGTGCCACCTTCCCATATTTTGAGGAGGAGCCCTGACCTGTATTTTTAAGTTCCTTTAGTAATTTTGATGTGTTTCAGGGTTTAGAAACGAATCTACCTTGCCTTGAAGGAATTCCTAGGCGTTACAGCGGCCTTTCTGTAAAGATCACCACCACCAGGCTGTTACCAACCTGGAGAGACTGAGCATTTTTTGAGCTACAATTTCATATAGTACAACTTTCTTCTAATGGACTCCTTTTGACCAGGATTGAATTTTTAAAATCACATTGTATAGAATCTGACGGCATGAGAAAACCGAGCTCAGAACGGTGTGACGTCTGATGTAGCATAAGATAACTGTTAAATTTTTCAACAAACAATTTCTTACATACATACAATTAGGGCCTAAAGAATTTTCCTAATAAAGCCAAAATCTGTACATCTTTGGTGAGCAAATCTGTCATGGGATGGTTAAAGATTTCTCATAAAAGTCTCTGATTCATGATGATGAAGTATCAAGTAATAAAAACAGATTCACCACTACCACCTTCCCTTTTACTTCGGCTGCCATGAGCCGCCAAGGTGATCGCTCTGCAAATCCGCCTGTTAGGTCATTGAGGCTGTGTGTATGTCAGGCCTAAATGGGCATTTAACGTTTCTCAAGTTCCTAGCAGGAAGGACCATCAGCAAAGGCATAAACAAACTAGAGCACTCTTTAAATTTCTGTTATGAAAGGTAAACATTTGCTAATCTATGGAAGACTTTATACTAGGTTTCTAAAGTTGAGGATGTAAAAATATCAACTAATCCCGACCGTGAACTTCACACAGAATTAGAAAATTAAATATGACGTTATTCTCTATAAAACGTTCAGGATCACAAAGAAGGTTTAACAAGTTGGATTAAATACATAAAATAAAAGCTGACAGGAAATTAAACCAAATACTAATTCTATGCTATTCTTGGAAACATTTTCTGAGGTTTGTATCTGGAAGATGATATTTACAGACAGTCAAAACAAGCTGGCCAAATAGTTTCAAAGTCCTATGTGACTGAGTCTTCAGCATAAGGCAGTCTAAACGGTTAAATGAACGTTTTCCCCTTCGAAACAGACGATTTTGGCATTGTAAAACTGTCACGTCTATCCACAACTTCAAAATGAGGTGGGGGGGGGGGTTCCAGAAACAATTCCAGAAGACAATTTATTTTTCTTATTCTTAAAGATCTCATCACCATCAATTAGTATTCATTAATCATCCCAGCCTGCTCTGTAGAACTGAAACGCCTCCTGCCTGAATCTAAGCCCATCTACCTTTGATGTACACAGTGGTAACACCTCATTTATTCTGCATTGTTAGGGAATGAAGTGATGCATGTCAGAGGATTTTCTAGAAAACAGATGCTTGTTTGTTTTTTACAAAGAGACCTCTACTTTTATTCACCATGTTTAAGTGAAATCTTTCTAACATGTACCAAGATTCATCCGTATTCTTAAATATGTTACGGGAAACTTAACATAACATTAATCATTAGCATAAACTTAAGCTAAAAACTTCTAAAGTTGTTGTTAGGAGACATCAGTAATTTAACAACGTTATCAAGAGGCAGCTGAGAGGTTGGAGTGGAATTTTCTGGGGAGGCAATCGAGCGCAGGCATTAAGAAACTAGGTTGCAGTGGACCCGGGCTCTGCCTCTGATCAGCTGTGCAAACTTCATCAGTTATTGAAGCTTTCTGCCCAGTAGTTTCCTCATTAAAATAGTAACAACAGCACTCACTTATTGAATTGTTGGAAAGATGAAATTCTTGCAAAAGACTTAGACCAGTGCCTAGCACAACATAAACAAATCTTAGCGCTTGTGATGGTTAGTCTTGCTTTCATTTTTTACTGTTTTATAGGAAATCTGTTCTATTCTGGGAAACCAGGCACCATGTTTGCACATAATAGAGCATAAACTGAGCTTAAAGCAGGAAGTCTATGAGCTATTTTGGCTGCGTCAAAATGGTTTTCATTTAGAACTTTTTAAAAATTGTAGTAAGAACATTTTATATGGGTTCTACCGTCGCAATAAGTTTTGAAGTGTACAATGCAGTACCGTTAACGATGGGCACAGTGTTGCAGAGCAGCTCTCCAGAAGTTATTCATCTTACAGAACTGAAACTTTACAACCACTGAATAGCAATTCCCCATTTTCACCTGCTCCCAGCCCCTGGCAACTGCCATTCTACTCTCTGCTTCTATGAGTTTGGCTACTTTAGATACTTACATAAGTGGAATCATAAAGTATTTGTCCTTCTGTGACAGGCTTATTTCACTTAGCATAATGTCTTCAAGATTCATCTATGTTGTCACATCTAGTAGGATTTCCTTCTTTTAAAAAGCTGCGTAAAATTCCACTGTATGTATATACCACATCTTCTTTATCCATTCATCTGTTGATGGACATTTAAGTCGCCTTCATATCTTGGCTATTGTAAATGACGCTGCAATGAATATGGGAGTAAAAATATCTCTTCAAAACCCTGACTGCAATTTTTTGTGGAAAATACTCAGAAATTGGACCGCTGAATTATATGGTAGTTCTATTTAAAATTTTTTTCTGTACTGTTTTCCGTAAAGGCGGCACTAATTTACATTCTTACCCACCCTTTACAGTCTCACCAACAGTGGGAATTTCTCATCATTCTTGCCAAATTTTGTTTTTTGGATAATAGCCATCCTAACAGGTGTGAGGTAATATCCCCTTGTGGTTTTGATTTGCATTTCCCTGATGATTAGCGATGCTGACCATCTTTTCATGTACCCGTTGGCCAATTGTACTTGTTCTTTGAAGAAATTTCTATTAAAGTCCCTTGCCCATTTTAAAATCTGGTTATTATTATTTTTCTCTTCTTATTTGTTTTGCTATTGAGTTGTAGGAGTTCCTTTTATATTTTGGACAGTAACTCCTTATCAGACATATGGTTTCAAATATTTTCTCTCATTCTCTTAACTTAGAGATTTTTGACTCTGCCCCAGAATGTGCAAATTTCTGGATACCTAACCCATTAAAAAACACCCACGCATGAACATGAACTCAAGTAACTTGGAGATGGACTTGGCTGAAACAACCTTTTTAAAATATTTTTTTTATGAATGATATCATTAATAAAAAAACAAAGGGAAGGATTAGGACAAAACAAATGGCATTAAAAATCGCAAAGCAGAGGCTCACATAGGATACATTACTTTCAAGCATTTTTGATATCAAATATTTTAAATTGATATACTAATTACTCTTTTATGCATTCACTCAAATAGGCCTTTACTTTCACATGGTATAAATTACTTTAGCTGGAATTACATGGGTTACTATGACTGAAACGGCACTTAAAAATAGTTTGTAATAGTTTGTTCACTAATGCAGAAATACTTCTTTATGCTTTGGAAGTCACAAGATTCCTTTAAAAATGTCCCTGCCTTTCCCTCACCTATTTTCGAACACTGCAACACGGTTCTGTTTAAAAACTGAGATTATAGGACATCTAGCAGCTCCTGAGCTTAGGACACAGACAATAAACAAATGAGGTCAGCCAGCTTACTCTGCCCATGCCTGTACGGTTTGGGCAACTAGGCAGGAATTAAGGCAGCTTTAATTGAATTGCTACTCTTGGTTTTATCCTTGGGCCTCACAGACCACAGGATCTGTAGAACCTCAAACCTGCCTTCGAAATCTAAGAGTTTAAAGACCCTGATGGCCAAAGACTCCATTCCTATGACCTTACACACTTATGCAGAACCGGCAGATGATGTAATGTGGGTTTCACCCATGAGATGCCTGGTGTTTCATTTTTTCCGAGTGAATAACTCCTCTCTACTCTCTGCCGAAGTATGCTAATTGTCGATGTGGCTGCTAAATGAACAGGTTTAGGAAGTACTTTGATTTCTATGAAAGTAACATATTCTAGAAATACAAAGTGCATAGAACCCTCTTAAACATGACTCATGATTGGAGATATGTCTGGAATCCAGGTTTCTTCATGCCCTCCTGGAACAAAACACATGTATACAGAGGAAGCTGAACTTAAAACAGGAAGTCTATAGACCTTTACCCACTGGGTTTTGGAGATACATGTAAAAACGTAGACACACTGAAGTAAATGATCTGAGCTGAATCTACAGTGTTTAGGTATTGTCCGGGGGTTGGCAAAGTTTTGCTGTAAAGAGCCAAACAGTTGATAAGTTATGTTTTACGGGCCATATGATCTCCGTTGGAACTAGTCAGCCAGGCTGTTTTACTGCAGAAGTAGCCACAGACAGGATGGAAACAAATGGTCATGGCTCTGTTCCAATAAAACTTTATTGACAAAACCAGGTATCAGGTCAGATTTGGTCCATTGCTGTAGTTTGTTGACTCCTATTATAACAAAAGATGTATAGGGTGCATGGTCTAAGAGATTGAGTTAGAATCCCAGCTCTGACTGGGATTTATTCTCAGAAAGTTTGGAAAGTTCTTAAACTTTTGGAAAGTTCTTAAACTTTTCTGAGGCTCCATTCTTTGTGATAAGGAGATAACAATACCTAGTTCAGGGGCCTGTGATGAGGATTATATGAGACAATGATTGTAAAGCGCTGAGCTGGTTGGCTGGCACATCCAGCAAACTTATGTGGTCCGTATCAGTTCCTTTGCATAATTCCGTTCCTGCTTCCTTAAGACGTCTTCTACCAGAAGGAAGTACATCCTCGTACCAGGTTTACAGGACCCTAGCAACACCAACATCAAGTCTGGTTACCAAAGGGAGGTAGGCAGACATGGCACTCCTATAAAATAGTCATGAGAAGATGAAGCACAGAACGAGGTTTTTTTTTTTCCCTACAGGATTTGGCAGATACTGTACCATCCTAATACTTTTCAATTTCAGAATGGATGAATCGGGCCAGAATCGCCCCTGTCATTAAGCCTGCCTCAGCAGATGGCACAGCCCCAAACAGGACAAAATGTGTGTGTGTGTGTGTGTGTCTGCATGTACGTGCGCATGCATGTGCATTGTTTTAAATGCTGTACACTATGAAATATGACACGAATATAATATTACACGGCTAATAAATGTATGCGCACTGTGCAGCAGCGCCACGTTTCTCATTTCCCGCGCCCATATATCTAGTTCGACGACGGAAGTCCTAGGACCACCCCCATCTCACCCTCCAGCAACCAAGGGAAAGGAGAAAACCAAGTTTTCTTGAAATCGTTCCTGCCTGACTTCTAAAAGCCATTGCCTCAGACCTCACCAAGCACATTTTTTAGATAGCATGATCCCTATTGAGATTACAATCTATTTTTAAAAAATAGAAATGGTAAATAAAAACTTTCTCATTGAGGGTATTTTTTATTCCCAAGCTTACAAACAGTATTTCATTCAACCTCCAATGACTAGGTAAGGTTGATAGGAAGATAAACTCCAGAGTCAGGCTGCCTGGGTTGGAATCTTCCCTCTGCTACTGAATGACTGTGACCACAGGCAAATTACTAAACCTCATTTTCTTTGCCTGAGAAATTCCTATTTCATAAATTGGTTGTGAAGATTAAATTAGATAATGCATGGAGCGCTCTTCGGGTATCTAACATATAAGAAGTCCTCATTAAGTGTGAGTTATTGTTACTGTTATCATCCCCACTTAATAGACATAAACAACAAAGCACTAAGAGTCATGTGATCTTCTGGATGTTTGCCTGGGAAGGTCCTGCTAGGACCAGAGCTCAGACTTGGTCTTCCACTCCACCACATGAGGACGGCTTCTGTATGCAGTCTATCAAATCACATGACCTTTTTAAGTCTATGCTACCATATTTAAAGTATTTCACTGATGAAGATGCTTATTCTCATTAATTTTAAACTCTAATTCAAGAAGTCAGAGAGAGAAAGTGAGTGCCTGGGATGTAGGGACACAGGAGAGGAAATGATGAATTGTTTTTTTTGTTTGTTTGTTTGTTTTTTTGCGTTACGCGGGCTTCTCACTGCTGTGGCCCCTCCCGTTGCGGAGCACAGGCTCCGGACGCGCAGGCCCAGCGGCCATGGCTCACGGGCCCAGCCGCTCCGCGGCATGTGGGATCTTCCCGGACCGGGGCACGAACCCGTGTCCCCTGCAATGGCAGGCGAACTCTCAACCACTGCACCACCAGGGAAGCCCCTGAATTCGTTTTTATGGTTACTATTAGATTGCCATTTGAATTGTCTCCGTCCTTTTTATTAACAATATGTATCCAGGATGCACATCCAACTTTCTTTTTGCTTCCAAACTTGTCAAATCCAGGTAGGCTGCTTAGGGCGGGAGCACACGCAGATAATGGCAAGAAGAAAAACGAGGTTTCTATTCTCCTCTTTGAAACACCATGACTCCGCAAAATGACAGTTACCTGGCTGCCACCTCTCAATGCCAGTCACTCTAACTGGCAGCGGATTTGACTTTTTCATCTACTTTATCAGGGATCTATTCCTTATCTTGTTTCTCCCTTCTTCAGTGGATCTGAGCTCCGAACTCCCCTGGAAGCTCGACAGGATTGAGCTCCCAAGGGCTTAAATAGAGACTTGAAGTCAGATGAAACCATTGCGGTGAGATGCTTAATACTTGAGATGCTAATAAGCTTAAATAGAAACATCCTCCGGATTACAGAATGGGCACCTTGGCATGTTTGAACTTTTCCAAGTATCATTCCACCAGGTGATAAAAGATTTCATTGAAGAATGACAGCAACTATATATTTATAAAATGCCCCTGCATTTAAGGATGTGAAAACGTCCCATAAACTATCAGTCATTTTTCTCTTACTGAAAAGTCTGGGGCTCACTGAGAATGAAATTTTTCCAAGGTCTCATCAAATCAGCACTAGATTTGAGAAGTCCAAGTTGTCTGAGAAAAGAATCCAGTGCAATCCACCTGACTGCTTGATTTCCCACCATCCTTTTCGTGTCCACATAAATGTTTCAAGGCTAACTTTCCTGATGAGCATGAATGCTGAGCATTTATCAGACACACTGGATAGCTGTAGAATATTACATAATTGTATGGCGTGCACCAAGTTAAGACTGTACAGCAACCCATCTCAACCAAAATAAAGAAGGTAGACGTCACCTCACAGGAACTCCTGTTAAAGGGGAGAAAACAAGTGGGAGAAATTCTAATGATGTGTTACACTTGCCCTAAAATTTCAAGTGACACATTGGATGCCTTAAGGCAGACATTGAGTAATCTTTAAATTTCGGGCACTGTGTATTACAAGCCTATTAGGAACAAATTAGGTTATATATGAAAAAGTCCTAGTAAAGCATAGTACTGAGAGCCAGGAGAAAAAAGCTCTAAATTTGGTCATACTAATAACTAGATCTGTGACCCCAGGTAAGGCATTTCAATCACCTTTCATAAGCCTTCTCATTCCTGAGATGATGAATAGCCTAGCTGACGCCTATAGATCTTTCTAGCTCTGGCACTGTCACAAGAAAATAGACTTGGTAGCTTGCAGGATATCAGGCTTGGCACTCAGGACTGCTATGTAATAGGTGATGTGCCTTTTTGTGACCTCAGGCTTTCCATTCTTTACTGTTTCAACTTTTCTTTCCCTCAGTAACCCTCTTTGTTTCTTCAGCCACTCAGGGTCCTACTCTCAATCAGAATTTGATTCCAAGGAAGGGACAGAACTGATCCATTACGTGTTCATATGAAGTTAAGGTCACGTGGTCCTTATTTAAAGGCATGAGAGCTTTAAGTCTGAAATGCCCCTAATTTCGTGTGGCCTCCACCTCAAACGCGGATCATAAATCCAACCTCATCTCTGTGTTCAGTGACAGCTCTTTAGTTTTGCCGCCATCATGCTTCACCTGGACGCTGCCACAGAGTCACAATTGTTCTCTCTGCTGCCTCATCTAGTCACACAGCAGCCTTACTGCCCTTCACAAGGTCCATTCGATCAGCTAAGCCCCTTGCTGAAATCCCTCAAATGACTTCCCATTGTATTTAGAATAAAATCTCAACCCTACCATGGCCTACAAACGCCTGTGTAACTTGATCTCAGCCAGTCTCTCCCATCTTTTTCGTTCGTTCCTTGGGTCACAGAGACTTTTTTTTTTTTTTAATTTTTTGAGCACACTGGACTCATTCCTGCCTTTGGGGCTTTTCACTTCTTATCCTCTCTGCCTAGACCCCTCCTGTCCTATAAACCTCAGGTCCACCTGAGAGGAATGTTGACACAACCTCATTAGCGAACCCCCTGAGTGCACCTGGTTATTCTTTCTCTGCCCCATCGCTGCTTTGTTGTCTCTCACTGATCAGTGCTTGAAATTATCCTATTAATTGTGTATTATCTGCACCTCCCTCACTAGAATATAAGTGCGATGACCTTGCCTCTCCTGACCATCATTCTATTTCCAGTGCACTGATAAGTGTCCAGTACAGAGTAGGCCCTCAACAAATGTGTGATGAAGGAGAAAGGTAGTAGATAACAGAAGAAGGAAAAAAGTGAAATAAAAAAGTTTTTATCCTCTAAGACCAAATGAAGACAGTGCTCCGAATGAGGTGACTGATCTCAAATGAGGCTCTTGTATGTTTTACACTTAGTGACGGCCTCCTTTGGGTGTAGTTTCAGGTGTGGGGATATGTGTGGTGGGTGAAGGGGGCATGCCACAGTGCCCTTGTCTTCCTGGCTTTGTACTTTTCTGTATCAGATGCTCAGGGCCATGATCTGGCTACGTGTGTTTCTTTGTGAGGCCCACAGGCCTCTCAGCACGGTGATGAGACGGTACCCCTTGAGCTGTATCTCTTTCAGATATGTGTCTGACAGGAAGTGTTATGACCAAGGTCCAAAACAAGATAATGACAAAACAAGGAGAGAAGTATATCTTAGTACCAATTGTACCGCAATTGCACCAGAGCTGGGACGATAAACTCGGGCTCTATGAGCCAGTCCATCACACATAATCTTATTTATGGAAAAAACTTATTTCATTGAAGAATGACAGCAACTATATATTTATAAAATGCCTCTGCATTTAAGGATGTGAAAACGCCCCATAAACTATCAGTCATTTTTCTCTTACTGAAAAGTCTGGGGCTCACTGAGAATGAAAGTTTTCCAAGGTCTCATCAAATCAGCACTAGATTTGAGAAGTCCAAGCCTACTTGGAAAACCTACCTTGTGAGCCACTGACTTCTTTATTCCTTCTCGCATATAATTTATTTCCCAGTCCTGGGGAGCCTTGCAGTGTGGAGGCTTTCAGAAGAGTCTCCTTGGTGGTTTTTAGGTCCTCAAACATTACGCGTATTTTATTAAATATGAATAACTTTATGCTTCTGGCCTACAGAGGAAAGGCTGGCCCCAGGGTAACAGTGGATCGGTGAAGAACCGACACTCAGAGCTTTACGGGCATTGCATGTGTGCAGACGTGGCAGAATAACAGGATAACTGTTTGTACTTCTTAATCACAATTGTTTTCTGGAAAGGATTTGATAAGCTCACCCACACTGGATAATAAACGAATTGTAAGATTTTGGAAAGACTTGGCGTTAGCAACATGAGGAAGGCTCCATTGCCTTAAACCGTAAGAATAAAGCTGTAATGGGAAATTTTCAGGCAATAAGGAAATACGTTTATGTCTAGAGGCAGAGGCTTCTACACAGCATTTCTGACAGTCTCTGCAGACTGCCTCCTATTTTCCTTAACATCTATCTTCTTATCTGGAAAATGGACATCATAACATTGAACTTTCAGGGCTGTTGCGAGACAAATACATTTAAAGTGCCCACCAAGGGGAGTGGAGCTGACACCGAGCTCCACAAAGGGCCCTGCCTGTTGGTGTTGGAGGGCTGTGAGCTCAGCCCGCTGTGGGGCCTGGGAAAATAATTTCTTTGTGTTTTGCCCTCCTTTATTCATAACATTTACCATGCTTCATCATCTTTCTAGCTTAGGGCAGAGAACAGAAAACAAAAATATCAAAGTATCAAAACATCAATTTTAACAATTAGTCTGTTGGTCTGGGTACACTCTACTCTGTGAATGCCAAGCAGATATCTATTCTACTTCCTCTCCATTTTTACATGTCTTGCTTTTATAAAACAGGGCCTTTTCAGTTACCAGATTCTAAGGAGAAATAACTGGGAAAGGCCCTAGATCTTACATGCCTAAAGGCTCTGGAATGTCGTGGCTTTTATTTTTCTTAGCCGGAGGGCATACAAATATTTAACTGTGAATCATCTGAGCTGGGACTTCCTTATAGTAACAGTGGCAGGACTTGGAGAGCCTTTCTTTTGTCAACGTCTGGATAATCAGGGGCCTCAGAGGATATTTACTCAACTACTGATCAGAGCCCTTTGCTCCTCCTTTTCCGAGGAAGTACCCTCTGGAAAGTCTCAGTGCTCCCAGATTATTTTTTCTAAGATGCCACTGAGCTTTTTAATATTAGAGATTCCTGGGCAGTTTTCATGATTCCAATGCAGAACATTTTTATTTTTTCTATACTCATTCATTCAACAGATAGATTTGAACAGCTTCTACATGCCAGACACCGAGAAGACTACTAGCGAAAAGGATGAAAAAGACAAACTCCAAACCCTAAAATTAAAAAAATAAAAAAAATCACAGTCTTAGAGGTGATATAGATGAATTAAAATAGAAGACCTAAGTGCTGTGACTTAGTATAGGACAGATTCAATGGGATCAAATGAATGAATGTTACTAACTGTGCAGGAGAGTGAGCAGAGAAGATTCGAGAAAGTTTTGCAGAGGAAGAAGCATTTCAGCAACGGAAAAGATGAGCAGAAATTACCAGTGGGAACTGTGGGGATAAAAAATGTTACTCCAAGCTGAGGGATGACGAAGACCTAGTCGTATGAAAGAACCTATGTGTTTACAGGGCTGGCAATAGCTTAATGTGGGCAGAACTGACACCGAGAAGGACCCTGTGGGCTCCTGGGCACGAAAGCCTTTTTCTCCCCATTTCTTGTCGGCAAGACTCCATCTTCCATGACCTTCCCTGAGTCCCAAAGGGCAGATTCGAACAGTTGCTAATCAGGGAGGAGCAGCCCAGAGACCACCTGAGGCGAGATTCAAGGGACCAGAGAAGCTCATCAAGTTTAGGAGACTGACCACCTGAGACCCTGCACACACCCTAATCTTGTCAGCGACCCCACCCTTGAACTATTGCTATACATCTCCTCATCAAATCCTCCAGCACTGGGACACACAGTTTTTGAGGACAGGAGCCCGCTGTGTCCCCCTTTGCCTGGCAAAGCAATAAAGCTATCCTTTTCTACTTCACCCAAAACTCTGTCCCCGAGATTCAATTCAGCACCAATGCAGAGAGGCTGTGATGTTGGCATCAGAACATGCATTTTGTACACAGTCATAGTAGGGAAACAGGCTGGGAAAAATAGGGACCAGACCCCAAAGCTCAAGGTTTCTGAGGAGTGAACCGTGTGTTGATAGAGGTGTTTTAATAGTGTTTCAAGGTAGGTGGCTTGAAGCAAACATTTTGTATGAAAAACTGATTTTTCATCAGTCAAAAAATAAGGATACTTGTTTAACTTTGAAAGTATGTATTACATGAAATTTTTAAACTGTAGATTCTTCTCCTACATTTAAATTATAGTTCCCTTACTAAAACTGTATTTATTCAGTACTCGTTCAGGATCACACTCATTTCATAAATTGTGGAAAAACTAAGTTTAGTTTTTCTAAGCATCTGACTTCTATGGGTAGGACTCCATTTTAAAAAAGGGTCTCACTGTGCTCAGCACAGTGTCTGAGATACAGAGCGAGAGTGCAGACCCTAAACCCAAGTTAATGTCATAGGACAGGAGCTAAATGCACTGTGGCGTCAATGTCATGTCCCTGGTGAAAAGAATGAATGAGGGCTTTGCCTAGTGACTTGGAGGGACTGTGGAGTGAGAAGAGCAACACACACAAAGTTACACTTAATATGATCCCATTTTTGAAAAACCAACAATTTCCACGAATGTAAACGAGACGAGGCCACGAGAGAAGAAAATAAATGGATTTTTTTCACACGTCGATTTTTAAGGCATCTTACCAGGACAGGCAACTCTGGGAGGAGGAGGGCAGATAAGGTGCATGATTTAAAAAACAAAAAAAATGAGGATGATATGGTCCCATTTAACTACCTGTGTGGGTGTGGGTGGGTCGTACATTAAACAAATGCATGAAAGGATAAAAACCAAAATTTTAATGACGATTATTTCATGCTCAAGGTAATAGGACTCTAGGTAATCTTTCCTTCCTTCAGCATATTTTAGGCATTGACTTAATTTTCACAATGGGCAAGTACTATTTATATAATAAAAAAGCCATTTTTACCACGGGAGGTAGGGAGTTCACAGACCAGCTAGCAGAGGACAGAAAGGCTGTATGGCACAGTGGCTAACTGCATATCCTGTGGAGCCTGACCCCCAGGGCTTGAATCCTAGCGCTTCTTATTAGCTACGAGACCATGGGAAATGTAGTCAATTCCCTATGCCTCAGTTTTCTGACCTGTAAGTTGGTCAAAATAATAGCACCTACCTGCATGGAGTTTGACGAGGATGAGACAAATTATCATTTGTAAATCACTTAGATTAGTGTCTGGCACACAGGCGAAAGTACACAGGTGTTTGTTACATGAAATAAATAATTGTAATAGAGTGTCCTAAGCGCCATGACTACAATCTCCAAGGAAGACTAGGGGAGCACACAGAAAAGTGACTGGTTGGATCTGGAGTCTGGTCTAGAAGGGGGTCAGGGAAACTTCTAGAATAAACCTGGATGAATGGTGAGGTCATTCAACATTCTACTTGGACTTAGCCAGAGAGAGAACGGGAAAGGAGGTATCCCAGGGAGCAAAGAGGACAAATCAATGTCTCAGGTGAAAGAGACACTCTTGTGTCTGGTTTTTGTTTGTTTTACCGACAGCGTGAAAGAGAGCAAGGTGTTCACATCTAAAGAATGGGATCTAAATGTGTTGGCTGCCCCATCGAGGGCTGAAGAATTGCCATCCTTCTTTTTCCTCTACTGCACTTTTTTACTTCCTTCATCACCCCCCTGCCTAAGATGTTTCAGTTCCATTTGATACTGTCATCATTCATTGAATGAGTTGATCGAAGATACTGATCAAAGGCTTGTGCACTTTTTGAAAAGCCCACACACTTGTGTAATTTCCTAAGACAGATATTCAAGGTTGGGTCATCATGTTTCTGTAAGCATACGTCAAGCACTAGTCTGCGATGATCATCTCTTAATCATATAGTGCTTTCCCTACCACCTCTTAATCTATTTACTAACTCACTACTCACACTTCCTTCTGTTACCTCAACATTTATTCTCATTTTGATCAAAAGATCCCTGGGGCATATGATTTTTGAATAGAGATAAAAGGTAACGTTCTCTTTGTAAAGAGTTGTGTTTTCTAAATACTAAATAATACAGGGGTAAATTATTGGCTATAAGTTGGTTGTAAGGATGGTGAGTAATGGCTAGGAAGAAGGAAGAAGAAATGAAAATTGGGAATGGTTATTAGTGAGAGGAGCTGAACAGAGAAACCTACTCACAGAGACATCTTTTTTTTAAAAATAATACATTGCATTTTTATTACTAAATGAAAGAGAACTATCCGTATAACAGGGAAAAATCCACATGGATGACAGCTTATCTTTTTTTAAAATTTAATTTTATTTATTTTTTTATACAGCAGGTTCTTATTAGTTATCTATTTTATACATCTTAGTGTATATATGTCAATCCCAATCTCCCAATTCATCCCACCACAACCCCCTACCCCCGTTTTCCCCCCCTAGTGTCCATACATTTGTTCTCTACATCTGTGTCTCCATTTCTGCCTTACAAACAGGTTCATCTGTACAATTTTTCTAGACTCCACATGTTTGCGTTAATATACAGTATTTGTTTTTCTGTTTCTGACTTACTTCACTCTGTATGACAGTCTCTAGGTCCATCCATGTCTCTACAAATGACCCAGTTTTGTTCCTTTTTATGGCTGAATAATATTCCATTGTATATATGTACCACATCTTCTTTATCCATTCATCTGTCGATGGGCATTTAGGTTGCTTCCATGACCTGGCTATTGTAAATAGTGCTGCAATGAACATTGGGGTGCATATGTCTTTTTGAATTATGGTTTTCTCTGGGTATATGCCCAGTAGTGGGATTGCTGGGTGGTATGGTAGTTATATTTTTAGTTTTTTAAGGACCCTCCATACTGTTCTCCATAGTGGCTGTATCCATTTACATTCCCACCAACAGTGCAAGAGGGTTCCCTTTTCTCCACACCCTCTCCAGCATTGGTTGTTTGTAGATTTTCTGATGATGCCCATTCTAACTGGTGTGAGGTGATACCTCATTGTTGTTTTGATTTGCATTTCTCTAATGATTAGTGATGTTGAGCAGCTTTTCATGTGCTTCTTGGCCATCTGTAAGTCTTCTCTGGAGAAATGTCTATTTAGGTCTTCTGCCCATTTTTGGATTGGGTTGTTTGTTTCTTTAATATTGAGCTGCATGAGCTGTTTACATATTTTGGAGATTAATCCTTTGTCTGTAGATTCACTGGCATATATTTTCTCCCATTTTGAGGGTTTTCTTTTCGGCTTGCTTATACTTTCCTTTGCTGTGCAAAAGCTTTTAAATTTCATTAGGTCCCGTTTGTTTATTTTCGTTTTTATTTCCATTTCTCCAGAAGGTGGGTCAAAAAGATCTTGCTGTGATTTATGTCAAAGAGTGTTTTTCCTATGTTTTACAACAGACACCGCAGAAATACAAAGCATCATAAGAGACTACTATACGCAAATCTATGCCAATAAAATGGACAACCTGATAGAAATGGACAAATTCTTAGGAAGGTTTAACCTTCCAAGACTGAACCAGGAAGAAATAGAAAATATGAACAGACCAATCACAAGTAATGAAATTGAAACTGTGATTAAAAATCTTCCAACAAACAAAAGTCCAGGACCAGATGGCTTCACAGGTGAATTCCATCAAACATTTAGAGAAGAGCTAACACCCATCCTTCTCAAACTCTTCCAAAAAAATTGCAGAGGAAGGAACACTCCCAAACTC
The DNA here is from genome assembly GCF_964374135.1 of Grampus griseus. Lineage (NCBI taxonomy): Eukaryota > Metazoa > Chordata > Mammalia > Artiodactyla > Delphinidae > Grampus > Grampus griseus. The sequence goes on along the minus strand of NC_139015.1, from coordinate 24,802,520 downwards.
ATTCTATGAGGCCACCATCACCCTGATACCAAAACCAGACAAAGATACTACAAGAAAAGAAAATTACAGACCAATATCACTGATGAATATAGACGCAAAAATCCTCAACAAAATACTAGCAAACAAAATCCAACAATACATTAAAAGGATCATACACCATGATCAAGTGGGATTTATCCCAGGGATGCAAGGATTCTTCAATATACACAAATCAATCAATGCGATACACCATATTAACAAACTGAAGAATAAAAACCATATGATCATCTCAATAGATGCAGAAAAAACTTTTGACAAAATTCAACACCAATTTATCATAAAAACTCCCCAGAAAGTGGGCATAGAGGGAACCTACCTCAACATAATAAAGGCCATATACTACAAACCCACAGCAAACATCATTCTCAATGGCAAAAATCTGAAAGCATTTCCTCTAAGATCAGGAAAAAGACAAGGATGTCCACTCTCGCCACTATTATTCAACATAGTTTTGGAAGTCCTAGCCACCGCAATCAGAGAAGAAAAGGAAATAAAAGGAATACAAGTTCGAAAAGAAGAAGTAAAACTCACTGTGTGCAGATGATATACATAGAAAATCCTGAAGATGCCACCAGAAAACTACTAGAGGTAATCAATGAATTTGGTAAAGTTGCAGGATACAAAATTAATGCACAGAAATCTCTTGCATTCCTACACATTAAGAATGAAAGATCAGAAAGAGAAATTAAGGAAACAATCCCATTCACCATTGCAACAAAAAGAATAAAATACCTAGGAATAAACCTAGCTAAGGAGGTAAAAACCTGTACTCAGAAAACTATAAGGCACTGATGAAAGAAATTAAAGATGACACAAACAGATAGAGAGATACACCATGTTCTTGGATTGGAAGAATCAATATGGTGAAAATGACTCTACTACCCAAAGCAATCTACAGATTCAGTGCAATCCCTATCAAATCGCCAATGGCATTCTTTACAGAACTAGAACAAAAAAATCTTAAAATCTGTATGGAGACACAAAAGACCCTGAATAGCCAAAGCAATCTTGAGGGGAAAAAAATAGAGCTGGAAGAATCAGACTCCCTGACTTCAGACTGTACTACAAAGCTATAGTCATCAAGACAATATGGTACTGGCAGAAAAACAGAAATATAGATCAGTGGAACAGGATAGAAAGCCCAGAGATAAACCCACACACCTATGGTCAACTAATCTATGACAAAGGAGGCAAGGATATACAATGGAGAAAAGACAGTCTCTTCAATAAGTGGTGCTGGGAAAACTGGACAGCTACATGTAAGAGAATGAAATTAGAACACTCCCTAACACCGTACACAAAAATAAACTCAAAATGGATTAGAGACCTAAATGTAAGACCGGACACTATGAAACTCTTAGAGGAAAACACAGAGACTTCTATAATGACTATTTTATGGACTTTTTTGGCTGAGCTGAAAGGCTTGTGGGATTTTAGTTCCCCGGCCAGGGATCGAACCCAGGCCCTGGCTGTGAAAGCGCCGAGTTCTAACCACTGGACCACCAGGGAATTCCCTGGATTTTTTAATATGCCACAAAAATGCAAAAGAAATGGTCATGCAGTGCTTATCTGTCTGAAAAGAGGACTAACACAAACTATAAAATTAGAAGAAAAAAACCTTTTTCCTCAATGGACCTGAAAGTGCATAAAATCATTCTATAACTCTAGATGGGGAGAGAAAATGTATACATTGAAAATAATAAATTTCATCGGTAGCCAGATATAAAAATACCCCGATTTCAGGGACTGCCCAATATTTTAACACCACAGAATTTGATACTGAAAATAATGGTATGCGGTCCAGATCCAACCTTCAAGAGCACTTATTTCCGAAACTGCTGGAAATGTTGCCCGATGACAACTCATAGCTTACCCCTCCCCCAGGACCTGCCCTCAGCCTAAAGGGGTCCTCTTGCCCAAAGCCACACCTTTGCCCAGGGGGCAGCCTTAATGACTGGACAAAGTGACATGCAAAAGCCTAGAGGCTGACCTCCCTGTAATTCAGGACAACTCTGAAGGACCATCCCAGCACCGGGGCTGGAAGATTCGGCTGAGGACTCTGTCATAAATAAATTCCAGTTCATCCTCTTCCTTTTCAGGCTTCCCGCCCTCGAGGGCGTTCCTAAGAGCACGCCGCAATAAACTCTCCGCACTCATCTCTCTCTCTGAGTCTGTTTCCTAAGGAACTTGATCTAAGGCAACTCTCTAGACCCATCCTATCATTTTACACCTGAGAAAACTCAAGTGTCTGAAAGGTGAAGTGATTTGTTCAAGATAGCGCAGCTGGTAAGTAAGGGATTTGGGAATAGGATTTTGACTCCTGAACCAATTAAGTGCTCTCTTCACCTGGAATATTGGCCCTGACAGCAAAGATCCAGAAAATAATTCCTAAAGGTTGTAACTTTGTTTCACAGCATGTAAAACATAGCTCCAAATCAAGTCTGAAATATTTTTGTGTCCTTAATATTATTTACCTGAGAGGTTTTTTCTGTTGTTTTTAATAGACGGATGATAGAAATGTGTGTGATCAGGCCACCCAAGAGGGCTGTTCTCTTGCTCTCTGTACACCCCCTGCTCGACCGGTGCCTGCTTCACCCACACCCTACTCACCTGACTGACCTTCCTTCTTAATCGTAGAGACATACTTGCCCCCTGCCCCAGCTAGTGAGTGTTCTAACCTTTAGAACATCTCTACTATGACAGCTTATCAAAGGCAGGTGAGGGGCATGCCCCTCTGCTGGTTTCCCTGGTAACCATTGAGCCGACCTGCAGTCAATTCCCCCTATAACTGCTAAGCCTCCCTCTCCTCTCAGGAGCAAAGACCAGTGCCTTGTCCCGCCTGCTGTCTGCGCACAGTAGGGTGTTGCTCCAGGACCTTGCTTCAGACATGTAAGATCCCCCGTCCATTAAACCCCTGATGTCACTGTTGCGATCTCTGGGGTCTTTCTTCAGTCTTGAGGTTGGGCAATTACGGGGCTTGCAGACCTGCAGGGTGTAGCCCAACAAAGGGGAAGTTCATCTAAGTAGGATTATGTTCCTAAGACTATAATTTCCAGGAGGGACTGCTTGCCAAGTTCTACAACAGCAGTGGCAAACCAGAGCTGAGAGCCATCAACCTAGACTTGGTTTTTTCATGGCATGGACCTGTCAATGACTCATTCATCCATCAGTTTGTCTCCTATTTTTTAAATATTATTGAGTGTGCTCAGATCGTTAGCGTCAACGTGTTTTTTAAAGTGTTTTAAAACTTTTTTATCTGTTACTTTTCTGCATGGAGAGTGTATACCTAGACCTGTGGACAGAAATATTATCTAGATACGATTAATATTTTGGAAATCTAGTTGTCCTTTCAGGTTTGAGTTGTATTACAAAATCATTCTGATATTGAGGTTGAGAAGTGCGAGGATAATTGGTGATGATCTCTAAATTTCAAGCGTTTTACCAGCTCAGAAGTTGCTCTCTCCTACCTCCCAGTAAAGCTTTGGTGCTACGTTCATATTCAACCTTCCTCGGCACTCAGCTACAGACAGAGAAGCAAAAGCCAAGGAGCAGAGAGGAATTCGTAATTGCACGATGACGGTGCTCTTCCCGTTGCTTGGCCCTTTATTGTATTCAGTGCACTGGGTAGATCGGGTCTTGACTCCCCTCCAGAACTCACTCTCAGGACCCTGTTGACAATCCTTCAGGAAACCACATTGTGCTACAAAGCACCAGTCATCTTGATACATTCAGCTTTTGTGACTGTCCTGCTTTTGTTGCTCGTACTCCCCAGAGATGTGGGCTTTTTTCCAAATGAATTTAAAATGCAATAACCTGATATAATTTTAAATGGCCTGGCTTGATGCCACAGAGACATTTGGAAATATAAAAAGTAGGCGTTTGGACCTCACTATAGGCAATGTTTTCTTTTTCCAGAAAACAAAATGATTTTAAACTGGGTCATAAAACCAAGTATTTTGTTTATTACATATTATTTTTTTTAATGTTTGACAAGATATAACAAATTTGAACTACATTACCCTCCCCAAGTGATTCACAAGGACAGCCTACTGATTCTCAATGACATGCTGATCAAAATAATTGCCTTTGAAAGGCATTTGCCTTGACGTATTCACCATTGCAGCCATTCAAAGCGCTCTGAAAACATGGAGTCACGTATTTTCACAATACGTCTGCGAGGTAAACGGGTGGCCAATATTATTATCCCTCCTCTACCTAAGGGGACAACCATGTTCTCCAAAGATGCTGTCTCCATTTGGGACATTCTATCTCTACAGAATACTTCTTTCTGTGGACTTCTTGAAGTCATTCTGTGCTCAGGATGGCTTCATCCTTTTCACATTAGAGATTTGGAGAGAGGTAACAGGTTTCCAAAAATCCCAGGTATTTCACCCTCAATTTAGTTTTCTAATCAAGATCAATTTGGTGGCTTTTTCTTCTCTTCCAAAAAAAAAGGATTACAGTATTATGCTTACATATTACAGTATTATGACATCAATGACAGGAAACCCATGGCCTCATACTTGCCCCATTTCTACCGTGTTTTAACTGTTAGAAAGGGCTTCAAGACGATAACCTGAAATCTGCCTTTCACATTTCATTCTAGCTTCCAGGGAAACAAAAGGACAAGGAAGCCTATTTGAAGACCCTTGCTTTTCCTCTACTTCGTTATCCAAAGTTAAACTTCCTCCGACGATTCAACCATAACTCATACGGATGCTTTCGAGACCCTCAGTAACCCAGTTATCCTTTCTGATCAGGATACCAAGTGTCAGCCTTTCTGATCAGGATACCAAGTGTCAGAGTCTCCCTTAAAATACATTGTCCAATATTGAAACCAGTCTTTAAGATACAGTCTAAGCAGAAAAGAGCACAGAGAGGCTATAACTTTCCCTGGCAGAGACACTCTAAGACCCAAGATACTAAAGCAATGTGACTGATTTCTTTTTCCTCTGTTGCCTTTAAAAACAAAAAACATGTTACATTACACGTCAGACATTTCTGCCGCCCCGTCACCAGAGCATCTGGGCATAATTATGCCATACAAGTCAATATTGCTAGCACATGGCAGAAAACTTGGATCACAGCATTTGTTCTCCTAGGTTGCATCACTTTTCTTTGCTGCTTCTCTATTCTGCCTCAGGTTCAAAGGGGCAGAAACCGGGGAGGAACCCTCTGTCTTTCATGTGTGTGCCAGCACCACACTGCTCTCAGGAGCCCAGTCCTGTGAAATAGGAGAGTCAGAGATGCTTTGGTCCAGTGCACAGCTGGAGGACTTCTATCTGATTCATTATCTGATCCCATTGACTAGCAGAATATTCTAGACCTCTGTGATGAGGTTCTATCTACGGAAAGAAACACTTCAGCACAGTTTAGGATTGTTGAGATTTCAAGTATTCATCTCATGGCCAGAGTTGTCTTGCCATAAAAGATACTGTTTGAGCATGACTTTCTTTATTTTAACTAATCTCTTCTTTATAAAATTCCCTACAGTGTCTAAAATAAAAGTGTTTGGAGATGTGACTTTAGCACTTATCTCTGCAGAACTTCAAGAGTGTAATCTCCATTCTCACTCTGTGTTTCTTATACACTTCTAAAATCCAATGTTAGGACTCACTGGTTCCACTTTGAATACATTTGTTATACAGTAAATGCACACGTCAGTACAAGTAGTTCCTCACTGTTCTATCTAAAAACCTGACGGCTGAAAGGAAGAAAAACATACCATTTGGACAGAACAGTTTCTGGACATAATATAGGCTAAAGGACGAATTATGTGCAAGTTGACTGCCAACTAAGTTCTCAGCTGCCCCATTATGAAACAGGAATATGACCACGGCCTTGGGCTGCCAGAGATACCTTGTAGAAATAGATGTTCTGGACACAGTAGGTATTGAGTAATGTTTAGGATCGTAGAGGTGAAAGGAACCTCTGATATCACCTAATTCAACCTCTTTTTAAAATTATTATTACATTTATTTATTTCAGTTTGGGTTTTTTTAATTTTTTATTTTATTTTTTAAATTTTTATTGGAGTATACTTGCTTTACAATATTGTGTTAGTAGAGTTCCTTGTGCTATACAGTAGGTTCTCATTAGTTATCCATTTTATACATAGTATCAATAGTGTATATATGTTAATCCCAATCTCCCAATTACTTTGAATTTTTAAATTTTTCTTTAAATCGAGCCCCAGTGAAATTAAATGATTTATTCAAAGTTATACAGATATGCAATAAACGATTCAGGACTCTAATCAATATTTCCTAATAGCTCCATCACCACTCCCTGTCCTATAACAGGTGCTGCTAATGACGACTTTCTTTACCTGACCCTTTACAAGTGCTAAAAAGCCTAATAAAACTTTGCAATAATAATTCAGTCCTGCTGGGCCCCTAGAAGATGATTAAAAACCTTAATAAGATATTTTCTCATGTCTCCTTCTTAAAGTCTTAAGTTTCTTTCTTTGTAGAATCAGAATTGTCTACGGCTCCTTATAACACAACATAAATAATAATAGGAATTGATGTAATGACAATAACAATAAAAATAATACTTATAAAGCATTTACAACAATATTTGACTACAAAGTAGTCAATTAATATTAAGTATTATAATCTCATTTAAACATGAACACAACCTTATGAAATACATAATATTATCCCCCCACTTTACAGTTGATGTTACTGAGGCACAGAGGTTTGTGTACCTTTCTCAAGGGCTTACGGCTCAAAAGTGGCAGATTTCACCCTGAACTAAAGGCCTGCATTCCTAGCTGCTACAGGAACACCACCAAAAAACAAAACAATTTTCTGAAGATTTTAATAAATAATAGCTAGGAAGAAATGAATGTTCTTGGGAGTTCTGAAACTACTGAGAAGTATTTAAAGATAGTCTTTCAGGTTTTTTTATTTGCCTTTTCTGGTTTCTTTCATTGCAATGTAGAATCCTCAGAGTGAATCATATTTATTCTGCAACCAGAGATATCAAAGTATCCTCCCATCAAAGTTCAGCTCTGGGAAAAAGCGTTTGCTTCCCAGAATCCCAGATCCACATCTCAGCTTGTTTCAAAGATGCCTTCCCTATTAGTTAGAAGCCTCCACCCATTCCTTTGCTATACATACCTACAGCCCAACTCAGGCTCCCAAAGCTGAATTCCCAGTACTCAAAAGCAAGCCCAAGCAAGACAGCTCTCTACTCAACACTTAAAATTCTCTAACAAGCAGGATGGTTTCAAGGAAGACAAAGCAAACCCCCAATCAGTGGCTTGCTTCCTGCACCATTTGGATTTCACCCCACTTACAGGGCATGATCCTGCTTTCCTAAGGACCATCAGAGGTGAGGCGGTTGGTGCTCCTCCAGTCATAAATCACAGAGGTGTAAAGACAACTGGACATAAAATCTGTGCAAGCTTTGCATACAGTGTGCCTGAAGACAGCAGACGCCTGGCTGAATAACACCAGGAACAGTGTAGGTTGGAAAATTCTTTACAGGGCTTTGACAAAACCTCCTGAAAGACTGATGTTTCAATGAATTCATCCTGTCATTTCCCATCACTTGGCCACTTTACTTTTTTATTAGCATTCCGTTTACACAGTTGCTGCTGTGAGAGGCATAAGGAGAAGATGAACAGTAAAGACCAACAGTGGAAACGCTTTCAGGATCAGCAGCCAGTGAAGTCACTACGACATCATTCAGGGGTGGACTGCGTTTCTGGATCCCACCGTGGGCTTCTCAAAGCCCAGCCACACGGCTCACTGGGAGGCATCTCTGCAATGGCTACCGTCCACCAACTAACGGCTCATGCAGCTACGACAGCAATCTTAGGTTCCTCAGGATCAGCGGGATCTCAACCCCTCCTATAGATAAACTCAGAATTCTAGGTCTGAGAGCCAAAGACGGGGGGGGGGGGGGGGGGGGGGGGCGGGGGGAGGAAATGAATCAAATTCCAACAACGGAGTAAAGAGAAAAATGGCTTGTACGCCCTCGAGGCAGAGGCAAAGGAGGAATCTGCACATTGATAACCTATGACTCAGCCTTTTATCACTCAGAGCTCAGAGTTCTCAAATCCCTGTGGGACGGATGCTGCTTCTGTTCCAAAGGGATGTCCTCCCAGGGAGGTAGCTTCTGCAAGAGATGGGTGGGTAAGCCCTGTCTCCGCACTGCTGCACGCTATGGCTGCGTTTTCATGACTATGATTTTCCACCCTATCGGCTCTAAATTCATCTCTTTTATTTTTTTTTCCCAAAAGAAGCAAAGGGAAGCCCTTGAGACTCATGTTGGTATCAACAGGAAACCTGGGGAAAAAAACGAAAATCAAAGAGGAAACCAGAATACACACAACTAAGAATAGGAATTTCAAGGACATGACTTATGGAAAGGAAAAATTAAAGTTTTGATGAGTTAGTTGGATTGCAGAGGAGGAAGCGTGCAGGGCAGGGCGTGGAGTAGAATGAGGGAAGGGAGGAGAGATCCTCTTTACATAAGAAGCAGAGGTGATCTCATATTTTATGTGGCTTTTTCAAAAGCATTTGGCAAAACCCAACGTATTTCTTAATTACTTTACTCTCACAGAAGGTTCTTAAGTGAAATGACTGCGCCAAAGGGCGATGCTTAGTTGAGGTTTGGTATGACACTCATTCTCAGCTTTCTTGTCTCTCCAGGTTTTGGTCCTGTGTGGATACCAAGGTGGTAGCCTTAAAGCATCTTTGATGTCTGAGGATAGTACATATTCCTGCAAAGTACTTCATCCACTGTTGATATGTACAAATATGAACAAAGTGAGAATTGCTATTACAGAGCAACAGTGTCCGTCGTGTCAGAAAAAGGCACTCTTTGAAAAGATCAAATGGGGCTCCTGTTGACTATTTGCTCAGTCTTCTATAACCAGAAGGGGTCTACTAAAGGAAGACCCCATTCAGGATATGCTTCCTTTCATGAGCTGCCCCCAGGGTCATGTTCAAGGAGAGCTAGAGGGAACATGAGCCAGCAGCAGACGTGATGCCCAGAACTCCACTGGAGAAGATGCTGGGACTACATCTCTCATGCCTGAAGCCAACTGTTTGCAGGATGTAACTTTAGGAGTAAGTCCTAAGACCAATATATGGAATGAATGGATGAAGGAAATGGTGAAGACTTAAAAAAATTTTTTTTCATACAATCGTTCTATCTTAATGCATTTACAAATTATAATTTCTGAACTATCCATGTCCACGGCTGCATTTAAAAAAATCAAAATGATGGGTACATATACACTTAAATGAGGATTATCCTTGTTTAGTACCAACAAAACTATACATGTTCCATTTTTAAAAGTCTATTATTTTATAATAATAATGTGCATATTATATTCAGAAAATCTCTACAAAAAAGGAAATATGTTAATTCTTATTTTAGAATTGCAAATGAGATATTCACTCAGTAATTGAATTAAAGGAACATCTTTGGATACTTGTACCATACCTACAGTCATGGCAGCATTTTCTTCCTACGTATAACAAAACATCTTAAAGAGTGAGGCCTAACTTACAAAATTGGAAAAAAAATCAAACGTACAAAAAACAACAGTTAGAAGCAAACTCAATACCTCCATCAAGAAATCCGTGATTTTAAAAGGTACATCAAGAACAAAGCCACTTAGTGGTGGAATAAGATTTAAACATGGATTTATCTGTGAAGGTTTTAAACACTGCATTTACTATGTTTAGCATCCTCAATGATTACTTAGTTTGTAAAGTGCTTTAAGGTTATGAGATCACTAGTGAAGCTATTAGTTTCGTTTAAAATAAATTCAACTAAATATTTCTTTCTTCACAGTGCTTCCAGCCCATGGAAATCATTTTCAGAGGATGTGGTAGAGAGGGAGGAGAAACCCAAATAACAAAATACCACTGCCGTCAGAGTTTTTTCACAGGTGGTAAACATGATTCTAATGTTTGTAACCTTACAAGGTTAGAAAGATGGTGATAAGAGCCAGGAGAATCAGCTCATTTGCTAGAGGGGCACGTAAAGAGTCGATAGTCTCACTGTACCATTTGCAAGAACGTGGGTGGACTTGGAGGGTATTATGTTACATGAAATAAGTCAGACAGAGAAAGACAAATACTGTATGATATGACTTATATATGGAATCTAAAAAATACAACAAACTAGTGACTATAACAAAAAAGAAGCAGACTCACAGATACAGAGAACAAACTAGTGGTTACCCGTGGGGAGAGGCAAGGGAGGAGGGGCAATATAGGGGTAGGGGAGTAAGAGGTACAAATTATTACGTATAAAATAAACTACAAGGATATATTGTACAACACGGGGAATATAGCCAATATTTTATAATAACTATAAATGGAGTGTAACATTTAAAATTTGTGAATCACTATAATGTACACCCATAACTTATAAAAAATTGTACATCAACTATACTTCAAATTAAAAAAAAAGAGTTGATATATCTCCCATCTCATAAAATGGAATTACTTTTGATTTCCCAGACATACCATGATCAGTGAGCTACAAAATCACATTCCACATTTGGGAGAAAAGGTAAGTCATGGTGAGGCTTCTCTTCCTATTGTCTTGGTGATTTATGAGGTCATTTTGAAGCTGACTAGTGGATTGAGCTCAGCGAGTCAAGGTATACAGCATCATTTCATTGACAATAGATATGGGGGTTGTATTTTCTGTGGGCATCACCAAGTGCCAAAGTGCTTAGATCATATGGTAACATGGCACATAACTGAGAAGACTCATCTCCCCAAGACGCAATATTAGGAGAATGATTCCTCCACTACAACTGCTACCAAAAAAAAAAAAAAAAAAAAAAATTAAGCTTGCCAAAACATTTAGGAAGGAAATTGCTTTTCTCAATGCACTGTAGCAGTATAGCACCGACCCAACCTGCCTTTAAGTTTATGTCGTTGATAACCAGTACGAGAATCAACCAACCAGATTACCCAAGGCATTTAAAAACAAGACTATACATGTGTCTTGTATGGTCACATGTGTAACTATGAGATGTGTAATGATGATGTGTTTTTTGAAGTCTAGGTGAGCAGTCTATTTCTGCACGAACATATTCAGGGCCTAACCTCCAAACAAGAAACTGAGAGGGTAAGTCTTGAAATATTTTCTGCAGACAGTGAAAAATAATAATTATAATAATATGGTACCAGAATTCTTTTTTGTGGAGGGAAAAGGCAAAGACCTGGGAGTGTCTACTAAGTGGTAATCATTGACTAGCTTCATTCATATATATTTCAAATTTAAAAATTATAACAGTAACATGAGGTGGATATTCGTGTTTTTAGTTTATAAATGAGGAAAACAAGATCTAGCAATTTAAAATAGGTTGTTCACAGTCATACAGCTCTTAAGTAGCAGAGCTGGAGTTAGGCTCCTGGGGCTGTGGAAGGTATTATATTCTGCAACTGACATGTACATTAATGGGCAATTTCTGAGACGATAATACTTGATATTAATATTGTATTCATATTTACATTAATAATCTGCATATTATATGCAGAAAGTCCAAGGGTATAGTAAAGAAAATAGGAATAATATCAAAATTAGTCCTAATTTTCTTCATTAATCCATTAAAGGTAAATAATTTATAAACTCCTCCTTAAGCTTATTTATGTCCTTAACCTTATTTCCCTATGTTCTTTCTTGGTAAAGTACATATTATTTATTATATAATATAATAAAATTTCCTTACGTTTGTTACCTATTAAAGTGGTACTCCTTTTAATTAAAAAAATAAAAAACTTTGAGCTCATAAACATCTCCTGGAATGATAAAACAGTGAACAAAATCATGTCCCCATCAACCTTCTCAATATTTTATAGGCATTGATGATCTCGTTTAGTTCCCGGCTTCTGGGGAAGTGCACGTTTACAGTGGTTTTTTACACGTAGAAGACACTCTTTCCTGCTGATCCTTGCATGTTTGTGTCTCTCAACCTTCTCCTCCTCTTCTTAGGCAGTTCTCAGGTTCCCTCTGAAGCTTCTGCCCCAACTCCTTCCTGCATCCCAAGAATGGTTTCTAAGTTTAGCCCTACTGCGCAAACTTTAGGTGACTGTCCTCTTACCCAACGTTATCCGGGAAAAGCAGAGCAGAAATTCAAAACCTACACTTTCCTGGCATAACCCTAGGCATGACTGGTCCTGTTTCCATCAACATCCTTGCAAACAAGTGCCCAGACTTCACAAGTGATGGGCCTGCCTCTGTCTTCCCATTCAACTGCATCAGGGAATGTGTCTTAAGAAATGTACAAGGATGCTCTACAGAGACTCTTAGAGACCCGATCTCAATTGTCAGATAATCTGCAGATGTTCCTCGGGTCGCAGGCTTAAGAACACTTAAGGGACTTCTCTGGGCCACTAAACTTTCCACCTTCATGTGAAGCATCAGCAGTGCCGGCAACCCTTTTGATCATACTGCACCACTCTTACCTGGGCCTCAAGTGAAGAAGGCGTTACACAGCCTTGTTAATCGGGCCAAGGCTCCCTACCCTGAGTCAGTTGAACTTTACTCCACCGTTCACACAAAATAGCAAAATCATGCACTAATAAGGCAGTTTACAGGTGGGAAGAAGTGGGCTGAACAAAAGGAAACTTGACTGACTAGGTGTAAATGGATATTGCAGTTCATAGAGCTTCTCCATTAGCCTGTCATAGGATGGGGCAGGTCTTGCTTTGAGTAAGTCAATCATTGAATAATATATTTTCAAAAGATGTTTTGGGGGCTTCCCTGATGGCGCAGTGGTTGAGAGTCCGCCTGCCGATGCAGGGGACGCGAGTTCGTGCCCCGGTCCAGGAAGGACCCACATGCCGCGGAGCGGCTGGGCCAGTGAGCCATGGCCACTGAGCCTGCGCATCCGGAGCCTGTGCTCCTCAACGGGAGAGGCCACAGCAGTGAGAGGCCCGCGTACCGCAAAAAAAAAAAAAAAAAAAGATGTTTTGGTAACTAAGTGTGATATAAATGTATGTAAAGTGCTTTGAAAACTGAAGTCATCTATGATTACAGATAGTATGATATTATGACTATGTACCATCAGCATATAAAATGCTGACACTCAAGGCAGGGCAGCAAGGCAGATCTTTGGACCAGGGGTAAAAGGGCACTGGGTTCCAGTTCTGACCTTCCCACGAACATGCTGGTAGATTTGGACAAGTCACTTAACCTCCTGGTGCCACGTCCCCGTATTTTGAAACATTAATAAGATTGTACTTAATGGCCCCATGGGGCTGACTAGTTCTAAAATGTGTGATTCTAAAAGAAGCAGGGTAGTCTTAAAATATATTTAAAATCTGTATGGGTTACATTTTGACTGTCATCAAATAGACAAACTACTCAAAGAGTGAGAACAAATAGTAATGAGATTACTATTTGTTACCATTACTATTTGTTACTATTCGATACTATTTATTTGTTACTATTTGTTACTATTTATTACTGTTTGTTACTATTTATTTAATAGATTACTATTACTTCACCATTTGCCAAAAGGCTTCTCTCATTGTAGGAATGGCCCTGCTGAAAATTTTGCCTTCTGTTTTCAGACAAAGTCTCAGTCACCTTAAAATTTCTTAAAGCTTGCCATACCCTGGGCTTCTGCCAAAGACTTCAAAATAGTACAATTTTAGAGGAATTTGATCATTTCCCATGTTCCCTTAGAACTTAATGTGTTATCTATACCCTTCAGCATGGCTTGTGTACTCATTTTATTTTTCCTCTTTCCAGTTCTTTTGGGAAGAACACATGGCCTGAAGAGAGAGGGCAACCCTAAGTCCCGGCCTTGTACAGAAAAATCTAGCATCTCTTCAATTATGTCAGCACAGCACCCTCTACTGCTTCAGGGGGAAAGAAATATTAGCAACTACGAAACACCAGAACAAAACCGAGACATGTCACTCTGCCCAGCTACACAGTGATGGGTAATAACTTCCCTCATTTGTCACCTGAATAGCATTCCTTACAAAAGTACATAGTTATGGTAGAGAAAGATTTTATCTTTTCATCTTTGCGTTTGTTTGTTTTTATTTGTCTGTCTTATGTTTTGTGACTTCCAAGCTAAGAGGTCTCGTGATTTCACATCTCAAGCCAAAACAATTACAGGCCATCTTGGGAGTAAATGGGTAGTAGGAATACATATATCCGCATTAAGTCTCAATCGAAGACTCAGAGAGGGGATGTTATAGCTCTCAGTGTGTAAAGCCTCTGATATATTTAACAGAAAACTTCTGCAGACCATGAAAAGGTGCTTCCTCCTTGGCTTTATTTAAATTACACCTGTGTTCGGATTGTGATCCCAAAAGAAAGAAACAGATTTAAAAAAAAATGTAGATCTCCATCTATTTGCATGTACTTTCTCCTGAGTGTCTTGTTTTGTAAAGCCAGTAAGTCATTAAAAATCAAATCAGAAGCCTTGGAAATGTAATTTATTTCCTATGGACTCTTAAGCAGAGATGCTTCCAAAGCGAGATGTTTCCTCCTCCACTCTAGAGCTCTTATTTTTTTCCACTGAGAAAATACATTTATAGTATTCTGTGCGGAGAAGAGTCCTAATCAGTCCCAGGAAAGTCTGCTATTTATAGCAGAGAGAAAATCTATGGATAATGTTATAAAATAATACCTAGTCTAGTGTTTTACTTCAGACAGAGTTTACAACTTTGGATGAACATCACATGATTTCCCTAACCCAGAAGCCTGCTGTGTACAAACCTTAATATTGTATTCGTTCAAGGAAAGGAGAAAACACTCCCTGAGGAGCTGACCCTGGCAAAGCCTATCTTTGGGGGTCTTCTGATTTCTCTCTCTGAGCTATTTTCCACCTTCTAGAAGTTTGTCTCCCAGGGCACTTATTCTACCTCAAGCCTGCACAGACCCATTCAATCCCAGCTCTCTCAGCTGATTCCATGAATGCGCTTAAAGTTCCTAATGTGTTTTTAAAAGAGAACACCTGATAATTCAGATAAATCAGTGGTGAGTGAAGTTTCAAACTGAGGATCAAAGTGGAGTCAGGAAAGGGTAATGTCAGGGTGCAATTTCAGCAGAGGAACCTTCTGTCATGTTCCTCTAACAAACAATAGTCTATAGGAAGAGGAGAAAGGAGCTTCCTGCCTCTCCAAGTCCAAAACAGAGAGTGAAGATTTGTCTCCCTCCCACCACCGTCCTTCAAGGGATGTGTATCTGCTAAGATCCGGGAATTCTCAGGGTCTTTCAAGCTCCAGGACGAGCATCCTTCATGGAGTTTTCAGCATGCATTGCACTTTCATAGCCTTCACAGTCAAGCAAACACAACTTACCACGTACTTGGATTCTAACTATTCCATTTGGTTAACCGGCTCCCTTTAGCTGTCTTCAAGACAAGATGCCTAATTTCTATTCTTTTCTACATCCTACAGTGTCTAGCAAAATGCAGGGTACGTACAGGACACTTAATAAATACATACATGAAATAACACCTACTGTCGTTCGCTTTGTAGAGATGAGTAGACAAACAACATGCAGAGTTGTATTACTGAACAAATATTGGTTGGGGGCCTATCAGGTGCCAGGTACCAAGCTAGGTGACAGGCATCAGTGGTCAACAAGACAAGTGAGTCTTTTCAAAGCATTTATATTCTAGGGATGGAACCTGAGCGGAAGACAGGCATGTTCGACGTACACACAGCACAGTGTGGGTAAACCCAGGTGTGTGACAGAAGAGGGTCACTGAACCTCATCTGGAGAAAGGAAGAGCTTCTTGAAAAAGGTGACATTTAAAGAGAGACAAGGACAAAGAGTCAGAATTAGCCAGGGGATGGTGGGGATGGATTCCCTGCAGGGGCTGAGAAGGGAGAGGGTGGAGTGTGACGGGGCAGCAGGTACATCATCTGGGCCATGGAAGGCGGGGGAGGGCAGTGATGGAGGAGCTGAGGTGGAAAGGCATATTGGACCAAGGTTGCAAGGACCAGGACCCATTTGGGAGCTGCCTCTCTGTGCTAATGAAGAGATAGACCCATTCTTCGGCGGCACATGCGGGAGAAATATCCTTCCTTCACTATTAGACTTTTGGTCTTTCTATAATGAAACTGAGTAAGAAACTAATGAATCTGTCTGCCTGAAAAGGCCAAGAAGAGATTAATGTTTGACCAGTGGGGAGTACATGGAAGGAAAAATCGCGTAGTAATTGTTTACTTCTGTATTATTGAGCGGCTTGACAGAGGTCACTAGAGTGACTGCTTAAGCCAGCCCAGGAAGTTAATTGAACTTCTCCCTGCATTTTCACAGCACACCAACCATTTTCAGGTTATTGGGAAAAGCGCCATATCAACAGGATGCTAACCAAGGGTCGACTTTTCTAGCTGGAAAGGAGCCTTAGAAATTCACATTTCCATTTTAGGGGTAAGGGAACTGCCAGGCCCATGGTAAGCTGATCATGAGCTTAGCTGGTGTGTGAAAACAGACCCCTTCACTCCTGGCCCAATGCCCCTTCCACAGAGCCACACCGCCTTGTGCCCTGAGAAGGGGTTTTTTCACTTAAAACTAGTCTACATGAAACATAGTGAAGTAAAAACTAAACATGTGATCAAACTGATGAATAAAGGGACCCAAAAGGAGGAAGTCATTTTTTTAAGCTTTAAAAATAATTGAATTTGTGATGCATATTACAACTCTCACAAGAAAAGGCTGACTAACAAAGACAGATATCACGCATCACTCATGTGGAATCTAATTTTCAAAAAATGATATAAATGAACTTGTTTACAAGACAGAAACAGAATCACAGATTTTGAAAGCAAACTCATGGTTACCATGGGGGAAATGTTGGGGGGAGGAATAAATTAGGAGCTTGGGATTAACATACACATACTACTATATATAAAATAGATAACCAACAAGGACCTACTGTATAGTACAGGAAACTCTACTCAATATTCTGTAATGACCTATAAGGGAAAAGAATCTGAAAAAGAATGGATATATGTATAACTCATTCACTGTGCTGTACGCCTGAAACTAATACAACATTGTAAATCAGCTATACACCAATAAAATTTTTTTAAAAAATAAGGCTGACTAAGGGCAGTTAAAACCACCTGCCCAGCTTTTGGAGATAAGGCCAAACATAGTGGCTGCTTGTGCAGAAAGGAAAGAAAACTTTGATATCTTATTTAAGATATAAAAGCTGACACCAGTTTTGTAAAAGAAAGTATAGATATTTATAAATATGTCTGCAGAAGCAGGGGCACTTCATACACACACGTGCCCATACTTAGAGGGAGAGAAACTAGAAATAAATGGATTCAAATTGTAACAGTAACAACTTTCTCTGCGATTTCAGGGCTTTTTTATGCTCTTTTTTTTCCCTACAATATCCCAGTTTTTATGATATAATCAGAAAAAATATATACATGTTAAAAATGAGTGGATATGACAACACCCTGCAGAGGGAACAAGCACATATTGAGGGGGGCCCTGGACCTAGCGTTTCACTGTTTATTGTCACACCAGGCCACACGCACATGACACTGTTACTACTATTACTGACTTTCAGACTGTGGCAAAAGGCCTGGCTCCTTGTGAGTGTAAATTTGAAACAGTCTCTTCAAAAGACTAACACAACTTTGTATTTTTCAGAGGACTGGTTATTTACAAAGTACCTGACTTCTACCTGGAAAGGCAGGGGTGGGTGGATTCAAACTGTTCCAGAACAGCCCAGGTCTAGGGCTTGCTGCTAGTGAGCCAGGGGGTCTCAGGGTACAGGTAACAGGAATACAGGAGCAGCAGGTGTTCCCTAAAAAGGTTACTCTTAAGATTCCACTCCCAACACCTACAGGAACGTTAACTTGCAGAATTGAAAGCTGTACTGTAGTCCTGAAATACAGACTCTCTTAAATCATGTTACTATATTTTAAAACAATAGTATAATCCAAAAATAATAATAGTAAAAAGATTCCACCCCCAGGGGGTTGGTAAGTCTCTGAAACAAATCATCCATGATCCCTCCACCGTAGATTCAAGGCACTGCTAAGCAGATGTGAGGGTGACCTAAAAGGGCAAGACATTCTCCTGTGCTCAGGACCACCTTCCCCAAGGATGTGAAATAGGCTACACAAACGTCACCTCCCAGGTGGAAGCCTGTACGCCTTGGTGCACTGCTTTCTCTTTTCTTTTCCTTTTTCTTTCTTTCTTTTTTTTTTTGGCCGCACTGTGCAGCTTGTGGGATCTTAGTTCCCTGACCAGGGATCGAACCCCGGGCCCTCGGCAGTGAGAGGGCAGAGTCCTAACCACTGGGTCGCCAGGGAATTCACCTTCATGCACTGCCTCTTGAGTTTCATTTTTAATATCACAGGCCGCTGTGGGTGTGCTGAGATTAACTCACAGAGTAACTGATTAGCGACCCTTAGAAGAAAGTCACAGAGTGAATACAAGCCTTGATTCCTGCCTTCCGGCATCTTCTAGAAAGTAACGTTTCAACTTGAGACAGTACCCTGGTCCTTCAATTTCTCATTACGGCCCCACCTTGTGGCCTTGCCTGGAGGCAATTCCTCAACACATCCGAGGTGGTCCAGCTTGGTCTAAATGGGATGAACAAACACTGAATGGATTATCTATGAAACTCAGAAACGAATCTGTGCAGCAATGTCAACTTCAGGAAGTTTTTAAAGGCTGGGCGGAGGCCAGCAGATAGCACCGTGTGTTGAACTGAAATGATGCTGGACTTGCCTTTTCGCTGGACAGCGCACGCCTTGGAAAAGGCCATTTTCATGTGCAGAAAAGCAGCATGGCCCTGGGTGTCACGATGTGAAACAGAAGCAGGTGTTAAGCTAGGCTCTGGGAACACAAAGCAAAATCTATTCACGTCACGCACAGCCCCAGCGATTTCTATGAAATGAAAAGCTCAGCCGACAACTCCACGTTTAGAGCTGTCGCAGGGTTTCCTGTCCCACAGAGAAAAGATCCCCGCTTTTACTGTGACTCTCAGACCCTGCATTAGCTGACCCTGACTTCTGCTGGAACACGCTAGTCCATCGGTCACAAGGCCCTTTCTGGGTTTTTTACTTGCTCTGCTCCTTCCTCCTCTGGGGTCTTGTACTTGGCGTCCCCCAACTCCAACGCCGTCCCCAGATCTTCATGTAGTCAGCTCCTTCTTGCCTTTCAAGTCTCAGCTCAGAGCCGTCTCTTAAGTGAAGCCTTGCCTGACCATCCAGCCTAAAACATCAGGCACTTTCCCACACAGCAACACATTTCCATTTTCTCCGTAGTACTGGACTTACTGGCTTGGTTGTTTCCCTTTTTTCTGTCTCCTCCGCTAGAATGTATTCACCTAGAGAACAAGAATCTTACCTGTCTTGTTCACTACTTGATCTCTCGTCTCTAAGGCAGAGTCTGGCATACAATAGGAATCCAATAAATCTTTGTTGAATCAACGAATGAATGGATGGATGGATGAATGGCACCATCTTTTCCCTTGAGGACCTCAGAGTCTGCTAAACAGAACTGAGGAAGGTGCCGACACAGAGTCACATCCAGGATGATCTAGGAGCACAGAGGACGGACACTAAACCCGGAGAGGGGTGTAGGAAGACCATACAGAAAAGAGGATGCCTGGGCGAAATCCTGCTGCCTAGAATCAGTGAAGAGAACTGAGACGTTCCAGGTAGAAGGACCAGCGTGAGCTAAGAATGGAAACATGAAACCACATGGATGAGAGGGAAGTACAAGGTTGCGAAGGGCAGGAAGTCAAGAGTTCAAGAGGGTAGATGTCATGGAGTGTATCAATCGGAGAAGCCTGGACCTTCCACTGAGAGTAAATGATTTAAAGGGGCCAAAGATAGCCAGTACCTGAAATCGGGATTAAACATTATTATTATTATTATTTACTTTTATTCCACCTTCTCTTTACCTTGTTGCTTCTTATTCCTGGGTTAGGGAATACTCTCTCTGAGTGGATTCCACAAAATCCTAAGTCATCAGATATCAGTGAAGAAGAAATTCAATATGCTTTATAATAAATTGTCTATTCATGAAAGCAACCTAAATGTCCATCAACTGATGAATGGATAAAGAAGGTGTGGCATATATATACAATGGAATATAAGCTATAAAAAAGAATAAAATATTGCTATTTAGAGCAACATGGATGGACCTGGAGATTATCACACTGAGTGAACAAAGTCAGACAGGAAAAGACAAATATTATACATGATGTCACTTCTATGTGGAATCTAAAAATAGTACAAATGAACTTATTTACAAAACAGACTCACAGACATAGAGAACAAACTTATGGTTACCAAAGGGAAAGGGGGAGAAGGGTTAAATTAGGAGTATGGGATTAACATACACACTACCATATCTACCACATATAAAATAGATAAATAACAAGGACCTACTGTATAGCACAAAGAACTGTATTCAACATCTTATAATAACCTATAATGGAAAAGAATCAAAAAGAAGATTTTATATATATATATGTATATGTGTATATACATATATATATATATATATATAAAACCAAATCACTTTGCTGTACACCAGAAACTAACATATTGTGACTCAACCATACTTCAATTTAAAAAAATGTCTGGCATCTATGTTGGCTTCCTTTTTTTTTTTTTTGGTTTCTGCTGAAGGCACTGGGTCTGTGACAAGGTATAGCCCAGCTCTAGTCTTCCTCAGAAATGATGTGGGTATATGCTCTGGCCAGACTTTTCCTTGTATATAATGTGGGAATGACCATCTCTTTAAGTGAGTTTCATGCTTGCCTCCCTACAACACTTGAAAGCAGCATGATTGAACACTGTGCCTTTTCTGTACCCTAGAGAGTTGGCATATGAATAGGGTATCAGATAAAACTTCTGTTGAAACAAGTTCTTTTTTCTCTGTGTTCCATTCACAACAACAAAACCCAAAAGTCAACCCATCATATATTATCCAAAATTATTCACAAAAATGTTTGCCTTGTTTGAGGCCATTAGCAACAAGCTCCTTGTCTTTTATTCCCTCCTCCTCTCCTTCTCATTCATGAAAACGATGATTCACTCCAGTGCCCTGCGGAGAGTGGGGCAGCGGCTGTTTCTGAGGCAGCCCACCTCTCCTGCTCACGTGGGAAAAAAGCCCTCCAGTGAATCAAGTTCATTGAGCAAAACTAGGGGAAAATATTTGTCTGGCAAAGCAACATGCCTCTCTCTGTGCTTGTCCAGACAGAACTAGGGTGGACTTCACATTTTTTTCCTTTTGGTCAGAAACAAGTGTATAAAATGGCATATTTTCCCAAAAGAGTGTCACCCGGTGGGGATTTTTCAAGCTACAGGATCAGCGTCATCCACCTTTGGAACCAAGACACAAAGGGAATTAGTTGATCATGTGTTCCAAACTTAGCAACTGTGTACTGGTTCTCGGAAAACAGAAATGGTCCAATAATATTTATATGTGTAAGGTCATGGGGGAGTCCACCGTGCTGATGAACTTTGAATTGCATGAAAAAGTACTTTTAAAAAAAGACAGGAGGTAGCCTACACATCAGCAGTAAAGAGGCAGCCATCAGAAAGGCATGGGGCACAAAACTCAACCGTCCAATGAATCACAGCCATCTTTGGTGAGATGTGATGGAGGGAATTGTCCACAGGCCATTGAGAGTGGAACAATAGCCTGGTACATTCAACTCAAAGCACTGGTACATGGCTAGACATTGATTCCCACTTTCCATACATCATTCTTCTCCAAGGGGACATCATAGCGCTGAGTCCAATTGTTTTTTTTTTTTTAATTTCTTTCATATTATTCTTACTGTTATGCCACAAGAGAATGGCTTGTCTCTGAATACCTCATTTGTAACAGATGTTTGTGGTGGTGGTTACATAACGAAGACCCTACACAAAAGTGGCAGCACGTGTGAAGAGTTAAAAGAGAAAGAAGCGACTGGCGGAAGAGAAGCACCAAACCCAAGACAATGCTTTGATGTTACCCTGGGCTTTGGAAATGTAACAGACCCAGTAAAGAGTGTGACTGTGAGAACAATAGGTTGTCCTTGTATTTAAGGGAAAGAAGAGCTACAAAGACATAACAATGAGTAAAGCTGAAGTGGCTGCGATCAGAGAATGTATGAATAATCAATATCTGGCAGAGGAGAGGATGAGATAGTGTCTAAGGTAGGACGTACTTTGGAGAAAACAACAAGCAAATTCGGATCTATGAAAGAGTGCTTCCACAGGACACCGCAGCGCATACGGATGCCGTAATAAAGAGGATGGAATGACGAAAGTCTAATGCATTTTAAAAATCGTTGCTGCCAGAAAGAAGTTAGAGCCTTGGAAAGTGAAGGTGTCCGAATCTATTGACGTTTATTCACGTGGAGAGGAAAGCAATCTAAGCAGAAACCATCAGCCTTCCTTTTTTAGGAATGCCCACTGGAAAAGTCTAACCCAAAGTTAAAAGGAGAAAAACAGAGAACCCCCAGAGAGATGTGGGATTGGGTGGATGCAGGTTGAAATTAGAGAACCGATTACAGAAGCAACCTCACCCAGTGTTGTCAGGTTTGGCCAGCTGAGCAGAGCTGATAACCTTCACGTATCTATGAAGAGTTCTGCGGCTGGGGAGGACTTACAATACATGTCAGAAAGGTTACACAATTTGTGCTGGTAGTTCCTAATGCTAACTGATAAGAGTATCTAAGGAGCATGTCTGCTAGAGACAGAGGGACGGAACCTGGGAGGTAATTAAAACACGAGTGCCAAGAACACACAAGGGTCATGCTCGTTTCTTTTGTCCCTTCTACTGCTCTTCCCACCTGTGTCTACAGTCAGGCTACCCTCAAAGCAACTTAATTCCTACAGCAACCCTGACTGTCCTTCGCAGACTGTAGTTTCCAAGTCACCTGGTCTAACATGCTTAGTTCACAAGTAAAGAAACCAAAACATCAAGAGGGTGATGACAGGGCCAGCTTCCCACAGCAGGAAATGGTACGGCCAGTGTCGGTAATTCCTAGCCCAATGCTTTCACGCTTTATAACGTTGCCATTTCTGTTGAAAATCAGTTTGAAATTGCAGCACTCCAAGACAAACACTCCTGACCCACAGAGGAAGGATGACTCTTCACTCTGGGGAGAGGCGCCTCTGCATGCCTTCTCTTTGCTGACTAACGTGCACGATCGATCTGACTGTACACATTCCAGAAAACGCCTGAGGCCCCACATTTTCAGTTGAACCACCCTCTTCCCATTTCTAATTGGCCACATTGATACTTCTGATTTGAATCCAGCAGTAGGCCTTTTGACATTAGCCAGGTTGGGCTCTGTTCTCTGGTTTTCCTCTCTAGGATAAAGAGGGTCTCCTTTAGACATTATTTCCATGGAGTGATTTCCTTTTGCCATGATTTATCAATAGCTTCCATAAGGGGAAGCTGACCACATATGGGCAAGTTAAGATACCTTTAAAGAAACCAAAAACATGTCCTGGGCGGGGCATGACTTTGTAAATGTCCCCCAAAAGCATTGTGACACCTGCACTACCTCTTTATCAGGGAAATGAGAATAAGGTTTTTTAATTTCTCAAAAGCTGCCTCTTATTAAAAACCTAGTAGGGATTAAAATTTCAACTACATTTAAGGCCTAAAAGAAAAAGAATGCTCTGGGGATAGAATTGGTAAAACCCCAGACCACAAATCACTTGGATGTGATCCTTTAATTAATGACAACCTCTCTCTTGTCATTTTTAATTGACTAATGGATTGATCAGTTGATTGATTAATATTTGGCCCTGCAAAAATATTCTCTGATAACTAACAAGGTCACAAAATTAGGATCAACCTCATTCCTTCTTTCTCTATCACTGTAAAAAAATATCCTTATGCTACTTCTTACCTCAACTTTAAAATACAGAGTCCAGGCCTCCTAGAGGCAGAGAGAGAGAATCAAATGGAGAAAGGAGAAAAAAGCATTAGAATGTATTTACAGGCATACTTTTTAATAAACCCTGGTGTCACTTACCCAGTTCTCTGCTGTCCAGGCTCGACACAAAGCCCTAAACCTATTGATTTCAATGACACCTTCTTGGGAAGGCCAGTTGAAGCCCAGCTGGTAGCAAACTCAAAAAGGGAGTTCTGATTTAATTAACTTGCACATTTCCTTAGGGCCCATTCGAATGCTAACAAGTAGTTAAATTCTTTCCCGACACAACAAATCATTATTGTTATTTTCCTCTTAAGGAGATTTTACCCAGGGTTGATACAAGAAAGAAATTGGCCTAATCTTTTCATTTGCCAGTCAAATGCACCTTTTCCAGTATCGAATGGGATTGGAATCATCCCCAGTGAATTCGCAGCGGCAACACATATTTATAAATGCAGACTCTCATTACTCAGTGCGTCCATGTTTCAAAAGAATCAGAAATTAAATGGTGAAATAGAAATGTCCTTCTTTAAAACTTGCTGGGGAGAGGTAAGCGTCATACAAAATCCCATGCCATCTATTAGTTTATGCTAAGAAATAGTTACCAAATAAATATCGCGAGACAATCATTAGATTTTTCTAAATATAGAACTCTATGACTGAGGTATTACGCATGCATTTGCAATGTTTTCAAATTAGTCACTTTGTGTATTATTTTGTGATCTGGAAGAATGCAGATGCAGTTTACAGAAAGGATCACTTCATACAAATAGGTTTATCTTTTGTATAAATGACTAAGACCTATGTGCATTACAAAGCAGAGTTTACAACTGTGTAATTTTCTTTGTGACTCAAAAATAACATACGCTGCTTGTCAGCCCCCAAATAACCAGTGAATTACTTTCCTCAAGGAACTTGTCTCTAAGGCCTTCTATGCGTCTCTAAGTGTGTATAGCTCTTCAAATCTAACGTTATAACAAAATGACTGTTTTCAGAAAGCTGTAACCGTTATTCCTGACAACTGGATGGCATTCTTTAATCATCAATTGCTACCACCACTCTGCACTAAAATAATGTTCAGAGTTTATAGCTCATAATTTCCTTTTTCACCTGCCCCCTAGGCTTATAGTTCCTTATGTTATTTACTAACTCTGCAATGTAAAATGTCTTTAGGGACGTGCATGCATAGAAAAGCTTCCTTTAAGTTTTTGATGATACGTTCGAGATCAATCTGTTTGAGGCAGTCACAGAAGAAAACCACAAGAATCCTATGTTTTTCTCTTGATGAAGTTTAGCAATTATGAAGATAAAGTTTGGTTAGGCCAACCCTTCAAGATACAGCTCCTCGTTAATAATTTTTAATTTTCTATTCATCGTCCTGGCTGTCAAACCGTATTGAAAAGAGTGTTAACAATCTTACGGTGTTCAACCTCAGATCGCTGTCTTTTTTCAGCTTTCTAAATAGCTCCCCAGGACTGATTCTAGCTTGAAGTCCTATGGAACATGTGAGTTCTGAGTGAAATATGTTGGAATAGAGGGTGTGGGTGAGGGTTATGAAGTCAGATGAGGTATGTGCCCATGACAGAGTCTCTCTAAACTAGCTATTCAATTATTTATATTTTCTTCCTCATTCAAAATGATTCAGTCTGAACTCTGTTTTCTCTCCTCATCTAACCGATGAAATGTCGTTGCCTTAGGGAACTAAATTAATTTTTTTCCTTCCTCATATGTCTCTGCAGTATCAGCATCTCCTGCCCAGTAATTTTTCTACCACCCTGACTTTTTAAACGATTTACCTTGAGGTTACTTTCTAGAGTGGTTGTCTTTACTAGGAAATTTAGTTAATATGCAAATAAATTAGATATAATGTCTTATCTTTATTTTTTTAGCTGCATTGGGTCTTCACTGCTGCACACGGGCTTTCTCTGGTTGTGGCGAGCAGGGGCTACTCTTTGTTGCGGAGCATGGGCTTCTCATTGCGGTGGCTTCCCTTGTTGCAGTGCGCGGGCTCTAGGTGAGTGGGCTCAGTGGTTGTGGCTGACGGGCTCAGTAGTTGTGGCTCGCGGGCTCTAGAGCGCAGGCTCAGTAGTTATGACACACAGGTTTAGTTGCTCCGCGGCATGTGGGATCTTCCCCGACAAGGGCTCGAACCCGTGTCCCCTGCATTGGCAGGCAGATTCTTAACCACTGCGCCACCAGGGAAGTCCCATAATGTCTTATCTTTAGAGTTTTCTTTTTTATCCATGGGATTCAAATGTATCTCTAGTCATCAACATTGATCCATGTTCCTAGATAGAGTAAACATTTTTTGTTTGTTCTGGGTTTTGTAATTCTTAGGGAAACAATAGCTCCAAGGAATAGTTATCATTTGAGAAAACACACTGGAAGCACCTTCAGCTAGTTTATTTACATGGAAGGTTAATTTGTATAGAAAGGAAATACAATTCCTGAGAGATCAATACATAATTTCTTGTTAAAATGTTAAGGGCTAGTATCTCTAGTAGCTAATCTCTAGTAGCTGAGAATTTGGTAAACCTTGCTGCACAGCTGAAATGGTATCATCGGCATGGTATAGATTAGATAGATACACATGGTTTAGAAGAGGAAAACATTTACTAGGTTGGTCTGAATGGAGAGGGGGAAGTTAAGAACAATAAAATCCCTCAGACTCTGGAGTCAATTCTGCTAGACCTTGACTGAGTATCGTCCCAACTTTAAGTTGATAGGTTTTTCCAAATTGGAGGTGTCTTCCAGTTTCATTTAATGCCAGAGTAATTTTTGAGAATAGTGCTGTGTAAATCAGCAAATGAATAATTGCAGAAATAACTACATGTGGAAACACCAACCAGCCAATAAAGCCACTTAATTAGTCTTAATAGTTTCTTTTGCTCTTCAAGATGCTATTTAATACTTTGATGCTGCTGTACATACATGGCATATTTTAAAACTTTTAATTTATATGATGTCCTTATAGATTAACTAAGGGTCCTAATCATTTAAAAATAAATCATGAATGAATTCACTTTTCAGTAATACTGTTGGCAAAGTAGTCTTTCAATGACATTGCCTATGACTACCTCTGGCACGGATGCTTTTTCATTGCAAAAACAATATGCAATGGGATTAATCCTAAATGGAGACAATTCTATGGGTCCACTAAGCCTTGCCCTTTCAGATATTTTTGCAGCCATGATTTTGAATTGACTAAATTTACATGATCTCTTCCACTACCCATGCTGTTAAGTGAAATGTGGCTTGAAGTAGTCTTGGAGATACTCTAGCTATGGAACAATGCAGAGAGAGTAGCGCCCAACAGGAAAGCAAGATGTGACTTTACTCCAGTTTGTACCTGGCTGTACTCAACTAAGATAAGCAGCCCTGGGCAATGACGTCTTCCTGAGAGATGGGTCCTTCATGCTTAGAATCCCTGGGAAGAGTCCAAAGAAAGCAGCAACTGAAGGGCAAGCCATCTAGTTGGCAGCCAAGTATTTTCTTTTCAACCCAACATCTTGCTGCCTATTCACATGCTTCCCTGGCATTCTGACTTAAGTCACTAATTACATATTATCCCCAGATACCATGCCTGGCCTCTGCTTGGAGTAAACTATATTGATAGATCTATATACTGTTATATGATCCTAATACCAATAGGCAGATTCCTTTTATGATATTACTCAGACCTGAAGGGAGGCCTTTGTTTACTGTCAAGCTATTTTAATATGTGGTACAACAGATCACCATGAACTTGCCTGGTTTTCCCAGGATTTTCCAGGGCAATCTAGAAATTTTAAACTTAAATTTTGGATAAACACAAAAAGGCAGAATTTGAATACTAAGTATGATTACAAAGAGATTTTTAAAATATGCATGAAAATAATAAGTCTAGTAGCAAATATTACAAAATGTTTCTTTTGGGATGGCAGGATTTTAACTGCTTTACTTTTTTATTCCAAGGTTATATACTAAACATGTATATCTTTTTCATTAGAAAAAAAATCAATAGCCCCAATAATGGCAACACAGACATTTCTTTGTATTCATAAAGTTCTGAATGTTTCTTCCTTATTCTTTTTTCCTATTACCCTCCCCTTTCAACACAGAAATTAATATGTACGTGCACACGTCTGCATATAGGTACACATGGTTTCAACATGTTATGTTCCTGCTTACAGACTTTTAATGACTGCACCCCACATCCAGGAAATCTGCACATGTTAAGGCCAGGAGTTCCTTAACGTGTTGGAGGTCTACACTGAACCTTATTTACATGTCTTGCCAATGAGAAAATTGGCATGGCTAATTTCAATGTTTATGTACTGATGGCAGTAAAAGTTGGTTATGGGGTTATATTCACAAAAGGAAATAATCAAACTTCTTTAAAATCTTTTCTAATCACTGACTTCCCCGGAAATAGAAGGACCAGAATGCCATCACAATATATCTTTCATCAAAACACACAAAGAACATGATTTAAATGGTTTATACCACGAAGATTCTACCAGAAGGTGAAATTCTACTGTAAGATGTTGGGTCTTTTCAATTGTTAAATAGGAGGTTGTAGCGGTAAAAGAGGTTCATTCTCACAATCCTGCACTAAGAACAAGTGGTAGAAACCAGTGCAAAGCAGTTTCCTCCTAACCCCATTTTCAGCCTTACCAGAGGCTCTTAAGCATGTTCACTCTGCCAGCACCCCAAATTTTCTAGATGTGTCATGATGGAACAAAATTCAGAGCCATTAAAAAAAGTCTTTCTTTATTGTAACATATTTTATTCTGGAAATTTTTGTATATTTAAGAAAGAAATTATTGGGGAAAAAACACCTTTGCACAGCGAAGGAAACCATCAACAAAATGAAAAGGCAACTTACTCAATGGGAGAAGATATTTGCAAGTCATATATATGATAAAGGTATAAAACTTAGACAACTTAATATCAAAAAAGCAAACAACCTGATTAAAAACTGAGCAGAGATCATTTTTCCAAAGAAGACACAGATGGTCATCAGGAATATGAAAAGATGCTCAACATCACTAATCATCAGGGAAATGAGAATCAAAGCCACAGTGAGACATCACCTCTCACCTGTCAGAATGGCTACTATCAAAAAGACAACAAAGAGCAAGTGTTGGCAAGGATGTGGAGAAAAGGGAACCCTCGTGCACTGTTAGTGGGAACGTAAATTGGTGCAGCCACTGTGGAAAACAGTATGGAAGTTCCTCAAAAAATTAAAAATAAAACTACCATATGATCTGGTGATTCCAATTCTGGGTACTTATCCAAAGAAAAGGAAAACACTAACTCGAAAAGATATATGCACCCCTATGTTCACTGAAACATGATTTAAAATAGCCAAGATATGAAAACAACCCAAGTACCTGATAGACGAACGGATAAAGAAGATGCAGTATGCACGCACACACACACACACACACACACACACACACACACACACACACACACACACACACACACACAGAGGAATGTTATTCAGCCATAAAAAAGAATGAAATCTTGATATTCAAGACAACACGGACAGAGCTAGAGTATACTACGCTAAGTGAACTAAGTCAGACAGAGAAAGACAAATACCATATGATTTCACTTATATGTGGTATTTAAAAAACAAAACAAATCAACCAACATAATAAAACAGAAACAGACTCACAGATACAGAGAACAAACTGATGTTTGCCAAAAGAAAGGGGTTGGGAAGGCAGACAAAACAGATAAAGGGGATTAAGAAGCACAAAATTCCAGTTATAAAATAAATAAGTCATGGGGATGTAATGTACAGCATAGGAACCATAGTCAAGAATACTGTAATAACTTTATACAGTGACAGATGGTAAGTAAGCTTACCATGGTGACCATTTAAAATGTATATAAATATCAAATTGCTGTGATGTACACCTGAAACCAAAATGATACTGTATGTCAATTATACTTTGATTTAAAGAGAGAAACCATTGCATAATTTGGAGAAATTTCAAAAATAATATGAAGACATCAAATTCTAACCGTCTTTGCTGAAAATTTTGTCTTAAATTAGGAATTACATGATCCCTAGATAATAATATTGAATATTTTTTTCATTACCACAATCAAAGTCAAGAAACATTTTAAATAGTTTCAATACAACTGGGAATTAAAACAACGCTTAACAGTAACAACAGCAAAGTGAGAACTGCAAACAATCTGTTACCCTCAGAATTGTTAGAGTTCTTCTAAGTAGGCTTTAGCTGGGAAGGTTAATATTTTTAGTGTTTGAGATCTGTTTTGAGGCATTATATGACTTCAAACATAAATAAGCCTTTGGTTCCTGTTCTTGTTATTTTGGAAACAAGCGCAGGTTGAGAAAAATAACTTCATAATGCATTTAGTATTAGAAAACAAAGCAGCTATGAGAAGAACAAAGAATTAAGGACCTACGAAGAAATGGAAATCATTCTTAAATGATACGAGTCTACCCGGAGCCTCTCCAGACAATAATTGGATTTGGTTGAATAGAGCTAAAAGCCAAGTGAACAGATGTTAGGTGATGGAGCAGAACCTGCTCTTTTCAGATTAAACAACCAATTATGAGTGGATAATGATGTGTGCAACTGGTAGTCACTGGAAATGTTTCCAATTCAGACCAAGCAATAAAACTAAGATGCTAACATATTTGATCCTACACAGTATTGGAACCTAGCTATTTAAAACCGCTATTTTTAAAACAACAGCGGATAAGGTGTGAGTGGATGAATTCCATTTTTAGGGCTTTTGGAGATAATTAATGACAAGTTTTTTTCCCCTTAGGTAAGTTATGATCAGACGCTAGTTTTCTTTCTTTTTTAAAAAAATTGAAATATAGTTGATTTACAATGTTGTGTTAATTTCTGCTGTACAGCAAAGCGATTCAGTTATACATCTATATACACATCCTTTTAAAAATTCTTTTCCATTATGGTTTATCACAAGATATTGACTATAGTTCTCTGTGCTATAGAGCAGGGCCTTGTTGTTTATCCATTCTATGTATAGTAGTTTGCATCTGCTAACCCCAAACTCCCACTCCATCCCTCCCCCAACCCCTTCTCCCTTCGCAACCCTAATTAACTAAGATTGACAGCTATTTGCAATCTGACTCCCATGACCAGCCAGAACACATTTTAAAAATCTTAACTACTAGTTTAGAATATTCATACAATTGACTAAAATGCCTTTTCTTAGAAATCGAACAAGTGACAATGTCAAAGCATTAAACATGTCCTAATTTTTAGTTTTTATAAAATCACTGTCTGTACTAATATCCTGTGACAACTGTAACAAATTATCACTAACTGGTGGCTTAAAACAACAGAAATACAACCCCTCACAGCTCTGGGGGCTGGAAGTCCAAAATCTAGGTGTCAGCAGGGCCCCGCACCCTCTGGAGGCTCTAAGACAGAATCTGTTCCTTGCCTCTTCCAGCTTCTGGTAGCTGCTGGCACTCCTTGGCTTGTGGCCACATTATCCCTCTCTCCTCTGTCTTCACATTGTCTTGTCCTCTGTGTGTCTGTCTCAAACTCTGCTCTGTGTCTCCCATGTAAGCAGACATGTGATTGCATTCAGGGCCCACCTGAGTAATCCAGGATAAGCACCTACTTTCAGGATCTTAATCACATCTTTTGCCGAATAAGGTAACATTCATAGGTTCCAGGGATTTGACATGTCTGTCTTTGGTGGGGGGGGATCATGTTTTGGCCTGTCTTTGTTTTATTGCATTGTTCCTGAATGTTTGCTAGTGTCATTTTCTCTCACTCAGTATACTTCATAAATGTCTCTCAAAAGAGAGGAATGTATGTCTTTTACTCTTTATTTAGTGTCCTACCTTCTGTTAAGTACTATATGAATTCTGGCATTAAAGTTTCTTGAAGATTGTACTGGCTGCTACTACTAATGAGAAAGAATGGAAGAGAGAGAGAGAGAGAGAGAGAGAGGGGAGAGAGAGAGAGAGAGAGAGAGAGAGAGAGAGAGGAGAGAGAGAGAGAGAGGGGGGGGAGGGAGAGAGAGAGAGAGAGAGAGAGAGAGAGAGAGAGAGAGAGAGAGAGAGAGATGGATGCAGGAGGAAGAGGGGGAAAGGGAAGAAAGTCACCAGTTTGCTCTCCCAACTGATTCAACCCAATCAGCTGAGGTGCAGTAATCTTTAAGAGCTGCTGAGATGTCCCAAATCATGAGTTCAGTTTTCCTTGGTTATGTATCTGGAATCTACTGTGTATGATTCTCTTCACGTCACGACCAATAAAGTTATACGCGATGGCATTTATTACAATTAGGGCATTTGTAAATGTTACATTTGTAGTGACATTCAGGATAAGTGGAATAATTAATTTCATTCAATCTTTTGGATTACCAAAAGCTTTTGAAAGGGTGGGATAGATTGATTTTCATTTGGTTTTCCTGATCTGAGTTTTAAAGATATTCCTAAAATAAGTAGTTTGAAAAAGATCATAATGTAAATTAGGAATTTCAGGGTTATTTTCATTTTTGTAGGGGGTTGGGATGGGGCAGTGGGGAAGGAAATGGTGTCACTGCTCTGGCTTCCCTCGTACAATACACACGTGCTATTGCTGATGTTTACAATCTGGGATCGGGTTGATTGTAACAGAGGATACCAGCTCTTCTTAACCTGTAATGAAGAGCTCTCTTTCTAAAAGCTTATGCTGTAAACTTCTGTAACTGGTGTTGGTTTTGAGTCTCTAACAACATTCAGTAGAGGTACTCATTTTCTACTTTCTATTTTTCAACTGTTGTTTGCTTTAAATCATATGCCATATAGGATCAAGAGTGGATAAGAGGGCTTCCCTGGTGGCGCAGTGGTTGGGAGTCCGCCTGCCGATGCAGGGGACACGGGTTCGTGCCCCGGTCCGGGAGGATCCCACATGCCGCGGAGCGGCTGGGCCCGTGAGCCATGGCCGCTGGGCCTGCGCGTCCGGAGCCTGTGCTCCGCAGCAGGAGACGCCACAACAGTGAGAGGCCCGCGTGCCACAAAAAAAACCAACAAAAACCAGGCACAGTCTTGAGAGATAGACATAATTAAGTAGCTCTCAATATAATATCCATAAGAGTCAAGATAGAAAGGAAGAACATTAAAAAACAAAACAAAAAACATGCAGAGAGAAGCGAATGTTGCCGTAACCATAGGTATTAAATCGAATCCACTGATACGACTACTAGGGTAAAGGTTTGGGCTTCTATGAGCTAGTATGAGCCTTAGTAATGTATACCTTCCAAACAGGGGCTAGGGTCTGTGACATCACTTTATTTAAGCACACTGACAGAGACACTGTAACAGGGGCACAGTTTGGCAGGGTCATGTATGTGTTAGAACCCAGTCTTCATTCAGGCCAGGTGATCCTCTGAGCCTCCAGAAATCTCAGTGCGCTGAGGAAGCTTGCCCAATAATTACAAGGGAAGAGAACCCCCATCACGTATGGAATGGTCTCACTGATTCCCTGATGGGTAAGCATCCTTTAGCCCTGGTAAGACTTAAAATTAAGAAGAAAAATATATATGTAAGAAACAAAACCCATTGTATCAAATACTTTTGCATTAAAGAGTCTATATATTTGATATTTTATATACTTGTGATATTAAGATATTTTGGCCAATTAGATAACAGTAATTTGGAATTGTGATTCCAATTTAAACTGTGAAATTGAGTCAATGATTTAGACTTGTGGTTTTAAGTTGAAATCTTACTAAGTTAACACACACATTTAGAACTTTAAGAGAACTTAAAAATAATCATATTTCATATTTGTAAGTGTTCAATTGATGAATTATTCAAGTATTTATGAGTATCTCATTTGTTAAGTCAGACAAGTTAAAGTACTTAAAAGGAAATTAAATGTATTAAATTTATGCACAAAGCTTTAAGTGTTTAAAAACGTTTAACTACATTTGAAAATGAAACAAAATCATTAATCAAATTTCCCTTAAGAATGACTGTTAAAATTAGCTTCACTTACAAATAGGCTAATGAGGTTTGTAAGCTGAACTTAGAATTTTAAATACGATTATGATTTTGATCACGTAACTTCAATAGCGCACTATCTAGTTTTAAAATCAGAGTAACCTCTGACTAGTCTTTTCTGGGCATAAACATTGTCCTCATTTGCCCTTGACAAAACGTGACGTCCCATTTTGGAGCTGGTAAACAAGAATGCTATTCTAGAGAAGCAGAACAGGCTAGGACCCAGCTCCCCGGGGCCAGCAGTAAGGCAAGCTTGGTGAAAAGTTGGCTGTTCTTTTCCTGTCTAGGGTCTGAGCCCACAGAGGTCAGGAATCCATCCCTCGGGTTGAAAGGAGTATAAAGGTGAAGAATCAGAGGGCCATCGCTTCCTGAGTACCTTGTAAAGAGTCGCTGATGAATAAGAAATCGCCAAGTTAAGAAAGTATCCAGTTTTGTTATCTGAGGTGTCATCAAGAGACAGAAAAGTAAAAAGAAAAAAAAAAGGAAATAAAAGAGAGAAAAGTATAGGTATCTCCTGCTTTTTGAAAGTTCACTTTACGCCACTTTGCTTGTACGAAAGACCTACATTATTATCTGTTTTCACTAATCGAAAGAAATCTGAAGAGAATTTTTGCTTTTATGAAAAAAATCAAAAATAGCGTTCAGTGTTTTTTTTTTTTTTGCAGTGAGCCATTATAGAGGCAGTGTGCACCCCAAGCAGAGCAGTGAGTGTGGCCCCTTCAAGCTCCTTCCCTGGGAACTGCACTCAGCATCTCAGCATCAAGCCTCCATAGCTTTGAATGGTGTCTGTGAGCATTTGTGCTTTACAGCGATGTATTTTGTGCATCTGTTAGCAAGATGTGTCCTAAGGTAATGTTTATTCACTTTATCCCAGCTCGGCTTAGGAAAAGTTTCAAAGGAACGCTTTACTTTCTGATAGTGGGGGAAACCTGTGAAGGAAAATCATCTATTACTCTTCTTTCTATCAGGAATTCAGAGAATTCTAGTAGGTCTTCAAAGTGCACTACGTAGGCAAGTGAACTTAGTCTGTCCACATGGTTAAATCTGTATTAGTGAAAATTTTGAGAGCTAAAGCTAATCATCAAAAGTTATTATGGAGGATCTCAACATGAATAGAGAAGTTTCCCTTTTTCTGTGGCTCTTCAGGGAACAAACAAACACTAGGAAAAAAAAAAAGAAGAAGAAGAAAAGCAGAGAGACACATTTTCCTTTAGCTAGTGGGTGGTTTGAGCTGTTACTGGGTTTTTCCATCTTACCTATCCTCCCCCTTCCTCCAGCTGACAATTCCAAAGGAAAGAAAGAATCATGGTTTTCAAGGACTGTACTGTAATTCAAGGATGGTGAGAGTCTGACAAAGTAACTCAGCCTGGTGAAGAGTGCGTGTCAGTAGAAAGACGTAACAAAGTTACTTTTTTGGAAGTGAAGGAATTATGTGACCCAGAATCACATTAATCTTGTGAATGCCATAAAAATCTCATTATTGATTGGCTAAGGAAACTTGCATTCCAAATTAAAACAAACAATGAAACCTCATGAGATATTCTTTTTAAGGCAAAGCTTAAGTCTTTATTTTTTATGGACTTATTCAATTTTATGTTTCCTCGATAACATATCCATCTCAGTCACAAAAATTTTTATTGCTCAACAATTTTCTCAAAAAAAAAAAAAAGAAAACAAGAAATATTCTGAAAATTAAAGAACTTACTGAAAATCAGCAGCATTGGTGCAGGTGCTGCAGGCTGTTATGCCACCCCCCAAATTGCTAATCACTCTTATTCTTGACAGTATTAATAATTTTTTCTAAATGGCAGTTTGGGGTTAAGAATAATTTCTGTCTCTATGTTTATTTATTTTGTCCTGTGCAAAAAAATAACCATTTTGCAAGCAACCATTCAATGCCATCCACATTGACTGGAAATGGCAATGCATTTTTTCCCCCTAGTGATGGTTCTAATCACTGGTAGATTAGCATGAGCTGGCTGGAAAACGTGAACCACAAATGTGTGTACTACAAACGTGTACCACAAATCTATATTTATATCTGTTGTATTTTCCCATACAGTGTGATGTATATACCCAATACATGCAAATATGTGTATTTATACATTTCTGTATACAGTAAGTCCCCTACACACGAACCTTCAAGTTGTGAACTTTCAAAGATGTGAATGTATTATAAACCCATTACAGCCAATTGTGTTAGCTGGATACCTAGGCTAACTTTTTTGGACATACGATCAAATTGGACTTACAAACATGCTCACTGAACGGAACTCGTTCGTATGTTGGGGGCTTACTGTATGGAACACGTATTACATGTATATAATATGTGCAAATATATGTATTTATATATTTTTATATTGTGTATATATATATATATAACATGCATATATGAAAAATATATTCCCCTAAATAGTGAGTGTAATAGTGAGTGTGTATCTAATTTTGAACAGATTAGTGTTCCTTCCCAGGTTGTTAGATCTTAGACATGATAAGCATGTGGTATCTGTATCTGATCAAACAAGATACCCCAGACTCAAGGAACTGATTAAAAGCAAACAACTTAAACAACACAAAAAAGAATGTGCTAATGTCTAAATTAAAAGGGAACCAACTCTAGGAGGAGTGCAGTGAATGGCATTCTTTGACAAAAAGCCTCTTGTCTGGTGGACCCACCTTTTCCTCTATATCCAGAGGACTGCTGTGTCCTGAATTCTCTGTACAGCTACATAAAACCAGGAACTGGTAAATGGTTGACAAATATGCCCAGGTCCTGGGATCCCAAGCAAATGTGGGTTTTGTATAATAGGCCAAGAGCACTTGGGGACGGCTGACAGGGGAACAAAATTTCAGTGCCTTGGAGGACAATAGACTCATGAAAGATGTCTGATCTTCAGGAAGTGTTCTCTAAGTCACAGTGGTTGAAACCGGTTGGAGTAGAAAGTAATCCTAAAATCCTCCTTAAACCTGTAGTAGATTAATTGCCAAAATGTCCTCAGTGGTATCCCTTCCTCTATCCATGCCCCTTGTAGTATGGCTTTGGAGGTCCCCAACCAAGAGGTAGGGCCCACTTCCCCACCTCTTGACTGTGGGATACCCTTGTGACTGGGCTAAAACCACAGCCAATAGCCTGTGGCAGAAATGACAGTGC
Source organism: Grampus griseus (assembly GCF_964374135.1). Classification (NCBI taxonomy): domain Eukaryota; kingdom Metazoa; phylum Chordata; class Mammalia; order Artiodactyla; family Delphinidae; genus Grampus; species Grampus griseus. The sequence goes on along the minus strand of NC_139015.1, from coordinate 24,765,455 downwards.
TTTAGCTCTGTGCCTGCTGCAACTCTCTCTCTCAGAACTTTCCCTCCACCGTGTGAACAAACCTCGGCTAGTCTGCAGGATGATAAGGAACACGGGGACCAGGCATCCCTGCAGTCCTAGCTATCAGCCAGCCAATAGCCAAACATGAATGAGGCACCCTAGTCCCTAGCTGACTTGCCAGCTGACCGCAGAGACATGAGAGAGCTCATCTAAGATCAGCCAAGCCTGGTCCAGATCAGCAGAATCACCCTGCTGACCCTTGGGCTTGTGAGCAATAATAAACGCTCATTACTTCAAGCTACTGAGATTCTGGGCAGTGTGTTATTGCAGCATCATCTAACTGACAAAAAAATCAATACACCAATGCAAGTACGAAGATGCCATCATTTGTTTACCCCCATGCATCCTACCTCTAAAAAGTACTGATGGCTTGACACAGTGTCCCTAAGAAGCAAGCCATTGTTGCCTTCTTATGGTGAAGGACCATGGGTCCATAGGTACAGTGCTTACATGAGTGCTTTCTGGCCATCTTGTAAGCACTCACATTCCAAAAGAACTTATGGCCTGGCTGAGAGCTCTCCTGAATATGTCTGTAGTCAATTAACTCGCCTTTTATTTCACTTCATTGAACTTAAAGAGCAGCCAGTGTCTGTTCAGAAGCCACACACCATGTTTCCTCCTGCCTACAAACATAGCAATAAACCAGACAGCTTTCTGGTTCACTGTAAAAACTCCTTTTATGGGCTTCCCTGGTGGTGCAGTGGTTGAGAATCTGCCTGCCAATGCAGGGGACACGGGTTCGAGCCCTGGTCTGGGAAGATCCCACATGCCACGGAGCAACTAGGCCCGTGTGCCAAAACTACTGAGCCTGCGCGTCTGGAGCCTGTGCTCCACAACAAGAGAGGCCGCAATAGTGAGAGGCCTGCGCACCGCGATGAAGAGTGGCCCTCGCTCACCGCAACTAGAGAAAGCCCTTGCACAGAAACGAAGATCCAACACGGCAATCAATCAATCAATCAATCAATCAATAAATAAATAAACTCCCTTTATAGGAAGACAACACGGTAACAATAAAAACACCACCTAAAGGGAGGCTTACAGAACCTCATCAGCAAGTCTCAAGTACACCCGTGAAATAAAGATCAGCACCCTCGGGCTTCCCTGGTGGCGCAGTGGTTGAGCGTCCGCCTGCCGATGCAGGGGACACGGGTTCGTGCCCCGGTCCTGGAAGATCCCACATGCCGCGGAGCAGCTGGGCCCGTGAGCCATGGCTGCTGGGCCTGCGCGTCCGGAGCCTGTGCTCCGCAACGGGAGAGGCCACAATAGTGTGAGGCCCGCGTACCTCAAAAAAAAAAAAAAAGATCAGCACCCTCTACCCCAAGTACACATGAAACTAAAAATAACATTTGAATTGTCCAACCTCAGCCAGTCCTGGAGATAACATGCTTTTTCCAGCTGCACAGTGCAGTGTAGGGAAAGAGTACTACAATGGAAGTCAAGAGAGAGGTATTTCTGCCCTTGTTCTACCTTCAGTACTTGCAAGGCCAAGTTCCCCTGGACACTTGGACTCTCAGATAACTGCTGAGGATGCTTCTAGTCCTGTGATTTCATGCTCTCATCTTGCTTTCTGGGCCTTTTAGTTTACAGCTGTGAATGTGTACAGAATTCAAAACGATGTAGCTGTGGAAAGACCTCTGGACCGAGAGTCCTTAGACCAGCCTCTGCCCCCAGCGCATCAGGTGACCTTGAGCAAGCTCCACCTCTCTACACCTCAGTTTGCCCATCTGTAAAATGGGTGGTTCATTTGGGCTAAATGATCTTGAAGGGCCTTTTCAGCTCAGAATGGCTGATTTCACAATGCCTCAAGGTTACATGGTTTATAATGGATTTCTAAACAGAGAGCGTGACCTAGACTTAGGCACACAGAGCCCAAAGCATCAGGCAGTCACTTCACTGAGCCAGAGGTAGGTCACACTGAGCTTGGAGTCAGTTTTTCTGATTTCTGACAATGAGGAGTTAAGGGCCTGTTATTTGTGGACGTGCTTCTGGTACTAAGGAAAATGTCACCCACTATCAAAACCAAGTGTTTTCTCTACCATGCCCATTGTGGAACATCTGGGTGTGCTGGGCAGCTCAGCACGCACCCGGGACAGAAAGTGGCCCAAGGGATGCCCCAGAACTAGTGCCTTTGTGTCAAATTGAAACTAAAGCACAAGGTCCTCCACACAGCCTTTGTCACACAGGGACAGAGCAGACCAATTATAGGGACCTCCCCACCTACAGGAAGACGAGACATAGATACTCTGTGAGGGAAGCTTTTCCAAGCATGGCCATGGAGAACCCCTGGTGGATGGGTCACCAACAAAACCTAATTGTATTCACTCAAGCTCAGAGTATTTCAAAGAGTGGAAACCAGGTCACTGGAAAGCCAGCATCTTACAAGGGCTAATATAACAACAACATGAATATATCAACAGGGCCAGACTCTAGGGAAACTAATAGACAAAAAAGCTGACTGTAGACTCCTCCACCCCTTAATCTGCCATGCCCCTTCGTTCTTTCAAACCCCCCACCCCAAATCTTCTAAGTGCCTTATACCGCCTTTGACCGCTAATAGGGTTGGACCCTAAATCTATTTTACTATATGATTGGGCTTCATTCCATTCTGGCTTTGGGGTACCTCCTACTCATGTTCTCCTTTAAATAAACAAAAAGCTTACTTGTCCTTTACCCTAGGTGACAATTGGAGTAATCAGTTAATCCCCATCAATGTTAACTAATTTATGTTAGACGCAGCATATAAACTTGCCTCCAGAAGGTATTCATAAAAGATGAAGAAATGAAATAAAATGTCTAAACATCTTTAACATCATCAGTCATCAAAGCAAGGCAAATGAAAACAACAAAATACCATTTTTCATTTATCATATTGACCAAGGGGATGCTCCTCTTTCCTTGTAAGGGAGTCATGTGGCACACATGAAATTGGTAGAATAAGTTTTAATGATGTACCAGGAAAATGAACAGTTCACAGACCCTTTATTCCAGTACTTTTTCTAGGACTCAAACCTAAAATCATAACAGAAGTAAGGACAGAGATTGGTATAGTATGTCATGGACACATTATTTATGATTTAAACCACATACATTTACTCCAAAACATATAACTAGGCAATGGTATTTTAGATAGCCTTCAAAATTATGTTTTTTGATGTTCCGTTAAACTGAGTTAAGTAACATACAGATCTGTCTATATGATATTTTCTCAACTGGCTTACTTTAAAAGTAAAATAGGGAGGTACCAGATTTTTAATAGTGGTCTTTCTAAATTAATAGGTTGGAGGGTAGTTTTAGATTCCTTTAATTTCCTTTAGTTTAAATTTAGTTTAAATTCCTTTAGCTTCCTTTTCTTTATTTTCCCATCTTTTGAAATAATGGGTACAAATTATTCTTATCATCAGAAACAACCTTCTTTAAAAGCTCATAATAAAAACAAAGAAAGGGAGTCAGACCTTTAGGGATCAGACAACCTGTTGAGGACCCTTAAATCCCAGGGTGTGTGATTTGACTTTCCCACCCAAATACCCAAAATGAGATCTTGAGCACGAAGGCTGCTCCCAGGGAGCTGTGAGGCTGGTGAGGAGACCTGAGCAAGGCACCCACCCTTCCGGCTTCCACCTCTTGCTGGAAGCAATCAGAGGAAACTAGCTCTCTGTGTAGGGAAGCCAACTGCAGCTGTGCCAGCAGGAACCACTGCACGATGGAAAGCATGTTACACAGGCACGTTGAACCACTTATTGAAGGCGGACGGTAACTCCGGCCTAATGAAGACTGGGCGTACCCCTTCTGTTGGCTCTCGGCCAGTCACTTAGTTTAGTCTGGATCCGAGGGGGAAATCACATGACTGTTCCTCATATTCAGAGTGGAAGGTACTGAGTAGCTATGAGTAAATGGCTTCTTTGGAAACTCAGAGAGAGCGAGCTACTGTCCAGCCTTCTCCATTGTGTAGGTCGTACTTTGTCCACCAGGGGCACACATGCACCATGAGAGTGGTACCCTAGGTCCAGTTATTTCCCATCTCAAACTTTAAGACTTTTATTTTTCTAATTTTTATTTTTTTTTTTTAATTTTAATTTTTTGGCCATGCTGTGTGGCATGCGGGATGCGGGATTTTAGTTCCCTGACCAGGGATCAAACCCGTACCTCCTGCAGTGGGAGTGCAGAGTCTTAACCACTGGGCCACAAGGGAAGTCCCTTTAAGACTTTTACAATTTCTATAGCCTTGATCCCCACACTGTCAAGTTAAAAGTCGTATCATCATAGTACACCAGCCTCTAAGAATAGGGTAAGTTTCCAGAAAGGGAAGTCGTTTTCCCTGACTTCCTCCTTAAAGCCTCGGAACATCCTTGAACCAATTTCCATTTATATAAGATTTCATCGCATATTGGAAATTGATGAAATAAACACTTCTCGGTCATGTTTAGATCTACTCGTCTCAAACACATTTTTTTCACTGTGATAAAATATACGTAACATCAAATTTACCACCTTAACCATATCTAAGTGTGCAATTCAGTGGCATTGGGTACATTCACATTATCGTGCAACCATCATTACTGTCTGTCCTCAGGAATTTTCCATCATCCCAAGTTGAATCTTCCACCCATTAAACAATAATTCTCTGTTCTCCCTTACCCCAGCCCCTGGGAACTATCATTCCACTTTCTGTCTCTGTGACTTTGCCTATTCTAGGTATCCAATCAAGTGGAATCACACACTACTTGCCCTTTTATGTCTGGTTTATGTCACTTAGCATAATGTTTTCAAGTTGAACCCAAATTTTGGAGTAACAAAACCCTCTAAGTTGATAAGCCAGCACGCAAAGTCATTCCTTCTTATTTCCAGTCTCTTCAATTTTCCTTTTCAAAGGTCTCATTTGACCAGTGCTTCGTTTTTGAACAGCCAGAGTCCTATGACGTTGAACAGATTCCCTCGCCAAGTGTGCGAACTCCCTGCCAACCGGAGAGTCAGGAAGGACTGAGATAACCGCTTGGTGAGGGTGTTGCAGAATTTTGAAGTAGATGAGCTTTAACCTCTCATTCTGCTCTAAGGCCTTGTGACTTTTACAGACAAATGCTTTTGTTTGTTCCTTCATTCATCCACATAGGAGTCTGTCAGCCTTTACTAAGTGCCTGTTGCATGTAAATGACGGATATCGAGGCAGTGTGGTGACGGATGATACTGATTTGACTCCCAACCTCGGTGGTGGAATCAGAAGCTTGGACCCTGCCCTAGGAGACTTGCTTTTGCTCTCGGTCAGCTGGCACTGGCGAGTACACCCGGGGAGGACTGCCAGTTACGTACATGCTTGCGTGGAGACGTTGGCTTGCGGTAGAGGGTTCCTTAGTTGTGCAACTCTACGTATCAGCCAGAAAAACGTAACAGACTCAAACGGCAGATGTGGGTCCTGAGAGTGCCTACTGTAAACTGGTATTACCTAGCCTATAATCTAAAAATATCAAGGACTTCTGAACTTTGCATACGAGTACCCAATCGTTTCTCTGCTGCGTATTAACACTGTGATCTTTGGGCAAGTCACTTTAACTTTCTACCATGCCCCCAGGACTCTGGTAGGAATGAAACAAGTTGGTAGGGATAATAAATACCCATGCCCACGGGACTCTGGCAGGAATGAAACGACTTGCACAAGGCTTGGCACGTAGAAGGCATTAAGAAAATGCCAGGCCCTCCTGCAGGGTTTTCCCCAAAGACACCCAACCTCACAAAACAAATGCAGCCCTGCAGTAGGCCAGCCCTGGACCTGCAAGCACCAGAATAAGGTTGGGGTATCTCCTGGGTTTCTTTCGGATTGCTAGCTGGGGACAGCGAGAGTCTGCTTCAGAAACGCCACTGTGTTAGTTTGAGAGGGAGCAATGCCACTTTACCCTTCGGCATAGTAAATCTTGTAAGTCATAAAAAGAGGTTCAACACAAAGAAAACCTAATCTCATATGAGTCAGGAATAAGATCTGAGTATTTCTCTGGCTGGAGTTCGTAACCGAGCACAATTCAGGATCAGTGAGTCCCAGGACCACTGTCTTCAGTGGCTGCCTACACAGAGGTGGATGTCTGAGGGACAATCTCATCCAGGAGGGACTCATCACCCCAGGAAGCAGGGTGCAATTTGGCAACCCACAGAGAGCAACTGTTGCCCAGGCAGAATCTACCCAGAGAGATGAGTGTCATGAAGCCACTGGAAGGGAGACAGGCTGTTCCGGTGAAGGTCAGGGTGCGGCTCTGAGTGGCCTGCAGCGATGTGTCCACACCTGGGACTCTTCCTCACCAGAGGCTATGAGTAGATCACACATGGAGTAGGCAGAACTGCAAATACTGACAGGCTTTCTGAGGATGGAGGCGTGTTTGTCTTAGACACCCACAAATGGAAATTATTCCTCTAATTAGAAATGATGACCTCATCACCACGTCTTGAACCAGTCCTGATTTTCAAAAGTGAGGAAGAGTTGGGTCAGTGGATGCTGGTTCCTCATTTTAGTTGCTTCAGATGAGGTCTGAGTTGGGTTTTAAATACATGAACAATACCTAATTCTCTTTCTGTCTTTTTGAATAATTGGGCTTTCTTAACTTCTTTCTAAATATTTCTATCTTTTGCTTATTTACTTATTTGGTTGCTTTGACTAACAATTTAGTAGTCAAGTTCTTATTTCTGAGTCATTTGTGTGTCTTAGAACATTTGCTTCCCTTATCTCTACAATGGGGAAGGTTCATATATTCATTATTCCCGATTATTTAAAGACCTATTAATCCAGGCCTTCTGAGAAGAAGACTGTCCAGTGGGATAAACTGTGCAAGGATTTTCTTTGGGAAAATGTCTCGGGAGAAAATCGGGAGGGAGCTGGAAAATGCTGGGAGAACCTTCTAGAGATGCTAGTCTGACCAGGGTCCGAGAGAAGGAAGGAAGAAAGTGAGATGAAACATCTGAGACTGCTGTGCTGTCTAAGCAAGGTTTGGCAAGCATGTTGGGGAATCCTGGAGCTGAAGGTGACCTTCAGCGAATCCTTAGAATCCCTGCCGTGCGCAGTCATCGGCTGGGAGCAGCCTGTGTGACAGGGGTGGGGGCTGGGTGCAAACACTGTGATGGAGTTCAGGGCCCAGCAGCTGGAGACTTTGCTGGATGACATTTTCTGTAGTTCGAGGTCTTACAGTCACCAGAGTGGCAGGGTTTCTCCAACTTGTCACTATTGACATTTTGAACCAAATAATTCTATGTTGGGGGATCTCTCCTGTGCACGTAGGATGTTCATCAGCATCCCTTGCCCCTACCCACTAGATACCAGTAGCCTCCTCCCAAGTTCTGACCGTCAAAACTGTCTGCAATTCCTGCCAAGTGTCCTTGGGGAGAGGGGACAAAATCAGTTCAGGTGAGAAACATCAAACCAGGGAAATTCAGAGAAACTTGGGATGGTTTCTCAGGAAAATTATAAAATCGGAGGGAAAGGAAAACGTAAATGTTTTGAATTATAGATTACGATTATTAAGAAAAATAACTCAGGTGAGGCCCCCCAAGTAAACAAGACTCTCCCACTACAGCAATATGCCACTGATTAGCTAGTAATTTCTATTCCAACTGAAGTTTCTTACCCTGAGATGAACTTTCAGTCAAATGTCTTACCTTAAATTTAAGGACACAAAAATAAAGTTTAAAAAATTAAATAGGTAGTCTTTTAGCTTCAGGTGTCCTATTGTAATGCGAACACAACTCATGCTTACTTATTTTGGAGATGGATGAAAATCACTCCCCCGCAGTAAGGTACATCCGTTACAGGGACAGGACACAATGACTTCACATTTAATTCAATAGAAACACGTGCATCGGGAAAGGAAATGAAATCCAGGAATGAGGCCGATGAGGTTCCCAGAATCGAGCATCTCAGATCTGATTTTCACCAAATCGTCGAAGAGCCTTTGACTTGCTAGATTCTGCGAGGCCACAGGTTAACACCCCCAGGTATGTTTCCACCTGGACGGCAGAGCCCATTCCCACTTTCACTTGAAGCGGCGCTGGGTGTAATGCTGGGCCCAGCACTGTTACCACTCACCTTGATGAGGCCCATCACCTCCAAGCAGGTTTTTTTTTAAAAAAATTATTTACTTTTTCAATTTTTGGCTGCATTGGGTCTTCGTTGCCACGCACGGGCTTTCTCTAGTTGCAGTGAGCGGGGGCTACTCTTCGTTGCGGTGCCTGGGCTTCTCATTGCGGTGGCTTCTCTTGTTGCAGAGCATGGGCTCTAGGCAGATGGGCTTCAGTAGTTGTGGCACACGGGCTCAGTAGTTGCAGCACGCAGGCTCCGTAGCTGTGGCTCGTGGGCTCTAGAGCGCAGGCTCAGTAGTTGTGGTGCACGGGCTTAGTTGCTCCATGACACGTGGGATCTTCCCAGACCAGGGCTTGAACCCGTGTCCCCTACATTGGCGGGTAGATTCCTAATCACTGCACCACCAGGGAAGTCCCCAGGCAGGTGTGTTGCTTCCTCCCTTACTGTTTTCCACAGAGGAGCCGGAGTGGCTTCTTTGAAACAAGTCAGATGCCACGTTCCCTCTCCACTCAAAAGCCTCCAAGCCTTCTACTTCACGCATGGTAAAAGCAGGAGTCTTACTCTAGCTAAGAAAATCCGAATCCTTGCTACTCATAGACAGTCTGGAGACCAGCAGTGGCAAGGGCTTCCCAGGTGCGTGTTAGGAATATGGACTCTGGGTCTGCCCCAGACCTCCTGAATCAGGGTCTGCCCTTGAACCAGGTCCTGAGGGGATGGTCACATCCACTGGAGCTTGAGAAGCTCAGTCCTCATGGTCGGTCTGACCCGTAGCTCCTTCTCTCCCCTCATCTCCCTCTGCCCTCCCATTGCTCCCCTTCCATAGCCAGTTGTGGCTCTTGTAGCCACTCAACCTTCCAACCACGTTCCAGCCCTTGCCCTTACTCTCTCACTCCCTGCAGGTGCCTGCTCAAAGGTGACCTCACTGCCGAGGCTTCCTGACCGCTGTAGCTAAAGCCCTTCTGAGCTTCCAACCCTGTGTGCCCAGGTCACTCCCCATCCAGGGACCCTGCCTTAGCACTCATCTCCACCTGCCCTGTGACATACGGCTATTCATTCTCATTGTCTGTCTCCAGGTCCATGAGAGGAGGGACTTTATATTTTTGTTCACTGATGAATCCCTAGAACAGTGCTAGCCACACATTACATTGTTAGTAAATAATTGTTGGCTCAAGGGGGTAAGTGAATTGGGTGGCCTCCTGGGATATATTCCTCAGAGAGGAAGCAGGTTCCAAGGGAACACAGAAGAGGCTGGGGTCTCCTGATCACCCAACTCGTCCGGTTGCTTTGTCTGACATCCTGTGATGCTTTCTTCCAAGCTGCCCGGAAATGAATCACAGCCAAAGGCAAGTATCTGGCTGCAGGGCAGATTCTCTGCTCAGTCAGAGAATCAGCCCAGATCAAGCGGAGGCTACAGGAACAAAGCACGGAGCTGCCGCTCCCCTTCTGGCAAACAGGAGGATCAAGCTGTGCATTTCATTTCGATGAGTTTTTGTTTTTTTTTTTTAAAGGGAAAATGGCCAAAGTTTCCAAAACGCATGGGGTTTTTTTGTTTTGTTTTTTTTCCAGAAGAAAGATTAATCTTTACTTCTTCTAAAAGGCAATCTGTTTATACGTTTCCTGGAGGATTTGTCTGGAACTGAATTAAAATAGGAGAACTTGATTTGACACATCTGGAGCAGACGGGCATGTTTTCTTTGGCTTCCTGTGGATGTTTAAATTGGGGTTAAGATGAGGAAGGTGGTAAAACTGTCGGAAGCCTCAGGTGGCTGGAAGAGACGAGCGTAGAGGATACACAGAGGTGCAGCGTACAACGCAGCAGGCTGCATCGTGACAAATCTTTCACTTTCTCGCCCTGTCAAAGCTATGCTTAAAATGTTAATGAGAAGGAAGATAATGAAGGCTCAAGGACAGACTCTGAGAGCACAGGGTTGAAGAACAATTTGTGTATAAGAACATCTTGCTTAAATCTATTCCTGGGTCTCCTGAAGGCTAAAAAATGTCATCAAGAGAATCGTTAGGGAGAAGAAAAGCTGCTCTCGCCCAACCCATATTCACCTTAAACTCTCAAAACTTAAATGAAAACTTTCACACAAAGCATGGGTGTGTTGAGAATCAAGTTAGCTCCAAGAAGAAGCTGCAACTGGGGTGGAGACACAATGCCTGTGAAAGTTTTTGAACCGCACTGGCTATAACTGTATGGAGAGAGTGTAGCATTCAGTAAATTGCTCTTGGACACCATGCATATTTTAGCTACTAAAGCACAAAGGGATTATCAAGCAACCCATTGTCAACATCTTTATTCAGGTTTTCTTCTTGGGATTGATTTTCTTTTTCTTTCTTTCTTTTTTTTTTATTTCCCAGCCATATAAACAAATCAGTTGTGGGCGTTTGGTGTTCAACTGTAAGGGATATATTTGTTAGAATATAAAGACAATAATCCCCTTGGCTCTGGAGGAGTAATGCTGAATTTCACACACAGAGCTATCAGGACTGGACGATGCTCTGCGGACAGGACAGGACTTTGAATATAAACCATGGACTACCATTCACATATTAAAAAAAGGCCAGTGTCAACAATTTTATTAGCCAACAAATCCAACATAGTTCCATTAGGAACTTTGAAAACACCCACCTTTAAAGGTTCTTTTTTTCTCGTTTCAGGTTCCCAAACTACCACAAACGACCTATAAAGCAATATTCTCATAATTACCCAATGTGGGGAATAAGGTGTAATGATAAAGAATTCCAAATCAATGTATATTACATCTCAAGATGCTGCTTTAAGAATAATGTCTCCATTACTGGGACTGACGTATACACACTACTATATGTAAAAGATATAACTAATAAGGACCTACTGTATAGCACAGGGAACTCTACCCAATACTCTGTAATGACCTATATGGGAAAAGAATCTAAAAAAGAGCGGATATACATATATGTATAATTTTCTTTTTTTTTTTTTTTTGCGGTATGCGGGCCTCTCACTGTTGTGGCCTCTCCCTGGCAGAGCACAGGCTCCGGACGCGCAGGCTCAGCGGCCATGGCTCACGGGCCCAGCCGCTCCGCGGCATGTGGGATCTTCCCGGACCGGGGCACGAACCCGTGTCCCCTGCATCGGCAGGTGGACTCTCAACCACTGCGCCACCAGGGAACCCCCATATATGTATAATTGAATCACTTTGCTGTACAGCTGAAACTAACACAACATCATAAATCAACTATATTCCAATAAAATTTTTAAATAAATAAAATAAAAAATAAAAATAATGTCTCCATTGACTCAATCGTACCATCTGATTCTTAAACCTCTCAAACCTTGCTTTAATGAAGCCCCGACCAAACAAAATCAACCATTCTCTGCAATTATCCAGCAGTACTTCTGCAGTTGGGGTACTCAAGCTCTCTCCTCCCCCAAATATCTGCCTTCCACTATTTTTTTAGATCTTAAATGACTTTTCTGGTAACAGCAGGTAAGAATAAACAAGTCATGGTGGTTTACAAATAAAGTAGGCGGTACCTTTATGTCTCTCTTTGGAAGCAATCCTGGCATTTATGTTCTTTTCTGATTGTTTTTGTGCCAGGAAAAAATAAATAAATAAATAACTGCAAGTATTCCAAAAGCTGAGAGGGGGCTGGGAATCTCATAGCATTTCTAAATTGCTTCCAAAAACTTTAAATGATGAGTTTTGAGACTGGAAAAGACAGAAAGAAAAACAAACCTAAATCTGCCCCGTAACCACAAAGCACACATGCAACTCATAGGAAAGAATGTGTGCATGAACGTATGAGGGTGGAATTTGGCCGCAACCAGGCTGATAACATGCTTAATCAAACGGTTCATCATTCTGCCTCTACAGAGTTTCTCTTCTGACTTGGGCAAATTTATGGAGAAACGAACACAGGTTCAGCCATCTCATTCTGGACCCTCTCAACAGGTCATTATTTCGTCAATCAAAACGCAACCCTCCACCCCTCTGAACTTTAAGAAATAGGCCTCCTTTCAATAGAAAGTGTGCTTGTCAAGCTTTTTTCCCACCAAATAATTTGATAAAATTTCCAATAAGTGTTCCCAGTTTGGACAAGGGAAACACAGATTTATTTTACTGGGAACCACTACTATTTAGGTACAGAGATCTAAGATAACAGAGTTACCCTTTGAAACACAGTCCAAAGGTAGACTGACATTTTGATGGATAATGTATAACACCCGGGACACACAGGCAGGGGGAGTTACAGGGCAATTTACGAGGTAAGAGTCGACATTCAGTGAACTCTCATCCCCCCTTCTTTGAGCCTCTGGTCTCCAGCAGCCCAGCGTCCCTTTCTCTGTTGACTACAATCTACTAAATAAGCTCCTCTCAGTTGTCTCCTCTCACGCACCTCAAATGGAAATGGACCTGTATGTGCATCACTCCCTTGGGATCCCGTTTTCTGAGACTGGCCAGCGGGACAGATCCGGAACAAGCTATTACCAGCCAGTATTTAGTTAATAGGTCCCCGTTCCAGGAAAAATGGAAGTTTACTATTGGAAGCTTGAAGACATAATGCTCTAACCTGAATGAATGAGCGAATGGCGTTTCTTGCTGATGTTTTCTCACTAAGGCAGGCTGATGGGAAAAAAACAGCCCTTTCCATCAGCCCTTTAAATAATGCCATTGCCTGGACTGCCTCCGTGTCCCACTGGTTTTCTAGAAGGAGGCCGTGTGCCCACATCCTGTTCTGAAAATGCATGCCGGCTCCTGTCTCATGCTTCTACAGCTCAGGTTGGTTTCAGGAAGTTCTGATGGCCCCAGAAGCACAAATGTAGACCAGAGCACAGATAAAGAGACTCATCCTGACCAAACCCAGAGTGGCTCTGACTCCTTCCTCAGGAGCAGACCCAAAGGCGAGCCCATCCAGAGATCCACAGTGCAGGAGGTGTGTCTGCAAGTGCACTGGTGTGGGAACCCACCAGGCTGTCCCCCTGGATCCCTGCCAGTGTGACACTCCAACACACTAAGGACCATTTGTCCACATTTAAACCAAAAAAGGAAAGACTCGCAATGGATGTAATTACATGCTTTACAGGACTTCTTACATGGGAGCAAAAGCAGTATTTTCCCATAATAAAGAATTTACCCCACTTTGGGGATTTATCTGGTAGTTTGTGCCCACTCCCTTGTCTCCTCTATCTGCCTCTCATCTATAAATCCCCATGTCATTGAGTCAAGCCCCCAATTCTAATACTTCCATTTCTTAAGTTGTGCTTAAATAATTTGTGCTTGCAAATGCTTGACAAAGCTACCGCTAACTAGACAGGGTTTGATATAAAGCTTAATTCTCTTCTTTTTCTTTGGCTCTACTTTTCTGATTAGCTTCTGGGAAGAATGTTTCAGACTATGGAAAATATATTCACACTGTTTCTGGAAACTTCTCTAATTTAGGAAGACCTAGAGCTGGGACAGGGCTGAAAAGAAAAAGGAAAAAATGTGAGATTCTGAGGAGAAGAAAAAAGGGAAAGGATTGGGAAAAAAGGGCAAAGAAGCCCCAAAACACATTTCACCTATCTCATATTTTGCTAGAACCAGTCTTACCCTTAAATACAAAGACTTGCAATTAGCTTTAATTTAGAAGCACCAGAAGGGCAGGAGAAGGAAAATAAAATCAAAGGTGGTGATGAGAGCAAGAAAATAGTTGACAAGGACTTGATCAGGCTGATAGATGTTTAACTGGATCACAATTTTTTTTTAAAGCAGGGAAGAAAAGAGAAAAGAGGTTTGTAGCATTTGTAGCTTGATCACTAGCATTTGCCAGTTTCTGTAGTGTAAATGTTCCCAACACGACCAATTTCAAGCCATCAGTAGGATGTCACTGGATGTGCACTAGGAAGAGGTGCTTATAATTGGCTTTTGTGAGCCAGTCAAGTCTGCCACAGTCTACTGCTGAAGGTCAAAGTTAACCTGTCTCTTCATGTTGAAGTTGGGAATCCCAAAGAAACAGCAGAGGGCATTTCAAGGCAACATGCTGAACTGTCCCTCTGTAACACTTCTGTTTATTAAAATATGCTTTCAAACAATGTCCACTTTTTGAAAATGAAATTTTGTATTTCCCTACTCTGTCTCACAAGTATTCCTATGAGTTTGTATCATCCTCTGGTATGCTCATGTCCTAATTTTATTTACTTATTTATTTTAAATTCATTTAGTTATTTATTTTGGCTGTGTTGGGTCTTCATTGTTGCACGCAGGCTTTCTCTAGTTGCCATGAGCGGGGGCTACTCTTCATTGCAGTGCGCGGGCTTCTCATTGCGGTGGCTTCTCTTGCTGCGGAGCACGGGCTCTAGGCATGCAGGCTTCAGTAGTTGCGTGTGTGGGCTCAGTAGTTGTGGTTCGTGGGCTTTAGAGCGCAGGCTCAGTAGTTGTGGCACATGGGCTTAGCTGCTCCACGGCATGTGGGATCTTCCTGTACCAGGGATCGAACCCGTGTCCCCTGCATTGGCAGGCAGATTCTTAAACACTGTGCCACCAGGGAAGTCCCATTCATCGCCTAATTTTAAATAGCTTATTTATTTTATTTCAAGTAAGTGAAAAAAAAATCCCCGTGGTGTAAAGAATGAGAAGTTGCAAATTAAATATGTAAACTGAGGAACACATAGTGATGCTGTTTATATTCCACACAATTCATGATTCCTCAGCATCTCTGCTCAGAGCCTGGGACAGCCCTTCCTGCTGCTTTAGACGATTATTCATTTATTTCTGGACCTTCACGACTCCACACGCCAGAGGTTAATAGATGAATTTAATGAAGTGTCTTATTACCTTCAATACACTGGGCATGCAAAGCAGATCACTTAGCATTCCTATTTACATACAACCTTGTCTTTATTCTACTCTGATGCCTCCATCATATATTAAAACATTCAGAATCACAGCGGCATTTAAGGTAATGAAGGATTTTGTGTTTAATATGGGTATTCATAAAATATTTACAGATTGTTGTGTATATGTATGGATGGATGAAAAACAGATGTTGTATTTCTTTTTTTAATAAATTTATTTTATTTATTTATTTTTGGCTGCTTGGGTCTTCATTGCTGCACACGGGCTTTCTCTAGTTGCGGCGAGCAGGGGCTACTCTTCGTTGCAGTGCGCGGGCTTCTCTTGCAGTGGCTTCTCTTGTTGTGGAGCACGGGCTCTAGGCACACGGGCTTCAGTAGTTGTGGCTCGTGGGCTCTAGAGCTCAGGCTCAGTAGTTGTGGCGCACGGGCTTAGTTGCTCTGCGGCATGTGGGATCTTCCCTGATCAGGGCTCGAACCCATGTCCCCTGCGTTGGCAGGCAGGTTCTTAACCACTGTGCCACCAGGGAAGCCCAGATGTTGTATTTCTTTATAAGCCCCAAATGCTAATCATGTACGAGGGACAGAGAAACAGCACTCTTGGATATAAATTATATCCTAATCACTTTTGGTTCACATACCCCTGAAGCAATAGTCATTACACTGCTTCTCGTGCAAAAGATGTATTTTGTTATTGAAAACTTTACTGTGAGAGAGAAATAATAAGTCCTCAACAAATACTTGTTTTCTGCCTACCTGGTGAACTGAAGAATCAATAAATTACTTGATGTCTTGGTGGGAAAGTCCCTTCTTTTGCTTCCCATTGGCGTGGCAGACTATGGCATTGTGATCCCACAAAGTGAAACCCTCACTTTCCCACTAGAGTTTTACTTCAGAAACTTAGATGGGCTTTACCCAGAGGGCTCACCTCTCTTCCCAGGCGACCCGGTCCTAGAAATCCCAGCATTAGAGCCATCTTTCCCACTGGGTCCTGTCTCTCTAGGAGACACAGGGGGCAGCTACACCATCACTGTCCCACGGGGACGTGGAAGCGGTAAGCTCTAGTGACAGGGAATGTGAGACCACAAGCAGATCAAAGGCATAACCTCTGGGAAAACAGCCCCCAACTGGCAGCACTGGGAGGAAGTAATGGAAAGTGTTCCTATTTCTCAGGTGGTCACAAACTTTTTAGAAATAGTATATGCAGCCTTGATCTAGAGTTGCTGGGGTTTAGAGCTGTTCTATTCTCTCTAGCACCGGAAATGGCTACTTAAAAACAGAACTTTACTCTCCTCTTCATCTCCCCAAAGATACAGTCTTTTAAAATTCTTTTGACAAGATACAATACTTACAAGTGACAAAAGGAGTATTTGACATGTTATTTAAAAGCCACTGGTGTTGAAGATACTATGCTAATAATGGGCATAATTAATAAATATTTGTGCGGAAAAGGAAGGAAGGGAGGGTAGGAGGGAGGAATAAGAAAGAGAGGCAGGGAGAGAGGAAGAAAAAGTTTCTGTGATTTTTTTTTAAGTTTCTGAAGTAAACTGGATAATTAATGTGGTTCTGTGAGCTAAGTCAGTCTCCAAGCCTTGTAACTACTTCCAACATTAGTTTAGATCTGCCCTTTAAGTGACATTCTAATACCACCATGCCCTGAGGGACGCGGCCGTCTTACACCTCATTGGCTTGAATATTTTAAGGTCTTGCAGAGGGCTGGTCAAATCACAGACCTCAAAAAGACTTGTTGGATGGAGGATGGATTCCTAACACCAGAAACTAAAATCCAAGGCAGAATGTGGAGAAATTACAGAAGGAAATGTCTTGGGAAGCACTGAGATAGTCTTTAAGAAACTATCCCACATAAATAAGGTTTTTGTTTTCTAAAAACCTTTTGAACAATCTCCTGTACCATGATTAAACTTACACACACACACACACACACACACACGGGGAGAGGGACAGAGGTGATCAGCATGTTTAAAGTTTGAATTTAATACCCAGAACCTGAAGGAATACAAGAGTAAAGCAAATCTGCATAAATCATTATTATCCACACAGTATCCATGGATATTATTGGGAAACAAAGCCATGTACCAGGACTGATAATGGCTGTTCACTGTTTTAGTAAGTGTATTTGTTTTTCATAACACACATTTATTATCCCACAATTTATGTGGTTTAGGAGTCCAGACAGTGTGATTGGGTCCTTTGCCTAGGGACTCACAAGGTGCTGGCTAGGGCTGTAGTCTCATCTGAGGCTCAACTAGGGAAGAATCTTCTTCCAAGCTCATTCGGAATGTTGGTCGAATCGACTTCACTGGCTCTCAGCTGAACGCTACCCTCAATTCCTAAGGTCACCCACAGTTCTAAGTGGTGTTCCCCAACATGGCCATTTGCTTCCTCAAAGGCAGCGAGAAAAGGAGAAACTCCAGCAAGATATGCACTACAATCTTATGTATCAATAGCATAATCATGTAATCTCACACACACACACACACACAGACACACACACACACACACACACACACACACACAATTACATACATCTGGTCAACCTTGCTGTATTCCATCAGTAAGAAACAAGTCAAAGGCCCTGCTCCCATTCATGAGGAGGGCATCACACAAGAGACTGAAACCAGGGGTCAGGTATCATGGGGACTATTTTCAGAGTCTGTCCACCATAACAAGCAATCATCTTGAAATGACCCCCAAAATTCCACAGGAGTATTCTTTGTGTTTTTCTGTGAAATTGTTGCATAAAGGAAAGTGTGACATAATGAGAGAATGAACATCAGCCTCACTGGGAGATTAGGAAAAAAATATGCCTAGAACTGAACTTATCTGAATTATCTATAAACAAAAGCCAAACAGAACCCAAAACAGCAAGTGTCACATGTTCCTTACATAATCTTAAGGTCATGGGTGCCATGAAAGCTGCATTCTGCCTTCATTTAGAATAAGAAGTTTGGACTAATTTTCTTCACATTCAAAGGGACTCTTGCCTTTTTTCTTAATTGTGTTTGATATCCTGTGTTCCTGAAGAGAGCACTCTTCTATGCATTCGGTAAATGAGAGCCCATTTTGAAAGGCACAGCTACATCTAAACCAGGGGGAAAAGTTACTTGTTCCAAGTGCCTTATCTTCAGTGGAAATAAATGGCGCATTTCTCCAAAGACTAGTGGATTTTGAGGTATCCTAGCTATGCTCACACCACATTATCTTTCTCAATGGAATCACAAAATATGCTTTACAGACCACTGCCTGGGACACTTCTTCGACGTCACAGTGTAGAGAATGTCTTTTATTTTATTTTTTTAACATCTTTATTGGAATATAATTGCTTTACAAAGGTGTGTTAGTTTCTGCTGTATAACAAAGAGAATCAGCTATACGTATACATGTATCCCCATATCCCCCCCCTCTTGCGTCTCCCTCCCACCCTCCCATCCACCCCTCCAGGCGGTCACAAAGCACTGAGCTGATCACCCTGTGTTATGCAGCTGCTTCCCACTAGCTATCTATTTTACGTAGTGTTTATATGTCCATGCCACTCTCTCACTTCGTCCCAGCTTACCCTTCCCCCTCCCCATGTCCTCAAGTCCATTCTCTACATCTGCATCTTTATTCCTGTCCTGCCCCTAGGTTCTTCGGAACCATTTTTTTTTTTTTAGATACCATATATATGTGTTAGCATACAGTATTTGTTTTTCTCTTACTGACTTACTTCACTCCGTATGACAGACTCTAGGTCCATCCACCTCACTACAAATAATTCAATTTTGTTTCTTTTTATGGCTGAGTAATATTCCATTGTAAATATGTGCCACATCTTCTTTATCCATTCATCTGTCAATGGACACTTAGGTTGCTTCCATGTCCTGGCTATTGTAAATAGAGCTGCAGTTAACATTGTGGTACATGACTCTTTTTGAATTATGGTTTTCTCAGGGTATATGACCAGTAGTAGGATTGCTGGGTTGTATGGTAGTTCTATTTTTAGTTTTTTAAGGAACCTCCATACTGTTCTCCATAGTGGCTGTATCATTTACATTCCCACCAACAGTGCAAGAGGGTTCCCTTTTCTCCACACCCTCTCCAGCATTTATTGTTTGTAGATTTTTTGATGATGGCCACTCTGACCAGTGTGAGATGATATCTCATTGTAGTTTTGATTTGCATTTCTCTAATGATTAGTGATGTTGAGCATCCTTTCATGTGTTTGTTGGCAATCTGTATATCTTATTTGGAGAAATGTCTGTTTAGGTCTTCTGCCCATTTTTGGATTGGGTTTTTTCCTTTTTTGATATTGAGCTGCATGAGCTGCTTGTATATTTTGGAGATTAATCCTTTGTCAGTTGCTTCATTTGCAAATATTTTCTCCCATTCTGAGGGTTGTCTTTTGGTCTTGTTTATGGTTGCCTTTGCTGTGCAAAAGCTTTGAAGTTTCATTAGGTCCCATTTGTTTATTTTTGTTTTTATTTCCATTTCTCTAGGAGATGGGTCAAAAAGGATCTTGCTGTGATTTATGCCATAGAGTGTTCTGCCTATGTTTTCCTCTAAGTGTTTTAGAGTGTCTGGCCTTACATTTAGATCTTTCATCCATTTTGAGTTTATTTTTGTGTATGGTGTTAGTAACTGTTCTAATTTCATTCCTTTACATGTAGCTGTCCAGTTTTCCCAGCACCACTTATTGAAGAGGCTGTCTTTTCTCCATTGTATATTCTTGCCTCCTTTATCAAACATAAGGTGACCATATGTGCATGGGTTTATCTCTGGGCTTTCTATCCTGTTCCATTGATCTATATTTGTTTTTGTGCCAGTACCATAATGTCTTGATTACTGTAGCTTTGTAGTATAGTCTGAAGTCAGAGAGCTTGACTCCTCTAGCTCTGTTTTTCTTTCTCAAGATTGCTTTGGCTATTCAGGGTCTTTTGTGTTTCCATACAAATTGTGAAATATTTTGTTCTAGTTCTGTGAAAAATGCCACTGGTAGTTTGATAGGGATTGCACTGAATCTGTAGATTGCTTTGGGTAGTATGGTCATTTTCACAAGGTTGATTCTTCCAATCCAAGAACATGGTATATGTCTCCATGTATTTGTTTCATCTGTAATTTCTTTCATCAGTGTCTTATAGTTTTTTGCATACAGGTCTTTTGTCTCCTGAGGTAGGTTTATTCCTAGGTATTTTTTCTTTTTGTGGCAGTGGTAAATGGGAGTGTTTCCTTAATTTCTCTTTCAGATTTTTCATCATTAGTGTATAGGAATGCAAGAGATTTCTGTGCATTAATTTAGTATCCTGCTACTTTACCAAATTCATTGATTAGCTCTAGCAGTTTTCCGGTAGCATCTTTAGGATGCTCTATGTATAGTATCATGTCATCTGCAAACAGTGACAGTTTTAACTTCTTTTCCAATTTGTATTTCTTTTTCTTCTCTGATTGCTGTGGCTAAAACTTTCAAAACTATGTTGAATAATAGTGGTGAGAGTGGGAAACCCTGTCTTGTTCCTGATCTTAGTGGAAACAGTTTCACTTTTTCACCATTCAGAACGATGTTGTCTGTGGTTTGTCATATATGGCCTTTATTATGTTGAGGTAAGTTCCCTCTATGCCTACTTTATGGAGGGTGTTTATCATAAATGGGTGTTGAATTTTGTTGAAAGCTTTTTCCGCATCTATTGAGATGATCATATTGGGTTTTTTTAAATAATTCTACAGCATTTCTATTTTTATTTATTGATTGATTGATTGGCTGTGTTGGGTCTTCGTTTCTATGTGAGGTCTTTCTCTAGTTGCGGTGAGCGAGGGCCCCTCTTCATCGCAGTGCGCGGGCCTCTCACTGTCTTGGCCTCTCTTGTTGCGGAGCACAAGCCCCAGACGTGCAGGCTCAGAAGTTGTGGCTCACGGGCCCAGTTGCTCCGTGGCATGTGGGATCTTCCCAGACCAGGGCTCAAACCTGTGTCCCCTGCACCGGCAGGCAGACTCTCAACCACTGTGCCACCAGGGAAGCCTGATCATATGGTTTTTATCCTTCAATTTGTAAACACGGTGTATCACATTGATTGATTTGCATATATTGAAGAATCCTTGCATTCCTGGGATAAACCGCACTTGATCATGGTGTATGATCCTTTTAATGTGCTGTTGGATTCTGTTTGCTAGTATTTTGTTAAGCATTTCTGCATCTATGCTCATCAGTGATATAGGCCTGTAGTTTTCTTTTTTTGTGGCATCTTTGTCTGGTTTTGGTATCAGGGTGATGGTGGCCTCGTAGAATGAGTTTGGGAGTGTTCCTCCCTCTGCTATATTTTGGAAGAGTTTGAAAAGGATAGGTATTAGCTCTTCTCTAAATGAGAATGTCTTTTTAAGAATCACTATTTTCTCCCTAAGTTGTAGCTTGAATGTCATGCTTTGATAGTCTTCAGAACTATAGATAAACTAGCTTTTTTTTTTTTTTTTTTGCAGTATGCGGGCCTCTCACTGTTGTGGCCTCTCCCGTTGCGGAGCACAGGCTCCAGATGCGCAGGCTCAGTGGCCGTGGCTCACGGGCCCAGCCGCTCCGCGGCATGTGGGATCTTCCCGGACCGGGGCACGAACCCGTGTCCCCTGCATCAGCAGGCGGACTCTCAACCACTGCGCCACCAGGGAAGCCCTAAACTAGCTTTTTTAAGCAAGATATTACTGAGCTAAAACACTATCATTGTTGTACCCCTTAGATACACTTAACCCTAGTGCTTCTTAACTAAAGTTTATTGATACCAGCTGACAGGCCTTTCTATTCTGACAGTACACTTCTTTTTCACCTTTTTAAAAATTGAAGTATAGTTGATTTACAATATTGTGTTAATTTCAGGTCTACAGGAAAGTGATTCAGTTATATATATATATGTTTTTCAGATTATTTTCCATTATAGGTTGTTACAAGATATTGACTATATTGTGCTATGGAGTAAATCCTTGTAGTTATCTGTTTTATATATAGTAGTGTATATCTGTTAATCCCATAGTCCTAATTTATCCCTCTCCTCCTCCCTTTCCCCTTTGGTAACAAGTTTGTTTTCTATGTCTGTGAGTCTGTTTCTGTTTTGTAAATAGATTCATTTGTATTATTTTTCAAATTCCACATATAAGTGATATATAATATTTGTCTTTCTCTCTCTGAGTTACTTCACTTAGCATGATAATCTCTAGGTCTATCCATGTTGCTGCAAATGGCAATATTTCATTCTTTTTTATGGCTGAGTAATATTCCATTGTGTATATATATACCACATCCTCTTTACCTATTCATCTGTTGATGGACACTTAGGTTGCTTCTGTGTATGGGCTACTGTAAATAGAACAGCCATTTCAATGCTCTTCTCCCAAAACTAGTGAAGCTATCTTTCTTAAACAATCCAAACTACATCCACTGATAATTTGGGAGAATCCAAAGTCAGGATAAATCACAACAGCTTGGTCCTTTTGACAAATTGATACTAACCTGTTAGAAATTGCATTAACTCTTCTTGGATCTGACTTAGTAAAGGATTAATGCAAGAGTATATGTTCTACCTCAGGGACAAGGAAGTAACTTCATTTCCAAAATGTAAGCATTCTCTCTTGCCTCACTGCAGGGATTAATCCTTTTGGTTGTTAGTTTCATATTTCATAAGAAGGTTTTTAAATCAAGACCCAAAGACTTTTTTTTCTACTCCTACACAGCAATGCATGCCATTGCTGTTGTGAAACTATCATTTACACATTGTTCAGACTTTTCATCCAAAAGGTCACAGACTTATACAGATGAGATGTTAATGCTTCCTTTATGCTGAGACCTTTTTAACGTACCTTACTTTTTATTTTAAAAGATCAGTGGAGTTATTAAGTGTGGCTTTGACAAATATCACACAGATTAGTCAGTGTTCATTGACGACAATTCTAGATGACAGAGGGAAAAAAATCTATTATTGTCACCTGATAGTGCAGACATTATATTTTTCAACAGTTGATTAGAAGAAGAAGAAAGTGTTTCTTTTGTTTCGTTTTGTTTTTGCAAAGCTGGGCCGTTTTCAAGGCCCTGTCGATATGCCACTTCCTCCTGAAAGTCTTCCCAAATCCCACCGTTCAGAATCCTTCCTTCTCCTGTAATCTCATAATATTTTTTTGGAACCACTACAAGAACACTCATTTCATTCTCCTTCATATCATACTTCATTTTTAATGTCTTTTCCAAGTGAATTGTAAGCCCAGTGACAACAGCATTCACCTTACATTCTTGTTTTTTTCTGCACGTGGCAAACTGTAGATCCTCATTATTCAAACAAGAAAAATCTCTCAGGTCTATTTTGTCTTGGAATGTTGTATAGCATCCTGATAACTGGTTTGCTTATGTAGCACAGCAACTATGAATCTTGGAGTTACTCAGCTTTCCTTTCTTTACTTTGTTTACTAGGAAACTCAGTTCCCATTTAGGCCTCTCCCCAGAGTTGGATGGCATAGATATATTTTTTATTGAAGTACAGGTGATTTACAATATTAGTTTTGAGTATACAGCATAGTGATTCAGTATTTTTGCAGATTATACTCTATTATAGGTTATTATAAGCTAATGCACATAATTCCTTGTGTTATACAGTATACCCTTGCTGCTTATCTATTTTATACACAGTATTTTGTATCTCTTAATCTCATACCCCTTATTTGTCTATTACGCCCTCCCCTTCCCTCTCCCCTTTGGTAACCACAAGTATGTTTTCTATATCGTGAGTCTGCTTCTGTTTTGCACATACATTTAGATTCCACATATAAGTGATATCATACAGCATTTGTCTTTCTCTGACTTATTTCACTAAGCGTAATATTCTCTAGGTCCAACCACGTGGCTGCAAATGGCAGAATTTCATTCTTTTTAATAGCTGAGTAATATTCCATTGTATTTGTGTATATATACACATACCACAACTTCTTAATCCAACTGTCTGTTGATGGGCACTTGGGTTGCTTCCATATCTTGGCTATTGTAAACAGTGCTGTTATGAACACTGAGGTGTATGTATCTTTTCAAATTAATGTTTTCATTTTTTTCCAGATATATACCAAGGAGTGGAATTGCTGGATCATATGGTAGTTCTATTTTTAGTTTTTTTGTGTGTGCTTATCTTACTTCTGGATTTAACATTTTCTTTACATTAAAAAAAATTTAACTCTTTTTCCCTCAAATTAATTCAATTAGTTATATTAACTCTTTACATTTATGTATTTTTGTGACTATTTTAACTGTGGAATGACACAATATTTAAACGTAACCCAATAAACAGATACTCCATAACTGATTACTGAACTGAATTTATTTTATAGCATTTATCAAATTCTTCTTACAAAGGTTACTCGGTGGGTGTGCTAATTTCAGAAAAATGGTAATTAGTTTAAGATGGCAACCTTTGAAAATAAAAAAAAAAAAAACCTTTATTACAAATGAATTTTTTTTCTCCACAATAGTCCGTAATTATTAGAATTACCCAGATAGCAGGCAGGTAGGTACAGCTGGCTCTACCGTTGGCTTTAGATCCCAGTTTTTACATTTAAAATTGGGGGGAGGAGCGGTGGCTAAAAGATCTCTAAGTCCTTCTTCACTTCTCACATCATGGGATTCTTAAATACCCTTGACTCTCCACTTCTCTCTGCCTATGTTGACATAGCCCCAGAACATCAGGGAGGAGGTTTAAAAGTCGATATAAATCTTTCAGGCCCTTCGTTTTCAGTGTTGGTTTAAATTTCTAGACTGATGATGAATTAAGAAAGAGCATTTGGAGAATTCGACAATGTGAGAATATCTATGCGGCCCACCCAGGATAATCTCAGGATTTTTCTGAAGCTCCACAGTCATATGAGTATATGTATGGGGAAATCAATGAAAAAAAAGTGAATCCACATTTAGCTAACAGAACATAAAACAGCTAAATGATTTCAAGGCTATTTTCTCCATTAATGGTTAGTCATATAATTTGAAAGCCTTAGAAAAACTATTGAGGAAAAAGACAAGGCAAGACAGATGGGGAAGAAGAAATGACAAAAGCGAAAGCTGGACAATGGGAACAGGATGTGGGCTCATGGGTTGAGAATGAAATTAAACCATTACTTCTCCTATATTCTCCCAGTGCCCCGAACTTTCCTAAACCTACCCTGCATGCACACACATCCCCAGAATACCAGACAGGAAAGCAATATTCCATGATCTTTAGAACATACACTATTAGTGGCTGCCACCCACTTATTAGCTGTGTAACCTTGGTGGTTTCCTAATCGAACAAGATTATTATCTGTCACATGAAGATAATAACGGTACTTACAGCATAGGATGCTATACAGATTAAATGAGATGATATATTTACAATGTACAGTGTCGGTCATTTATTCATTCAACACATATTTATTAAACACCTACTATGTGCCAAGCACTAGTCTAGAGATTCACAATATATTCGTGAACAAAACTGATAAAGATTCCCACTCATGTGGAGATTCCTTTGTAAATAGCTAATTAACAGAACTAAATAACAAGGAACCAAGGAGAGGAGGTGTCATGGGCAAGCTGGATGGGGCTGTGTGAAGACAAAAAGTTGGAGGGAATTCCTTGGCGGTCCAGAGGTGAGGACTCCGCACTTCCACTGCTGAGGGCCCAGGTTTGGCCCCTGGTGAGGGAACTAAGATCCCACAAGCCACTTGGCACGGATAAAAATAAAAAAGTTGGAGAAAAGACTGCTGGGAATGGCCAGGGCCTCAGCTGGGCACACACTCTCAGGTTTTGGCATCTGCAGGATTTGGCCAGAATTATTTGGATATTTTCTAACATGTTCACGCATATTCTTAAAATCTTTATGCTTTAAAGGAAAAAGAACGCATCAACAAAATATAATAAATTATTACAAAATAGGAATGTCTCTTCATTTAGAACTTCTAATCCACCATGACAAGCATATTTTTTCCCCATATTTCAAGGTTGTTTCTATGAAACAATGTAATATATTTTGTAACGGGCTTTTCAATCAAGGGTGTATAACACTATAAAAATTTTGATAACATTTACTGTCACTTTGCAGAGTGAACAAAAAATTAAAAAGCCACATATGTTTTCAAAAGGAAACATACCTGGTAGAAGAAGTAAAAAATGAGGCGTCTGCAGTCAGGTGTTTATAGTTCCACAACTGCAAATCAGCCACAAAACTGCGAGTACTTTGTGCAGGTTCCTGATAAATTCTACTTCTGATATTTGCTTTCACAACTTCAGCATTCTGGCAGATTTTTTGGTCTTCTTTCTCTCTATGTGTAAATACGTCAGGTTTTCTCTACATACTATATATGAAAGAACGATTTAATTGGAGCTTGTGTTGGAAATTCTTAGTAGGAGGCAGTCCAGAGTATATAAGAAACTAAGACAAACATGGGATTTAATATTGTGCATTCCCAATTTTGTGACTTTTATAAATTGTCTCACTTTCCAGGTGTTGTAGATTTTTAGGATTACCACTATTTGGGAAATAATACTGTCTCCTAAGCCTTCCATATCAGGAGGTTTATGCTCACAGCAATTTTGCATGTTAGTAGTAACAATTCTCTATTATAGATAGAAAACAACTTATGAACTTTCTCAAGTCTATAAGGGGCACAGCTAGAGCTTGAACTCAAGGCCATGAGGTTCCAAAGGACATTGGATCAAGTAAGGCTGATAGCAGTACGGACTAGGGGTATGAAGCCCACCTTAGTCAAGATAGGCTTGATAGTACTGGCAGCGACAAGAATATTCTGCAATAGAGAGCTACTAAAACACATTTAAGGGCTTCCCTGGTGGCGCAGTGGTTGAGAGTCCGCCTGCCGATGCAGGAGACACGGGTTCGTGCCCCGGTCCGGGAAGATCCCACATGCCGCGGAGCGGCTGGGCCCGTGAGCCATGGCCGCTGAGCCTGCGCGTCCGGAGCTTGTGCTCCACAACGGGAGAGGCCACAACAGTGAAAGGCCCGCATACCGCAAAAAAAAAAAAACCCAAAACAAAAAGAAACATTTAACATTCATCACAAATTATTACATGTCCATATTTATACTCAGACGCATGTCCTATATTAGAGGATATAAAATCAGGAGTCTGGTTTAGCTTCTGAAATGGAAATGTCTAAGGTAATCTTTTCTGGCCATGACCGCCCAATACTAAGGAGGTTATAAAAGCACAGATTTTGGTCCTCACTCCCTAGAGATCCCTGTTCAATAAATCTTTGGTGGGGGACTACCATGTATGTGTACTCTACAAACATTCTTCAGATGAAGCTGGTGTGTAGTCACAGTTGAAAAGCAAATGCTTCAAGATATTTAATATTCTATGATAATACACCCCTTTCCCATTTCATCAGTAGTGTCTTATCTAAAAAGGCTACAAAGAAAAACCTCCACGTTTAATTAATAGCCCTTCCATTTGCATTATTAGATAAAGACACACACACATACACACACACGTGGCTACAGTGACAGGAGCATTGGAAGAGGTCTTGTTTTTAACCACCGTTTAAAATAATGGAAACTCTGTAATTTCTCTGCAACTTTAATGCCGATCTAAGATCTTTCTAAAATAAAAAGTAAAGTTTTTAAAAAATTATCATATCCAGATACAAAATTCTTAAAGTGTTACTTCCATTTTCCAGGTATAAAGCGTATCCTAAGGTGGCCCATAGCATTAAGTTTCTTTCTTCCAAAACCTACATCGTAAATGATAATGGGGAAGGCAGAGAGAAGGTATGAAGTGAAGGTCAGGAGTGGCAAAGAGATCAAGAGAATATTGGGCTTCCCTGGTGCCTCAGTGGTTGAGAGTCCGCCTGCCGATGCAGGAGACACGGGTTCGTGCCCCGGTCTGGGAGGATCTCACGTGCCGCGGAGCGGCTGGGCCCGTGAGCCATGGCCGCTGAGCCTGCGCGTCCGGAGCCCGTGCTCCGCAACGGGAGAGGCCACAACAGTGAGGCCCGCGTACCGCAAAAAAAAAAAAAAAAAAAAAAAAGAGAACATGGAGCTTAAGCAGAATCCCAGAGAGCCCAGCCCAAGGAAGATGCTGGAGGCCATATAAAGCTTCTCTGATTCACAGAGATTATGTTGATCCTTTGAGAGATTTCCCTCTGCTGACTACTGTACACTGTATGGGACCAAATCGTTGAATGCTTTTGGCATTTAGCAAAAGCTATGGGGCAGGGCCCTGGCAGGACATGGGGAATCAAGATCTGAGGGTTATTAAAAAAGATGCTAAATGAATAAAGTAGTTAGTTAATGCCAATGCAAATTAACTTCGGAAATTAAGAGGGACTCATCTACAGGGCATTGAAAGAGGAGAACTGGGCAAGAGGAAAGAATGCAGAGTGTCAGAATCAAAGGAAGAGACGACGGAGACATTTGGCGCCTTTGGTCTAAGGGCTGCTCCTGTTCAGAGGTGAACATGGAATTATTGCCACAGTCAGGTACTTTCTCCAAAGTTGCGTATTTCATCGATGACTATTTCTTAAGTAAGCGAAGTAAACTTAAGTTACCACATACAGTTTCAAAATTATTTGAAAGGATTTCTGCCGCAGAAATTTCCACCCCATGCTTTTCCCTCGTGAGCTTCTCTCCTGAGGCACCTTTCAAAATAAAACCAGCACGGGAAGGATATCTAGGTGTTTGAAAATTCCCATTTCCATCTGAACAAGTTCAGGCAGTTGAAGGTTACACGCCCAGGTTTGGGGGTGTGCATGACAATGGTGTCCCAGTATCACTCATTTTATCAAGTCGGGGCAGAGAAGTACACATACGTTACAACATGTTGGGAGCTTATGAACCATCTAATTACCCAGTGCAAGATTCAGTTGACAGCCAAGTCCAAGAACTTACAAAAGAGGGAAAAGAAAAAGAAATGAATGAAATATAACTCTTATATAAAGCTGATTACAAGAGGCTGATAAGAGAAGGAGTGATGTATGAAAAAAAAAACCCTCAAAAAAGTTCATATAAGTAGTTTGGAATGTGATTATATAAACTGGAACAAGAGTAAAACCCACAGGCTTTCACATTTGACAGAAATGAGAGTTTAGGGAAAAGAAAAGTTAAATTATCTTACCTTTCTTATTTATATTTCCCTAATGTTCAGACAGCTATTATTTGGTAGTAATGCACTTGTTAAAAAAAAAAATCTTATATTTTTGTTTTTCTTAAGTGGCTATTATGTGCCTCTTTTTTACCTGCAAAAACTCAAACTTACTTTTTTCTCATTTGGTGGTTTCAACCTGGAAGGTGAGCCCCAGGTCAGAATAATTGGGTTTGGGAGAGGAATTGGGGGAATCTACCAAAACTGTAACCCAGAGCCACATTTGCAGGGCTCTTATTGATCTCGAGTAACCAATAAGCTGTTGGGCTAACTTCCATTTCATTTTGTTTGGGTTTTTTTTGTTTGTTTTGTTTTGTTTTGTTTTTTTGCAGTACGCGGGCCTCTCACTGTTGTGGCCTCTCCCGTTGCGGAGCACAGGCTCCGGACGCGCAGGCTCAGCGGCCATGGCTCACGGGCCCAGCCGCTCCGAGGCATGTGGGATCTTCCCAGACCGGGGCACGAACCCGCGTCCCCTGCCTCGGCAGGCGGACTCCCAACCACTGCGCCACCAGCGAAGCCCCATTTCATTTTGCATTTGCATACTAATATTGCTCATTCTAAGCTTTCCTCATTCAAGAGGTGGCCTGTTGCAGCAGTTAAGAGGCTAGCCTCTGACGCCAGATGGCCTGGGTTTGATTGTTAGCTCTGCTGCTTAACAGTTGTGTGATCACAGTTTGTACGGGTTTGCACTCAGTTTTCTTCCCTGAAAAATGGGGATGATAATAGTTACCTCATAGGGCTGTGAGGATTAAATGAGTTCAGAGATGTAAAGTGCCTGGAATGGTCCCTGACACACAATAAGTACTATATAAGGATTAGCTATTATCATTATTATCATTCATTGTAGGAGGGTCAAATCCCTTACTTTTTCCCCAACTTTGAAATGGTGCTTTAGAGTGGGAGTGGAGGAAAGATAATGGCCAGAGAGACTGAGTCAAATCCTCCCCTTGCCTTCACACATAAACGCCCAAGGAAAACTGTAGGAGGCGAGTGTGCAGAAATGAAGGTAAAAATTTGGCTTTGTGTGTTAAAATGCTATTTCTCCAGAGCTCGACACAGTCATCAGTTTGATTCTTGGGTTTCTCATCCTGTTTGTATGTGTCCTAGATTCAGAATCATAAACTGGGTCAGAGCTTTCAACACTTCTTGGATTACAGCTATTAAATCACTCTTTTGAACCACATACGGCGCAAAATATGGTTGTACTTAACACAGCGTGCCAAAATTCATTAGACTAGTCTTTCTTCTAAATGACCCTAAACATTTCCATTTCTTATACAGTGGATTTCAGAGCTTACTATTGATTTTCAAATCACTTTGAGAGGCACTGGTGTCTGAGTCAATGGTGGTCTCACTTCCCTCTTTTGTGTAGTTAGAACTGGTTGTCAATCATCACCTCATGGCAGGGGGGAGTGGAAATGAAGAGTTAGCTAGCTTGTTCTAGACTTTTAGATTTTATGAGCTAATAAAATAATTTTTTTTAAATGGGCATTGACATCAAGTTGCCAAATTTATTTTTGAAGTAAAACAAACAAAATTATCATCTACTGTCACTATTCATAAAAAAGAACTCTTTAATACTTTGATATGTATATATAGTTATATATAATATAATATAAGTGGTATTTATACATACATACATTCTCAGAAGGATCCTGTCAAGTGGAATATGAGAAGGAAAATGTCTATATTTTTCCATAACATTTTTTGACAGTTTTTTCTTGATTAGAAGGTAAGATTCACCTAGGCATGTACTTTGCCTTTCTCATTTGTCCCTGCTTACCCAGAGACATTAGAATCTAAAAGGTACTGAATATTTGTTGAATAAATGAATAACTATACATGTCTGCAGACTACATTGTCATCCTTTCTTTCAATTTTTCATTACAGACTATTTCTGATAAAACACCATCAGAGTCCAAATACAGTACTGGAAACTGCTGATCTATTAAAATACACTTGGGAGTCTGCTACACATTATGTGGAAAAAGACTGGAGGGCAATATATTTGTATCTTTAAAACTCCACAAAAATGATAGTAGTAGGATTTTTGAAAAGGTTGCTAAATATTTTTAAAATAAGAAAGTAATTTCAAAAGGTACTCTAGCCAGTGTACTTCAAACCGTGTTTTGCAATGTGTTAGTGGGAATCAATTTTAATCAGTCACCACCCCCTTTAAAAAAATGCGATAGGAGTAGCAGAGACTAGAATAGAAAGTATCACTGTGCATCACATATAGTCAAGTTTTGTGTTACAAACATCATCCAACTATTTCTCCAGTTAAACACACATATAGATATCAATGAACGCATTTTGGACTGTGGGTCTCAGGGGTCAAAAGCCTGTGATCCACTTACATAGACCTCTTTCTTGCCTCTAGTCAAATACAAAGCCATCTTCAAAAGATCTTACTTCAGTGCTTTCTTGGAATGAGAGCCTAAAACCTTCCTTGGTGTAACGATGAATAAATGACTAAAATATAGTGCAACTTAGCTAGATGTTTTATGTCAACTGTTTTGATGGGATCAGTCAGAGAGGAGAATAGTAAACATACAGCCTCAACAAAGAGAACTGCTTGAAAGAAATGAGAAAGAGAAGATAAAAGGCACTGAAAATGTTGAACTCTACCTGAATCTCGTGCTCCTGGAAAACAGCAATGATTAATACATCTCACGAGTCTTTCGTGTTCTGGCAAACAGCTAACTGTACACCTTGAGGTAAGACCCCACGGCCACCTTTCCTCATGACTCGCATAAGACTTGTACACAAATTCCTTGTTTACCTGCCTCTGTAAAACCCCAGGCCCCTTTCCTTTTCTTCAAGGCCTTCATCATTAATGAATATTATTGCAATATCATTGCAATAGTTTGAATAAAATAATCTCCTTAATTGTCCGGTGCGACTTGTCTTTGACAGTTTGGTGTCGTGACTTGAATAGATTGGCTCTTGCATTCAAATCCTTGTTTACTCCAGACAAGTAATGAGGCCTCTTGGCGACCACAGAGCTCCATTCCTGGTCCAGGGTTTCAATGATGAGTCTAACTGTCCTGTAATATCAACTCTTGCCCACTGGTAGCATGGCAAGGGTTTGATCTGTATTCCTTTTGAGTACTCGCTCGTTTTCTGGTGTAAGCTTCTTTTGCTTTTGTGGTTTGACCATTTGCTGATCTCTATAAATGGATTCATGATTTATGGAGATCTTGTCTCTCTTGCGTGAAGACGACAGAGAATTTGGTTTGTTACTCTTTTCTATTTTGAGCTCAAATCAATTAAGATTCATACCCACTGGGAAGGGAATAGCTCTTTGATGTGGACCAGTAACTTTTGTAATTCTGTGTTACAGAATTACAAAACACAGAATTACACATGGGTGTGTGACTCTTCAACCATGGCTTAAATTTTAGAATTGAAGCTAAATTCTGTCTCTGTTTGCATTTCTGTGTGTCTGTAATTCAGAAAGCACTTTACCTCTCATTGTGTGAGCATCTAACATCTTCTTAACTCAGGAAAGCATTATCAGATTAGATTGTAAAATCTCTTATAGGAGCTCTATTTTACTTGGCTTAGAGATAATCATTTGTATAAACTGAATATTTCTAAAATTCCCAGAAATTAAGGAAATTGATACTAAATCATTTACTCAATCCTTGATTGATACTAAGCTGAATTAATTGATGGATATTCATTGGATATCTAAGTCATTTTTAAGTAAGACAGAATATTGAAACAGTGATCACTAAGCATAATTTTAAGGTTACATACATTTTCCCTTTTATTTATTTATTGCGGTACGTGGGCCTCTCACTGCTGTGGCCTCCCCCGCCGCGGAGCACAGGCTCCGGACACGCAGGCTCAGCGGCCATGGCTCACGGGCCTAGCCGCTCCGCGGCATGTGGGATCTTCCCGGACCAGGGCACGAACCCGCGTCCCCCGCATTGGCAGGCGGACCCCCAACCACTGCGCCACCAGGGAAGCCCTCCCTTTTATTTTTATGTATTACAGAGAGGCTAGATATATTTGGGTCTGTTAACAAACGTGTTCCTTTTTGCCATTTTGCAAAGTTGTACTATAAGGGATACGAATAGCTATTAAAAGCTGTGAAATGTGTAAGTAGGAGCTCTGCTAGTCTGCTACAAAATGCTGGTATATGACAGTTCCCAATTACCCATCTTCCTTCTTCCTCTGGGAAATAAAGGCTACTGTTAAGTTAAAAATTATAATTGATACATGTGAATGAGACTCTACTAGGATTAATAGTGGCAAAGAAGTACAACTTTGGGTGCAAGATTTGCAGGACATGTTTCTGTTAAGGAAAAAAAAAGTAAAGAATAGCTTTATCCCCAAGTCAAATGGCTAGTCACTAATGTGTAGGACAGAATCTGAATGGATGCAGAGGGCTGTAGAAGGTTTGTGGAAAGGAAGTCAAAGCTGTAGTCAAAGCTGGCTAAGGTTTGATGGGTTCATTTGCTTTTCAAAAAGACATTTAGTATCAAATACTTTACTGATGCAAAGTAGAACTGGTTTTCTCTCCATTAAAAAAGCAAACTTTTATGGGATATTGGTCCAGTTTTAATAAGGGTTGTAAATGTTTCTCTTTTCCTTCTGAGTTATCTGCCTAGAAGGCAGAGATTCTGTGTCTTAGAATAATTGCCTGTATTTTATGTTGACTTTATTATCTACTTGATTATTTAAGAAAACAAAGTCTTTTTACTTTTGAAAAAGTTAAGATTCTTTACAATCACATTACCATCTGTGTTTACTTTTAAAATCTTTTACTGTCCCTTTAGCTAAACAGGTAGCCAAGTACTGTTTCAAGCAACCCTTGGTCTTATCTTAATCAGGTGTTTAAACCTTCTGACAACTTTTGGTATTTTCCCTTCCCAAAACTGAGTCCAAAGTGATATCTTTTGCATCTAAAACTGTCTTTGATATTTCCCAAAGGGTTCCTGGAAATCACAAAGAATGTGTTATTTCACCTTGTAAAAAGGGAGATGCTAAAAACAATTAGGTTTATTTAGTATGTTACTATTAATGAAGTGCACGGGAATCACTGTTAAATCAGAAGCGATGCTTAGCCTTCCCCAGGATAAATCTATCTGGGTAAAACGTCATTACTAGAAATACTTCAGAAATCATGTGCTGTATGGGAAATTCCTAGAGAATCGTCAATGCCTTGCGACCCATAATGTATTTCTTTTTGAGCCCTGGTGCTGATATTAAGACAACAACAGCATAGTGTTATCAGTCATAGTTTCAGTTATTTTTAAAACGTTAACTCGCTCATAGCTTTACTTCTTTAATCTGAAACTAACATCTTTTAAGCCAGCGGTTTTCCAAAACGGATTCTTGTAAGGAAGCCTCACCGGATCTTTCACTTTTGACAACTATGAGTAATAAGTTAACCGCAGTCATTGTAAGTCTTATGTCATCGATAGATAAATTTTACTTTACTTTGGTGCCTCCGTGAAAGCTCTTGCAGATCAGCTACAGGCCAGAGTATTTTGTCTTAAACAAAACATTGTCTCTGAGCCCCATGGATAAAGGCTATGCCAGGTACTTTTGATTTGGCGCAAAGCCTTCTGATAACATTGCTTAAACAACTTTGAGGCCATACCAGTGAACTGAGGCAGGATTTCCAGAACCCTAGTGGAAACGTCGATGTGTTTAAGAGACCACTAA
The DNA here is from genome assembly GCF_964374135.1 of Grampus griseus. Classification (NCBI taxonomy): domain Eukaryota; kingdom Metazoa; phylum Chordata; class Mammalia; order Artiodactyla; family Delphinidae; genus Grampus; species Grampus griseus. Next base: position 24,730,712 of record NC_139015.1, on the reverse strand, counting down.
GCCATGATGTAGCAGAATGAGAATTACATAGTACTGAATGAACTGACAAGGAAATAGACTGGGGATTTTGGAATACTGTTGATGTTTTAATGGTCTACTTTCTGGATATAGGGAACCTCTTTCTCTTAAGCTACCTGTAACTCATAACAATTCAGTGGCATATGATTTTGTAAAGAGAAATAAAACATTTGAAAATGCTATCTTTTTCTTTCTGCCTGTTGCAGAATTCAGAAACTTTTGAGGACTTTTATTTTCATGACAATATAGTTATTTGCACAGGTTCAGTATGAATTCGTCTTCCTTATCAGAGCATACTGGAAACAGGTATGCAACCATGGTCTTGCCCAGAAACTTTATTTGAGAAGATACTCATTTAATCAGATATGACCAGACACTGTTAGGGAACCGAGGTTAATTTTATGGAGCCATGTTTACAGCTCTCTTGGGAAAACTGGCCTGATTCCCAGCTTACAGCGTTCCCCGCTTTACAGATGAGTGTGGAAAGTCACTTCCTGGCAGGCCCAAGAAACCTGGGATATTTGGGGGAACTCCAGAAGAGAGGAGCTCACCCAAATGTGTAAGTTACTACAGGTGACATCTGCTGGTGAGGTCTCGGTTTAGCTTACTAGCCTCAAGAGGCTTGTACAAATCCAATCTGAGATTCTTACGAAACCTTCAGAAAAGCAAACCTAAGAAGCCCTATACAGTACATTATCATTCTTGCTGTCCCACGTAAATAACCAGGCCACATCAGATGATATCAGCCTCATTTTGCCATCAAGAACAATCTTTCTTTGAGAACGGTACCCATCTCACACAGGCTGGTCGTGAAGATTTCATATGAAAAACAGGAAAGTTCACAGAGCATGAGACTTGGTGATGGCTCTATAAAATGGTGACCAAATGGTGACCAATTTACCAATGGGTAAACTGTCATTTAATTTCTATCTTGGAGTATATCTGCCAAAATATGATCAACAAGTAAGATTACTGATTATCATCAGCAGTTCCCTCTTTCTCAACATCTTCACTGCAACTATATATCGAGACCTTAAGTGTCAGACAATGTGCTAATTGTTTTAGATGTCTTCTTAATAATTCTCCTAACGACCCCTGCAATTTAGGCATTATTATGTATTTTTATACAGGGGGAAACTGAAGCTTGCATTCGTTACCTTTACCCTATTAAGACCGCTTGTAAGTAGCAAAACTAAAATGGGGGAAAAAAGAGGCATCGGACTCCAAAGCGTGATCTCCTCATCATTACAGTGCTCTGCCCAGGACAGCATTTCTATTTTAGAAACCCATTAAAGAAACCTGTAAAAATGAACCCCTGATGGAGTTCCACGTTCTGTTATAGGATTTATCTTTTTAACTCACTTTGAGGCCTCTGTACAGATCACTTTTTGCATTTCATTGTTTTCTTTCACTCTCTTGCATGCCAAGTGTGCAGTACACTTAGGGGCTTATGTGTTGTGTTGATGGATTTTTCTGGGACAATATTTTCGGAGAATGTGACAGATGTGCAATGAGAGACTTTGCGAATTAACTCAGTGACATACTTCTTGAGCCCACACAGGCGAAGAACCAAAAACAACATTTTTATCAGCCAACGTATTAAGGGGGGGGGGAAATGATACGAATAAAAAAAGATGTAAATATAGACAATTCTTAGTTTATTTCATTGCATTCTATGTGGAGGTTTCTTGGGAGAATTTAAAATTGCTACTCTCAGATGTTCTGTGGCAGTGGTTCTCATGGTGTGGTCTGTGACCTGCAATATCGGCATGGGCACCAACATCACATGGGAACTTGCTAGAAATGCCAATTCTTGAGCCCCACCCCAGACCTCCTGATCAGAAACTCTGGGGCTGTGTTTTAGCAAGTGAATCCGACACATGCTAAAGTTTGAGAACTACTGTTTTATAAAATCACCCCAGGGTTCCAGCCTCCATTCTCCTCACTAGTATTGCTATAAAGAACACGGGCTACAGACTCTCCTGGAGTCTCAGGTGACCTTAGTTACCCTTCTCTTCTAACATCTTTTTGCTGGCTTGGCTTTGAATGGGATGAAAAGAGTGGTCAGCAAAAGCTTAGGTTTCTCAAACAAAGGTTACATCACAAAACAGAAGACCTGAAAGGGTCTTCATAATTCCTCTTCTTAAAAAATCTTTTCATCTTGAAATGACTATAGTTCATAGGAAGTTGCAAAAAATGTGGAGGGAGGTCCCAGGACCTTTCACTCAGTGTTTCCAAATAGTAACATCTTGACAAAAGCTGTACTTCTCTATTACAGCCAAGAATGATATTTATACAGTCCACCAAAAGCATTCAGATTTCACCAGTTTCACATGCCTTTATTTGTGTGGATGTATATAGCTAGTTCTATTTTATTTTATCACATGTGATTAAATTAATGTGATAAAAGACTAGTGTGACCAACACCAGTCAAGATACCAAATAGTTCCATCACAAGGATCCTTCATGCTACCTTTTTATAGACACATAAACTTCCCTCTCTCCTACACTTTCTAACCCTTGTCAAATACTGCATACCTCAGAGATGTTACGGGCTCTGTTCCAGACCACTGCAATAAAGGAATATCACAATGAAGTGAGCCACACAATTTCTGTGGTTTCCCAATGCATATAAAAGTTATGTTTATACTGCACGTAGTCTATTAAATGCGCAATAGAATTGTGTGTAAAAAACAATGTACATACCTTAATTTTAAAATACATTGATACGTCACTGTTAAAAATGCTACTTATCATCCGAGCCCTCAGACAGTTGTAGTAGTTCACCATAATAAATACAACAATAAAGAAAAAGTCTGAAATACTGTGAGAATGACCAAAATATGACACAGAGACACGAAGCAAGCAAAAGCTGTTGGATAAATGGTACCAAGAGACTTGCTCGACGCAGCGTTGCCACAAACCTTCCATGTGTGAAAAGATGCAGTATCTGCTAAGTGCAATAAAGCAAAGCAAAATAAAACAAGCTATGCCTGCACCGTGTTCTCCACCTCTGTACTTCTGCACTGTGTTCTCCACCTCTGTACTTCTGTCATTTCACGAATATTGTACAAATGGCATTATACAGGATGTAATATTTTTGCTCAGCTTTTTTTTTATTCAGCATAATGCCCTTGAAATCCACCCAAATGGTTGCCTGTATCAATGGCTTGCTCCTTTTTTATTGCTGCATAGTATTTCCTGCCTAGTTCCTTGTAGAGTTATTGAGGCATGGTATAGGCATGCCACAATGTTTAAATAGTCACTAGTTGAAGGATATTTGGTTTTCTTCCCAGTTTGGGGCTATTACAAATAAAATAGCTATGAACATTCATGTACAAGTTTTTATTGTACATACATTTTTGTTTCTCTGGAATAAATGCCCAAGAGTGTATTTCTGGATCACACAGTAAGTTCATGTTAATTTAATAAGAAACAGGCAAAATGTTTCCAAAGTAACTATCATTTTATTGTACTTTCCCATCAGCAATGTACGAGTGATCCAGTTTCTCTGCATCCTCCCCAGCATTTGGTGTCATCACTATTTTTTACTTTAGCCATTGTGATAGGTGTATAGTGATATCTCACTGTTGTTTTAATTTGCATTTCCCTAATGGCTAATGATATTAAACCTCTTTTCATATGTTTATTTTCCATCTGTGTATCCTCTTGGGTAAAATTCCTATTCATGTCGTTTGTCCATTTTCCTAATTGAATTGTTTTTTACTGTTGAGTTTTGAGTTCTTTATGTTTTCTAGGTACAAGGCCTTTATCAAGCATGTAGTTTACAAATATTTTCTCCCTGACTGTAGCTTTTCTTTTCATCCTCTTCACAAGGTCTTTTGCAGGACAAAAGTTTTCAGTTTTGATGAGGTCCAAGTTTTTAGTTTTTCCCTTTATGGACCATACTTTCCCTTAGCCTTAGGTTCTGACTATTCTCTCCAATGTTTTTTTCCTAAAGTTTTACAGTTTTACATTTAAGTCTGTGATCCATTTGAGTTAATTTTTGTATAAAGTATGAAGGTTAAATAGATGTGGGATTTTTTTCGGCTTTGTTTTGTTTTGTTTTGTTTTTTGCCTATGGTGATATATCTCATCAGGTTTAGGGTGGGGAAGAAATCAGGGAGCAGAGAGGTTAAGAGATTTATTTCTGGTCACATAGCTAAGAATGGAGATCTGTTAGCTTCCAAAACAGTGCTCTTCTCCATGCATTTCAGTGTCTTTCTCCTCCAGCTGCCAAGTTCCTGTGTGGGAGGTGTGTCTCCCTGAAGGTGTGGACAGCATCTCTCTATCCAATTCAATGTCAGCCTGGTCACTTTTGTTGGCTGCCAAGTTCAGTGATTTCTGTAGGAGCTACTATGAGTTGTATCAGTTGTATAATAAGAAGCTCCTGTCTTAACCTAATGGTTTCAAACACAAATGAATTAAAGAGAAAATCTAGAGAAGTGGGATAAGCTCCTGAAACATAAAACACTGAGGTGAGCACAACTGACAACTTTATCATCTCTACAAGCGACAATGACTATCAGTACAGAGGTGTCAACTCAGAAGCGACCCACCAATTTGCTGATGGCTGGTGCCCCTAAGCTTGTTCGAGGACAGTATCATCTCACTTCCTGAAGTCAAAGATTTCTCAGCTTCACTAGACCTAGAATTTGACCTTGAATTTCTCTAATAAGGTGACACTGTGATGATAGAAGAAGTGGGGTTTTCTCCCTAAAGAGTTTCTTAAAACTTTTGTGTAAGCACAGATTATTATATCTATTTTTGTTCCCTCACTTACTACTCATTGAATCAGATAGCCCTTTAAGCCAAGCCCACAGGAGGCTTTTATGGTATTTTTTCACATTAAAACCACAACACCGGCTGTAAAAGATAACCACACTTTGGCAATGGCTGTATTTGTTTGGAGATCTGCACAGTGTTTATATTTTCCACAGATATTTACCTGGAAGGATGTCTTAGGTTTCCAAAGATGTTCTTAATGAATTGTTTAAACAAAAATGAATGCAGAGGGAAGAACTCATGTAATTAACTACCAAAGTTAGTCCTTCTGAAAAGTCAACAGACCCTGCTAAAAAGTTCAAGCGTCAGCCAAACATCAAGCAAAAACAATAACCAAAAAGCAGCAGTGAGAAACCATCAACTGTGGTTTCAATTGATAATTTTAGTTGTAAGCAGGTCTACTTAACAACTCATAACTCAGTCCCCATTGTCTACTTTCTAGACGACTAAAACAGAATCCTTTTCTCGTAGGAGAAAGGACCGACACACTTATCTCTGGAACACACAATAACCTTATATTCAAAACTGCCCAAATGGGAAAAAATAAGCTGCTTCTGTGTGTCCTTGTAGTCCACCAAAACACAGTCAAAATGCTCCAAATAAACAAAGTGTCAGAACAAAGACATCTGAAGTAGTTAAGTAAGGGATGTAAAAGAAGGTAGTAAAATGGACCTAGAAATAAAAGGCAATTCTGTAGTTTTTGTAATGTTCCAAGGGATGCTGAAAATTTTAGTCATAATGTTCACACAAAAGCTCAGAAAAACGTGGACACGATGAAGTCTTTCCTAAAACACATCTAACAGGAAACTCATCAAGCTTTGCGATGTTTTGCTCCCTCTCTGGAACGTGGAAAATTTGGGGAGCTTCACACTGAGTTAACACTCAGATAAGGAAAAAGATTAAGTGCAGTAGACAGAAAGAAATCCCTCAACGAGAGGCAGGAAGTCACTAATGTAGTGGATATATGTCTTCTATATCTGAGATGAAGAGTTGAGAGATTTTATAAAACGGTTTAAGGGGATGATCCCTGAAGGCTATAGACTTAGAATGTGGTTTGTTTTGTTTTGTAACTTCAAAAATTAATAGGCTTTGTTTTTTAGAGCAGTATTAGATTTACAGAACAACTGAGCAGATAGTATAGAGTTCCCACAAACGTTCCTTCTCCATACATAGTTTCCCTTATTTCTGAACATCTTGCATTAGTGTGGTACACTAATTACAATTAATAGTTACAATTAATGAACCAATATTACTACATTATTATTAACTAAACTCCATAGTTTACATTAAGGTTCACTCTTGGTGTTGTACATTCTATAGGTTTTGACAAATGGATAATATCATGTACCCCCCATTATAGTATTGCACAGAATTGTTTCACTGTGCTAAAAATCCCCTGTGCTCGCTCAATTTACAATAGCCAGGACATGGAAGCAACCTAAGCGTCCATCGACAGATGAATGGATAAAGAAGATGTGGCACATATATACAATGGAATACTACTTAGCCATAAAAAGAAACGAAATTGAGTTATTTGTAGTGAGGTGGATGGATCTAGAGTCTGTCATACAGAGTGAAGTAAGTCGGAAAGGGAAGAACAAATACCATATGCTAACACATATGTATGGAATCTAAAAAAAAAAGTGGTTCTGAAGAACCTAGGGACAGGACAGGAATAAAGACACAGACGTAGAGAATAGACTTGAGGACACGGGGAAGGGGAAGGGTAAGCTGGGACGAAGTGAGAGAGTGGCATGGACATATATACACTACCAAATGTAAAATAGATAGCTAGTGGGAAGCAGTCACATAGCACAGGGAGATCAGCTCGGTGCCTTGTGACCCCCTAGGGGGGGTGATATAGGGAGGGTGGGAGGGAGACGCAAGAGGGAGGGGATATGGGGATATATGTATACGTATAGCTGATTCACTTGTTATACAGCAGAAACTAACACACCATTGTAAAGCAATTATACTCCAATAAAGATGTTAAAAAAAAAAAATCCCCTGTGCTCCACCTATGCACTCCTCTGCCCTCCCCACAAGCCCCTGGCAACCACTAATGTTTTTACTGTTTCTACAGTGTTGCCTTTTCCAGAATTTCATATAGTTGGCATTATGCAGTAGGCCTTTCACATTGGCCTCTTTCATTTAGCAAATATGCAGATAAGTTCCTCCATGTCTTTTTGTGTTGATCGCTCATTTCTTTTTATTGCTGAATAATATCCCAGTGGACGTATGTACCGTTTTTTTTTTTTTTTTAACTTTTTGGTTTTGTTTTTTTTGGTAGTTTTCTCATTCCCATCTTGAGTCCTGGCATGGAATTCATGGTGTATTTGTTACCGGGCACTGTGAAAACAGCATACTCATCTCAGAGCGTGCAGCACATACTAAGGATGGATAATAGATGTCGGTTGTTTCTCCAAGGGCTGCATCTGTCCAATCTGTCGGTTGTTTCTCCAAGGACTGCACCCTCCTCACGTTAGCCAAAGGGAGCAGCCAAAGTCACCCTTTAGGGTAACTGTGATTCCAACTTCTCCACTTCCTTCCTGCCTCCGCCCTTGACCACCACACGTGTGGACAGAAAGCATTCCATGTGCAGGCTACCCTCCATGACGAGGAGCTGAAATGCTCTTTTTTTTTTTTTCTGAGCAAGAAGTGAGCAGAGAAAAAGACAACAGATTTAATTGTTGCTTGGAGAGGAAAGTGAGTGGATGATCTAATAGCCTGTTACCACCCCTAATATCCATACTCCAGTTCATGGCAAATGAACCAAAAGAATTCCCTTTTGCATTGGCCAGCTCATCTGTATCAGTCCGGAAGGGTAAAGAAGTTAAAATTCCTTTTCATTTTGCTCAATATTTATATTATTTGTCCTCTAGAGCAGATATATTATTTATAGATAAAAAGAAAGACATGGGAGAGAGCAGGAAATAAAGGAAAGGAATTTAGAAATTCATCAAGGTTTTACTGCAAGTCATCATAAACTGAATTTTTGTTTTTTTGGTTTGATTCTAAGATTAAATTGTCTCAAAGATAGAGACAAACTTGTGGGTGGGCCACAGCTTTTTCGACCAAAAAAGGGATCTTGTTCATTAGAACAAAACAAACAGAACCCCACACCATCTTAATCCTTATATTGGAAAATAAGATTCCGACAGTAAACATTTTTTAGAAGTTCTAGAACAAATGCACCTGAAGCTCAAAAAAAACATGATAGATAACTTCTCACTCCTACGCTCAGTCAAAGAAGCAAGTTTGGTCATTTCATTTGTTCTGAAGCGAAACAGCTCTGGTTTTACGACTTGAAGACTATGATGATCAGATTTCAGTTTGCCTTTGAATCTCACTAACACGCAGATATCTATATGTACCTCACCTAAAGATATTCAGTAAGTGACCCAAGGTCTGCCTTCGGAGAATTGCTAATTCTAAAACTGTCCCAACTGAATCTTCCTTGTTATTCCTGAACTGGGCCAAACACCTGGAAGCATGCCAAACCTACTACAGTATTTTTGAAAGTGCAAATCTTGACCATGTGCATTGGAATCTGAGTAACCAACCATCCTGATTCGCCTAACACTGAAAGTCCTGCATCCTGGAAATTCCTCAGTTCCAGGCAAACCAGAGCAGTTGGTGACTCTAAATTCAGAATCATCTGAAAAGCTATTAAAATGAGCTTTTTTGGGTCTCATCCTAGACTAACTATAACAGGTTGGGTGGAGGCTGGGACTCTGTACTCCCCCACCCCCCTCCGCCATCCAGCACTATTTACAACACCAGAAATTTGAGAAGCTCTGGTATAGAGGCTCTGTCCGCCATGACCTTGAGTTTGTAGACCACAGGACTGCCTGTTTTTCAATCAGCAGCACTTTATTAAGAACCAAAGGATACATTACATCTTCACCTCTCCCTGTCCTACTTGGAAGCCTCGGACAGGGTGTTGCATTCACCAGGGGGTAAAGTCCCAATTAAAACCAACTACTTGGGCTTCCCTGGTGGTGCAGTGGTTGAGAGTCCGCCTGCCGACACAGGGGAGGCGGGTTTGTGTCCCGGTCCGGGAGGATCCCACGTGCCGCGGAGTGGCTGGGCCTGTGAGCCATGGCCGCTGAGACTGCGCGTCCGGAGCCTGTGCTCCGCGGCGGGAGAGGCCACAACAGTGAGAGGCCCACGTACCGCAAAAAACAAAAACAAAACAACAACAACAAAAAAACCCAACTACTTGAATGCTACTAAGAGTGTTAAGTAATTCTTACAACAGAGAAAAACGAGACATTGAATGAAAGTCTCTTAGGTAGGAGGTGAAGAATCAAACAGAGGTAGAGTATAAAGAAGGGAAGATTTGTATGAGCAAGAATTAGTATAATTACTGTCAGAAAGGAAAAATAATTAGCAAAGTACAGAGTTGATCAGTAATGGTTCTGGGAACAAAACCCACATTTCCTCACTCTCCAACCAATTTATTTCACAATTACTAGGGGGCAAATTCATCAAGGTTTCTAAGGGCCCCAGAATTTACGCTCCACTGCAATCCACACCTTCTGCCACATCTAATATTTCAATCGTGAAGTCACTGTCCTATTCTTTTTGCTGATGTCAACTTTATTACAAAATCTTGTTCCGTTATGTGGGAAGAATAGAGAACATAGATCCCCCAGACATGGGGGGATTTGATCTGACTCTACCACTATCTAAAGGTGTATATTTGGGCAAATCACTTCTTAGCTTGCTGGAGTCTTGGTTTTCTAAACTAAAAGCTGAGACACCAAACTATTATGAGGATGGAATCTGATAATACATGCGGAATTGTTGTGAGGGTTGAATCTGATGGTATATATGAAGGCTGGCTTATAACTGCAGAGCCCTTAGCCAACATCAGTGAGAAAAGATTACTTAATGAAGACCAAACACAAGGCTGAGAATGAAAAGGCAAGGCTCCCCAAGCTCCGAAGGGACTGGGGAAATAACTAGATTTGCCACTCCTCTAAAGAGCTATTCCTATTTTAGTTTCTTTATCTTGGTTAAAATTAAGCCCTATCGATCGCCATGATTAGGGTGCAAATGTCTATAAAGGTAGCAAAGTTACAAAGAGAAAGATGACAGTCTTCAGCCTTTCCACAAGTTTCAAAACCATCCTCATCACTTTCTCTTGCACATGAATTTAAATGATCATTCTATTTATGAATTTCTTTCAAATCAAAAATCAGTACTGTAATTTTAATGCCTTGACAGTTAGGCCAATATAGACACTTACAAAACGGAAGTTTATGGCAAAACTAAGCAACTAAAATAACGATGTCCACGTGTTTTGAGATCTTCCTATTGAAATCCAGGCACAACAAAAAGCTACTATTTTAAGTAGGTTCTGCTGCTCTTATGGGCATTACAGGATTTACAATTTTCTCTTGAGTTGCAGGGCAACAGATTTATCACTTTATCCCTCAACAAGATGTTGCCATAACATATCTGCATACTTTTTTTTACAGCCTCTTCATTTGTGGAGATACAACAGTCTCAGTATTTATTTATAACGTACACTCGCGATTTCTTCCAAAAGGAATCTGAGGTAGTATGCGACTTTAATAAATGGAGGCGATGAGGCGAGGCCCATAGAAACACAATTTTGTAAGTTATGACATAGGTAAGAGAAGCAAGTACGGTAACTGTGAAAAAGCAACACGATTAGCTTTGAGTGACCTGGTTATGTAGAGGAAGGTGGAGATAGTGATAAATTCCATAATGTTAATATGTAAAGAGAAACATAACAATGTTAAAGGGGAATCAAAACTTTTTGGATAAAAAACTTAAGAGAAGAAATTTATCATATAGATACAAAGAATCCCAAATAATATATCATCAAACGTGATATTGCAAAAATGTGGAAATGGCCATTTTTTACGTGACCCTTGCTAACAGTCAGGGTTAAATATAAAAAATAGAGCTCAGTTAAGAAAGTTGGAGTGGTCAGGGTCAGCTAAAACTGTCCAAAAATGAGAAGTTTTGATAACCCAAATAATATTAGATAAAGTCATGGATCATTTTCTCTTTTTTCTTCATGGTCTGAGTAGCTAGGTTTCTTTTCCTGTAAAAAGCATCAGAAAGATCCCAGGCAACTCTACACTGTGATCAATTCTACACATCCCATTTATGCATAAAATTTTGGGGTACAATTTTTAATAATCTGTCTTATTTTTAAAACATGCATTTTGATTTTGGCTTCATAAAATGTAACACGGTATCTATAACGTACAGAATAATTGGAGAAAATGAAAACTATTCATCCTTGCAATTCTGTTGACCTACAAAGGTTTTCGTAGGGTTCTATAGACCCTCCTGGAACTATCTCTTCTTCAGCCGCGAGAGCAACTTGAATCATTTGAATTATCAAATTTTTGAAAAATAACTTTTACTTTGAGTGCTTTATTACAAACAAACAAAAAATACATTCAAGGTAGAGAATAATTAGAAGATTTGGCAAAGCAATGCAAATTTTAAAAAGTACTGTTCACAATTATCATTACTAACACCCAAAGTATATAACATTAAATCGTCCTTTCTATATATATGTGCAAAATATATTTTTCTTTACAAAGCAGAAGCATAATGTAATATGACCTTTTAATGTGTTTCTATCATTTAACCATATACATGTATTTCCTCCACGTTAAGTGTTCTATAAAATACATAAATTTATACTTAGATTTGTAACTGAGCCCTAAGACACAACATATAAATTTGATAAACTCAATGTATCTAAAACTAAGTTATTTTCTCCCCCCGCCAAATTAGTCTCCTCTTCCAACTTTCCTATTTCATTAGATAGAACTATTCTTCCACCAGTTTCCTAGGGAAGAAACGTCAGAGTCACGTCCCTTCCTTTCCTTCACGTCTTATGTTCCATCAGTCAAAAATCCTGTTACTTAACAACTTTCACACATAATACATACTTGTTTTACCTTCTATTTCTTCTGCAATGACATGAATCCAGGCTTTTTTTGTCCTCACTTTGGACTCTTAGGATAACCTCCTACCATCTTTTGTTCCTGCATTCAATTCACTGATTTTTCTCTGCTCAAAATATTTTAGTACCTTTCTACTTCTCTCAGGATGAATTGCCCTGAATTCCCCTCTGTCTAATCTCTTCTTTCCTAATGAGTAGCCTCATGCTCACTACTCAAGTTCTAGGTCCTGGGAGCAGTTGCCTGAGAGGTGCAGGGAAGGAGGGAAGAGAGAGAAGGTAGTACTTGCTGGTGGAGACGCACGTAACATTAGCAATATTTCAAGACATGAGAAATTTGTTTTGAGACATCTCCTTTTCTGCAACTTCCTTTCTGTTATCTTCCAGGAGCCATTACCTGACCCCAAAGCCCACCCCAGCACTTATCTTTGGAGAATTAGGGAAGGAGGACCCTTCCCTCTCTTCTACGCTCCATAGTTACAGGTCAAGCTCTCAGTATATCTGGTCTCAGCTTCAATGTTAGATGGAAAAGTATCAGACTTAAATTCTCACAAAAGTGTCTCTATGTAGAGTTTCCTGATTAACACTAATATTTTTACTAGGTATATTTCAGGTAGTAAAACACAAGATGTAAACGCTTTCAGGCAGTGTTTTGGGGGTTGGAGTTGAGAAGTGTGTAGATATAGGCTTGCAACCTTTGTCTTGAAGACTTTCCAGGGAAAGGACAGCTATCTGTAAGCATGAGATTTTGTCAGATGAGGGCTGTCTTCTACCTCTATTTTTTCCAATAACTCTGTGTATTCCATTAAGAGAAAAAATGTACCTACAGAATCCTAAATGGCATTAAACCCCAAACTGATCACAGTAGGAATTACATGGCCGATGTCTTGGCAACGTTTTTCTCTTTGACTCTGTGCTTCTTCTTTCTTGGTGGCCAAAGGCATATGGTGCTTTACAGATCTTAGGAAGGTCATAGAAAGAGACTTCAGAACCTGGCAGAGGGTGATATTCCAGTCATGGCCTTGTCTGACTATTCGCCAGAAGAAAGCTAGACACTGCCTAGAAACCGCCGGCCTTATCCCCATTCCCACATGGCTGGAGCTAGATCCTCCCACCCACCCGGGCCTCCTCATGATACTGTTGTCTGCTTGTTCACCTCGCTCAATCAGAAGCACCCTGGCTAACCACAGCCTCACAAATCCAAAAGCTATCAATCTGATAGTGCTCCTGGTAAATGAGTATTTACATTTGGAGTAGAGACACAAAGCCTCGCACTATTCGCTTCTTCCTGCAGTGGCTACTTTCCTGGCATGCGCCATTTTACCTCCTTGAATGATCTGGGGGCCTTGGCACACGACACAGGTAGCAGCCTTCCAATTCTCTCACTTTACGGTTGCCAACAGGAAAAATCACGCGTCTTTCCGGTGCACTAATTAGCTCAGTGATGCAAGGTAGACGGCAGCATTTCCTATCGAAGATAATGCGCTCTTAAGGGAAGACTTTTTTCACCAAGTTGGCACAAGGCTGCTTTCAGATTTTCTGCATTTCTTGGTGCAGAAAGAATTATCAGACTGTCTTAAGTCTGAGTCAGTCATTTGAATTATTTACCTACATTTCTTTGTATTTCTTTGGCAGTAAATTCTCTTTGATTTCACAAACAGAAGATTTAAGTTTATTTCTAAAGGAAGGTTTGTGGGATAAGAGGGAATTTAACTCGGTGGAGAGTAGGTACACACACATACCTCATATACACAAAATACGACATATATGTGTCGTATTGAGACATATATGTTTATATGTCTCAGTTGTGAGAGTTTTAAATTTCTTTCGTGTTGCTCTAATAAAATTTACTTCAATGATCTATAATGTAAATTAGGGCATAATATTCTTGGTTTATATATACCACAGTGATCGACAGAGAGCGAGCTAATGAGAAAAGGCAATTTAATGAACTGACATACATACTATACAATGTAGGAAAAACAGAGGTATTCTCTAACCCATTCATATGTGGAAAGTTAAGTGACAAACCTAAAAAAGCTAAATGAATAGAACTAATACCAGTATGAGATTGAAAGTAGAGTCATATCGTAACTGGGTATCATTTTTTTTTTACACTGAAATTAACCAGATACTCTAATATTGAAAATTAGCAGCAAAAAGAAATAGAACTATAAAAGACTTTAGAAGTTATCAACTTCAACCCTACTTCAGTGGCGCACTACCTAATTATTACTTAATTGCATGCAATTGTTAGGTGTGAACTTCATTTGAATACTATCTTTTTTTTGGACTAAGAACAGTAATCTTAATATCCATTTACAGTGATATAAGTACATGTTATTCCACTCTATACCTTACTCAGATTTTGGGAAAAATTAGTAAATATGAGTATTAATAAAGTCATGTCAAGAAATTATAGTATAGGGCTTCCCTGGTGGCGCAGTGGTTAAGAATCCATCTGCCAAAGCAGGGGACACGGGTTCAAGCCCTGGTCTGGGAAGATCCCACATGCCGCGGAGCACCTAAGCCCTTGCGCCACAACTACCGAGCCTGCGCTCTAGAGTCCGCGAGCTACAACTACTGAGCCCTCGTGCCACAACTACTGAGCCCACGGGCCTAGAGTCTGCGCTCTGCAACAAGAGAAGACACCGCAATGAGAAGCCCGCGCACTGCAACGAAGAGTAGCCCCCACTTGCCGCAGCCAGAGAAAGCCCGCATGCAGCAACGAAGATCCAATGCAGCCCGAAACAAAATAAATTAAATAAATTTTAAAAAAAAGAAATGATAGTATAAGCACTGCCAATCACAATGTAAAAATTCAAGGATAATTTAACTGTTACAGTTCAAAAAAATACCAGGTTATAAAAACAAGAGATGAGGGTTAAAAGCAAGACATAAATCTCAATATGTGAGAGAGGCCAGAATAAAGATCTATAGAAGGCATTTTTCTGAATGTTGCTAACACCTTGTCTATTTGTATTCCCACTGTGCTTGCTAATGTACAAAAATGTCTTATCTCCAAGCAGTTTTTATGACAAAATCAATGGCCTAACCTCTTCTGGTTCACTGCCACTCATTTTTCCTTTTTGTCACCTGGAGGTAGCGATCAGGAATGTTGTGGTTGTTTGAGTACATTCCTAAGAAGCACGGGCCGGAAAGAAGCGGAGAGGGTCCTGGCATGTATTCTGCTGATGGATTTGAGCTTAGTCAGTCCTGGGGAATAAGATGTTAATGATTCAGGGTGCTTGTCTGGTCTAACCTTTACTCCTGTGAAAAGCAAGACCCCTCTTAACCCCAAAAGAAATTCAGAAAAGGACACAGAAACGGAAATGTTTGACTTCACTCAGCATAGCTCAAAACTGCTAGCTCTCCAGACTTGTGGTTGCCAAGAGGAGGGGGGTTGAGGAGGGATGGATTGGGAGTTTTGGGTTAGCAGATGCAGACTAGTATATATAGGATGGATAAACAACAAGGTCCTACTGTAGAGCACAGGGAACTATATTCAGTATGCTGTGATAAACTAGAATGGAAAAGAATATATATGTGTGTGCGTGTGTGTGCGTGTGTGCGCACAACTGAGTCACTTTGCTGTACAGCAGAAATTAACACCACATTGTACTTCATTTGTACTTCAACAAAATTTTTTTTTAAATGCTAGTTCTCAAGCATTTTAGTCGCTTACCTCTAACTCCCTTGTGTAGTAAGAGACAGAACCCTCCAAAGATAAATGCTCGGGAAAAGAATATTCAAAAAAGAACGTAGGTATGTGTATAACTGAGTCACTTTGCTGTACAGCAGAGACGGGCACAACATGGTAAATCAACTAAACTTCAATAAAAAAAATTAAAAGAAAAACACACACACACATACTTGAATAACCTAAGTATCTGAGTTAACTTTCAAAATTAAAACAAAACTAACCCCCCCCAAAAAAGAAAAAAACCCAAAAAGATAGATGCTTGTTTTTCCCTTAAAATAATCCCCGAGATTGTGCAATTGGTTAACAATTAATACCCCTGAGTGTATTTCACTTTATATAATGGGAGTTCTTGCTTTTGGAGTAGGACTAACACATTCATGAAGAAAGAATGCTTACAATTCAATTCATTGCTGCCAACGTGTGAGTCTTTGACTTCTGAATGGATTAAGCACTTCTCCGTAGCTGAGAACATGTTACAAGGCTCACGAGCATGTTCACCAGACCTGGCTCTTGGGGGCACAATCCTGTGAGGGAAACACTCCCACAGGTGGAATTCAGGAAACGTGTGTCTTTTGTCCGAACAACTCGGTTCAAGAAAACTGCAGCATAAAAGGAGAAAGGAAGTAATAACCCTTGACAGAAGTCCCCACAAGTACTAACGGTAACACTCTGCACATTCCAGAATATTTACCCAGAATCCTATTCTCTGAAGGAATAAGAAACAAGTGTGCCAGGTGACCTTCAGTTGCAGCATGCACATTTGTAAGACACATTACATTTCTCTGCTGTGATACAGGGACAGAATAAACAGAACTCAGCTCTCTCTAGCTACTGGCTTATTGTTCTATGTTTATGAACTTCCTTCCGCATTTGTTGTGAAGTCAAAACAAGTTGACAGTTTGACGGGGAAAATTTATTTCCCTTAGAATGCAGTCAGACGACGAAAAATTGCATGCAAAATCATTTCCCCAGTTTTCATGTTTGCTATTCTATGATCCTTCCATCAGAAAACTTTTATAATCAAATGGCATGTCCCATGAAAATAGGGATGGGCCAAAAACGGAAAAGCACTTTTTATCACCCAAGAGAAGACAAACTTGCAAAATGTTGTCCTTAATAGTTTCACGTAATGATTGAAATATTAGAAGTGGCAGAATCAGAAATCAATTGTTCCTAACTTTACCCAACAGATAAGTTCAAATGCTGGAAAAAGACAGGTCTATTAAAGTAACGTATTCTTGAATTTTCATCTTGAAATGTGTATTGAAATAAAATGTGCAAACTGAGAATAATAGTTACCCAGAATTTCTGCAAACAAGAACACACATACATAGCAAGTCATTCGCAGTTGCTAGAATATGCATAATGAATTGGTGGCATATTTTTATGCCAAATTTGAGTAATAGAGTTCTAGGTTTAAAATAGTAATGTGCTGTCTGAAGGGGAAAAAATAGCTTTAACTTATTTCTCATAAAGCACCTGAAATACTGAGCACAAGTTGGCCAAATCAACTCTAACGTTTAGCAACTGACCATGGAAAAGGGAGTAAGAAGTCAAATGCTTCATTCTTAATTTTACTTTACTGAACTTTTGTGCGCAGATTCTCCACTAAAACAGTAAGGAAACTAGAGCCATATCTTCACTTCTCAATGCAATAGGCCCCTGAACTGATTCACACCAAGATTTCTTTTATTTGTAAAGAGAAGTAAAATTTATAGAATCTGGAAACTAAAGAGAGAGTCAAACTACAGAAGGAGAAAAATCACAAACTAGGTGAGCAGAAAAGAAAGAAAAACGGTGGGCGGGGGTGGTGGGAGGGAGACCAAGAGGTGGAAAATGTACTAGTTATCAAATTAGCGTGAAAACTCTTAGAATCTTTTGAAAAAGTCACTAATAACACAGTCCACCCTTTCCCTATCTTTAGTTTTTAGACACTGTGCTGCAGTGAGATGAACTCTGCTTTGATGTGAAATACAATCACTTGATTATATTTACATTGTGGTACTTCCTAGCTTTTCTACATTTGGGAAGATGCCTTGTTATCCATGTTTATCTTCATGTGTTTAATGGCTGAAGTTAGCAGAGATCACTACAAGGTTTTGGTGAGGTATTGTGTGTGAACATACAGAGCCCAGAGCTCCATAACATTTATATTTCCAGGGCCTGCTTCTCCATTGGTAACCACCTGGCCTTCCCCAAAGAGAGAGGAGAAGCCTAAAACCATTTGCCCTAACTGCCACCTGGTGGTCCCATAAAATAGTTTTAGAATTCCTCGGCAAGACAGGGCTAGAGGAGGTGACGCCTATTAGGAGGGACACTGAGATCACAACGGGCCATTTCCCTTCCTTTCTGTGCAAAAAGGTGCCGCGATGCTACTAGACATGGGATGCATCTAGATATGAGAAAAATATTTAAATAAAGAGTTGCAGTCTGATCTGTAGTAACTGCTTTATCCACTTGCTAATGGAAAACTCTTTGGCAGAGTTAATAATTCTAGGGAGGTAACAGGTTTTGTGTTCACTGGAAGAAAATGCTTATGGGGTAATGTCATCTCCAATGTTCCCATGGGCCACGTGCTCCCAAGGTAAAACTCCATTTTATTTTATTTTTATTTATTTATTTTTTTTGGCGGTACGCGGGCCTCTCACTGTTGTGGCCTCTCCCGTTGCGGAGCACAGGCTCCGGACCCGGAGGCTCAGCGGCCATGGCTCACGGGCCCAGCCGCTCCGCGGCATGTGGGATCTTCCCAGATCGGGGCACGAACCCGCGTCCCCTACATCGGCAGGCGGACTCCCAACCACTGCGCCACCAGGGAAGCCCAAAACTCCATTTTAAGTGCTGCTCTGTGGATTGGAAAATTTTCTGTTGTTTCTCCACTGCTTTAGGGATGCACAGTGCTTTTTTTATTGCTATAGTACTTAGAGTTTAACAAGATAACACCTGTTTGATCTCTATCATGACTCTTAGAAATACCAGAGTTTGTTCATCACTGCTATCTGGGAGTTTAACATAGCAAACCTGGCACATTGTAAATAGTCAATAAGTATGAGTAAATGAACTGATTCCCATTTCACAGGTGAGGAAACTGAGGCTTAGATAAATTTAGAATATTGTGAAGATCATGCAACTAACAAATGTCAATGTCCGAATTAAAACCCACCCCTTCTGACAGCGATGTAGTACTCTTTCCATTGAACCGCACTGCAATTTCTTCTTGTAAGATTATTTCAAACACTCATTCGTCTGTCTACAGAGAGCAATGACAGAACTTCTGGATTTCTTGCACCATCATTATTTGAATTACACAGTTCTGGCGGACTTCAATCCCTTATCCATAAGACCCTGTTGGTTTAAGAGAAAGCACCACACAAGCTAATGCACTCAGGATTGTAAAATCTATAATTTGACATGGGAAGCTGGACTTAAAAAGCTTCCCATGGTAAGATCATTGGATTCTCAGATAACTCTAAGTAAAGACAGATTCATTTCCCAAAAGAGAAATGAGTCTGTGAGGTTCCTGGGTGTTCAGCCTCACATAGGCTGGGTCCTCATGGATAAGGTAACCCCACTGCAGGACACACGCTGCTTACTACACTCACATGACCAACCAAATCCCCCGATCTGTTTGCATCATTCAGCCACTTGATCGCGACTAAGATCCTAAAATAGTGAAGTGGCTTCAGACACATTAAAAAGGCCACTCTGGAAAGTTTTTCGTCAGGTCTTTCATCACTTCTCTTTCCTGTCTCTTTTTTTATGGTTCTGCTTTTCTCTCATCTTCTTACATTGACTCAAAGAATTTTGGTCTTGCAAAGTACTTCAGTGGACCTTTATCTTAACAATCTCATGTCCCTGTTACAGAGGCCAGAGCTGGTGAGGATCCTACGCTGGTCAAGAAGGAAGCCGAGCAGAGATTCCAATGCCCTTTTGCCTCCCTGGCCACCAAGCTTTGCATCTCATTTTTCTCTCTATTCTTTTTCTTTTCTCTTCTCTCACTTTATGCAACAAGTCTGCTTACTCAGAGAAAGCTGTGGCTTACTTTTCCTATCACTTTGGTTGGTTTATATCCATAATTTTCTACCACCAGCCTCCTCTCCCTTCCCTCCTTTAAATCCATCAACTTTTTCTCTCTCCAGGCTTCTTCGGGGCCTCTACGAACCGCAGTCACTAGAGGGCAACATGATCACATACAGCTGACAAGGACAAGAATGGCCTTGGAAGCAGGAGCCTGGCTTAGAAGGTGCAAAAACACATAGCAGTGACTCAGATGTGCATCGCTATTTACAAAAGCACGTTCACTTACATTGGCCCTTTTCACCTCACAAAAATATGGAGAGACAAGGTCAAGTATTATTGTCTCTATGTTCAACAAAAGACGGAAGGCAAGGTTCAGAGAGGTTGACATACCCAAGGTCACAGAAACAGCAAAATACATCCTCCTATTGAATGACACCCCCTAGAAAATTCTAGCATAAAACTTGAAAATGCATTTCTGTTTCTCCAAGATTTCAACCTAATTGTGGTCAAGTATTATATCTTTGAAATGCAATCAAATGGAACCCCAAAGTTATTTCATATTATTAAAACACAAAGTATCAGCTACAGCTACACACCAATTTCTAGTCAGAGAGAAGTTGTTTATCATTTTAAGGAAGTGGATTTCTTTAAACATTTTATAAGTGCCCTTTATTAATATCTTGCCCAGTAATCAGAAATTCGATTACTTTTGCCAGCATTGCCTGGTGTTTTCCAGTTATGCTTTTTTTAATATGATTTGTTTGACAAAACAAATGCGTGCTATTTTGTCCCATTTTCTCCTGCCTATCTGATATTTGAAGTAAAGAAAAGCAGATGACGCTACAGTTTCCCATTATAAAATATCTGATCTTTGAGAGAATGCTGCTGTTTTTCTTCTCCCTGTGATTGATGGAGTACCTTGAATGCAGGCTGTTCTCAGACCCATAACATTGCTTATTTGCTTGGTGCTATCACTGGCAAAACAGAAATAGCGTCTATTCATAACAAACAGGTCTGCGAAGCCTTGTTTTGTCTGACTACTTTCTCCAGCCATTTTGAGTTTTATATCTCCTCATTTTGGACAGGGCAGTCCCCTCTAAGTGGGAGCACCTGGTACCTGGTGAAGGCAGATGAGAATCCTGTTTCCAGGGATCTGGAAGATCCCAGAGCCAGGTGTTGTAGAGATTGTTGTAGAGATGATGGAGGAAAAGAAAAAGAAATAGAAGGGGTTGGGGGGGGGGGAATAATCAAAGATTTTCATAGCTAAGAGGTAAATGGTGAAATTAAAAATTTGAAAACATGAAAGCTGTGGGCTGGCTGATGGCTTTGAGGAAAGTGGGCTTGTCCTAATAGGGCTGAAGGGAGACAGTAGGGAAAACGGGATTCAGAGTGGGTCCAAATCTCTTTATCCTTTCTGCTTCAAGGAATTAAAGTTTGAAAGATTCATTTCACAAATGAAACCTTGCAAATTATGAAAATGTTAATAACAGTTATGCAGACTTTTATAAAGTTTAATTACTTTACAATAATTCTTCCTCATCTCATTCGTAAGAGGCAGGAAAGGACGGAGTTAAGAAACGAAAGGATTAAGTTCAAAAAAACTTTGAAGAGCTCCTGTATTCATCTTCATTTTTATCTTTCTTCGAATATATTTTTACACAGAGTTGGCACTTTGCAACAACAGGAAGTCAGGCAGCATTGGCCTTTATTTCCAGAAAAACCTTTTTTGGAGACTCTTGTATGTAAATACTCCCGAAAAGGCATATACATTTATGAATGTCTTCTTGTTTGTGGCCTGAAAACAGGCTGTGTGTTTCCCTTATGGACACATTAGCTTAACTGTGAAAATGCAAAAAGGATGCTTACTGAACGGGGACAGAATTATGGGGCAAATGTATTTTGGTAACAAAAATTCGAATGTGAGGATATGTGCCCTCTACATGTAAGCAAAACAATAAATATTGCAGAGAAGAGAACAAAAAATATGAAAGTGGGTGTTCATATTTTTCCCTTTAAGACCAATTTCTTTAGATAATATGACCCTTTCCCAGCAATGCCAATACGATAGAGAGATTCATGGACTCAACATTTAGTCTGCAATAACCACAAAAACTAATGATGAGTACCCAGCAATCAGTACTCCATCAGTATATGCTGTAATCATAGCTTCATTTTTGTTCAGAGAAAACAGAACAAAACAGAGATTAAGTTATTCCCTAAGAACTCACTATTTTTACTGTGATGTACTGCCTGGAAACAACATGACAACAAAGCTGTAATTATGTGCAGTTCTTGAATCAGAGATCAGATCTCCAAGAACATCTACTTCTACCTAAGTACTCCACCTCAACATTACTAAAGCTTGTATTTTATTATTATTATTTTTTAATTTTTTTTGCCGTGATTCTGAACATGTGAGTTAAACACATTTAGAGGCAACACAGTCGTCCAAAGGCAGCTCTTTGTTCATATTTTCAACCTTAACCAGAGGTTAACCCTCTATATGAGGGGGAAAAGGCGGCAGGTCCCAAATTTTGCATTTTGGAATGACAAAATGCATTGCTGGCTAAACATCCCATTGCTGTCCGTCTCCACGCAGCTTCAGCTCATTTGAGATCTGTATCCCAATTTTCTGCAGAAGCAGCAATACAATGAACGATATAGAGAGAAGAAACATTCATTACCTTTATTTTTTAAAGTGGTTAACAAAAGCATTTCATTTCTTTTTTCATGCATCCATAGAGGGTAGGTTACAACTTCGGACGAACATTCGCTGCTGCACAGCCATTGTAGGCTAGCACTCTTTTACGGATAAGTCTAATTTTTTTTTTTTAATCACGAATTTAGAATCTGTTAGGAACTGTGCTTTTCCGACTGTGATGAATTGCATTTTTTGCCTTTGTAATTCTTTATGGTGAAAAGCCCCAGGTTTCTAGCATCTAGAGCCAACCATGATTGGCTCTACCCTCGGGGACGCAGGTCCTGGGATTCCCTCCCAGCTAGCAGCAGTGACTGACGTCACGGGCCAGCTCCTTCCCCGCACGGGGTTGGAGCCGGGGAGGCTGCAGAGGGGCACTGGGGCGTCGCTGGGAGTTTCCAGGGAAACACTGCAGCAGACGGCCAGCCTGGCTGAGCTACAGTGACACATCTGCAGCACGGCTGGTGGGAGGGATATTTTTGGAAAATCTCTGCTCTCTCAGGTCTAGCTAGTTCTGCTTCACCCCCACCCCTTTAATCAACATTTTAATTTCTCCCCAACTTCTTTTATTTCTGGAAATGAGGTTTCTATTTTTATTGCAGGGACATGATACGAAGGATCCCAAGCTACCAACCAATCTTAACACCCTCCGTATGCCCTGTTTTCTTTCTAATTTCCCCCCTCTCTGCCCGTCACATCATGCTGACTGTCAAGGTGGTCTGTGGAATACAAGGGCAAATGTTGCTAAGGTAACAGGATTGAAAACCCATCTGCAGAAGCAGATGCTTTATAACCTGGGGTTTCCCTCATTTGCATTTAAAGGCTCCAGAGCAATAGCCTCAAAGCAAGCCAAGTCCTTGAAGCTAAAATGAGAGAACTTTCTTTTCTTTTTTTTAACTGTTGCTTGATAAGTCATTGAGCAGCTAGCACTGCAAGGTTAAGTGCAGGAAAAATACCAGGGGCTAATAATTCCCACTGCGCTGGTAGGAGAGCTGAGGCATTTAAACCCTGTGAGGAATGAGGAATTCCCTTGTCACTTTTTCTTCTTCCAGGACTGCCCTTCACAGGCTTCTCAAAGGTTAAACTTCTGGCAACCTGTGGTGTGTCTCTCCTCGGTGATTTCTTGGTGATCTACAAAGCCTCACCGTGTATTTGTCCCTGGCAACACTAGGATTTGAAGGAAGCGGAAAAATCCCATAGGCTAAGTGAAATTTAGGAATTTTGATACTATTTTTTTATTCTCTTTTTTTATTATTAATTGTTACTGGAGTATAGTTGCTTTACAATGTGAAGTTTCTGCTGTACAGCAAAGTGAGTCAGCTACACGCATACATATATCCCCTCTTGTTTGGGTTTCCATCCCCTTTAGGTCACCACAGAGCATTGACGAGAGTTCCCTGCGCTATACAGCAGGTTCTCATTAGTTACCTATTTTATACATAGTAGTGTATATATGTCAATCCCAATCTCCCAGTTCATCCCACCCTCCCCTCCCCCTTTGGTGTCCATACATTTGTTCTCTACGTCTGTGTCTCTATTTCTGCTTTGCAAATAAGTTCCTCTCTATCATTTTTCC
Organism: Grampus griseus; assembly: GCF_964374135.1. Lineage (NCBI taxonomy): Eukaryota > Metazoa > Chordata > Mammalia > Artiodactyla > Delphinidae > Grampus > Grampus griseus. The sequence continues at coordinate 24,706,957 of NC_139015.1, read as the reverse complement.
AGATTCCAAATATAAGCGATATTATACGATATTTTTCTGACTTACTTCACTCTGTATGACAGTCTCTAGGTCTGGTTTTGACAACCAGAAATACCTTTGGAGGATCTGATCGCTGCAGTTGACACAACCCAGATGTAATTCCAAGAACAGACTATAGTAACCAAGCAGCAGAAACTGTACATTGCCCACTTTTTTCTTTACAAAAAGGACTGGACTGTAATTCTATTTTTCTTATTTTTAAATAAATTTATTTATTTATTTTTGGCTGCGTTGGGTCTTCGCTGCTGCACGCAGGCTTTCTCTAGTTGCAGCGAGCGGGGGCTACTCTTCGTTGCAGTGTGCAGTCTTCTCGTGGTGGCTTCCCTTGTTGCGGAGCCTGGGCTCCAGTAGTTGTGGCACGTGGGCTCAGTAGTTGTGGCACACGGGCTTAGTTCCTCCACAGCACGTGGGACCTTCCCGGACCAGGGATCGAACCCGTGTCCCCTGCACTGGCAGGTGGATTCTTAACCACTGCGCCACCAGGGAAGTCCTGGGCTGTAATTCTTTTAAATGAAACATATTAAGTATTTGCCAGTGTATCAGCTCCATCATAAAGGGTTACCAAATGTGTATGAAAAGCGCAGGAAGACACATGCTTGTAACCCATGCGAAAAAGGCAGATTCACAAATGCTTTTAACAATCACATGAACCGCAAACTGGGTGATGCATGATTGTGAGAAGAGAAGCACAAGAGCAAGAAATGACAGAGTTTTTGGCAAGAGGGCATCCGTTCTCGGTGGAATATTTCAGTAGGTTTTGAAATGGTTTTTTCACTGAGCTGCTTCTTTGCTCCCAAAACCTGGATGCATATTTCTCTGTTTTCCTGCCAAAGCTCATAAAACCCCATCATACAAAGGAGAGAAGAGAGCTGTTTTAGGTGCCAGAGATGGTGTTTATTCTCAGAAGGGTAACATTTTCTGACCTTCATTTGTGATGGTAGAAATAAGAATGACATTGCCAACTATTGCATCATGTAACTAACTCAGATGTAAATCACAACAAATCCAAGTTTAAACACAATTAGAAATCATGACTTCTATGAGATCAAATTTTAATAAATCTTTGAAATCCTATTTCTGAATGACTTCACAGAAAAAGCTGCCACCCTGTTTACTCATATTACTAAATTTTTAATGTTGTATTCTAGTATCACCCAGCACACAGTCTGGCAGAAAGTATACACTCAATGAATGTCTCCTGATTCTGAATCTGTCATTACCAAGAATGCTGACGTGCACTCCTATTATGAATAAGGACCTTGAACACCAAGGGGAGTCCTGTCCTTCTTCCCTTGAATAAATGAAGAATGGTTATTGATTCTGTGCCAGAAGCGGTTCAGGCTCATTCTACATCCTTTAACCTGTAAACACTGTCGAAGGCAGGCCTGAAATACTGTGCTTCTTGATACACACAACCAAGAAGTGACTCCCATAAACTCAGCGTTTGAAGGGACATAGCAGTCATCTGATTCAGCACCTTCATTTTACAGATGAGGACACTGCGGGCCACAGAAAGCAAGCACCTGCTTCTCTGGAAGCCAGGGAAGGAAAAGCATTACTAAATGTCATTTCTCATGCATGACAGAGAGGCAAGAGCTGCTGCCCAATACTTGACATCCTATGAATCTGAGCTACCATTTGTCATGGTGACCAAAGTCATCTTCAATGCAGAGAGTCCATTTGGGCCAGCTTCCTCATCTGGACTTGGATTAAAAAACAAGGGTGATGGACACATCCTTGGAGCTTCTCAGGCCTGATTTTCAAGTTCTTTTGGTGTCAAAGGCTCGCCCCTCCAATCATTTAAACCTGCTGTCTCCCTCACTTCTGGTTCCGTCCTACCTGACCCACTTCAGTTTCTACACTCCTTCTAGGACCGTACACACTTGGGTTTCCAAATGCTGAACTAGAATTAGATTTCTCAAATATCATCTGAATGACACCACTCTTTTGCTCAAGAACTTACATGAACTTATTGTTGAAGAGAACTGCCAATAATTTTCAAATGTGGTTAGTAAGGAGGTGGTAAGGTGTAAAGACTGCAGTCCTGACTTCAACACCTACAGATTTTAACTTAAGCATGTCACTATTTCATCGTCTACAAAAAGCTGTCATATTATACTTGCTGGGTTTTTGTGGGGTTTTGTGGAGTGGGGAGCAGGGATCATGTTTTCATGTGACTTTACCTAACTAGGATTTAGTTTAGACACTGGTATATGTTAGAGGTGCACTAGAATATAAACTCCATGAGAGCAGGACTGTTGCCTATTTTGTCCAATGATGTAGCACGGATGTGTAAACCACTGCCTGACACAGCCTAAGTATTCAATAAGTATTTCTAGAACTGTATGTTGAATTAAGACAATGAATGAATAAATTCAATCAATGAATATGGGAATGTTTTTGGCACAGAGGTGTTCTTAATTATTGACAATTTCTCCCATTTCCCATCTGGTTTCTTCCTACTGGTAGTTTAAAAATGGTTAAGCTTTTCCATTCATTTTTAAAAACTAAGAGTATTATAATAAGAGCATCCTATTCATAAAAGGATAGAAATTACAATATCAACTACAATTTCAAGTAGTTCTTGGCTTTATTTGAAGTGATTATTTTTTATCTAGACCAAATGCATCTAAGAACTTCACTGAAAAATACTTTAAGTTATATGCAGTGTCTTCTTGGTAAGTGCTAAAGTTACAACTCCATACCCATTTGTAGGATTTTTTTTTAACTAAAGAGTTGTGGATTTAGGCAAGATGATGAATCTCCCTAAATCTTAGTTTTTCTCTCTGTTTTATTCTGCCAACTCAGTAAATTAAGATATTGGTAATTCAGACCCAAAGCCTTGACAGGCTCAAGACTGTAAGTCTAGTTAATGACATAGGCAATACTTGAATCCAGATGGTTCTTTTTAATAGATCCTGTGTTCACCAATATAACTGTCTGCATTAAGAATAACTGACTGGGTATAGCATATTAGGTATGTAAGAACTCAAAAGACAGTCATGGTTGACCCCATACTTTCCCAGTTATGTATGTAAACAAGAATAATTCTGCAGAAGTAGGAGCTCTAGAAATTATCCTGTTTGAGCAGCAGCTAGATCTGCGAAGTACTGTGGGACTTTTTGAAGAGCTCATTTTATGATGAAAGGTAGTTCCATATAAGGTTATTGGTATAAGACTTTGTGTTATTAAAAAGAAGACAAGAAAGATCTTGGGGTACACAAAGTACCAAATGTTCAGAAAAATTCAGAAATCCTTAAACTAGCATAAAATTTACTCTTTGAGCCCCATGGATTTGTGAAACTGAACCCTGAAACTGATAATAATTTAAAATTTGAAAAAAAGGTACTCATAGATGAGATGTATATCAAAAGATATATGGCTTTTGTTAAACCATAAAATACTCCACCAGCATTGACCATCTAGGAAATGGTCATCTAAACAAAGTCACCAAGTTTCTTTACTCTGAGTCCTTGGAGGCTCTGATGAGCTAATGCATACAGTGAAGCTCTACTGATTAAGGGTACAGGTAGTACATTCAGAGTCTGTCACTTAGTACTACGTGACCTTGGGGAAACTGCTTAACCTCTCTGAGCCACAGTTTCTACATGTGTAAGATCCCAGTAGGTTGCTCACAGGTGTGTGGCGACTTAATGAGATGAGGTACGTAAAATACTAGTGGGGTGTCTGGCCCATAGCAGATGCTCAAAGGTGTCAACTGTAAACTCTAGCCCATTCTCGGTAGGGCCACAGAGACATTAATGGCCAGAATCTGTTCTGACCGGTCAGTTTCCAGTTTACAACTGGCTGTTAGACAAGTGAATATCATTCTGAGTTATAGTTACAGCATGCAGTGACTCACTGCCTTTTGTAACCACACAGCCATTTTTGCTGAGTTTCAAAGAACTAGCGTTCTAAAGAAGGTATTCGTGAAATGCTGCCTTATACAAATACACGATGTTATAATTTATTCCTAAGGTAAGGGTGTCGGATTTAGCCCAGTAAAATATGAGTTTCAGATAAACAGCATATATTTTTAGTATAAATAAGCATGGGATATAATGATGTTAAAAATTATTCATTGTTTATCTGAAATTCCAGTTTGACTGGGTGTGCTATATTTTATCTGGCAACCTTACCCTAAGACAAAACCTCAAATTCATTTGAAGTACCTACCAGGAAGATGTGGTGGTGGAGAAAGGGAGTAGGGCCCTAGGCCAAATAAAAATGTCCCCAGCTGATCATTTCCATGGCACTTATTCCATTCTGCCTTCTTTTATGTGTAACGTTTTAGCTGTTTCCCTAATTGGGCTGTGAATTACAGGAGTGGTGGGAACTGATTTATTTTATTTCCTACCTGGCACTTGGAACATAGAAAGCATCCAGCAGGTTTGCTTTGTTTTGTTTCGGTTTAAGTGAATTAAACTCAACCATTGCTTTTCTGACTTTTGTTTAAAAACACCAACATGTCCTTTACAGAAAATTTGAAGAAAGCAAAGACATAAAAGGAAAAAAACAAAGCCATTCTAATGTTACTATCCAAAGAAAAGCGATATTAGTATTTGTAAAATCCACCAGATGAGAATTAAATCATTTATCCCCAGCGTGATTTTAATGGCTACAATATCTATTTAACCACTTCTCTTTGTTGTTTCCAATTTTACCCGACTGAAAATGATGGGATAAACATCCTTAAGGGTAAATCTTTGAATAGGTCTCAAACTCATTATTCCAAGAACCAACCGTTGACCCTTGAACAACATGGGCTGGAACTGCATGAGTCCACTTATACGTGAATTCTTTCAATAAATATATCAGAAAAAAATTTGGAGATTTCTGACAATTTGGGGAAAAAAGTCACAGATGAACTGTGGAGCGAAGAAATATTTAAAGAATTAAGAAAAATGTATGTCATGAGGGTGCAAAATATATTTAGATATGCATGTAACATACAAAATATGTGTTAATCAACTGTTTCTGTTATTGGTAAGGCTTCCAGGAAACAGTAGGCTGTTAGTAGTTAAGTTTTCGGGGAGTCAGAAGTTATCCATGCATTTTCAACTGTGTGGGGGGGAGAGGGGTGTTGGGGTCTCTAACCCCCAAGCTGTTCAAGGGTCAACTGTGCTTACAAATCAAGGATATCACTGAGTGGAAATACTGCTACCTGCTATGAACTAAACGTCTGTATTCCCCCAAAATTCATATGTTAAAGCCCTAAAGTGACGGTATTGGAAAATGGGGTCTTTGGCAGGTGATGATGTCATGAGGGTGGAGCCCCATGACGGGATTAGTGTTCTTATAAGAAGAACATATGAGAATACAGGGAGAAGATGGCCATCTGCAACCAGGAATAAGGCCCTCATCGGACACTGGATCTTCCAGTGCCTTGATCTGGGACTTCACAGCCTCCGAAACCATGAGAAATAAATGTTTGTTGTTTAAGCCAGCCAGTCTCTGGTAATTTGTTGCAGCAGCCCAAGGTAATACCTTACTCAAGCACAGATTTCCTCTGGAACATCAGTGACTTCAAAATTGCCTTATGAATAGACAGAAAACTTGAATAGACAATTACCATAGAAGAATTAGGAGAGACAAAGGTCTAGCCCCTCACCCTCCCACGCCCCAAGGTACCAAGCCCAGACTCAAGAGCTAATAATAACTCAAGTATTCAAACTGTTTCAGAGTTTAGACTACGACGCGTCCCAATTCGTTTTACCAAGCTAACAAACCCTGACCATTCGAGGTACAACTCAAATTTAAAATAATCTCAACTCTGAACGTGGAAGAGCTCTAAATAAAATTAGCAAATTAAATATGACCATGTGGTCAAAGAATCAAATAAGAACAAATAAGGTTTATTTCAAGAATAAGTTGATTCCAACTAGGAACTAGATTTATGGTTCCTACTAGCTCACGACTTAAACAGATCAAAGAAGAAAAATTATACTCTCCTCTGCATGATGCCAGGAAAATCATTTGATAAAATTCCAAATCCAGTCCTATAACAAGCCACAGTGAGGTGTTCAATAAAACGTGTTTTATATAATAAGGTACAACCAGTAGAAGCCTTTAGCCCACATTATCCTGGCACCGTCCAATCGGGTAGCTACTAGCCACGTATGGCTCTTTAATTGAAATAAAAATTCAATAAAATTAAAATTTTCCTCCTTTAGTCATTCTAGTCACATTCCAAGCGTTCAATGTAGCAAATGACTACCACACTGGAGAGCGCAGACAGGAAGCCTTGCCGTCAACACAGCAAGTCCTATTTGATGGCGTGCTGCCCTAGAAAATCCAGAGCAGATTCCCAGGTATACATACATGGGGTCGTAAACATTTAATAAGAGCTAACTTTACTGAGGGCGCCTAAAATGCCAAGAACGATTTTAAGCGTTTAATGTGTTCATATTATCTTAGTTAATCCTCATAAGGTAGAATGTATCCCTTATTATTTTCTCCATTTTATGGCTATGAAATCAGTAGAATAGGAAAGAGGTTAAATACATCAAAGCTTACATACTCTCTCAGTGGGAGATCTGGGATTCCAGTCCAGGAAGTCTGTCTCCAGAAGCACACTGTGCTTTTAAGTGTGAGGCTACATGGCAGCCCCGTGTCAAAGGTGGCAATTCAACCGAACGGGAAAAGACAAAATGCTCACTAAACTGTGTTATGGCAAATGGCTATCCATTTGGGGAAAAATTAATCAGGTACGTACTTACAGGCTTTAAAAGACAGAGTCGTAAATATATACGTGGGTTAAAAAATGTAATTGTAAAACACTAAAGTCATAAAAGCTCTAGGAGAAAGCATAGCATTTTCACATTCTTAGGGATAGTCTAGGGAAAAGGTAGTGCACAAAGGAAATAAAACTCAACCTTTACATAAAGAGCATAATCCGCTTAAATAGATAAAAATTAAAAACTGCTGTTGTGATGAAAGAAACTATAATCAAGCTTAAAAGACAGCAATAAGGTGGTGGGAAATATTTGAAACAAAAATAAAGTGTTCAGGGCTTCCCTGGTGGCACAGTGGTTGAGAGTCCGCCTGCCGATGCAGGGGACGCGGGTTCGTGCCCCGGTCCGGGAAGATCCCACATGCCGCAGAGCGGCTGGTTCCGTGAGCCATGGCCGCTGAGCCCGCGCGTCCGGAGCCTGTGCTCCGCAACGGGAGAGGCCACAACAGTGAGAGGCCCGCGTACCGCAAAATAAATAAATAAAGTGTCCATTTTCATAAAGAGGTTGCACAAATCTGTTAGAAAAAGACAAATAGCCTGTCAAAAAAGAGGCCAAGTATATGGGCAAATACCTCCCTGAAGAAGAAATACAAATGACCAATAAAAATATGAAAAGATGTTCAAATTCACTGATAATCACAGAAATGTAAAATTAAACAGGATACCATAACTCACCCATGACACTGGACCATTTTCCAAGGGCGATTAGAGGCAGTGTTACAGTGTAGGTGCACAAAACTCCTTATAAATTATTGGCAGTTGGGTAACTGATATGTGCTCTAGAGGATAATGCCTATCAGATTTTAAAATGAGGACTTTTTTGGTCTAGCAATTCCACTTTTGGGAATCCAAGGCATGTCACAAAGATTTACACACAAGGGATATTCTTTGCATGGCAACAGCGTTTATAAAATGAGAAAACTGTACACAACCTAAATGCCTATCAATTATTGTGATTAAATAAACCGCACTTTATCCACACTACGACATAACGTGCATTCCTTTAAAAGAATGAAATGCATGTCCTTGACATTTGGAATGATTTCTAAGATATATTATTTATGTGAAAAAGCAAAACAAGACTCTTCTCTTACCCTTCCAATTTATCTATGCTTATAACTTGGCAACAAAAAGGGCTGTAAGAATACACACCAAAACGCTAACATGTATATCTCTGAGAAATGTGATTTGGGAGGGGATTACAAGGGGGAAAAAAGAAAACTTAGGTTTTCTTTTTACTTATTATACTTAGGTATTAATTTAATGTTGTGTAGAGAGGATGTATTAACATTGTGATCAACCAAATAAAAAAGAGAGGACAAGAAACCCCACAACAAATGCACTTAATAATAAACTGGTGCCTAGTATGTGTGTACTAGCTTTTCTCATCCAATTCCTCTTTCCCTCTTTTTTGGACAGATTGTCTGTCTATGAGTCAAGAGGAAAGAGAGAATATCACATGAATGATTTGCCCTGGACCGCTACTATAGCTGAGATCCACAGTTATCTGTGTCTGTGAGACACTCTTTCCACAAGAAGGATCTTGTAAATTTCTTCAGTGGTTTTTATCAAATCTTAGGAGTAGGTACTACTACAGCAGCTAAACGAGATGGTCTGCAGGTTTGGAGGAAGACAATTCAGCTGGTGCGTGCTTTCAGCCACTGTGGTTCTTTAGTGATGAAGTTCATCTTTTCTTAAAAGTCTCGGACCTGGCTGCATTGTGGCCTTAGACAATTCCAGATTCCCAAAGTAGTTTCGTCTGGCAGAGGGTGAGGGGAAGAGACACCTTGCAAGAGTGGTTCTCAGAGCGTGGTGCAGGGACTCCTGAGGGATCCCTGAGAGCTTTTCAGGGGTTCTGTAGGTCAATACTATTTTCATGGCAACACTAAGATGTGATGTGCCTGCTTCCCTCTCATTCTTTAACAAATCTACAGTGAAATTTTCCTGCAGCTACAGGACATGTGGCGATGTCATTGCTCTGGTGACTAACAGAAATGTGTCCTTGGGTATTCTTCTGCTTTAGACTTTTCTCAGCTTTAATTTCTAACGTGAAAAAAATGACAGAACCCACATTAAAAAAAAAAAAAAAACTCTTTGGCATCTTGGCGCGTAAAGGGATTCTGAGACCAAAATTTTAAGTATTCCTGCTTTACAACATCCTTACGATTAGGATACATTCTGGCTTCCTTCATAATTTCTTTAGTGACAAATCCTTACAAAATACTTTCTAATCATTGCGTTCATCATGTTCTGTAGGAATCATGTGAAAAAATTCACTGATAACATAAAAATCTGAAAAACCAAAAAATCATAAGCTCAAAATCGAGAAGGACTCACTCACCCCCCCAGCAGGTTTACCCAGTCCACTTCCTGTCCGAGGTAATGGCCATAGGGCCCAGAACTTAAAGGTGGCTTCCTTGCCTGACCTCTATGTGCTGCTTCTTGCCCATCAAACTTACCAAACTTTCACTGAAACGCATGAAATTTATCACCAAGCCTCCTCCCCCTCCCTAAGGTAACTTGACACCAAAAAGAGAAAGAAATTCACATGAGGGTGTTCTCCGAGTAGATAACGTTTTGCTCTTTTAATAAAAGCAAATACATTTTATTTCTCAAAATCACCTTCCTTCAATAGATTTCCTTAAATAATAATTTGGAAAAACATAGTAAAATGGAACTATACACTTTAAATGGGTGAATTTTATGGTATGAGGATTATATCAATAAAGCTGCTAAAAAACAGTGAGATGGACTTTGCTCTTTTATTTATCCGTCTTTTAAATTTAATAGTAGAATTTCTGTCTTATAACAAAAATAATAATAGTGATGACTTATGGGACATATATTTTCTTAGGCATCCATCGTTAAAATGGTCTATGTAAGGGAACTCATTTAATGCGAACGACATCCTTAAGAAATAGACACCATCAGTATCCAGATATTTCAGATGAGGAAACTGAGTAGAGAAGTTAAGAAATTTCCTGAAATTTTGTAGTTAGTAAATGACAGTGATAGGATTCAAATCCAGACGTTCATGGCAAAGTCCATGATCTTATTAGCTTCTGTGTTTATTTACTCTGCAGGATAAACTATGCTATGCATGCTAGTTATAGAAAATTCAGACAGTACTGAAAGGCATTTATAAGAGAACAAAAAATGTCAAAAACACTGCTTTCTAATATCATTATTCATTTTGAGGGGCATTCATATTACCTATAATGTTATATGTGATAATTATACATAAAATTATAGTATATTCAAATTTCCTCAGGTTAAGATTGTATATATTTTCACTTAACACTGTATTCATTGTATTTCTCATGTCCTTATCATTCTCTTTTCTTGCGCAGTTAGCTGTTCCCAGTTGTTCCTTATTATTATTGTTATTTTTTAAATTTATTTTTGGCTGCGTTGGGTCTTCGTTGCTTTGTGCGGGCTTTCCCTAGTTGCAGCGAGCGGGGGCTACTCTTCGTTGCGGTGCACGGCCTTCTCATTGCGGTGGCTTCTCTTGTTGTAGAGCACGGGCTCTAGGCACACAGGCTCAGTAGTTGTGGCGCTCGGGCTTAGGTGCTCCGTGGCACGTGGGATCTTCCTGGACCAGGGCTCGAACCTGTGTCCCCTGCATTGGCAGGCGGATTCTTAACCACTGTGCCACCAGGAAAGCCCAGTTTTTCCTTATTATAAATGGTACTGCCATGAGCATCTATAAACACGATCTTTTACTGCATCTCTGATGATGCTACTTAGGCCAGATTATTTTATGGAATAACTCTATTTTCATAGTCAAACAATTAAAAAGAGGAAAACTAAACCACTTTTACACCCACCAGCAATGCTTGAGAGTGCCTATTTCCTTACAACCTTGATTACACTGAACAATTTTATTCCATCTGCCAATATGATAAGTGAAAAATGATTTCTTAATGGTTTCATCTATTTCTAATGTAGTTAAGAAATCAAACCAAATAGGCTCATTTAAGAATTATTCAATGAGCACATGTAGACATTAGACAGAGACCCGAGCATGCCTTTTCTTGTGCAATAACTACTCTGTGACAAATCATGTCTCATTTCCTAACCCATCTGTTTGTCTTCTCATTAGGTCAACTCCAGTCCCCTAACACATGAGGACGGTACTGTGTGGGCAAGTCAACGTGATTTTCCTTCCCATAAAGGGAGAGAGAATTTCTGCTATTTAACGTGGTATAATTAAGTAGGAAGCATTAGCAGTGGTATGAGGAGTGAAAAATTATTATTCTAATGGGCTGGAGAAGCAAGTTTCTCACCACTGAGAGCCTATTCACCATGAATCACTGGCCTATAAACCATCCCCCGCTGCGTTGAGTCAAACAGTCAGATATTTTTATCTTGGGCTTCCTTTTATCAAACGGTCTAATTGGATTTTTTAAATCTGTTATTAGATGGAAATAGCAAACTGGCACTACAGGAAGGCTCCCCATATGCTGGTAGGATGCTTCCATAGTTCTGCTAGATTTAATCACATTTCATTCAGAAAGATTAGCTAAAAATGAAGAAGGAGATAGATTTTTTTTTCCAACGGAACTGGTAAGAACAGAGTAGTAGCTTCAGACTGGGCAGAGGTTTGACAAGGTAGAGTGGGAGCCTGCTCTGCTCCAGCCGAAGAAACTAAGAAACTAAAGCCGAAAAAACTAAAATTCCTGGACGGAAAAAACAAGAGGCATTAAGTCTTGGTATTCAAACATCTTCTAAAATCTACAGGTATGTGTTTTTTCTGCCATTTTTTGTAATGACATGAGTATTACATTTTTGTAATATTAGTATTGCAATTTTGTTATAAAACATTGGAAAACAATAATATAAAAACATTTAAAATTACCTGTAATTTCACATCCCATCCCAGAGACCTTCATGTTTTAATGGATTTCTTCCTCCAAAAAGTGTTATGTTTATTTAGAAAACCAAAATGTCACTTCCCATACCTTTGACAACTACGTATTAAGTAGAAAAAGGGGAACACCGTAGTATTTATAATACTGAAGATAGCACTGAACTAAGTAATATGCGTTTACTAACAGAAGAGATAGATTATGGTAGAAGCCTGGATTCCAACATTTCAGCCAGGCATGGTTTTCCTTTCCCAATAATTGAGATAATAATTCTAGTCAGGGAGAAGTACTGTCTTGATAGTAGGAAAAGTATCAACTGGCTACAGAGAAGGCAGTTGCCAATGTTCAGAAGAAAACAAAAGCATCTTCAGTCTTCTTTAGATAGTTAAGATCTATGGCTTTAAAAACATAGCGTTCAAAAGACTGGGGGGAATTTATAGAGGTCCTTGGCCACTGATAATAATTTCCATTTTCCCTTCCATGCCCCCCTTTTAATCTGACAGGTATCTAATTAATACCCGATTTAGCTGTGTATCCTGAGTGGCTTCCCAAGAGTCACTGAAGCCTGAAGGACCATTGGATAGCCCATGACTCAGAGATGCTGTTGAGGCACCTGAGCGTTTGTGAACTCTGCTACCAAGAGGTACAACACAAGTGCTTTTCCATCACCTCCCAATAAGACTGGTTCTAGTTATTTTAAAACCACCTTAGTTTTAATGTTTCGGCATTAGATTTAATTTGTGCATTCTTTCTCTCTTTCTTTCCTGAAACCTTGTCGGTGGGGTGTGATCTTGACAAACTGAATTGGGAAATGCTCACCCTGGCAAGCTAACAGTCCACGTTTCATCAGTCTTCAATCACTGCTATTCTTGCCTTCCTCAGGAAAAGTAAAGAGGGTGAACTGTACTACTAGGCAAATGTCTGATTTTTCTAAAGGACCATGCAGCGCAGAAAATGACTCTCTGAGTTTGTTCCTTTTTTCCTTTACAATGCAGCAGTGGTCACACTACTTTCTGCCAAGGCGATGGAGCCAAAGAATAGAATTTTGGTGAATACCCTTGTATTTGATTTCTCATTAAAAAAATTCATTTATATCTCCTTATCTCAAATTTCTGTGTGAAAAAAATTTTATAATCACAAACCTCTCATAAAATTACAGTTCTGGGCTTCCCTCGTGGCGCAGTGGTTGAGAGTCCGCCTGCCGATGCAGGGGACACGGGTTCGTGCCCCGGTCTGGGAGGATCCCGCGTGCCGCGGAGCGGCTGGGCCCGTGAGCCATGGCCGCTGAGCCTGCGCGTCCGGAGCCTGTGCTCCGCAACGGGAGAGGCCACAGCAGTGAGAGGCCCGTGTACCGCCAAAAAAAAAAAAAAAAAAAAAAAAAATTACAATTCTGATCTCCAGGTGGTAATTATGTATGGTCAGAGAATAACTGAGGAAAAAAGTGACCGTTGAACTTTTATGTCTAGTTACTGGGTGAGGTTCCTCCCATTCACTCTTTCTAATCTTTGTTACTCCATTCCATCAAGATTTAAGAGATAATATGCGCTGGCCACTTTTGATTACATAAGTAATGAAGAATCAGTGTAGGAATATTTGTAAAATAAAGAACGATCAAAAAGAAAATAAAAATAATTTTTAACAGCACTAGAGATACCATCCTTATAACATTTTAATATATTTCCAGTATATTTCTAAGTATCTAAGCTATTAATAATGATGTTTGTTTACTTTATAATATACCATATGTACATTCTCAAGTGACTGTTCTAAAAAGTGGCATTTAAAGATCGAAAGTATTTCGTTTTTTATGCACCACAAATTCATTCATTTCTTTTATATTTGTTTCCATGTGTTTTCCATAATAAAACTACCAATTTGGTGACCATCCTTACAGATGTAATTCTGAACACATTTCTGATTAAGAAAGTCATTCTTAAAAAAAAAAGTATGTTGCTGGTGTGAATATGTCAATTTCTCACTAAGAAACATCAGATGATTTGCAAAATTTTCATGAGAGAACACGCAAAAAAGAGTACATTCAAGTCGATTAAAATCTTCACCCTAACCATAATTGACGTCAATGAGTATAAACTCATTCTTACAATTCACTGAGGGTACAGCTAACATTTGTAAAGGTCCTCTAGCATCTCAGGCACTATTATATATTTTTACAAGTATTATTTATCATTTGGTTCTCATAATATCTTATAAAATTTATTACATAGATTCTGTGATCCCCAGTTTGCAAATGAGGAGACTACAGTCCAGTTACAACCAAAGTCACCTGTTTTTGTGGCAATTGGGACTAAAAGCTCCTGTGACTGGTATATGACTGACATGAGCTTTCTCTATGACAATAAGTGTAATCAGTACCTCTGTGACAGAGGTCCTCCTATTTTGTTTTCCATCAATTAGTTCTGATCCACAGACTAAGCAAAACTGATACATTCATGTAAAACCACCCTGTTACTGATGTAATAATTGGAGTCATCTTGTTAAAACGTAAGTCTGATCATGTCACTCCTCTGCAGAACATCTTCGAGGTTTGCCACCTGGTACCAACAGCTGAAGTCACCGCAAGCAAGCGTCACTGTGATCTACACTCCCCACGCTTACCTTCCTGATCTCACTGCCACGTCATGCAGGGCACTGCAGCCACACCAGCCTGCTGGCTCTTCTCCAAACATACCGTGCCCATTCCCGCCTTTGAACTTGCCGTTTCTCCTCCCAGTGTGGCCGTCTTCCACAGGTCCACACTGATTACTCACTCAGCTCCCTCAAATCTTTACTAAAAAGATCGCATCCTTCATGACCTGATCTCCCAGTTGAAAACTTCAACATGCCCTGTACCTTATCCCCCTTTCCTTCTGCTTCCTCTGTGGCCCTATCACAGAACTCTCAGCAAGAGTTACTGAATGAGTGGCTAATGTCATCCATTCCTAGTTCTTGCCTCTGATTAGCGTTCTAGGTACATGAATATAGCTCCATGAGAACAGAGGTGACCATTTCATTCCCTGCTACATTCCTGGCTCACAGAAACATGAGCGGCCCGTGGTAGGCACACAAGAAATACTTGCTGAAAATATGAATGAAATAGGAAAGAACTAAAAAAATACTCAAGTTATATTAATGGTATCGAAATTCACCCCTAAAGCCTCAATACTCCCTACTTTCCGTTCTCTCTTCCTTTCCTCCTCTCTATTTCTGTTAACTACTTTATTGTCTCCCATTTCCCCTCCCCTCCATCTAGTTCTTTAAAAAGAACAGGTTCCGTCACAGTTTCCCGAAAGTATCAACACATGTGACATTAGGGTTACACTCAGGACCCCATAAGCAGTGAAAGAGCCTGTGATAGAAGCCAAATTCCAGTATTTGACACACTAAACTACACTGTCACTTGTAACTTGAGAGTCATGGAGGGTTTTAAAAAGCTCAACTATATCAGTGGCCATCATAGGACATTTTGGATTGCTGAGAAAAACAAGTTTAAAAGTACCTCTATCCAACTCAACAACAAAAACAAAAAAATCAAACAATTTGATTAAAAAATGGGCAGAGGATAGGAATAGACATTTTTCCAAAGAAGACATACACATGGTCGACAGATACATGAACAGGTACTCAGTATTGTTAATCATCAGGGAAATGTAAATCAAAACCACAATGAGATAGGACCCCACACCAGTTGTAACGGCAATTATCAAAAAGAAAAGAGATAGAACGAATGTTGACAAGGATGTGGAGAAAAGGGAATGTCAGTGCACTGCTGGTGAAAATATAAATTGGTGCAGATACTACGGAAAACAGTATGAGGGTTCCTCAAAAAGTTAAAAATAGAACTACCATATGATCCAGCAACTGTACTTCTGGGTATATATCCAAAGAAAACAAGAACACTAAGTTGAAAAGATATCTGCACCCCAATGTTCGTGACAGCATTATTTACAACAGCCAAGACAAGGAAGCAGTGTCCACTGATGGATGAATGGATAGAGAAAATGTGGCACAGATACAATGGAAAATCATTCAGCCATAAAAAAGAAGGAAATTTCATCATTTGTGACAACATGGATGGACCTTGAGGGTATTATGCTAAGTGAAGTAAGTCAGACAGAGAAAGACAAATAACATATGATCTCACTTATATGTAGAATCTAAACAAACAAAGAAAACAAAAAACCACAAGCTTATAGATACAAAGAACATACTGGCAGTTGCCAGAGATGGGTGCCGGGGTGGGTGAAATGGGTGAAGGGGGTCAAAAGGAACAACCTTTCAGTTATAAAATAAACAAGTCACGGTGATGTAACACACAGCATGGTGACCATACTTAATAACATTGTATTGCCTATTTGAAAGTTGCTACGAGAACAGATCTTAAAAATTCTCATCACAAGAAAAAAAATTATAACTATATGTGGTACAGATGTTACCTAAACTTATTGTGATGATCATTTCACAATATATCCAAATATCAAGTCATTATGCGTTATACCTGAAAATAATATAATGTTATATGTCAAGTAAAAAATTGAAAGACAGACAAACAAAAGTATCTTGAAGGGCCCTCAAACCTTTTTATTACAAAGTGGAAAGATGGACAAATATCCTTTTACCTTGGTGTTCCATATTACAAATAAAAAATAATTTTAAAAGTATCTGGTAGGAGATTTCTTCTTTGCTTTCATGCTAGCTGATTGCATTTTGCCCATTCAGACCAGAACCATGAGAAATTAACACTCTACAAGTTGACTGGTCTGCCGCAAATAAACCTCCTTCAAACCTGAGACTTTTTATATGAGAAATAAGTCTCTGAAAATATTCTATAAATATTTCTCATTAACCAAACAGAACTTTCAGTAAGGAAGCCATCAGCCTTGCTACTGTGAAATCCAGGTGGATTTCTTTAGGTCCCTTCAACTGATGCCACAGGGTTAGGATGGAAGCACTTGGATGATATATACACCAGTGGTGTAGAAGTCGTTGAATTTGATGTATTTGACAAAGCCAGACATCATCCTTTTCTATGGTCTATTTAAATCAGGTAAAATTGGAATCCGCCCCCCACACTGTTTATGGCATTACTTAATTAGTGAGTCACTGTTATTTACAGGACTCAGATTTTAGGAGTTAACAGGGATACTTAGAAGCACTCATTCTGACAACAACAGGACTTGAAAATGTAATAGACCATCTCATGTGAAAGTAATTTCCTCATCATTGGAGAGATTCAACTGAAGATTGTAAAAATCACCTATTAGGGATATAATTTAGGCATCGGAGAGAGGGTTTGCATAAATGATCACCAAATTCTTTTGACTCTGATTCCATGGAATTGTGTAGAACAGGGAACTGTTGTAAACTGCATCATATTTTTCATTTAAAAACAAGGCAATTTTAGTCTATCTAGAGCTTCATCAGTAGGACCCGGGACCAGCCGTGGGGATAACAACAGTTCAGGTCAGATGCTGGTTGAATACGATGCATGGACCACACACTTCTATTTACTATCCCTCTTGAAACGCCAATAAGTTGAGAATAAAAAATCAAAATTGATTATAAACTCACAAGGACGAAGCAAACAAATGGAAACTTACCAATGGATAAGAATTTTAACAACCTTGTGAAAGATAAAGTGACTGACACCTGAGTGGGAGCTGATTAATGAAAATGGAGGAAGGCTCAACCCGGCACCAGCAGACAAGGTCCAAGAAAGTTTGGCTGAAAAATTATCCAGGAAAGGCTCAGAACCTAGTTTCAAATTTTTAATACTTTTTTAAGGAAAGCAACATAGTTTGGGTAAAGAACACAGTCGAGAGCTCTGCCATTAATGAATTTCAAGTTGCTAATCTAATTAGAGCATTGGTTTCCTGGCCAATCAAATGGATGTAGTATTGACCTCAGAAAATCTATAGAAAAATCAAATGACATGTAAAATCAGAAAAGAGATGCACAGTAAATGTTTCATCTTGTTCCTTCTTTCAACTTCATCTAAATTTCTAGATGCTGGAGAAAGAACCATTATGAAACATGACATTTTCAGGCAACTGCAGTGTTAAATGTCACCCCAAGGGCAGCTAAGTTATCTTGATTAGAAAGCAATGCCTTTCACCAAGAACAGGAATGATCAAGCAACGGTCTTGCCAAAGAGCATAAATGTGAGAAGCGTTCGTTGTTCAACCTGCCAAAATACTGCCCAAATCCTCATGTAATATTTGGCCTAGAAATAGTCATTCATCCTCAGGAGGATCCTGGATGGGGTGCATGTGCGTGTGTGTGTGTGTGTACGCGCATGCATTCAGCGATCTCAAAGTACAGGAGAAATGTTCTCAGATGTGACAAGGTGTAGATCGTTTCCTTGGGACATGGCCAAGCATTAAGACGAGCATTTGCAACCTTCTGCTCAAATGTCAGAGGGCTCCACAAGTACAAATATTCAAAGGGAAGAAATTAAGGGAAACAGAAAATGATTTAAGAAACATAAAATATTAGAAAAGAAGTCTTCTAAGATTTGATTCTGCCCCAGCACCCACTTTTCAGTTCGCTTAGCTGAAATGACCGACTCAAAGTTACACAATAAGCCAACAATATCTATATCCCAGATGTTTATGATTGCAGGTCAAAACTGGAAGGAACCTTACAGATGATCTGGTCCAAAGTCTCACTTTCTGAGTAAGGAAAGTGCGGCCTCAAAAGCGATAAACTATACCCAAGGCAAGGAGTTGGGCAAACTCTGGGGCACATCTGTCCAAGGCTACACACAGGAGTGTGTAGACAACATGACAAATTCAGTCATGAGTCAGCCTTTAACACAGACTGTGAAGCAGTGGATGCAAAGCCGAGGCAGCCTCCCGGAACTGAAGATAACGAGAGGAGGCTGAGAACAGATCACTCTGTCCTTGTGTGTGAGCAAGAGAATTTGTAGAACGCCATGATGGTTTTTTCCCTCAGGGTAAGAATGGTCTGATAATACACCTGATAGAAAACCAGCTTTAGAAACATACAATCCAGCAATCTCATTCCAAAAATCTCAGGGGAGCAAGCATATCAAAGAAAGATGAACTAGAATAATATCATGCTAGAACGTAAGAGGAAGACTACAGACACGCCTCTGGTCCATAGACCCTGAGTCTATTTATTAAGACATACTGTTCAACGTCCTTTGCAAAGCCACCGCTCCCCACCACTATGAAAGGTGAAAACTTCTTCTCTTGAAATTTTAAACCATTTTCTTGTTGGCATTCATCATCTGGAAACTAAGACTCGAATAAGAGCTGTTTCCCTCTCTGTTCCCAGGGTTCTCTGCTGGGGGCATGTCTGCTTCTGCCAGCACCAGACTTACTCAGAGAACGAATTCACTGTATGAATTGCACCGTCTCTCTTTCTCAACCTACTTTATTTAGTCTTTTCCACTCACCATCAGTCCTCTGAATCTAAAGATGTAAGCATAGATGATGAAAATTTTCTTTTATTAGAGAGCCTTCCCTGGCGAACATGGGAGAGCCTGTGGCTGACTTTCCCTTCGTGCCCGCTCTCTCACCAGCCTATACCCACACGCTTGCATGACTGTTTCTGTCCTCCCCCCGTCACTGCTCTGGGACTGGGGGCTCCTCATGCCAGTGGTCCCCTCTCATCCATCATGGCTGCCCAGAGCAAAGCCAATGTAGACATGCGGTAGCATCCAAAAGTTTGTTTAATGAACTGAAAGAATATGGACAGATCAACTGCTTTCCAAAACACACACACACATACCCACATTCTATATATATATTCATCCTCTCCTCTATGGGGCTCCAAGAACAGCAGGCATAGGCATGGTTTTTATCGCACATTCTTTGTACAGGCACTAGCATAGTAACTTTTCACCCAGGGAATTTCAGCCAGGGAATGAGGCCTTCCACATGGCTGAGTTATTCTAGGATCTCACAACCTTAACTGGTACCATTAAGACCAAATCAACTACTTTGCATGGAATATTTCTGGTAAATATATTACCCAATTATTTAAGTTATAAAACATAGTCTTTGATGTGTGTCCTAGGATTTCTTTCAAGGTCATAATTATTACCCTCGATGGCCGAGCTTTGCCAGTGGTACACTCAGAGGCTACTGTGGTTTGGGAGACTATCTGCACCCAGACATAACGGGCTAACATTGTTATGCTTTTTGCTTGACTTCCTTTCATAGATTTTCTGATTCCTGTCCTAGGTTTCTAATGCGAATTGGTAAACCAAACAGTTCAATATACTAGAATTATGTCAGGTACAAATAGACTTTGACTAAACACCAGAAATCACGAGCTTTCAAGTTGGCCTATTTTAACCGTACAGGGGATTTTGATACCTACACCTCTTGCTTCCATACTAGTTAATTCTAGTACCCAGAGAAGTAACCTTTCCAAGTGCAAGGTGTTACTGAAAATGCTGTTGATAATAATAGCATTGATGATGAAATGCCTTCCACTTTAATCATATTTAATTTACACACTGGTTAACCGATCCTCCTAGGTACTTCCTGGGAATGGACTACACTTACTGAGAAGTTGGTGACATTATCAGAACATTTGGAAACTTTTGTTTTAATTAAAAAATTTAGTTTATGGGTGTGACTTTCTTCTGGGCGCAACTTCCATACTTGCAGTAGTGTCTGCAGGCAATCATCTAGTTTTTTTTTTTTTCAGAGAAGTGTCTAAAGCAGGGCACATCACAGGAAGTGACTGTTTTTAAAATGTTTCCCAGAGAAGAATGTGCTTTGGAAGAACGTTTTCCATGACTCTTACTTTTTACATGTTTTGGAGGAAAAGCTGCAGGTACTATGTGCATTCACTCCAGATATTAAACGAGGAAACGGAGGAGAACTTCTGTGGGTGTGGTGGCTGTGAACGCACCGTTCTGGGGATGAAATCAGGTTCTCACTCTCATCCTAGCTGTTGATCAGGCTGACTTTATTATTCCAGGGGCTGGGGAATACCTATGTCTACTTGACCTAATGGCATATGGAAGAAGGATGGGGCTAGGTGGGTACAGGAATAGATTCTGCCAACAGAAATAAGGTGAGAGCTGGATTATTACAACATGGTATGTCACTCTCGCTATTTTTATCTAACACTATTAAAACTGTGAGTTCCCCAGAGAGAGGTAAAATGAAAACTCTCCAATTTGTAGAGAGTCACTTCTGCATGCATTTTACCTGCTGTGCAGATTATGTGTGGAACTCTCTTCTAGGGTCACTCTCTAGTTTAGAGGACAAGATGGGGAGGAAGTTACTGCTAAAAAAGGGAAAAGCAGCGCTGATGAGGACTTTACATAGGAAGCTTTCATTATAGAGCCTTAAAGCAGCAAGGGGCTTAGGTTTCTATCTAGAAATGAGGAAATAGAGGCTTGGAGATGAGAAGAAACTGCACGTTCAATGAGTACGTAAGAGTTGAGCCACTGAGTGTATTAGTTTCCTAGGGCTGTCATAACAAAATACCACAAACTGGTGGCTTCAGTGAAAGCAACTTATTATCTCACTGTCCTGGAGGCTAAAAGTCTGAGATGAAGGTGTCCGGAGTGCCGTGCTTCCTCTGAAGGTGCTAGCAAAGCATATGATCCAGGCCTCTCTCCTAGGTCCTGGTGGTTCCTTGGTTTGTGGCAATATAACTCCAATCTTCACATGGCATTCTCCCATGTACATGTCTGTCTCTGCATCCAACTTCCCCCCTTTTATAAAGACGCCAGTCATAATGGATTAGGGTCCACCCAAACCAACTCACTTTAACTTGATTTCTTTGAAAAGATGTTATCTCCAAATAAGGTCCCATTCTCAGCTCTGGGTGGGTGAGGACTCCAACATGCCTTTTTGGGAAACACAGTTCAACCCAAAACACTGAGTCTCTACCAAACCTGGTCTCTCAACTCCCAGACTAGGGTCGGTACCACTGTCGCACACTGCATCTGATATTCTAATATTGTTTTCCTGAGTGCAAGCCCCTGGTTGCATCCTCAGGTCAAATGTAAATGATTTGGGGATTATTTCTTTAGCATCAGCACTCCATTAGTGTAGATAATTAAAAGTTGATTGCAGAAGGCATTATTTTTAATTTCTAAAAGCCTGCATTAAGATGGAATGGCCATTTTCCTAGAAGGAATGGGGATTATCCATCACCCTGACACTGAGGGGAATTCCACCAAAAAAAAAAAAAAGGTAAAAGGAGAAAAGCACTTTATCAATGTGATCCATTATTATCATCAGCAGGGTCGCTACCGCTCACCTTCATTCATTTATTACTATTTCACACCCACCAACAGAGGATCCAGCCCAGGCTGTGCTGTCTCGAAAACGGTGCATCAGATGAGTGGGCCTATCTTTGTAGGAATGAGGCAAATAACAACGAAAAACCCCAGTGTTGACATTCATTCGTTATTCAGAAAATATTTACTCAAAATTTTAGTTTATTTATGGTCCAGGCACTGATCTAAGTGCCTGAGAAACATCGGGGAACAAAACAAAGTCTTGCCCATTAAGCTTACAGTCTTGTGAAATAAATTGTATAGTATATGTGAAGATGGAAAAAATAGAGCAGGGTAAAGGGATTGAGTGTGTGTGTGTGTGTGTGTGTGTGTGTGTGTGTGTGTGTGTGTGTGTGTGTGTGTGTGTGTGTGTGTGTGTGTGGTGTGTGTGTAAGTGACTGCGATTTGGGGGAGCGGTCCCTGCCAAGGTAGCATTTGAGGAAGGCTTGAAGGAAGTGAGCAGGTGAGCCCTGGGTTCCCTGGGGAATATGAGAACCAGTGCAAAGAGCATGAAGTGGGATCAGGTCTGGTGTGTTCCAGAAACAGCAAGAAGGCCAGTGTGGGTATCAATGGCCGAAGACCTGATTGTGCTGTGCTCTGGTGATAGGTCTGATTAGGTTTGACAACTTCAGCCTCTGGGAGCTTCCTTGACGCCCTCCTGCCTCCAAGGCTGAGCTCCTCTGGACCTTCCTTGCCCCTCTTTCCTGGCTGCTAATCAACAACATTAAAACGGGCAGCAGAACGGGTGAGGCTCTGTTCTGGGTAGCACCATCTCCCTTCTGGCATCCCCATCACCTGCCCAGCTAAATATTTGTCATATTTATACAAAACAATATTGATTTACCTTTTATCCTGGTTGAATCACAAGGGTTGATCACGTAACTGAAACCTGTATTCTGCTAGGGAAGCCTAGTCCGTTCTTTTCTATGGGAAAAAGGCTTAACAAGACATGTGACCTTGATAATGTTTCACACTGCAGCATTCGTACTAACGTAAAAAAAAAAAAAAAAAAAAAAAAACCCAGAAGAAAACGTTGTTAAACAACTCTACTCCAATATAAAATAAAAAGTTTAAAAAGAAAAGAATGTATTGCCATCTAAGAAACCCACTGTTGGGAGACAATTCTCCATGGCCTCCCACATCTCTGCCCATGGCCTCCCACGTCTCTGCCCATGGCCCCCTTCCTCCCCCTCCAATGTCAGCCGCATCTCTCTACACATTCTACCTTAGTCACATCTCACTCTGAATCTCTTCTTCTTCCTCCCTCTTCCATTTTTTAAGGACCCCACTGATTACGCTGGACCCACACAGGTAAACCAGGGCAATCTTCCTTTCTGCTAACTGGCAACTTTAATTCCATCTACAGCTTTCCTTCTCCTTTGCCACGTAGCCTGTACAGGTCTGGGAACTAGAATGTGGACCTATTTGGCAGGGGCACGTGGGGTGACGGTTTTGCCTACTACACCAGCCAAACTAAGTGTCAAAACTCATCATCCTAACGTAAAGGCATCAGAACAAGACATTCACTTGCAGCTACGATGCCGCAGTCATTCTTGATCCTGCCTGAGAGCGCTGACCTTCAGAGCCAGACTACATGTGTGCTTGGCCTGTAACCTCCTAAAACTTAAGAACACACTTCCCTGAAGAGCATCT
This sequence comes from Grampus griseus, assembly GCF_964374135.1. Classification (NCBI taxonomy): domain Eukaryota; kingdom Metazoa; phylum Chordata; class Mammalia; order Artiodactyla; family Delphinidae; genus Grampus; species Grampus griseus. Next base: position 24,683,394 of record NC_139015.1, on the reverse strand, counting down.
CAAGGGAGGAGGTGGTCGGGGGAGGATGCTGCCCCCAGAGCAGCCACATTGTCCTCAGAGATTTTAAAACAAGAATAAACCTGGCTAAAAGCCAGTCTGCTTTCTACTATCAACACAGGCTGGCAATTCTAAGCCACGTCGGTGATCACTACGCCTACTGTCTTGGCTGGACTGCTTCTGAACCACCCCTCCCTACTTTGCTACGTTCCTGTTCCCCAGCAAAATCATCCCTTTCTTTCCTGACAGTAACTCACTTATTCTTCTGCAGTGCCTCTAGCCTAAGAGCAGCACACAGACTTTTGAAACTGGATGAAGCCCCATGAACCCCAGATACGTCTCACTGTGCAGAAAGCAAACCGCAAGCGAGACTGCTGGATCAGCAGCCTAGGGTGACGTCCTGACTCCAAGGATGAGCGTTTGACATTTGTCCTCAAGGTGGAGGTCGCAATAGATAACCAACAAGGACCTACTGTATAGCACAGGGAACTCTGCTCGACACTCTATAATAACCCACAAGGGAAAAGAATTTGAAAAAGAATAGATACATGTATATGTATTGATATAACCCAATCACTTTACTGGACACCTGAAACTAACACAGCATTGTTAATCAACTACACTCCGAAATAAAATATTTTTAAATGAATGAATAAATAAAAAATAACTTAAAAAAGGAAAGCACAGGCTAACAAAGTTAAAACTGTTTGCTCTTTTTAAAAATTTAGATGTATAATTCAAGGTAAAATGTCCTAAGAAAAGGACTCTCCCATTCCTGGGGTCCCTGGCAATATTTAACATCATGCAGTCTGACCCCAAAGCACTGTGTCATGAAAACTGCAAACCACACTGGCAGGAAGGCAAACTCCAGTCCACTAATGCACCCACCTGTAGCCCCTGGTAGGTATTCATGAAAACTAAACAAGAATGTTAAAAACATGACGGTTTTCACAATGCAAGTAATTAACTTAATAATCTGCTCCAATCCCATTGCCATCTGAATGATCACACTCTATGTTTTATTGAAAATTACAGCCATGGACGTCCTGGTAAGCAAGCAAAACCGTGTGACCATTTGAACAATCATTCAAGGCAGCAAAGCATAGAGGAAAGAGGACCAGCTTTGGACCTGAATGCGATAACAGACCAGGCACAGGAATAGCTAAGGTTCTGAGGGTGGACTTCACCAGACATATCCTAAATAGGACAGCGTGGTTGGGTCTGTATTAAGGTCTACGCAAAGCCAGCTACCGAGACTGAGATGATCGCAACAAATTCAGATTGTTTCCATCAGTGCTTATCAAGCTTCTCTGTCCAGATAGAATCTCCAGGAGATCTTGTTAAAATTCAGATTCTGATTCGGTAGATCTTAGGCGGGGCCTAAGATCCTGCATTTCTAACAAGCTCCCAGGAAGGACCACACTCTGAGTGATGACGGTCTGCATCTCCGTAGCATCACCAGCAGCTGAAAAGAAGCTGCACTGTGATATGTGTTAAAATTTGTGACTCTGCTGTCCACCTCGAACCATCTTGTTTTTCATCTTAGAATAACCAAATTTTTGCAGGTAAATTTACATATCAGATGGCACCAGAACTAAGTGTGGTAGCCAGAGGCTTTCCCTTACAGCTTTTGGTTAAAACCAGGCTAGTTCTCCACATCGTTAGGGGCATCCTTGGGGCTCTTATGGAGTAATTTCTGTAGGAACTGACCTCAGAACAAGAACTGCAGAAATGGGAGCATTCTGAGATCACTATCTAAAGCAGAATTTGCTTATGACTATAGAGTCCTTCCTACAAGAAATTCAAAGTGGCTTGGAATCCAGCTCACCAACCTTCCTCATATATCTATGAAGGCATTTTTATGTTACCACTGGAGAAACTATAGCTAGACAATGCTAACAGTCTTGGTCATTAAATCATTAAATGTTCCCATGAGTTTTCATTGGTGAGAGCAGGCCAAGAAGGTAATGGGTAAAAAAGTGAGAGTCATGGGGGAAGATGAACAGAGGTCAAATGAGCATTCCACTGGACCCAAGTCAACCTGAATTACACTGACAGCTTTGCCCTCGCTCATCTGTGACAGTAGACAGAGCATTTCGACTACGGAGGCTTCAGTGTTCCCCATGTGTAATATAAGCATAAGATTAACTCTTGCTTTACTTTGCAATGCTGTAACTTGGAATGACCGCCTATGAACAATCACACTATTCTGACCTTATATCCAGGTCGGACCCCTAAAAGCCACTGGAATCTAATTTGGAACAGGGGCATAAAAAAGGGCTTATTAAATCATATTGAACAGAAGATGGCTCTGATATGATTTGCCCCCAATCTCTCACCAAAGGAAGAAGGAAATCAGAGGTAACAGAGTAATATCCATACATCCTATTACCTGTTTACAGAAATAAATGTCTTTGTTGCTCTCTTTGCTGTGTTATTATTTCACAGCCCAGTCCCTCAAATGCTGAGTGTGTGTGCCTGTGTGTGTGTGCACACTCATGCATGTACACTCATGGGAATGCAAAATAAGAGTTTAGAAGGATTTAAAGAGACCATCCTTTTCCCCGGAAAACCTTTTCCCTGTTTACCTTTCCTCTAGAGTAAACAGGCTTAGGAAAAGTGAAAGATATTCTGCGGAATTTCAATTATTTATTTACCACAAAAAGTCTCTGGAACGCCATCTACTAGAATAGAAGACCTTAACACAGAAGGGTCCCGCTGGGAATTCCACGCTCGCTGCTTCCTTTGAGGCCATCAAGTCAACTAAAATCAACCTCTAAAGGCTTCCCAAGAGCAGCCCCACTCCTGGGCATACATTCGGCGAAACTCTAACTTGAAAAGATACACGCACCCCAGTGTTCACAGCAGCGCTATTTACAATAGCCAAGACGTGGAAGCAACCTAAGTGTCCATCAAGAGATGAATGGATAAAGAAGATGCGGGGTGTGTGTGTGTGTGTGTGTGTGTGTGTGTGTGTGTGTGTGTGTGTGTGTGTGTGTGTGTGTGTACACACACACATTATAGACATATATATAATGGATGTAGTATACATTCCATAATGTAGTATACATTATATACATAATGTAGTATACATTATAATGGATGTAGTATACATTCCATACTGGAATATTATTCAGTCATAAAACAGAAATGAAATAATGCCATTTGCAGCAACATGGATAGACCTAGAGATTATCATAATAACTGAAGTAAGTCAGACAGAGAAAGACAAATATCATATATGTGGAATCTAAAAAAATGATACAAATGAACTTATTTAGAAAACAGAAATAGACTCATAGAGAAGACAAATTTATGGTTACCAAAGGGGAAAGGGGTGGGATAAATTAAGAGTTGGGGATTAACATATATACACTAGTCTATATAAAACAGAAAACCAACAAGGTCCTACTGTACAGCACAAAGAAGTATATTCAATATCTTATAATCACCTAAAATGTAAAAGAAGCTGAGAAAGAGGAGATTTATATATATAAAACTGAATCACTCTGCTGTACCCCTGAAACTAATACAACATTGTACATCAACTATATTTTAATAAAAAGTTTTTAAAAAGAAGACTTCCCAAGAAAGTATCCTTGGAAAACCACCTCCTTGGTATTTTACCTTAATGTACAAGTAAGTCTCACTATCATTTTGAAAATTAAATACATGTACATTCTTTAGGAAGGACCCTCAAGTCTTCAACTAGGAATAAAAACGAGAAGTGTGTAGATGGTACTGTATAATGTAATAGCTCTAACCATTAATGCAAAAACCAAGGACATTTCTTTTGAGGAAAATGTCTTTACCTCTACTAGATATTTGTTCAGTCACCCGATGCTCTTCTGACTTTTTCCATAAAATTTAACATATATTGAGAAAATAGTAGTTATCCCAGTTTAAAGGTTATCATGTTAGAAATCATGTTTATCAAAATCCCTGAAATGTTACAGACTAAATAAAACTCAATGCCAGTTCATAGGAAATTCATGACAAGTGAAAATGTTTTCGAGGTTGGGCCTTGATTTTGTTTGGTCTCAGCAAAAATAAAACATCAAAGTATCAGGTTCTAAGACTGTGTCTTAAGGTACTTTCAGGAAAATAGAAAAATTTGACTAGTTTCAGTGAGTTATAAGAAAAGGTCAAAAAAAACCTTTTATAGCACGTCATGTGAAGTGTTGCTATTTCTGTACCACTCCTGAAAATCACTGAAACAAAGTGAAAAACAGATTCAGTACAAAATAGGTACATATACACGCATTCATACAATACACAATTAAAGAGTTACTAAATATTTTTTCAAGATCCCACCACCTTCTAAACTCCACATCCTATTTGTCTAAGAAAATCATGACTTGAATGAACACAGAGGTTTAAAGGAAATCACTGTGAATGGCCAGAGAGGAGAGATGGGCTGAGTTAGGTTGTTTCTTGCAGCAGCAGCCTCAGTTCCCAGTCCATCTTCCCACAACATACCATCCAAATGTTAAAGAGCTGGATAAGGTATCTGAAGGGGCTAACGAGAGCTGGAGGAATATTTTCCTATTTCTGCTTAACTGATGGGAAATAAACTCCTTTTTGGGTGGCAGCATCTATCCCAAAGGTGAGTCAACTCAAGACCTCTAAATTGAGATTAATGAAGATCAAACTCATTAACCTGAAGGCTTTGAGTGGCTGGCACTTGGTTAGTGATTTGATTTTTGTTTTGTGAGAATCTTAAGTCAGGAAACTGAGTGATGTTCATGTTGGTGGGAGGCCCAAGAGATAATGCTGAACATTCGTTTGTAGAAATTTATCTGCATTCACTGACTGTCGCTATTGATTTGACTTTGCTGCTTCATCTTTCTAATCCCTGCAGCATCTTGCCTTGGGCAGAGCTGTAGGGCTTGAATAGAAAAAGAAAATAAGAACTGGAATACATTCTCTGGTTAGGACCAAAAAAGAAGACAGGAGATGGAAAGAAGAAGAAAAAGACTTGACCTGAGTCCTTGGCAGTGTGGAAAGGCCCATCCAACTGGAGGTTAGGTTGAAAATCTCAGCCTGTGTGATTTACAAACGTCAACGTGGATCTGTAACAAAGAATTCTCCTGAAGCTAGAATGCACATTCTACAAGGAAGGGATGGGAGAATTCCACCCGCTATTCACAGATGGTGGTGGAAACATAATCTTCCAGGGCCTCCTTAGAACTTCATGGGGTTCTTTTTTTTCTCCTCTCTCTCTCTTAAAACTGTAACTCTAACCATGTTTTTTTTTTTTTTTTTTTTAAAAAGACTTAACTGGACTTCCCTAGTGGCGCAGTGGTTAAGAATCTGCCTACCAATGCAGGGGACACGGGTTCAAGCCCTGGTCCGGGAAGATCCCACATGCCGTGGAGCAACTAAGCCCGTGCGCCACAACTACTGAAGCCTGTGCGCCTAGAGCCCGTGCTCCGCAACAAGAGAAGCCACCGCAATGAGAAGCCCGCACACCGCAACAAAGACTAGCCCCCACTTGCCACAACTAGAGAAAGCCCGTGCGCAGCAACGAAGACCCAACGCAGCCAAAAATAAAAAAATTAAAAAAACAATTATAATTCTTTTCCAAACATTTCATGGTCATATGACCTTATTTATCCTCACAGCATTTCATTGTAATTTTTCTCTCCCCATGTACTCAGTATAAATTAAAAAAAAATAAAAAATAAAAAAAACACTGAAATTTTTAAAGCAGTGAAGCAGGAATGGCTTTTACTTCACCAATATTGATATTCTTTTATCTCAATGAAGAGTATTGATTCATACATAATGAATGTAGTACTCTACATAAAGAGTATTTTTAAAGCACAGGAGAAATCTTTTCATGGAATTCACTGTGGGCCGGAATGAATATTTTTTGGTAAATATTTTATATAGAGTAAGCTCTATAATTATAAGAATTTTGTAGTCACCTTGAAAATTACCCTTCCCTCCAGGACAACGCAGGAGGGAGGAGTTCAAGTAGAAAGTGTGTGTTCGAGAAAGAGAGAATTAGCGTCTAGACTAACTACATCAGCACTCCTGAGAGCCTGCTTAAGGTCGAGTACAAGAAGCTTAAGGTCAAGTACAAGAAGCTTAAGGTCGAGTACAAGAAGCTTATGGCTCACTCTCCTTTGGCTCCAGTTCGTTGTATTTTTCTGTTTATGATTCTCTGTACTCATGTCATTATTATTATCAGAGACTGTGCCCACCTCCACCTTCTAATAATGACTAAAACATCTTAATATTTAACCTTAGCTGATCTTTGATGCCTGACTTTATCTAGAACAGAATTAGGCACCATGGAAGTAAAAGTTCACACTTAAATAGTAGCTAATTCATGCTCCTTAGTGGGAAGTTTAATACATTTAGGCTAATTAGAATAAATTATTCTGTAAGCACACTTTTTACTGAGAGTTAAGGTTATTTATAATCTCCCAGCACGTTACTCAGAATAAATACCTTGTGAAAAACGAATATTCCTTTGTCAGGTTATAAATAGACATATTTATTTGTTTGCTGATAATCTTTAATATATTTTTATCTAACAAGAGAATTAATTTTTCCATTTGTATGTTCTTAAGGAATTAAAATACTTTGAAGACTCGGTTATAAGTCCATAGCTGTGACTTCATGAGCAATTAGGTGTATATTAATGCAGAGTGAAAGGTTCAGAGCTGGCCAAGAAGACCCTTGTTGAAAGCACACCTCTTATTAAAGTTCAACGCTTGTATACTCTGCCCCTTGTAGAAGGGAATAAATTAAGTTCAGGTCCTTCTATTACTTGTGACCTGGTTTAAACTTACCAGAAGCTGGCCAAGGTTTCACGATCATTTATTAAACAAACATTTATTGAGTGCCTGCACTATATCAGACCCTGTCCTGGACACCAAGGAAATAAAAGTATATTTTATACACTTGTTTACAGAGATACTTATATAGAGAGATATTTACAAAGAGGAAATAAATACAGGAAAATATGATAATAGTAATCATCATAATAAATGAATACTGCATAGCAGAGGATGAACAAGATAGTATAGAATAGATAGAGAAGCAGGTCTAGTGAATTTAGGGAACATTTTACAGAGGAGATGGTTACCTGAGCTGAGTCTCAAATTACAAAGGACTATTAGCAGGAGTTATTAACCTGTGATCTAGATACTCCCTCTAGCACCTGTGGAAAGAATACAGGGGATCCATGAACTTGGATGGGAAGAAAATGTTCACATGTTCCTTTTCCCTGAACTCTAACTGAAAAGTAGCATTTCCATTGATTTCAAATGTAAGCAACAAACCATAGTAATATTAACTGTGATCTTCCTCAGCAACAAAAATTGCAGATTTTCTGAAAGAATCATAGTTATTAGCCCTGACGCTACATCATATTACTTCATCCACCCATCAAGAAGCTTGTTTACTACCATATCACAATTTTTAAAATATTTAACTATCTTTCGATTTAATTGGCTTATTTGTAATCTGATATATCTTACACAGATATTTAAAAACTCCATCTTGAGGCAGGGTCTCTGGGCATCACCAGAATGCCAAAAAGGTCCATGACACCAAAAACATTTACTACCAGGATCAGAGGATACTTAACCAGACGGAAAATAGGAAGGTTAATTTCTGCACAAATAGAATGTATTTACAAAAGTCTGCAAAAGCATAGGAGGGAAATGTATAAGAGAAGCCACAATTTCTTCAGAGAGGACTGCCGAAACCCCCAATCCAAGAAATGCAGGAGGAATATATCAAAAATATCTGAGAAGAAATCGGACAGTGCTTTGGCAAGGCAAAACACAAACTTACCCGACTAAAACTTAATAGACAGTACTAACAAAAGAAGGGTGAAAAAGGCTCAAGATGAAAACGTGTGCTCAGATTTTAAAAGCAAGGAGAACTATAGCACATGATTGGCCTTAGAATGGAGGCAGATTTGTGTGAGGTTGTATGCAGCTCTAATTGCACGTGGGTATTCGAAGTTTCATATGCAGTCCTTGAAAAAATATAAAGAACCACAAAGATGCCGGGATTAAATGCCAAAAGTAGGGCCTAAAATACTATAACAACATGAGGGATCATGAATAGAAGAAAGCCAAGGGATACAAAGCATTTGTGCTTGACGGAAAGAAAAATCCAGGTCCACTGTCAATGTCATTGGTCAGACTGGACGGTTGTGGCTAATGGGCACCAAACACTTTCTGAATATGAAAGGTAGTCTGTTCAGCTGGGACCTGATCATAGAGAAACATCATTGAAAGTGGAAAAGTGCCCCCCTAGGGCACAGAGGGCCAGCAATAAATGTACAGAAAATAAAAGCAAGGAGCTTAAAGCTTTAAGATATTTTGCCAACTTAATAATAAATATTACGCTATTTTATTGCATTCGTAGCGCTTCTTATGCTCCTGGGTTCTTGGTCTTTTAGGCATAAAGGGTAAATAACTTGCCCATGGTCAGACAGCCAGTGAGAGGAATGGGGCAGGACATACACACAGCTGGCTCAGAAGCTGAAAGAGGAGGGCCTGCAGGGGACAGTCAATTTCCAGAAGAAAGTCCTGGCAAAAGTTCCCAAGTTTCTTACCTAGTTAAATGATTAGTTGTGGCAGTTACTGCCTGAGAAACCTTCTCACTTTCCTCAAATATACAGACACATAAGAAAACTTTTCAGTGGTGGAAATGAATGGAGATCTCCTGAGAGATGTGTACCTTGTAGTGTTTCCCGAGGGGCAGATGCTCTCAGACTGAAATATACTGATAAAGTCAATGGATGAGTTGTCAGGAAGCTAAGGCTCCTTCTCTTTCCACTTCGGCGTCAGGAAGACCCCTCTCTGCACCGCTCCCCAGCCCCGCTGGATGTGGGCGCTCCTCCTGTCTTTACGACCACAAGACCTTGGCACCGCTGAGTGGCAGGCTACGGATGACCCCACCTTCCAGAGTTATGGGTCTGAAATCATAACTTAGTTACGGATTGAGTCTTTAGAAACGAAATGTACACCTCTGCTTGAAATGAACATTTCAAGGGCATACAATTCCTCCACGTGGCACTGACATTGAGCTCTTGATTGCTTACGTATGTCCAGTATGTTTCACGTGTAAGCCAGCCCTGACCCCTCCCTCTCCTCCGCTTCCAAAGTACATAATCATCAAGTCCTACCTAGCCTTCCTGTAACTCACATATTTATCTCCACTCCCATTTCCGGTGGCACCGCCACCTAGCGCTCGCCTGAGGTACTGCAGCAGCCTCCTGACTGGCTTCCCTCACTCTGATCTCCTCCACGCCACCCTATTCTCACACAAAAACCACAGGGATCTTTCTTAGTCACTGCTCAGTGTCTAAGCCGTCCGAGGCCTTCTGAATAAAGCAGGAATTCCCTAACCTAAACACAAGGTCTTCAACCTGACCTCTAATTCTATCTTTAGTTTCAACCCTCACTACTCCTTCCCTCTCCATCCAAGCAACCATTCTACCAAATTACATTTGGTAACGACTGACATGCAGGCTCCTGGAAGTCTGGGCCTTTTAATGTGCCATTTCTTTTCCTATAACCTCATTCCCCTCCCCTTTCCCCTACCTTTTATCCTGACAGATGGCCCTCGTTCTTCAGATTACAGTTCCAGAGAGCCCTCCACCAGCAGCAATTCTGAGCAAGACACTCTTGTCCTACCTGTTTGTGTGTCTGTGTCTCTACTAGACAGGGCCCAGGAGGCCAGGGACCGTGTCCTTGTTCTCACTGTATCACTCAGTAAATATTTGTCAAAGGGTAGATGAACAAGATAGTCTTGTAATGAGGTTTGCTCTTTAAAACAAATAATATTGGTAGAGTCATAATGCTTTCCAGACGATATTTCTACATCTGTGTTTCTCTTAAAATGTCAAATTAAATGTCACAAGTTTGCTATCTGCGTAATCACTAAATATACATTTTTATGCTCTGGATTAAATGAGTGACACAGGTTGAACATTCTACTGCTGTACCTGAAACAAAGTCCTTTTTTTAACTAAAGAATTTTTAAAATTTGCTTTATTAGGTATTTAGTTCCATTTTTCTTCTTCCTAAAACACAGAGAGCGACAAAGATTTGGGATTACCTTTACACACACAAAAATCTACTCATCCTCTCCTCCCCTCCATAAACTCCCAACAAGGTAGACACACAGGAAGTAAAGGAAATCCACTGATGGACAAAAGTAAATGATACTGGAAGAAGCTACGAAAGGGTAAGTGTGAGGAATGTAGGACACCAGATACAAGTAAACGATTCCCAGCCTGCTCTGGTTATCACTGAGAAGAAAGCAGAGGAGGATCTGTGGGTATCATAAAAACACAAATTACCTAGAAGCCACAAGTGAACTGGTAAGTGTCTCTAGGACAATCACTTTGGGGAGGGGCTAGATACCTCAAATCATTTCCATCTTTAATGAAACATTCTTTGCTTGGCCATCATTCTGGTCCTCAATTAACCGAAGCTTAAAAATGTCAAATGCAAGACTAGCTGATGCAACCGGATGAAATGCACTAGGCTGATTTTTAGACATCAGCGGCGCGTTGGAGAAATTAGAGCATGACGGGCTTTAATTCATGCATTTTAAAATAATTTGGGGGGGTCAGCTTTGCCAGCTTCTCTGGAGCCGGGACTAATCCCAAAGGCATCATAAATAAAGTCAGCCTGAGTATGCTTCATCAGGCAGCTGAAGGCAACAGTACAGACACCTGGTCTTGGTGCTGCCATTTGACCTGCTGAGATACTCCAGCGAGTCCTCCGCTTACTAGACCAGACAGAGGACCTCACAGGCTTCCAGAAGATGCAAACTCTCTTCTGTGCCAACAGCATACACATCTTACCACAAGTGGTGAGAAGCTATAGCCTTTAACTTTACTTTTTGAATGGGGGTCTTCCCTTTACTTCACCACCTGGGCCTAGGAAGGTATATTAGTTTCCTAAGATGGCTATAAGAAAGTATCACAAACTTGGTGGCTTAAAAAACAGAAATTTGTTGTCTAACAGTTCTGGAGGCCTGAAGTCTGAAGTCAAAATCTTGTAGGGCCATATACTCCCTTCACGGCCTCTAAGGACAATCCTTCCCTGCCTCTTCCAGCCTTTGGTAGCCCCAGGCATTCCTTGGCTTGTAGATGACCTACTCCAATCTCTGCGTCTTTTCTTCACATGGCGTTCTTCTTGGGTGTCTTCTCTCTTTTTATAAGGATACCAGTCATATTGGATTAAGGGCCCACCCTACTCCAGTATGCTTCCATCTTAACTAACTCCCCTGCAAGGACTCTATTTCCAAAGAAAGTCACATTCCATGATACTGGGAGTAAAGACGTCAACGTATCTTTTTTTTGGGGGGGGGGGGAGGGAGCAGTGTACATAATTCAACCCATAAAATAAAGGATAAAAGAAATCATTCTAGTTTGCTTTTGCGTTATGCATAGTTTGTGTGTTAGTATTTTCTGTGTAACCTCTTACTTAGAGGAAAAATAACTTGTTCTTACCTCCATCTTTGGACCAGAAAGTTATAACTTAGTTAGAATTGTATGGAGAAATCAATTCCTGAGTTTCCACAGTGTTCCATGCCTCCACATTCTTCACCAGCTACAAATGATTCTCTAATTTCCACCACTTTCTCAAACTACATACACTTAAATTTCACTAATCAATGTCAAGCAGCCCATCACCAAACCATCAACTTCTAGAATCTCAACCCCAGAATTCCTGGCACTAGTGAATTCCTAACAACTGTTATTAACATGAGAATTTATTTTCTTTTGGTCATTTGGGCCCTACTCTCAAATTATGTGTTCACACTGACAAATCTCAAATGCCTACATGTTTCATCACCACACACTTTCAAAGTTCCTTCATGGGTGGTTATAGGAAGCAGAATTAGAGAGTCAGTTCTATGAAAACCAATTGTACCATGACTTGGTATCTGGAGAAGAACACCCAGACACACCTACAGACAGAGAAAGCAGGAAGGATGTCTTAAAACAGTGATCCATCACTTGGTCTTGCGACTTGAAGACTGAGTCTATCAAGTTTCAGGTATCCACCGGAGATGCTCCCTTATAGGTGGATAGGTGACATAGCAATCCACTCAAACATCTGATTTAACCATTTTAAAAGCCTAAAGTCATCTATGACAATGATACCAGCATTGACCACAGGGAATCTTAAGCTTTGTGGTGACAGGAAAATGCCAAAGATCACAGATCCAGAAAAGGAGATGCCTTTCAGCTTTAGATGGGAGTCTCCTAACACCACTTGGCAACAACTATGGAAAAGTCCTTGCCCCCATGGAGTTTGTATTCCAGAATGAAGAGACAGATAATCAGCAAATAAATAAGGACATTTATAGTGTGTCAGATGGTACAAGCCAACAGAGAGGTAAGGGAGGTTATGGGGTGTACCAGGAGGAGGGACGGGATGGGTGGTCAACGAAGGCCTTGCTGAAAAGGTCACACTTGAGCCAAAATATAAAGGAAATGAAGTTCTAAGCCAGTTGATTCCTACTCCTTCATAAAGGATCCTTTGATTTTATAATTCTCTCTTCATGGATTTCATGTTTTAAAACATCTCATTTCCCAAAAATATGAAGTCTTGGTTAATTGTCAAAATACATACTCTTTGTGGAAAGCGCCTCAGGATGCAGACAAAAGTTGGGCTCTTGACTTGCACAGTGGAAAGCTAAATTCAACCAGCAGGACTTAGGCAACAGGACCCTCACGTCCCTGTTTATTCCAGCTCTAGATTTCTACAGGGATAGTGTTAATTTAATCTAAAGGAAAACCTCTTGCAAAACTTCATGGTTCCAGCTCAGTAAGACTTACAATGTCGTTAAGAGCACCCATACTAGATGTTAGAACATAAGTGCCAGGGAGCAGAGAGCATTGCATTGCTCGGTGATATATCCCAGTGCTCAATATATTTTTGTTGAATTGAATTTCCTGAACTCACGCCATTCGCCTGGACCATAAACTGATCACTGGGATTGATTTTCCCATTTGAGACCTGTTTCTTCCACAATTACCACAGTTTCTATTTTTCTCTACCCTCCATGATGCCAGCACATCACTGGGCCATGATTATTCTTGCAGCTGAGTTACATGTGAGATGACTGAATGTGTCAGAATGATGAGAAATCAGTGATGTAAAAATGGGGAAGGTTGGAAGGTAGGGGCACATTTTTCTGTAAATGGAATTATTGGCTAGAACTCCCAAGAAATATAAAAATGTATGTTTGGAGAGATGGCTATCCAGAGGGAGGGACACACTACTCACAGATAATAAAGCCACTTCCCTTTCATTCCCCTACTGATTTTAGCTGTTTTAGAAAGAAGAAAGTGGAGGCCCCAAAGATCCATGGTTATCTCTGGTCGTTTGATCTTAAGGGCTGCTGAAGACACATTCCGTTTGGTTGTCCAGTTCATTTCTCACTTTGTAGCTGATGCCATCACCAGGGTGGGGTTTATATTTTCCCACCATGTGCTTCCTACAAAGTTCTGCTGCTGATAGCTACTATTTGGAATTGTATTTTATAAAGCATGTACTCTCTTCTACTTAGCTATTTTCTACACTTTATCATACCCCAAACCTATCACTGATGGTGACAACCACAGATCCCTGTAGTTTGCTCTCAGGAAAAGATCTTTGTGAAGAAAGATAGATCAGGGCTGAGTTCTTTCGTAGAGATCATTTTTTTCCTACTCTTTTTCTGCAAGGAAGAAATTTCACCCCCTCGGAAATGAAACAAAGCTATCTCACCCAAGATGGGTTATATATATACGCATCAACGACTTATGTTCAGTATTTGTTGAGTACCTGTTATATGCTGGGCAACTTCCTAGACCCTGAGGATATGGGAGTGAATAAAACAGAAACAATTCTTAATCTCATGCCACTTACATTCTAGTTTACATAATATGAGGCGCCATTTTAACCAAAAGTTCCCACTTTCTATGGGTCATCAAGGGATGGGGCAGAGGCTGTCATTTTAATGTGCGTATTTGGCTCTCCCTAGTTGGATTTTTGGCTTTAACTTCCATTAATTTGTCTTACATCTAAATTAATTTTTATGAGCTCCTCATTATATGTCACATTGATTTAAATAATAGCAATAATAATAATAGAAAACACTCAAAAGTCCAAACTCATGAGCTTGAAAGCTTCAGCCTTTTGCCTGAGATACAGTTCACACCACACCCTGTAGGCTGCATATAAACCTAACTAGAAAATAAAGGGAAGTTTTGCTTTGCAATGAAACCAGCCATAGTTTAATGTCCATTATGAATGGTAAAGGTATGCTTCCACAAACAGTTCACGAATTGTTCTTTTGGTTATTCCATTAGTTGCACACATGGTCATTACACAAACCATTAAACTTAATGAGGATGAAACTGGCTATAACTTTTAAGCCAGTTAAGCCTCCATTACCTATAGACAAAGGCAATCAACTCTGGGAATACGTTCCCACTACTCATAGGGAAGGATTACCCGAAGATCACAGGTTCCTTCCCCTCCAGTACTGAAGCAATAGCTGCTCAATTAGACAGAGCACTGTTAGCATCAAGGGAGGCTCCATGGTGTCTCTTCAAACTGTGGATACTTCATCACTCAAGGTGAAAATGGTAGAAAAATGCAACTTATCACAAAGTTGCTGTAAGTGGACAATTCCTGCCAAGTTGACATATGTAATTTTGCTTCCTCTGATGTCACCGGATAATATGACTCACTGCTGAAACACTGTTGACAGTAGAAAAAGGAAAAAAAAAAAATCTGTGGAGCCAAGGATAATATTACAAAAACAAGGAATGACAATGAGGCCATTTCTGCACATGTCTGCATTTCAATTGGCAAACCACAATCTGGAGATGTATAATATCACCATGGCCACCGTCTAATCCAGGATTCTGTTCCCAGGTGTGAGCTTAGCACTTTGCCCATGGACGTCTGCAAATAATTACTATCTTAAAAAAAAAAAGGATTGCCACCCCACCTGGCCCCCTTCCCCAAGCAGTACATGAATATAGCAAATAAAGTGACTAAAATCAGCCTTTTAAGCAACTACCCAGCATAAATCATTACTTGGCAAGAGGCTATAACATTTGTCTGTAATGGTTCTACACAGTATGACGTCCACTTCCAAGTAGATGTCTTGGTAAATATGGCATCAGAGACCATGCCTAAGGAAAAGCTGAGTGCAGATGAAATTCCATTTCAGAATGAAATAATTAAGTTACTATGACCATCTGTGATCTCCTACACAAGCAAAGAGCTGACTGAACACATCTGCCATGTTATAAACCTATCGGCTTGCAGATGCTTTAAAGGCAATGAATGAAACCTTAATTTCTTGGTAGGTTTCATAGCCCCTACCATTGTAGGCACTCAGTTACTCATTCAGGAAATACTGTAGGTCATGTACTAGATACCAGGCACTATGCTAAGAGCTGTGATACAGAGGTTGTCGCATCTGATAGGGATATTGCCCCCATAGATCTTATACTGTAGCTGTGAAGGGGAGAGATTACCAAGTAATCATGCAATAACATAATTACACATAATACTACTTCCGTGATCTCTGAAGTACTAATTCCGTGAAAGGAATTACTCCTTTCTCTGCCCTTCAATAGTACTTTCTCATGTATCTATTAAGCACTGACTAATGTCTGTCTTGTGTTATGAACTGGGTACGTATCTATGTCTTTTTAGATGGCAATCACTCAAGAATAGGGCCACATCTTTGTGCTTCTCAGCACCTCGCTCCTCCCATACCTTCTCTCCCACTACCTACCCCTGCCTGGGGCTCCTACCACCCTGGCTTGCACAGAACTCCCCTTCCCCCCACAAAAATGTAGAAATAAAGCTGACCCACTCACTAGCTTTTCTGTGTGGGTCAAATTCATTTTATTTCTTATGCTTCCATTTATACATCGGGGCTAAGAATTTACCACTAGCCTCTTTGGGACATTGTAACTCAAAGAATGAAATGGAGATCCTCAATATAAAGGCAGCAGGATATAAGGGCCCCTGAGAGGCAAAGCCATCAGTCCAAAGGCTTAACCACTGGTATGGGAAAAGGAATAGTTTTACTGGACTCAAGGATCTAAAGTTGTATCAATGCTGGTTGATATCCATACCCAGTCTTTGATAAACTGAGATAATAAAGGCAAAGCAGTGGGTTTTTCATAGGCTAAATTTATTCAACTTACGTTGAGATTATCATTCCTAAAATGCCCCTTTTTTTGAAATAATGGTAATAATGGAGTTTTAAAAAACGTTTTACTTGTTAAAATCTAAATAAAAGGCAATCTATATCAGTCTCTTCATTTTTTTCTTTGGAGATCTTACTGTCCCATAAAATCTAACTATCTGGGAAACACTGGCTTAGGGTGTCTGCTTTCATTGGCTGGAACGGCTCACAGCCAAAGTCAACCCAAATATTCAAGCTCATGTCGGGAGGCAGCTTATTGGCTGGTGTGTTTCATGAGGACAGCAAGATCTAAGGAGGTTCAGAAGACAATTTTCTTGGCAGAAAGCCTTCTAAATTCAAAGATAGATGTTTTCAGCCTCTCCCTTGGTTGAATTTTTCCTTTTTTTCACACGGAGATGGTGAAACTAGCGTTTTCCGCAGTGTTTACAGCTGATGGCGTTATTATAAGTGAGGTTAAAAGAGTAAAGGAAAAAGGGATGTAGAATAGGGAAACCAAGAGAAGGAAGACATGAAGGCAACAGAACATACAGAATGAAGAGTGATTAAAAGGTTGAGGTGGGGTAAAGTGAGAAAACAAAAATAAGAAGAAAAACAAGAAATTCACACACACACACACACACAATTGCCATTGCCAGTTACAGGAGCCAGTGGTTCACGAGTTCTGTCGCCACTGATTTCTCTTTACTTTAGTTGCTGAAGGACAGAAAACCGAGCCTGCAATTTAACCAAAGACTTCTTAGCATAAAAGGAAGCTCTTCAGCTCTGTCAATCACACAGGACCCAAACTCAAGGCCAAGAACCCTAACATGAATTATATTCCTGGCATCCCAGTGTCTTCACCTTTGCTAACTATGTCTGTCTTCTTCCAGGACCGAGGAGATTAGTTAAGAAGGAGTAGTTATACACTTCCAATTGTGACCCATTCTTGGGGACAAAAGAGGATTACATTTCAGGAACTCTCCTTCCTAAACTACTGGTGGGGAGGGGTAGCAGTGGTGGTGAGCAAAGCAAAAGAAAAGAAAACCCAAACCGTGTTTTCTCCTAAGCCTCACGTCACCTGCCAAGGGTGAAAGGAGTTATTAATACAGTAGCATAGATGCTTATCCACGTTCTTCCCAGGTTTTACATCCCCAGAAAACTTCCCTTCCACTTAGAAACAAAGGCCTGCCCATGTTTTGATGCCCAGATCATCAAAGATTGTAATATACTCTTGTGGGTTCCCACTACCCTTTACCAAACAGTGTAGTGTAACTTTACGAGTTGGAAACTCATCTCTGTTTCGGAATTCAGCACTTTCACACACACCAAGAAGATCTGAGGGATAGTGCGTGTAGGGTGTCCAATGACTAGGGATAAGTTCCTGCCATTTGGGCCCATTAGCTGAAAAATGGGAACTTAGAACCATTTCCCTTCCTGTCTCACTTCCCTTAGAGCTTAACCACCTATTGGATAAATATGGCAGGTCCATTGGTCATTCCATTCCCCCTCCATTTGGCTTTTCTTTTAGGGGAGAAATAAATCTTTCTGTTCAGAGGATAAGCATTGCCTTGCGGTTTCCAGTCTAAGTTAAGCTACATTTGGAAGTTGGAAGGGACCCTCAGGCCAAGAGCCGCTGTGAACGAAGGATCTTGTTCACAAGCCCTGTGATGTGGCTGGGTCGTATTGCATTCTTCCTCACCCTGCGGTGGCAGTGAAGTTCAATGCCCATGTAGTAAAGATTTTACCCAGCAGGTGGGAGTAATTACACACAGCACATATTTCTAGGCAGCAACTTTCTTCCAAATTTATAATCCAAAAGAGCATAGTAGTAAATCCCACAATTTTTTTGAACCCTGAATTTGCTAAGCCACTCTCCAGTTCACAAAACATATATGGTCAGTCATAACTCAGGAGTCTTGAGTTTATCTCAGAACTCAAGTATGGCTGAAGAAGAGAGTAATTGGCAAATATTTCCCATGGAACTGAGACTTTTTATTACCATTTCTGTTATATGTTCTGTTTTATCTTTCAGTTACTTTTTTAAAATGCCATTTACCTGAGGTACTTCTGTTCTTAGAAAATTTTTTTCACACTTAATTTTGAGTCTGAAAATACAATGACTTTTTTCCCCATGACTTTTGCTGCGTTGTCGCTGTGCCCCTTAGCCAAATTTATATCTACGCTTATGAAATACTAACTCAACTGAATCCCAGGTGAAACACTTACACACTCTCTCACAAAATGGAGATGACCTTTCCATTCTCTTCTGGTCCAAATATTTCAGCAATCTTCAGGTATAGATTAGGTTGCCAACATGATGACAGATGATATATTTTCTGAGATCCGATATTTCTTTCACATCAATTTAGAGACACATGCCTATAGTTTATAATGGCAAGTCTTGAAATTAGTAGCTTAAGGAATATGCTTTGCACTGTGCTTCACTATGCAAAGTAAGGGTACAAGGGTATGCATATATATTTTACTTTAATCAATTCATCTTGTGGAGTGCAATGAACAGAATTATTTTTAACTTTACTGGTACGACTTTTGAACCAGTTCTGTCAGAGAGAGTGATTAAATGAGCACCAAATATGTTCCCTCTCCCTGAGCACAGAACCAAACTACATTTCCCAGCCTCCTTAAACCTAGGTGGGGGTCATGTGACTAATTCTGACCAATGGGATGAGAGCAGAAGGCCACTGTCACTTCCAAACCGAGGCAGTTAAGAATGTGTGTGTGTATGTGTGTGTTCACGCGCACATGTGCTGTTTTGGACACTCTCGTTCTGCCTACAATATTGGCTGTATATTGCCAGAGTGACGCTGAAGCCAAGTGTCAAAGATGGAGGAGCCATCGTCCTCTGTTACAGCACAGGAGAAAAAGATCCCCAAGTCACCTCTTAGGGGAGTAACCCAACCAAGAACAACTGTGCTGGAATCTAAGTCAGTAAGATATAAGTTTTTACTGTATTAAAACACTAAGAGTTGTTTTCTTCTTTTAAACAGCAGTTGTCACGCCCCAACTAAATCATAAAAATAATAGTGTTCTTTTTTTCCAAGTTTGCATGTACTAGTACACCAACAAAATGCCTATACATAAAATGAGTTACGTGGCATACTATTTTTGATATAAATAATACACTGTTTTTCATTTGAGGATGATCTAATATTACATATCTCCCATACTTAATTTTATAATTTCAGGTTCATGAGTCACTCTTTTATTATATACATGAGGCAATATATAAGCAATATTGCCAGCTTGTACTACAACCTTTTCTCTATCCTTAATTGATTCAGTGAGTCTCTGCCTAAGACTTTCTGATGTCTTTTGTTTTCTTATTCAGAATCTGCAATGATAATTTATCTAATGATTTACCAATTTTAAGTCATATCAGCTATTTGATTAGACATATAATAATTGTTTTAACCCTTTCTAAGGAAACAATGCTTGATGGGGAAATGAGGGGTGGAATAGAGGAAAACTCAGAACTCCAGAAATTCTGGTCCAGGGGACCATGAGATGAAGTATATTTACATTTACTCTCTTCAGTCTTACTTTATGCTAAGAAACTAAAGACCTGGAATGCTAACTTCCCCCCTCTGATGATGCTTAAAGACATCAATATGGCTCAATAAAAGGAAACAAAGTGTGGATTTAATTATCTTTGGCTATATTTTAGGGTTTATCATTTGCAGCCACAACTTTATCTGTAAAGTGGGCATCATGTAACATATCAATTTTCAAGGTGAGTAAAGAACAACCTTAAGACACAAGGCATTAATATACTAAAATATAGGTATTCAAGTCCATAGAGTTTTTTTTTTTTAAAGGCTTTTCTACAGGACTTTAGAAATCACCACTCAGAGAACTAAGAGAAGAATCTATCCAACTGGATTAGTGTTTGTGAATGGAAATGCTCTATAAAATCCACAAAATGTCTGGCATGTTTTAATCTAGTTTTAATGTATTTTAATAATATGGACATAAGAAATTTAATTACAGCCAAAAGCTGGCAACCGAAAGAGGCATCTCCAAGTATTTTTGCCTTAGCACCAACCCAGACATAGGGCCTTGCTGCCTCCAAACATTTGAGTGTGTGTATATACACATCTAAAGACATCCTGAACATGATGCTACCCTATTTCACTTAATGGTTAAGAGCGTGGGCTCTGGAGTCAGGCTGAGTTCAAAGCCCAGCCCCACAGTTACCACGGGTGTGACCTTAAGCATGTTTCCTAACAGCACTGACTCAGTTTCCTCATCTGAAGAATGAGGATAAAAATAATGATTTGTCTCATGAGTGGCTGTGAGAGTGAATTCTCTCTGGGGAAGCCTTAACACACTTCCTGGTCATACAGCAAGTGCTCAGCAAACATTAGCTGTATCTTTATTACCCTTCAGCTGCATATTTGAATTGGTCATATTCTTAGTCCCTCAGAGTGCATCCAGCTTGCCCATGGGAGCCGAGGCCCGAATAACACATTCTGTGGGTATCTGTCTTTGCCTTGAGAATTCTTCCAGCCCACCCTTCCTTATCCCACTCTCTCTCCAACTTGGCTTCCACAAGATGCCTCCTAGGAGAAGAAACACACGCTCTCCCTCTGCCACACTCATATACTTCTTTTTTTTTTTTTTAAGTTTGTACTTCTTAATTTTTATTTATTTATTTTATAGAAATATAGTTGATTTACAATATTAGTTTCAGATGTACAGTATTATATTAGTTTTAGGTGTGCTACATAGTGATTCAGTGTTTTTCTAGATTATACTCTATTCAAAGCTGTTATAAAATATTGGCTATATTCCCTGTGCTGTACATTATACCCTTGTGTCTTATTTATTTTATACATAGTGGTCTGTACCTTTTAATCCTCCACCCCTATCTTGCCCCCTCCCTCCTTCCTTCCCCCCACTGGTAACTAATTTGTTCTCTATACCTTTAAGTCTGTTTCTATTTTGTTATATTCATTTGTTTCGATTTTTAGATTCCACATATAAATGATAACATACAGTATTTGTCTTTCTCTCCCTGACTTATTTCACTAAGCATTATACCCTCCAGGTCCATCCATGTTGTTGCAAATGACAAAATTTCACTCTTTTTTATGGCTGTGTAGTACTCCTTTGTGTATATTTACCACATCTTCTTTATCCATTCATCTGTTGGTGGACACTTAGGTTGCTTCCATATCTTGGCTATTATAAATAATGCTGCTATGGGATTTCCCTGGTAGTCTAGTGGTAAGGATTCTGCGCTTTCACTGCAGAGGCCTGGGTTCAATCCCTGGTCGGGGAACTGACATCCCACAAGCTGTGTGGTGTGGACAAAAAAAAAAAAATGCAGCTGTGAACATTGGGGTGCATATATCTTTTCAAATTAGTGTTCTCATTTTCTTTGGATGTATACCCAGGAGTGGAATTGCTGCATCATATGGTAGCTCTAGTTTTAGTCACTGAAATTTTTAAAGCCATGAATGTAATTTAGCAGGAACACTATCACAGGCAATCATTTTTGTTTTGTTGCTAAAGCTGTTGGATACGTGTTAGAGTGATTACTTTTTTGTCTGAGTGTATGACAGGAAAATAATGTTTAAATCAATATGTACATCAGAGTATCTCCACTAGCATTATTAATCTAGAAGGAAGTATTACACAGACAATAGTAAAAGAAAGGACATTTAGTCTATATTTTCAAATGGGACTTGATCATCTTAAAGCTGTTCACTGGCAAAATTTTTCACCACGTTAGTATAGATTATATGCTACTTCATAAAAGATAGCAATAAAGAAGTTTGGGTTTTTTTTTTTTTTTTTGCACGGGCCTCTCACTGTTGTGGCCTCTCCCATTGCGGAGCACAGGCTCTGGACGCGCAGGCTCAGCGGCCATGGCTCACGGGCCCAGCCGCTCCGCGGCATGTGGGATCCTCCCGGACTGGGGCACGAACCCGCGTCCCCCGCATCGGCAGGCGGACCCCCAACCACTGCGCCACCAGGGAAGCCCTGAAGTTTGGGGTTTTTGTTTTGTTTTTCAGTATTTGCTTTCAGAGAAAAATCCTAAAACTTGTAGGGATTTCTGATGCCAGAAAATTTTGATATATAAGAGTATATTTAGCAATCAGGGTGACTTAGATCATGGTAATTGGCGTATGTACAATTATAATTTGCATTCCAGTTATTTAAACGGAGATATCCTTGATCAGGTTGAACGTACTGTGAGTAGGAGGTCTCTTCTTCCAAGAAATAAGATGGAGACAGTCTTTGGAGAATGGCCTCACTGAACTGGTAAGTTAACTTCCTCCGGATTTTGATGACTCCCCAGTTCTTCCATAATTCCTCAGTGCTCTGGCCGTTTTCTGGTAAGTCATGGTCTTCCGGTTGCCTTTTCTTCTCCCCCAAAGTTGGGCAAGTTTTTCTTTGTTTTTTGATACAAACCGAAAGATGTCTTTGGTTTGATCTATCCACTGAATACAAGATGCCATCTCGGGATTACACAGGGATTCATGAAGGTATTGAAATAGTTGGAGCTTCTTCCTGCCTTTTGCTCCCTTTTGCTGGAGACGAGTAGGTTGCACCAGCTGGTCTTCAGGGATGTTCTGCAGAGACTGATGAATATTTCCTTCAAAACAGAGGTCCCCGGCACTGTTCTATATAAATATATTACTGTTCTCCAATTGTAGACCAGTCCTCTGTGGGCAGCACACCATAGCTGCTGGAATTTCCTCTGACATGAGAACAGTGGTTGGTGAAAGCCAGGTAATGTTTGTAATTTGAGGAGTACTGAAGATCACCAGTTGAATGTTGCCTCAGTACTTCAAAAGCATCTTCAAATGCTTGACCCAGCTTGTCATGTTCAACACAAGCCATGCTTCATTAACCAATTGACAATTCTGTCCATCAGAGGCCAATCTAACATTTCCAGGCTCATATACTTCTTTATCTGCCCCATGATACTTCTTTGGGCATTTAATAATTCAGTGGAGAAAATGGATTCTTCTGTTGTGCTAGCTTTTTTCAGAATATTTAAGGTGTTAGCCGAAATCACTGCTCTCCTGTTACTGCATTCCATTCCAACACATCATGAAAGAGTTGATCTCCAAAAATATATATTACTGAACCATAATTGCAATACAGGGCGATTCATTCCATTATGATTATTAGCACTATTATATTAAGATTACTCAGATTAATTTCCCTCCTAACCATTGTAATAATGTAAGCTTTTTTTTGGCAAAGGACCTTATGTAATGTATTCAGTTATCCTAACTATCACACATATTCTATATTTTTCATCAACCAAGTATTTATTTTAAAAATACTGGGAATAATTTTAGAGGAAATCATTCTATTCCCAATTGCCACATACAGGCTGCATTTTTTTTAACCAATCGACGTAGTTCAGAAGTTAAAGTTTATAGTTCTACACAACGCTGGCTAAGCTACTCGTTTTGCTGCTACTGATGAAAATGCTGATAAGCGAAGATCAATGCTGCTTTTACTGCTTATACAACTGAAAAGTTGGTCCCAAGGAAGGCTTCTGTGTATTGGCCATTGTTCTCCTCTCAATAGGTGTGAATGATGGCAGATGAAGTGACAACAGCTCCCTCTGGACCATGGGTAAGCACCACTGACCCCTGCCCATCTCCTTTGCAGAAGGAGTGAATGTCTGTCTAGGGTGGTATGTCTTGGATGGATGGATTTCACAGTCAGGATGGATGTGACAGAGCAGCTTTTTTCTGGGCTCAAACCTCAGTACTTGAATTGTGCTCTTTTCCTACCCACACCCTTAGCTCCCAACCATTCCAGCAGGGATGGCCTCTCACGTTTCCTCTTTCCTGAGTCCATGATGTTAGCAATAACTGGAGTGTTTCTATGTAGATACCTAGGGAGGGGGGCAGAGATGGGGGTTTCTCTCTTACTGGCTTATCTTCTCTGAAGATCCACTCAGTGCGGTAAGTGTATGTGGTGGGGAAAGGGGAGGGGGGAGCAGGTGTTCTATCGTCTATTGGCCCATCTTATTCTGCTTTACTTAAGGACACACGTTTCATTCTGCTGGTTAGCTTGTGAAAATCAGTTTCCAGTGACGCCTGCTTGGTGATCTGTTTTGAGGTAAAGCATGTGTATCATCTGAACTGAACAAACAAGAGGAGAAAAATACAACTATATTTTCTTGGAGAAGAATTCCCATTGACAGGCTGACAGTTTCTTTACCAATTTTCTTTTTAATCCCACTCGCTCATTTTTGGCAGGAAACATATGACATCCCCACGATGAATAAATACAGAGTCTAAGTGTATCCTGGGGATCAGAGCATCAGAAAGCCATTATCACCCCGAGGTCTGAAGGGGTAACCCACTGAAGCTGTAGCTGTAAGTTAGAAGGGGGCATGCAACAGGAGCTGTGGCTTTCAGAAGAGGAATTAGTTACTGCCAACCGTGACCAGGTAAGGAGCATTCATGGGGAAATGAATGCCTAGGATTCTCTCCTTCCACCCTACAACCTCCGGCCGGTGCCTCCCTTTGGGGAAACCCAACTTGAAGGCAGAGGGCAAGGGAGTCTGTTGATGCCAGCATCCCAGGACACAGAGTTTGGGGGAGCCAGGCGGACAGTATATGAGAAAGAGCAAGTGGGGATCAGTCATCATGTAGACAGATCTTCAAGAAACAAGCCAGGGGCTTCCCTGGTGGTCCAGTGGTATAGAATCCTCCTTCCAATGCAGGGGACGCAGGTTCCATCCCTGGTCGGGGAACTAAGATCCCACATGCCGCAGGACAACTAAGCCCGTGCGCCACAACTACCAAGCTCGTGCACCTCAACGAGAGAGCCGTGCGCTGAAAACTACAGAGCCCACGCGCCCTGGAGCCTGTGCCAGGGCTCCAACAACTAGAGAAGGAAAACCCCGCACACCACAACTAGAGAGAAGTCCGCATGCCGCAACGAAAGATCCCGCATGCCTCAACGAAGATGCTGCATGACTCAGCTAAGCCCTGACACAGCCAAATAAAGAAATAAATAAATGAGAAAAATTTGAAAAAGATAAAAACGAAAGAAAAGAAACAAGCCACACACACTCCCCTGTTCAAACTATAATTAACTTTCAAAGCACAGTTCAAACATAGCCTCTTGGGAGCTTTTCCTGGTAACTCCAGTTTTTACTGATTTCCCTCTTGTTTGAATTTATAGCACTTAAAGCTTGTCTTGGTATTTCTCTTCATACACATAAGGAAAGGGAGTTCGAACTTGACATCTGAAATACTTCGTTTTGCAGTATATTGAGGCTTGGTTAGAGGCTATATTGATGAACAGTTATTTTCTATTTAAGAGTGTTGCTCCTTTAAAACATTAGTAACTCTGCATCTTAGCACTTTAAACAAAACTTCTGAACTTCCCAGCCCAGTGGGTGCTTCAATGTTCATCAGCTTTCTTCTTTGAACACTAATTTATTAATGGCCTCCTATAGTTGGTTCCAACCGTGAATGTGAAGAAGTGAGGATATAGCCCTTGATCTCAGGAGCTTCTATTCTTTCTTTCCATTCATGAATTTACTCATTTGTCCAACAACATTTTAGTGTGTACCTGTTATGCCCCCAAAACTGTGCTAGGCACTGCAGTTCCAATGGTGACAGGAAGACAGACCTGGCGTCATGGAACTTGCAACCTAATGAGGGAGAAGGTATCCAAAAACAATTTTAAAAGCATCACAGGAGCGAGTGTAAAACTGCAACTGTGATGACTGCAAGAAAAACAAGGCTATGGAGAGCCATGAGGACAAATAACAGAGGGAACTGACTTAGGGAAGTGAGAGAAGGCTTCCCTGAGGACAGGGTCATTAATATGAATGCAGACGAGTAAGAGTTAACTAGATGACTGCTAGGGGGCACTTTATAACCACAGGGAACAGCAAAGCCTGTCTCCAGAGAGGATGGCAAGGAAGGGGACCTAA
Organism: Grampus griseus; assembly: GCF_964374135.1. Classification (NCBI taxonomy): domain Eukaryota; kingdom Metazoa; phylum Chordata; class Mammalia; order Artiodactyla; family Delphinidae; genus Grampus; species Grampus griseus. Next base: position 24,657,257 of record NC_139015.1, on the reverse strand, counting down.
GGAGGCAACAGTGGGTTAGGCGGATACAGTAGGAGACTGGGAACAGAGGCAAGGGCCAGGAACTGCCTGCCGGGGAAGTTCTGGTAAGGATCCCAATCTTCATATCAAGAGTAGTAAAGTTTGGGATTAACAGATACACACTACTATATATAAAGTAGATAAACAACAAGGACTTCCTGTAGAGCACAGGGAACTACATTCAATATTTTATAATAACCTATCATGGAAAAGCCTGAAAAATATATACGTTATAGCATTATGTTTTATATATATATAAATGAATCACTTTGCTGAACACCTGAAACGAACACAACTTTGTAAATCAACTACATTTTTTAAAAATAGAGGAGAAAAACATAGCTCACGCATACATAACTTTATAACACAGTTATAAACTCTTCACTCAACAAAATTTTTTTTCTGTACAGCAGTCTAGTGATGAAATGAAAAACCTGAATTCTTTCCAATAAAAACATGTGCAACTGAATATTATAAAAAAAAAGTAGTAGTGAAAAGCCATTGGGGGGTTTGGGCCGTGGACCAGGACATAGTGGGAGAAAGAAGGAGAAGTGGATGAATTTGAACGACGTGGGGGAGATAAGATCAATAAGGCCTTGGTGAATCATTGGATATAAGGAAATAAGAAATATACAGTGAGAAAGTATCTATCTAAAATGGGTGAGAAGCTAGTCACTGAGATAGGAAATGCTAGGATAGGACCAGATATGACAGGAGGGGGAGAACACAGTGACATACTATGTGCTATACCATAGTACTACAAGGGTTATAACAGCTTATATAAGAAGATGTGGAAGAAGCCAAGAGGGGTGAGAATCGTGGTCAGTACAGTGTTTTTACAGCAAAGGATACTGCCCAGTGGTATGACCACTGTCTTATTTAATAAGTCGCTAAAGCTAGAATATCTATAGATATAAAAGACTTAATGTGATTTCTAAAAACAGTCCATTTAATTCAAGATCATACTGTAGGTATAAGCTAGAAAAATATGGGAATGTGTTCCCCTCCCTTTGCACTTGGAAAAATGGAGATTTACAGCAGTTAATAACGTGGTCAATGTCATATACTCTTGAGTCAGCAGAAAAGTAAAGGGAGAAAAAAATAATCAAGTTTCAAAGAGCTGGAAGGAAATTTAGAGATCATTTGACCTAGCCCCTTCGTGGGCCAAGAGTACAAATTTTTGTCAAGGTTTGATAGGTAGCAACATAGGTGTAACTAGAACCCAGTTGTCCTGACTCTCAGTCCTGCACTGCTTTTTTCACTCCAGCACATAAACTGAGTTTCAAGCTAACGCTTCATTGCTCAAGCATTTGGCCTCTCCCAGTAGCGAAAGAATCCTATTTGAAAGTGGTGGATAGCAAAAAAGCATCATGGAGCAATTGAGGCCCAGCTATGCTAGGTGAAAACGTAGGCGGATGTGAACTTTGGCAAGTCCATGAGGACCACATATGAGAACAATTACAACTCCCTGTGATCTCAATTTCTTCACCTATAAAATGCAATCGTTGTGAATAATTATGTTCTTCTTCTATGAAATTATGGTTCTATGTATGATTCTTCCAACATCTTAATACCCCGCTGGACTTGGGAAAATAACTCTACCTTTCATTGTTTGCAATATGTTTCCTGGTGAAAGGGAATATGTGCTGGTTTTTATCATTGAACATATTTTCATGTTTAAACTCCAGAGAAAGTGAGAGGAAAGCATAAAACAGGAAGCATCTGTATTTTTAACTGGCAGAGCAAGTGGAATTTGATGTGACTTCAATATTTTTCACTGCCTTGTATTCACAGATGGCTAGAATTCAAAAGTGCTTTGCATAAGAAAATGGGTGGAAACTGGTAAGAAGACCTTGCAAAGAGAGGAAGGAAGGAAGGAGGGAAGGGAGAGAGAGGGAGGGAGGGAAGGAGGGAGGACAGAAGTCAACATGGGAGTGGGGAAGGAGGAAAGCAGGAAGATTATGAATACCCCCAGGTATTACTAATCTACCACTGGAAGAAGAAATGGGAGGGCAAGGAAGGGAGAAGGAGGGGGAGGGGAACATCGAAGTGGAGGAAGAGGAGGGAAGGAGAGAGAGAAAGGTGGCAACATTGCGCTGACTTTCCTCAGTACGGTCTAGAGATAGGGCTTTGGTTCCGAGCTAGCTTACCCACTTGGAAGTCTCGATTCTTCCACTGTTTGCTGACTGAGCAGTCTAAATTACGCACGCGTCCATTCTCCTCATCCAAAAGATGAAGCAGCCAACAGAGAATGAGAGAAGTGTTTCAGGTGAGCAAAGCTTCACCAAAGAACATGCCTGCTGTTTGCACAAAAGCACATGTTTAGTAGGACTTGGTCCCAACACCTGGATTGAAGCACATCATGTATATCATGCTGCCTTGGAAGGAAGCTCTGCAGCCAGGGTGGTTGTTTGATCCCTAGAACTAAACGGTTACTATGTTCTCCCATCCTACTCTTCAGACCACCCATGGTCTTCTGGTTCTGGTGTTCTCTTAGATGTTTTTTCATATCCGCTGAAGAATACTGCTATCACTTTCTTCCTTAGTGTACCATGGATTCTGAAGCTTTCCAACCTTAAGGCTCTCTGAGAAGTCAGAAATGTATGTGAATTCAGATCCAAGGAAGATTCTTTTAGAGATTTTCACTGGGTTTCTTGACTTACAAAACAAGCGGTATGCAATATTTTGCTATTGATGAGAGAATGTCAGGGAGTTGCTGCTTGGCTACAAATACCCAACAAATACTGTCTCTGCACACCTAAAATTACGAGTAGTAATGGCAGCTGGTAGACCACGGAGCCAAGAATTTGTATTTCTCTCACTCTCTTCCTCAACAGTACAACCTGGTATCTACTTCTTTTCTTTCTCTCCTTCTTTTCTAGATTTCGTCATCCTTTTCTTTATCAAAGAGTCAGTCTATGGCAAATCGTGAAGGGAAGGCTGTCAGTAGTGAGGGGAGAGGGAAAACATAAAGGATATAGTCACCCTCGGGTTGTTTCTTCTTCCTCTGCTTCCAGAGCTGGCTTGTCCCGGCAATGTCCCCCAACCCCACCCACTTCGTGTCCCTTTCCTTCTAAACCTCATACATCACTTCTGCCTAGACCTCTGACCCACTTGGAAGAAACCCCTTAAATGTCCAGCCTCACTTGAGTCTTACTTTAAAGCTTCATGTACTCAGTGTTGGAATTTCTCTGAACTTTCTCCATTTTACCACGGAATCTAAGAAAAGACAAAACAGAAAGTACCAGAGACTGTTCATACTTCACTGGTTTCTCACTGTTGCTAACAGATTTATTCATTTATTCTGAAGGGTAGAAAGTTCTTTCCTGGTGGACAATGAAGGGAAAAACTAGTTTAAAAGCAATCGGCTGAAGACACTGATGAAAGAACTTAAAGATGATACAAACAGATGGAGAGACATACCATATTCTTGGATTGGTAGAATCAACACTGTGAAAATGACTCTATTACCCAAAGCAATCTACAGATTCAATGCAACCCCTATCAAACTACCAGTGGCATTTTTCACAGAACTAGAACAAAAAATTTCACAATTTGTATGGAAACACAGAAGACCCTGAATAGCCAAAGCAATCTTGAGAAAGAAAAACGGAGCTGGAGGAATCAGGCTCCCTGACTTCAGACTATACTACAAAGCTATAGTAATCAAGACAGTATGGGACTGGCACAGAAACAGAAATATAGATCAATGGAACAGGATAGAAAGCCCAGAGATAAACCCACGCACATATGGTCACCTTATCTTTGATAAAGGAAGCAAGAATATACAGTGGAGAAAAGACAGCCTCTTCAATAAGTGGTGCTGGGAAAACTGGACAGCTACATGTAAAAGAATGAAATTAGAACACTCCCTAACACCATACACAAAAATAAACTCAAAATGGATTAAAGACCTAAATGTAAGGCCAGACACCATCAAACTCTTAGAGAAAAACATAGGCAGAACACTCTATGGCATAAATCACAGCAAGATCCTTTTTGATCCACCTCCTAAGAAATGGAAATAAAAACAAAAATAAACAAATGGGACCTAATGAAGCTTCAAAGCTTTTGCACAGCAAAGGAAACCATAAACAAGACAAAAAGACAACCCTCAGAATGGGAGAAAATATTTGCAAATGAAGCAACTGACAAAGTATTAATCTCCAAAACATACAAGCAACTCATGCAGCTCAATATCAAAAAAACAAACAACCCAATCCAAAAATGGGCAGAAGACCTAAATAGACATTTCTCCAAAGAAGATATACAGATTGCTAACAGACACATGAAAGAATGCTCAACATCATTAATCATTAGAGAAATGCAAATCAAAACTACAATGAGATATCATCTCACACCAGTCAGAATGGCCATCATCAAAAAATCTACAAACAATAAATGCTGGAGAGGTTGTGGAGAAAAGGGAACCCTCTTGCACTCTTGGTGGGAATGTAAATTGATACAGCCACTATGGAGAACAGTATGGACGTTCCTTAAAAAACTACAAATAGAACTACCATACGACCCAGCAATCCCACTACTGGACATATACCCTGAGAAAACCATAATTCAAAAAGAGTCATGTACCAAAATGTTCATTGCAGCTCTATTTACAATAGGCAAGACATGGAAGCAACCTAAGTGTCCATCAACAGATGAATGGATAAAGAAGATGTGGCACATATATACAATGGAATATTACTCAGCCATAAGCCAAAAAGGAATGAAACTGAGTTATTTGTAGTGAGGTGGATGGACCTAGAGTCTGTCATACTGAATGAAGTAAGTCAGAAAGAGAAAAACAAACACCGTATGCTAACACATATATACGGAATCTAAAAAAAAAAAAAAAAAAGAAAAAAAGAAAAGAAATGGTCAGAAGAACCTAGTGGCAAGACAGGAATAAAGATGCAGACGTAGAGAATGGACTTGAGGATACGGGCAGGGGGAAGGGTAAGCTGGGACAAAGTGAGAGAGTGGCATGGACATATATACACTACTAAATGTAAAATAGATAGCTAGTGGGAAGCAGCTGCATAGCACAGGGAGATCAGCTCGGTGCTTTGTGACCACCTAGAAGGGTGGGATAGGGAGGGTGGGAGGGAGGTGCGAGAGGGAGGGGGTATGGGGATATATGTATACATATAGCTGATTCACTTTGTTATAAAGCAGAAACTAACACACCATCGTAAAGCAATTATACTCCAATAAAGATGTTAAAAAATAAAATAAGTAAAATAAAAAATTGAGGGGGGAAAAAAAAGCAATCTGTTGAGGCATTTGGTTAGAAAGCATGCTGGTCCTCCTTGGAACTAAGAACGTACAAAAAGCACTTTTGCCACACCATAGATTCTACTGAACTTTTAGATTATGGGAAACCCCTGGCTCTCACATTTAGCCACACGGCGGATGGAGAATCCCCTTCTCCTAGTAAGTACCTGAAACCAAAATACATATACCTTTTCCCAAAGAATTATTGAATATGATTATTCTCTACCTTTGGGCAAATTTGAATGGGTTCTTTTACCTCTTCAAATTGAACATCAATTTTTGTGTGCAAGTGTATAGCAGGTGAATTTATTTAGATGGGGTGGTCATAGCTTTTTACCTGCTTAAAAGTTCTTTTGATCTAAAAGTAGATAAGTGGGAATTCCCTAGCAGTCCAGTGGTTAGGACTTGGTGCTTTTTTTTTCTTGCGGTACGCGGGCCTCTCACTGTTGTGGCCTCTCCCGTTGCGGAGCACAGGCTCCGGACGCGCAGGCCCAGCGGCCATGGCTCACGGGCCCAGCCACTCCGCGGCATGTGGGATCTTCCCGGACCGGGGCATGAACCCGTGTCCCCTGCATCGGCAGGCGGACTCTCAACCACTGCACCACCAGGGAAGCCCAGGACTTGGTGCTTTAATTGCGGTGGCCCGGGTTCAATCACTGGTTGGGGAACTAAGATCCCACAAGATGCGCGGCGAGGCAGGAAAAAAAAAAAGAGGAATAAAAGTGGATAAGCAAACTTGCCTCACAGATTAATTAGTGCAAAGTGTGTGTTTTTTGGGGGGCTGACCTGTGGACTTAACTGGGTTCAAATTCATTCTTTGGGACAATTGCTTCTGGATTCCAAAAAACTCACTTAAAATCTGCTGTGAAACATAGTATTTTCTCATAAATTGGAGATGAACTATATTACCGGAAATAGTTCTGCATAAATTGATGTGTGGATTACAGGCAGCAAAGCAGTTTACTATTTAAAGGAATCTTATGGGAAATTATCTCATATTCATTGATCACCCCCTACATTATCTGAGTTATGAGTATGAATTAGACATCCTTAAAATAGAGTACCCACACATGACTAAAACTAGGGTTTTGTGTCTTTTTCAAACACGTTTCTTTTATCCATTCATTTATTTTTAAAATTAAAAGTTAAGCTTGGAATATGTGATAAAGCCATCGGGGTTTCTTTAGATATCAGGGCCACCAGTGTCCCCTACAGCTTGTAAGCCTCCATCACCAACACCCGAAGTGAAGATCTATGTCCATAGAAAAAAAAACATGACTTTGAAAAAATAGCATTTCCTTTCTACTTTGTAAGCAATGTTTCTCTCTGATGGAATGTCTGAACACTACATGAACAACTAAGATTGTTAGGGTGCAAAATGTTATTTGAATGTAGCTGTGGAGTTCTCTGGATACAAAATAAATGGCTGACTTACAAATAATTAGAGTCTTATTTTTAAATTTAGCTTCATGGGGCCTAGCTCACTGATAAGGCATTTATAGATTGGGTTAGAAGTATCCATTTCTCTCCCCTCTTCCCTACTTCCTTTAAGTGTTCCCCTCCCTCAACGGAAATACTGCAGAAGGCTTGGTGCCTATAGAGGGGACTTCACGAATGATCTCTGAAATCCTGTCCAACACTGAAATTCTGTGAACATCACCCAAAGGCGCTGGTCCCCACAGGAGGAATATTAAAGTCTGGGGCCTGAGAAGTACGTCTGGCTTCAAATATCCTCCTGCTTTTCCAGCTCATACTGGCTGCTGCCAGGTCCTCCTGCCCAGGTTCCTGATTCCAGCTGCTTCACCTGGCTCTCTCCTTTTCATTTCTTGCCCACTTCCCCAGCAAGTATTGACACTCAGGTTTCTGATCCTCAGGGGTCCTCCTGTCCACCACGCACATTCTCCTTTGAAGTCACGCTTCCTAGGCTCTCATTTACGGGGCTCTAGTGCCTTCCCCTGGCCTGACTTCAATACAGCTCTAAACTATACCTGACCCTACCTCCCATTCCCTCAACCCCAGACTTGCCTTCCTGATCCAAACCTTCTTTTGACTTGAAGAATCGTGTACTGATAGCCCTTTTACCTGGGAAGTTATTTTATTTCATGCTGCTTCATTTATATCTATGGGTTTTATTTTAGTCCAAATGACAGCCTGATTCTTAGCTTCCCTGTTGAGGCCTTTTTGCTTTCTCTAAGATATATTCTAGGATTTCCATCCAGGGAGCCTCCAGACATGTCAAGAAATAATATACCCCAATCTCTAATTCTTAGAAATCTCTCTGGGCTATGAATATGCCATTTTTCTCCTTGATACCTGGATCCTGGGCAGCTCCTATTAGGTACATTTTTTTTTCCTTCACCAGTTGTCTTGCCTCTTATCTATAAGGTACTCCATTTCATATAAGGTACTTCATTTTCATATCTATAAGGTACTTAGCTATTACATCTCTTCCTAAGAAATCCCCAATCTAATTTTTTCTTTTTTTCTGGCCATATTCCAGTTTATAGCTGAAAAGATGACAAAGATAACACCTCATATCCCATCTTTGTTGATGCAAATGTTGACAGTAGGTTGACAAACAGTGGAATCTTAAAAGTACACTAAAAATTTATAACTTGGCTTTTGCACATCAGGAAACAGGATAGAGAATGCTTTGCAATAAATATGGGAATGGAACACTTCTTTATTCACACTTTTCTCTATTACCTGCATAGGGGAGGAAACTGAAGATCTAGTCCCCTTAGAGCTTCAAAGGCAGTGAGATACTAAGGTACCTACAGGACAGGGTTCTTTTTCATTCTGCCACACTCTCAGTGGAGATGTTTGCAAATTAAAATGTGTCTTCTCCACTGAATGTGGCATTTATTATTCTCGAAGGCTTTCAACCCCTTTGTTCTTTTCTTTCATGTACATAAAACGAACAAAATGCAGTCTGTAATGCTGTGTAACCTCAGTTGCTTTGCATTATTTTCATTTATTTGATTGTCTTTTGAGGCTTATATTTGACATATAAGGATGGCTTCTTATAAGAAAATGGATATGGTAATAAAGCATCTTAATACATTCAATCAATACATTTATAAGAATGATTTTTTAAAAAAAATTCCAGATCTTGCTGGTACTGCCAAGAAAACCAGCTTTAGCAGATGGAAGAATTTTAAAGCTGAACTCTGTATCGATCAGTCCTTTTACTTAGTATTCCCCTTCCATTTTATGTTTCCAAAGAGCTTACAACCATTCATCAGGTTTTTTTACGTCAAACCTGGTAGACAAAAGATATGGTCAAACTCCATTTTCCAAATTGGGACCCTGAGATCTGGGGAAGGAAAGTTTCATCTATTGCAACCAAGGTCAGGAAACCATTTTACTTTTTTGTTGGACTTGAGATAATTCTATGAAGTTGCTGCCATCTTATCCTATTCTTTTGCCTTTTTCTCTAAAATCAAAACAATCAACAACTATGTACTGAGTGTCTCCTGTGCTATCCTCTCTGGGGATGAAAAAGCATGTTCTTGCCTCAATGACTTAGTAAGCTATTTTTAAAGAAAACACATAAATCCATAACAAAATATATAACCTCCAAGGGAACTTATATTAAATGGCCTGTTCAGTGTTATGGACATTGATAACAGAAGGATACCGCTTCAGACCTAAGTGATTAGGGAGGTTGTACATGGAAGCTGATTCAGTTCCTGAGGGAGGGGAAGGCTTTCCCAGCCAGGAGGCACCCAGGAGCCAAGGCCTAGACACCATAGTGTGCGTGCTTTATCGAGAAGACAAGGAAGAGACCAACTAAGATAGAAAAGAAATTTCACATAGAGAGAACGTATTATAATAAGCCTGCACTTATGATCACTTCGGAAATTAGGTATAAAATAGGTGGTCAAGTTTTGAGAAATGTCCAGTCCAGGGTTCTTAAAAGCTCAGCCTTATTGACATCTTTGTAATCCTTTGTATGGGCTTATACACGCTTTTGCAAGAGTAATTGAAGACACAGAGTAACTAAGATTCTCTCCTTGAGAAGCAGGGATATTTTTATTATTCCCACTTTGAGGATGAGAAAACGGAGGCTCGGGATGCTAACCTGCCTCAATCTACACAACTAGTAAACTCAAGGATCAGGTTTCCAGCCCCCAAATATTGATCTTCTCAAAGTCAGTCCTCTTAATAACTTTGCTAAGACACACAGCCCCTGGGTGACAGCTTCCCAAGTGGAGAACAACAGAGGTGGACAGAGTGAAACTGGGAGTCTTGACGGGCCTCCTCCTCTCCAACTTAATACCTGTGAAGACCTGGGCAAATTACATCATAAATCCACATCTCAGTTACCTTATCAGGGATTGCAAACCGAAAATAATACCACCTTCTGCCGTGTTGTGAAGATTCAACGCAATGGTATCTACATAGTATCCTGCGGATAAAAACTAACATGCCCCAAATATTAGTTTCTCCTTTCTTCCCCATGTCATCTGCCTCTAATATTTAAATGTGTAATCTATGAAAGTACGTCCAGCAGTGGTCACGTGGCTTGGCCTTACTCCCCAAATCGGTCAGCAGTGCCTGAAAGTCTTTCTAAATTAACAGAGGTGGTAAAGTGTATGAAACTCCCTTGAAGGGCTTCAGAGTGGGGAGAGTCTGATACACTGGAGATAAGTTCTACCTCTGCTGCGTCTTCAATGTGTTATGATTATGGCACAGTGGTTAGTACTCAGACCCTGGGGCTTAACTGTGTCTGGTTCAAATCCTGGTTCTACTCTCCCAGCTGGGTCTGCCAGGGTTAATTATTTAATCTGGCTCGGCCTCAGTTTCCTCACCTCTAAAAATGGGAATATTAATAGTATCACAGGCTTAATGAGTTAATACGCCTAAAACACTAGGCACAGGTATTCAAGAAATTTTAGCATCTGCAGTTTAAAAAAATTTATTATTATCATTATGATGGCTCACAGTAACCATATTAGTAACTTTGTTTTCATATTATAAAAACTTTCACATGTACTAGTATATTTGAACATTATGTTTATCCAGAGAGAATGGTAAGCTAATGGTTATTGTTCCTGTTTCATAATAGTTTTTTCGGGGGTTGGCTAAGGCAGTAAATGATACATTATTATTTTTTAATTTTTCAAACAACACAGGAAAATTCAAACAAAAAGGTAAAAATAATGCTGAGTTCCACCACCTAACAGGAAACCACAGCCAGCAGTTTGGTGAACACCCCTCCAGGCACCTGTTTCTTCACACACATGTGTAATAGATGTGCCGTGTCACAAATGGGACCATACTCAGCATTCACTTCACAAGCATTAACTGAACACCAAGCTTAGATGGCGGGATGGTGGAGTTGGAGGGAAGTGGACGGTTTGAAAGACATTTGGAGTTAAAAGGCTTCATGATGGATTAGATATGAAAGATGAGAAAGATTAGGGGACAGAGATAATTTGTGGGTTCTGCCTATAAAAAAGGATTGGTTGTTGGGGCCTTTATTTAGGATGGAGCACGCCCATTCTGTGATACTGTTTTTTTACTTGTTAATATGCTATGATTAATTGTCCATGCTAATCAATATACCTGTACATTATCACTTTTAATGACCACATAGTATTTCATGATGTTTATAGTTTTTATATATAATTCAGTTAGCTACTGTTTTTTTTTTTAAGACTGTTTTTTGATGTGGACCATTTTTTTTAAGTCTTTATTGAATTTGCTACAATATTGCTTGTTTTATGTTTTGGTTTTTTGGCCACAAGGCATGTGGGAACTTAGTTCTGCGACCACGGATCGAACCCTCACCCTGCATTGGAAGGTGAATGAAGTCTTAACCACTGGAATGCCAGGGATGTCTCTCAGGAATGCCAGGGATGTCTCTCAGTTAGCCATTCTTATATTGACAAACACTTAGATTGTTTCCAACTTTTTTCATAATTTTCAGTAAGGTTGCATTGAATATCTTTTTTTTTTTTTTTTTTTTTTTTGCTGTATGCGGGCCCCTCACTGTCGTGGCCTCTCCAGTTGCAGAGCACAGTCATCCAGACGCGCAGGCTCAGCGGCCATGGCCCACGGGCCCAGCCGCTCCGCGGCATATAGGATCCTCCCAGACCGGGGCACGAACCCGCGTCCCCTGCGTCGGCAGGCGGAATCCCAACCACTGCGCCACCAGGGAAGCCCCCATTGAATATCTTTATAAAGACATTTGGTTTTACACTTATTCAATTATCTTCTCAGGAAAAATTCTAGGAAGGGGAAATTTCACGGCCAAAGGGTAGCAGAACAAACATTTTGATACACACTGTCAAGCTGTCCTCCATAAAAGCTGCACCAGTGGAAGCTCACATCAACAAAACAGGAGAGTGCCTATCATTTACCAGTCTGTCTTTGCCAATTCTGGGTACCAATGCTCTTTTAAAATTTTTCTTTTAATATGTCCGTTTAAAAATAGAACAGGTGATGAAGATTCAGAGAGGTTAAATAACTCACATGATCTCACACAGCTAGAGTAGGGAAGCCGGAGAGGACATTGTTTTCCCATTGGCCCAATGCTTGTTTTGCTAAATTTATGATTTTAAAGCATTATCTCTCAAAAAGACAAAAAGTAAAACAAAAGTCCAAACTCTTCACGGACAGCACATCTTTGGTCCTAGCCCTACTCCAGAGGGTTAAGAAGAAATTACCCAGGTGCTGGACTCCTTTAACAGACAGCCAAGTGGGATGATGTTTAAGAGACAACTCTGAAAGTCCTCCCAAACAAAACGTTCTCTTCTTCCGGGTCTTGCCACTGAAAACTATCAAGAAATGGATACCTTGGGGCTAAAATACTATACATCTAAAATTCTCTTTTTAAAATACAAAACATTCCTTGTTATGATAATAAACACATCAAAACCAGTGGCAGTGTGGAGCGACTTAACAAATTGCCCACCTTCAGAGCCCCAAAGAAATGAAGCTGATAGCACAGGTTAGTGCTGATGTGGGAAGCGCTAGTCACAGACAGGTGAGCTGTAAGACTACATCTAAGGGAAACTCCACTTATCTCACAATACAGTACACATCCTGCCAAGCACTCTACACTCTTCTACACAATTTAGTTACTTCCTCAAATGAGATTTAAATTCAGCACAACCGATATGGAATAAAGGTAGGCCACCAATGCCCCAACTCTACTTCTTTCATGACACCCTCCTCCCCAGTGTAGACCCTTCCCCCTATACACACAGACATTTCTCACCCAAGACAGTAATGTACTCAGGGGCACTTCTGCAAGGATTGCAATGGGCATGTTCTAAAAGAGACAGCAGTGGCTGGAGTTGGCTGGACTCCGGGACCCATGAGACCATAGGTTTCCTTTCTTTGGGGACCAACCAATCTGTCTGGCCCACCCACTATGCTCTGGCCAAAATGCTTGGCAGAGAATGCAAGGAGGAGTCCAGAGGTAAAGTGTAGAGGGAGAGAAGGAAATTAATGTTTACTGCTTCTATATGCACCACACATCTCAAGAGGCGTGTAATTCTCTTACTAAATCCTCATGATAATCTCTCAATCTCCTATTCCCACGCCTTTCTTTGCCACGTGTTTTCATGCTGTTCTTTTCTCAGTCAGCTTCTTGAAGAATTAAAAGTTATTCTACACAACTTAAAAGCTTCTTCCCACTAATTGGTGGAAGAAGAATCAAATGATGCTGTTTTCAGAAAACAAAGGTATGGTGGGTAAGATTAACAAGAAATTTTTTTCCACCAAATCATGAAACTTAAACATGCTTTCACCAGGCCTTTGCTAGTGACATCAAACAATTAAGGTTCAAGGAATGGGTAATTTCCTGACTAATTAAAAGTTTCAAATCTTTTGTGGCAATTTTCTTTGGGGAAAATCTAACATTTATAGGTCTGTATTGCTGACAGTAAATACAACGTAAGGAAGAGAACTGAAAAAATTTTCATTGATTAGGTATCTTTAATGTGCCTTGGGTTTATCATTCTGAACACTATTTTATGTAGATAAGGAGGACACAGGAGACCAAACTTGACTCCAGGATATACTCTGAAATCTATCAATATGATTAATCCTCTTTTGTCAAGGTCTATCTTTTTCCCTAAGGGAAGTGAAACCATCCAAACTAGTCAGTAGGAAATTATGCTTTGGTTCCAATTAATAAACATTTTACACTTTTCAAAAGGTCTACTAGGAGATCATCAGTGATATATACTTAAAGGAACCACTGAGAAACAGTCCCCGTAGAGTTAGAGATTCCCTCTCCTACACAAATGTCCTGGTGAACAACTTCAAGTTCTGACTTTGCGCTCTGCTCCAGAGGAAGAGCGCAGATAGATTTCCTGCTACTCCCATGTTCTTGATATGCACCTAAAATTGCTAGGTGTTTAGACTCTGACCCAACATGAGGTTTACATTAGACCTGGGCTACCATGTATTGGCCCCTATAAAACTACAGTCACTAAAAAGGTGTTTGGTACCTTATGATTTGTACCCCTTCCCAAAAAACCCCAAAGACCAGAAATTCTGCACTCACTTTCCAAAGCCTGTATGGAATTAGTTGAATTTTAGGGCAGACAGGGCACTGGAAAAAGCCAACAACTGCCTGTATTCCCAATATTGTTAAAGATAATAAACACCCGAACACCATGCATGGGAGACAGCATTCATGACATTAAAGACCATTCATGTTCTCAAGTCAGGTGATGCTGTCATTTGTGTACCTTCTCTTTATGAGAATCGGAAAAGGCATGTCCTCTAGGGTAGACACAGACCTGTGCTTGGAGCTAATACTTAATAAAAGGAGCGCTAGTTGATTTCAGCCCTTGACTGGGTACTCTGTTCAGTACACATACAGCATGATCACTTACGGCAGCCCTGCAAGCATTATAGAAAAAGTCACATGTTCTGAACTGAGCATCAGACTTGGGGAACAAAAACTTAGATTCAGGATTCATTGGAATTGTGTTCATATGTATTTATGGGAACTATAACTCTTATTTGTTCATATGTATATCTGTTTGTTTTGAAAAAATATTTCAAGCACATAAGGATGGCATTCATCCTAATAGAGAACAAAAAATTAGATGCAGATACTTAGTAGGTTCTGGTGTAAGTATCCCAGAAAACAAGAAAGCAACTTGTTCCCCTTTGTTATTTTTTAATCCTTTTTCTGGAGAGTCTCTTCTTATATTTTCTAAGCCAGTCATTAGACGGAACAAAGAACAGAGGAGAAGGAAAGATTGAGGCTTTGGTTGAATTTGGTTATGTCTAAACCTTTGGATTTTTCCACCCAGTTGGCTAAACCAAGCGTCTCTGTGGAGATGAGGCTCTGAAACCCCAGGCAGACACGCCACTGGCAGCCTGGCTCTACTACCACTCACGAGCCAAGAGAGGAGAAAAATGGAAGCTGGAAAAATGGGAATCAATGCGAACAAGGGCAATGCCTTTCACTCAAGCTTCAAATTCTGTTTCAAAAACTAACACATACGCATGCATCAAACCCTAGCAATAAACTTAGAAACTGGAACTGAGGAAAAGAAATAAGCAACGAGGGCTTCAGTGATGGTCCAAGAACCTGCTGTAATTATTACATTATTTTCAGTCGTTGTGATCACGAAACTATTTTAAGTGTCATGCACTTATTTGAGTGGGTACCTAGCCTTCATCCATCCCAGCTCAGCATTTTTAGCCAACCCTTGCCGCATCCGATGTGGTACAAAACACTCTGGACAAAGTCTCAGCCCCCAAGTGTGTGAGATGAGTAGCATTTATTTTCCAGGTTCCTGGGCCATTTGTATGCAGGGAACTCAAGTGCTTTCAAGAACATTCTACTAAAAATGTAATTACTTCTTTTTTAACAGAGAAAATGAAAAGAAGGAAGGAATTAGAGGAGGAGAACTCCAGTAAATTGACTTGACTTTTTGTTTCCAAAGATTTGATAAAATCTCATACCAAAAGACAGTACAGAACTAAGCAATTTCAGCCTAGCTAAGAGTCCGGTATCTTCTATACTCTTACTTATTCGATTCAATAAATATTCATTGTATCTTTAGCAGACACTATTTAGGACACACACACACACACACAAACACAGATGCTCCTGGAATGATAATGTGGCCATTTAAAAAGCAGTCCACCAAAGGGTAGATTCTATAGCATAGAATTTAAAAGTTGTGAGAAAAAACTATGAGTTTAGCTCATAATCTATGCAAATACATTCTAGATTTTTAGATAAAGGAATGAATGAGCTGTTCTAAAGAACAATGCAAAGTGGGAGATCCATAGGTCAACAGATTGGAGGTCATCTTGTCAAAGTTTTCAGTGCAGCTGAAATACTAATGGTATTTATCAAGGGTTTTGGACATTCTTCTAAATACATGTATTAACTCCTATAATCCTTTCAATAATCCTCTAAGAAAGTACTCTTATTGTATCCATTTTACCTTTGAAATATTGGAGGCACAGCGATTTTACAAAACCCCCCAAAGGGACAGGATAACAAAGGGTAAAGCCAATATTTGGGACTATACAGTCTGGTTCGAGAACTTAAAACTTTAAGCCCCTCAAGAGCACCCCTAGAGCACCCCTAGAGCTAGAGCACCCCTCAAATGTTTACAGGAATGAGGAGAGTAATATAAACTTGCAGATAGTTGAAGCAGCTCTGTAAAAAGATGAGAAGTGGTAGACTTTCTGGCCCTGGAGAGTACAACGCCCCATCTCGAGGGGGCAGTTCTTACTCAGTTTCAGGCAGGAATTAGGGTCCTGTTGCCAGATCTGATTTTTCCAGACAAGCAGACAATTTATTTTATGGGAAATCCCATGACTTTTAAATGTTGGAAAACTATTCCCAACAAACAAGCCAAAGGAAAGACATCCAAGGGCTGGATATCTGTTACCTGTCCTCTCTGTTTTGAATGGAGTGGTCCTCAACCTTTTTTTTCGGTCAGGTTACCCTTTGAGAATTCACTGAAGACTATTCAACTTCTCAAAGAAAAGTAATTCTAAACATACACTTGAAAATGGTTTTGTATACAATTTTGCAGAGGTTAAGCATCGATCTCCTACAGGTCCCTGGGCTTCCAGAGAAGTAATCTCTGTTCTAAATGGTCAGCAACTAGTCAGTGTACTGGTACCGTGTTGATGGAAGTGGGAAGGCCCCAGTTCTCACCTAGAACCCATTTCACCTGTGAGTTAGCTAATACAACAAGGTTACCCATTGGG
This sequence comes from Grampus griseus, assembly GCF_964374135.1. NCBI lineage: Eukaryota > Metazoa > Chordata > Mammalia > Artiodactyla > Delphinidae > Grampus > Grampus griseus. The sequence continues at coordinate 24,640,754 of NC_139015.1, read as the reverse complement.
AAAAAAATAAAGGACAACTCAAACCAAAATTTAGAAAGTCAAAATGGGGAAAAATTAAAGGAAAATCCAGACCAAAAATAAGGGAATAAATGAACAGCAAAATCTTAAGGATGGTACCCATCTTCTGAGTCAATAAAGGAAATTCCTGTATGTACCCATGACAGCTCTCTTTGCCTACTGATAATGAATAACTTCTCAGGCAAGCCAGCAACAGTATTTAGCATAGAACAGTACCTCACTGATGGGAATCTAGGCAAACCTCTGTCTTGGCAGAAAGATGAAACAAGAACGTCAGCTCAGGGTTACACTCAGTCACACAGGTCTCCCTCACCACACAGACACACACACACACACACACACACAGCCACCCATACACAGCTTTTCTTCAAATTCAGATATTTAACTAACAGTAATCACCATCTGTGACTTCTAGGACTAAAAAGGCAACTCTGAGCCCAACCATTTTTTTTTCTTTTTTTAAAGTTTTTATTCGAGTATAGTTGATTTGCAATGTTGTGTTAGTTTCAGGTGTACAGCAAAGTGAATCAGTTATACATATAACCACTTTTTTTTAGATCCTTTTCGCATATAGGCCATCAGAGTATGGAGTAGAGTTCCTGTGCCACACAGCAGACGTGATAGCGTAGTGTAGTCACGTCTATGCTGATGAGCCAATGCAGCGATTCTCAGCAAACTGCCACATTCCCAAAGACACTAAAACCAGCAGGATCTATGATAGCGGGTGTGTGCAGGAGCGTATGAGGCTGTGTGTGTGTGCATGGGTATTTTCAATGGGTAAGATCTGTTGACTTTGGAAAGAAGAGAAGGTAACTGCAGTGTTGAATGGAATTCTAGGGACTATAAGCTTTAGGAAGAGACCAGCCTCAGGTAACTGTCCTAACAGCTTCCCACATTCCATCACCTTGTTCCTGTGCTGACTCAGAGAAGTCTCCTGAGAAACATGCTTGTCCATATGTGATGAACAACTCAGTTCGTGCCACTCTAATTCATTTCCACTCAACGGGGCGCTGAGAGTCTGCTAGGCATGTGTTAGGCACAGTGGAAATACTGGGAAATAGTATTTCCAACTATGGCCCCCACCTCCACGGAGCTCACCATCTGGCGAACAAAGGACACTTCTGGTATATTTCCATTACTCTAGCTGTTACTGCAAGCTACTTAAATACAGAACAATCCAGTATCAGGAGATTTTTAGTCCTAATTGACTTTAATTTATTCATATACTGTATGTTATATTATTAGTACCCCCAAATCCAGGAGTATTAGCACAGAGGCAACTCCTTTGGAAGGCAAATAAATATTTCCTCCTATGAAAAGCCACAGCAACTTAGACACTAGACATGGCCCATCTGCTCGGTGGTCTGCCCAATCAGAGGCAAGAACAGATAATCACATGGCTCCCATTGTCCCAAAGCTGTCAGAGCCTTAACTCAGAAGCTGGTAGACCAGTAGACTCTAGGTTCTGACTGACAACTGAAAGTCTGCATTTCATGCATGACAGTAAGGACCTCTGTCTGGGGCCCTCATGATACGACAAAGGATGTAATGTGGCTTTAGTTTACTTCACGTTCATCACGCTAAGACTCTTCTTAAGATATACGCAAAACTTTGGTTTAAGTCTAAGAGACACAAATACACGTTTAGAAGCCTGATCCATATTCTAACACGTGCCTGATATGATTCTGTATTTGTACATCTGTGCTTGCCCTATTTCAAAAACATTTATTTCTTTCTCAGAGGCCAAATTCTCCTATTATCTCCTTGGTCTAATGAATAATTTATAAGTACAAGCAAAAAACCACAGCTTTCTTTTGCTCTGGTTTTTTGCTCTCCTTCTCCAATACTGTGAGAAGGAGAAAAAAATGAAAAGGGGATCTCAATAGCATTTAATCCTCTGGTTCCTTCCAATTCGCTAGGCAGATGTGCACCAGACCAGTAGCTGGCATTCCTCAGTTAGGAAAGAGAAATTCTCCCTACAAAACATGTGTTTAGAAATCTGAAGGTTGTAGATTTTGCCTATTTGCGGTCTCTGAAGGTCAATGACACATGAGTGGAGGAATAATAATGCCAAATATTGATTTTCCAAAGCAAATGTGCTGACGGGCTCTTCGGGGAGATTACACAGCCTAGGAAGTCTGAGAATTAATAAATCTTATCAACCCTCATGCCCCAAGGATGGGCAACTAACCCGATATCCCAGGATTGCAAATAATAAAAAAGCAGGAAAATGCATACACATTCAAGTCGCCTTCACCATCCCCAGGCAGCGGTCATTATGACTTCGACCATTCTAAGATGATCTGGTCAGTCAGACCCACTGGATATCCATTCATCTATCAATTCAAAGAATGCCTGATGTCAGGCAGAATGAGGCTCCTGGGGCTGTAGGTATAGGGAAGCCATAAGTCTCTTTACATGAAATTTTGTTTTCATGCAGCGCAAATAGACACCTAATAGCTGGTTTGATCCCCTGCCCATGAAACTGATGGAAGAGGACAGCCACTTTCAGGAATGGCAACAGAGTCCAAAGATATCACACAGAGCTGAAGATTACTAGCAAACCTCCAGCCGTGGGAACTTCCCCTGAACAAATTTTTTTTTTTCAGCATTGGGAATACTACTCATGGCAACCAAGCAGCCGTTCTTTGTTTTCAAACTGGAAAAGCAATGAGTTTTATTAGCTGAAGTTACATGAAGTTTTTTTTTTTTTAATTGTTTCTTGTGCAGCACGCCTGGAGCTGGGCAAGCTACTGGCACAGATCTCCACGGAGTAAATGAAATGGTTATGCTGACCTTTAGCGAGAAGAGTCAGTTGTCAATTTTTCAAATGTTATTCAGTGATCAGTGGAAAAGTTATGAACAGCTTGGATATGTGGATATATATTCACATACACATACATATATGCTAAACTCAAGCAACTATCTTGTATCTGACAAAAACACATCTGTAGACATAGGCTGGATAAATGGTTCCATCAAAATTGGACATTAGTAAAGGTTTCACAGGCCCAAATTTCACTTCAGAAATAAAAGAAAGAAGAGAAACATGGCTTATGTCTCTTGAGCGCATTAGCAGTTCTTAACAAAAAATAGCAACTAACTTACAACATTTCTCTAGTTTATGCTAATAATGCCCAAGAATTAGAGGAAAATCTCTGTTGTGCCTGAGTTCCTCAGTTCTGTACAATGACTACTTTATCTTTCCTTGGTAGCTTGCTACTGCCCTGGTACCACATTCACTGACCATGTCCTACAATGGCCCACTGACCTTCTTGTTCCACGTTTTACTTATTACCAACCAATCCATCATTACATATTTCTGATCCCTGTGTGAAGTTTCTTAAGGATCCCATGAGAAGCAAAAATACAGATTTCCTGTTTTGAAAGAGCTTAGGATATTAATGAGATGTGCTCAAAAGTACCAACTACCAGAATAAAATAATTGATGGAGGGAGAGAACAAGGGAAGGAGGGAGGAAGGGGGAGAGAGAGAGAAAAAGATGGATGAGAGAGAGAGAGTGAGTGAGCGAGCGAGCGAGCACACACATGCCAGAGCATGAACTCAAGGGCTCAAAGGTGTGGAAGAGAATAAGTTCTTATGGTTTCCAGGGGGTAAGGTGGGGGGAGGGATAACTTGGGAGATTGGGACTGACTTATACATACTACTATATATAAAATAGACAACTAATAAGGACCTCTTGTATAGCACAAGGAAGTCTACTCAGTACTCTGTAACGGCCTATATAGGGAAAGAGTTGATATATGTATATGTATAACTGATTCATTTTGCTGTACAGCAGAAACTAACACAACATTGTAAATCAACTATACTCCAATAAAATTTTTTTTAAAAAGAATATAAGTTCTGAGTTCAGAGAAAGGATAAGTGGTGCTGAAATGCTCAGAAGAATGGAGGTGGAGGTGATGGGACTCCAGTGGTGCCTTCAAGTACCTGATTAGCTAAAAGGAAGAGGAAGCACATTTCAGGAGATGAGAAAGACATGAGTGATGCAGAGTAATTGAGGGTGACAGGAGAAATACCTGCCTGCCTGAAAGAGGATTTCTACTACAGAGCAGGAGAAATAAAGTTGGACAGGGAGAAAGGATTCAGATGATTGTAGGTTTTGGGTACTGGTTGAGTTGCTGCATGAAAGGAAACAAATGATGCACCACTGCCTGACAACATCACAGATACTAAATAGATGGCTCAGTATAGCTGAGAGAAATCCATCTATATAAAGGATTGCCCTAACCTTCACGGCTGCTGATACAAATCCCGGAATTGTAGTATTCAAGTTAATTCCTTTCTTGAGCAAGGGAATATTTCCTGATAGAAATAGCCATAGGCCCTGGGTCCCTCAGACACTTATCAGCTGAGCCAATGTGCCATGTGGGGGAAGACCTTCCTACTGCATTCATGGACATAAAACTTATAGCTACTGAATCTGAGAGTCCATGATTCAGTGCATCCCAGCTACCTTATGGGATCACCTTTGGCTCTGCAAATGAGGAACCTCTCTTAGAAAATATGTAGTATCCCCAAAATAAGCCACATGATTCTTTTCAACAAGAGTTTATTATACATTATCCATGTGGCACAAGCAGGCATTCTCATACTGCTCTTTGCAAATCCTACCTTTTCAAGCTAAGTGAACACATCTGTATACTTCCCAAAACAGAGGCACATATTAACATTCCTCACGTACTTCCATACTCTGTAACAGCGGTATTTCTTTTTCACATTTACCACTTGTCAGAGGCCAAAGGTTCTCAATAACACCTCATTTTGTTTCATAATTATTTATGATTTGTCAGGGAAAACATGGGTTCCTTTTCATCCGTGTTTCATGGCTGTGCTAGATGGTTCTCTCTCCCATTCCATTCCCTGTCATCCACCAGGTCAGTAAGCAGATTCCGTCCCCAGGCTCCTTCATTCTGGGAAGTGGGTGGGGAAGGATGGGGGTGAACAGGACTTTCCTCAGAGACCTTTACACTTGACCTTGAATGATGAATGCGATTTCACCAGGTGGAAATGGGCATAGGAGAGGGAACATTTTACCAAGACACAGAATTATGAGAGAGTGCTATGTTCCAGAAAACAACTCTTTGGGTGTGCCTGGAGACTGAGTGGGAGATGCGGGAAGATGTGGTCAGAATGGTTGCTTGAGATAAAAATATTGAGGACCCTTCTATGCCATGCTAAAGGCAAATATTTAGTTCCTTTCTCTTTCTCTTTTGAAAAAGTGCCTGGCTGAGATTTAAGAGGGGAAACAAGAAAAACAAAATTGGGTTCAACCATCTCCCATTAAAAACTGTTATGAGTTTCCAATGGGGCCTGGCCACGGACCATTCTTATGCTCTGAGGCCCCAGAATCACGGGTACCAATGCACTGTGGTTACCATTTCAGGTCCTGAAAAGGGCAAAAGCTGTGTTCTGATTGGCACCATGTCATTGTCATGAAACTTGCATTTTGTAAGGAAAATGCTTTGCTTGTACTCCCCTGCCTTAGGGACCCTATGCTGAGTTTTAGATATTTGTCTTTCTTGGGTGTTGGACTTAAATAAGGACTCCCATGAAGAGTGAAGACACATTCTGTCCTCAGCGCAATAATTATATATTCTATTTACTCCGTTGGTACACTGGCCCTTAAGTTTAAGTCCACTATTTTTTTAATCATTTTCTTTTTTTTAAAACATCTTTACTGCAGTATAATTGCTTTACAATGGTGTGTTAGTTGCTGCTGTATAACAAAGTGAATCAGTTATACATATACATATATCCCCATATCTCTACCCTCATGCATCTCCCTCCCTCCCACCCTCCCTATTCCACCCCTCTAGGTGGTCACAAAGCACCGAGCTGATCTCCCTGTGCTATGCGGCTGCTTCCCACTAGCTATCTATTTTACATTTGGTAGTGTATATATGTCCATGCCACTCTCTCATTTTGTCCCAGCTTACCCTTCCCCCTCCCCATGTCCTCAAGTCCATACTCTACATCTGCGTCTTTATTTCTGTCCTGCCCCTAGGTTTTTCAGAACCAGTTTTTTAGATTCCATATATATGTGTTAGCATATGGTATTTGTTTTTCTCTTTCTGACTTACTTCACTCTGTATGACAGACTCTAGGCCCATCCACCTCACTACAAATAACTCAATTTCATTTTTTTATGGCTGAGTAATGTTCCATTATATATATGTGACATATCTTCTTTATCCATTCATCTGTTGATGGACACTTAGGTCGCTTCCATGTCCTGGCTATTGTAAATAGAGCTGCAGTGAACATTGTGGTACAACACTCTTTTTGAACTATGGTTTTCTCAGGGTATATGCTCAGTAGTGGGATTGCTGGGTCATATAGTAGCTCTATTTTTAGTTTTTTAAGGAACCTCCATACTGTTCTCCAAAGTGGCTGTATCAATTTACATTCCCACCAACAGTGCAAGAGGGTTCCCTTTCCTCCACACCTTCTCCAGCATTGTTTGTAGATTTTTTGATGATGCAATTCTGACTGGTGTGAGGTGATACCTCATTGTAGTTTTGATTTGCATTTCTCTAATGATTAGGGACGTTGAGCATCCTTTCATGTGTTTGTTGGCAATCTGTATATCTTCTTCGGAGAAATGTCTATTTAGGTGTTCTGCCAATTTGGGGATTAGGTTGTTTCCTTTTTTGATGTTGAGCTGCATGAGCTGCCTGTATATTTTGGAGATTAATCCTTTGTCAGTTGCTTCGTTTGCAAGTATTTTCTCCCATTCTGAGGGCTGTCTTTTCATCTTGTTTATGGTTTCCTTTGCTGTGCAAAAGCTTTTAAGTTTCATTAGGTTCCATTTGGTTATTTTTGTTTTTATTTCCATTCCTCTAGGAGGTGCGTCAAAAAGGATCTTGCTGTGATTTATGTCATAGAGTGTTCTGCCTATGTTTTCCTCTAAGAATTTTATAGTGTCTGGCCATACACTTAGGTCTTTAATCCATTTTGAGTTTATTTTTGTGTATGGTGTTAGGGAGTGTTCTAATTTCATACTTTTACATGTAGCTGTCCAGTTTTCCCAGCACCACTTATTGAAGAGACTTTTCTCCATTATACATTCTTGCCTCCTTTATCAAAGATAAGGTGTCCATATGTGCGTGGGTTTATCTCTGGGCTTTCTATCCTGTTCCATTGATCTATCTTTCTGTTTTTGTGCCAGTACCATACTGTAGCTTCGTAGTATAGTCTGAAGTCAGGGAGCCTGATTCCTCCAGCTCCTTTTTTCGTTCTCAAGATTGCTTTGGCTATTCGGGGTCTTTTGTGTTTCCATACAAATTGCGAAATTTTTTGTTCTAGTTCTGTGAAAAATGCCAGTGTTAGTTTGATAGGGATTCCATTAAATCTATAGATTGCTTTGGGTAGTAGAGTCATTTTCACAATGTTGATTCTTCCAATCCAAGAACATGGTATATTTCTCCATCTATTTGTATCATCTTTAATTTCTTTCAGCAGTGTCTTATAATTTGCTGCATACAGGTCTTCTGTTTCCTTAGGTAGGTTTATTCCTAGATATTTTATTCTTTTTGTTGCAATGGTAAATGGGAGTGTTTCCTCGATTTCACTTTCAGATTTTTCATCATTAGTGTATAGGAATGCAAGAGATTTCTGTGCATTAATTTAGTATCCTGCTACTTTACCAAATTCATTGATTAGCTCTAGCAGTTTTCTGGTAGCATCTTTAGGATTCTCTATGTATAGTATCATGTCATCTGCAAACAGTGACAGTTTTACTTCTTCTTTTCCAATTTGGATTCCTTTTATTTCTTTCTCTTCTCTGACTGCTGTGGCTAAAACTTCCAAAACTACATTGAATAACAGTGGTGAGAGTGGGGAACCTTGTCTTGTTCCTGATCTTAGTGGAAATCGTTTCAGTTTTTCACCATTGAGGATGATGTTGGCTGTGGGTTTGTCATATATGGCCTTTATTATGTTGAAGTAAGTTCCCTCTTTGCATACTTTCTGGAGAGTTTTATCATAAATGGGTGTTGAATTTTGTCAAAAGCTTTTTCTGCATCTACTGAGATTATCATATGGTTTTATCCTTCAATTTGTTAATACGATGTATCACATTGATTGATTTGCATATACTGAAGAATCCTTGCATCCCTGGGATAAACACCATTTGACCATGGTGTATGATCCTTTTTTTTTTTTTTTGAATTTTTGAATTTTACTTTATATATTTTTTATATAGCAGGTTTTTATTAGTTATCTATTTTATACATATTACTGTATATATGTCAATCCCAATCTCCCAATTCATCACACCACCACCCAATGCCCGCCACTTCCCCCCCTTGGTGTGATACGTTTGTTCTCTTCATCTGTGTCTCTACTTCTGTCCTGCAAACCAGTTCATCTGTACCATGTTTCTAGGTTCCACATATACGTTAATATACGATGTTTGTTTTTCTCTTTCTGACTTACTTCACTCTGTATGACAGTCTCCAGGTCTACCCACGTCTCTACAAACGACCCAATTTCGTTGCTTTTTATGGCTGAGTAATATTCCATTGTATATATGTATCACATCTTCTTTATCCATTCATCTGTCAATGGGCATTTAGGTTGCCTCCATGACCTGGCTATTGTAAACACTGCTGCAATGAACATTTCAGTGCATGTGTCTTTTTAAATTTTGGTTTTCTCTGGGTGTATGCCCAGTAGTGGGATTGCTGTGTCATATGGTAATTCTATTTTTAGTGTTTTAGTTTTTTTTGATTTGCATATATTGAAGAATCCTTGCATTCCTGGGATAAACCCCACTTGATCATGGTGTATGATACTTTTAATGTGCTGTTGGATTCTGTTTGCTAGTATTTTGCTGAGGATTTTTGCACCTATGTTCATCAATGATAGTGGCGTGTAGTTTTCTTTTTTTGTGATGTCTTTGTCTGGTTTTGGTATCAGAGTGATGGTGGCCTCGTAGAATGAGTTTGGGAGTGCTCCTCCCTCTTCTATATTTTGGAAGAGTTTGAGAAGGATAGGTGTTAGCTCTTCTCTAAATGTCTGATAGAATTCATCTGTGAAGCCATCTGGTCCTGGTCTTTGTTTGTTGGAAGATTTTTAATCACAGTTTCAATTTCAGTGCTTGTGATTGGTCTGTTTATATTTTCTACTTCTTCCTGGCTCAGTCTCGGAAGGTTGTGCTTTTCTAAGAATTTGTCCATTTCTTCCAGGTTGTCCATTTTATTGACATATAGTTGCTTATAGTAATCTCTCATGATCCTTTGTACTTCCACAATGTCAGTTGTTACTTCTCCTTTTTCATTTCTAATTCCGATGATTTGAGACTTCTCCTTTCTTCCTTGATGAGTCTGGCTAATGCTTTAGCAATTTTATTTATCTTCTCAAAGAACCAGCTTTTAGTTTTATTGATCTTTGCTATCATTTCCTTCATTTCTTTTTCATTTCTTTTTATTTCTGATCTGATATTTATGATTTCTTTACTTCTGCTGACCTTGGGATTTTTTTGTTCTTCTTTCTCTAATTGCTTTAGGTGTAAGGTTGGGTTGTTTGAGATTTTTCTTGTTTCTTGAGGTAGGACTGTATTGCTATAAACTTCCTGCTTAGAACTACTTATGCTGCATCCCATAGGTTTTGGGTCGTCATGTTTTCATTGTCATTTATTTGTTGGTATTTTTTGATTTCCTCTTTGATTTCTTCAGTGATCTCTTGGTTATTTAGTAGCATATTGTTTAGCCTCCACGTGTTTGTATTTTTTAGAGATTTTTTCCTGTAATTGATATCTAGTCTCATAGCGTGAGGTTGGAAAAGATACTTGATATGATTTCAATTTTCTTAAATTTACCAAGGCTTGATTTGTGACCCAAGGTATGATCTATCCTGGAGAATGTTCCATGAGCACTTGGGAAGAAAGTGTATTCTGTTGTTTTTGGATGGAATGTCCTATAAATATCAATTAAGTCCATCTTGTGTAATGTGTCATTTAAAGCTTGTGTTTCCTTATTTATATTCATTCTGGTTGATCTGTCCATTGGTGAAAGTGGGGTGTTAAAGTCCCCTACTACTATTGTGTTACTGTTGATTTCCCCTTTTATGGCTGCTAGCATTTGCCTTAAGTATTGAGGTGCTCCTATGTTGGGTGCATAAATATTTACAGTCGTTATATCTTCTTCTTGGATTGATCCCTTGATCATTATGTAGTGTCCTTCTTTGTCTCTAGTAATAGTCTTTATTTTACAGTCTATTTTGTCTGATATGAGAATTGCTACTCCAGCTTTCTTTTGATTTCCATTTGCATGGAATATCTTTTTCCATCCCCTCATTTTCAGCCTGTGTGTGTCCCTAGTTCTGAAGTGGGTCTCTTGTAGACAGCATATATATGGGTCTTGTTTCTGTATCCATTCAGCAAGTCTGTGTCTTTTGGTTGGAGCATTTAATCCATTTACATTTAAGGTAATTATTGATATGTATGCTCCTTTTACCATTTTCTTAATTGTTTTGGCTTTTTTATTGTAGGTCTTTTCCTTCTCTTGTGTTTCCTGCCTAGAGAAGTTCCTTTAGCATTTGTTGTAAAGCTGGTTTGGTGGTGCTGAATTCTCTTAGATTTTGCTTGTCTGTAAAGTTTTTAATTTCTCCATTGAATCTGAATGAGTTCCTTGCTGGGCAGAGTAATCTTGCTTGTAGGTTTTTCCCTTTCATCACTTTAGATATGCCCTGCCACTCCCTTCTGGTTTGCAGAGTTTCTGCTGACAGATCAGCTGTTAACCTTATGGGGATTACCTTGTATGTTATTTGTTGCTTTCAATATTTTTTCTTTGTATTTAATTTTTGATAATTTGATTATTATGTGTCTTGGTGTGCTTCTCTTTGGATTTATCCTGTATGAGACTCTCTGTGCTTCCTGGACTTGACTATTTCCTTTCCCATATTAGGGAAGTTTTCAACTATAATCTCTTCAAATATTTTCTCAGACCCTTTCTTTTTCTCTTCCTTTTCTGGGACCCCTATAATTCGAATGTTGGTGCGTTTACTGTTGTCCCAGAGGTCTCTGAAACTGTCTTCAATTCTTTTCATTCTTTTTTCTTTAGTCTGCTCCTTGGCAGTTATTTCCACTATTTTATCTTCCAGGCCCCTTATCCGTTCTTCTGCCTAAGTTATTCTGCTACTGATTCCTTCTAGAGAATTTTGCATTTCATTCGTTGTGTTGTTCATCATTGTTCGTTTGCTCTTTAGTTCTTCTAGGTCCTTGTTAAATGTTTTTTGTATTTTCTCTGTTCTATTTCCAAGATTTTGGATCATGTTTACTATCATTACTCTGAATTCTTTTTCAGGTAGACTGCCTATTTCCTCTTCATTTGTTTGGTCTGGTGGGTTTTTACCTTACTCCTTCATCTGCTGCGTATTTCTCTGTCTTCTCATTTTGCTTAACTTACTGTGTTTAAGGTCTCCTTTTCGCAGGTTGCAGATTCATAGTGCCCATTTTTTGTTTGTTTGTTTGTTTTGTTTGTGTTTTATTTATTTATTTATTTATTTTATTTTTGGCTGCACTGGGTCTTCGTTGCTGCATGGGCTTTCTCTAGTTGTGATGAGTGGGAGCTACTCTTTACTGCGGTGCGCAGGCTTCTCATTGCAGTGGATTCTCTTGTTTCAGAGCACAGGCTCTAGGAGTGCGGGCTTCAGTAGCTGTGGCTCGCGGGCTGTAGAGTGCAGGCTCAGTAGTTGTGGCACACGGGCTTAGTTGCTCTGCGGCATGTGGGATCTTCCCAGACCAGGGCTCAAACCTGTGTCCCCTGCACTGGCAGGTGGATTCTTTACCACTGCACCACCAGGTAAGTCCCCTTCCCGTTGTTTTTGGTGTCTGCCCCCAGTGGGTAAGGTTGCTTCAGTGGGTTGTGTAGGCTTCCTCTTGGAGGTGACTGGTGCCTGTGTTCTGGTGGATTAGGCTGGATCTTGTCTTTCTGGTGGGCAGGACTGTGTCCGGTGGTGTGTTTTGGGTTGTCTGAGAACTTACGATTTTAGGCAGCCTCTCCACTAATGGGTGGGGTTGTGTTCCTGTCTTGCTCGTTGTTTGGCATAGGGTGTCCTGCACTGTAGCTTGCTGGTCATTGAGTAGAGCTGGGTCTTAGCATTGAAATGGGGATCTCTGGGAGAGCTCTCGCTGATTGATATTACGTGGGGCTGGGAGGTCTCTGGTGGTGCAGTGTCCTGAACTCGGCTCTCCCACCTCAGAGGCTCAGACCTGACACCCGGCCGGAGCACCAAGACCCTGTCGGCCACAAGCCCAGGTACGTGGGGAGTTTCTTGCCTTTTGGGAAGTCTGAGGTCTTCTGCCAGCATTCAGTAGGTGTTCTGTAGGAGTTGTTCTATATGTAGATGTATTTTTGATATAGTTGTGGGGAGGAAGGTGATCTCCACATCTTACTCCTCCGCCATCTTGAAGGTCCTCCCTAAGTCCACTCACTATTGTCATAACTATGCTGGGTGGCTGCTGTCAGGCTCTACCAAGTCAGCCATAGTTGTTGAATAGGTAGTAGAGGGGAGAAGAAAGGGATGGGGGTGACATGAGGGCTTTAAAGGGGGTTTCTGCCCCTCCTCTCCCTCCAACAGGACAGTGGACATCCTTCCACAATATTAAAAACCTCTCCTGTCTGCTTCCAGATCCTTCAACCTCAAAAGCATTCCGGCAAACACAGGATACATTTTGGGTGTCTAGCAAACCTAAGAAGATGATTTTAATGTAAAGCTGCTTCTGGCAAAAGAACTACGAACAAAACACACATTTAGGAATGAGCAAGAGGTTTCAGACTAGAATTGAATAAACACTGACTGGCCTGCGGCAGCAGAGAGTCACTCAGAAGGCAGGGAAAGCAATTTTCCGGTACCCAAACGGAGACAGGCAACCGGAACTTGAGAGATGAGGATGTCTGTGTACATCAGGGGCTATCATGGAAAGAGGAGGTGGAGGACAGGAGGTAAAATCTAAAACAAGAGACTGGATCTGCAGGTGGCTCTCCCTTTGCACAACTGCCTGGAGATGAAACAGACTGTCAAATATTTGGAATCCTTCAGGACATTATATATGCATGCAAGTGCGTATACACGCACAGACAATATCATTTCCACTAAATTTCTTTACAGACAAATATGTAGTTAACTGCTCTGTAGGATGATATCCTCATACTACAAAGAGAGAAAGTGGCAACCAAATGGTAAAAGAACTTCCCTCAATTCAATTAAAAATTCATGATAGGAATCACATAAAAAATGTTTATTGATTCTCAACCTAATAAAGCAGAGATAGATGACATGTCTCTGTAATATAAAATTACCTCTTTATATGCCCTGAGAATGTATGATGTATTAACTAATTATTATTAATTAAAGGCAGTTCACAGTCTGTGGGTTAGTCAAGTACGACTAATACAAGGGTAACACATGAGGTCCAATTCTTTTATATGAATTGTCACCTATGCAGAAGAATATACAATTTGATTGTGACCAATGATTGAGTAACGTATTTACCATTTTAGTGCCTCTTTGAAATATCTAAATACGCTGGAACACTGGCCAGCTCTTTAGCCGGTAGTGTTCAACTGCTGGTCTGCACAGCCCAGTAGTGTGGGACTCTCAGTAGCCGAAAGGAGCTATGTGATTTTGTGACAAGCCACTCATATTAAACCTGAGATATAAAACCATCCATACATACCGTGCCTGCACCAGAGGCACCGAATATGGCTGAGCTGGTGAAAATATGCCACCGTAACCACAGATCTCAAGTGGACAGTCAAAACTGTCTACCACCTACCTCCAGGAAGGATCTGAGAAGTCACCCTCCCCTTCTTGCAGAGTTAACCTGTCACTGTCTCTAGGATGCTGGCAGGAGACATAAGATTTGGGGTCAGACGCAGACCTAGAGAATGGGCTTGAAGACACGGGGTGGGGGGGAAGGGAAGCTGGGATGAAGTGAGAGAGTGGCACGGACATATACACACTACCAAATGTAAAATCGATAGCTAGTGGGAAGCAGCTGCATAGCACAGGGAGATCAGCTCGGTGCTTTGTGACCGACCACCTAGAGGAGTGGGATAGGGAGGGTGGGAAGGAAACACAAGAGGGAGGAGATATGGGGATATATGTATACATACAGCTGATTCACTTTGTTATACAGCAGAAACTAACATAACATTGTAAAGCAATTATACTTCAGTAAAGATGTGGAAAAAAAGAAAAAAAAAGATTCTGGGTCAGAGACCAGGGACTTCTATTATAACAAGAGCACCAGTCAGGTTGTCAGCATTGGTCCTGGTTCCCTGAGCTCCAGTTCTTGAGAGGCAACGTGTAAAGGGCCAGGTGACATCTGCACAGGCAGGTAGACTGCATTACGAGAGAGAAAACATGTGCTTAGGGACTTGTATCACAAGCTACCCATCTGACATTTCCACTTAGATATTTCATAGACATCTCAAAACATGAACATGGCGGGACTTCCCTGGTGGTCCAGTGGGTAACACCCCACACTCCCAGTGCAGGGGGCACAGGTTCCATTCCTGGTCTGGGAACTAAGATCCCACATGCTGCACGGCGTGGCCAAAAAAACCAAAATAAAACAAAAATATTTTTTAAATTATGAACATGGCCACAGTAGAACTAATAATTTTGCTTTCCAATTACACTCTTCTCTCAATCTTGGCCATCTTAGTAAATGCTAATACCATCTACTCAGTTGCTCAGGCTGAAAAATTTGGAGTTACTCTTCAATTCCTTTGCTCCAGTATCATAAACCGTCAGTAAATCTTGCCTCCTCTGACTTGAAAACTTGTTCCGAATCTCCTTGGCATCTCCACTACCATCAGCCAACACCAGGCCACCATCACCTTCCACCAGGACTTCTGTAACAGTCTTTCACCTCGTCTCCTAACTAGTTTCTATCCATTTCCCACATAGCCATTAGATGATATTTTAAAATTTCAAGTCAGGTCACATTACTTGCCAAAATGTGTTCTGTTCCATTTAGAATTAAATGCAAACTCCTTAGCCAAGCTACAAAGCCCCATGATCTGTCCCTGTTTCCCTCTCCAACCTCATCTTATACCAGCTTTCTCCTTACTCATTATCCTCCAAGCTGTCTATTCAGAAACAGAAAGAAAGTCAAGCGAACCTCAGGGTCATCATGTTAGATGCCTGCCCCCCTTGAAATTCCATCCTGTCCCACTTCCCCCAATTTTTGCAAGGGTTGTTCTTTCTTGTCATTCAGATATCATTTTCAATGCATTACATTATCAAATTCACCATCAAAAATCATCCTCTAGTTATTCTCAGGTCACACATCCTACTTTAATTGTTGGCATCATACTTATTAACACTGTTTTTACATGTACAATTTTAATCTCTCATGAATGTAAGCTCCTCGGTAATGAGGGTTTCTTGTAGATGTCTTGGTTGCTCTGATATCTCCACTACTTAAAGAGGACTTGGAACAAAAAATATTTCTTAAATAAATGGATGGATGGATGGATGGATGGATAGATGGATGGATGAATGAATAAAATACCACTTGTAAGAACTGGCAGGGGTAGGGGTTCCTTGAAGAACAACTCAACTAATCAAAACAATGAGATCCTTTTATCATCTTCTGGCACAGTCTGGCCCACATACACAAAAGGCATTCAGACATCTGGAGGCCTTTAACTCGAAGATGAACTACTTCAACTTATATTTTTTGCCTATAGAGAGCTGTTAAATCAATTCCAGCAAACATAGTTCCTAAACTTCCTACTTAATAATTATACTTAAGATTAACCAGTGTTATAGAAATAATGCATAAGACCTGACTGTGCTATCTTTTCTTTTAAATTAATTTACTTATAAAAACTTTGTAGTCTCTTCTATGTAGAGTGACCATGTAGAGACCGAGATTTTGACAGTAAGCAGGGTAGAAAAAAAGACTCCTCTCTCGCAGAAGCTGTAAGTAATAAGATGCGAGATGCAGAGGCAACCACCTATAGCTGGTCACAGTTTCTTGGCAGAATATGAAATTCTTTTATCCTGTTTTCTAATTTTTAAATTGGCAAAGCTACATTCATTAGTTAATCTATGTTTTTCAAAAAATGTGTATATTTGTAAAATAATCCCTTGAGTAATTGTGTTTTGGACTCATGAAAAATTAAAAACCTGTGCTTTATCTTGTTTTTGAATAGTCTATGCACAGATCTAAGAAATTACCACTATTATTATTATTTTTATTTTTTTGCTGTACGCGGGCCTCTCACTGTTGTGGCCTCTCCCGTTGCAGAGCACAGGCTCCGGATGCACCGGCTCTGCGGCCATGGCTCACGGGCCCAGCTGCTCCGCGGCATGTGGGATCTTCCCGGACCGGGGCACGAACCCATGTCCCCTGCATCAGCAGGCGGACTCTCAACCACTGCGCCACCAGGGAAGCCCACCACTATTTAATTTGAAAACTTCTGGTCTACCATTGTATTATCTTGAGCAAAACTTTTAATAGCCTGCTGCCTCAATTTCTTAACCAGGACAACATATTAGCAAAATAAACATCTCATTTTCAAACCAACAGGATATAATAAATATAAAGTCTCTGCATCTTTTCACAAATCTAGTTTTATACAAAGCATTAATGATGAGGTGAATGATAGAAGAAAAAGTGATATCTCCTAAATTATGTCATGAATGTTTATTATCTCTTTAGGAAAGAAGGAAAATATTTCTTGGAAGAAACAACACTAGGATATTTAAACCAATAGCTATTCGAATTGCATAATGTCTCAAGTCAGAAGTGAGTATCAGTTAAACTACACGGGGTTCCTATCACTGCTATCTTCCTTATAACATCTTATATGGCCTTACTGAAATGTAACGGGAAAAAACAACCTTGAAGTTGGCCATGGTAGAAGTACTGACACCACAGAATTTGTCAAACATTAGAAATCAAGGTTTTCCTCCCACCCACTCTTTCTGTTTCCCCAACTCCAACT
The DNA here is from genome assembly GCF_964374135.1 of Grampus griseus. Taxonomy (NCBI): domain Eukaryota; kingdom Metazoa; phylum Chordata; class Mammalia; order Artiodactyla; family Delphinidae; genus Grampus; species Grampus griseus. Next base: position 24,623,742 of record NC_139015.1, on the reverse strand, counting down.
GAAGAGCTGGTCATTGAACCAGCACACCACTGATTCCAATCCACAGATACATGTACAAATCCTTTCTCCTACCATTTGAAAGACGTGCACACATCACTGGGTCGCTGGGGTAACGACATTGGAATGAAGCCAGAAAGATCTGAATCTGACAGATGTTCTGAGATGGAATCCAGCTTGTGAAATCACACACTATCTATGAGACCTGCCAGCCTGCAGAATGGTTTCTTCATAGAGAAAGAAGGGTGGGAGGGAGGAGACAGAGGGAGAAGGAAGGAAAGAGAAGGAGGGAGGAAACGAGAAAGATCCATTTCTTCCCTAAAATGGTCTATTTCTCATTTATATACCCCAGAATCTGACAGTATTATAAGCTGTAAAACTCCCTTAGCTGTAAAGACAGAGGATTTAACTGCATCCCTGTTAATTAAAATAAAAGATAGTTTTAAGTGAAAATAGGAAGCGGATTCTGTATTTGAAAGAGCACTGGTGCATAGATTTGAAAATTACACTCCATAAAGACAGCCCCTTGTGCTAATAGCAAAGCAGTAAACACTACATTATCTCTGATGTGGCCTTTCATCCATTCACACACAAACACAATAATGTATCACGAAGAGCCCCTTCTGCACACCCCTTAGCCAGAGAATGGGGATGGGACTTAGTAAACAGGAAACAAAAAAAGCAAACCTAAATAGTTATTTTTAAATTACAGCAGCACTTAAGTCTAGGACCAGAGTAGGTCCATCACTTTGTGTTTCCTGCCCCTTGCCAGGGCCAGAGGACATTCTAGTCTCTGCCTTGTTGCATTTGCGTTTACATACCCGTGTAACTTCCACATGTCAATCTCACGCCTTTTCAGTAATTAGCATGATGTATGGAAAAGAACCCAGCCTTAGGAACTAGGCAGTTCAAATGTCGGGTTAAAATCCTGCCTCTTTCAATAGCTGTATGACATTGGAAAGTCAGGCACTTAACCTGAAACTTTTTCTTACCCTTCAGCTGGGAATCATAATGTCTACCTCACAAGGTTATCATGGAAACCACACACAGGAAAGACGGGGACATAGTGCACATTATGTAATAAATCTTCCATAGCAGTCCTTTATGCTTCTCTTCCCTTATCTTTATTTCCTCTCAAAAATGAGGGAGCAATTCTTGACTTGCTAAAACAAGAATGTAATGGCTGCAGGCCAGTTAGCGAAAACATCCAGATAATTAGCCCAAAAGGGGATTTTAATGTGAATCTTATTTATTATTCAATGTAGAGTTGATTATTCTAAAAAAAAAAAACACAAAAAACTATGCTTTTTAAAAATTTCCCTTTCAGTGGTCTTCTGTGGGTTTCTTTGTTTCCAGCCTGGGAAAAAAATCCAGAAGCTCTTTTAATAAGATAGCTGCAGAAAAAGTGTTTAGAGTTCACCGTTTCTGACTAGTGACAACCTCAGTAATGATCACAAGGAAGGAAATAATTATCATTGTCTAATATTCCTATTCCTAATAGGACGCTATTATGTACTTTATCAACATTTATATTCAATCCTCCCATAGCCATGGGAATGAGACAATAATAGCAATAACAACAAAGGCATTAATATAAATACCACACATCTTTTATTTCACATCTTTCTCTTGGGGATTTTAAATGCTTTTTCACATATTAGTGTACTAACCTTAGAAGAAATGAACTAAAACGAGCCACGGGTTTGCACAAATAATCAACATGGAAATTGACGAAACAAGAGGTTCAGTAAAACAGGAGATTCTCTGAAGCTCTTTTCTTTCCATCACTCTTGAATGGCCACTGGGCATTAGACTTTACGGATACTTCACTCAACATGGAGATAAAAATGCAACTTACTATCCTGCAGCACTTTACACTTTATAAAAGGAAACATGGAAGAATAGATGCTTTTGCACAAATAGAACATGTACAAACAGTAATACAGTCTATTTCTATTCAGCCCCAATTTCCAGTTGTTTAAGGATTTTTATATTTATTCCTCACTAACATACTCTTTTGAAAATGGGACCACAGGTGCATTTTCACATGCATGTTCGATTTTTCAAGATACTAATATTTCATAATGCAGAACCATGCCCAGCAAATACACTTGTAGGTACCAACAGCTTTATCAAGGAATTTATCAGAAACTATATCTGGAGATTAAAGGTCTGATTAGTACCTTGTCTAGCATTCAGTTCATTAATTCGCTAATTGACCTTCTCTTTTGTTTATTATTATTGTTATATATGGTTTTAGCAACTCCACCCTTTAAAGGGCTCCAGTTTAGATACTTCACCTAGGAAGGCAACCTGCAAACTGCCTTAAAGCAATGCAACCACCTGAAGCCCGTCCGCTTTCAACGGGCTCGTCCTTCCCCCAACGTTTTTTTCCATTCCTAAAACTGAAAGTATATTCAGCCACAAGTATTTAGGGAAAGTTGGAAAGGGATGATACTGGGTTCTGGCTAAATAAATCTGAAACCCTAAGTCTCTTACTTAGAGACTTAGGGATGGGATTTGAAAGAGTGCCTTGGTCAGTTACTCACCTATAATCCCCTTTGTCTGAGATAGACATTTACATTCTCTAAAATGTCTATTTCAGCAAAGTTAGTCTACAGTAGAGATTCTTGCTCACATCAATATGAAAGATTATTTCCTCTAAGCTTCTTGGAGGGATTGCTTTAGTAGCTCTGAGCTTGAAACAAGACAAATGTGGACCATTTGGTGGTGGCTGGAACCAAACGCTGACCCCAATATCACCGCTAATTCAAATGAACATTAAAGAAGAGGAGAAATTTACTAAATAGCTCCCCAGATGCAGGACTTTCAAAGTTTTTAACTAAAACCGAAAGACATATCTCCCTCACTTCCTTTCACCCAATGCTAATGAGGAAAAATGTACTTTATCCAGGATTTTTGTGAAATTTTCTTCTTGATTTTACATTGCTGAATGTTATAAATTCGGGCATAATTTAGCAGATCATTTGCTTTTTTTGTTTAACTTTACTTCTCATAATCTGAGGCTTAGGGAAAAGACCTAGTGTATACATGAATCATCTGTAAGGAAAGAGTAAGGACAGAATATAGAACTGAAGAGAAGGAAAGTGACAGAGATGAGAACTTCTTACCACAGAAAGCCCCTTACTTTGGAAATCTGACTTAAATGATGACATTAAACTGCTGTAGAACTAAAACTACTACCAACCTCAGAGTCCTTAAATTTTTAAATGGTAGAAACACAGAATGTATAAGGTGACAGATTATCATAATTAAGAATTCTAAAAGTTGGCAGAGACATCATTTCTTGTCATCCAAAAAATTTACATCTGAAAAAGGCTAATGTCTGCAAAGTCCTTTAGATAAATCACAGGGTATTTCTTATTTGTGGTAATTAGCCTTGGGGGGTTTTGTACAATATAAAATAATTAATGCACGTGTGTGTGTATATATACACATGAGCACACATATACATTATAAGCATACATTACTTACACATAATTATACACATACATTATTTAAGCCAACACATAGATTAGATCTATACATGTTTTTATCATAATCAGAGGAAGCCTTTTCTGTCCATAACCTGGATTATTAATTAATTGGTTTACTGATTAGTTATGGCTTGACTTGTGTCCTCCCCCCCCCACAAAAGATATGCTGAAGCCCTAACCTCTGCCACCTATGAAGTGGTCTAATTTGAAAATAGGGTCTTTGCAGATATAATCAAGTTTAGATGAGGTCATTAGGGTTGGCCTTAATTTAATATGATTGAGGTTCTTAAAGGAAGAGGAAAATGCCATGTGAAGACAGAGACACCCAGGGAGAACACAGGCAGAGGCAGAGATCGGAGGGATGCAGCCACAAGACGAGGAACGTCAAGGCTCAGTGGCCACGACCAGAGGCTCGGAAGAGGCGAAGGATTCTATCCAGAGCCACAGAAGGGACATGGCCCCAATGATACCTTCATTTCAGACTTCGAGCGTCCAGAACTATGAGAGAAGATACTTCTGTTGTTTCAAAGCACCTAGTTTGTGGTACTTTGTTTTGGCAGTCCTAGGAAACTAATCTACCATCCAACCAGTCATTCAACAAATATTTCTTAAGCATTTTGTATGGGCTTGAGATCGTGTTAGCTGCCAGAGTTTTACAATATTGAGTTATCTGGATGATGAATGTGCCTTTGTGGAGGAAAAACAATTAGATAAAACATCTGGGGACAATACAGAATATTGTGGGAGCACAAATCAGAGGCTTCTAATAGAGGACCATGGAAGGGCTCCCAGTGAAAGTGACTCGACGCTGAAATCCGGAATGATGAGTGGGAGTTCGCCTAGAGAGGAACAGGGGAAAGCCTGTTCCAGACCAAGAGAACCACATGGCCAGGATCTGAAGAGCAAGAGAGAGGCTTCAATGTTCAGTGCACTATTAGTCTATTGGAAGAGAGATGCTACTGGCTAGAAACGAAGGGCGCCTACGGCCAAGGGCTTTGTAAGCCACTTAAAGCTTAGAGTTGCAACTTTCATTCTATGGAAGGGAAATGATATTTAGGATTTTAGTCAGAGGATTGCTATGATCACATATGCATTGAGAAAGACCATTCTGATTATGGCGTGGAAAATGGATTGGAAGGTGAGAAAGAGGGGACACTGGCAGCAGGCATATTGGGAAAACTGATAGAATTCAACCAGCATTCTGATTTGCTCTTACCCATTGTTTAAATTCCCAGAGCACTTTCCCATCTAATTTTACATTTGCCTTCCATCAAACTCCAGAGGTAAACTGAACAGGAGTTACTCCCCACTCTACCTTGTCAAGAACTGTGTCACAGCAAGATAAAGCAATTTGATGAGAATCACACAGCTGGTTGACAGTGAAACTGGGACTTCAAACATGTCCTCTTCTCGCTCTGTGTGCACTCCATGCTATAAGAATGCACAGTGCCCACCAACTAAAAATTTCCTGCCATCACAGGGAAGTCATCACTGCATAAAGTCAGGAGGATGCTCTGGAAAGATCACTCAATCTCCAACAGCTGGAGTAGAGCGTCTGGCGGGGCTCTCTTCCCTTTCCCCTCAAGCACATATGTGCACAGCACCACCAAGTGGAGGAAAATGGATCTGGGGCTCGGAGAGGAAGACACCTAAACATTACAGAGCAGGGATGGGAGGAAAAGAAGAATCTTATCACGCCATTACCTCTGTCTATATTACTGTACACATCTATACTCTATTAGATGAGCCATCAAAAATTGCTGGGGGAGGGGAAGAGAAGGGAAGAGGGAGTGTTCTTAAACCACATCTGGCCATCCTATTGATGATGCAGCCACTAAGCAGAAAGAAAAATAGATGTAGTGTGTTCTCACTTTCATCCAAATCAGTTCCTTTTTTATGTTCACGTATTTATGTACTCACTGGGTAAGATTTGGAGCTACAGAAGCCTGTATTCCCTGCAACGATTTGATTGAAGGCACACTTTGACCTCCAGGGAAGCCTAAGATCTCGTTTCTGATTTTGTAAATACACACACGCATATGCGCACAGGTAACATACCCACATATTCCACCCCAAAGAGAGGAGCTCAAAAACGAGTTAAGGACCCACACTCTACGGAAGGTTCTAGTAGAAGGAAAGAAGTAAAAAGCTATCCCTTCTCTTGCTTTAGGTAAACTTGCTGTGTCTTCTTTCCTCCCCAGGTTCACAGTTTGGTGACAAAGGTCTGTAGCCGTCCTCCTCCTGGAATGTCCCTTGAAAGGGCTAGTAGCCTGCGATGTGGCCACATTAAATGAAGACATGCAGGGCTGAGATTAGTATAAAACGACCCTAAACCTTTTGTTTCCATGCTTCTTGTTGCAGTTGAAGAGGTAACATCCGGAAAGCCAAGTTCAGTGTGTTGACCTAGCAAGAAGTGTGAAGAAACAAGAGATTCATTTGTCCTACTTTCTAGGCTTTCAACTAAGAAGGCAAAGGAATCCTCAGTTGATCTTACATGGCCCTGCCCTGCTGCCTAGGATAGGAAACTATTGATATATACATTTTCGGGACCAAACCCAATTCATCAGAGTATTTATTTATCTGAATTGTCCCCTCTACGTGTGTCTCCTTGGGGACCTAACAGAAGATGTCTGGTGAGGATTCAGAGATGTGGGATGTAGTCCATCCTGTCCTCAGAGACTTTCTGCTCCTGTGACTGGAAAAGCTCTTTCCCAGCTGCCTGTTAATTGAAGAGAAGCAGTGGAAGCCGGCAAGGCAGAGTTAAGACATTGGGATATTGGAAATACACTGATGTGTACTTGGCAGAGAGAAAACTGAAGAGGTAAACATCTTGCTGGAAAAAAGCCATCAGCACAGTGGAAAATCAGGCTCCTTCTCCAAGGCCTCAGCTTTAGGGATCAATGCCACTATGGGCTGGGCTGTTGTTTGCCTTAATGAAGGACTTTGGATGGGCTGCAGTCACTACTTGGATAGAGACGGCCAGGGCAAATCTCGCATCTACAGGACGCGCTGGCTGATTAGGGCAACCCTGGAGAGTAGCGTTCTGTAGAAGACGCTGCCATTTGGATGAGAAGAAAGTTCTAAACCGCAACAGCTGTGATGATGAATGATCCTTCTGTACTCTTTGGGATGTGAGGAGATGTTAACCTGCATCTTGGCCAAACTTCATCTTATTTTTTTCCGTCCTTAAATCTGCCCTCTCTGCCCCCTGCAAGAGCAATTGGACGTCACATGTTGTGTGCTTCCCAGCCCCTGAAGTCAAAGCATTGTTGTTGCCTAACAGCATTTTAAGGTGGATTAAGTGGTTATAGATTCTATCATATCATCTCAAAGTGTGTGTGGGGGTGTCTAATTCATTAATAGTCTTTATGTCTTGGAAGATCCAGAGAAAATGTATAACACTCACAAAATTCCTGGAGTTTGTTTCCCAACATTTTCTTCATTCATTCAACAAACAGTTACAGAGCATCTACTAGTTCTAGTTCTGGGAAGATACAAAGGTGAACAAGGCAAGGTCCCTGCCTTGCCCTAGAGACAGACATGTAAAGAATTAGGAAGGACTGTAGTAGAGGTATGTCCAAGGCACAGTGGAAGCGTAGAGGAAAGAGGATTGAATCTTCCCAACAAAATGGAAGACTCAACATGCCAGATTAAGAGGACCCCCTAATCAACAAATCAAAAAATATTGACAGGATCCAACAATCTTATTGTGATGAGATTTTTCAAGAAAACTTAGAAACTAAGACACAATACAATCATATGCCAGGGAGGTTGACAGGGCTGTTGAAGAGGAGAGAGAGAGATCAATGAATTCCCTCTCATCAAAGGACTTGAGGGAATAGTAACATGAGCTCAGAAAGAATGAACAGCTGGTGGTGGGGTGGGTAGGAAGAATATTTCCTCAAGGCAACAACTAAATGAGAATCAACAAAGAGTAAATAAAGCTGAAACAGAGAAATAGATTGTGTCAGATTATCATGGTTGTTTAATGTCAGGCTAAGGAGTTTGGACTCGATTCGTCATAGTAGTTTTTTATAAATTTTTGAGTAGGGGAGTGATGTCCAACTCTGGAAAGAGGTTGGAATGGATAATTTTGGTGATCTATGTATCATCTGTCAACAAAATGCAGAAATGATTCCTAAAGGCTGAGATTCCAGGCAGCAAGAGCTCATGGAACGGTAACTCAACAATCCAAGGATATAAAGATAAAAGCCAAGACAGCATAATGGGGAAGAGGGCTTGGGAATCATAGACCTGTTGTTTGACCTTTGCCAAGTGATGACGACTGTAAATTTCTTAGAATGTCATTTTCACATCTGTGCAATGGGGATAATAGTAGAGCTTATCACACAGGCTAAGAGAATTAAATTAGGCAATGCAGGTAAAGCACTTTGCTGGTTCTGGTATGTTGTGAGGGTCTAAGAAATATTCACTACTTTTGCTGTGGGGAGAGTTACTGCTGCCTTTGAAACATGGAAGAAGGGTTTAATGGAGCTTCCTGGAATGGAGGAGTTAACAGGATAGGGTAACTGTTTGAAAATACTGATACAAACTCACTGCACAGACACAGTGAATGACCTAAGATCGAGAGCCCAAGGGGGTAACCATGGAAGTCTTGACAAAGTCAGACTTCAACCTAGTGTCAGGCTTTAAGGATTGTCCATGGAGCACTAAGTACACTGGACGCTCATCAGAAGTACCAATTAATTCATGGAAATATTGAAACACTATTTTGGCTCTACAGATCGGATTGTTCAAACTTGGTGCACGCCTAAAGCAAGCTTTGAAAGGAGGAAAAGTAATGAAAGAATCAAATGCAAGGGCTTTGAAGTTAAAGTATTACCAGGTTCCCTATCTTATACTCAGTTAGGCTGCCACATGTCATTTATGCAGAATTTCGTTATATTTAAGGCTGCATTATGGAGCGTTTTGGAATGAAAGGAAAAGAGAAAATGAAATTAAACGTCCCAACTTCTGTTCATAAATAATTTCATTTCTTTAGTTTAAGGATGTTTCACAGGTGATTGTACTGAGAACAAAAGAAATAAATTTCCACTATTTTATTTTGCCAGTGAATAGTCAAACTTCTCCCTTGAGTTTCAGCCCTGGGAAGGTAGTAATTCACTTACCTCTAACTACACAGCTCTGAAAAACTATAAAAATCCAGAATTAGTGTCAGTGAATTTTCTTTAAAAGTAGTGAAAACACCAAGGAGATAAAAGTTCACCTGAGAGCATTTTTCTCAAAGAAATTTTGACTTATTTGGTAAATTGTAATTTACAGAATAAATTATAGACTAAAACAAAGTTATAATAAATAATATTTCAATATATGAATGTTGGGGATAACAGTACTATAAGACATAGAGAAGTAGTGAAAAGCTTACACCTGTACAAGGAATCACTGTGAATCTGAGAGTTACAAAAGTAAATTGATACAGATGTGATCGCTTGGTGACTCTGTGAAAATCAATAAACAGAAACCTCACTTAAAAATAGAGCCAGGAGGCCAGAAGGGGGACCTGTCATGTCCTACCACTTGAGGTCAATTGCTTTACCAACTGGAGGAAGGTTACTACTTTACTACCCACCAAGAGGAAGGAAGAATTTCTCCTCACCCAGCAACAGCCCAGCCAATGAGAACCTGTCACAACTCAGCCAATGAGAAGCCACTACACTCTGAACTCCCAGTTTCCTCCAATGAATTATTTGTTTATAACAGCCCCTCCTAACTCCCCCATCTCCTCCATAAAAGAATATTCCTTTCTCTCCTTTGTTCTCCTGATTTGCCTGTGGTTCACCACTGATTGCATGTCCTGAACTGCAATTCTTAGCTGTTCCCAAATAAACCATTTTGCTGGGGGAAAAAAAAGAACTGGCTGTTTTATTGTTTTAACAACTCAAATACCATAAATAGCATCACTGTCTCTGCCATAACTTTCTGAAATGGAAAACTTAGTAAAGTTCTTAACCAAATCAAAAGACAATATATGTGGCAGTTTCAGGTACTCTTAAAAAACGGAATGCATTAAAAACCATAAAAATTCTGGTGTATTTTTGTTTGTAAAATGAAGTTAAAATCTAACTCAATCATTAGGAATAGGATTTTCACCTACCTAAATATCCTGGGGATTATTACACAGTCATGAGGGATACAAAAAAGAAAAAGAAAAAGCCTTCTTGGAAACCCTAACCCTGCTACCTATAGCTGGTACAGCATCTCCTGACAGTGGGACAACCAGAAATTTCCCCACAGATTTCCAAAATCCCTTTTTGGGAGGAACACTATTCCCATTAAGAACAAATGGAAAGGAATCCAAATCGGAAAACAAGTAAAGCTGTGACTGTTTGCAGATGACATGATACTATACATAGGGAATCCTAAAGATGCTACTAGAAAACTACTAGAGCTAATCAATGAATTTGGTAAAGTAGCAGGATACTAAATTAATGCAGAGAAATATATAGCATTCCTATACACTAATGATGAAAAATCTGAAAGAGAAATTAAGGAAACGCTCCCATTTACCACTGCAACAAAAAATAAAATATCTAGGAATAAACCTACCTAAGGAGACAAAAGACCTGTATGCAGCAAATTATAAGACACTGATGAAAGAAATTAAAGATGATACAAATAGATGGAGAGATATACCATATTCTTGGATTGGAAGAATCAACATTGTGAAAATGACTCTATTACCCAAAGCAATATACAGATTCAGTGCAATCCCTATCAAACTACCACTGGCATTTTTCACAGAACTAGAACAAAAAATTTCACAATTTGTATGGAAACACAAAAGACCCCAAATAGCCAAAGCAATCTTGAGAACGAAAAACAGAGCTGGAGGAATCAGGATCCCTGACTTCAGACTATACTACAAAGCTACAGTAATCAAGACAGTATGGTACTGGCACAAAAACAGAAATATAGATCAATGGAACAGGATAGAAAGCCCAGAGATAAACCCACACACATATGGTCACCTTATCTTTGATAAAGGAGGCAGGAATGTACAGTGGAGAAAGGACAGCCTCTTCAATAAGTGGTGCTGGGAAAACTGGACAGCTACATGTAAAAGTATGAGATTAGATCACTCCCTAACACCATACACAAAAATAAACTCAAAATGGATTAAAGACCTAAATGTAAGGCCAGAAACTATCAAACTCTTAGAGGAAAACATAGGCAGAACACTCTATGACATAAATCACAGCAAGATCCTTTTTGACCCATCTCCTAGAGAAATGGAAATAAAAACAAAAATAAACAAATGGGACCTAATGAAGCTTCAAAGCTTTTGCACAGCAAAGGAAACCATAAACAAGACCAAAAGACAACCCTCAGAATGGGAGAAAATATTTGCAAATGAAGCAACTGACAAAGGATTAATCTCCAAAATTTATAAGCAGCTCATGCAGCTCAATATCAAAAAAACAAACAACCCAATCCAAAAATGGGCAGAAGACCTAAATAGACATTTCTCCAAAGAAGATATACAGATTGCCAACAGACACATGAAAGGATGCTTAACATCACTAATCATTAGAGAAATGCAAATCAAAACTACAATGAGATATCATCTCACACCGGTCAGAATGGCCATCATCAAAAAATCTACAAACAATAAATGCTGGAGAGGGTGTGGAGAAAAGGGAACCCTCTTGCACTCTTGGTGGGAATGTAAATTGATACAGCCACTATGTAGAACAGTATGGACGTTCCTTAAAAACTACAAATAGAACTACCATACAACCCAGCAATCCCACTACTGGGCATATACCCTGAGAAAACCATAATTCAAAAAAAGAGTCATGTACCAAAATGTTCATTGCAGCTCTATTTACAATAGGCAGGACCTGGAAGCAACCTAGGTATCCATCAACAGATGAATGGATAAAGAAGATGTAGCCATATATACAATGGAATATTACTCGGCCATAAAAAGAAAGGAAATTGAGTTATTTGTAGTGAGGTGGATGACCTGGAGTCTGTCATACACAGTGAAGTAAGTCAGAAGGAGAGAAACAAATACCATATGCTAACACATATATATGGAATCTAAGAAAAAAAAAAAAAGGGTCATGAAGAACCTAGGGGTAAGACAGGAATAAAGACACAGACCTACTAGAGAATGGACTTGAGGATATGGGGAGGGGGAAGAGTAAGCTGTGACAAAGTGAGAGAGAGGCATGGACATATATACACTACCAAACATAAAATAGATAGCTAGTGGGAAGCAGCCGCATAGCAGAGGGAAATCAGCTCGGTGCTTTGTGACCACCTAGAGGGGTGGGATAGGGACGGTGGGAGGGAGGGAAACGCAACAGGGATGGGATATGGGAACATATGTATATGTATAACTGATCCACTTTGTTATAAAGCAGAAAGTAACACACCATTGTAAAGCAATTATACTCCAATAAAGATGTTAAAAAAATTAAAAAATAAGTAAAAATTCAAAAAGTCTCCTCCGACATCTGAAGGACAGTACTTCCCCCGCATTATAAACCTATGTTAAACAATAAAAGCCTATAAAAATAAGCTAAGAAACCCTTCTATAATTAAAAAAAAACTATTGGTGGTCTTTTAAATGTCACAGTTAGGGTTAACGTTCCATCTACCTAATAAAGATAATTAACTTTGTTGCTGTGAAAAAAAAAAAAGAACAAATAGCATAGAGAAAGAGAGTAGAGAATATGCTAGAAATAAAGAGCATCTGGTGTTTGTTTGGGTTTTTTTAAAGTATTTGTATTTGATTTTATGAAAGTAAACTTCTGGAATTTATTTTCACTTGCTGAGGTCAAAGGATACGCAGAAAAGTTCTCAAAATATAGCTCACCTATTAAGAATCAACTCCACAAAAGCCCTTGGTTAATCAGACTTACTCTTTTGATATTTTGCTTTTAAAAGAAAAAGGCAAATCAATAAGACAGATTCTAATAAGAGAATTAAGAAGTAACTTCCCTAGCATACACACGAAAAATATTTTTCATGGCTTCAATGTACTCAGTTCTTAAGAGTAAATGAAGATTTTGCCAAATCCCTTTTTCTCTATTTTTCTTGCAATGCAAACAAATGTTTAGAACTATAATTCCAAGGCACTCTCTGCAAGAGATTCTTAACCTGGGATCTATTACCAGGGGCTCAATGGGGGGGCTGCAGGGGTCTCTAAATTGTATGCAAAATTGTGTGTGTGTGCGCACGCACGCATGTATGTCTTTCTTGATAATTTATGATATTATCAACAGCTCTTGTTATATTCTCAAAAGTTTATATTGCAAAAATGTAAAACAAAGCAAACAATGTTCCACATTTTTCAGCCATTAAGAATTAGATTTAACGCAATATTTTTTCTTCACAAAACAGTAAAGTAGCTCAACAATGTCTAGAATGATTTTTCACCACAAAGGTTAAAGTGGCACTCAATACAGTAGAAGATTAGCTGGTACACTCCAGTAAATTGAGGTTTTGTAATTTACCTTACAAAGGTAAGGTAAAAAACATAACTTCCCAGTTAAATGATCAATCCATGCGGATTCCCAAAGGGAGTGACTAACAATAAATCATCCCTTAAGCCCCAAGATTCTTCATGCATTCAATATGATGTTGTTGGTAGTTGTCATTGAGTTGAGTTAAAATGCATTAACTTCATGTATTTAGGTAAGACACTGAATGGAAACAAAAAACTTAATATTAAGCACAGTTTTACTTACTGTTTCCCAATGACTTTGCCTTTTTCCCACTTATTAGAAAGATTATGCAGAGACAAATATGCCTTGCGTATTTTTATGCGACAACAGAGTAAGCCAGGGTATACATAATTAATGCAACGTATAACAACTGCATCTCTTCTCTGACATAAATGCGTGTGAGAAGCTAATCAACCAGAATCTTTAGTTCCGTAATAAGTAAATCTCAGCAGGTGAAGTGGGGGAGTGGAGGCTTACTGTTGTCTGCCCTTTGCCTTCCAAACAGAAAGTATCCCTTGCAGAGTTCATACCATACCTGGGGGGAAACCTCTGAAGGCACACTGTGCTAATAATCTACAGTATTTCTAGCCCTCGACACAATTAGCCTTGTTTTGTCCACTCTGCGACCACCACTTTCTTTGTTAGGTAGTGCAACCAATGTTTGTCCTGTCTCTCCTGGAAATACAGAAATGGGCTGACTTCTTCCCTCACAAATCACCCCAAATCCACAGGGCTGTTGGGAGAATAAGCTGCAATTCAGCATTATACTAAAAATGTCTGGGGCTTCCCTGGTGGCGCAGTGGTTGAGAGTCCGCCTGCCGATGCAGGGGACATGGGTTCGTGCCCCGGTCCGGGAAGATCCCACATGCCGCGGAGTGGCTGGGCCCGTGAGCCATGGCCGCTGAGCCTGCCCGTCCGGAGCCTGTGCTCCGCAATGGGAGAGGCCACAACAGTGAGAGGCCCGCGTACGGCAAAAAAAACCAAAAAAAAAGTCTGCTTTTTAGAGACTCCAAATTGCTGGTCACTACTATTTATTTCTAACATTTTGAGAAAGAAAGGTGATTGTAGTTCAGCTGCAGAGGAAAACCTGTTTGGGGAGAGAAGGGGAATCAGTGTGTAAGGTGGTCTCACAGACTTTTATACTTTTATTTAATCCTCACAATTCTAAAAAAGGACTATTATAATTACAAAATTACTGACGCTGAATCTAAGCCCCAGAGAGGTGTCACAGCTAGGAGGTGGTCAAACACATATTTCTATGCAGGTTTATCAAACGGTTCCCAAACTGATACACTCTCATTTTGCTGACACGTTTTAAAGCCATGAAATATAAATCTGAAAGTTCTGTAAGTGTGGAAACCTAAAGATACCTAAGATACATTTCTTTTAAAATGTTTTCATAATACTAAGGCATGTATATTTGAAACGGTGAGCCAACTGGAATAAGCACAAATTGATCACTGGAATGGAATACGTAACAAGAAATAGGGCGTTCATAGAGAGTAATTCATTTCTTACAACAACTGTTTGAGTATTAATTTAAAGCTGGGAACACTGAGGCTCAGAGAGAGTAAGTAGATTGCCTGAGGTCACATCACTAGTAAATGGCAAGTGAAGGATGTGAACCCATGTTGTCAATTTGCCATTCGTGACATCATGCTAACACGTACTCCTGAGAGTAGGCTAACTGCCAGGACAAACAGATCAAAACCTTTACAATGGATCAGACACAACAGAAGTTTATTTTTTGCTCACATAACAGTAGTAGGTGGGTGACAGGTTTTGGGGTAGCTCTCCTCCACACAGTGATCCAGGGACTCAGGCTGAGCAAGGCTTGGCCATTCTTGCCTCGCCATATGGCCTCCAGTTGGGCTGGGTGTCATTTCCATTTGAGCTGGCTGGATGGAAGAGGGCATGGAGGAGCCTGCAAGGGAGTTTTTATTTTTTACAGTCTAAGCCTGGAGGTGGTATACATCACATATTTTCATCTTCCATTGGCTGGAAGGCAGTTATATGGCCACACCTAAGACAAGCTGAGAAATATAGTTTAGACACATGTCCAGAAATAAAAAGGAGAACATGATTTGGGTGAAGAAAATACTCTCTACCCCACTGGCTTAGAAAATGAATCTCCTTTTTTTGGCTGTACGCGGGCCTCTCACTGCTGTGGCCTCTCCCACTGCGGAGCACAGGCTCCGGACGCACAGGCTCAGCGGCCATGGCTCACGGGCCCAGCTGCTCCGCGGCATGTGGGATCTTCCCAGACCGGGGCACGAACCCGTGTCCCCCGCATCGGCAGGAGGACTCTCAACCACTGCGCCACCAGGGAATCCCCGTGAATCTCTTTTAAAGTGAGAAAAGAATAGGCCCAAGAACAGTGGAGACTACTAGAAATTTGTGGGGAAAGCACTGTAGATGTGTTGTATTAGTTCATAATCAGGCTCTAGAATTAGGTAGCTTGATATCAAAGCCTAAAGCCACTGATCATTACGTGATTTTTAGCTTTACCCTCTCTGTATCTTACTTTTTCTCATTATTAAAGTGAGGACAGTCATATATACTTAAACAGTTACTTATACCTACATGGAGTTGATTCTAAGATTTAATGTTGAAAAGTCATGGTACAGAAGGCTAATTGCCTGTAATATTCATTCTTTCCTTCTTCCTTTTTCATAATAGAACCTTCTAAGTTTGAGATGGACTTATGTTCCCCAGGCGGACCCTACATTTCCCTGACTTCCGGTAAACAAGGTGTGGCCACGTCAATCAATTCTCGGCAATGAGATATGAGCATAATATAAACCAGATCCTTAACAGCAGCCTGTTGACCCTCCATTTTCTCTTTGGTTGGGGATGTCCCTTTTGTCTTTTTTTCTGAAGGAGGAAACATGGGTGAGTGTGATGAACCAGTTTCCAACCTACAGAGGAGGGAACACGTTGAAGGAGGGTGAAGCAACACCACAGAAGGTACCTGAGTCCCTGGATGATGCTGGCAAAGACAGCTGCCCTAACTCCCTACACTGCTCGCCATCTTAGACGTCTATGTGAACGAGAGGTAATTCGTCTTGTGTAAAGCCTTCATTTCAGTCTCTATTAAAGCACCCAAACAAACACCTAGCTCTTACAACATCTGGAGTACCTAGAACAGGGCCACCATATAGCAAATGCTCAACAAATGATGACTCCTCTCACTATTTCACAGGGAGCATATAACCAGAGCCCATTTCCCAAGTCTGCTCTGAGGAAAGCTACCTTATAATGATAAGCATTAACAGTTCTCAGAATAAAAGCAGGGATATGGGGGGATGGGGTCAAATAGTACTCAGAAAGATATTGCATTAAAAGTAAATGAGTTCCTCTACTGATGAATTTCTAAGTCTTAAATCTTCTAATGTTATGATTACTCTTAAGGAAAGGGAAAGAGTATGTAGGTTTTCCTAAACTTGTTAGACACGTGGCACCCTTTTCCAAGAAGCATGTATTATAGAGATAGTGCTCTGTGGACACAACTTGGAGAAACATTTTACTAGAGAATGAATTTCAAAAATTCTCAGTGAACCAGGCTGAGATTATCCTGAAAAAGCACCCTACACTTACAGTATGGCACGAGTATATAAAAGAATACTAATTCATATTTATTATAAATAAAACTGTACTTCTATATTCTTCATACTGTCTTCAAAATAAATCCACTGAGTAGTTAAATATAGTAACTTCTGAGTCAATCACGAATTTCAAAACCAAGTAGTTAGTATTTCCTGAGTAACCACAGAGTTAGAGAATCAGGAACCGAGAAAGGAAGAGGAAATGATAGAGGGGATACAAAACCATGGCCACCCTGATTTTGATGGAGAGCATTTCCGAAACCTAGATATAGTTTTCTATCCAAGCCATTCCAAGCAGATGAATTAATAAGTACGTGTCAGGGGAAAAAAATTGCCTGGAAATCCAAAAACAACAAAACCACAAGAGGAAAAGAAGCATGAAGTCAATTATGGCTAACATGTCAAGTTGACCACAAATTCTTATATTAATAAGAACGCTCTGTGCGTATCACAATGGATCTCCCTTAGAGACATTCTGATAGCTAAATACTGCATTTTGGTGATTTCACAGTTACATTAAGTCCAAAGTGTTTAGCTAGGATTCCATCTTCAAGAGGTAAAACAAACAGCACTTAAAATATAGAACAAATTAGAAAATACGGTTCCATGAATTTGGATAGAATTGATAGACTAGCAAGCCAGAGAGCCTGCTTTAAGCTTCTTTCTCTCCTCCCATTTGAATACAAATTGGAGGAAAGACAGTAGGAATCTAAAGTAAGATCCCTCCTCAACATTTGAAGATGACTATGTTTTTATGAGCCAGCTGTTAGAAGAGAAACACAAAGATTCTCTGACAGGCACTTAAGAGGAAAGCACTAACAGTTGAAAAAAGGTGAGCCAATTAAACCACTTACGCCTAATATAGTTCTGCATAGTCCAAGCACCTGGCTGGGAGTAAACATTTACTTTCTGCTGCATGATATTTAATCAGTTCCTCAGGTGGTGGAGGGCTCCATTCAGAAGGGCGGTTCTCTCTGACCTTACTCATCTCTTTTTTTTTTTTTAAACATCTTTATTGGGGTATACTTGCTTTACAATGGTGTGTTAGTTTCTGCTTTATAACGAAGTGAATCAGTTATACATAAACATATGTTCCCATATCTCCTCCCTCTTGCGTCTCCCTCCCTCCCACCCTCCCTATCCCACCCCTCCAGGTGGTCACAAAGCCCCGAGCTGATCTCCCTGTGCTATGCGGCTGCTTCCCACTAGCTATCTACCTTACGTTTGGTAGTGTATATATGTCCATGCCTCTCTCTCGCTTTGTCACAGCTCACCCTTCTCCCTCCCCATATCCTCAAGTCCGTTCTCCAGTAGGTCTGTGTCTTTATTCCTGTCTTACCCCTAGGTTCTTCGTGACATTTTTTTTTTCTTAAATTCCATATATATGTGTTAGCATATGGTAGGACAGCCTCTTCAATAAGTGGTGCTGGGAAAACTGGACAGGTACATGTAAAAGTATGAGATTAGATCACTCCCTAACACCATACACAAAAATAAGCTCAAAATGGATTAAAGACCTAAACGTAAGGCCAGAAGCTATGAAACTCTTAGAGGAAAATATAGGCAGAACACTCTATGACATAAATCACAGCAAGATCCTTTCTGACCCACCTCCTAGAGAAATGGAAATAAAAACAAAAATAAACAAATGGGACCTAATGAAACTTACTCATCTCTTAATTGGAAACACTGTTTAATGTTCTGTGTCCCCAGTACCTCCTCGGTGTATCACCATCGTATTTGAGCCCCATTAGACCAGTCACACCCTCAAACTCAGCACTCCTTTTGGGGGTGGGGGGTGACAAACTCAGGGATTTCCAAAGGTTCCTGGGATGTCCTGCCAGGTGCTGAGAAACGAAAGGCAGTTTTCGGATGGATAGGAGGAAACGAAGGAAAGGCTCAGCAGCAAAGTGCGAGGACTCCTTACATTGAATTAGGGAGCAGATGAGTAGAAAATTATCCCTGTTTCGACCACTTGGAAAAGTAGTTTAGTAACCGATGTGTTTGAAATATTTGGGGGCAATAAAATACATTTGATGAATTAACATAATCCCTCTGAACACTAAAACGTAAAGAAACATGAAAGGTGGCACTAGATGGGATTTTAAAACATCCAGAGAAATGTCTTTTTTTTTTTTTTTTTTGCGGTACACGGGCCTCTCACTGTTGTGGCCTCTCCCGTCGCGGAGCACAGGCTCCGGACGCGCAGGCTCAGCGGCCATGGCTCACAGGCGCAGCCGCTCCGCGGCATGTGGGATCTTCCCGGACCGGGGCACGAACCCGCGTCCCCTGCATTGGCAGGCGGACTCTCAACCACTGCGCCACCAGGGAAGCCCCAGAGAAATGTCTTTATTTTATGGTTGAGAAGAGGACACCGTAGAGGGTTGATTTGCCCAATCAGATAAATTGGTTCATGGTAACATTAGAACGCCACCCCCCTTTGACTCTCAGTCCGAGTAGAGGTTAAGATCACTGACTGGACAGACTGTCTAGTTTGAATCTTGGCTCTACTACTGTTTGGCTGTATGAATTTGGGCAAGTATTTGCCTTCCCTATCCACCTCCTTAGCTGGGAAATGAGAGTAATAATAGTACCCACCTCATAGGGTTGTTTTGAGGATTAAATGAGCTTATATGTGTAAAGTACTTAATACAGCTTCCGGCACAATATAAGTGCTATATAAGTGTTAAGAGATTTCTGCTCTTTTCTCTGTCACCTGACTTTGGAAAACACTACCATGCAATGGTAGAAATAGGCATTTGTCTTGCCACTTAGAGATACTCAAAACCAACACCTATAAGAGTATCTCTGCATGCCATGCTGTCAAACAGGCATGAGAGCTTGGGAACGCTGCCCTCAGTCCCACAGAGAGAGCTCTGGTGAGGTCTGGGAGGAGGTCATGAAGCAGAAAATTCTACCTGACCTATAGCTCTTCACTACTCGGCTTCCTTGTCCTTTGGAGTTGGATGGATTTCAAGACTGGTTGGGAACTTGAGTTTCTTTGCCTGATGAAATAGACAAGAACTAGACAAGGGGCTAAAAATTCTTTTGCCATGCATTTTCCTATCATGACCAACCTGAAGCTAAGAGCAGCCATTTACAGCTAGGGTGGCAAAATAAGTAACCTGTGGCTTTCAGTGCTTCCATCAGCAAGTGCTGGAAGGTTGATAATATTTGTTATTTCTGAATCTCATGGCCATCTGGGAGCACAGTTACCTTTGTAGAGCCCTTTGATATCTTTGGAAAAGGGGAATGCCAGAGACCTAAGTTGCACTATTGCCGATTTGCTGACTGGGGAGCTGCTTTATTCCATCACTTCCTCCCCAATCCTACTTTTCTGAGTGACATTTGCCCATATTAAATAAGGCAGCTGTTAGGAGACAGATTTCCGATGAATCATAGAAAAATAAAATGTTATCTTAAAACTGTTTCTGTTCTTTGAACCTGGTTGGCTTCTCTTCCAGACAAGGCTGGTGACTCAGGCTGGGCTTGTCCAGGTGGAATCAAACATATATAAGTAAATGCTTTGGCCATTTCAGAACATGCTGGCCCAACTGTGTGGAACTCTTCTGATGGGCTAAAGTCAAGTGGAACAGTAAACGCTTTGGTTCCTGTCTTACTAGATTGTGTTTATGTCGCGTGGTTTTGGATGGCAACAATAGTTGCTACAATTTGTTGAATTATTTTGTGCCAGAAATTTTAGACTATTGGCTTTCTTTTTCTTTTTTAAATCTCAGCTGCTACAAAGTAATACATTTTTACATTATGAACCGTTGCATACCACACATACACATTCCAACAATTAAGAGTCTTATGAAACAACTTACCCTAAATACATACAGTGCACTGCAATATTTTCTCGTCTATGTTATTTTGGGGTTCTAAAAATGCCAGTTTTGACCCATTAAATTGATTTTAAGTCTCACGAATGGATTGCAATCTACAGTTGAAAAACACTGCCTTAGACCAATTTATGCCTCGAAATAAGCTTTCAAGGCAGATATTTGTATCAGATGTCATGCAAGATAGTTCAGTAGAGAACATTTAATAAGGGGAACCAGTTGCAAGGGCTTAGAAGAGCTGAAATGCCAAACAGGGAACAGTGAGGAAGTCCAGGTAACGGCAACCACAGGAAAAGGCTATCTTCACGGAGGCTGGAGGGACTGAGGGAAAGGTGCTGTTATCAGAGCGCAGAAGCCGGGCCACCTGCAGGGACCTGGGACAGCAGACTGTGTAGCAGGAAGTGGGATCAGGGAAAGTGGGACCCCAGAAAGTGAGCTGTGCTGGGGTGGCTGGAACCAAACGAGGAGAGACAGTCACTATTAGAGATGCCTCTGAGAAGGTAAAAGAGGGCGAGAGACCAAGAAATGACTTAACTTTCCCCGCCCTCCAATCGCCTACCATTTCCTCCCATTGGTCACATCTACTCAGCGGCCAGTGGAAATGTAGTTTTCAGGGATCAGCTCTGAGATACAGAGGTAAACAGGGGAAGCTATCTGAGAGCCAGCAGACAAATGACCCGCACATCCAGGGACAGCGTCATGGATGTGTAACCTGCCGTGTCACACAGGCTCTAAAGGGCTCTTGCCCTTGATTTCATGCTCTGCTATCACCATCCTGAAATTCATAATATTGTTTGAACAGAGGATCCTGCATTTTCACTTTGCACTGGGCCCATGAATTGTGGAGCTGTTCCAGTGCACAGCATCATTATTCCAATTGTACAGATGAGAATACTGTGGCTCAAAGAGTTTATTCAGTTTACTGGGTGTTTCACAAAAGTGAATAAAGGGAAATCTGAAACCAGCCTGGTAGGAGGCCAAAGTCCACACTCTTTCCAGTAAGCCACAGGTCAATTCCATCCCCGGAACAGAACTAAAAAGCAGAAGGGCAAATCATGCAGGTAAATCTCTTCCAGTTCACTAAGGGACTCACATTCTCCGCCACTGCAACTCAGAGGATAATTCCTGCTATTCCCTTTCGCCACTGCACGCCCAAATAAACATTAACTCAGCCCTTGGGGGCTTGTTAACAACAGCTGAAAAGATGCAAATAGGATTTCTCCTGTTTCTCTGCTGAAGAAGCAGCGTAATTAACAGTAGAAAAATGGAACACTCGTTTTTTCTTCAAAATTTGCCTTGCAAGAGGGATGTAAAGGAGAAAATACACACAGACTTGACTTCAGTGGTCAATTCCCTTCTCAACTCTTACTAAGAAATGAATTGAAGCTGTGGGTGCTGACTTCTCCTCTTCCAAATAGCAGTCAACTCTCTTCCCTTCTCCCCTTTGTCTGCTGTCAAATTTTCAGACATGAGGTTTTCCTACAATAAAAGCTTCCTAGCCTCACTTTCTGGGGTAATCCTGGTCTTACTAACAGTTAAATCAGGAATTCAGCCAAACAAATTTGGCAGGAATCAACTCAGAGGGAACAACATTAATTAACGCAAAGAATCCCTAATGTAATTAGTATAACGTCTCTATCTTAATATTTCAGTGATCATTCGTTGTTAGTTAGAAAACCTCACGTGGTCTTTGCCTCATATGGTCTTTGCCTTTTGTATGGCTTATAAGACTTGAAGCAGAGTTTAATGCTACAGTATTTAATACAACAATATATTATTACTGTTCAACTTCATGTCACTTCATACAAAATAAAGTATCACTAGTTAGTCATCATTATCACCTTTTTTGTTCCCATTCCATCTCTACAGGGTTCCCTGCAACCTGAGCAACACAAGAAAAGCCTAATTATCAGAGGCTCATCTGCAGAGTGATAAAGTTGAAACCCATCTCTGAGATCAATTCTATACCAATTCTAGACAGATAAGGAAAGTACTATCTGGAGAGATGCTGGGAACAGGCCCTGGGGCTTCTGGCCTAACTAGAATGTAAAGATGATCTTGGGCAAATCTCCTACCACTATTTCATATTCTTTCCCTGGGATAAGCTCAATTTTTCATTCCCCAGGTACAGCTTCCTAAGTCTACCTTGAGTATTCCCTCAATAAACATTTACTGAATGTCTACTATGTACCAGGCAGGCAAAATACTGAGGACTTAAAAGTGAATGACATGACCTCTACTCGAAAAAGCATGAACTCGTGAGAAGTCTGACAATTAATTTTCACACCGTATGACTGTAATTCACATCTGCGGCCACGGCATGAAGCAGGGAAGCGATGACTAACAAGCCTGGTTAAAAGCCTAACAAAGACTTAACAGAGGTGCCTCTTGAGTACTGACAATATAAACCAGAAAGCCATCCACAAAAATTATCATCACTAGTAGCAATAAGATCCCTCAGCTAAAACAGAGATAACTACTTCAAGAATACAGACCCTAAGCCGATTTGCCAATTTGTCAGCTTCCAGTTTGGGGAAAATGATAGTATCGGATTCAGAAGTGGATGAACACTTGCTTTACTCTGAAGGGTCTTCATTTCTGTGTGTTTCAGTTTGTAATTATAAGAATCACCTGGAGGGAAGAATCAGGATCTCCAGACAGACACACTTCTGAGTATGTGTGTAATCAAGCAAGTTTGGGGAAAACTGCATTATTCTACTTCATCCACGTCTCACTGAGAAGGCTTTTTATACTTCTGAGAAGTGAGTATGGAGACTGTGGGAAAAGAGAAAAGCCATCTGTAAGCACAGCAACTGAGGGATTCAGGATCACAGAGTTTTTGGTTCAGTTCCAGAGGGGGCAGTTCACAAGGATGTGCCGGGTACATCATTCAACTTTACATCAGTCCCATAAACCGAGGAGACCCTATTTGATCACACTGACACAGAGCTTCAGATAGAAGGGATGTTTAAAAGGGGAGCATGCCCTTGCTCAGGGCTGTCGTTAGAAAAAGAAAGGAGGGATTCTCCCCTTACATTCGCTAGCACACAAAAGAGCAAAGCTCTCCCTTACAAAGTATTTCCTTTAGGAGATGAATCAGAAGCAAACACTACCTGGTGATTTCAACCGCTCTCTGTGTTCTTTTTTTCTGTTCTCCTCTCATGTCTTCCTCAATTATCACTTTATAAACCACCGCTGGTTTCTCTCTTTTCCTTCCCTTTTTTCCCTCCTCTCTCTCCCTTTGACCCTCTCTCTGCCCTTTCTTCTGACACTTTTTCTAGCCTCTCCTTTGACTCTTGAGCCCTTGAATTCCCTCCAATCTTTCCCCCGTTATGGAATGTCATTCATTCCCCCACCACCCCTGTCATCCTCCCTTCCATTCTCTTTCCTCTTGCTTTCAAGATCCTAAGGGTCTTGCTTAGGTTTTCCTTTTGTTTTCTTTCCCACTGAGATAAATATGCTCTTCAGAAATCCTAGCAAGTTTTATTTTTTTTTAATGTAGCAATAAAATAGCTACCATTTACTCAGCACCTGTTATGTTCCAAATAACAGTATGGAATTTGCAAATATTAGTCCCCTTAATCCTTTTAATAGCTCTCGGATGTAGAATACTCAGTTCCATTGCATAGAGGAAGAAGGCTAGACTCAGAAAAGTTGACTAATTTACCCAAAGCCTCATACATAGAAAGAGAAGAGGTTTGTCCATGTTAATATCAGAAGTCACCCAAGGCTTTGTGTCATTCCAGTAGAGATTGTAGCTAATAAACAAGGTAAACTATAAGCTCCTTGTTCTTCTTTATGCTTTAATGATTTGGTGATTCTTAGCATAAAAAGTCATGTTATTTACATCCACGAATAATGTTGGTCTCAGTTATTATTGAACATGGAACTTTTATTTTCCCCTTGAACTTTTTGGTATTAATGGGAAATCTTCAGGGAACTTATCTAGGGAACATATACAGATATTAACTATGGCTTCCTGGATATAATGCTTCAAGTACATTGGGCTTGACGGTGATTCTGATTTGGACCAGCTGGGGAACTGACTGTGTAGGTCTGGTTGGAATCCATTCTATAGTGGAAACAAAATAGAACCAGGAAGAAACAGAATATTTGGATCCTCATCCCAATTTTACTACCTACCAGCTGAGGGACCCTGGGCCTGAATTTGCTCATTGGTAAAACCAAAATTTTGGACTAGATGGTCTCCAAAGTCCCTTCTACTTCTCGTAGTCTTAGGTTTTAACGTTTTTCCTGGATCCCCAAATCAACCTGTTCAGGCAACTGAACTCTGCATGTGCCCAAGCATGGTCATGATCCAGCAACCCTCTACGTTACTGGGGAACCTTAGGAACAAGGTGGAAAAGGAATGGATGTATATGATGTGTATGGGTGGAAAGATGTTTGGGCTTCCACCCCACTGCTCACTCCATGAAGTCCCAGCCTTCCTAATATAATTAGTAGAGAAATCATAAAGCTGTTATCAAGGCAACTGACAGACACTCAAGTATGATTTTCACTCTGATTCATGGAGGATGTTTTAATTACACCAAAGATGCTGCAGTAGGAATTAAACTGTATTTAATAAACAGGCATGTAATAGATGTTCCATGACTGCATGATTTAATAGACAGTATTGTCTTCTGCTGTCTGTATTAGCTTTTTATTGCTTCTGTGACAAATTATCATAAACTTACTGCCTTAAAACAACATATTTTTTATCTTACAGTTCTATAGAAGCGTGGAATGGGTCTCACAAGACTAAAATCAAGATGTTCTCAGGGCTTCCTTTCTGGAAGCTCGAGCGGAGAATCTTATTCCTTGTCTGTTTCAGCTTCTAGAGGCTGCAAGCGTTCCTTGGCTAGTGAAATTCCTTCCTCCATCTTCAAAAGCAGCAATAATGGCTTGAGTCCTTCTCCAATCTTATCACCCCCACCTCTTCTGTCTCCCTCTTCCACTTTTAAGGAATCTTATGATTATTTTAGGCCTACCTGGATAATCCAGAATAGTCTCTCTATTTTAAGGTCAACTGATTAGTAACCTTAATTCCATCTGCAACCTAATTCCCCTTCGCCATGTAACATGACATATTTACAGGTTTCAGGGATCAGGGCATAGATATCTTTGGAAGGTCATTGTTCTGCCTACCACACTGTCCATTTTTTTCTGGGTTTAAAAGTTTGATAGGAACAGGAACACTTTAGGAAGCTTTAGTGAGACAGCTTATTAGTTCTGGCATCAGTCTCTGTCAAGAAGCTTTGATAACCTTGCAGTGAAAGTAGACACTCACATAGGGATGACAAGTCATTCCTTTCATTGCTAATTAAGCTGACTTTGCCAATAAATTTTTAGAAATCAAGGACTTGTACCTATTTCAAAAGAGACTTCAGTTTATCTTTATAGGAGAGAGATCCTGATATTTTTTTAACACATTAGGGTTAAGATCATTCGGGTACCACCTCTGGAATTCACAAGATTTATTCCTTTACTTAGAACATCAGTCAGCAGCCTCCTAAAGAACGTGTATGTTATCAGTTACCTGCAAGAAATTTAGTCCTGCCACCTTATGAAATTTTTACCCCAGCACTGCACGTGAGCATAA
This sequence comes from Grampus griseus, assembly GCF_964374135.1. NCBI lineage: Eukaryota > Metazoa > Chordata > Mammalia > Artiodactyla > Delphinidae > Grampus > Grampus griseus. Next base: position 24,597,723 of record NC_139015.1, on the reverse strand, counting down.
ATAAAATGAAATAGTATTGGTATTATTCAGCATTATGAATCAGGGAACTGACTGACTAAAAAATCAAGAATGGTTAACTCTAACCCTTAATGGCTTTGGAGCAGCTGGCGCCAAAAATCAATATACAAAAGTCAAAGAATGTCAATGTGCTTATTTTCCCTATGAAAATTCTCCAGGAGTTCTTCTGGGTTTCTTATTGCTCTCGTCTCTCAAATGCCAACTGAGAAATAGCTGTCATTTTTTTTATCTTCATGTCAGGTCAACTGAAAGGAAATGCCAAAATGGAAAACAAATATCTAATAGCATCTAGAAAACTCCAGCATGTTATTTCCTTGTATCCCTAAATTTGAGACTAAAAATAAATCCTGATTTACTTCTACTATAAAGTATGACACTTTCAACACAACATATAATTAAATTTCAATAAGACAATTAGTTTACTTTAACTGGGCTTAAAATAATATTTACCAGGGCTGAATAAGAAAGGAAGAAAATGCAGTTTTTATTCTTCAATTTCAGTTTTATGACAGAAGTCTCTGTGCAATAGAATAGCCCAATTTCAATTTTTTTAAAGAGGGAATAAATTACATATGCATTTTCAACAACTCTAACCACTCATTCTAGTTTTCCTTCTGCTCCTCTTTTCTCTCTATATATAATTTATTGTGAATATATTGTTAGAGTAGTCAAATTACTAAAGAAATATCTGTAACATTAATCATCACATCTGAAGCAGGCTGGATAGCACATATTTTTATGAGCCATTATACAAAAGAAATACTCGAAGGCACTGCTTGCCATTTTACGGGCCTTTCTTAGACAAGGTACTGTAGGTCCAGAACTGCCAACCATCAGATCCCCATCTTTACTCTCTCATCTCAAGATGAATCCACTTGCCACAATGCAACCCGAGCCCGCCGAGACGATCGCCTATGCGAAGAGTTGTATGATCCAAACACACTGCAACTGACTTCCATATGGTGACCAGTTGGTGACAAAATAGAACTGCATGTGGTTATATGCACAAGCTGTCTGGCTGTTACAAAAATAAAATTTTGACCAATATGATTAAATCAGGATGTATGTTAAAATATAATGGTTAAATTCAAAGAACAAATTAAGTGTCCCTCCCATGAGCAAAATCTGGAAAAACAAAGGAGACACATGCAAGTTTCCACAGGTGTTTGCAGACCAAATATGTCTAAAGCAGTTATCACACGGCCATAGGTACACACAACTTTTGTGCCTTTCACTTCTCAACTTGCTTTTTCTTTCTATAATTCTGTATTCTGAGAGAGCAGTCAAGTCTGTCCATTTGGCAGAATTAGTAGCACATCAAGAACTGCTCTCTATGGGGGGATGAGATGGAGTTTCCAGAAGAATTTCCACTAATCAAAAAAAAAAAAAAAATCCTGGGCAGGAAAAAAGAGAAGCATGGAACCTGTTATCCAAAGTGGCCATGTTTGGCCATCCAAGGGTTATATCACCACAGAACTTTGGGGGAAAAAATTACTATTAATCACAATATGTTTTTAACTTATGTACCCTAATTACAAATATAAGTAATAAGAACATCAAGAGTTGCATTTCCTAGTAAATGCCTCCCTCCTAGGCAGTATTTATAAGCCTTGAGAAGCCCAACAGAATGGGCTTGAGTGCCATCCTATAAATAATGAGATACAGACTCAAGGGATTTAAGACAAGCCACTCAAGGGCTGTAGTACTGTTTGGAATCCAGAACTGCCTAGTTCCAAAGACTGATCTTTTTGTACAATAGTAAATTGAAAATGTTTTTCTTCCTTTAGCGGGGGAAGTCTTCAACAGATAAAGGCAGAGCAGGTTTGAGAGAAGTTGGGGTGGGAAGATCCCAGAGCCTCGAGCCCCACCCCGTGCTCACTCCCATTTCCTTCTTCACAGAGCAGTCTTGGACCTTTCTAGAATCTTAGGTCTCCAAAAACAAAGCAAAAGAAAACCCCCCAGAAGCTTGAAAAGCACTGCGCTACATCAACCTGCTGTCTTCTTACCTTTATTACAATTTCCATTGTCTCTCCCCAGATGATGTTCTAGAAAGGCACCAAGACACCTCAAAGATGGACGGTGTACCTGCTGGGCTTTCCTGCTGGGCCAGGTGCGTAACGGAGTGCATGGAGATATGTATGTCTGTTATTCTCCATCACAGCACTTAGCACAATTTTTAACTGTTTGTTTGTCAATGTCTTCATTTATATTCTGTCTCCCTCCCTAGACTGTAAATTCTCGGGGTGGGGGTGGGGGTGCAAGAGCAATTGTCACTTTTCCTTCTGTATTCCCCAGCACCTAGCATACAAAAGTCTTTGTCAACTGTCTGAAGATTGTTAAAGGTGAATTTGAAAGCAAGAATCACTTTTTTCTCCAAGTCAGCTTCTGAAAAAAAAAAACCCTCCATCCAACACCCAGATTCATTCTCCAACGAAGTCTACTCAACTGCCCAATTCTAAACGCAAAGCCCTTTTAAAAAGGGCTAACTGAAAAGCACATTTTAAAAAAAAGAAAGAGAAAAAAAAGCACATTTCAACAGAAAATTCACTTCATCTGCTTTCCATAACCAAAGAGCCTCAAAAGACTACATCTGGTACATTGACATATTAGTATAAATTACAAAATTCAAAATCTCAGTACAGCTTGGAAGGAAAGAGACACACAGAACCGTTTCTGACTTCTATAGTTAATGGGGAAAAAAACCCACTTGGTGCATGTGGGTTTTCAGTTTGTTTGGTTTTAATTTTTCCTCCACATTAAACATAACCATCATGCTATTTTTTTTGACATGCTCTTAACCTTGCATCTGCCTCAGCATCTCATTTATTGCTTGCTATATGACTAATCAAATTTATCACTTAGAACCAATAGCTAAAAAGCTCACTTCAGCTAAACTCTTCATAGATACAATAAAAGAACACAACACAATCTAGGTCATTTTTTGTTTTTTTTTTTTCATGTTCCATATCTGCTTTCACTAAAAAAAAAAAAAAAAGGAAGAAAGTCTGCTTCCCCCAAACAAGAAAGTCTGAAAAAATCTGCTGGCTTCCTTCCTTCTCTCCAAGGAATAAGCTTTCTGTTTTTATCCCCGATCATTGTTTCCTATGTTTTGAGCAACCCTGATTTGTGTGTGTGGACAAGGAATAAGCAGTCATAGGTAGAAGTCTGTCTTGGAATTCTTTCCATGGAGAAAGTGAACCCCAGAAACTGAGGCCCCGGGGAAGGTGTACGTGTGGGGAGAGGATTAGAATCACTTGCATTCCAGAATGAGGACAAGCCAGTTAGATGAATAAGTACAGAATTCTAAATGCTTCTGATTATTTTCAGCCTCTATTTATGCTGCCCTTAATGTCCACTGAAATAAGCGGGATACATGCAGTTGCATATTCTATTTGGGTCTAATTTAATAGTCAGAAATGAGATATCAGAAAATGTCTGAAAAAAGCAGTATGTGGAATAAATACATATTTTATTCTGCATACTAATAACCAGAACGGTCTGTTGCATTGCTTAGTATGCCCCTAAAAATAAGTCATTTATAATAATCATTCAATCCAATTACAGGTTATCCCTTGTGGAGGTGATTAGTCCTTTCAGATTCCCTGAAGTTTTTACTGAGACTCAGTATCACCAGGTGTCATGAATAACCAGGCAACTCCAAGACTGGAATATCACCTACTTTGACAGTTTCTGGCTTGACTATAAACTTTATCAATGATTCAGACTCCTTGGTTCTCCTTCTGCCACTGGCCAGCTGCCTCTTGGCCCTTGGAATTTCACTAAAATATGGGGAGAAGACCCAAATTTGCTCTATTTCCTCATATCTAATAAATAATTGGTATTTTGGGTATCTAAAACCACGAACTGTCCTAAAAAAAAAAAGACTTTCATTTTTAATAAGGTTGCACTGTATAATGAAAAGAGGATCAGAGGACCATGGGGTCTTGAGACAGGCCTGGATGACTCTGCTAATTACCAAGCCTCAGATTTTACTGATGAGAATTTCAGCTTCTTCATCAGTAGCGAGGTTTTATAACTATTAGCCTCAGGCATTATTGTGATGCTCAAATCAAATGAGTTAATCATATTCAGGTGCTTTATGTATTAAGTACAATACAAATGTTATTTTGAGTTTACCGCTTAGAAATCTTGCACACTAGGGCTTCCCTGGTGGCGCAGTGGTTGAGAGTCCGCCTGCCGATGCAGGGGACACAGGTTCGTGCCCCGGTCCGGGAAGATCCCACATGCCGCGGAGCGGCTGGGCCCGTGAGCCATGGCCGCTGAGCCTGCGCGTCCGGAGCCTGTGCTCTGCAACGGGAGAGGCCACAACACCGAGAGGCCCGCGTACCACACACACACACAAAAATCTTTCACACTATTCCTCGTAGCGGTGGTAGCAGCAAAGTGTGACAACACTGCTGGTTCTCTAAGCATTTTTTTTTTTTTTTAAGACCTAATGAGAGAGAACAGAGAATTTGATCTAAGCATCTCCCGGTCATAGATTCAGCCTCCCCATCCCAAGCTCGTGTCCTTCCCCAGACCCTTCCCTGCAACATACACTATCAACCTCTGCATCCGGAGGCTCCACATCCTGCTTTCATCCTCTGTGTTCTACCACAAACACCTACAGTGGGAGGATGTTTCTTTACACAACCATGTATGGTTGAGAAACTTCTCAGTTCAGCTTCATGTTTTCCATCCATTCAGCTGAGGTTGAACCACAATCTTTCCACTCTATGGCCTGGCTTTAAACCAGCGAAACAAACCTTGTCCTCATTCCCCGTCAGCCTACGAGATGCTGCCTGACCTGTGACCAAGGTCCAGCAACTAGTGTGAAGCCTTGGACTTCAGTTTCTCACCTTTCCATCTCCAAATCACTTCACTGTCACACCTTCCCTTCCACCATGTTCTCCTCCATTCCTGTCCCACTCCAACCTCTTCCTTTTGGCTCTGCCTAAGTCCATCCTGACCTAAGGTGACGTCATTCATCTCCACCTTTGACCAGATGGCACGTCCCAGTTTCTACATCCAGGGCAAGTTCTTTGCTAGTAAGGCTAGATTTGTACATTCGAACCAGCTTCCATGGATTGTCACTATATGCCTTAGAATACATGAGAGGATCCTATAATTATATTTAAAGATGTAATTCCTATTCCCTATCTAAGGAGTTTACAAATATGAAACCTGAGGGCCAAACCTGGCTGCCACAGTAATGCAGAGGGTCAGCAATAAACACCTGGGAGGTGAATCAGGGTTTTATGTCCCAAGTCCAATGTGCTTTCACCTCATCATCTTCTGAAACAATTTTAACGTGTTTCATCTTTGCTAATGAAAACCCAGGTGCCCAGCTTCCTCAGTTGTCACTGGGCAAGAGGCAAATTTGGAACAGACTGGTGAAAAGGCTTGGAAGGTGCAGTGCAGAATTATAAAAGTCAAGCCGTTTGAAAGGGATCCTTCTGCCAAAACATTTTACACGAAAAGTGGTCCATGGCACTAAATTAAAGTATTAAAAAGTCAGACAATTTAATGGAGTTATATTTCACCTAACAGAGTCAAGGCTTCAAAGTCTTTCAGGAAACAACTAACAATAAACCTGATGTGCTTAACACGCTGGGATTTCTGGGATCCTGTCGGAATCATTCATCACCAAGACATTATTTCTGAGGCTTTAGTTAAGAGCAATATATATCTAGTGGAGGAATCCAAAGGACAGAACCAAAACGTGTACACCCAGGACACCATGTGCCAACCTTCTGTGGCTATGCCTTCAGTTGCAACGTAGGAAGTGGGTGTCTTTTAGTTTGATGTACAATTTGAATGCATTACTTTCTGAGACTGTACCATCAAGATCACGAAGGAGACCTTCATACTGGCAACGCCAATGGAAACTTTTCTATCTTCTCCTCAATTAATACTCCCTCGATCCTGAGGTGCTTTCATGATACCATGCTCTCCTGGTCTCCTCCCACCTTACGACTGCTACTTCTCAGTTTCTGCTGGTTTCTCCTCCTCTATCAACTTTTAATATTGAAGTCTCAAGGCTAAGATCTGGACTCTCTCATTTTCTCTATCTACATTCTACCAGGGTGACCTCACCCAGCTAACGGACTTAAATAAATCTATATTCCAATGACTTCCAAATTTATCTCTCTAACCCTCACCTCCTCACTGAATTCCAGACTTTTCTAGACAATTGCTTACAGCATCACTGGGATATAAAATAGATATCTCAAATTAATGGCATTTTTCACCCCTCCAAAAACCCCCCACCAAACACTCCCCAAATATTCTCTATCTCATTCTATACCACCACTATTTATCTAATTACTTAAGCCACAAACAGGCATTAACCTTTTTTGCTTTCCTTCCTTCCCTAACTATAGCTAATTATTTGGTGAGTTCTACTGACCTTATCTCCAAAATATATTCCATGTGATATAATGGCTGGATTTCCTGCATCCATTTTGGACCATGAGATGACCTTAACAACGGAAGCTACACATGATAAAGAACAAGATAAAAAGATCCTGGGTCCTTTGTATCACAGAGCACCATTAACGGCTCTGAACAGATTTTACGTAAGAGAGAAACAAACTAACTTGTTTAAGTGAATAAAATAGAATAGGATTCCAATTTCTCTTCTTTTGCACCTACCCACTAATTCCACTCTAACCCAGTATCACCTCTTCCCTGGACCACTCAAATAGCCCCTATCTGGTTTCCTTGCTTCTCTTGTTTCTTGTCTTCCTACAGATCCACCAGTGATCTTTCAACACTGTAAATCAGATGATGCCACTTGTTGCTTCCTGTTGTCTTTTGGTTTCCAGTTGAACTTCACATAAAATGCAAAGTCCTATACCCACCACTTTCACTATACTTACCACTCTACCCCTGAATAACAGACTCTGGCTACCATGGCCTGAGTTGTTCTCACCTAAGAGTCTTTGCATTTGCTATTCCTTCCACCTGGAACAGTCTTCCCAGCATGGTTGGCCCCTTCTTATTACTCGGGTCTCCAAGCTCAAAAGTTTCCTTCTCAAAGAGGCCTTCGTGGAGAGCCAGACTAAGGCAGCCTCAGCCACTTTCCATCATATTACCTTCCTATTTTCTTACATACACATGCTGGAATTATTATCTCCTTACTTGTTTACGTCTTAACTGAATCCAAAGTCTAGAAAAGTACCTGGACATTCTAAATGCTTCCCATGTTTTTGTTACGTACTGCTTAAATGAATAAAATCATTAATTGCTGGCATCCCTTCAAATATTATAGCATTAAATATTCCATAAAGTGTTTTAACAAGATTAAGGAGAAGCTGGCCAGTGCAGAGACCCAAACAAAATAATGAAAGCATTCAGAGGGCATTGGAACAAGATTACCACTAATCCAGCAAATGTACTTCTGGGTGTATGCCCAAAAGAATGAAAGCAGAAACTTGCACAGATATTTATACACAAATGTTCACAGCAGCATTATTTACAATAACCAAAAGGGAGAAAACAATCCAGATGTCTATTAATAGATGAATGGATAAACAAACTGTGGTCTCTACATACAATGGAATATTAGTCAGCTTTAAAAAGAAATGAAATTCTGACACATGCTATAACATAGATGCACCATGAAGACATTACTGCTAAGTGAAATAAGGCAGACACAAATGGACAAATATTGCATGACTTTACTAATATAAGGTACCTAGAATAGGCAAGTCCATAGAGTTAGAAAGAGAACAGTGGTACCAGGGGCTGGGACAAGGGGAAGATGAGTTATTGTTTAACGGGTACAAAGCTTCAGTTGGGGAAGGTAAGTCCTGGAGAAGGAATGGTGGCGACGGTTGCCCAATATGTGAGTGTATTAACGCCACTGAACTGTACATTTAAAAATGATTTAAATGGTAAATTTTGTTTTGCATATTCTTCCACAATAAAAAATTAGGAGTTAAAAAAGGAAGAACTGGGGTGGGAGTCAGAAGGGAAGTGGGTTGTACCTTTTGACCAAATTTATGACACAAATTCCACTGCATTTGACAAATATGGAGTTTTCTTCTCAGTCAGTGGAAGGGGAAGGTTCAGGATCTATAATAATGTTCCTTCTTCAAAAACAGAAGAGGAAAATCACTTTCTTATTTTTATCAGTACTGATTTTATATTTTTATAAATGTTGATATGACTATATATAAGACATAATGGCATGGAGAACAATTCATTCATTCTGTTTTGATGTTCTTTGCCCAGCACAGAGCTATAAATACCAGGTCATAAGGCAGAAGGTAATTTATTCTTTCTAAAAATTCTATTAAAACACACCTAATCAGCTAGATGTCATTCTTCCTGTCCAGACAACTAAAAAGATGCTCTATTAACGTGTACAAGTCGGTGCCCTTTGTCCAAATCCTTATGGAAAAGAAGGATTTAGAAGCATTTCAATAAGTATCATGTAGAAAAAAATATCCAAATGACTGAATGTTTTTATGTGTATGCAAATATTTGGACTTACACAGGCATAGATTCAGAGGATGTGGGGAACTCTGTCTGATGAGACACCAATGTCAGATGTGATAAGACACTGTCACTAAGTCCAGGCTTCACTCTTCTTTCCTAATTACACACTCCTCTACTTAGTTCTCTTATGTTGAAAACAGTGAATCCATAGCTATATTAAAGAATGATGATTCTCTGACATAAATTGTAGCAATGTTTTCTTAGGTCAGTCTTCCAAAGCAATAGAAATAAAAACAAAAATAAACAAATGGGACCTAATCAAACTCACAAGCTTTGGGACTTCCCTGGTGATGCAGTGGTTAAGAATCCGCCTGCCAATGCAGGGGACACAGGTTTGAGCCTTGGTCCGGGAAGATCCCACATGCTGCGGAGCAACTAAGCCCGTATGCCACAACTACTGAGCCTGCGCTCTAGATCCCGGGAGCCACAACTACTGAGTCCGCGTGCCACAACTACTGAAGCCCACACCCCTAGCAACAAGAGAACAAGAGAAGCCACCGCAATGAGAAGCCCATGCACCGCAACAAAGAGTAGCCCCCGCTTGCCGCAACTAGAGAAAGCCTGCACGCAGCAACAAAGACCCAATGCAGCCAAAAATAAATAAATTAATAATAAAAAAAAAACCTTACAGGGTTTTGCATGGCAAAGGAAACCATAACCAAAATGAAACGACAACCTACAGAATGGGAGAACATATTTGCAAACGATGTGACCGACCAGGGCTTAATTTCCAAAATACACAAACAGCTCATACAACTCAAAAACAAAAACCAAACAACCTAATCGAAACATGAGCAGAAGACCTAAATAGACATTTCTCCGAAGAAGACATACAGACGGCCAATAGGTACATGAAAAGATGCTCAACATCACTAATTATTAGAGAAATGCAAATCAAACTACAATGAGGTACCACCTCACACCGGTCAGAATGGCCATCATTGAAAAGCCTACAATAACAAATGCTGGAAAATGTGTAGAGAAAAGGGAACCCTCCTGTGCTGCTGGTGGGAATGTAAGTTAGTGCAGCCACTGTGGAAAACAGTATGGAGGTTCCTCAAAAAAACTAAAAATAGAATGGCATATATTCAGACAAAAGTATACTTCAAAAAGATACATGCACCCCTATGTTCACAGCAGCACTATTCACAATTGCCAAGACATGGAAGCAACCTAAATGTCCATCAACGGGCAAATGGATAAAGACAATGTGGTACATACATACAATGGAATACTACTCAGCTATGAAAAAGAATGAAATAATGTCATTTGCAGCAACATGGATGGACCTAGAGATTATCAGACTAAGTGAAGTAAGTCAGAAAGAGAAAGACGAATACCATATGATATCACTTACATGTGGAATCTAAAATATGACAAAATGAACGTATCTACAAAACAGAAACAGACTCAGACATAGAGAACAGACTTGTGGTTGCCAAGTGGGGGTAGAGGGATGGACTTGGAATTTGGGATTAGCAGATGCAAACTATTACATATAGAATGGATAAACAACAAGGTCCTACTGTACAGCACATAGAACTATGTTCAATATCCCGAGATAAATCATAATGGAAAAGAGTTTAAAAAGAATGTAGATATATGTATAACTGAATCACTATGCCACACAGCAGAAATGAACACAACACTGTGAATCAACTATACTTCAATAAAAAAGTGAAATAAAATATAAGAATGCTGAAATTAAAAAACAGATCTGAAAGCAAGTATATAAGTAAAAAGAATCCTAGACTTTTTTTCCTTTTTAAATATTGTGGTTGGTGCTAGAAGCCATTTAGAGCAGGTGTTTTATGAAAAAATAAATATTTTTATTTGGTGGGGGTGAGAAAGAAGATAAACATCTTGTGAACATGTTAGGGCTGGGATGACAACTAAAGTATCGGGTGGGGGACAAACACTTGGTTGGAATTCTCAAGTAAGAGCCTCTGAAATTGGGGTAAAAATACATAATTCTTTCACTATAGACCTAGTATTATATCCCTTTTGGCAAAGTCATTCCAGATTGGGAAATAATCAAATCTTTTTCATGCTCTTCACTAAGTTCTCTTTCAATGGATATTATTTCTTTTTTGATACCTCAAAATATGTGTTGGAATGTCAGGTTATTTTAAGGGTATTGCATATTTTGTGAACTAAGATTTTTAGAAATTTTACTTTCCTATGAAAGGTTTTAGTGTCCTTTTCCCCAAAAAATATATATTCACTTTCAATCTCTGGTTGTCTAATTAAGAATGAAGCTTTAAAGCAACATGTTTGTGGGAGCCCTGGGAACAAGCAGACTCATTAGATCAAGGTCATGGTCCTCCAAAGAGGCTCCCCTGTCACTGTAGTCTTGCTCTGAGTCTCACCTTTGCCTACTGGTTCTCCTCGTTCTGGCTTTGCACAGCCCCAGCCGCCCCTCATCTCTGATTTCTCCTTTTCCACGTTATCACCTCTGAATGTTTGACAACTGAATTGAGATCTCAGCCCCTCTTCTCCCCGCCCCCTTTGAGCTCTTCTTTTATATCGCCCTTTATTAGCTGTGGTGAATCACCTCCAGCCCTGGAGCTGACTTTGGGTGCTGCTCCGATCTCATCTTAGTTAGTCCCATGTTGGTACTGACAATTCACTCCGACCTGGGAAATGGTATGGCAGTGTAAGCCTAACCAAGCCAGACAGCAATGAGGATATGTGTGGTTGCCTATTAGCTAAAATCTAAATCTAAGTTAAATCTTATTTTAGCCCTTTGACCATAATTTGGATGAGAAAAGGTAAAAATGCAAAAAATGTAAATAAATGTAAAAACATACATGTAAAAATGTAAAACAGTGTCAACACACAGCTCCCTTTACATTATTTCAGAAACGCCCTCTCTTCCCCCATACCTTGGTACCACGATCACTGTCTATAACTGAAAGTACTGTTTTATTAGCATTTAGAAACTGTAGGAACCACATACACCATCTGATGGAATTATTCCTTCATTTGACAAAAGAGGAAACTGATGTGAACTGCTTTATCTACATCATGAAAAAGTTGTTTAAATTTTTTAATTAAAAAAAGTTGTTTAAATTTAATTTTGGTCATAATAACGATCGTGGTGGTAGTGGTGGTGATAGATGTAGAGCCTGGTGGAATTAACGGAAAGATCCCCGAGCTAAGAGAACCTGAGTCTTGATTCTGCTTCCCTTTCTCCCCCTTGTGTTACTGGCTACAAGTCAGTTGTCTCCAACCTCAGGTAGCTGCAGGTGGTAAAAGGAAGGTGTTTGCTCCGAGGAACCCTCAAGTTTCTTTCCTTCTGAAGTTCTAATGTCCCTGATGATAAAGTTCATGGTTACACAAATACTCTTAGAGTACGACTGCTTAAATTTTAGTCCATGACCATGAGTCAATATATTTCTAGCCATATGTAATTTATCAATATTTGAAGCCAAAATAAAAGTTAATAATAACTAGCATTTGCATAATAGTTTATCGTTTCCTGAGCACTTATACAGCTTTTCTCATTTACTTCTTATCTGTGTAAGGTAGGATTTGATCCCCATTCCACAGATGAGGAAACAGGTTCAAAAGGTTAAGCAGCTGGACTTTCCCTGGGTCTTAGAGCCTTTAGGAGGCAGCATCCAGGCGTGAACCTGCTGTTGCTATATGTATGCTCTTGTCCCTATCTAAGAGCTTCCTCATCATTGTCATAAAGAGACTGACAAATGTGACCATGAAAAAAAAAATAATAAGGGATTCCCTGGTGGCGCAGTAGTTGGGAGTCCGCCTGCCGATGCAGGGGACACGGGTTCGTGCCCCGGTCCGGGAAGATCCCACATGCCGCGGAGAGGCTGGGCCCGTGAGCCATGGCCGCTGAGCCTGCGCGTCCAGAGCCTGTGCTCTGCAACGGGAGAGGCCACAACAGTGACAGGCCCGCGTACCACACACACACACACACACACACACACACACACACACACACACACACACACACAATAATAATAATAAAAGAGTTCTGCTACACAAGATACATTGTAAGACCAGGTCAAAAGATAAATGAGAAACTTGATTACTTGGAATAGATATGACAGTAAACATATTATTTCCTTTACTCCCCCCAAAGCGTTATCAAAACATAACTCTCTCCCTCTCTCCCTCCCTCCCTCCCTCTCTTCCTTTCTTTCCTATTTCTGACCTCACCAAAGGCAGTGGGCCCCTCCCATTTCTAGATGTAGTGGCTATAATCACTTAAGCCTAATTTTATGGGGTTTTGTGCCATTCTGCTTCTGCTACTCTTATACTTAACCTCACCTCTATCTCATTGCATCTGCTCGTCACACACAGTACCATTGCTGAAAGGAGGATAACTCTGTGTTTCCATTGCTACAGAGGTTTTCAGTGTGAATTCAAAGTGACACATGAAGTCTCTTGTCCTAGGGGAAAAAAATCTGGCCTTTTTTTCCCTTTGAAAAAAATAAGGCTTTAAATATTCGAGTTGGTATTACTAGTAGCTTTATTACTGCTGTTCCACAGAAGGGAACAAAATACTCATGTTTAAGGTGTAAATGTTGCATGTTCAATCAGCACAAAACCTCTTTTAAGCACGTTAATTCTTTCTGTCTACTAAGTGTGGGTAACACTAAAGGGTCAGGAGGGCATTCTTTATAGGGATATATATATATACATATTTATATATATACAAACATGCCGTTGCCGAGAGCCTGATGTAAAATACATCGTCACTTTCCAGCGATCATACTGTTGTCATGAAGAATGAATAAACCAGAGGTGAAGCCTGCTGTATGCAACTTAAAGAAGTCTATGGCTGCAAAATGTCTTTTGCCTCCCTCCATACACAAACACACACACGCACACGCCCCATTTCACACCCAGAAATAAACATTTTGATAGGGACCCAGCACCTGATTTCATGACAATTTAGGGACCAAAATAGGCAGCATGTGGGAGGTGGTATAGCTGAGTAAAAAGAAACTTGAAGTAGGCTTCAAGAAAGCTGGGTTCCAGTCCTCCTGAAGCTACTCTCTGTTTGGTATTAAGTGAGTCATTCCAGTCTTTGGATCAACGTTGTCTAATTTAGAGAACTAGCCAGTTAAATTTGATGATTTCTAAATTTCCTTCCAGACTTAAGGTTCCAGGAATTGAAGAGAAGAGTTCGAAACGGCATCTGTGCTCAGGTAGTCCATTCGCTATATCCGGACTGCCTTTCAACCAGTTACGAGAGTTTGAAAAGCTAACCTCCAGCAGTGTTTACAATTACAGTCCACTTTTTCAGACCTGGTACAGGATGTATTATTTATCTGTCAACAGATACTTATTGCAGGTTCATTAACCCATTAAATGCACGTCCCAGGTGGAAGACCTGAAAATGAGGAAAACTGTCTCCCACCTTCAGGAGCTTTCACTCTGTTGAGACAGACTAGAGGCACATATTAGAGTAAAAGGCACTGCAAAGTGCTATCAAGAGGGATCACAGAGGGCCATTGGTTTTCAGATGAGGTGAGCCTGAACTCTCCCTGGAAACAAAACCTGCTAGCAGAACTGGCATATGAGCAGGCGCTTGAAGGATGGGTAGGATATGGCTCTACAGAGTAGAGTAGGAATAAGGAATATGGCCACCATCAAGTCAGTGGGAACATCCCATTTGACTTTAGCTAAGTCTTGGTCACCAAACTGGTCTCATTAAAACTCTAGTAACATGCAACGACATAGATGAACGTGGAGGTCATAGGCGAAGTGAACTAAGCCAGTCACAGGAGGACAAATACTGTAGAATTCTACTTACGTGAGGTATCTACAAGAATCAAACTCATAGAGGCAGAGAGTAGAATGGCGGTTGCCAGAGGCTGGAGAGAGGGGAAAACGGGGAATTGCTATTCAATGGGTAAAAATTTCAGTTACGCAAGATGAATAACTCCTGGAGATCCACTGTACAACATTCTGTGACAGTTAATAGTACTGTACACATAAAATTTCATTAAAAGTATAAAAATTTTGCCACCAAAAAAAACTTTTAGGAAGATTATTGTTCATAAGTCTATTTTACTTTGATCTAGTTAGTTTGACTAAGTGACATTTACAGCACTACTTATAAAATAATCAATAACATATTTTAAATATATACAATTACATTAGTCAATTATTTCCTATCACTCCTCAATAACGTAAAGAAAACAAATAACTTATGAATTCTTTTCCTTTGCCTGCACGACCCTAAGCACTTTCCAAATTATGTTTTCTTCAACTTACCTTTGCTTAAGATGCAGGAATTGTGATCTTTGGAAAATGTGGACTCAAGCAAATAAATAGGAAAAAATATATTGGCAACTTAACATCTGTTATTACAAAACACAGATCTACTCACACGAGTATATTATACTGGTCCAACAGAAAGTGTGCTCCATACAAACTGAGATGACCAATATTTATAATTGACATTCACATTCACAGAGGTTACTAAATTGCTCAGTATTCTCCACCAAATTCAAAGAAACCCTAATGGAAAATTTCTAAGTATGGAACTACAAAGCCTATTTAAATGTAGGGACACACTCGGAAACACCTTGCCTTGCCTTTTTCGGCAAAATAGTCTGAATTATTTAGGTGATGTGATTCGTGTGGGTCAAAAATATATGTACATTTTAAATTGGGCTAAGAAAATCCTTTCTTTTTCTTTCTATAATGTCCCCTACAAAATGTCATAGGCATACCATGTCACATGGTTTAAACTGCTGAAACAAAATATCCCTTAATGAAATGCCCATTTACAAGAGAATTCCAACATACCTAGCATTAAGATAAAGTTACAAGAACATCCTTTCTACTCTATCTGTAATTTGTCTCTCAAATGCCATTTAATCTTTCTGTGCTGTATGAGGACTTCACAGAATCCCTAACCTCAACTGCATTTAGTTGCACTGGAGGTATATGTAACTAGGGAGACACGACCATTTGTAGAATAAAGGGTTTGGGGATAATAAGGGATAAATTCTCCAGTGAACACTTAGTCTGAAAGTTACTATCTTCACACCTAGAACCAGCAAAATCTAGAAAACCCTTTCACAGAAATCACAGTTTAGAAGAAGGTAATTAGAAGCATTTTTTTCTGAAAGCATAACACGACAACATTCATGTTAGAGAAGAGCTGTAGCTCCTGAATTTCTAGCATTTCTATCAAATAGTGCAATTAAATTTTAAAACAAATTCAGCAACAGCATCACAACTGAAAAAATCTCTCCAGCACAAGGCAGAAATTTTCTGTCTGTTAAGACAAGTATTACAAAAGATACTGAGAATTCTCTACGATTAGCATAGAGGAAATGACCAACAAAACGTATGACCAGTGAAACATACAGTGGAAAGGATCACATGAACTAGTGAACATAAATTTTCAATGCCAGCAAATCACTTATGTCAAAAGCAAAGGACTTAAGGCAATGATTCCAGAGATATTTCCTTCCCTTCTTTGGGTTTTACCAAAAGGTTAGTGACCAAGGGGTTTGCTGCTAACTTTGGAGCAGCCCTGTAATTACGTGCATAATTGTGTAGTTGTGCATAACTGTGTAGTTGTTGTTTTAATGTATTTACACAGGAAAGATCACTGGATAGTGAACTACATGTAGTTCATTACTTAGTCTGGGATTAACTCATCTCCATGAATTCTTTCATGTTTCAGTACAGTTTTGAATTAAAGGTGCTCCTTCAAATAAACAGTACTCTTTATAGAAGAATAGCCAACAACCCCTCTCCTGACCTTGGCTTTGCACTCAGAGGGCTCCTTAGCCTAGCAGTCTAGATCCTCATTTCTGATCTCTCGTCGAAGGGGTGCTGCAACCCTTCCACCAGCCAACCAGCCATATTCCAGCTTGGTCCGTTGAAGCCCTTTGAAGACTCCAGCTTAACTACTATTTTCACTTAGAATTACTGAGAAGAGAATGTTTTCTACAACTGGTACAAATAAACTTTACAGATTTGACTTTTGGTGGGTCTTGCCTATTCGAAAGTTTCAAGGAAAAACTTCTTGAAGTAGCAAGTGGTATCTCTTAAGATTTTTTTGGAAACTCAATTAGACCAGCATTTGTATGCAAAATCATACTTTAAATAAACCATTGGAAGATATGCATACACCCCTAGCTGTATAGAGCCGGCTCAAGCTGTAATTTACACATTAATATTCACAATCTAACCCAGCTACTTCAAGCCACTGACAACCACCTTTGCTTCTTTATTTATAGAATTTTCCTGGAAAGGATCAGCATTTGCTGGGAAACTAAATGACTATGTTCTAATTGTGTTTCTGAGACCTCATTTCAAGATCTCAGAAAAGCCTCCAAAAAAACTCTGTGAGAAGATATTTCCATAAGTGAACTCATAATAAACGCCTTTTAATACGGGTGATGGGTCTAAAAATAGTTATCTCATGGAAGTAACAGACCGTTACAGTATAAACCCTGAGCACCCGTGCCATTTTTAGTTTCTATAAGGGTAATGGGAATAATGACACTAAATTTGTCAACATTTCACATTGGTCATGATTTAGAATGTCATTTCTTTCTGGTACTGTCTCTGTGTTAAAGGGTAATACGAAAACCCCAGAAGAGGGATGCAAGGAAAGAACGTAATTATTTTGTTCCATTTCAACACTGATGTCCTTGGGTAATTCCATGCCTCAGTTTCTCTCTACCACTTTGAAAACTGGTCAGTCATCTTACTGGGGGAAATCTCCTTCTCAAGTTGCTGGGGTGTTTGTAAATGTTATTATTGTGTGCTGCATGAGAAGGGTCTAATCTAAATATCCTATTAAACTATATGTGGCTCTCTTTAAAAAAACACACAGATACTGTATCATGTGACATGATATAAAATTTAATGTTTTCAAATTGTGCCCCCACCCTTGTTTTGTAACTGACCTGTATCTACTGTAAAATGTAGAACAAACTAGATCCACTTCCAACTGTGCAGATGGCTCATTGTCCAGCTGTCTTAAAGACAGAAAGATTAGTGAGTCTAAGTGTGGTGTTAGGAAGGTGCAAATCATCTGGGAACTTGAAAACTAACCTACAGCCAAATCTTTCTGTTCATGGTCCAAATCTCCCATTGGGAGATAAGACTGGGATCTGAGATAAGGTTTACCACATTATTCCAGAGATAATCCAACATTCATTTCATTTACTGCATTGATAGAGTGCACAGGGGTGCGCCTCCATGCGGCGCCCACAAAATCTCCCATCTTTGTCTCTTAAATTTGTAACAGAAGTAGAGTTTCAAGCCTAACCCAGGATAGTTGGCTTGAACCCTTTTTTTCCCTCCATTTTCCTTCCCCTTTTAATGAAGTACTGAAAATACTGTTTTAAACATACTTTTGGTAAAAATTTTTCTGTAAATATACTTTCAAAAACAATATTTTCTGTATTTCATTAAAAGGGGAAGAACATTGCTTCTGGAATTTTGTATTTCCTATCTCCTACCCATCATCTGGTAGCATTAATTCAGCTTTGTGTGCACGTATGTATTTTTTAAAGTCCTCATAAATACACAAAATACCAAGGTTGGCCTTTTCACACAGCTGTTGTTTGGAGTCTGTTGGGTTTGACGGTGTTAATGATGTAGGCATACTCTTGGCTATGCCCACGTCTCCAGCTGGAAAACAGATTTATGTAATTTGTGTTACCTTTGTTGACAGGGAGGTCAGCAGTCTGAACAATTGTATTTATTTATTCACTTGCCCTTTATTTGGTTTTTGGTGGGGGAGGAACTGGGGATAGGGTGATGTTGACATATATATTTATCAATACGTATAGTGACTAGAGCATGTTGTTTGAATTTTAAAAAACTGAAATATATTTGCATGTGACAGTTCAACATATATCTTAAATATGCAATGTGACTATATACATAGAACAACTGTGAAATTTGGGAAAACTGATTCGTGGAGAAACTGTTTTCAAATCAGATCTTACAGCAGGTTCTAGAAGAGGGGGTCAGAATGCACGGGTGTGTGGTCAGGCAGCTGCGATGCTCTTGAAGGAGGACTAAAAACAGGAAAAAGATATTTGGCATGTAGTTTTCTGCCACCCCACACTCCTCCTACTTGAACCTCAAGTCCTAAAGGTATACTCTAGGGTGGTTGTTTAGTTTCTTGGTGTTTTGATGGTAAGACATAAGAATAACAACACCGTGTTGAAAAACATCATCTAGATGTGAAGGCAGAGGGTGCCCTCAGGTTCATCTCTGCTTATGCATGGTCTTTGTTGACAAGTTAAAACTAGTTTGGGGGAATATTCACCAGGATTTTTATTACATTATGAGTCTCATTAATGGCATCCATCTTCTCACTTCAAGAGAGATTCCTTATGCCAGCAACACCAGGCCCTTGGTCAGAGCCAAAGCCAGACCTGACTCACTAAAGTAGAAGGGGCATCCTGGGATTCCACTTCAGATTCCATTAGAGTGTCTACATTCCTCAGGTAGAAGTAGTATGCTACTAAGAATCAGAGCCTCCTGGGCAAAAGACATTAAGCCACAGTTACGAACATCTTTCTTCTTTCCCAAGTGGCATGCCACATCCCCAAGAACATCAACATTTACCAAAGCTCTACCTGCTTACTGGACTCCGGTATCCAAGGAAGATGGCCTGGTTGTATCTGACCATAAGCTTAGCTCTCCCAAGATTTCAGTAAACATATTTCTACTGGAGGAAAAGGGGTGGAGTCTAATTTTCCAAAAAGCATCTTATGACTTACCTACTGTATTTCAGAACGGTTCTTTCATGTTAGAACAAGCCTGTCTTCTACCAGTCTCAACTGTTTACTTCTATCTCTAGCAAACTGATGTAGGTATCCCCTTGCCTAGCTTTCAGGACGTTTGGACTCAAGTTAGCTGCCCTTCAATCCTTGTTTTGTGCCCCAGCTCTCATCCTATTCTCTCATGGCAGGTAGCATTAAAGGTTAGATGTGGAGGATGGTAAAATAAATGAAAGGGAAATTCCCTCTTCCTCCCTCCAAAGGTCTTTGCCAATAGGGATGGAAATAAAGAATCCCAAGCCTACCCCCATGTTATGGACCAAACTGTGTCTCCTCAAAATTCATATGTTGAAGTCCTAAGCTCTAGCTCCTTAGAATGTGACTGTAAGTATGGTTAGAATGTGATTACGTATTGTATGGTTAAAGGAGATACGTATGGGTGCCAGGTTGACTAGAGATGGACTTGTGATGGTTAATTTTGTGTGTCCACCTGGCTGGGCTATGGTGCCTAGATATTTGATCTAACAGTGTTCTAAGTGTTTCATTGAGGGTGTTTTTGGATGAGATTTACATTTAAATTGGCAGACTCTGAGTAAAGCAGATTGCCCCTCTATAATGTGGGTGGGCCTCGTCTAGCTGGTTTAAGACCTGAACAGAACACAAGACTGATCTCCCCACACAAGAGGAATTCTGCCAGCAATGACCTTCACACTTGAACTGCAATGTCGGCTCTTCCCTGGGTCTACAGCCTGCTGACCCACCCTGCAGGTTTTGGACTTGCCTGCGTCCATAATCACATGAGCTAATTCCTTAAAATAAATCTTTCTATATATGTAGACACACATCCTATGAGTTCTGTTCCTCAGGAGAACCCTGACTAATACCCCCGCCATATCCCATCTGGGCACTCCTGTTCCTATGCTCTGAGTCTGGAAATGATACATGGCAACGTTTCAGCTGCACTAGGTTTTAAAGGATCTACTCTATGCAGATGGCTATGTTGAAAGTTCTGGGGATGGAGGGAGCCTTTCTTTTATGGATTACTTTTTACATATGTAATTGAAAAACTAAATCTATCCCAATGCACCACATTTTTATTGCTGTCACTATTCCTATAGGGCTTTCAACATCAGACTACTACTACCTGCGCTTAGGTGTAGTAATTGTGCTTCTAGAAAAGGCTGAGGAATAAATTAAGTGATGTGACTGTGTGACATCTTGGTCTGTCCCTTCAGCATTCTTTAAGAGGAGGG
The DNA here is from genome assembly GCF_964374135.1 of Grampus griseus. Classification (NCBI taxonomy): domain Eukaryota; kingdom Metazoa; phylum Chordata; class Mammalia; order Artiodactyla; family Delphinidae; genus Grampus; species Grampus griseus. The sequence goes on along the minus strand of NC_139015.1, from coordinate 24,577,205 downwards.
TGAAGGATGCTCCTTTTACATCTTTTTTCCTAGGAGCCTTTCCTTCAAATACCAGGACACCTGCATACATCCTCCACTAGTAGAATCCTAGAATCCACTGGTAGAATCCTAAAATCCACTGATAGAATCCTAAAATCAAATGTGAGACTAATAATCATGTTGAGAATTGAGAACTTCTTTTCTTCTCCTCCACCAAGACTGGACAAAAGGGGAGAGAAAATTTTCCTTTAAAAGCAGGCTAAGCAATTCAAGTTATGCTCTATATTCTGGAAGTTTTTAAGGACCTATTATAGACATTGCCAAGTGTGTTACTTTCTTATTTGGGTTTTGTCTCCCTATGTTTTCTTCTCAACCCTGAATCTTGTCCTCTTTCCTATAAATATTTTTTATGATACTGTTTATATTTCATTAAAACAAATATCCTATTTTTAGCCATGTATATTTGTATATAGGTTTGTATGCATGCAATATATAACTTCTCATATGTTGAAAAGTGTAGACACTGAAAATTATTTTAAGAATTACAAAAGATACATAATGAATCCCTGACATATTATTCCTACGTGCAGCATTTCCCTGGTATATTATTCAGATCACCTTGTCCCATGTGGGAATAAGCCCATGACCCTGAGGTTTTGCTACATTCATTTTGCAATTGAAGGGAAAAAAAATACTGTATATGCCAGTTAATTATCCCAGATGTAATCACCAGCTGCATTCTCTGCTCTGTTTATGAGCGTATTTTACTTCAGGTAAACACTGTAATTCTGGCAGAAAATTCTGCCTGATGAATACAAACCCTGCCATTATGTATTCATTTTTTTTTAAAGAACATTTACATGTATACAGGAAAGAATACTAAACTAGAGGAAAGGAAACTTGGATTCTGGTCTTGGCGCTGCCACCCTGATTCTAGGCAAGTTAATTAGTCTCAGTTTCCACATCTGTAAATTGGGATAATACAATTTACTTTACAGGGTGGCTGTGAAAGGTAAAAAGAATAGTTTATGTGAAATTTTGCAGTACTTGCACATAGCTTTTGCTCAGTTATTTACTGTTTAACCCATTCTCCTCTATAAAGAAAATAAGTACGGTATCTGCTTTATATTTTAAGTATACCATGAGGAAAAAATACAATGATAACGACAAATACTCTTAGGGGTACCTTAAAAGGGAAATGCAAATATAAATATGATCAGTCACGTGTGTGTTTGTGTTTTGCTCTACATTCTGTGTTAAACCCATTCGTCTTAGTTCTTGTTGGACAGCACCCATCGGCATAACTGGTATTTCTAACTTCCTCCCATGTGCCCGTCCCAGCTTTTAAGCCCAGTTCAATTCAGCGTGAAAAACGTCAGCGGAAATGGTTCAGAAATGGTTGACAGAGGGTCACGTCATTGTTCGCGGTGGCAATGCATGAATAACTGCTAGTTAATATCTTAATTCTGATGACAGGATTCACATGCACAGGACAGTGCTAGCCAGCTGGAGAGAACCATCAGCTGAACAGAGGGTGAGTCATTAATTCATTTTCTCAGGTCTGGGCAGTTCAAGTGCAATTCACAAAAGTAAAGGAGGTTCTGTCTGTCAGGAAAGTGGGCTGAGAAAAAGGAGCCATGGAGATTTCTTCCATGGATACTGAAAGAAGTTAATAAACAAAGCTCAGCAAGGTAAAACTGTTTGGAGAGATGTTCATTCATAAAACCAAGGTTTCGGTTTTTTCGGTCCAGTCACATTAACGCAGGCAGAGCTCAGGCTCAGCACTTTCTATAGGCACTTAGTACACTTAGGTACTACACTAGAACTATGTATATCCTCTTGGACTACTTATCGGTTGCTTGTTTTGGAGGACTTTTTTGGGGTGTGGGAGAGTGGTTTCTCTTTCATAAAAACGGAAAAGGACACCACCACTCAATATTATACTGTATGGTTAATTCAAATTGCTCTGGGAGGTGGGCTGTACTGACTTCTCAGTGACTTGAAAGAGCTCCAATACTGTTCTTCAGATGGAGCCAGAGAGAATTCAACCTCCAGTAGGAAGGAACTGGTTTTTACCCATAAGGCTTCTTATAGCCCTCCTCACGTGCCCCGCGTGCTGCTTCCCCTAATTTCAGACCAAACTGCTTACCATTTTCAGAGAGAAACCTGAGCACTTCGTGTCTGTATTAAGTTCCTAATATCAGAGGTTTCAAACTCAATGGAAACTTAATCTTTTTTTTTTCCAGCTAATAGACTATTGTGATGCCTGGTTCTATAATTTTACTTATTTTACCAGCTTTAAAAAAATTTTTTCGGGGCAATACATGCTCAACGTAAAAATTTAGAAATGCTAAAAAGCACAAAGAAGAAAGTCAAAATAACCTATGATCATATGAATCACTTAATTAACCTATATTTATTGCATCTATTATATGTCAGTGGCTGTGGATACCAATGCAGGTTAACACCTGTGGTCTAGATTCAGAGACATAAGTAAGTGAATATTAATATTCATGCTTGCTGTGGTTAATCCTTTTTAAAGGGGGGTTAGTTAATCTTTCTTACTAAGTACAACCATAATGTGATATTATGAGAAGAATGTTGAAATAGATTCAGAAGCCCCGGGATCTAGATTAAACTGTCTTACTGGTTGACCTAAGATAGAGCACCTAAGTTTTTAAAAACCCTTTAGTACCTTCTATATCTATAGAGTATATACATACATATATATAATATTTATATGTAAAATATATATATCTACTTCCCATAACGTCCCTTTCTATATCTATATTCTATGAGTTTTACTATCAGTAACCAATATGCCCAGTTCTTTTCATTGGCAACTGTTCAAACGGGGCCCAGCATCATGTTTTTGTAAATTAGCGTTAGGATTTTCCATCATAATAATTTGGCGTAAGATACGGATGAACTTACCATTCACTTGGATGTTCCTTAAAGTATTTATCTACATGATTTAACTTTGTCCCAAACCTCTTCCAAACAAACTGAACAAAAACACTCAACTTGAACTACAATAACAATAATATTCCTGAGCTATCTCAGACTTTTTTTTTTTTTTTTTTTTTTTTTTTAGTACTTAACAATAAACTTCCGATCACTTAAGAGTACGAAACACATTTCAGTTTAAACACATGAACTGTGCACATGGGATGGATCACACAGACAAAACAAAACCAAAAGTGATAAATAAAATCAAAGCCTGACTAGAACTGCTCCATTTCTAATCAGTGCTTTGAACTCTGCAGGGCCCCGAATGTTTCCCTAAAACTGCATGGTTCATGAAAAGTCCAAGAACAGTAAATCACGCCAATTTGGATAATATTAATGGTAAACATCCCCTGATTCTATAAAGGAGTTCTTAAGTCATTTGGGAATCGAAGAACAGAGGAGAAAAAAGACATGAGAACAAGAAAGTATATGCTTCATTGCAGTGGGAAAGAAAGAGAAAACAGAAGACATAAAGTAACTTGCTAGAGGATTCTCCCCTGCAGTAACATCTGTACAGTACTCAAGTAATGCTATAGGCAGACCTACCAATTCGGAAACACAAGTCAGTGGATACTAATACTATGCTTGCGTGGTTAAAAATTTTTAAAAGAAGGGTTAATTTCATTTATTAAGTACAACCACAATGTGATATTATGAGAAGAATGCTGAAATAGTTTCGAAAGCCTTAGGTTCTAGATTAGATCCTGTTTTCCTGATATACGCCTGATTTATTCTTTTTATTATGGCATGAGCAGTAACTTCTTGGTCTGGTGATTATTTAATATGGTAAGTCATGGAGGAGTTTGGGGGCTTATATCTTTGGGGGTGAAAAGCTCCAGATAAATGTTCAAGGTTGTCTTTACAGAGTAGCTCTATGAGAGCTCTCATTTCAGTCAAGGGCTAACACTTACACAGAGCTTGTCCCAGCCCAGGTGATGTTCTAGTAAACCACACACAGTAACTCATTTAACTTACAACCATCATCCATGAGGCAGATCCTATCATCATCCCTATTTTGCATGAAGAGAATGAGGCAACTTGCCAAAAAGCACACAGCAGCAAGTAGTGGATCTGAGATTTGAATTTAGGCCATCTTAATCCAGAGGCCTTAATCCAGAGGCCTTAATCCAGAGGCCTTAATCCATAACTACTGTATGTCTTTCAAGTCGTTTTAAAATTAAACCTGTTCTACCTCTTGATTGTTCATAGGGATTGGAAGGAATAATCAATAACTTGTTCATCAATAATCAATAAATTGTTCATAAATACCACCCAGTAATTAACAAATGCGGCTACAATGAAAGAAATCTACAACGTTCATTGTTCTCTCCACATGGCCATTTTCATCATGAATTCATAAGAGAGACACTGACTGGGAATAAAACGGCCCGAATTACTTTTAACGTCCTAATAAACAGAACAGAGGAAGGGAATGTGGCAAATCAATAAGCTGGATACTTAGAATTGCCAGACACGCCATTCCTGCGGACCCACACCCACTTTCCTGTAAAGCTTCAGCAGCAAACTAAAGACTGGGAGGGCTACACAGTTCCATTTTCTGAACAGAAAGGAGAATCGAACACATTTCATGGGGCCACTTTGTTAAAACCATACCCTTTAGTCTGCAATTAAAATCTCATGGATTCTTTTTAAACCTATATTTAAATATGAGACTCAAGCTTCTATGATAATTATCAAGCTTGACTATCTGACTTCCCTACTCCCATCAGGTTCAAACAGTATAGGAACTGTCATGGGGAGCTGTTACAGCAATAAGAGGTGACAGCTGACTGCTGGAGAGAAGACAAGTAACACTCAAAAGTTGATGAGGAAGAGTCTGTGCTTTGGGATGAAGAACGCACGCCCACACTGACGACCCTGAGTAGACGTCACAGAAAATATTAAGTTCGAGTCATCATCCCATGCCTAGTATAATACCTCTTGGAAGAGTTACATTAGTAACTGTTTCATGAAATTTTGGTGGTTGCAGTTGAGAAGGTTAACTGCCTTAGTTAACTTTCTGGAAGATGTATTTGTCTAGTGATTTCTGTGCAATGTAGGACATTTTTTCTGTTAATAATATCTGATATCCAATAAGTCAACCAGCCCAATTCTGGATAAAGGACTATTCGCTCTAAATGTGCCTAACAATATTTAGAAGAACCTGACAAATGAGATTGGTGGGACATAAAAAGGAAAATACTTTTAATCTATGATTGCCTGCATAATGATAAAACTGCAAATGAAAAATTTTAATTTCAATTACCTGAATGTATTACTTATAAAAAATAAACCAACTGTGTATTTGAAACACCTCAGTCATTCACTAAACTTTCAACATTTATGCTTACGTGCGGAATTGCATAGATGCAGCCTAAATGGCTGTTAGTAAATGCTTAGAAATGTTTTCCTGGCAGGGTAGTAATAGTTTTCTGTCTCATATTTCCATTCTGTAAAGTGAGGGTGGTGTTAGATACATCATCTGGCTGTCAGACACTCAGGCTTTAGAAAAGAGAGACACATAAACAGAGCAATTTGGTTATAATTCTACGATAAGAAATTGTGCCACTAAGAGCTGGGTGCCACTCTGCTTTTTAAGGATAAAGTCTACTACAGAGAAATCTGCCAGGACTTTTCCATTTTTATTCCCATTTTCTATTTTCTACATTTGAACTCAGTAATCCTTCGTATATTTTGGCAGAGCCTAAACTTTCTCCTCAATTCCAATTTCCCCCTTATTAACCTGAAATAAAATTCTATGAAGCTCTGCACAGAAAAATTACAGGATCAAATGGAAAGGCTGCATTAGCTATCTCCTGTCTCAAGCTTCTGCTTAATGTTCTAAAGACGAGATAGGGAGTGACTGGGAATACCCAAGGGGTAGGAAAACAAATTATTGGAATAGATGCCTGTGCCTCATAATGGGATATCTACAGAGATAGAAACCAGAACTTTCTATTAGCTACTTTCCCTATGTACTGACTTCCTAAAAATAACCTCAGGCTATCTCTTTGGCCAAATTCTTTCCCAAGACCTGATGTCAGACACTATATTTAGGAGAGTAGCAAGTAGGAAGATTTCATCTGTTCATTCAAAATTTCCCTTAACACAGCAACAGATGTTGGTAAGAAGAATTAACAAGGTCCAGAAAAACTTAAGCAAAAGACTTGAAACTGTAGTAACTGAAGCGGGCAGAGCTATGGAGAAGTTGTAGCCATTAGCGTCATCACGGAACTGGTTTGTTTTTCAGAAACTAACACCATCAATTTTTGAAAACATTCACTTGTTTGCCATTAAGCAGGCTGGGCCGGAAGAAATGTAAATTTGAACTTTCGAAGCACCTTAGATGAAGCTAGCAGTACCCATATAGACCTGCCATCACCTAACTGCCTTGGGATATGAAATTGAAAATAGCTGTTAATGTATTAGGGACTCACATTACAGGAATTGGATAATTGAATCACCCAAACTACCTCAGAGATCAGAGAGGTTAAGTAATGGTAAACAACATAACTTGGAAACAACAGAGCTGAGACTCAAACCCAGGTTTATTTGACTACAAAGCCCTGTGCTCAACCACAGCCTCAGATGTTTCCCCAAAACGCCCTTGCACCTGCTCAGGAATACTTTCTCACCTCACCTTTTTTCCAAGAAAAATAGGTGCTCCCCATACTTCCTCAAGTGTTTTAAACTTCCTAGTTAATGGTTTCTTCCCAGAAGGAAGGAACGTGGCTAATCTAGAAAGCAGATTCACGCAATTAACCGAGACGATAACACTTCACTGATAAGAGAGCCGGCCAGGACCAGGCTAAGTCAGGTAGACCTTACATATATAGTCTTCAACAAGAAAACTTGAGAGGATCCTGTCTAATGTTAAAAGTTCGTTCACAAAATACTTCAAGTAATTTTAAATAATCAAATATCAATTAAACCCATATAAAATATTTGCATGTTCCTGTTTTAAAGTAAAAACCCAACTGTGAGAAACATCTTGAACTGTGATAGAGTGCAACATGGAAAAAAGAACGCTGAAAGATCTGAGTTATCAAAGAAATTATATCTATCTCTCTATTGAAATTTTTTTGCTACCCCTTAGTAGCTATTGATTGCAGTTACTTTAATTATGGGGAAATACATGATGTATATTTTTCAGATGTCTCAAAAATTATTCTTTCTTTAAGTTTTACCAATGCACCTAAGTATTTAAAATAAAAATGTGTATTTCTTATTGTAAAAAAAAAAAAGTTCATTCATATATAAACCGAGCGCTAATCTTTAGTACATGCATATCCTACCACTGTGCAGGTTTACAACTGACCAATGATATCATCTGGAATTATTTACTGCAAAAATATCAGCAAACTGTTTACTAAGTGCCTCCCACTGAGCCAAGCACTAGCAACTCAAAAGTGAACATGAAGTATAAAAATTTTACTGTCATGGTGGTCCACACATGAGATAAGACAAATAAATAACCAACATAAATCATAACGTGCTAAGAAGGAGGCTGAGACAGAGTGATGGGCTGATTCAGGTGAGGCTGAGAGTGGAAAATAAAGGACATGGTTCTGCAAAAGGGTAGAGAATAGACTCTCAGGCAGAGAGAACAGCAGGTGAAAGGCCTCTAGGTGGCACAGAGCTTGGTGTGTGTTGGGAACTGAGAACAGAGTGAAGCTGAGTGAAGGCGGGAGGAAGCAGGGTTTGATGAGTAATGTGGGAAAGTACTACAAGACAAAATGGGAGAGAATGAAAGAGGTCTGGTTATGATGTCAAGTTCAGATCTGAATGGTTAAGTGCAATAAGAATCCACTGAACACTTTTTTATTATTGAAATACGGCTGATTTACAATATTGTGTTAGTTTTAGGTATATGGTGTAGTAATTTGGGGGTTTCTTTTGCAGATTATATTCCATTATAGGTTATTACAAGATACTGGGCATAATTCCCTGAGCTATACAGTATATCCTTGTTGCTTATCTTTTTAACATCTTTATTCGACTATAATTGCTTTACAATGGTGTTATTTTCTGCTTTATAACAAAGTGAATCAGCTATATGTATACATATGTTCCCATATCTCCTGCCTCTTGTGTCTCCCTCCCACCCTCCCCATCCCATCCCTCTAGGTGGTCACAAAGCACCGAGCTGATCTCCCTGTGCTATGCAGCTGCTTCCCACTACCTATCTATTTTACATTTGGTAGTGTATATATGTCCATGCCACTCTCTCACTTCATCTCAGCTTACCCTTCCCCCTCCCGTGTCCTCAAGCCCATTCTCTACATCTGCGTCTTTATTCCTGTCCTGCCCCTAGGTTCTTCAGAAACTTTTTTTCTTTTTTTAGATTCCATATATATGTGTTAGCATGTGGTATTTGTTTTTCTCTTTCTCACTTACTTCATCCTGTGTGACAGACTCTAGGTCCATCCACCTAACTACAAATAACTCAATTTCATTTCTTTTTATGGCTGAGTAATATTCCATTGTATATATGTGCCACATCTTCTTTATCCTTTCATCTGTTGATGGACACTTAGGTTGCTTCCATGTCCTGGCTATTGTAAATAGAGCTGCAATGAACATGGTGGTACATGACTCTTTTTGAATTATGGTTTTCTCAGGGTATATGCCCAGTAGTGGGATTGCTGGGGCGTATGGTAGTTCTATTTTTAGTTTTTTAAGGAACCTCCATACTGTTCTCCATAGTGACTGTATCAATTTACATTCCCACCAACAGTGCAAGAGGATTCCCTTCTCTCCACACCCTCTCCATCATTTATTGTTTGTAGATTTTTTGGTGATGGCCATTGTGACTGGTGTGAGGTGATACCTCATTGTAGTTTGGATTTGCATTTTTCTGATGATTAGTGATGTTGAGCAGCTTCTGACTGGTCTGTTTATACTTTCTATTCTTCCTGGTTCAGTCTCAGAAGGTTGTGTTTTTCTAAGAATTTGTCCGTTTCTTCCAGGATGTCCATTTTATTGGCATATAGTTGCTTATAGTAATCTCTCATAATCCTTTGTATTTCTGCAATGTCACTCGTCACTTATCCTTTTTCATTTCTAATTCTACTGATTTGTCTTCTCCCTTTTTTTCTTGATGAGTCTGGCTAATGGTTTATCAATTTTATCTTCTCAAAGAACCAGCTTTTAGTTTTATTGATCTTTGCTATCATTTCCTTCATTTCTTTTTCATTTATTTCTGATCTGATCTTTATGATTTCTTTACTTCTGCTAATTTTGGAGTGTTTTTATTCTTCTTTCTCTAATTGCTTTAGGTATAAGGTTAGGTTGTTTTTTTGAGATTTTTCTTGTTTCTTGAGGTGGGATTGTATTGCTACAAACTTCCCTCTTAGAACTGCTTTTGCTGCATCCCATAGGTTTTGGGTTGTCGTGTTTCCATTATCATTTGTTTCTACGTATTCTGTGATTTCCTCTTTCATTTCTTCAGTAATCTCTTGGTTATTTAGTAGTGTACTGTTTAGCCTCCATGTGTATTTTTTTACAGACTTTTTCCTGTAATTGATATCTAGTCTCATAGCATTGTGGTCAGAAAAGATACTTGATACAATCTCAATTTTCTCAAGTTTACCAAGGCTTGACTTGTGACCCAAGATATGATCTATCCTGGAGAATGTTCCATGAGCACTTGAGAAGAAAGTGTATTCTGTTGTTTTTGGAAGGAATGTTCTATAAATATCACTGAAGTCCATCTTGTTTAATGCATCATTTAAAGTTTGTGTTTCCTTATTTATTTTCATTTTGGATGATCTATCCACTGGTGAAGGTAGGGTGTTAAAGTCCCCTACTATGATTGTGTTACTGCTGATTTCCCCTTTTATGGCTGTTAGCATTTGCCTTATGTATTGAGGTGCTCCTATGCTGGGTGCATAAATATTTATAATTGTTATATCTTCTACTTGGATTGACCCCTTGATCATTATGTAGTGTCCTTCTTTGTCTCTAGTAATAGTCTTTATTTTACAGTCTATTTTGTCTGATATGAGAATTGCTACTTCAGCTTTCTTTTGATTTCCATTTGCATGGAATATCTTTTATCCATCCCCTCACTTTCAGTCTGTATGTGTCCCTAGGTCTGAAGTGGGTCTCTTGTAGACAGCATATATAAGGGTCTTGTTTTTGTATCCATTCAGCCAGTCCGTATCTTTTTGCTGGAGCATTTAATCCATTTACATTTAAGGTAGTTATCGATATGTATGTTCCTATTACCATTTTCTTAATTGTTTTGGCTTTTTTATTGTAGGTCTTTTCCTTCTCTTGTGTTTCCTGCCTAGAGAAGTTCCTTTAGCATTTGTTGTAAAGCTGGTTTGGTGGTGCTGAATTCTCTTAGCTTTTGCTTGTCTGTAAAGTTTTTAATTTCTCCATTGAATCTGAATGAGACCCTTGCTGGGTAGAGTAATCTTGGTTGTAGGTTTTTCCCTTTCATCACTTTAAACATGTCCTGCCACTCCCTTCTACCTTGCAGAGTTTCTGCTGAAAGATCAGCTGTTAACCTTATGGGGAGTCCCTTGTATGTTATGTGTTGCTTTTCCCTTGCTGCTTTTAATATTTTTTCCTTTGTATTTAATTTTTGATAGTTTGATTAATATGTGTCTTGGCATGTTTCTCCTTGGATTTATCCTGTATGGGACTCTCTGTGCTTCCTGGACTTGATTGGCTATTTCCTTTCCTATATTAGGGAAGTCTCCAACTATAATCTCTTCAAATATTTTCTCGGTTCCTTTTTTTTTTCTCTTCTTGATTCTGGGACCCCTATAATTCGAATGTTGGTGCATTTAATGTTGTCCCAGAGGTCTCTGAGACTGTCCTCAATTCTTTTCTTTTTTTTTTCCTTTACTCTGCTCTGTGGTAGTTATTTCCATTCTTTTATCTTCCAGGTCACTTATCCATTCTTCTGCCTCAGTTATTCTGCTATTGATTCCTTCTGAGAATTTTTAATTTCATATATTGTGTTGTTTATCATTGTTTGTTTGCTCTTTAGTTCTTCTAGGTCCTTGTTAAACGTTTCTTGTATTTTCTCCATTTTATTTCCAAAATTTTGGATCATCTTTACTATCATTACTCTGAATTCTTTTTCAGGTAGACTGCCTATTTACTCTTCATTTGTTTGGTGTGGTGGGTTTTTACCTTGCTCCTTCACTGCTGTGTGTTTCTCTGTCTTCTCATTTTGCTTAACTTACTGTGTTTGGGGGTCTCTTTTATGCAGGCTGCAAGTTCATAGTTCCCGTTGTTTTTGGTGTCTGCCCCCAGTGGCTGAGGTTGGTTCAGTGCATTGTGTAGGCTTCCTGGTGAAGGGGACTGGTGCCTGTGTTCTGGTGGATGAGGCTGATCTTGCCTTTCTTGTGGGCAGGACCGAGTCCAGTGGTGTGTTTTGGGGTGTCTGCAAACTTAGTATGATTTTAGGTAGTCTCTGCTAATGGATGGGGTTGTGTTCCTGTCTTGCTAGTTGTTTGGCATAGGGTGTCCAGCACTGGAGCTTGCTGGTCACTGAGTGGAGCTGGGTCTTAGCGCTGAGATGGAGATCTCTGGGAGAGCTTTCGCCATTTGATATTACATGGAGCCGGGAGTTCTCTGTTGAACCAATGTCCTGAACTTGGCTCTCCCACCTCAGAGGCACAGTTCCTGACACCTGGCTGGAGCACCAAGACCCTGTCAGCCACATGGCTCAGAAGAAAAGTGGGAGAAAAAGAAAGAAAGAAAGAAAAAGTAATAACAATAAAATAAAAAATTATTAAAATAAAAAATAATTTTAATTTATTATAAAGAAAAAAGAAAAAAAAGAAAGAGAGCAACCAAACCAAAAAACAAATCCACCAATCATAACAAGTGCTAAAAACTATACCAAAAAAAACACAACAAAACAAAAAACAAAAATAATGGACAGACAGAACCCTAGGACAAATAGTAAAAGCAAAGCTATACAGACAAAATTATACAAAGAAGCATACACATACACACAAAAAGAGAAAAAGGAAAAAATATACGTATATAAAAAGCAAGAGAGCAACCAAATCAATAAACAAATCTACCAATGATAATAAACTCTAAATACTAAACTAAGATAAACATAAAACCAGAAACAAATTAGATGCAGACAGCAAACCCCAAGTGTACAGTTGCTCCCAAAGTCCACCTCCTCAATTTGGGATGAGTCGTTGTCTATTCAGGTATTCGACAGATGCAGGATACATCAAGTTGATTGTGGGGATTTAATCCACTGCTCCTGAGGCTGCTGGGAGAGGTTTCCCTTTCTCTTCTTTGTTTGCACAGCTCCTGGGGTTCAGCGTTGGATTTGGACCCGCCTCTGCGTGTAGGTCGCCTGAGGACGTCTGTTCTTCTCTCAGACAGGACGGGGTTAAAGGAGCAGCTATTTCAGGGGCTCTGGCTCACGCAGGCCGGGGGAGGGAGGGGTACGGATGCGGGGTGAGCCTGCGGCGGCAGAGGCCAGCATAACATTGCAGCAGTGTGAGACGCACCGCCATGTGTTATCCCGGGGAAGTTGTCCCTGGATCACGGGTCCCTGACAGTGGCGGGCTGCACGGGCTCCCAGGAGGGGAGGTGTGAAGAGTGACCTGTGCTCGCACACAGGCTTCTTGGTGGCGGCAGCAGCAGACCTAGCGTCTCATGCCCATCTCTGGGGTCCGCGCTGATAGCCACGGCTCCTGCCCATCTCCGGAGCTTGTTTAGGCGGTGCTCTGAATCCCCTCTCCTCGCGCAACCCGAAACAATCGTCTCTTGCCTCTTTGGCAGCTCCAGACCTTTTCCTGGACTCCCTCCCGGCTAGCTGTGGCGCACTGGCCCCTGCAGGCTGTGTTCACGCCGCCGACCCCAGTCCTCTCCCTGTGCTCCGACTGAAGCCCGAGCCTCAGCTCCCAGCCCCGCCCGCCCCAGCGGGTGAGCAGACAAGCCTCTCGGTCTGGCGAGTGCCGGTCGGCACCGATCCTCTGTGCGGGAATCTTTCCGCACCCCTGTGGCTGCGCTCTCCTCCATGGCCCCGAAGCTTACCCCCTCCGCCACCCGCAGTCTCCGCCCGTGAAGGGGCTTCCTAGTGTGTGGAAACCTTTCCTCCTTCACAGCTCCCTCCCAGAAGTGCAGGTCCTGTCCCTATGCTTTTGTCTCTGTTTTTTCTTTTTTCTTTTTCCCTACCCAGGTACATGGGGAGTTTCTTGCCTTTTGGGAAGTCTGAGGTCTTCTGCCAGCCTTCAGTAGGTGTTCTGTAGGAGTTGTTCCACATGTAGATGTATTTCTGATGTATTTGTGGGGAGGAAGGTGATCTCCACGTCTTACTCCTCCACCATCTTGAAGGTCTCTCTACTTATCTGTTTTATACATAGTAGTTTGTATCTGTTAATCCTAAACTCCTCACTGCTCCTCCCTCCCCCTCCCCTTTGGTAAACCATACATTTGTTTCTATGTCTGTGAATCTGTCTCTGTTTTTTATATAGATTCATTTGTATATTTTTTAGATTCCACCTCTAAGTGATACCATATGATCCAGCAATTCCATTCGTGGGTATAAATCCGGAAAAATGAAAATTCTTAATTTGATAAGATACATGCACCCCAATGTTCACAGCAGCACTGTTTACAATAACCAAGACATGTAAGCAACCCAAGTGGCACCAAGAGATGATTGCTTTACAAAGATGTGGTGTGTGTATGTGTGTGTGTATACACACACGAAATGGAATATTACTCAGCCATAAAAAATGATATATTTCCATTTACAGCCACGTTGGTTGGACCTAGAGAGTATTATGCTCAGTGAAATAAGTCAGACAGAGAAAGACAAACAGCAAACACTTTTAAGCGAAGAATCCTCATGATCTAATATGTATTGTAAAAATATCACTCTGGCTGCTTCTCTTGCAGAGAATGTGTTATTTTAAAAGGTATGAGTGACGGCAGGGATGCTAGTTAAGGGCTATTGCCCTAGTGTAGATGAGAAATGAAGACAGCTTGGACTAGGGTGGTATATATGGGGACAGAAATAAATGAATGGATTTGAGATATATTTTGAAGTAGAAATAATAGAACTTGCTCACATGTTGGATACAGAAAGTAAAAGGAATGGAAGAATCAAAATTTGGATTGAGCTACGAGGGGGATAATAATGCCCTTTATGAGAAGGAAAAAGCAATAAAGTACTTTCTAATCCTTTTATGAGTCCAAATTTCAAGGTTAAAATAATTATGGTTACTGATTATCCTTATATGCTTAACAGACCCCTTAAGTTATTATTTCAATTAATCTAATAGTCAGTCTTGCAGAGCAGCGTTATAATGGCCATTTTATACAGGAGAAAATTGACATTCAAAAAAAACTACGTATCTTTTCCAAGGTATCAGTCTGGAGTGAGTAGAACACAGGTCTGTTTGGCTTGAAAATTGGATTCATCCCAATGTTGAAGTTCATGTCCATCTGGCTTTCAATTATAGCTCTATACATAGGTCCATATCTGACCTATAGTATTCTTAGTATGTATCTAATTCTTAAATAAACAAATGCGATTTCCACTAAGGCTTGATGCTTCTCCAAGATTCCCAAATACATTCCCTTCTAGCTGACATCTTAAGTACTGCTACTTTTAGGGCTGACCTTTAAACTGCTGCCCCTCCGAGAGCTCTCTATCACTGATGGACTGCTTTAGTTATATTTCTCTCTCTACACCCTTCCTAGAGAAAGACGTGTGGGCACACTACACTGCCAAGACTTGGGAGGGGCCATAAGAGTGTCAACTAGGACACAGGTCCTCAAGACCAATGCAAAACTATCTAGAAAAGACATACTCAGATACAGGATCCCCTGGACGGCTTGGGCACTGCCTTCACCTCTGCCAACTCCTCCAAGTCCAAGGTCTCTGGACCCTTGCGTTTTGGGGGATCATCCTTACTCTACTGCACACTCCCCCAGGGAGGGTCCACTTTGCTGTCAGGGCTTAGGCTACCCTGATAGACCAATCAGAGCATCCTTCCTCTGCAAGGAAGTCTCCCAGCTGCACAGCACTCCAGCCACAGTCTCCATTTCTGACACCCACTTCATCAATCAGTGTTAGCAAGTTCTAGCTAAGGCAACACTTGTCAAGACAGAAGCTCTTTCTGCACCTTGTCTCCAGTCAGATGACAGAAACAAAGGCTTAAGTCTCGATCTCAAGCAGATTCTGTGCTGCTGTACTTCACCTGAGCTGTAACACCGGCTTCCTGAAAGAAAACCCTGCTCGGGACTTTCCTGGTGGTCCAGTGGTTAAGACTCCACACTTCCACTGCAGGGGTCATGGGTCTGATCCCTGGTCGGGGAACTAAGATCCCATACGCCACACCACATGGCCAAAAATAAAATAAAATAAAATAAAAATAAAAACCCCTACTCAAGGAGATCCACTATGACCAGAAAAGCATGCTTTATTCCAACTTGGATTTCACTCCTTCTCTTCCCATGAGTAGCGAAATGTGTAATTCATCCATTGCTCTTTGTCTTGCTATAGGGGATTATGTGTTAAGCAGAGGTAGGTCGACTTTAAGCTCTCGAAGGCTTGCAGTAAACACAATCCTGGTGAACATCTGTAGCCTCTGGCAGACAGGCTCTGAGGAACCCCTTCACCCTTTACTCAAGGAGACAGTGCCTGGCCATCCTCATGCCACTTCTGCTTTCCTTCCCAGCTACTGAGTTAGATAAATTTCCTAGTATCATTCCTCATAAATGCTGTCCTCCTCATGGTTTGAGTTTTGTCACCCCTCCAAGAACACCTAGCATCCCACACTTAGTTACAAAGACTTACAGTATGTAACAGTAGATCTTCTTCAGGGTCCCAACCCATAGCAATGAGTAAGATTCTCAACTATAATATTCGGATTTACTGGCAATACCACTGGGGCTGATTTTCTGTCAGAAAGGAATATGATTAAAGGGCACATCTGGGTGTCATGACCCATAACTCTGCAGCAGGTCTCCACTGCTGCCATCATGGCGTGAAACACGTGCCTCCCCTGGTTGAAGAAGGCGCTCGAGAAATGAGTAAGTGTCAGATTTATCTGGAGGACTTTTTAACACCAAGAGAGGTAAGGCCATGCATGGATCAGAGCTCCTGGCTCTCAAAGAAATCCCCCAGCAACAAGCTCTCACCTACTGCATACCCTCCACTCCGCCAGCCCCTCTGCATGTCTTCCAATCGAGACTAGCTTGTTTGAGCCTTGGAATGGCCCATGGCCTCTCATGCATATCTTTGTTGGATCTGTCATCCCCTGTCATCTCTTCCTATGATGCTACTAACTGCATGCTTATGCCCCCGCCCCATGCCCAATTCATATGTTGAAACGGGATGGTATTAGGAGTTGAGGCATTAGGGAAGTGATTAGGTTTAGATGAAGTCATGAGGGTGGAGCCCCCGTAGTGTGATTAGTGTCCTTATTAAAGAGAGACTAGAGCTTGCTCTGTTTTTGCCTTAAGATATAGCAAGAAAGCAGCTGTTTATAAACCAGGAAGAGGGCTCTCACCAGACACCAAATCTGTCGCCACCCAGATCCTGGACTTCCCAGCCTCCAGAACTGTGAGAAATAAATGTTTGTTGTTTAAGCCACCCAGTCTATAGTATTTTTGTTACAGCAGCCCTAGCTAAGACATGCAGTAACCCAGTGTCTGATGTTGGCTACATCCCTGATTTCACCTCCCGGGTTAAGTCTGACATCCTGTCCAGATTTCTTCACCTTATGATCACTGGTTTTGCAATTGCCAGTCTTATCTCAGTATGCCCCTGAGCCATGATGTCACTGAGATAAAATACCTAAAGCTTTTACAGTAGAAACACATTTTTGCCCCAAGCCTATCTTCTATGTTTTACAGAAGATGAAACTGTAGAGGTTAAGTGATATGCTCAACATCACAAAGTAAGTTGGTAATGACTAGAACCCAGGCTTTCTGACTCATAGAACAGTGATCTTTACACTAACCATGCCATCCCATTCTTAGAAAACATGTTCATCAAAGGAGGGAGTGCCATAGAGGATATATTGTTAAAATCTGAATTTGGGAACAAATGACTCATCTTGTAGGTTAGGTTCTGTTCTGGGAACAGAAGCATTGAAAAAAGATGACAATAGCTGGTGTTTACAGAGACGTACATCCAGGTTTTATCATCTTTAAAAGTTTCTGCAAAACTTGTCAAACTAAATCTTGACGGGACGAAAAAGATGATTTTTTTCCCCCTTTTTTTAAAGCCAAATAACCAATAGACTAATGAATTTCCACATTTCCTCAGTAGTCTTGCATGGAAAATACTTAAAACATAGTTAACATATTTGGAAGAGGAATCTCTTTACCAAGTGAGTTGTCCCAAGTCAGTGGGTGTGGAGGGGAGGATCTCTTGCTGTGCAAGCAGTCTCCAAAAGTCAAATGCCTGCCAATCTGTTCCCAAGTTGAGGTTCATTCTCAAGGTCAAGTATCTGTTGCTACACAGTGCCCCCCACCCCCCATCTGAGCCCTTCTCTCCAAGGGAATCATCTCTCCAGGGTCAGAAGCAGCCTGGACACCATCATGATGAGCATTTTCATTCATTTCTTTTTAAGGTCAGAAATATTAAATTCTGTATATTCATAAACCAAATCAAAAGAAGGACTGAAATTAAAACTCAGATATCCCAATTTCATTCTTTTCTTTTTTTATCTTTCAATCTTGGTTGAGTCTTGAACATTTTTGGTGCTTTTCAAGTCAATTTTTTCCCACAGTATTCTGAGTATCCTCATCGACTATGTTGCTATGAAATCAATGTCTATACTTACAATGTACACTTAATAGAGGGCTCTCATTTAATAGGTCCATAAAATTTTACACTCATGTTTTGTTCACTTAAAGTTCTTACACTGCTGGTTTAAGAGCTGTGAAGCATAGAGAAAAGATACTGACAGGGATCTTAGAAGTCTATGATCTTTCCCCGAACTGGCTGAGGCAGTTTCCAAAAGGTTTAGCTTAGACCAATCTGGTCCTAGCAAATAATTTTCCCTGATGGTAATCTACACATACCTTAGTCAATACTTACCATCCTGTTAATTATAGACTTTGGCAATAAGATAAAAAAATAGTCCATGAGGTTGCAGTCCACTATATGTTCTTTGTGCTGGTAACCAAACCCCTCCTGAATGATGGCAAAACTGTCAGCTGAATGATGGCAAAACTGTCAGGATTTAGAGTCATCAACTAAGGCATCACTTAGGGTGACTGCCAGCCAGTACCACTCGTTAATCACAGTCTAGGGGACAAGTGGTTTTAACAGATGAAACCTGAAACTCAGGACAACATGAGAAGAGGTTTGAGATACACTCTCTGCTTCTCAGTGCACAACCTGCAACAGCAGATCCAGAATTTCTCTCCCATCGTTTTTTTTTTTTTTTTTTTTTTTTTTTTTGTGGTATGCGGGCCTCTCACTGTTGTGGCCTCTCCTGTTGTGGAGCACAGGCTCTGGGCGCGCAGGCGCAATGGCCATGGCTCATGGGCCCAGCCGCTCCGCGGCATGTGGGATCCTCCCGGACCGGGGCACGAACCCGTGTCCCCTGCATCGGCAGGCGGACGCCCAACCACTGCACCACCAGGGAAGCCCTCTCTCCCATCTTAGCCAAACAAGTCTTTCACAGCTTCATTCCAAGTCTGAGTGCAATTTTTCTTAGTTGACTGCTTCTTTCATTACAAGACATCATGTCCGTGTTTAGGGTGCAGATGTATAATGACTGGACTATTACCAGGTGGGCCATCCATCCTGGCTTTCCCGGGATAGACTTAGTGTAAAGCCTGTTGTCCCAGGATAATTGTCCCTTTCATTCACACCAGTTTTAACAATACATTATACTGTTCAATTACCCATTACTAATCACCAGTAATGTGGAAGCCTTCCATCAAGCACTGGTCATACTAACAATTTGATCTTTGAAGATGTTTGCCTTTCACTGAGCATCATTTTGATTGATGTTTCTTTCCAGAGGGGTTTGTTGCAGCTGTGCTCTTCTAGAGCTTCTTTCCTGTGTTCTATATTATCGTTTCAGACCTCAGTGATACGCGATGAAGCCTACATAATTCTGTTTTCACCTCTGATGCTCTTAATCTAGTGAAAAAAAATTGTAAGTGATGGTAATCAATGTAAATATGGCCATCTTTTGGATCACCTCAGCCTAGAATTACATTTGGAAGAACTGTGAGTCTAGCAACTAAAAATAATTAAAGAACATTTACATTTTTACAGTGGTCTATTAAAAAATGCCAAAAAGGGGCTTCCCTGGTGGCGCAGTGGTTGAGAGTCCACCTGCCGATGCAGGGGACACGGGTTCGTGCCCCGGTCCGGGAAGATCCCACATGCCGCGGAGCGGCTGGGCCCGTGAGCCATGGCCGCTGAGCCTGCGCGTCCGGAGCCTGTGCTCCGCAACGGGAGAGGCCGCAGCAGTGAGAGGCCCGCGTACCGCAAAAAAAAAAAAGCCAAAAAGCATAGCTTTCATTTCGTTTAATGCTGCACATGTCCCCACTTTGCTCACACATAGTCTTTCTTCCCCAGGAATTCAATAAAGGGAAATTCGAAAGATTGTCCTCGAGGGATTTCATCTCAGCCTGATTCACAGTATGTACCACAAAATTAGAGCATTTCAATCCTTGAGGATTGCCAAAAGAATGCAACTGTAGTCGGGGATTTTCCATTAAAGAGATTATCAAATGACTTTGATGAAACTAATGAGAACTGTGTCTGTGTCAAGTATAAAGACAGAACCAGAATGAAGGACCAGCATAATTCTTCTAGCGAGATCTAAAGAATAATTGGAATCAGTCATTTAGAATGGCATGTAATCAAGTGGTGAGAGAGGAAAGGAACGGCCACTTCAACAGTACCTTCCAGAATTGGTAGAAGACACCAAAGACCTCTCTTCTGTCACATACAACTCAGAGCCAGGTGTCATCTCTATCCTGTGATTAACAGACCCAGAGAGATTCATGCACATCCCAAGGTCACACAGGCCCCATAAGGGACATAAAATGACTGCTGAGTTCTCAGCATGATGAACCCTTGAGTAGTAAGACGGGAAGACTTCACCTGCCATGTGTCATCTTGAACAGACTGATAATTTCTGAAGAAAGTGAAAGTACACAAGTATCCAGGTATCTCAATAAAATTGGCTCAAATTCTCTTCCTTAGAACCCAAAGTCAGTACAGGGCTCACAACGTTTTTCACATACCTTCCTAATTTTCCAGAAATGTGGTTTATTTCTTTCAACTGAAAAATAGAAGAATTTTAAGGTGAATCAAGGTACTACATTTAGGAGGTAGCCCAAAAGTGAACTGGAACTTCTCATCTGCATGGGGCTGTCACCTACAAATCAGGATGTTACTAGAGAAAACTGTGGCAACCTAAGAGGCAGATGAGAAAGGATACACTGGCATAATTAGAGCATGTATTCTAGAAGGCCGTTCTTTCATGACATGGACATAATTTGACACTGGTCTATTCTAATCCATGTACTACGAAGCTGAATTTTGACCAAGGGTTGTTGAATCTCACAGGACAATTCTCAGTGATGATGAAATAATGGATGTGAACAATTTAGCTAATCTCACAGGTCTAATATAGGAAATCTGTCCTTAAATTTTTTTGGATCAAACTGTAGGTCCCTTTGGAATAGTAATAACTTTAATGAGAGCAGAGATACTTTAATAACTGTTGATTGACAAAATAATATATGTACCTATAGATTCAGAGATCATTTTCAGAAACTCCAAAGTCCAGAGGGTGGAACTACTGAGGCAGATCGCGTTATATAATTATAGTTCAATCTTACAACTATTTTTGATCCCTTTTCCACGTGCATTTGATTGTCCTGCTAGGATCATACAACCATTTTAATAGCTTCAGAACCCAAGTTCTGGCCCCCATGTTATTTGCAATGTTTTGCTGCTCTGTCACTTAAAACAGTGCATTAACAGCAAAACGCATGGAGTTAAAGATGCTATAAACCAGAACAGACTCACGCTTACCTTTAATTTAGTGACTCATTTTATAATAAGTAATAATAATGCAAAGAATTTTATTTACTGAACACCCACTACTTACAACATACAAACCATACGTTTATAACATTCACCTGTTTTCATCACAACAAATCCGAAAGCAAATATTATTATTAACTATTTCTTTTTTCCATATAAGGAAACGGAGCCTCAGAAAGTTGAGCAACTTTCTCAAGGTAACTCAGGGAGCACATAGTAAGACAGACGTTTAATCAAGGTTTTTCTAATTGCCAACAGGATGTATTATTATTCATTATGTCACTCTGTGACTGGTAAGATGCAAATAACATAAGTATATTCCCATGAGAGCAGTCTATTTAACCATCAGAAATACTTATTTATATATAATTAATACACATATTAAATACAAATTACATTTTTCTAGATTAAAATACACAGTCTAGGAACCGATGAGAAGCAAACAGCTTACAGGAGTGAATGCGTGTGCTTACCCTAGTTTAAGTTATTACATGTGCCCTACTACTTGCTTTTATGCTTAGAAAGTTTATCTTTGTTTTTCTGGAACCTTATGATTCCCAAAAGAAAACACAAGTAAACAAATACATCGTAAATCATCCTTGCTTTGGAAGTTCTGTAATGCCCATCAGTTGAAATCTTTAATGTTTTTAACTGGTTAGAAGAAAATGAAAAGTAACAAAATTACTTTTAAAAATCAGACTTCGTTTAGTCTTCATCCAAATGAATGAAAATGTGCTGCATAAAGAGTAAGACTGAACTTTAGCCTTCCCGTGGTTGATACAGATGAAAAAAATAGCGCCCAACCCTATTTCTTCACTGTTCGGACAAAAACAAAGTCATTCATACTACTTAGGAATATCTGTATTTTAAAGTTCATATTTAATGTCTAAATTAACTTAAAATGCGTAGTTAAGATTAAAAAGTAGGGCTTCCCTGGTGGCGCAGTGGTTGAGAGTCCGCCTGCCGATGCAGGGGACACGGATTCGTGCCCCGGTCTGGGAAGATCCCACATGCCGCGGAGCGGCTGGGCCCGTGAGCCATGGACGCTGAGCCTGCGCGTCCGGAGCCTGTGCTCCACAACGGGAGAGGCCACAACAGTGAGAGGCCCGCGTACCGCAAAAAAAAAAAAAAAAAAAAAAAAAATTAAAAAGTAGTTGATGAGTTTGAGAATATTTTTCAGTAGATCCATGATCAGTATCACTTCTTGTTTTGTGTGTCAATTTTTATATAGTGGTACCATATGTACTCCATGTGTTTCCACATTATGTACCAACTCATGGAAGTTAGAAATGCCCCGTTTCTGTCCTCTGGGAATTTACTCAACTTCCAGAGTCCCTATTTCTAAAAAGGTACCAGCATTCTTTTCATCCTCTGTCTGCCTCCACCCAAAGCTATTTTTCATTCTGCCTCTTCATTTATACAAGTTTTACCCATCGTTCATTGTTTAATCTGTCTCTGTCACCTCCAGAACATCTCTTGTATCTTCCTGACTCATGTTCTGCCTGGCTTTTTTTTTTTTTCTCTCATCTCTTTTTTTTTTTTAAACATCTTTATTGGAGCATAATTGCTTTACAATGGTATGTTAGTTTCAGCTTCACAACAAAATGAATCAGTTATATATATACACATGTTCCCATATCTCTTCCCGCTTGCGTCACCCTCCCTCCCACCCTCCCTATCCCACCCCTCCAGGCGGTCACACAGCACCGAGCTGATCTCCCTGTGCTATGCGGCTGCTTCCCACTAGCTATCTACCTTATGTTTGGTAGTGTATACATGTCCATGCCTCTTTATTGCTTTGTCACCGTTTACCCTTCCCCCTCCCCATAGCCTCAAGTACATTCTCTAGTAAGTCTGTGTCTTTATTCCTGTTTCACCCCTAGGTTTTTCATGACATTTTTTTTTCTTAAATTCCATATATATGTGTTAGCATACGGTATTTGTCTCTCTCTTTCTGACTTACTTCACTCTGTATGACAGACTCTAGGTCTATCCACCTCATTACAAATAGCTCAATTTCGTCTCTTTTTATGGCTGAGTAATACTCCATTGTATATATGTGCCACATCTTCTTTATCCATTCATCTGATGATGGACACTTAGGTTGTTTCCATCTCTGGGCTATTGTAAATAGAGCTGCAATGAACATTTTGGTACATGACTCTTTTTGAATTATGGTTTTCTCAGGGTATATGCCCAGTAGTGGGATTGCTGGGTCATATGGTAGTTCTATTTGTAGCTTTTTAAGGAACCTCCATACTGTTCTCCACAGTGGCTGTATCAATTTACATTCCCACCAACAGTGTAAGAGGGTTCCCTTTTCTCCACACCCTCTCCAGCATTTATTGTTTCTAGATTTTTTGATGATGGCCATTCTGACTGGTGTGAGATGATATCTCATTGTAGTTTTGATTTGCATTTCTCTAATGATTAGTGATGTTGAGCATTCTTTCATGTGTTTGTTGGCACTTTGTATATCTTCTTTGGAGAAATGTCTATTTAGGTCTTCTGCCCATTTTTGGATTGGGTTGTTTGTTCTTTTGTTATTAAGCTGCATGAGCTGCTTATAAATTTTGGAGATTAATCCTTTGTCAGTTGCTTCATTTGCAAATATTTTCTCCCATTCTGAGGGTTGTCTTTTGGTCTTCTTTATGGTTTCCTTTGCTGCACAAAAGCTTTTAAGTTTCATTAGGTCCCATTTGTTTACTTTTGTTTTTATTTCCATTTCCCTAGGAGGTGGGTCAAAAAGGATCTTGCTGTGATTTATGTCATAGAGTGTTCTGCCTATGTTTTCCTCTAAGAGTTTGATAGTTTCTGGCCTTACATTTAGGTCTTTAATCCATTTTGAGCTTATTTTTGTGTATGGTGTTAGGGAGTGATCTAATCTCATACTTTTACATGTAGCTGTCCAGTTTTCCCAGCACCACTTATTGAAGAGGCTGTCCTTTCTCCACTGTACATTTCTGCCTCCTTTGTCAAAGATAAGGTGACCATATGTGCGTGGGTTTATCTCTGGGCTTTCTATCCTGTTCCATTGATCTATATTTCTGTTTTTGTGCCAGTACCATACTGTCTTGATTACTGTAGCTTTGTAGTATAGTCTGAAGTCAGGAAGCCTGATTCCTCCAGCTCCATTTTTCGTTCTCAAAATTGCTTTGGCTATTCGGGGTCTTTTGTGTTTCCATACAAATTGTGAGATTTTTTGTTCTAGTTCTGTGAAAAATGCCAGTGGTAGTTTGATAGGGATCCTCTCATCTCTTAGAGCACACACAATCCACATTCCAATATGTACCACTGGATAGAGAATTAGAGCATTCTAGAGATATCATGAATTTTATAAGATCATCCAATATAACACCCTCAGTTTTAGAAATGAGTAAACTGAGGTTCGGAGATGATAAATGACTTTTTCAATATTGCCTACATAAGCAAGTTTCTGAACAGACTTTATAAGCCAGTGTTCTTTCTCCCATGCCAGTGGCTATAAACACTTATCACACCACGATATTTACTTACGCGGAGACAGTCTAGAAAAGTGTTAAGAGCATGGACTCTGGAGTCAAGCTATTGGAGTTCAAATCCTAACTCCACACCCTGATACTTCTGATACGTTGGTCAATGAATCGATATATTTTTTAAATTAATTTATTTATTTTTGGCTGTGTTGGGTCTTCGTTGCTGCATGCGGGCTTTCTCTAGTTGCGGTGAGTGACGGCTATTCTTCGTTGCGGTGCGCAGGTTTCTCATTGCGGTGGCTTCTCTTGCTGCGGAGCATGGGCTCTAGGCGAGTGGGCCTCCGTAGTTGTGGCATGCGGGCTCAGTAGCTGTGGCATGTGGGCTCAGTAGTTGTGGCTTGTGGGCTCTAGAGAGCAGGCTCAGTAGTTTGGGCGCACAGGCTCAGTTGCTCTGCGGCATGTGGGATCTTCCCGGACCAGGGCTCGAACCCGTGTCCCCTGCATTGACAGGCCAATTCTTAACCACTGAGCCACCAGGGAAGCCCAATGAATCAATATTTATAGCCATCTCTAGACAGAGCTTATGTTTCATTTGGCAATCATATATTTGACAAACTTTTATTGACCAACTGCTATGCGCCAGGCTCTGCCAGGTGCTAGGAATGCTAGGAGAGAGTCGTGATTCCAACCCTCAGGGAATCAGGCATCCAAAAGAAATCACATGAAAGGTAGCATAAAAGAGATGTGTCAGAAGCACAACGGCAGTGGAGGGGCAAGGAAAGCAGCCAGTGCACCAGGGCAGGTCAGGGAGGCTCCACAGAGGAAGCAGCCCTAGAATGGATCCCTCCACAATGAGTAGCACCCCAGGATTGACAAAGAATAGCCCCTGAGGAAATGTTTGCTAAATGGATGAATGGCATGTGTCTCCCCTGGGCCAGAAGAGGAGAAAATAGATACTTGAGAGAAACACCTGAAAAAAAAAAGGCATTTCTCTCTCTATGATAGACTCTTGAGCTCTATATAAAGAGCCCTCACTTATCCAGGCAATAACCATTTACTGAACCTTCCACGAGGCTGTCAGATTGTATGAAGCAGCAGAGCCTCCAAACAGCTCTCTGCACATAAGGCTAGAAGTTTGTATAAAACTAGACAAAACTAGTTCCTTCCAAATTTCAGGTCTGCAGATGTATTTCTTAATACACTCTTCAAAACCTCAAAGATCCTATCCACTCCGTAGCAAGACAAACCCAGGGGACACCTCTTCTGCTGCATCGGAAAAATACCGCTGAAGCACCTTTCTTCAGACAATTAAGCAGGCTCTGCTCTGAGGGAAGGTCTGGTGTGATGTGCACACCTCCTGCCAAGCCAATTCTATCGCGGATGCATGAGTGGACTGGAATATCTCAGAAAGGACCTTTCCCTTTTGAAAGGTCACTGAGCCAAACACAATAAAGCTGTCTACTATAGCATGCTCTTCTTCCGACTGGCACGCTTCGAAAGTGCACGAGCTGAGGAGATTCTTCGCGCCCCACACCTGGCTGAGAGGCTTTCTGAATTTCAACATCCTCTTGGGTACTCGTATGTCTGTCATGTAATCTCACTCTCGGAAACTGTTCTCTCTTCTGGAACCTCCTCCTGCTTCTGTTTGGCTAGATTTTATTTTTACACTTTCTCCCTGTGACTTCCATTTTAATATGACACAGCATATTTCACACCAGTGACAGGGGCATTTGCTACACTGTCTTCTATAGAGCAAGACTCTTTCAAAAGTTCGCCTGGCCAACAGCTTCTTACTACGCCTCTTCCCTTTTCCTGCCTAGCTGTGTGCATTCACCAAAATCAAATGCACTGAAATGTGATTTTCCTAGTTGTGAGAGGAGAAAAAAAATAAGAAAGTGAATAGCAGGTGATTGGGAGCCTCAGAGTTCTTTAATTCACGGTCACCTACAGTGCTTGCTTTAAAACACTGCCACTGAAAGGGTATATGGTATGCAACACGGTATGTGACAAACCAGTGTGAGGGCTAAGTTCTATTTTTACGGGTCATAGGAAAAAGGGATTAAGTCTGCCCTCATCTGTAGCTGTTGCATCTTGGGGGAAACGTGCATATTACGTAAGTAAAGAAAGTTCAGAAACAAATGTGATCGCAAAATGATATATTGAAAAATAGATATCTACGACAAGAGAAATCCCAGAGATCATACTCAGAAGTAATATGATATCAGAGGTAAGTATGTTAATAATTGGCCATAGGTCTGGTGCTTTAAAGAAAGCATTTTACATCCTAAAATAACCCCAAACAAAGCAAGACCGAAAACAAACACACCACAGTCCAAAGACTCAAAATCCATCCATTTATAGATTCAGTGATGATTTAGTTATGTAATTACTGTAACTCAGGAAGACAATACATTTGCCTCTACTCCTTTCACAGATTCTACTAAATATTTATATATTAAATTTATTAATCGATTTATATAAATATTATATGTGGACATATTATTTATACAACATAATAGGACAAAAAGGAGTAAATGTGTAACAGCAGAGAAGAGTGAGCACTGTCATTATGGTGATGCAGGCAGAGGACGACAAGGGACTGTGATTAAGAACAGGCAGAGGAAGCCACAGTCCAAAATACGCTGTAAGGCAACCAGAAGTTGGCAGGGCGTGTCTGCACAGGAATCTCAGGGGGTGCAAGAAACGAAAGGTGTAACTGAAAACAGAACCCAGCGTACGTACTGTATATGAAACAGCTATGTATACTGTTCTCTTCTGTACTACATTTCCTCCATTGTGGATCCCAGGAAACAAACAGCTGGATTAATCCCAAGCAAATAATAAAATACTACTAATAGGACTACAACTATTACTACTAATAATAAAATAATAACCCAAAATCCAAAACAAGATAAAAGAAAAATTATAGTCAGCGCTTCTCTAAAATAACTGAACAAACCCTGAGGAGAAAGACAAGGTTTTCGTTAAAGGTTGGCATCTGAGAATAACAACTTTCTCATTCTCTTATGTTGGAGACCCACCGATACCAAATCATACCTCTTTACTCAAATGTGGTACCTGATCACCCTCCCCTCTGTCTTTTAATCCCAGAATTTCCACTCAGGATAGAAAATTTTAAGGATAAACAGTTCTATAAGAGCAAAAGAAAGCCACAACAGTCAGCTACTTTTTCCTTTACTAATCAGGCAATCAAGCACACCACGATATTAGGCAACCCAACGGCATTATGGATAAATACTAAGATAGGCAGGCTGGAAAACACAGATAATGTAAGAAACAGGAAAAAAAAAAAAAACCACCACCTCTGATAAACTTAGACAAACTGGAGAAGCGATTACAACCCAAAAGTAAAAACAGAACTTTTTCAAAGAGAATAATTAAAATAGAGAACAAGAAAGCATACTTAGAAATTAAAACACGGTCATTGAAATAAACGAGTACAGTAGAAAGCCTAAATAAAGATACAGCCAAGGGGCGCTCACAGATATAGACTAATGAATAAAGGCAGAAATTATGAGATGATACATCTGGAAGGTCTAATATCCAAGTACTAGGAGCCACAGAACGAAAAGAATGAAAATGGAGGAGGGCAATTATTAAAGAAATGATAGAAACAAAAATCACTTAGCTGAAGGAAGCCATGCATCTACAGAGAAACCTCACTGAGTGAATATCCTAAGTGAAAAAAGAGCCTCAGGTATGTCACTAAAAACATATAAACACCTAAAATACTGAGATGATCCTAAAAGTTTTCAGAGAAAAATAGGAGGCATTAAACTCTGCCTGGTACCCGAGTTCTCATCAACATCAACAATGTTCAAAAGAAAAGCTCTTTCCAACCTAAAATTCTATACTCAGCCAAAGTATCATGTAAATATGAGTGTGTCCAAGAACCAGGATATTTACCTCCCCTAGTCTTTTCCTTAGGAGTTACTTTATGACGATGCATTATAATAAAATGAGAGGGTAAGCCAAGGAATAGGTAGATACTGAAATAGCAGATTTAACCAAGAGGAACAATATGAAACCCAGGATGTGCATCAGGTCTAGGAGCTGGGAGTCCAGGATGGAGCAGGAAAGAGGGGGACTCTGGGAAGGAGATTCATGGGTGCGAGGGAGGGCAGAGAAAATAGACTAGATGATATGATGGAGAGTAAAAAATATATGAGGGTCTGATAAAGGAAAATAGAATAATAAATGAGGCTTAAGGGCTTCCCTGATGGTGCAGTGTTAAGAATCCACCTGCCAATTCAGGGAACACGGGTTCGAACCCTGGTCTGGGAAGATCCCACGTGCTGCGGAGCAACTAAGCCCGTGAGCCACAACTACTGAGCCTGAGCTCTAGAGCCTGCAAGCCACAACTACTGAGACTGCGTGCTGCAACTACTGAAGCCCACGCTCCTAGAGCCCACGGTGGGCAACAAGAGAAGCCACCGCAATGAGAAGCCCGCGCACCGCAACGAAGAGTAGCCCCCGCTCGCTGCAACTAGAGAAAGCCCATGCGCAGCAACGAAGACCCAACGCAGCCATAAATAAATAAATAAATAAATTTATTTTTAAAAAAATAAATTCGGCTTAATTTTAAGGAAGTGACAGTGTCAGAACAAAATCAGTGACTTTAACTTCAATGTTAGGAATCTTTTCTTTTCAGTGAACTAGGGGTCATGACATTGGACTCAAAAAAATGTAATCCTATCACATTTGTTGACCTAACACTAAATGACATTTATGTGGTCATAATAATGTTAATACTGTTTACTGTTCTACATTTAAAGTTAACCTTTGGGCAAAGACTTGGTTAAAAAAATACATTTTTAATGTAAAGTGAAAATATCAACAAGAAAAAGAGTGATTGACAGAATTAGGACCTGAAATGAGAGAGAAAAAGTTGGGGAAAATGTGTCGGACTAAGGCTCCCATTGTATCTTGTAGGGAATAAAGAGAGTGTTGCAAATGATCTGAATAAGAAAACAGCTTTAAGATTCTAATTAAAGCTGACAATTATCTTACAGTTGCATTCATATAAGGAGAAAAAATATTAATAAAGGAAAGGTGAAGTACACGTGAGCAAAAATCCATCTTTCAAATTACAGAGTGAACTGTCTCAATCTGGTCAGTCAAAAAATTCCTGAGCTCTCTACCAAACTGCCTAAAATAACAATCAGTAAAAATTTCAAAATAAATTTTAAAAATGTCTCTAGGGAGTAAGAATGGAATGCGGAGGGTGGAGCAGGACACTCTTGTTTCTCATCAGCAGAACTTGGGTACTACTTAGCATGTGAACTAGCATGTAATACTTTGATAATAAGTAAATAAGTACTTGTGTCGATAATACCTTTCATAGTAATTATTGAGTGTGCTGAATGTTTTTTTATGTGCAACACATTAATTTTACCAGATACTAGTATAAAGTGGGATCCTTATTTATTTTATAGGCTGTGTGTTTCTATATGGGGATATATAGAAATTTATATTTATCATATATATCCTTTATATGTAGGCATTTCTCTTGAGTTACAGTTTTCGGTATCTGAAGTTTTTCTTCTTTTTCTATCAAATTTCACCATTAGCAATTAAATAACCTGGATTAAATATAGTCCTTACCTATGTTCTTTATTTTTTTAATGCAAAATCTATAAAAGATATAAATACTAAGGAACCTAAGGATTAGGTGGAATTCACAAAAAGGAGGATAAACAGCCCAAAAAGGCAAGGTGAGGAACTGTAAAAATATTTTGCTTAGTTCACTAATTCAATAAGGTCCTTTATCTTCATAGACTTTTAGTTTTAGAATGAAGTACTTAGCTTATAATCACACAGAAAAAGTGAAAAGTTCAAAAAGACTGAACTGACACTTAACCCAATAACCTAGAGGACAGGGAATGTTTATCAAACCAGTCTCCTGAAGTTGGAAGTTTAACAAACACAGAGAGGTCGGGTGGGGAGTGGTAAGAGTCTCTAACCATAAAACGTCTCACTCAGTCCTCCTGATGTATCTTGTTTTGACAGATTCACACCCAGTGGCCCATATTAATGAGGTGGCCATTAAATCACAAGCCTAGTCAGAAGCTGAAGGATGACTTTAGGACAAATGTTTACTGTTCCAGGCCATGTGCAAACCTTTGAACCTTTGTGAAGTTCAAACATGCAGGACTCGGTGTAAAGCATCAGGCCATTTCCCACTGTAGGGCTCAAAATAAAATAAATGGGAAAAGAAAATCAATAAGATCAAGTACAATGTCATTATGTAGATACAGTTTCAGAACTCCATATTATCTTAATCATTGCATATCAACACACTCTTTCTTTAAAGAGATCTACTCTCCCA
The DNA here is from genome assembly GCF_964374135.1 of Grampus griseus. NCBI lineage: Eukaryota > Metazoa > Chordata > Mammalia > Artiodactyla > Delphinidae > Grampus > Grampus griseus. Next base: position 24,546,379 of record NC_139015.1, on the reverse strand, counting down.
AGCACTAAGTACATGTCATATTGGATTAGGAAAACACATCGATCAGATTTGGTCATGGGGCAAAGATAACATGCGATTATTCTGATTTTTGCCATCTTTATTTTGAAGAAGCTGACATCTTTGGAGCTGGGTACACGGAAACTATATTGGCTGACGCTTGGTATATCTCCAGTTGTTTTAGGAGATAGCAGAAGACTCTGCAACCATCCCATGAATGACCTGTAACACCTCCTGGAAGTAGTCTATTCATTTCTGCTAAAAGTAGCCTCCTCTTCCCAAGTCATCTCAGAATCTGTTTATTATCACCAAAAAAGGAGAGTCTACTTTTTACTCCTTTGGGATTCCTTTTTTAATTTTTTCAAAACAAGCTTTATTCTCATTTTAACCTGCATTAAATATCATGGGCAAAGAATAATATTATTTCCTCTGGGTCTCACAATCCTACTTCTTTTGCCATTTTGGGAAATGAAGCAAAGAAACAGAAGTGTTTTCAATGCCGGGGGGGCTGCAATGAGTTGATTTCTAGGATTTGAAAATAAAGGATACGATTAAACAAATGTAGAGTTAGACCAATAAACTATACATGTTTGATTTGAGCATTTGGCAATACCCCCAAATGCCTATAAAGATTAATGGAAGTGAGCTTAGGGCTGCAGGGCTGCAATGTGATTGAGATTGGATGAATTGATACTCTGGTAGACCAAAGTCCAAACAGTTGTATCATGCCCCACCCCCTTTTTTTTTGGAGAGAGGAAGTTGGTCGACAAAAGCATAGGAAAACAAAAGGAAGAAAACAAACATTGGGTGTTCACTTTGGTTTAGGGAGTAACACAGTAGTTTTCTTGGCAAGGTCAGCCTGGTAGAGGGGTGCGTGTTAAAACCATCTCAGCTGGAAAATCAACTCATTCCCATTGTCTTGAATCCATACTGTCTAGCAATTTTCAGGAAGCTTGGCACCCTACGTCCCTAATGTACAGGGAGAGAATGAATTTGTCAGGCCAACTCAAGTGATGTTCTCATCAGACAGATGCATTTCTCTTTATAAATTGATAAGCCAGCATTCTGATGATAATTTAGATTCCCATACTGCTCATCTATGGGGAGAGGATTCTGTGAACCATTGTTGACTGAAGCACCATAGCCTATGTAACAGTTACACTGATCGTTGTAAATCAACACCTTGGCATTCTGGTTTACATTTAATACAGGACATAAGCTGTGTTAACATGAATCTGATTCTGAATGGAACCAGTCTTACCTAGTCTGCTAACAAAAATCACAACTCTCAGCCGATAGTCCTGGGGGAATATGACCCTGCATCATGTCACCAAGGAAAATACCACCATGTAGGGACTATCTGGGTAGTCAGCGCCCAAGCAAGTTTTCCATTCTCTGATTATACCCGTGAGTTAAAAGATCTAAGGAAGAAGTATTATTTTAAAACAGCCAATTACACAGCTATCCAAAGTAAGAAAATGTGTGAAATTATGTAGTATGCCTTCCCAGGGACTTTGTGACAAAGGGAAAGGGAGGGAAGAGAAAAATATGGACTCAGATTATATAATTTGCCAAAAGTGGTTACAGTAACTTTAGGTCCTTCCATATTTATCTTCTGAGAAATGCTTTGCCTTACTGGAATTGCTAAAACAGCAGCTAGATTTTCAATGGAATTGCATATGAAGAAGTAGAGTGGGGAGGGAGCTTAGTCAAGACCCTTAAGCACAGATCTTTTATAATGATAGATCTATTATACTGATGCCCCGGGGGAAATTACTAAATTTTGAATGGAGCTGACCAGTGACAAACAGGAAATTCTTGCACTTAGCATAGTAACTAGACATTGAAATATACTGTATGTAGAAAAAGATTTTTCTCCTCAAATGTTACACACAAAACTATTCACCTCAAAACTATCATGGATTGTGTCTTTATTCCTAAACTTCTGAGGAAGAATAACAACATTCCAGCAAGCTGGAACAAAACATGGACGCTGAGGCTGCTTTTAGCAATACATCTGCTTTGCAAGAGAAATGGGTGCTTTTGAATCAGTAAACATCTGAAGGTCTACCTGAGACAGAGATTATACCAAAGACACAAAGAAAGACAGGGTAGGTGATGCCAATTCCTTGATATATCAGAGCGTTTCTGATGACTTTCTGCCTGAGTTACCCGGTGAATTGCTACCGTGTAACACTTGACCTAGAAGACAGCAACAGTCCTAACACCATAGCCAGCAGATAACTCAGAGGATAGAATGGAACTTTCAGAACGTGGTCAACTTTTCTCTGGTTTTGCTCACAACTCCAAGTATGATTATCTAAATGCTTTTTAAAATAATATATTATTAATTGATGTATTTGTGTAGCCAGGGACTTAAAGCTTCTGTTAGTGGTTGCAAGCCACGACCATCTCCCACTTGATTGAGTCTTACTGCATTTACTGTCACATGCAATCGACCCTTTATTCAGTAATCATTCATTCATTCAATGTGCTAGCTGAAAATTTTGGCAACACCCTTGGGGATCCAAGGATAAAGACACTGACCACTGTCCTCAAAGAACTCAGTCATATTCTATGCTCTGATTATCACTGCAGCACAGTGTGGCATTTTATCAGACTGCTGGACACAGAGTAATGCCATTAGATTTTTCCCATGTCTATCCATTATCTTCATAGCTACCTTGGAAATTTCTGTATATATCAGAGTATCCAACATTGTGGTGAGGCAAAGGAAGCCTTTATGTCTTATCAAGAGATAAAACACTATCTTCAAATTTAAATGGAGGAACATACAGTACACATGGTCAAGGTGCTCTAATACACAGCATTTTAACTTTTGATATTAGCGTTTTATCCATTCATTCATTCCTTTTTCACAATACATCTATACTACTTACAATCAGAAAAAATAACCAATAAAAATTAGATAGATGAAAGTTAGTGATGAAGAACTGGTAATCGTTATAAATGTGTTTGTGTTGCCCCACAAAAAACACAGATGTAGTAATCGTCACAGAGCTTAAAGAAAATTTAGCTTGATGGGGAAAAAAAATTCCTGAGCAGCCTGAGAAAGAAAACCACTGCTCACCATGAGTCCTCATCATTCTTTTCTACTCATGTATTCCACCTACAGAAACTGTTATAACAACACGATGCAGTAACATGCCCTTTTCAATTCACCTTTAATCCCTGACCCTTGTTATGTCTGTCACTTTTAATACATGTGCTCTCTCCATGGTATTAGCTGACATGTTTGATAACTAAACACATCATGTCAGAGGCCACCCAGGAGCTTACATGATGAAAAGAAGTCTGATCCCCAAAACATGACCCCCTCATCCTGGTTGTTCAGTTCAATTCTAGTGCTGCAATTATTACACAAAGTCGAGCAGCCAAGTGATCCAGTGTGTGGAGCTGAGCTCAATCCAGAGCTCCTGAGGGCTTTTCGTATTAGTTTTATCCTCTACCTATGGTTACTCGTGAAAATATTATTTCATTCACTTAATCATTCAACATATGTTTGTAAAACATATAACTACTAAACATTGTGCTCAACTTGGAAGATTCAAGGTAAACGAACTGAAATGCACGTGCCCTCATACACTTTGGGCCAAATATGGACACCCCGTGACCACGGAGCACCATTAACACAGTCAATCCAGCTAGTACGTCATCCCTAGGAATGTGACAGAACACAAGTAATACATATTATGGCAAATTAACTGTGATTTAGTGGGTTTCATTTTTGTGTTAACCTATTTTAGCTAGCTCTCTGCTAGGCACTAAAGCAAGGTAAGCAAAGTATTGTTCCACATTTCTAAATCCAAGACAGAACTTGGATCGATTTTGTTTACCCACACAAAATTAGATTTCTGAACCATACAACTTGCTGAAATACAGACTCTTAAATCTACAGACAAGGTGAATGATTCCTAATTTGTTTTCATAGATTTGAAAGTGTAAAGAACTTGAATTAGTTGCATAGCATAAAGTTGTATAGCATAAAGTTAACCCAACAATATGGCTATTACAGAGATGGGACTTGAAATCATCTCATCTTGGATTTCTCTCCTATTTTCCAGATGTGTTTGTATCCTACAACCTACTCAGTCCTCCCACCTGTATATACCACAGACCCATTGACTCAACATCTCAAAGTCACTTGCATTTCCTTCATAAGAACTAATTACTCCTCTTGTGTATCACATTGCTTCAACCCACGGAGATACCAGTACAGGAATGAGGATACCATGCTGAGTCTTCCAAGTCCAGTAAATTCTATTCTTTTAGTATCTTTCCAGGCTGACCACTTTGCCACCTCCCCATTTCAAACATGAACTATCTTTCTTGAACTTCAATGCCTACGTTGTAAGGATCAACTCCAAACCACAAAATATGCCATAAAACAGCTCACATGTCCTGGTCCTTGCCTCTGAACCCACCCCCAACCCTCAACAAATCTCCTACCATTTCTATCCTCATACCCTGTGGTCCAGGAACAGATTTTTTGCAATTCCTAGACACCCCATTCTCTCTTTTCCTGGAGTTTCACATAAGCACTTCCCTTTGCCCTTCACCTGGCTGAGTTTGCTGGCAGGTCATGAGTCTGCTCAGGTGTGATTCTTTGAGGAAACTTCCTTAACCTCTCTGTCCCACTAGTGCCAAACTCTTTCAGTTAGATGCCCCTCCTCTGAGCTCCTACAGCACTTTATTAACAACACAGCTGTGACATCTCATACCACAGGATCTGTTTACTTCTTTGTTCCCTAACATGAGATGGGTCCCTACTGCATACACTGGACCTAGCAAAGGATATTACACATCATTGGTAGTTAATACGTATTTTAAAATACATAAACTAATAAAACATCCTTTTATATCCATTCTAGAAAATACTTACTCTTTACTCATATTCATTAAAGAAAAAAAAAGAATTGAGGAACAAATATTTGGATGACTAAAACACAAGGGCAGCTACTGCTTTCACTGGCATCTTTGTTAAGCCATGAGGCTTTGTGGATTTCATAATGGAGAACGTGGAGCTACTCCATATTAGACTTTTCCAAAAGAATTATGACCTCCCTTCTTATCCTCAAACAAAAGCATTAGAATATAATACTCTCTAAAGGCACAGAGTTGCATGGATTCAGACACTCTCTGAGTACCCAGAAATCTACTCCATTCCCTTCTCAATACCCTATGACTTTTTCACTTTCTACTCTGAATGTCCTTTCTCTACATTAGAAAGCATCTATCTCAATGCTATAAATCACACTTACTCATACTTATTGATGATAATTTCAGCTTAACTCATTGCCCATGATGGCCATCTTGGTCTCTCTCTGCATCGCAAACTTTCAACTTCACTTGTTGCTTTGTTCCCTCTATGTCAGATTCTCCAAAGATGGCATCTTATCTTTTCAAACAAGGAAGCCCATGTCAAAAGTTCCCAGCCAGCCTACCAACGACTGGCCACCATACTATTAGTTTTGGGCAGGAGGAGGGGAGGGGACTGCAAGAGGGGTGAGGTCACGTGGTCTGTCCAGAGTTTTCTCCTCAGCAGAGAGAAAACTGTGTCTGATGGGGTGTGTGGGAAGGAGGTATTTGAAAGAAGCTGCATGTGGAGGGATGGGGGTGGGAAGGTGGCAGGTATTTTTTGTCCACTTGTGAAAGAAAAATGTTTCTGACCAATGTGGATCTCACTTTCTGAGTAATCACCATTCTTACCTCCTGTGAATTTTTTAGTAATATTTGTCACTTTCCTAGAATGAAAAGGAATCCCTAGGATTCCAGAATGACATAATCCCACTTGGCAGTGGAGTTCCCAAGGAGCAATAAAATCCTAACTCATTGAAGGTGTGATCTCACAGGAGCCTGACTGGAAGTTGCCCTTTGGCTGCATCCTAACCTTTTATATTATTTGTTTTGTTTCCTTAATGAAAGCAGATACCAACTGACCTAATGCCTTTTTACTTTCTCTTAAATAATATTTCTTTGAGCACTTACTATACGTCTTTATATAAATCACCTTATTTAATTTTTACAATATATGATGACAGATCTTAGTTTTCAAGATAAGGAGGCTCTTTTTAATCTATATTCCTAACTAACTACAAGCTATTTCTTACTATAATGTTTGTACAGAGAATATTCTCTAGGATGGATGTGAAGAACCACCTCCTTCGTTATCACACCACTAATAACTGATAAACTTTAGATCCCGAACCATCTCTGTCTGATGACTGCGGTCACGCTCTTAAATATTACACAGCACTGGGAAAGCCTCAGAGTTGACTGCAAGACATGTAGAGATAGGTGCAGGCTGATTGCAGGGCCTGCAATGACACTTCATTTCAGAAATTCTCTACTCCAGTCTAGGACCTAGATAACAAATAATCATTTTCACTTTCATTAGTAGAGACTTATAGAATTCATAACCATCTTTCAGCATCTTGGTCTTGGATTTGTTTAATATTCTATAAATGCCCAATTTCCTTTTAAAGAAAATATTGAATTTTCTACTCCACGAATGTCTACAATATATAATTGCAAATATTTGCAATTAAACATCACTTCGATGTAGTCAAAATTCAGTTATAAGATTTTTTTTCTAAAATTAAGGAAAAGAAGATAAGTCTTCTCAAGCTCTGTTTAAACTAAAACTGATTAAATCTGTGGCATCTTATCAGAAATGAGCCAGGAGCTTAATGAAAAAAGCATGACAGGGTTTCTGAGTTTCACCACCTGCCTTCACCAGGGCTTTCAATTCCCACAGAAAGAATGGGAATCTGACATCTAGATGACTGGAGTGAGATAGGATCATAACTGTGTGGAAATATACTTAATATATGTCACAAATTTTTCATAAATTTAGAATGCTAATGCTTAGGAAGGGATTAAATACAGTCCATGTCGGATACCAAGCTCTGCAGAGATGCATAAATAATCCATTTCTCAGAGTTTTCTTAGCTTTGGAGAGGCTTTTAGGGCATCAAAGCTGAGCAAACATTTTGCAGATGAATCTGGCCCCGAGTGATCCAGTGTTAAATTCAGATCATTAGTGGAGGAGAAGCTGCGTCTCATCTCAAGAGAAGAAGCTTTGCAATCTTCAAGTTCTTTAAATATTCCCCTGGCAAAGAGGAGCCTGAAGAAAGCACGCCAGAATCCACAATGGTGGCGCAGAAGGATCTCCTTCAAACTTTCCATTAGGGCTTTCTTAAACCATCTCAGACCATCGAGAATCTACACTTCTCTTACAGAGACCTGGAGAATGACTCCACAGCCAGCCACAGTCATGATTTCCAGCGGGGTGAAAATTTTCTCGGTAGGAAATTCTTCCTTACAGCACTTCTTAATCCCTCATGGTACGATTGATGAGCATTTCCTTTTCCTATATCCATTGCGAATAAGGAGAACAACTATTCGCCATTTATCTGCATGGTTTACTAGCTGCTTTGAACTGTATTTCTGCCACGGTAAATACTCCCAGATGCTTTCGTCTTTTCATAGGGGTATGAGAATCACACAAAATTGTTCAGAAATGTCAGTAGGATGAAATTTATCCTTGCCCAAAGAAGTTTTAAAACCACACAAATGAAAACACTGATCCCTTTTCAAGTCTCTGAAAACTGCATGTTCTTGGTGAATATGGTCACGTTGTAACCAATCACATCTGCCAGGTAACTAGCTCCAGATATGACACTGGACTCGAATAATCAGCAGTGGTGAGATCTGTACATTGTGATGTATAGTTTTAGAGAATAAAGAAAAACTAAAGTCAATGAGACACTAAGGAATAGAGATACACCATGAATGGTAACAGAACAGAGCAATCATGGGAAAACAGGCAGGGAAGACAGGTGTGGCTAGAGGATGGAGGCCATTCTTTGCCTGCTCTGGAGTTTGGGAGATAATCTAAAGTCAGTAGACATTCACTGAAAAGATTTTTTTTCTGATTTTATTTTAAAATTAATTTATAGTCAAATTTTATGAATTATAACACATGTATAGATTTATATGATTGGCACCAGAATCATGATACAGAACAGTTCCATCAGCCCCCATCCCCACCACACACACACACACACACACACACACACACACACACACTGCTCATGCTAGGTACATCCTTTCCTGGCCCCTAGACCCTGACACTCACTGATCTGTTTCCATCATGATAGCTTTGCTTTTTTGAAATGTTATAACATCCAATATATAACTTTTTGAGGCTTTCTTCTTTCATTCATCCAAGCTGTTGCATGTTTCAAAACTCATTCCTTTTTATGGATAAGTAGTAGTCCATTGTAAGGATGTACCAGAGTTTGTTTAACCATTCGCCTGTTGAGAGACTTTTGGGTTATTGTTAATTTTGGGCAAATCTGAATAAAAGTACTATAAACATTCATGTATGGGTTTTTGTGTGAACGTACATTTTTAGTTTGTTAGAGTAAACAGTAAGGAGTGGGATTTCTGGGTCACTGGGTAAGCATGTTTACATTTATGAGAAACTGCTAGATGTTTTTCAAGTGGCTATTCCATTTTGTATCCCCATCAGTAATGTTTGAGAATTCTAGTTGTAATCCATACTAGTAATTGATAGTGACAGCGTTTTGTTTGTTTTGCTTTAATTACCATTCTAGTGCTACCACATTATCATTTTAATTTGCATTTCCCTAATGGCTAATGACGCTGCACATATTTTCATGTAATTTATTACCTTGTCTATATCCTTTTTGGTTAAAGGCCTGTTTAAGATTTTGCCTTTGCAGTACGCGGGGCTCTCACTGTTGTGGCCTCTCCCATTGCGGAGCACAGGCTCCGTACGCGCAGGCCCAGCGGTCATGCCTCACGGGCCCAGCCGCTCTGCGGCATGTGGGATCTTCCCGGACCGGGGCACGAACCCGTGTCCCCTGCATCGGCAGGCGGACTCTCAACCACTGCGCCACCAGGGAAGCCCTGTAGTGTATCTTTTCAATCTCTTAACAGGGTCTTTCACAGAACAAAAGTTTTAAATCTTGATAAAGTCCAATTTATCAAATAATTTTTCTTTTTAGGTGTTATATCTAAGAGGTTCCTGCCTAACCCCAGGTCATGTAGACTTTCTCCTATGTTTTCTTCTAAAGGCTTTATAATTTTGGTTTTTACATTCAAGTTTATGATCCATTTGGCACTTATTTTTGCACAACACGAGGATTAGGCTGAGGTTCCTTTTGTATGCATATGGATTTCCAGTTTTTCCAATAACCATTCCTTGAAAAGATTATCTTTTCTACAGTGAATTGTCTTTGCACCTTTGTCAAAAATCAATGAGCCTATTTGTACAGTTCTGTTTCTGGACTGCGGATTGTTTTCCATCGATTTATGTGTCTATCTCTTCTCTAATATACTATATCGATCACTATAGCTGACGGTAATTCCAGTATTCAAACGGTTTCAGAGTTTAGAATAAGAAACTTCTCAATTCAGTTCACCAAGCCAACAAAACCCTGATACCACTCAACACATGATACAAATTTAAAATAATCTCAACTATGAATGTAGAACAACTCCAAACAAAATTGGCAAATCATATTTTTAAAATTCAGCATTTCCACCATTAAGTATGATGTTAACTGTAAGTTTTTGGTAGAGGTCTTTTATCAACTTGAGGAAGTTCCTTTCCATTCTGAGTTTGCTGATACCTTTTATCATGAATGATATCAACTGACTTTTCCACATCAGTGGAAATGATAATGTGTTTTTTTCTTCTTTAAACTGTTTGGAGGAATACCTTGATTTCTGAATATTAAACTTACCTTCCAATCCCAGCTATGAGTATTTAGAAGTTTGTTGTTGAATTTCCAAATGTTTTGAATTTTTTTTCCAGGTAGCATCAGTTTCTAATTTAATTCCAACATGAACAGAGAACTTATTTTTGTGATTTCATTTCTATTAAACTTATTAAAAATTTGTTTTCTCACAAAAAATTAGGTCTATCTTGGTAAGCATTCCATGTGCACTTGAACGTGTGTTCTATTGTTTGCGGTTAGAACGTTCAATAAACGCTCATTACATCCATTTGGTTGATAGCAGTTTTATTTTCCAAGTTTTTCAACATACTACCAGATTTTCTGTCTACTAGTTCTACCAATTTTGGGGAGAGTATTTTTGAAGCCTTCAACTATAATAATGAATATAACTGTTTCTTCTTTCAGCTGTATCAGTTTTTATTTCATATATTATATTCTGAAGCTCTGTTGTTGGGTACACACTCACTCCTAAAACTGTTGTCTTACTGGTAAATTGTTCCTTTTATCATTGTTTAATTTCCTCTTTATCTCTGGTCGTTTTCTCTCTCTAAAGTCTACTTTGTCTGCTATCAACATAGCAACTCAAATTTTCTTTTTTGTTTAAAGTTTGCATGGTTTATCTTTTCCCATCCTTTCAATTTTAACATAGCTGTGTCATTATATCAAAGTGAGCTTATTTTACACAGCATACTGTTGTATCATATATTCTTCCTTATCCACTCTGACAACTGTTGTTTTTTAATTGTTTTTTAAACAACTTATATTTAATTTAATACTGATATACTTAGACTAAAGTCTACCATTTTATTGTTTGTTTGCTGTTTGTTCTTTCTGGGTTTTGTTCCTCTAATTTTCCTATCTTATTTTGCATTGTTGGATCTTCTTTTAGTGTTCCATTTAAACTCATCTTATTGTTTTTTTTTTTTTTTTACTATATCTCTGTGTCAATATAAAATTTATTTCATGGTTGCACCAGGGATTACAATATACATACTCAATTTTCATATTCTTATTTTGAATCAATATTTTATACCTTCAAGTGGGATTTAGAAATCATACTACCACCAGTTAGGCTCCTGTTCTATTCCCCTTTGTGTGGTAAACATATGAATTACATCTACATACAATGAAAACTACATCAGACATCAGTTTTTGCTTTCAACCACTCCTGGAGCTCTTTCTGTCCATGTTGATTTCCACTACTCAGTTTCCCCAAGTTGAAGCTGCATGCTACCAGAGGAAAAACATGGTAAACTCACCACTAAATTTATAGTGTTCTCATTTCTGCTCTTTCTCAATCCATGTGCTACTATTTACTTCTCAGAATCCTTAAATATATAATCCATACATTTGATCCAGGTTTGACAGTTGCATTCAGTGGAAGAGACAGGGTTCAGTCTGTTTATCTATCCCAAATTGGAACCTCACTAAAGAGTTCTGAGTAGAGAAATACCATAGTAAAGTAATAATTTAGAAAGATATACCTTGCTGTATAAAGGCAGTTTTGTAGAGGAAGAGCCTAAAGCAGACAAATAGATAATCCAAATCCAAATCTTGCTTTTAGTCTTTAGTTTTCAACTTCAGCCACAGCACCCCTTTACTTTTTTCCACAAAATAAATATAAATTACATAACAAGCCTCTAAATAACTGAGTATTCTATATTATAAAATGATTCATTAGCATTGGGAACTTAATTTAGGATTTTACTCATTGTCAGATATCAGGAATTTCTGAACAATACCAAGTAATATATAAAAGTAGCAGTGGTCATGGAATTCAATTTTTAAAGTTCTTACCTTTAACTAGAAAAAACCCTCTTCATTCATCCCTTATGACTATTTACTAAATGAAGTCCAGCAGTACAAACACACCTTCAGTGCTCAAATAATCCACCTTTAACTAAAGCTCTTATTATATAAGCCTAAAATTTTAAGGTGTGTGTGTGTGTGTGTGTGTGTGTGTGTGTGTGTGTGTGTGTGTGTGTGTGTGTGTGTGTGTGTGTGTGTGTGTGTGTGTGTGTGTGTGTGTGTGTGTGTGTGTAAAAGCAGAACATGGCCAGAACAAATTTTTAGAAAGTCTACCAACGGGGATTAATCACTTGTCTGCAATCTGACAAGGGCCATAACAATAACAGCTGAGAGCAACCAGAGAAAACAATGAGTGCTGTGCATACAGCCCATCCTCTCCTTCAATTGTTCAGATATTCACAAGCCAAGAAACCAATGTTGCCTAAATGTCAGTTAGTAATGCCTGTCTTTTAAAAACACAATGATGCATTTTGAATTCCACTAAATAAAAGTAGCTTTTCATTCAGATTAACCTAATACTTCAGCAACTATCTATGAGAACTTCAATTAAAACATATACAGGTAAATGGCTACTCAGGTAATAAACTTTGGATTTACTACTTATAAGACCACTTGCAAATTTCTTGGACCAGTTCTTGGAATTTATTAGCATCATGAAAATGATGATTTGTTTGTTTGTTTGTTTTAAACTGGTTTCCTCCAAATCAGAACCTGTTAAGCAGCTGTAAACTTTATGAGGGCAAGGACCAGGTGCTGAGCACCAGGATAAAGTATTCTAGAATGAGTCTGTTTTCTACCCTTGGAGAGTTCAGGTCGAGAGCAGTCCCTGACCCAGCAAAGGTGCTCAATAATGTTTGTTAAATATTATTACTTTCTAAAAAGCTTAATTTCTGCATAAGCCCTTGTATCTATCACATGCATCAGTACAGTCTCCCTTTCCTGGAGTACATGGCAAACCCTGGAAATAACAGAAGCCATTCATATTTGCTCCTAGAAATGTGCTGAAAAACAAAACACAAAACCAAACCTCTGTGTTTCCATTTTTCCCATTCACTGCCAGTTCTTGTGTGCTAAAGCTTCTGAGACATGAAGCCAACACACCCAGTGGTTTTTTTAGTGCCTCCTTTTCTACTGTTCTCAAGCAAATGTGTGAAATGAAACAAAATCTAGGGCTTAGGTTGAGTTCTTTGAGACCCACACAAGAATGACGATCATAGGCTAAGATATACAAAAGGAGGAAAAGACTAAAACATCTGTTGAAGGAACACTGTATGTCAAACACACTAGTTGTCTTCTCTAGAGTATCTGATTTACACCTCACAGTAAGCCCCTGGCTTATTATTAACATGACTCTACAGGATACTGAAACTCAGACAAGATAACAGCAGATAAGTGAAGTCCTAGCCCAGAAATGGAAAATTAAATGAAAAAGCAATTGTTCACCTTTAGTTTTGATAGACACAATAATAATAGAAAGCCATCTTACAACTTGGAGATGCTTCGTGAATATAACTAATCATTTCAGCTCACCTCCTCAGTCAGTATTCAATGTACTGACACATCTCTAGATGGGATTTCTTCCCTCACATTTTTCTTAGAGGTATTGTTTTTCCGATGCTGTCCAGAGGAGAGAAACACCCATCCAGGGAGAAGCTTCCAGGGACAGGATTGCTGTGGTATGCCAGCAAAATGAATTTAAACAACAGGTGGGGCTAGTTTCCTTTACAACAGATGTGAATTCTCTCTGCAGGCCTGACTGCTCTGAGGAGTACCAAGTCATCTCTCAGCCCTGGTAACAGCAAGACATGCTCTCAAGTTTCACATGCTTCCAAAACCCATATTGAATTCAGATGCCAAAACTTGGGGTTATATTTCTTAAAACAGACAATTATACAGGAGTGATTCATGGTAAATATAAACACTCGATACTACCTACTTCCTCTAATTTCATTAGAAAGCAAAATGAAACAAAACAATAAACAACAAAAACAAGCTGTCATCACTATGATGTAAGCTTTTGTTGTCTGCTCAATTCTGTTACTAGCAGCATATGCAGTATAAACTCAGACCTAGGTTGTTCGTTTAAATGTTAAGAAGGTTGCTTCCCATTTGGAAAAGAAAGCTCCACAAAACAGGTAACGGAGACTGAGACTCCGTCCTTGGACTTTCTGCTGCAAGAAGCAGAAAGGCGAAAATCAGCAGTGTCTGAGGGATGGCCATGGGGGGTGGACGGCAGACAGCACTCTTCATGTGCAGTGAGCATCTGGGACCAAGGAACACAGTTAAGAGTTAGTCTGGAGTGACTGTGGGGCTGCTACCTTTATCACTGCAGAGGCATCTTTTTATATGGCTACAAGAATTAAAGAATTGGGAATGCCCACCTATAAAAAGAGCAGTGAGCCTGAGGTCTGGGGTGGCCTGGGCACAGAGGTTGCTTGTCCCCAGGAACAGAGCTTGGGTGACTGGAAGATAAACATGGTGGCAGAAAGCTTCCAAAAACGGATTCTGACACCAGGGGCCGGAGCTGTTGCTCAGGCCCAATGGGACCATAGCACTGTCTCCCCAATGAGACACCTGCCATCAGGAAGGCATCAGAAAGACTTGGCAGCCAGCCAAGCTCTCACTCTAGCGTTAGGGCAGCCCGTGATGCTGCTAGAGACGTGATACAGAAACACAGCATCATACCAGATGGGTTGACCAGGGGAGGTGTCTGTAACTGAGTTTTGTTAGTATATATGTTGGCTGTTTAACTTTGTTTCAGGGGCTTGTATTTTATGTAAAAAATAACACACTGACTAGAATTCTGCTCTTAAGAGGAGATTCCCATCATTTTGTTGGGTCCCTCTCCTGACAGCTCTAATCTTAAATGATGCTAAAGTATGAACAGAAGTACTCTGGGGCCTTATCCTTTACTACAGTCATTGCCCATGCGCTTGATCCACAGACTTCGTGGAGGGTATCCATCAGAGGCAAGGAGGCAAGAGTGATTCTACATATTATCTTCCCCAACCTAGGCCTGAGAGAGAAGCTTGTCCCTTGCTAGCTATAGAGGATCCCTTAGTAGGTTTTTAAAAACTCATCCTCAATAGTCAATGACTATTTCCTGTGAAAGAGGCTGAGGAAGGGGATAGAGTAGAAAACCTGAAGAAGTTGCTAAAGAAATAAGATAATTCATATCTTAGAAGCAAGGGCAAACCCAGTTGGGCTTTATCATTGGAACCTGGCCAAAATCATATTTGATTTTGAAAGCAAAGTTCTTTGCTTTCAAGTTCATTCTTAGCCTATAGGTAACAGAAGAGCCAAATTCCTACATTGACGTAGGACACTGATGACATTCCCAAACTAGAGTGTAAACAGTTATCATGATTACATAGGTCGCCATTCTATCAAATCAAGAGCATAACTGTAATAATACAAACAAGGCATGTACTGACACTGTCTGTGAGTGCTCAAGTTCACAGGTAGCGTTACAGATCTAATGAGTAGAAAGCTTTTCATGTGTGTTATATGTTGAAATTGACCATCAAATTGAAACACAGATGTATATTTAATATTTGAAGAGTCAAATGCTACAACAGTTAATGATGATTATGAAAGCTGTTAAATTTATGTACAAAACAATAATTAAGGACTTTCAATATAAATAAGTAGGAAAATAGATTAACAGTTAAAGTGACTATGAAGAGAGCGTGCTTTGTACATAACCTTAAGAAAAACATTTATCCCTAGAGACAAATGTGCATGAAATTTCCAAATAATATAAGCTGAAAAACAGGCATCAGATTATATCGTAATTTCTAAATTTGCAGAATTTTCTTCATGAACTAGCATTTACAATTTTACATACCCTTGAGAACCACACACAATTTTTAGGTATTTAATACCACTTAGGACATACGGTTTTCAGGAAAAATTCCTGTTTAGGAATTCTTCACATCTGTGAGAATAAATTAATGATGGCAGAATATTAACTCTGCAATGCAAAATTTCACTGGTAGGAAAAACTAAAATTATGCATAACATCTAAAACCTCTTTGATTCAGACATCATAAATGATATGAAAAATACAAAGAAAAACATGTTAGAGAAAAATGAGTGACCCAAAGAACATTTTATTTCCTTAATCAAATTTTAAAACAGACTTGGAATAGAATGACTTAGAAGACACTTCCTGAAAGTGCTGTGTCTATGAAAGGGAAAGTTTTAGCCAAAATGTTGCTCAAATCACTACTGTTACAGATGGATCTCCTTTTCAGGAGCTGATATTCCTTAATTATGAATCCTGATACAAAGTTCTTTCTGTTGCAACAAAACATGTTTACTGAAAAGGTATTTTCCTCACTGTATCTAATATATTATATAATATGTAAGGTATAGTATATAAAAGTTAGTGACCTTATTATATCAATTGAAGGTAAGCATCTATTTTCACATGACAAATATACTGTGTTCCTCTTTCTACTGCAGGAGGAATCTAACAACTTCTAGTGTTGAAAAACACTGTTTTTGCACTAGAATGCCAAACTTCTGAAATTAACCAACAAAATTATTAGTTAAAATTTGTAGTTATTAATTTTTAAATAAATTGTTAGCTATTATTGTTACCTCCGAAATGCAACTTCACCAAACCTATATTTGATCTTAACATTCAGCCATGTAACATTCATTCATTCAGTACACCTCTAGAAACTGACCCAAATGTTAATTCCAAATAAAAGTAAAATAATGCAAAACGCTAAAGTAGTCTTTGAAAATACACTCAATGGCAGAGCCATTATTCTTACAATTCCTGTCCTGTCATTTTAACATTAGCTCACGTTCTTCCTTATAATCGGGAAACAATTTTTAAAATTCTTATAAATGTTTTCCATTGAACTATTCTGTGTATAATTCTGAGATGTCTAGTCCTGATTGTTTTGTGTTTGCTCATTAGAAGAAGGAAACCATATTCACCAATAGTGGGGCCGAAGTATATGAACCAAACACAAGTCATCTGTACAGTTTTCCTTCCCCAACCATCAATTGAGCTTTGCAGGTTAAAAAAGTAAAAAAAAAATAAAGATAAAGAAAAATGAATTCACTAAGTTCATTTTGTTTGGACCTTATGTGGATCTTTTAGAAAAATCTATCTCTTGAGGTGAAAATAAAAGTTCTTTGAAGCCAACAGTTTTCTCTGAAAGTAAAACTTCAGTTTGATTCTTCTGTTAAATTAAAATATTAACTATGCTGTGAGCTTAGTGTAAAGAATGAACGTATCTGCCTATATCTATCTGTACCTGTACGTCTATTTGTCTATCCATCCACCCATCATCTATCTACCCATCTATGCATCCTTTTACTCACAGACATACAAAGAAATACGTCACAGAGTTTGACGCATCTAATGGTAACTGTGTCTGTGTGGTTTGATTTGAGGCAATGTTTTTACTAGTTTAATGCAATGTTTACACTGTTTTTAACAAAACAATATAGAGAGTTTTCTAAAAGAAACAAAGAAGAAAAGCAACAAAAAAAACAAAGTGTGCAAGCAAATATGCCAGGACGGTAAATAAGGTAATTCTGAGAAGAATGTAGATTATGATTTTAATCTATGTAGATTTCAGCATTTTTAACATTAAAAAAGTAAAATGTTCCCTCAAGCTCACCAGAAAAATATAAAATGAAATATAACAGATCTTGTCTCCTACTCCAGAATCCTCTTCCCGTTCTCCAGAAGTAACCTATGTTAATTTTGTCCTCTTCTTTCTAGAAATTTTCTATGTGTATATACATATATACATAGCTATCGATACAGATATATCTGTTTTTTATATAAGCCAGATCAAACAATTCTCAAAATACTCTCCAAACAAGTTGTAAACACTATATGAATGGAATTAATGTCTTTACTATTCTTTATTTTCTCTACAGCTTTTGGATCATTTTCATTCAGTTTCAGTGAGATGCTAGCAAGGCGGTGTATTAAAGAGCATTTTATTTCCTAGTCTTTTTGTGACTGGCTCTCCATTTGATTCTGAATTGTTGATTCCAGTCTCCTGGGTCCCACAGGAGTCTCAGAGATGCCAATTAACTATGATGCTGGGTAAAGATGGAAAATCAAGTTTGAGGGAATCTTAATTTAATAAATTTCCACTGGCTCCCAAGGCACCCTCCTATCCTCTTCCCAATCACACAGGGTAGTGTATACCATTAGTTCCACTCACGATAACTTCCTGCCAGAGCACAGAACACAGCAGAATACTGTAGCCTGGCTTTACTCCTTTACCCTTCCCTCCCCTTTACATACGACATTTTTTCCCTCCTTGCCCACCACTCAAAACATAGAAATGGAGTTCCTAAGCTTGGGCTCATTTTTCTCTGATTTCTTGAACTCTCTCAAAGGTTCACTTTGGAACTTTCTATCTACTCCCTTTAGTATAGCAGCGAGGCTCATATAGTTCTGGGAGAGAAAAAGTATGTGGCTATAGCTCTCCCTTCAAGAATTCATGTAATAGAAGTTTTCAATTGGGATGAAATTACTATATTAGCCAGCATTACAGAATGAAACAGAAACCGCCTGATATATGTGCGCAGAGATCACACTTTGATCCAGGCAGTGAAGCATCAGCCCCCAAAGGTGACCGGAAACACCCATCTATGGGAGGTGGCATCCGGCACAGCTTCTTAGCTACACTATGATGAGAAGATCCCTGTTCTGCCTCCTGCTAGGAGTTCCTTTTACATCTTGGGGTCCAAACATGCCCGGCAGAATTCCAACCCAAACAGGGGAACGGGTGAATGTCAAATCAGTGATGGCTGCAAAGTCAGCTCTTCACAGCTCGTGTTCTTCCAGAGAAAGGTTAAGATGAACTTGCTGCTACACCCTTCATCCAGAGACTCTGATTTGACCCTAATTGACATGAAGCCTGAGAATCCTGCCTCAAGACTTTGCTTTCTTTGGGGGAAGTCTGAGAGTTTACTTCTCCACTTCAAGGCATTTTCTCCTGGTGCCTTTGGAAACTCAGGATCAGCTGGGCTCTGTCTGGGTCAAGGCACACCTTCCCTCTTTTCAACTTTTCCCCTAAGACTCTGGAAGGACCCAGAGCTACTCCCGATTTTCTCCCCCAGCAGCTGGTCACCCATGGGTGCGCTTCAGCAATTAAAATGCCAAGATCGGTTCCTGGAGGAAAGGTGGCGATGCTTCGCCCTGCAGCTGCACATGGAACAGATGAACCGCCAGCCAAAGGCGCAGCAGTCAGTCCGTCTTACTCAACGGCAGCTGTTAGCGAATTTGCTTGCTTCCTTTCTGCAAATTCCAGGGTTTCTCTTTGCTGCACTGAGTCAAATTTCATTCCAACTTGGTTGAATTCGCACTTTTGATATTTTAAGGAAAAACTAGGCAACTCTATGCTTAATAATACCTTTCCCTTCTTTTCTTTTAGCCATTTCTTTAATCGAGTAGCCAGGAAAACAGGGCAATGCGGTTCAAAAGGAATTTGAAGTGAAATATGAGAAGGTAGGTGTAAAATTTCATTACACAGCAAAAATCAGTTAAAATGTTCCAAGTGTAACTTCTAAGAATTCCCTGAGACTGTAGCCTAGTTAAGTATCCAAATCACTTGACGGACATGACTATAAACGAATTTCCAACATTGAAAACATGCACGTAAATATATGTATACGCATCTGCCTTGGTGCTGTTAAAAGTATAAGGTACAAATGTAATAAGATAATCCATAAGGTTGTACCGAAACAAATTTAGAAAGCTATGCACCAATGCACATTAAATGGTGAGTTTATTAAATCCTCTATTGTTGTTATAGTGATAATAACATTTAGCATAGACTCTGCGGTTCAATGGCTAAGTGTATTAAAACGAAGTGTTCAAATATTGAGATACTGTGGACTCATTCATTTCATACATGAAATGAATCCACTGGGTAAAGTGAAGAATATATTATAAGGTCTTGAGCTACAATTTTTTTTAATCTAAGCACTGAAATTATACAAGTCCAAGTGACTGCATATGTTATATCAAATGGAGTGGTAGTCAAATAATGTGCCAAAAAAATTTTAGATAAACAAATACTGCCCTATTTACTCTGAATAGTTCCCTCTCCCTTGCTGTCAGTAAACTGCATTCGTTTTTTGAATAAATTTTATGTCTTGTAATTTGAGTGGACTTTAGACTACCTAATGGAGCCCCCGATACTAGATTTACCTTTAAATGTCACAATTTCAGTATTACGAGTATCTGCCTGTGTGTCCCTTGTTAAAGAAATCATCTGATTTTAAGCAGGGCAAAGAGGGAGAAATAAAAGCCCTGCTTAAGACGACTGACAGGCTGGCAAGAAGCGATACTGTGTATATACTAGGGATGTTGATTAATAAATGCTTTAGAATGAATTAGATTAACCGAACATTCAGGGCACACTCGTATTTCTACCATCAGCCTGAACAATGACTCAAGTAAAACACCCTCTCCGCCTAATTTCTACCTCTGAAATTCATGGGGACAATTTTATTGGCTTCGTAGAAGATTTTAAACCCATAAACAACATTCATACGATTTAATAACCTTTAGTACATATGATTAAAAGTAATGTTTATAAAGGTATTGTTTAAGATCTGATATAACAACAACAAACACACCTAAGGTTTCACTTCAAATTAAAATGCTCAGACCTAAGTCTATAATAGAATATCTGCAAGTACTCCTGTCCCCAACATCCTCCAAATTGCCATGCTAACTAGGGAAATCAAATTAGGCAACAAGGTTAATTTATGGATAAATGAGAAAAAAAAAAAAAAAAGAGAAGAAGAAAGAAGAGACAAGACCAAAAAAAAAGTTAACATTCCCTCTATATTTTACAGTAAATGAAAATTATACCAATGAGTATTAATTTGTATTTTATTTTAAAATTTAGAATAAATTCTGTAGTCCATGTGGTCAGGTAACAAGAATTTGCTCTACTAATACATAAGGATTGATAGGTACATTTTTTTGATGATTCTAAATGCTTTCAAGTATCTTGCTATGTCTCAAAGCTCTATATATTCACGTGTCTGGTTACACAGTAGTGTATGCTAAGTGAAGAGAGTCTTTTAATTGATATGTTTTTCCCAAAAAAATGAATTTTGATTATACTTTGTTTACTACAGCAATATTATGGTAAAATGTAGTGCTATTTAAATGGTGGTTAAAATCTATAATGCAATTTCAAGGTTGAGAATAATAATGGACTTATTTTCTCTAAAACAATCAACAAATATTTATTGAGAAGGCATTCTGATAGTTGCCATAGAGGTTCAAAATAAATGTAAGGTGAATCCCTGCTGTCTTTGAATTTATGTACTAATGTGGAGAAGAAAAATATTTATATAAAATTGCTTATATTTTAAAGCACTACATGGTAAGTCACAAATAAACAGGCATGAAAGCATTGTAGTTCATAAATTATGCTTCCCTAACAAATATTTTCTAGAGTTGAATGTGAAATACAAAGATATCCTGAAATAAAATTATTTTCTTTCTAAACAATGGAATGTTTTTTATAAATTATATTTGGAAATCACGTGAAGATCAAAAAATTCGGTTAAATTTGAAATAGCCAAATGTAAACTGTTGTGGTATTACCAAATACAAAGTATGGTTTGACTAGAGAATTAACAAGATGATGTATGCACTGAGTGAGCCTCCTGATGTTGGAAACATGATAGGAATAGCTGCAATCACCAATTCGACATTATCCTGGAGACCTTAGCCACTGCAATAAAGCTAGGAAAGGAAAGAAAACATATAAAAATTGGAAAGGAGGAATTAAAACTGTCAACTGTTCACATATGACATGATTATAATCACAGGAAATACAGAAGAAACTAGAATGAATAAATGAATTTAGTTAATGTTTTAGGTTAGGTCAATATGCAAAATTAATTGTATTTCATAAAATAGCTATAAAATTAGAATGAAATAAAATATCACCTAAGATAGTATCAAAACTATTAAGTACCTAGGTATAAATCAAATTTAATCATAAAGTAAATTAAAACCATTAATTTGATAACACTGCACAACTACCAGAATGGCTAAAATTTAAAATACTGACTATATTAAGTGTTGGCCAGGATGTGGAGCACCTGGATCTCTCGTACACTGTCAGTGTGAATATAAACCAGTTCAGCGACTTGGTAAAACATTTTGGCGCCATCTACTTAACCTAAATGTATGTCTATCTACAGCAATTCCACTTCCAGGTAGAGACCCAAGAGCAATAAACAATATGTCCTCCAAAAGACCTATACAAGAAGGTTTATAGAAACTTCATTTATAATAGCCCCAGACTGGAAGCATCCCATATGTCCATCAACATGAGAATAAACAATTTGCAGTTTAGCTATATAATGGAACATAACAGAGCAATAAAAAAGTATTGTTGCATGAAACAACACAGATGAAATGAAAAAGCATTATGCTCAAAGAAGAAAGAGTACATGTTTCCTGAATCAACTTGTTCTCAACTCATAAACAGACAAAACTAATATATAGTACTAGAAGACAGAATGGTGGTTGCCCTTCAGAGAGGGGGCATGGTCTGTTAAGGGGCAAAAGGGAACATCTAGGGAAATAGAATTTCTCCTTATACTCATCTGGGTGGTTACACAAGTGTAAACATATAAAAACTTTTCAAGATTACTTAATATTTATGTACGTTACTCAATATAAATGGCTTGTCAATTAAGAAAGAAAAGGGTTTAAAAGATAACATATTCCACCTTTCAGTTGAAAACTTGGGAAATGAATAGTTCAGTTAGTCCAGTTTTTCCCCAATGTTCTTCTATATCTAAAAGAATTATTTTAGATAGAACCATAGGAAGAAAGCATACAAGGGAAGAATAGGACAATTTTGGATGAAATTCTTTTTATCTTCACTTAGAAAAAATTGAACTCTGTGCGTAATACAATACGATCAAATGTCAGCTCTTTATGTTATTTCTATTGGTTCTCTCAAATTGCAATCATACACACACAGATAAAGCTTTCCACTTACTTTTTCTGAGTCTCAACTCTAAAATGAAGGAAATAGCTAGGCTCTTCAGTATACAAGAGCAGAAGCTAGCCAGAAATATGAACCATTCTAACATTTTCCTCTCTACTATGACATTTTAACATCTTCTAAATTAGAATATTTAAGAGTTTGAAATCCTACAAAGAAGTGTGCTTTTGATGCCATTTCTCTTGGGAATCTTGGAGAGAAACATAAAATAATAAATCATCATATAACTTACGTAGTGGCACTGCTGCTGGAGTGTCACTGCAGAGACTGTTAATTGTACAGGCCATGTTCACACAATAGCCTTTGATTGTGATCATTTTACTGCTATTACCAAGTTCAGTTATCCACCTCCATCTCTAATCACTTTCTTTAAAAAGTTACATTTGCTATCCAGGGAACTGGGGCTTGAATTGGGCTGATCATTATGTGCAACATTTTTTAAAAATTAAACTGGGAATGAAAATGAGGACCAACAACAAGGAACCACGTATTTGGTAGCGTAGAGAAAGAGAAGTTCTCAAAAACTGTTTTTTCTGTTATTATCCTAAGAGAACATTAACAAATGAAAAACAGAACACAACTCTGTAACCTGTGGTTGCTATGCTTTTAGAATAACAAAATTTGGACAATCCCTTGAAATCTGTTGAAACAGTCTGATTTGTAATGCTCAAAATAGTCTGATAGTTATTTTGCGAATATCTTCTTTAAAAAAGTTTAATGCCTATTATATATTTCTTAAAGGATTGTATTACTTCTGCAGGCAGAATCAGAAAGATGAAGAAACATATACATCTGCTTTTCTAATGATAGACTTTGATAGAGTTGTTTATACCAGAAACAGGCTACCTCTCAAAAGAGCATCTCCATCCCTAGGTATCTGAATATCATGTGTACTTTATCTTCCTATTTTGGGGTGGGTTTTTCCAAAGAGTATAGAAGGATAAATTTTTCATTTTAGGCTAACCTCACTCAATGCAACCCTTCACCTATTCTACTACAATGTAAATTACAGAGTTGTAGCCTTGCTATCAGTGAAATGTTATTTTTAATTAAATACTTATGTTTTAAAATGTAATGCAAGTTCAGATTAAAATTGACTGATAGATTCAACATAACTCAAAATAATAAAAAGAAAAACGAGAGAATTTTTCTACTGTGAAGCAGCAGCTGACTTGCCAGATTCATGTGGGCTTTGAGTAGTGGAATAAAATGGCAAATACGTAGAAAGTACAGCAGATAGAGCCAACCCATCGCTTACAGAAATGAGGCATACCTGTTCTCAATTTCTTGTTAGGCTTAGTTTCTATGTTTGTAAGATTTGATATAATAGCTATAAAAACGCAAGTTGCATTGCACACTACTTCAAGTTGGCTGTGGAAGATACATCTTCTTTCTTTTTGTCTACAAGGCACTGTATCTTTCTCAGGACTCCCTGCCTCTGTGTGGTGTCGGTGATGACGGTGGTAAATGGGGCAGGGGAGCCCTCAAATTAGCTCCATCCCATCAGTGTAGCTCAATCCAATAATTAAAATAATCTCATATTGTCCCCTCTCCCTAAGTTCTTTTCCAAGACTGCATTGGGTATATGGAGACTGCAGTGAGTTTCAAGACCTCAGAATGATGGAAAGATAGGGTCTCCGAATCTATGTGGGACGTGGATCATGCCAGTCTCTGGTGTGGGCTGTTCCCTGAATGGCACTCTCTCTGGGATCCGATGCCAGAGTCTGGTGGCCAGTCTCTTGCAACCTAATTAGGGCTGAAGGGTGCTCCCTGGAGCCTTGGCCTTCCTTCATTTCTCACTGGTCCAGCCTAGCAATCACCACCGGGGTATCTCCTTCAGGGCACACAGGAACTTCTCAGCCCCATCCATGCCACCATCACTAGCAGGCATGTTCCATAAAGCTAAACACGAACATTCTCTCTGTGCCTGCCTGCAACGCATCACCTGGTTCACTTTGACGCCCCCTCTCCCTGCACCCAGTGGGTATGGGGGTAGTCAGCAGAGTGAGCTCCTCCTGCTGCTGCTGGTATTCCTTTTAACTAATATAAAATACCTTTCCAGTTCTGGACAACATCTGGAAAAGGAAGACTCCCCTCCCTTTCCTATCTTCCTTTCTCATTTGTACAGTCCTCATATCAGAAGGGATGAACTTTCTCTCCTCCCTTTTTCTGTCTAAGAAGATCCTCCCTTATGTAAAACTCAATGATCTAGTCTATCCACCAGGCCTCTTGGTAATGAATTTAATAAAGTTTTCCCCTGCTGACAGTCTAGCTTTCCAACCTACTGTCTAGCCGTTCACTGAAAATTCCCATTAGGGACATTAAAAGCTGGATTTCATCTCATTCTCTTTCCATTTCTCCAGGAACAATCCTAAATCAGCTCTCTCTGTGATGGATGCTTCAGCTCAGTTGGATGAAAGTCACACATTCATAAAAATGCAAGAGAGAAGGCAATTCACATTCTCCCTCTCTCTCTCACACACACACTTTCAAATACAATTTCCATTGCATAATAATAAACTAGACAATTTCTTAAGCATGTATTTGGTGTCAAAACACTGTGCTAAATTCTTGACATATATTATCTCATTTAATCTGGGCAACAAATCTGAAATATGGGACTTTTTAGTACCATTTTTCAGATGAGACAACTGAGCCTTAGAGAAAAGATATCATTTTTCCCAAGTCAAAAACAAGTAGTGGAACAAAAAGTGAAACCTAAGTAATTCTCTTCTTTTTATTTCAATCTAAAAAGCTACATGTACTTGAATAGTACTCTCCCTTCTGGTCTCATTATAATTCTTAAAAAGCTGATATTCTGGTAGTGCAATTCCACACAGTTGCTCCTAATCTCTCCTGAGATTGGTACTGTGTCTGAAACTATGGCCAGTGAGTACATGAGCAGCTACCCTCTCCCTGATGTCACCTTGTCCCTAAGAACCACCTGCAACTCTCTCCCACTTAATTCTGACCCTGATGCTCATCTTCTGTACGTATTCAAGTTTGTCATGGATGCCCTGTTGCCTAAGCATTTTGTATGCCTAGTAAATATACTTGTCATCAATAACCTATTAGCATTCAGCAGCTGCAATGAAACAAAAATAAGGAACAGTTGAGGTTCCAATTTATAGAAACCCACAAGCAAACGAACTGACAAAGAGGGGCAGGCTGGCTTCCAGTGGAAAGTTCTTGCTTTCCTCCAAAGGCCAACTTACCTACCATAATGTAGCATCTAAAAATTCAGAGCCAGCAGTGGGACTTATTCAAGGACTTTGGAGCCTTCCATAAATTTCTATGTTTCTCACAGAAGTTCTTCCCCAAGTCCCTCAACTACACACACACACACACACACACACACACACACATATGCCTTACCTATTTCACCATTTGTTTCATATATAATTAGGTTGACAGAATGCTATTCCAGCTGCCACAGACTTTCAGAGTTCATTCACAAAACAAAAGCTCACATAAAAGTACATTACCAGTAAATTAGTGAAGCATACATTACAAATAAAATAGTGAAGAAAATCTCAGGTAATGTCTTTTAGAAGCTCAGTTACTTGGAGACCTCCAGGTAAATCTTCTTGGCTCCCAAGCCAAGCAGCCTAAAGGGAAACCATGGCTCAGCCCTTCCCAGGTCTCAGGACTTTCTCCTGTTTCCTCCTCCTCTGTCAACTTTGGGGAAGGAGAGGAAGATGGCTCTGTATTCAGTACTGTTTACAAACAACATTTTGTAGCATTGGAAGGCAATTTGGACAACAAGCAATTTTGATAACAAGGTACAATTTCTTGACAAAAAACAATAACAGTCACTTGCAAAAGTGACAGGATGCATCTACAGAAAAGAAGAGATTAAAGAGGAGTGGCTGATAAAAGGGCTTTTAGGTTGTAATTTGAATCATTCTGACGTTTTGATGAATGCCTACCCTCACCAAATAGGATAGAGGTTGAAGTGTTAATCGTGGAACGTGGAAAGGTGGTAGCTGCTGGCTTGGAGACTTGAACGTGAATGTGTGACGGTGCTCCACAAGCTCAGGCTTGCTAAACTGGCTAGCGTCACAAGCAAATCTCACTAATATTTAAATGTTTATGGTCCTAATTTGAAAAATATCCACAAATACCATAAAATACAAAAGAGAAACAAATTTATGGGCTCTGCAGCAGACAAAGACATACACTCTTTTTTTTTTTTTAAACAACCTTAATGATATCATGAGTTAGGAGCTAAAGTGATCTGCCTCCACCAAACAAGTTTTACATGTAATGTGTTCATCACTTTCCACCACTCATGGCATTTTGCCATCCTATTAGCATGGTGTGGCCAACCAGGGATTTCAAAGATCGCTTCGCCATTACTTATCCAATATTATTTTTCAAAGCAAACGCCTAAAAGTCTACTTGAATAGGGGAGATTGCTTTTGATACAACTGAATATTCAGCTTCAAGTTGCAAACAATTTCCATCATCCCTCTAAACACTGGAGGACATCAAGTTTGTTTTACCAAGACCTGAAAAATAAAACACCAGATATATTTCCTTTTACTCTGTCAACAGTAACTTTCTGACAATAATAGCAGGTACATTCAACATCAGTAAAACATATCAATGTTAAGGGATAAATTGTTTTCAAATAAACAAATCACCTGGAGACAATGTTTAATGATGGGTAATTCTGGGAGAACCAAGTCACTGAAGGAAGAAGAAAACAAAGTAACAACCCATTTCAATTCAACAGATTGACATTTTAAGCAATAAAGAATCACATTACTAGGACCCACAGGGCTGGAAAAGGCCCTGGGAGGGGTGGGGGGTAGGGCTTAGGCTCAACAGAAAGAACTGAAGACAGTCTCAGAGACTTCTGGGACAACACTAAATGCACCAGCATTCGAATTATAGGGGTCCCAGAAGAAGAAGAGAAAATGAAAGGGTCTGAGAAAATATTTGAAGAAATTATACTCAAAAATTTCCCTAAATGGGAAAGGAAATAGTCACCCAAGTCCAGGAAGCACAGAGAGTCCCAAAGAGGATAAACCCTAAGAGAAACACACTGAGACACATATTAATCAAACGATATTCCATGCAAATGGAAATCAAAAGAAAGCTGGAGTAGCAATACTTGTATCAGATAAAATAGACTTTAAAGACTGTTACCAGAGATAAGGAAGGACACTGCATAATGATCAAGGGATCAATCCAAGAAGAAGATATAACAATTATAAATGTTTATGCACCCAACATAGGAGTACCTCAATACATAAGGCAAATGCTAACAACCATGAAAGGGGAAATCGACATAACACAATAATAGTAGGGGAACTTTAACACCCCACTTACACCAATGGACAGATCAACCAAACAGAAAGTAAATAAGGAAACACAAGCTTTAAATGACACAACAGACCAGATATATTTAACTGACATTTATAGAACATTCCATCCGAAAGTGGCAGAATACACTTTCTTCTCAAGTGCACATGGAACATTCTCCAGGACAGATCACATCCTGGGTCACAAATCAAGCCTTGGAAACTTTCAGAAAATTGAAATCGTATGAAGCATCTTTTCTGACCACAATGCTATGAAACTGGAAATCAATTACAGGGAAAAAAACTGAAAAAAAACACAAATACATGGAGGCTAAACAGTGTGCTACTAAATAACCAAGAGATCACTGAAGAAATCAAAGAAGAAATTAAAAAAAAAAAGACAACGAAAACACGATGACCCAAAACCTATGGGATGCAGCAAAAGCAGTTCTAAGAGGGAAGTTTACAGTAATTCAATCTCACCTCAAGAAACAAGAAAAATAAACAATCTAATCCTACACCTAAAGCAACTAGAGAAAGAAGAACAAAGAAAACCCAAAGTCAGTAGAAGGAAAGAAATCATAAAGATCAGAGCAGAAATAAATGAAATACAAACGAAGAAAACGATAGCAAAGATCAATAAAACTAAAAGCTGGTTCTTTAAGAAGATAAACAAAATTGATAAACCCTTAGCCAGACTCATCAAGAAAAAAAGGGAGAGGACACAAATCAATAAAATTAGAAATGAAAAAGGAGAAATCACAATTGACACCGCAGAAATACACAGGATTATAAGAGACTAATACAAACAACTATATGCCAATAAAATGGACAACCACGAAGAAAAGGACAAATTCTTGGAAAGGTACAATTTTCCAAGACTGAACCAGGAAGAATTAGAAAATATAAACAGACCTATCACACGTAATACAACTGAAACTGTAATTAAAAATCTTCCAACAAACGAAAGTCCAGGACCAGATGGCTTCACAGGCAAATTCTACCAAACATTTAGAGAAGACCTAACACCCATCCTTCTCAAACTCTTCCAAAAACTTCAGAGAGAGGAAAACTCTCAGATTCATTCTACAAAGCCACCATCACCCTGATAGCAAAACCAGAAAAAGATATCACAAAAAAAGAAATTATAGACCAATATCACTGATGAACATAGATGCAAAAATCCTGAACAAAATACTAGCAAACAGAATCCAACAACACATTAAGAGGATCATACACCATGATCAAGTGGGATTTATCCCAGGGATGCAAGGATTCTTCAATATACACAAATCAATCAATGTGATACACCATATTAACAAATTAAGGAATAAAATCCATATGATCATCTCCATAGATGCAGAAAAAGCTTTTGACACAATTCAACACCCATTTATGATAAAACTCTCCAGAAAATGGGCACAGAAGGAACCTACCTCAATATAATAAAGGCTGTGTATGACAAACCCACAGCAAACATTGTACTCAATGGTGAAAAAAATGAAAGCATTTCCACTAAGATCAGGAACAAGACAAAGATGCTCACTCTTGCCACCTTTATTCAAGATAGTTTTGGAAGTCCTAGCTGTGGCGATCAGAGAAGAAAAATAAATAAAAGGAATATAAATTGGAAAAGAAGAAGTAAACTATCACTGTTTGTACATGACATGACACCACACATAGAAAATCCTAAAGATGCCACCAGAAAACTACTAGAACTAATCAATGAATTTGGTAAGGTTGCAGGATACAAAATTAGTGCCCAGAAATCTCTGGCATTCCTATACACTAACAACAAAAAATCAGAAAGAGAAATTAAGGAAACAATCCCGTTTACCATCGCAACAAAAAGAATAAAATACCTAGGAATAAACCTACTAAAGGAGGCGAAAGACTTGTACTCAGAAAACTATAAAACCCTGATGAAAGAAATCAAAGATGACGTAATCAGATGGAGATATATACCATGTTCTTGGATTGGAAGAATCAATATTGTGAAAATGACTATATTACCCAAAGCAATCTACAGATTCAATGCAGTCCCTATCAAACTACCAATGACATTCTTCACAGAATTAGAACAAAAAATTTTACAATTCGTATGGAAACACAAAAGACCCTGAATAGCCAAGGCAATCTCTAGAAAGAAAAACAGAGCTGGAGGAATCAGGCTCCCCAACTTCAAATCATACTACAAAGCTACAGTAATCAAGACAGTATAGTACTGGCACAAAAACAGAAATATAGATCAATGGTACAGGACAGAAAGCCCAGAGATTAAACCCACACACATATGGTCACCTAATTTATGACAAAGGAGGGTAGAACATAAAATGGAGAAAAGACAGCCTCTTCAATAAGTGGTGCTGGGAAAACTGGACAGCTACATGTAAAAGAATGAAATTAGAACACTACCTAACACCATACATAAAAATAAACTCAAAATGGATTAAAGACCTAAATGTAAGACCAGACACGATAAAACTCTTAGAGGAAAACATAGGAAAAACACTGACATAAACCACAGCAAGATCTTTTTTGACCCTCCTCCTACAGTAATGGAAATAAAAATAAACAAATGGGACCTAAGGAAACTTAAAAGCTTTTGCACAGTAAAGGAAACCATAAACAAGACAAAAAGACAACCCTCAGAATAGGAGAAATTATTTACAAATGAAACAATGGACAAAGGATTAATCTCCAAAATGTACAAACAGCTCATGGAGCTCAATATCAGAAAAACAAACAATCCAACTAAAAAATGGGCAGAAGACCTAAATAGACATTTCACCAAAGGAGACATACAGATGGCCAAGAAGCACATGAAAAGATGCTCAACACCACTAATTATTAGAGAAACGCAAATCAAAACTACAATGAGGTATCACCTCACACCTGTCAGAATGGCCATCATAAAAAAATCTACAAACAATAAATGCTGGAGAGGGTGTGGAGAAAAGGGAACCCTCATGCACTATTGGTGTGAATGTAAACTGATACAGCCACTATGGAGAACAGTATGGAGGTTCCTAAAAAAGCTAAAAATAGAACTACCATATGACCCAGCAATCCCACTACTGGGTACATACCCTGAGAAAACCATAATTCAAAAAGAGTCATATACGACAATTTCATTGCAGCTCTATTTACAATAGCCAGGACACGGAAGCAACCTAAGTGTCCATCAACAGATGAATGGATAAAGATGTGGCACATATATACGATAGAATTTTTAAAAAAATGTTACTGATGAACCTAGTGGCAGGGCAGGAATAAAGACATAGACATGGAGAATGGACTTGAGGACACGGTGGTGGGGGGGAGGGAGAAGCCGGGGCAAAGTGAGAGAGTAGCATGGACAGATATACATTACCAAATGTAAAATAGATAGTTAGTGGGAAGCAGCTGCATAGCACAGGGGGATCAGCTCGGTGCTTTGCGACGACTTAGAGGGTTGAGATAGGGAGGGTGGGAGGGAGGCGATATGGGGATATATGTATGCACATGGCTGATTCACTTTGTCGTACAACAGAAACTAACGCAGTATTGTGAAACAAATGTACTCCAGTAAAGATTAAAAAAAAAAATCACACTAAAAACATGATAAAAATCACCATCCTCCTCTATTAAATCATGTGAAGATTAAAAAATAGTAATATAACAAGTATGTGCTCCCCTTGCCTGAAATTAATAGCTAGTTTAAAAGAAAGCAAGAACCATATACTGTAGTTTTATTGCCCTATTTCTAGACATAAGAAAAATTAATGGATAGGGGATGGGGAAAATAAAGCGAGAAGGAACAGGTATCGTAAATCTCCTGCCAGCATTACCTGGATGAGGTCTCAAACTAACCTAACAGTTTATTCGGTGTATATTACAATACACATAAATCGCTTTGTTTTTTCCCCAGATATTACATATTGAATTCTCTCATGACAATTCGTGTTACTCTAACTACGATGTGCTTCCCTTTTTATAAATAACAAAAAAAGACTTAACCTACCTGATTTGGGGCATGAAGTAATTAGTAATAACTCTCAAGCTATTGTTGCAAGATCCTTAGTTAATGGCGGTACCCCAAAATGCTGTGGGACGGATCAGTGGGAGAATCTTGTTTCAGATCAGACTGTAAGCAGAAAGCGACTTCCCTCCAGAGAAGTTTGATCACCCCCTCTATCAGGAATGCCAAGGCTGTGTGGATCCTGCCCATAATGCAAAGCTGCTAAAGGAAACTCAGGAGCAGAGCCCTGAGTAGAGGGGCAGAGGAGGGAGAGGGAACGAGGAGGGACACACACAGGACACAGCCATTTTCCCTAACCAGTCTTCGCCTTCAGACATTGGTAGAATATAGTGGTCATTAAGAAAAATAAGCCTCAATAGAAATCCACTGAAAAACAACGAGGCATGTGAGCAAATCTCTAAACAATGGATAAGATCTAGTATGAAGAGTCTGAAATAAGAGCTAGCCATCCTGGCACACAGAGCTTGATTCAAGAGGGCTGTAAATCATATAACAGAGACTCCCCAGAAGCTGGAAAGAGGACCAGAATGGGGCCAGAACCAACCCATCAGTCACAGTCATTAGGGGTTATTTGGGGATTACTAATGAGGAGACATTACAGTTGCATTACAACTTACTGTACATCATAGTGAACCGGCCATTCTCAAAAAGACTCGAGTCCTGTCATAAGATCCCAGGCAGAAAAATTAATCTAGACATTGTCACATATTTGACAACAAGATCAAGTGAGTGTTCCTAACTACTACAATAAGATCTTAGTTTCCACATTGTACCAAACAAAATCAGCAGTAACGCACACAATTCTGTGCGCGTGGCTTGCTTCCAACAGGGTTTGTGGCAGTGTTTTACCTCCACTGATAATGAGTGATTTTAACTGACAGTTCTCTTCTACTGCAGTTTTTTCCCCATCTCATTAACGACATCTCCATCTTTCTAGTCAAGAGGCCCAAAACCTTGGAGGTGTCCTGGACTCCTTTTTGCCTCAAATCTCACATCTAAACCATCAGCAAATCTTCCTGGTTCTACCTTAATATCCCTAAGCTAACTACTTCCGATCATCTTCACTGGTACCTTGGTCTAAAGCACCATCATCATCTGTTTCCTGAGTAATTACAATACCCTGCAGACTGGACCCCGTTTCCACCCTGCTCCTGCCTCCAACATGCTTTCTCAACATGGCCAAAAGAACATGTCTTTAAAATACTAAGCTAGGGCCTCCCTTGTGGCGCAGTGGTTGAGAGTCCGCCTGCCGATGCAGGGGACGCAGGTTCGTGCCCCAGTCCGGGAGGATCCCACATGCCACGGAGCGGCTGGGCCCATGAGCCATGGCCGCTGAGCCTGTGCGTCCAGAGCCTGTGCTCCGCAACCGGAGAGGCACAGCAGTGAGAGGCCCGCGTACCGCAAAAAAAAAAAAAAAAAAAAAATACTAAGCTAAATCACGTCTACTCCCTTACAAATCTGCCAACGGCTCCTTCAGTTTTCATTGGCTTTACAGGACCTACCTGCCTGGAATATTCTTTTCTATGTATCTGCATGTCTTACCACTTTACCAGCTTGAGGATTTTTGCTCAACTATTACTATCTCAATAAGCTGTATCTAGACCGTTAAATTTTTTTCAATGCCCTCTTTCCCCCCAAAATCCTACCTCCTTTCCTGCTTTATTTTTCTCATGAGTACTTACTACTTTCTAATATATGACACTACTTATTTCCTTACTGTCTTTCTCCTCCAACTAGAATTTTAGGGCCAGCAGAGGAATGGCCTGCTTTGTTCACTGCTTTGCCCCTAGCACCAAGAACGGTGTCTGACAGAGCAGACACTCAATAAAAGCTGATGGATTGGTTGACTGAATGAATGAACGTAAAGTTAACCATTGTGTACACCACTGGGAGTAAAATATACCTTTAGGTCAGTAGACTAAGTTTTATTCACTGGAAAGAGTAGCGGAAGATGAAATGGTGGGAGAGGGGGGAGTGATGAAAGTAAGTGGAGGTGGGAATTATTGAAACCCCTACTAACTTCTTGCCATCTCTGAGGATTATACAGTCATATCATCCATAATGAATTTCCTAAGAATCTTAAGAAATAAATCGTCTTTATCACTGTGGTTTTATCAGAGTGTCAAAGGAAGCTCTGAGATAATAACCAGCAAGGCTAAGGTTACCATAGTTAGACCTGGAAGGCATCCACAGGTCCACCTAATCTCCAACTATGTAAGGAAAAGGGTACCTCTCAGAACCACCCTGCCGGCGACCTCCCGGATATTTTAATATATGTGGATGATGGGGAGGGAGGATGGGTGGGGAGAACATTTTCCCGGTGTTTGGCTGACACACTGACAGTGATGGAAAGAACCAGGACACAGGATTAGCCAAGCACTATGCAACGGCACAGCTTTTTCTGGAGCTTTGAGTCACTGAAAGAGAAAAGTCATTTCTCGAGGCTTACACAACGCCCCAGGAAGCTAGAGGAGGGTTTGCTCCCTTCTGTCCCAAGGCTAATTAGTATCATACAAATGATGACCCTGACAGATTCTGGTCAATGTGTTCGCAAATAAAAGTGTCACTTCTGTATTAGGAGGCACTGAAACATTTCAATTTTTTAAAAAACACTCCAATCTTTTTCTTAATTGTCTCACACAGAATATATGTGTGTACATACACATATATACATATAATATATAGTATATGTACACTACTTATATAATACATAATACTTAATATAAATACTTAATATTTGAAATATTCACTCTGAGAAATGGAACTAGGCAGATCAAAGCTTAATGATGAATCAATTTCCCAGCAAAGCTTTTTTTTTTTCCTAGCATTGCAGACAAAGAAAATTTTTTTTTCCTCTTATAATTAAACTTGTTTGAAACTCCTGAAGAGATGTGAAGGGGAGGGTTACACATATATAACAGCTCCCTGGCTTCTGGCCCTCAGTAGATCTCAGATCCAGTGGGGAAAACATCTGAGTTTAAACTAGCTTCAAAAAAAAAGTCATGCTTTCTACACACTGGGAAAACGTACTCTAATATGTGGAAGAACAAAAAGCAAGCTGACGTTCATCTTCACTAAGCAGCCAAAGAAATAGGATATGTCTTAATGGTTCAAGGGACTCAAGCAACAGACACATCCTTAAACGTGCCAAATGGATGGAGAAAATAGCAACAGCAATATACCAGCCACAATTATTCTGACTGAAGTGAGATGTTTTATTTCCAGAGCTATTTTCAGACTTCATGACTCAGCATATCTTCTGATGGTTTTTCCTAACCCCTGTAGGGTTTGGGAGTCGGGGCTGGGCAGTGAGGGGACTAAACCATCCTTCACTCACACATACCAGGATTGGGTATAATCATTACAGGTGCACATTCCTTCCCATCCTTCAGGTATGCAGCATCATGGGTTTGCTTTCCAACCAATTTTCACACAATTCTGGAAGCCAGATTGATGTTCAAATGGCTCTTAAAAATTTGCAGCCCCAGAGAATATCATTCCCTCACTCCAAGTCATGGATATCCTGTCCAGAAGTACAATGAAAACTCAGAGGTGGTGAATATATTTTATTTCTCAAACTAGTGTGGAAGCAAGTCCTATCGAATTGATACATGTTGGCACAATGCAGTGTAAAAAATATATATATTGGAAATCAAGAGGCTCAGATTGTAGTTCTGTCTCTGCCATGAATGGCTGGGGAAATCTGAATTGCACCTCCTTGGGCCTCAGTTTTCTCAGTTGCAGAGGATGACCTTGAAGGACCTACTTGTTTCCTCTGGACTTCATTTAATTATCCATCAGCAACAAGCTTGCTCTGGTAGTTTATGATGTTACTAGGTAGACTCTTATTATAACATTGCTTTTTGAATCTAGTCAATGTCCCTACCTTCAGTAGATATTTAAAGAAGATTCTGAGCAGAATTCGCCAAATGATCAAACAAATACAGTATCTCTTTAGAGGTGGGATTATTTGTTTGGTCAACGAAGATATGAAGTGTGCCTTGAATGGAAAGGCCAGTGGGTTAGAAATTCAACATTGTGGTTTCTGAGCAGCTTTGCTTCCTGCTATCTGTATTACCTCAGCAAGTGGTTAGATCTGCAAGACCCCTTATGAGCAAACAATTTTTATATTACATATTTTAATAACTGAAAAGCTTAATGGAGGAGACTTTAAATCCTTTCTGTGATGCCTGAGGGAGCCTATTGGTTTAAACCAAACTAAAAGTAAAGTGGGATGTGAGGGAAACGGGCCAAGCATTCTCAAACTTCCAACACTAGAATGGGACCCTCTTTAGCATCTCAAACCATCAGCAACTACCTGTTTTGGATGTCGTATTTGCTGTCCATTGCTACATAATAAATTCCCCAAATCTTAGCAGCTTAAAACAACCCCCATATATTACCGCATAGTTCTGTAGGTCAGAAGTCCTGCGGGGCTCAGCTGGGCTTTGCTCAAAATATCACAAGGTCAAAACCAAGGTGCTGACGGGCTGGGCTCTTGTCTGGAGGCTGTGGAGAAGAACCTACTCCAAGCTCATTCAGGATGTTGACAGAATCCAGCGACTTGAGGCCCTATGTCTAAGGCCCAGTGTCCTTTGCTGGCTGTCAGCTGTGGACCGTTCTCTCAGGACCTATGGCCACCCACATTCCTTCTCATGAGGCCCCTCCATCTTCAAACGGCAACAGCACGTCCGGTCCTTCCTACACATTTAATTTCTCTGACTTTCCCTCTTTTCCCTCTTCTGCCATAGCAAGAGAAAGTTCTCTGCTCTTAGCAGCTGATGCGATTAGGGCCACTGGGCTACTCGACCCTTTTAAGGCCAGCTGTGCCACATAATGTGACATAATCATGGGAGTGGTAACTTACCACATTCAAAGATGTATTAGTCATGTGGGATTGGGAGGCCATTTCTAGACATTTTCCCTGACATATATGCTTTAGTTATGTCTTTTCTAAAGTCACAAAGCCTCAACAATAATGACCTTGTGGCCAGGCTATTAAAGGTGAGTGTTTGCAAACAATAAGTAGTGTTACGTCCATGCAAACAATGACAAATGAGCGTCTTCTCTTTTTGTAGAATTCAGAGGTTCTGACCATTTTTATGACCAGAACACATTGCCCAGTGGGAACTTTAAACAAACACTCCCCAGTCGACACACATATAGTCCCATCAGGATTCAAAAGCAACTCATGTTCACACAACTGAAATCAAATTAGGAAGTCAGTGAACATCAGAGAATATGATCCACACAAGTAACCGAGTGAAGTAATTAATATAAAATATTACACCTGAAACTCCAACACTGTACATCAACTATACCTCAATTTAAAAAATTAATATAAAACTCTGAAACGTTTTCTTTCCTAAATGTATGGGGTCATTACCTTCTGGATAGTTAACTGAATAATCTCCTCAACACTCCCTGCTTGGGCTTCCCTGGTGGCGCAGTGGTTGAGAGTCCGCCTGCCGATGCAGGGGACACGGGTTCATGCCCCGGTCCGGGAAGATCTCACATGCCGCGGAGCGGCTGGGCCCGTGAGCCATGGCCGCTGAGCCTGCATGTCCAGAGCCTGTGCTCCGCAACGGGAGAGGCCACAGCAGTGAGAGGCCCGCGTACCGCAAAAAAAAAAAAAAAAAGCTTCTGGTGAATGGAAACTCAAAGAAAAGCTCCTTTTTATGTTCCCATTAGTGACCTATATTGTATTGAAAAATTTCTGCACAAATATAAAGGATGAAATATAAATAATATCAGCGTATGGAGTTATATAAGAGCAGCAAACAAAAGGGTTCAGCTCATTTTTCTACTAAATAATAATAATTTAAGACTCATACCACAGAACGTTTTGTTTCTGTTCATCTGCTTTGAGGGGGCATTTCAATTATTGTAGAAAATTTTTACTGTCAGTCAAGTGTCTAAAGTACCACACCAATTGCCTCTGAAATATTTTAAGGAAATTAAGTAAAAAATCTTGATGTGTGAAAAGGTTTTTTGATCCTTACTGAGAATCATTATTCAATAACATTCCTTGATAGCAATACTTGAAACTAGAACTTATACCAGATTCTTCAGATGACTGTTTTAGCAATTATCATTTTGAAAAACTGGAAAGTTATTGCTCCTTTATTTTTCTCTTACAAGTCGCTTATATTCTTTCTTTGTTGACCAATCTAACCATTTCTTTAGGACTTGCTCACATGGTATTGTCTATACGCTACCAAAAAAAAGACCAAAGTTCTAAGATGCCTTATATTGACTATTACAAGCTTCATGGAAAACCTAAGAATTTGTAAAGATAAAGGACTCTTCAGCATCTGACCCTAGTGTTAATTAAGTCCCACCACTCTCAACCGCTTAATTCACACAATCTATAGAACAGCTACACCCCTGCTCAATAATTCCCCACCATGTTTTGGCTTCCCTCCCCGACTCCTTTCCTCCTCTCTCCCCCACTCCCTGCTTCTTTCTCTCTTTCCTTTGCTTTTTTGTCCTTTCTTTGTTTTTCTTCCTTTCATTGGACATAACATTTTCTTCTCCTGGTTTGAGAGTTAAACCCTCAAATTTTATTCTTCCTAAGTTACTCCCCTCCCCTTTTATTCAGAAAATACCAGTGTTAATTTCCCCCATTTATATATATAAATACAATTCTACATTGCCCCTAAGACAAATTTCCTAGCACAGTCTCACCGCTCTGAGGGCTCTTCATGCTCTTTCCCTCACCTTCCATCCCATTGCACCACACCGCATTTTTATCTTCAAGAATTTTTGGTGTGAGTTGTTTTTTTTTTTTTTTTTTTTTTTTTTGCGGTACGCAGGCCTCTCACTGTTGTGGCCTCTGCCGTTGCGGAGCACAGGCTCCGGACGGGCAGGCTCAGCAGCCATGGCTCACGGGCCCAGCCGCTCCGCGGCATGCGGGATCTTCCCGGACCGGGGCACGAACCCATGTCCCCTGCATTGGCAGGCGGACTCTCAACCACTGCGCCACCAGGGAAGCCCTATATTGTTTTTTAAAAAGATTTAAGTGCCATATGAATTTTGTGATCAATATGGTTTCCTTGGGGAATGGAAGCAGAAGAGAGGGTACGAGAAGAGATTTTGCTTTTGGTGCAAGTTTGTACTATTTCATATCTTAATCATGTGCACAAGAATTTGTCAAAAATAAAACATGTTAAAAGAAGGCTAAGATGTCGAGGACATCAGGCTTGTCTTCAAGGACAAGGTGTCATGAAGATACTTCATTAAGGTACTGGCCTGCAAAAACAGGCAACATCCCTGGGCACATGCCAACAATAACCTCCAGACTGTAACTTACAAAGCTTGCTCTACATA
Organism: Grampus griseus; assembly: GCF_964374135.1. Classification (NCBI taxonomy): domain Eukaryota; kingdom Metazoa; phylum Chordata; class Mammalia; order Artiodactyla; family Delphinidae; genus Grampus; species Grampus griseus. The sequence goes on along the minus strand of NC_139015.1, from coordinate 24,507,087 downwards.
GCTTGTCTCAAACTACATCATTAGAATTCAAAATCCCTATTGTTTGCTACTGTTTACACAATACAGCCCATGCATTTAGTAGGGTTTTAAAGAATTTTACAATCTGACTTCAACAAGCCTTTTCCTAATTATCTCCTACCCTGCAGAGCTGTACTCCAGTCCCTTGGCACTCCACATCTGCCCTTCCAAATCTCTGTTTCTTTGTTCACACAGTTATCTTTGCTTCCAATGTTTCCTTCACTTCTCCAACTTCAAAAATCCCACTCATAGTTCAATTTCCAGACTGAATACAAATTTCTCTTCCATAAAACCCATTTAGATTTCAACAATCGGGGGAAAATGCCCTTTTTTGTTCCCAAAGCTCTTACTTTCCAAAAACATACAGCACGTATTTTAATTTGTCCTATTTCATAATTATATTGTACTTATCTACCTTCTCACTTAATTTGATTCATTTGATTTTAAGGTCCTGTTTCTTCATTTGACTGTAAGCTCCCAGTGGGCAAGAGGCTGTCCTGTTCATCTTAATCTCTTTAACTCCTCTTTAACTTAATGCTTTATACAAACTCGAGCCAATTAATGTTAGCTACAATACATCTGAGTTAACTGAAATGGATTCCTTTGAAGAAGTTACTAGTGAACCTAGTTTCTGAAATTTAGGAAGAAAAGTTGCAATAGTCAAGTATATGGACCACAACCTCTCCCCTCTAAGTTCCCTGAAAATGAATGCTGAAACTTTTCAGTTAGTATGTCCTTTGGGAATTAAGTTGTGCTTCCTCTTTGGCATATGTCAAAATCTACACATCCACTGCTAATTTAAAACTAGTGGATCACTTGATTCTGACCAGGAGAAGTCTTAGGGAGAAGATATATTTAGACATGTAACTTAAGCTTATTCACTTTCATTGCTCAGCTGCCATAGGTAGTTTGTAGGAACAAAAGAGTTCAGAGTTGCTGAAGTGTGATGAGGACACAATGTGAAAGGAATCCCAAACAAAATTCATTAAACTCTTGAAAATAACCTTGAGGCTCTGAAATTTAAATACAATGTTTTCTTCTTAATCACGTTGTCTGATTCTTGCCAGTCTAACAATATACCTGTCAATACCCAAAAGCCTCTCTGGTGATATTAACAAAAGGAAGAACAAGCTTGAGCCACGGATCAAAAACACTCTCAAAGAAATGATGTGAAAGTTTCATCTCTATTACCATCTCTATTGCCTCCAGCTTAATAAGCAAAGCGAGAGAGAAATTCATTCGGAATTTATATTGATTTAACTGTAATCGAAATGAATATTGTGTGTTTACCAAAAAAAGTAGATATAAATAACTACAAGAATTGATTCTTTGAGATAGGAAAGATTTCTCCTTCCTAATACGCCCAATTAAACACCCAGGAGAACCTTCAACAAATGTCAGTGCAGCGGTTTCTCTAAGTGCAGAGTGCTTTAAAATGGATATATTTTATGTTCACAATCACATAAAGTCCCTACTGATTCATAAAGTAAGTTCTGTAAACTTTATACTTGATGAAATATCCCCCAAGAACCCATATACAGTTATACTATGTACTATAATTTGCTTTTTCCTCTTTTTTTTTTTTTTTTGGTATGCGGACCTCTCACTGTTGCGGCCTCTCCCGTTGCAGAGCACAGGCGCACAGGCTCCGAACGCGCAGGCTCAGCGGCCATGGCTCACGGGCCCACCCGCTCCGCGGCATGTGGGATCCTCGCGGACCGGGGCATGAACACGTGTCCCCTGCATTGGCAGGCGGACTCTCAACCACTGCGCCACCAGGGAAGCCCTGCTTTTTCCTCTTTTTTACCCAAAGAGTAGCTCTAATGCTACTGTTTCCATCTAGTCTCCCTTGCTTTCTCCATATTAAGGGAATTTCACATGTTTCCATGAAGCTTTGTGCCTTCTAGTGGTTTATCAAATACCTGTTCAAAAGTATCTCTTTTATTAGATTGTAGGCTTCATGCGGATATTATCCAAGTGCCTACCATAGCGCTTGAACATAACAAGTGTTCAATAAATATGTACAGTTGACTGAGTAACTGAAATACTCCAGTCTTTGTCTCAAAACTGGTACCTTTATGGCAACAACACTATTCTTGATACCTCCCTAGATCTGAATTCTAACAGAATACACATTTCAGTTTGGTTTACCCCCTGGGAAATCATCTTTTTTGGAAAGTGGACCAATATAATGATTGTTCAAATTCTTACTGGTGTAAGTAGTATCTAGAAACTCACCTCCAAACCATACTATTCATGAGAAAAGTCATTTATAAAATGTTAAGGGGGGGTTGTAATTTAAGAGGCATTGGATGGTGGCTAAGCATATGGTGTCTCAAGGTAGAATGCCCAGATCTGAGGCCTACTTATTCCATTTATTGGCTTTGAGATCTTAGGCAAGTTACTTAAGTTCCTTGTTTATAAAATGGAGAAAATAATATTAACTGCCTCACAGGTGTTGTAGGGATTGGATTAGGTAATACATGCAAAGGCTTACAACAGTGTGTAGCACAGAGCAAGCTCTCAGTAAGCAGTAGGTATTCTAAGGCAGCATGTGAAAGACACTAACTAGTTCGTTCAGCGGATTAGAACACAGCACAGCAGAAGGGGACAATGTAATGATATAGAAAGGGCCCTGGAGTGAAAGTAAGAAGAAATGGATTGAAGCCCTGGCTCAGACACTAACTTTGTGTCTCCAGCCAAATCACTGCTTCCTTGAGCATTAATTTCCTCACATTTAAATGTGGAAAATACTACCTAATTCACAGCATTGTTTCGTGTGGATTAAATGAGGTAATAAATGCAAAAGAGCTTTGTGAAATATAATGTGTTATAAAATATGAAGTCTTATCTCTGTTTCCTCGTCAAAAGTGCAGTGAGGAACATTGCACTATTGTGTAACTAGGAGAAGGACAGTACAAGTTTGTGCCAAGCCATCCTGCTATTAGTTTTATTATTAATAGCTAATGACAGCATGGACATTTTACATCAAAAGGAAATATATTCTTTCCTTTGAATCTAACAAGCCTAATGGACACTCTTGAAAGTGAACTGTGAACAAGCACGAAAAATAAAATGAAATTAATGCCTCACAGCAAAAAAAGGCAGTTACCACATAAAGTGTAGTATTTTTTCAACGTATTTTGGCCAAGTGATAAAAAAAGATACCCATTTATTTATTACCTTTCAAATACTTTTAAAGATTAAATAAATTAATTTTCACCAACATGGGGAAAACTCTAAGAGTTTTCATTTTCATTTAATGATAAACTAGTCTAGAAATACCAGACTGCCTTAACAAATGTGGCATTTCAAATGGAATTTGAGATCATCGCTGTACCCATTATATGTAATCTGAAAAAGAAAGACTCTTTCGGCACTTTTGCCCCCTTCATAGATAGGGGGCGTGGAGTAGGGGAGCTTGTCCTAACCAAAATATGGCTTTCGTGGGTCTTTTATACAATTGTCCAAACAGTAAAATGTAGATAAATGACAGCTTACTGAATCAATGCAACCATTTAAGGCGATTTATATTCTTCACTTAGACCTTTAGTCAACTGAGCTAAGTATATGGGTTTTCAAGTAGGTCAGAAATCACTTGCTTCCTCTTTATGTGTCGTTTTGGTCACCCAAATGCCTTTTCCTCTGATAAAAAAAAAAGTATTCTCATTCATGCTCAGTATGATTTTTACTTCGCGTGCTACCTATGGTAGAGTGTTTGTGTCTTGAATCTGCTTCCTAACGTTGAAACCAAAGAGTTTCTCTAAATATTAACCAGATGGGAGAGATGTCATATTGGGCAAGAGGGTTTTCCCAGTGGAGATGGAATTCCCTGAAATCCCACTGAGCGGTCCTTATTTATTCTGCAAGTGCTCATCAGGCTTCCTAGCACCTTCTGAGCATGTCCTTTTGTTTAAGTGGAATGACAATATAAAGAATATGGAAAAGCTGTGGTCTTAGCCCTTCAGATGCCTGTGAGCCCTTGACTTAGAGTACAAAGACTTTACGAAAAAAAAAAGTGAATTTTATTACTGGATTCCTAAAAGAAAAGAGATGAGGCCTGTTAAATGGAGAGAAGAGAGAAAGAAAATCATAGGGGAATAGCAAAGATGCAAGTAGGTATAATAGCTGTGAAAATGAAGAAAGAACATGCACATTTCATGAGAGATAAAGTAAGAGAAATGGGTACAGTGACGGAAGATGGACAGGCTCGGAGCACTGAGAAAAGAAAACCGTTTTTCATTATAGCATTTCAAAGGAGTTTTGAAAAAGACAAATGGAGGAACAGGGAGTATGGAAATAGAAAAAGAATAATTTTGTAGGGAAGCTGTCCAGGAAAAAAAAGGTATTTGGACAAGAGAAAGGTAAATCAAATAAAAAGGCATATAAATGACTAGGTAATTGCAATAATAATATTAATATGGCATTCTTCCTAATATGGCATTCTTCTGTTTCCTCTCCAAGTCCACTGCTAAGAAAAAGGTACACTCAGCCCTCCATATCCATAAGTTCTGCATCTGAGGACTGAACTAACTATAGATAGAAAATATTCAGAAAAAAAATTCCAGAAAGTTCCAAAAAGCAAATCTTGAACTTTCCATGCACCAGCAACTACTTACATAGCATTTACATTGTATCAGTTATTATATGTAATCTAGATATGATTTAAAGTATACGGGAGGGGACTTCCCTGGTGGCGCAGTGGTTAAGAATCTGCTGGCCAATGCAGGGGCACGGGTTCGAGCCCCGGTCCGGGAAGATCCCACATGCCACGGAGCAACTAAGCCCGTGCGCCATAACTACTGAGCCTGCGCTCTAGAGCCCACGTGCCACAACTACTGAGCCTGCATGCCACAACTACTGAAGCCCACGTGCCTAGAGCCCATGCTCCACAACAAGAGAAGCCACCGCAATGAGAAGCCTGTGCACCACAATGAAGAGTAGCCCCCGCTCACCACAACTAGAGAAAGCCTGTGTGCAGCAACGAAGACCCAACGCAGCCAAAAATAAATAAATGTTTATTAAAAAAATAATAGAAATGTTAAAAAATAAATAAAGTATATGGGAGGATGTGTTACATGCAAACACTATGTCATTTTATATAAGGGGCGTGAGCATCCTCAGATTTTGGTATCTGGGTGGGTGGTCTTGGAACCAATTTCCCATGTATACTGGGGGACAACCGTACCTCTATATTCATAAAATAAGAGTCATAGAGGGAAGTGAATTACCTGAGAACACAGAAATAAGGCAACTGCTTTCAATCGCCCAACATTCAGATGCTCTGCTGTCAAAGTCAGCTCCAGAAGGAGAGCCTCGGGCTAGGAGATAAGTGAAGATGACGCCTAGTGCAGAGAACTCTTGGTGCCCTAGCTGCTACAAGCGTATCCCAGTTAGACAGGTGCTACTATATGATTTCAGTGTGATCTTTATTTTAGAGAAAAATAATGCCTCAATTCATTAGTGAAAAAGTCTGAATGACTATAGACTTTAGAATAAAATCAAGGGAAGAATATGAGAAGGATTTATCCAAGACAGGTAAATACCTTCTTATAATATTATTTTTTAAGTGTGGTAACAGCACTATGTATACTTCACAGTATATACATAAAAGTGTAAGGGATTAATTCAGCTTCGAATAAAGAGCAAAGAAGGGTCAGAGGAAGCTTCACAGAGGATGTGACAACATGTTGGGCCTTGAAGTCTTAGCAAGATTTTTGCCGGTGGAGAGATTTCTCTATCACCCCAGCTGAACTGCTCCATGAAGAAAGATCCAGGTGTTATCCCTTCTTTCAAAATTCAGTGTTTCCAACGGATGTTTCCTTCAACACGGGCAGTAGGAACATGGCCAGAAACTAGCCACCCCTAAAGGCTCCACAATAGCTTTAGAACCCAGATCAAAATGCCTTCTTATCAAGAGGAACATTGAGTGCATGAGGCACCAAGAGAGGTGGGCAGTCTGCCCAGGGTCCAAGAATTCAAGGTCACTTTGCCATGCCATTGAGACAGCTCCTCTAGGCTGATATCTGACACTTAGGTGAAGATCATTAAGTATTTCAGGAAATTTTCTGAAAACTCATAGCATGAGAAAATATGCAAATTATGATTCATATGTCTATTACATGATTTATGCAACTGGATATGAAATGAAAGATCCTTTTAAACCCTATGGTTTACTCACAGGGAAGGAAAGGAATGGTATATGGGGTAGGTTTCGAGGAACTCAGTTGTATATTACATTTCTGTATTCATAGGCTAGCCTCTTAAAAATAGTCTACTGCTCTTCCAGTGAGTATGTGACGCAGCCTACAAAGTTAAAATATATATAACAAGATATTTAAGAAAATAGAGCAATGATGAGAAATTATTTTAAAATGAAAAGAAAAACCATAATTGAACCAAAACTAATGTGTAGAGTAATCACTCTAATTGTTACTCTAGCTATGAATTAAATTTAGCTGTGAGCTTCCTGGTGGCCAAGGAAAAATGAGAATCATCACGGACTCTTTGCAGATCATTAATGAATGAAGTCTACAAGATCTTCTGTAAGAACATGTCATTTCTGGGCATTATGTCATTGGAAAATGTCATCATGCAAATCCTTGTATAAAGGATTTTCCATCACACAAAACAAAGTCTTCAACTGCAGTTTTGTAGAAAATATAAATTGGCTCTTCCTGTGCTACTTCTTACATTGACCCCGTAAAAATTCTGAGGCCACAACATTAAACTGTAACTCAGGGAAGGAATTTCTATGAGGATGTAAAGTAAAATAGCCCCAGTAGCTTGCTCTCTGGTAATACAACATAATTCAGGAATACAACTTAGAAAAACAAAAGATGTTATCAGATAACATGTCCCTTAGACATTCAGCTTAACCAATTCAATACTTGCACTGGATCCCTTCACTGTGGGTAAAAGAAAGACCCTTCATTACATCATATTAATTAAAAGCTAGGAATCATTTAATATTTTAACCTAAAGCCAAGTACCTTGATCTATATTCTCACTCAGAGGAACCCTTGCCTCCTCTAAGTCAGAGTGATTCACATTTTTTCACCCAATAGCATTTTGAGGCTACCCAAGTCCTCAACTGCAAAGTTAAAAGCTCAGAAGGGAAATAAAAGGTATCATCAACCACCCTTCTCAGAGGTGAACCACTGGATGCATCTAACCTATCAAGCTACTTCAGGCTACACTTGGCTATGTTAACATCTAACTTAAATTCATGCCTAACTTTGCCCTTGACGTTCATGTCCCAGTGACCTTCTGTTGATCCATTTTTTTTTTAACATCTTTACTGGAGTATAACTGCTTTACAATGGTGTGTTAGTTCCTGCTGTATAACAAAGTGAATTAGCTATACATACACATACATCCCCATATCTCCTCCCTCTTGCATCTCCCTCCCACCCTCCCTATTCCACCACTCTAGGTGGTCACAAAGCACAAAGCACCAAGCTGATCTCCCTGTGCTAGGACAGAAAGGATATTTGCTCTAGGATCTAATCTTACATAGAGTGTTCTAGGAGTTCCTCTCAATTTACACAATGGAGGACCCATCATCAGAGAGAAGAGAACACTGTCCTGTGGCTATAAATGATGGAGAAGTCTACAGTTAGGATGAAATTAAAAGGCACTGGCAATTTTTAAAAATTGCTTATTCTTACTACTAGAACTATTGCAATATGTATTTCCTTTCCAAAGCAGCAGCTAACAGGGAAGGTGATGGAGGGAGACATTAACATTTCTAATTGACTTGCAAACCTGTGAATCAGGATGATTTCAAAAAGCAACTATACTTCAATAAAATTTTTTTTAAAAAGCAACAACCTAGGAGTACCAATTCTTCCTTGGCTAGAACTTGCCCTTCTCAGTTTAAACGATCTTCGTACTATCTGTATAGAACGATAAGAAGGAATTTCATCCTGCAGTTTCATCTGTGCCCAAGGTTAATCATACTAACACTGTCTCTTCGGTGACATGGCAACCATACATGATACTCATCTACAAGGACTAAAAAACATGGCAATCCCAAGGAAGTTTTAATAAGAACCCATTCCACTGCATGCTGATACTTCAACCCTGTCCGATCTAAGATGACAGTTAGGATGGCCACAAAGGATGGAAATGGATGCCACTTGATGACGCGTGGCTTAATAGATGGACAGCATCTACCACAAAATGTTCTTTTTGGAAGATATGTTTTGCTTTATGTTAAATATTACAAAAAAGGGGCAAACTTCATATTCTTGGCTTATATATTTTCCTTGTCCAATTACCCGTGAACACTACAGTGCAAATGGACTGCAACTAGCAGTATATTTTTCTACAAAAGCTTATCTACAAAAGCTCAGGGTACAGGAATCCTATTTGTATTTATCAAAATAAATCAACTATGCATTAGTTTCTTTCAGGCCTGTCTTGTCTGCACATTTCTACCTGTCTCACCTGTAAGACGCTCTCTTCCATATCGTAATTGGAAAACTTAAAATGTGATACCTATGATTAGGTACATAATAACTTTTTGATAAATGCCACCTAGGCTGGGTATTTCACTTATAATTCAAATAAAGTTAAATGCAGCACAATTGGTTGAAACAGCATAATCTAGACTAGGAATGAGCTCTCAGATTTCTTGCTTTCTTTCTGTGTATTTCTATACCAGTATAAGAGAGAATTTGACCGGCCCAGCTAATTGCTCACCATTCCTCTTTAGATAGAAATTTTCATGATAAGCTACCTTTAGCATTTTGGTCAATCTACAAATTGGCGGCAGTTGGGTGGCTTACTCACAAATAGTGACAGCCACGTGAGCAGAGCCTTCGGTGCAAATCGTGACTCGAGTACTTTCTATCTGAAGACAACTCGGAGAGGGAAGCACGAGGTTTGAACCATTCAAACACGTCAGCCCTAAAGGTGCTCATCCCCATTGTGGTCAAATTCTGAGAAGTAAGAGTGCCAACCAATTCCCAATGACGATCATTCACCCAGTTGTCTGTGGCTCACCTTCTCTGTGCAAAAGGCACAGATATGTCAGTTAATATCATCTCTTCCTAGAGATGAAAGTAGAGTTTTTATGTTCTCAACATTTACTAAGAAAAGCTAAGACAGAAACAATGGCATGAAAGGATGTGAGTGCTTCTGGACCGGCAGTGCAAGATATTTTTACAGTTAGCGTCCTATAAGACAGTGTGATGTTGGGGACTAAATACTGACCTTAAACTGGAGATCTGGATTTTTGTCTCATCTCGGAATGTAAGTATTTTTGCTCTAAACTTCCAGGTAACCTTGAATAAATTCGTTTATCCCCTGACACCTCAGTTTCTTATTCTTAAAATGAGTGTGAAGACCTAGGGGTATGGCTCAAACTTTTGAAGATTTTTTGGTGTTACTCTTACTACTTAGCTGGACAGGATATAGAAGAAATCCTTTAAAATGCTGATGTTATGGAATCATTTCATACCTATCTTATAGGCAAATTACATGATATCATAATTTTACACTGATACATTTTAATTGCCTGAGGTTTTTTACACAGTATATTTCCATTCTTAAAGAGTCAGGTTAGAGTATTCTACTAGAATTGTCCGTTTATGAGTCTGGCCTTTTGAACTTAAAAGTCCACTAACTTAATGCATGATTCTTCTAATTTAAAGAATCCCTCAAATTGAAATGCGTACTGTGGTTACCTCAGATGTAGACTCGGAATAACTCAGGTATGGAAATAATGAGTAAAATGACTCAAATACCCACAAGTGAGTATTATGGTTACCTCAGAATTTAGACTCAAAGTAACAGGCACACAGAAGCAGAGACTGTATTTGCATCCCAGAATGAACGAGGCATCGAAGCTTGGTCCATGTGTGTCCCTTACTTCAGCCATTCTGCCTGTAGTACGAATGCAAAATGACAGTGATAGCCAGACAATTTGTACTACTTGCTGTTGTTTAAACTTTAAGCAAGCAAACCAAGTGCACACAACACTCCGATCTGTGTAACTAAGAAATATTCCATGCTCCACTGTCTCCAATCACTCTGTAGAAAAACCGTGACGTTTAGGAGCCAGTTAGACTTGTGTCAAATGCCACTTTCATCATTTACCAATTGTATAAAATGTCTTGGGAAAGTTACTTGAAGTCTCTGGCCTCTGATATCAGCCAGATTTCAGAGTCATTTCAAAATGTACAGAAGGCAATGCATGGAAGGACCTGGCAGGGAGCATGACGTAAGTTGATACTCAGTATGTGTAAGTGCTTCTTCCAAGTCCTCTCTCCTTGGTCTACCCACCTTTTGCATTCCTCACAACCAATGATCCTCACTAAAATACTTTAGGTAAATCACACCCCACACCCCATCCTCACCCCCTTAATCTGAGAAATCTATTAGAAGAAAGATCCCTCCTAGTCACATGGAATCCACTCATGACGAACGTAATGGACTTCACAGAAACCATCTACCTGAATGACACTGCAGCCCTAGGAGACAAGCAAGGGCAATAATTGCTACAGAAAATTTCATGGAAGTGAAACCAAGACATCAAGTGACTTGACTGAGCTCACTTAGAGGGTAAGTTATAAATGGATATCTAATAATACAATTTACTAAAAGAGCTGATGCAATGGTATTATAGAGCCATTTCCCCTGAAGGTTACCCTGGAGAGTTCAAATTAGGAAGCAACGTTTTGCCAAGTACCATACTGCAGAACAAGGATACATCATCAATAACTCTACAAAGAAATGCAAAAGAAGTCTCCAACGATGGATAATACAAATTCTGCAGTCATTAAAATACATTTGGAAATCCAGTCTCTGCCTTTTAAAGACAACCAATGAACTGGACTTTTTTCATGTAGTGTAAGCGTACACAGAACCAACTAGAGATCATGAAAATTTGAAACTGTTAAATATCATGATATTTTTATTTTCCTTTGAGGTCAGAGATACTCCCAAATGTCTTTATACATTCTACTTCGAGTACCTAAAGTCAATTTTTTTTAAGTCATTTAAGACTGATACAAGATATGGAAAAAGTCATTTCTATTCATCTATTTCTGGACCTCTTAGTAATAAATAATAAATAATAATAACTCCTATTAAGTCACACCTTTCTTTTGGCGGCCATGAAATATGTTCCTAGAGTCTTGTTTGAATCTTTAGATGTACCAGGTATATTCAACTGGGAGCACTTTTTGCCTCTTTCTATAAAAGCTCGCTCATTATGGATAGAAAAGCTAGCCTAAAACATTTTTTTAACTCCTTTACTTCAGGGCAAAGTGCAAAATGCGTAAAAGAAAACCAAAAATAGCATGGAGATGTCCGAGTGCTTGGTCTAGAATCGACCTTCCCTACATATTAACCTCTCCTCTTTCTCCTTTTCTCTTTCTTTTCTTGAAAGAATCCCTCCAAGGAATTACTTGCATTTTTTCCTGTCTAAGGAAGGCTCCCACACCTTACAATTCTTCTTTCTAAACACTATCTGACCCTTGAATATTAATAATTGTTTAGTACTTCACTCTATCGTACTCGGGATCATCCATTAGTTAAAACCATAAAAGGGGTTATTTCATCTCATTTGCAGAGTCTGGGATGGGTAAACCTCCAAGGAATGTACAGTCTTAGAAAATAAGGTAAAAAAATGATCTTCTTTCCAAAAATGACCCTCAGTGTCAGTGCTTTTTAACAGCTAATTTCACTGCTGAACAACGAATATGAGCTAGAAAAATTCAAAATTCTTCAAAGAAATGTATTATGTGCTTAGAACACAAGATGTCAAATATCTCCTTCATGCTTTCTGACCAAGGTACACAGAGGCAACGTGTCTAATGCAGAAAGAGCAGTGAACAGACTTATCATGACGGTTGTCTCTTTTCTCCTTACATAGTTGGTTGGAAGAGTTGGAGAAGCAAAGCTGAGTGGTTCCCAGCAAGTGCAGGCATTGCAGGATACATGTCACCCAGACCCCAACCAGGGGACCTGACACAAACACTACCTTACGTCTCCCAACACAGGGACACTAGAAATGGGGCCAGTACTGCTCTGTTCCTCACTTTCTTACCAAAGTTGTATATCACTCAACATACTTTCTCTATGATACTGTAGCCTTCAGGATGAGTTCCAAATGTCTTAGTGTCACCATCTGTCTAGTTTTTTTTGGGTTTTTTTTTTTTGCGCTATGCGGGCCTCTCACTGTTGTGGCCTCTCCCGTTGCGGAGCACAGGCTCCGGACGCGCCGGCTCAGCAGCCATGGCTCATGGGCGCAGCCGCTCCGCAGCATGTGGGATCCTCCCGGACCGGGGCGCGAACCCGTGTCCCCTGCATCGGCAGGCGGACTCTCAACCACTGCGCCACCAGGAAAGCCCCATCTGTCTAGTTTTAAAGGAGACTTTCTGGAATGTCAGGATTCCAGTAGGGATTTTTCAAATAGGTCTTGATAAAGGGAACTACAATCATGAGGATAGAGAACCAGGCAAAACTGGAGTTCTGCTCCGTGACAGGGAGCTCAAAGAAAAAAGAGTTTCTGTTATCTCTCTCTTCTTTTAAGTTTTTATCATGGCAATTATTTTACAATTTTTACATTGCTCATAATTCAAGAAGAACTTGTACCTTTCAGAACTTCCTATTCTATACTTTCTCACACGTATTCCGAGGAAAAGTGTTTCCCTTCAGGAATAAAAAGCTTATTATTTTGAGATTGAGGGGTGTATCCTTTATGCCTGTTTGGTCTTTATAAGATCTTAGACATAAGGATTTAAAGCTATCTATCAGAGACTCCTTTATTTGGAAGATAAGACCCTTTATAATATGGCCTCTGCCCACTTCTCCAGTCTTTCACACTACTCAGCAATTATTATCAACAAACTTACAGGTTATTTTGTCTTTCTCTTTCCCCTCTTCAGTCTTCTATAAATACTCTTTTTCTTTTTTTTTTTTTAAGCATAACAATTTCACTTCAATCGGGAAGACTCAACTTGAGATCACTTCTCTTGTATGGCCTGCTCTGACCCTTCCTGGTTAGATTAGGATCTTCTCCCGTGTGCTCCCTGAGAATCTTGCGTGGGTCCTTAACTTAGCATGTCTCACACTGCTATCCCATTGCATGCTTTCTCAACTATTGCCCTCATCAGTTCAATAGCTCTCTTTGAAGAATTATGTATTATTTACTAGCCTTTATGAGAACTCACCATATACGAGGTGCTCCATAAAGGTTTATTGCATAAGTTGATCAGAGATCCATGATGGTAGAATTTATTCTGTTTTTTGATATTTAATTAAGGATCGATAGAACCTGGCACAGATGAGGAAGTTAAGACTCGGGGTAGTTAAAGTGACTGGTCTATCATACAAATTCTAGAAGTTAATAGATCTGGGGTTCAGAGCAGGAATTTTAACTTCGTGGACTGTAATTTTACCATGCTACTAGTTAAATACCCGACAGCAGCATTCAGCAGTTAAACGCTTAAAAATTTTTTCTACAGATGACTAAATAATGAACACATGGAAAGTATGACTACAAATCTATCATGGTGCTTCAGTTACTGACTCAATGTTCTGAAAAGATTCCAGGGATATAATATATATGACAATATATCACTGGAAGATACAAATTCTGCAGATTTTGTCCAGGAGACTAGGTGATGTCTAATGTCCATTTTAGGCTTAAAATCGCATGTTATTATTCACGTACATTAAAGATACTGTGTGCCAACCTTGGGTGAATCACTCCATAAGGAAGACCAAAGCCACAGCCCTCTCCGGATGAAGGCAAAACACTCCCTTCTTCTTTAAAAAACTCCTGCCCGGTTGAAACTGATTATTTGGCAGGAGTCAATTTCCATATTGCCATGCCCCAAATAATCATGTTGGTTATTAACAGTTACTTACTAGGCACCTATGCCCCAAAGCCTCTGGGAGCTAAATGAAAGATAATTAAAAGTTTTATATGAAAAATAGCCATTTCTCAATTAATGTGATAAGAGGCTTGGAGCAAGAGTTGAACAGGTACTTGTGTTCATAACTAGATAACTAAAGAAAACAACAGACCATGGATTTCCGGTGGGAAAACAGAGAAAAGGATATGTTGGTGGGGAGGTATTGAGAAAGGAAGTCGAAACAAATCTAGACTCAGCCTTTTCTTCCCAAATCTCCTTCTAATGTAGCGCTCATCTAAGTGAATAACACTCATCCGCTTGCGTGTCTTAGCCAGAAACCGGAGATGCATCCTGGGCAACCGTCTTTCTTATGCCCCACATGCAGTCAGTGACCAAATACTGGCGATTCCATTTCTTTTACACCTATTGGCTCCAATCCCTGCTCTCCATTCCCATGGCCATAGTTTTAGTCCAGATTCCTTTTATCTCTTACTGTCTCGTGTCTCACCCCACAAAAGCCAACCTCCACACCACCAGAAAGACTTCTCTAGACTCCCCGTGTGATCGTCTGATTGTCAGGCTCTCTCAAAGTCCTTCAGACATTCTTCTCTGACCCCAGCATCACATAAGGGACATTTTTTTTTCTGGCTGCACCGTGCGGGCTTGTGGGATCTTGGTTCCCCAACCAGGGATTGAACCCAGGCCCTCAGCAGTGAAAGCACGGAGTTTTAACCACTGGACCACCAGGGAATTCCCTAAAGGACTTGTATAATTTGGCCCCTACCTGCCTCTCCAACACCATCATTCTCAACACACTGTACTCCATTTTATTCCAAACGACTCTCAATTCTCTGGATGCATGGCAATGTGCTTTCAGCCCTTCTTGTTCTATAGACACGGGTGAGATGTTTCCCACATCTCTGCATTGGGTTCCTCATCTATTTTTTTCCACCTCCATCTCCATTTCATGTAAACAATCAAAACTGTTCATAATTTCTCTTTGCAGTAGCCTTCAAATGGTCTCCCCATAGCCTTCCCTTCTCCAAAATGCACCCTAGATTGTACCTAGAATAATATTTTCAAATCTGACCATGTTACTAACTTGCTTGAGACTCTTCAACAAGTTTCCATAGCTCTAAAGATACAGACAGCATTCTAATCGGTCTACAAGTACCACATGACCCTGCCAGCTCTCATGTCACCAGCTCAACTCAAGTCCCTTCTCCCCCTGTCCCCTTGGTCTGTGACCATAGCTTTCTGTTCTCAAAACTTCCCTGCTCCTGCCTATCATGGGACAGACTTACACACGCTGTTCCATTTCATGAAAGACCTCTTCTCACCCATCATCCCTACCACTTCAGTTAGATGACTCCCATACCTTATCTAAATATCAACCCTTTCCCAGCACATACACACCTGCTAACTGGGTAATATCCCTTTGTCTAGGTTCTAACAGCACCATATTCCTGTTTTTGTAAGCTCTTATTTAAAATTACATTTAATTATGAGATTAATTGATCGTTATCTGAATCCCTCACAGGGCTATAAGCTCCGTTAGAGCAGTGACCATGCTGTTTTTATTCAAAATTTCAAGGGGCCAGGGCAGAATGCTAATCTGGTGGAGGGGTCAAAGGATGGATTTGAGCTAAGAAATGTAAGTCAGGAAGACCAAACTGGAGGCTGCCGTGATATTTAAAGGAATGGAAAGAGCAGCTGAACAAGGTAGGTGTTGGTAGCTGTGGAGAAGAACAGACAGTGGAGACAGGGAAAAGAAGCTTCAGCAAGACTTGATCATTGACAGGAGGCAGAAGGGCTGACAGAGGACAGAAGAGAGGGTTCAAAGATTTAGACGCAGACTCTAAGCCCACAAGACCAGGAGGACGGTGATACGCCTTATTAACAAAGAGAGAAAAATAGAACAAGGAAGCAGTTTTGGGAAAGAAGTGAAATAACCACGTGGGAACTTCCAGCTCACAGTTGGAAACCTTGGTACAGAGAAGTCATTTTATTGGAACAAGCGGTCAAGACTTGGAAATGAATAAAATCACTAAGAAGAATTTTACCACCATGTCCATCAAGGTGGTAGTCATACTGTTGAGGGAATCTGGAAATCTGTCAGTCCTTGCCCCGTCTCCATGAATCTCTTACTGCGGGAGAGGGGTGTCTGGACATGTGTACTGGTCTCAAAACATGTTCAGCACATTCCATACCCCCTGTGCGTGCTCCTACCCGCCATCTTACCCAGTGCCCAGATTAAGAACTATTGATATGAAGAAAGAAGAGCAGAGGGCTAAGGGCCAACCATCCACATTTAAACCAGAAGACAAACAACCAGTGGAAAACTCCAGAAAGAACGGTCAGAGAAATAGGACAGGAGCAAGACAATGCAGTGTCCTCAAAATCAAGGATTTTAAGGCATAGCTCTTAAAAGAATTAGGGAGAGGTCACTTCTACCTATCAACTATTACGGGAAGCTTTTAACATTAAATTTGAACCACTGAGTTCAGCTACCGGGAATATCTTGCAATCAACAGGAAAGTACCTGGAACTTGCCGAGGGTGGGGAGGTGAGAGGGAAAATCCAATGACTGATTTCATATAAAGTCTATATTAGTCACTCAACAAAGAAAACAGTCCTGGTATAACTTACCAGCTCTAAGTGAACTGCTGCTTAGAAAGACACACAATTTGCAACAATAGATTTAGGTATCCTGACTAGAAGATTTCACTATTAGCATATCAAGGCATAAATCACAAACAAAATTTTGGAATATCCATGATGCTAAGTCACTGGATAGGCATTTTAGGTGGGTTTTTTTTTTTCCTCTCCACATAAGATGCAAAAATATCCACTCCGTAGTTCACTCCCCAGATCTCAAGACAAAGATGTAAATGCCTTCTGGGTTAGCACTTCAGCTCCAACACAGAGGAACCACTAGTTGAGAGCAGCCACTCCAATTTTCCACCTCATACAATGCTACTCTTTGGTGCAGTTAGTGGATATACATAATTCTCATATATATAATTAATAATGCCTTTTCAGTCATTTCTACATTTCTACTTACACAGAGCATTGTCATACTGCATTATAAGGAAACTTCAATATGTTAACTCTTTGTAGATTACTACCCACCAATTCTTTATTGTCCCATCTAGAATGAAGTAAACCATTGTGAAATGTATTTTTAAGAAACAGGAAGGCAAGAGCAACACATTACTCATAATAATTATTATGCCAAAATCTATGAAATATCATAAAGAAAACACGGAGCATCAAAGGTTTCTAACTTCCAAAGAAGATGGATTGGAAGTAATTATCTAATCTAGACATAAACCCGTATGATAATTTTAGACAAAACTGGGAACATCACTGATAACAGAATTAACCACATTTGGTTTTTACACTATTTTAATACTGCAACTAATACTCAATTCCACACTTTGGTTGTAGGTACACCTGGATGAAGGTATTTTCTAAACTAAATTGCAATTTTCCTTAAGTTATTAGGAAATGTTAGCAATTAAGAGCCATAATCATAAAGGGAAGATTTTTTTTTTTTTTTACAAAGAAAAAAGAAGGCTAAGTTAAAAAATTCAAGGAAGCCTAGATTTTACAAAAGGGAAGGCAGAAGGAGGAAAACAGATTCTGAGGAAATGTGAATGGCAGCCTGAATCCAAAGAGTGGTGAACTATACCTCCCACCATTGACTAAGAGAGAGTCCCGGAAAGATTCTTAAGTGAGGGGTGAGGGGTGACTGGGCCAGCAGAACTTGTAAACAATTTCCAGTGCTAATTAGTAACAGAGGCAGAACTGCTTCATTCATTATTTAGGGAAACTCTGTCCAATTTACGCACAGATGGAAAGATATCAAAAAATATGTGCTCCATGAGAAGAGCTGGTTTTAAGGAAGAGGGCCAGGAAGAAATGGCTCCTATGGAAAACCAGCTGGGGTCCCTTCCACTTTAGGGGACCAATGAATAGTCTGCGACGTGCACCCCCTTTTAGGTTGATTGCCTCAAAAGATGTTACACTTTTATACAGGATATTGGGCATGACAGCATGAGGACAATGCCCCATGGCCAAAATGGTCACTAGAAGGGAAAGTCTCATAGAACTTGGATTAGACCATTCCTTAGGCTTTGAAGTCCTGTCTCTTCCATGTCCACCAAGGAAGCGCTGATGCAATATCTAAAATGTGTCTTAATTCCTTTTTACTAAAAAGCAGATGACTATTTTTCTTTAAGTGATTTAATATCCAGCCTATAGGGATATCATAAACAAAGAGAGAAGCCTAGTTCTTAGAGAAAGCCATTGCCTACATTCCAAGAGCACAGTGGTTAAAAATGTAGGTTCAAATCCTGACACTGACTAGCTCTGTGATCCTGGCTAAGTTACCTCTCAGTAAATCAGTTGTCTCCCATATAAAATAGGGGTAATAACAGTACATACTGCAGAGGGCTGTCTTCAAAATTAATTGAGATAACATTTGTAAAATGCATAGAAGAGTGTCCAGCACATACTGTACATCATATTAGCATTTGTTAAATAAATTAATTGCCACTGATTCAAATCAGATGACAAGGAAGATATAAAGAATGAATGAAAAGTTTTGAATAGAATGCTTTATTGAAGAGGCATGTTGTTATTCTTAAATTCTTATGTCTCTTTTAAATTAGTATAGAAAAATCCTGGGCCCCATATTCCTTCAAATACAATATTTATTAATCACTCACAGTGTGCCAAGGCTCTGGAGCAGATGCATAGGTGTATAAACCATGATAAATGGAATACTGCCGGCCATATCAGTAAACAAAGGATGTCACAGTCATCAGCGATTGCAGCCGCCAGCCAGTGGTGAGCTGGTGAACCCTGAGGGAACTCAGGAAGGAAAGAATACCTGAATACCTGCCATCTAGCGGCCATCAGACTGCGGCCACTCCCTACAGTGAGCCCTGAGGAAACCTGGGATATGAAAACACAGGATACTGGCCCCAGATAGCTGAGGTGCATATCAAAGGAATGACTTCCGTAAGCCCAGATTTTGCAGTCTTCCCATATAAAGAAAATCGCTAAATTCCTTAACTTCAGATTTCTAGTTTTCTTTAATCAGCAGTAATCTTTTGTTCCTACTACCTGCCCCTTGTTGCAGAAATCCTATATATCCTAGCTCCCCCCTCGACTCCTCCAAGCAGTTCTCTCAGGGTTCCTTGAGATGCTGCCTCCCGGGCTTGAAGTCCAAAAACTTCCCGCCAAATAAAACATAACTCTCAACTTTTAGGGTGTGAATATATTTTTTAGTCGACAGCCAATATTGGCCCTCCTGGCACTAGTCTGGGGAAACAAACATCACTGAAACTGAAGAATAAGACACAACTGAAGTATAATTTCCAGAAAACATAACAAATGCTCTCAAAGCAACCCACTGACTAAAGAATTGTAAGGAAAGTAATTTCAATAGGAATTTTAGAGGGAAGAAGGCAGTTCAGCCCACGTTGTCAAATAAGGTTTTATATAGGAGGTGAGACAGGAGTTACGAGCTCAGTTTGACTCGGCAGACGTGACAAAGTGTTTCTGATGAGTAGAACAATGTAAGCGGAAACAAGAAAGCAAATGGCATACTTGGGGAAACAATGATAGAAAGGATGGTTCAGAGAACAAATAATGGAGACATAGTTCGAAAATACTGTTTATATATGCCTCCATGGCCCCCATTTCTATTCACAAGCAAGAATTGGACCTGACGGGTAAAAATTAAAGCCAAGATTCCTGGTCCATCTGTGTAAACGAGTTCTGGGGTACAGGAGAGAGAAAGTAAGGAGAGATTCTGAACAACAGCCTTCAACTATAAAGAAATTAACCAGCTTTCAGCAGACATTCTGGGTATGATATGTGGGTGGATCTGCAGGGATAAGACAGAAGTCTGGGCAGGTAAGACGGAAGCTCTTTGGGGAAGATCTTGAATGTCCGGCTAAGGAGTTCTGACTTTATCACATAGGCTAGCAGAGCCACTGGAAGGTGTGTGTGCATGCTTTAAAGCACAATAACTTGGTAAAATAATATAATCCAAGGGACAAGCCACTGTTTTTCAACGGGTGAAAAACTAGCAGTTGCTAACAATCTAGGACTTTGAGATTTAAACTGTAAGATTATGATGCTCATAAAAATTTTATCATGTTAATAGTTCTCACATTTTTAAACAACTTACATACATAGAATATGTAGATTGGAAAGGGGGCTGTTCATTTCAGTTGATTAATTCACACATAATTTGCTTAACAGTGCCTTATATTTGATGACTTTGTATTTTTTTCTCATCACTGCTTTCTGTGTCTAATAGTACCAATTCACAGAAAATGAATTAATGGCTCAAAATTAATCCATTGGGTATATAAAGTAGGAGAACATGAAAATCCTCTCATAAATTATATACTGTAATACGGCATAAGGTTGTCAAAGTAAATAGCAAATAAGTTTTCAGGAAGAAAACACATATAAATCTATGCACAGAACAAAGTTCTCGACCAATGCATGATATTCATGAGCAGGGCGAAAGAAAAATTACAAACAGGAAATAGAGCAATGAAAATCTCAAGACTAAACTTTTTGGACCAGGCATCTTTCATCTCTGGTCCTCAGTGTGCTGCCTGTTATAAAAAGTTGTCTAATAGTGACCTGAAGACATTGAAGCTTTCTGGTAATTTTCAAGGTAGGGTTCAGGTAAATCTATGGAGTTTTTCCAAAACAAGTGAAAAGCAAAAGCTTTTAAGTAAGACATTGATGAGTTGTCCCACTAAAGGCAGAGAAGAGACCATAACTAGAGAGGCATCAAAGTTGCAAAGAAGTTCAATAGCAATTAGTAACATCGTAGAAAAGCAAAATATACTAATTGCAAAACGCTATATGAAATGACACTGTTAGAAGATGAATATATCAGTGGAATACAACGTGAAAGAACATTTACTATTTATTATTATGTTTTTAGCAGCAGATATTTTTCTTCAGAGTTGTACAAAATCACATGTTCACAGCATAAAGCAGATCAAATGTGTAGAAGGGAGAAATGATTGACGATTATTTGTTTCTTCCATCACTGAAAACTAAAGCCGGAGGCGAAGAGATTTCTTGTTTGTTAATAATAATTTTTTCAGCCTTGTTGCAATACAAAGTGCATTGGGATCGATATTAGCGGAGTACCATCAATATGTACAGCAAAGTAAAAGGTCGCCACATGAATGACAGAAATTGGACCTCGGGGCAATCTAATACTGCTTTATTCACAGTTGGCAATGTAAGTGTGCCTCCTGAACTTGACTGAAGTTTGAAGGAAATAAGGGAAGCTGTGAATCTGACCAGATCATAGCTGAGAACTTCCAGCATGCTGTGCAAAAAAAAATGAGTAAAGAACAGAAGATTCTATTTCTTCACACTCAAGAACTCTGGCTGTCAAGAGTAAGGAACCTCAAAATGAGGTTTTGAAACAGTAAGTGAAAAAATCCAGTAAAAAAAAAAAAATTTCTTTAATTTCCAAAGGCTTGTCTCAGTGGTATATTCAATATCTGGCAGGGCCTGAATCTATTATTTCATAGACAAGGTATCAAAAAATTTAACACTTACGAAGAGAGAGGAAAAGTTCCCAAGAAGGCTGAATGTTGATATAAATGGATTAGTTGACAAGAGATTCTTTCCTACTATTTAGAGACATTCCAAGCTCATTGCAGAAAGAAGTCAGCGCTGTATTGGCCGTATTTAACACATGTGAATGCCGTAACTGAACATCAAGAAATAATTATCACAGACAAAACTAACCAAGAATTCATAAGAAATCCATTTGCCAGTATCTTCTATGTTGATATGTCAACATTCCAGACACTTTTGAGAAAGGCGAGCCCTCAACCTAATTAGTTCCCAGTGGGGCAATGGATGTCTATCAGTAAAAACTCTCTCCATAATTTCTGATTCCTTGCATGATCAGAGAAACAAGAACTTGCTGACAGACCACCAAACATTTTCTTTGCTTCACAACGACTTATAACTTAGGTCTTTCCAATGTGGTATAAATAAAGATGAAATGAAGAAACAGTCTCCGTAGAGAGTCTAATCTGCTGTTCAAACTCTCTTGGAACTGGTTATCAATATCCTGGTGAAACACTGAAAAAATCCTCCCTCCTCACTAATATAACTGTTGTCTTTTCCTTATTATAATTGCTACTATTACCATGTTAAATTGTGTATTATTGTTATTTTAAAATTGTGACACACATTTTAAAACTTTTTTCTATAATTCATCCAGGTATACCCTGGATGGCCATTAAGTGATTTGCAGATGTCAAAAGATGGGGTAACTCTGATGCATTGGGTGGGTTGGAGAAAGAATAATGGTAGGCAGAGAGATGAAAAATAAGTCCAACGGATTAGTAGAGGTCTGAGATGGAGGCCCAAGAAATGAAGCTGAAAAGATAGCTGTTAAACTATGGAAAGCAGAACCTCTGGATGTCGTGACAGAATGGATATGGGAGGATTCACTAAGGAAGACTCTGAGGTTCCAAGATGAGGGGAATAGTTGTATCAACAATAAAAGGGGGCAGTGAGCAATACAAGGGGGTAACACTCGTTCATCCTAGAAATTGGGGATTTTAGTGCAAGCATGCTGAGTATGAAGTTAACATGGTAACGTCCAAGTAGAGAAGAATATTTTACATATAATTAAAATA
Source organism: Grampus griseus (assembly GCF_964374135.1). Taxonomy (NCBI): domain Eukaryota; kingdom Metazoa; phylum Chordata; class Mammalia; order Artiodactyla; family Delphinidae; genus Grampus; species Grampus griseus. The sequence continues at coordinate 24,484,487 of NC_139015.1, read as the reverse complement.
ACATTTGTTTGAAATAGAATTACAGATGTCGAAAACAAACTTATGGTTACCAAGGGGTAAGGGGCGGGGAGGGATAAATTGGGAGATTGGGATTGACAGATACACACTATATATATAAAAAAGGTAACTAATAAGCAAGTACTATAAAGCACACGGAACTCTACTCAATACTCTGTAATGGTTTATATGGGAAAAGAGTCTACAAAAGAGTGGATATGTGTATATGCATAACTGATTCACTTTGCTGTACACCTGAAACTAACACAATATTGTAAATCAACTATACTCCAATAAAAAAAATAATAAAATAAAATAACCTTTGTTTGTCTAGAGATGCTTCTAAAATGTTTGAAGATAGCTGGTTTTCTGAATGACAGCAAGCAAATAACATTGATCATTTGCCTAACAAAGTGGCTTCATAAACAGACAAAGATAAATAACAGCTCATACACCAAATTAGCATGGTCAAGATTAATACAAACATTGCAAAGAATCATTATTAGTACTAAATATTGTAGCACCAAAACACATTTTGTCTTCATAAATAATAATATTGTCCATATTTTGGATAACTGATATAAATCTTTACAGTTTTCAGGATTTTATTTGTAGGTTTCCACTGATGTTTTCCAGTGTTTCTTTCCCTAGCAACAGATATGAAATTCTCCCCAAGAGTTGGCAGCAATACAGACGCCACTTTATATTCACTGTGAACCATCGTCTGCTTCCCTTTACTTGAGCGTTTGCCTTTCTTAGATAATTAACAGCCAACACACACACACACACACACACACACACACGTCAGATCCTCGCCCACTGACCTCAACAATCTCACAACGTGAAAACAGCTGAGATGGAGCAATGATTAGTAGTAAAACTAAAGTTGGAAGACAAAAGGTTTGCCTCTGGATGGCTCAGAGATTTCTTCAATACTTTGATATTTCTTTCTAAAACCTATAATAAGCTAATTTCATCTCCTACCAACACCCACATGCAACATGTCAAGAGAGGACGATGGCATTGAATGTCCAGTGCTTGGAGTCTCTTCGTCATTGGACTCTCCTCAGAGCACATGGTGAATATATGGAATTAGTTCCTCAAGTTATTAAGCAAATACAAAGTAGCTAAGAGACCTAGAAAGTTGAAAGGAGACCCAGGCTGGATTAAGGGTAGGAAGTGGGGTGCTGAGGAATTATTCAGGCATGAACTGTGTAATGTGAACATTAACCAAACAGTTGATATAATTACCAAGGAGCCAAACCCAGAAGTCCTAATCTTTTACCCTACAGTGGTCATTAGCCAGAGATGGGCAGATATCCGGATTCATTCCTCAGCTATGAGGACATCTTCAAAACGAGTGTTCTGTTATAACTCATGAGAAATTATGTGACACATTATACACAGTGTGTCACCTAACAGCAATTTAATCCCTGGGTCTGTCACAGAGTCACTGGGTAGCTCGCAACGGTCACTTTGTCTTTCTGAGGTTGTTCTCTCATCTTGAATAAATAATACTGACACGATAATACTAATCACCCAGGAATTTACTGCCAAGGAGACTTTTGTGAAAAACTCATATAAAACAAATTAAGAGTTATAGAATTGTTAAGTTTAGATGTGAATAACAATACTTTGATTTATAGCATACAGTCTCGTGAGAGACTTTCTCACCTGCGAGTGTCAATTTAGGGCCCTTTATCTGTACACTCCATCTATACTTAGAAATAGTTAACTAAAGAGACGCACAGAACTCTGAAAGCTGGGTTATCTGAGAAACTCGTTACCCAGAGAAACGAGTATTGGATCAGCCATAATTCCCCTAGAGATATTTTCTGTCAGGACTGGGAATTAGAGTTTTACTTTCTTTCTTCTTGTTTTTTTTTTTTTTTTGTAAACTGTCACATTCCCTGAAAAGTCAATCTGCTCTCCCTTTTCCACGGTTCCTTGCAATACTTGTGTGCGGATGGCATTCAGTAGAAAACTCCAGCTCTAGGAGACAGATTAGCACTCACATCAAGTAGGACATCCTATAAACGTTTAAAATTCAGCTTTAGAAAATAAACGGAGCCATCGGAACATAATTCCGGTCCCACCTCCAGTCCCCACCTAATTCCCCTCTGCCCCAGAGCTGCTGGCGGGGATGGGGGTGGCCGGTGCACTGCAGTCAGTTTCAACCTGACTTTTGGAGACACAGAAATCTGGCCTTTCTCCTGCTCTGCCTCTTGCAGTTCTGTGACATTGCGTCAACCACGTGAATTCGCTCAACCTCCTTTCTGAAGACAGTAACATATGATGGGCAAGGTGGTTGCACTGGAAAATGTCTGTGAAGCGCCTAGTAGAAAATCCGATACCCAGTAGGTACCAACTCAATCCTAGCTATGTTGGTAATAATTTGCACAGAAATGCAAAGTACTAAAAGGAAAAGATAATATACATAACAAAGACCCCGAACCTAGTGCTGTTTCTGAAGTGCCGCAGAAAACCCAGCATTGAAAGCAATTTTTGTATCCAACTGTCACATCACATACTGATAGAGCTGAGGTGCTATCAGCAATCTGACAGGTAGGGGGGCTATCTCAAAGGATCTGTATCACACACCTTCCAGCGGAATTACACCCTCAAGGAATCTCTTCAGAGTCTTTGGAATGCTGTATACAAAACATCCAATCAGCTTCATAATAACCAAAGAATTAGTTGGCTTGAAGGAACCTTTGTTCATTCCCCATATATTTTCTCAGTGAAGGTCATGGAGTCCACACTGAACCTCCACAGGAGGTTCGGTGGTACATTTCCTGCCTGGATGCAGAAGGCCTGCACAATTATATTCTCCCTTTATTCAGTCCCTAGCATCTTGCTGGCATAGAACGGATGCCTCCAAATTATCTGATGTTTGAATGTACAGAGTGGGACTCAGGGTACTTTGGAGACAATGGAAGGGACCAAATGCACAAAGATCTGGCAGAGGTTAATTCTTGGCAATCAGATCCACGGAAGCCCCACTAAGAAATGGGATGTATTGGGTTGGCCCAAAAGTTCGTTCGGGTTTCTGGTAAGATGTTACAAAACCCACCCGAACGAACTTTTTGGCCAACCCAACATATGCTTGTTTTTTGTTTTTTGTTTTTTGTTTTTCCCCCTATGAGCATGAAGATTCTCATATTTTGCCACAAGTTTAGCATCTTGGGCAACAGCTTCCTAGCCTTCAAGAGAGCGTTTTCCAGCACTGGAAAGGAGTTCCAGTCGAAACCTGAGCCTTTCCAGACGTTCTTGAGCAGCCAGGCTGGATCTTCAGTCACATTCTACCATGATTTGCTCTGTGAAGAGAGCTCTCTTAAGATGGGGAGGGAATTCCTTTCATAAGATCTTTTACAGGTCTCTTCAATACAAATTTTTCTCTTTTATTGACGCCCCTTCAAAGGCTGACAGTCTTAATGAGTCTCCACCAGTTGATAAATTTGGTTTATCAATTACCTCAGGCCTGAACATTTACCTTATGTTGTAGCATATTCTCACTTTCAGTCGTAATTGTCAGACGAGTCTCCCATGTTAATTTATGGGACTTAGTATATAGTACAATTGAAAGAGCGCTGGACTTGGGGACCACAAGAGCTAGGTTCTGATTTGAGACATGACTCCAGCTGGCTGCATGACCATGAGCAACTCATAGATACTTATCAGGCCTTAGTTTTCTCATCTGTTCCATGAGAGGGCTAGACTATGAGTCTCTTTATTCCCTTTTCAATTCTGAAATGTGAATAAATCTCAAATTAGTTTAGGATGCCCATTGTAGGTGCTCAATAAATGTTAGTTCATGTGAAGTAACAAAGTTAATAATTCAGTGTAAAAATGTTTTAAAACTATTCCTTTCAATTTGCAGTGATTTCTGCCACATAATACGCAATGACAAAAGAAACGGAAAATGTATATATTATAATCTCATATTTTAAAACAATAACCAAAAAGTCTATATAGCCATAGTGTGTATGTATGAATGTACATATGTCTGCATGTATATGCGTGTGTATGTATGAGTTGTATATATCTTTAAATATATGAGCTTGGGGAAAAAACAGATACATTCTAGGTTATTAACTTAGTTTTTTTTACTTTATTGTACATTTATGAGGTGACGGCTGATGTTGATGTGGAAAATGGAAAGAGGAAAAAGTGGAAACAAAACCAAAAAGGGTAACAATAATCAAAACTTTGCTAATCTCTCCCCACCAACCGTATTTTCTCATTTCTGTAAAATTACCTAGCATGATATCACTTATATGTGGAATCTATAAAAAGGGTACTAATGAACTTATCTACAAAACAGAAATAGAGTTACAGATGTAGAAAACAAACTTATGGTTACCAGGGGATGGGGGAGGAGGAATAAATTGGAAGATTAGGATTGACATATACATACTACTATATATAAAATAGATAACTAATAAGGACCTATTGTATAGCACAGGGATCGCTACTCAATACCCTGTAATGGCCTATATGGGAAAAGAATCTAAAAGAGAGTAGATATATGTATATGTATAATTGATTCACTTTGCTATACACCTGAAACTAACACAACATTGTAAATCGACTTTACCCCAATAAAAATTATCTACTATGTATGTGCACATGTAAAGAGAAAATTTTAAAACCACTTAATTTATTGCCTTCTCCCAATTAAGAGATTCTATCATTTTCAGGGGGTATTTTTTATTCGGAGGCAGAAGAGTGAGCTCTGTGGGCAGCACGAACTTTGAGGACCTGCAAATCTCACTGGGATGGAAGGTAAGGTGAACGTTGTCAGTATGAATGATTTATTCCTTCACTGTCTTTCATTTTACCAGCTGTTCTGATGGGCTGTAGGAGTATAGAAGGTCAATAAGAGAACTGATTCAGGGCGGGGGAAGGGGCAGGGGCAGGGCAGGTGTTGCAAAGAGGACGAGTTCAAAGGTCAATGGAGCCAGGCAGCTGATGAAGAAGAAATTCAAGCGATCAACCATGAGATCCTGAATAATGAAGCCTAAAGGGGCTTGAAAACAGGGAGAGAAGAAAGGGTTCAAGACTGGACGTACAGAAGAGGTCAAAGGGCAGGTAGAATTGAGAGGTTCTTGTTGAAAGAGCATAACAGGTACGGGCCCAGGTTATGACAAGTGGCTGAGGAGTAGATTCCTGTGGATATAAGGAGATAAAGAAGAGGGAGATGGCAGAACCACAAAGCTAGGCTGTTTGACGGGGCATTCCAAGCAAATGAAGACAGCACACACGAGCACGTCAGGGACTCAAGTAAGACCATGAACCTCTTGCCTAACTCACTTATGAATGTTCATTAAGGCCATTTTCACGGCCTCAGAAGTGAGTTACAAGAAGGGATACGCTGTGTGCAGCCCAATGGCAAAATCCTTCAAAGGGGGTAATTTTTTTAGACATGGTCATAAATATGGCCAATATCTGAAGATTCTGGTGGGAAAGAGGAAAGCCTCCAGACTAACCTCCCCCCATTCTCCAACTGCATGTGTGTGTGTGTGTGTGTGTGTGCGTGCGTGTGCATTTGTGGGGGGAGGACTGCAGGGAACCACTGTCCTTGAAGGAGACCTAGGTTTCAAAGCCAGGGACAAAATGTTGAGAAGATGGAAAATTTGTTAGCAATCCAGGAATAAGAAATCTAGGCAGAGAGCCAGGTCAGCGGTAGAGGATGAGAGTGGGGCAAGCTGACCCAAAGGAGATGAAAATTGAAGTTTGCTAACCAAAAAGAGCCTAAGCTTTGCACAACGCCTGGGGCTTTTGGGGATGAGGAAACATTATATATATAAACGATGAGCCTAAAGATTCCCCAGACTGTGTTCAAGTTGTTTTGATGCTAGTATTAAGGCCCCAGGGGATGGTGCAACCTGGAACACTCCCTAAGGCTTCAATGGTCCCCATCTGTGCTCCCTGCATTTGGGAAGGACAATGGGAAGAACTACTGTCCCCATGATTCACACAGAGTGGCCAGATAGGACGGCAGATAAGCAGCTCAAGAGCCCCTCACAGCAGCGGGAAGTGATAAGCCAGGGGAGTGGTCTGCAGCAGAGCCAACATATCATATGATGCCGCTTATATGTGGAATCTAAAACAAGGGTACAGATGAACTTATCTACAAAACAGAAATAGAGTTACAGATGTAGAAAAGAAACTTATGGTTACGGGGTGGGGGGGACGGGGGGAGGGATAAATTGGGAGATTGGGATTGACATATACACACTACTATACATAAAATAGATAACTAATGAGAACCTACTGTGTAGCACAGGGAGCTCTACTCAGTGCTCTGTGGTGACCTAAACAGGAAGGAAATCTACAAAAGACTGGATATATGTATACGTATAACTGATTCACTCTGCTGTACACCTGAAACTAACACAACATTGTAAATCAACTACACTCCAATAAAAACAAAAACAAATAATGCTGAGGTGAAATGAGTAGCTGAACTACAGATGCTGGCGGAAGTCAGGTGACTTGTGTTCAGGCCCAATCCTGCTGCCTACTGTAGAGACCTGAGAACCTTCCTTAAGGACCATCACCCTGCCTAGGCTACCTGACAGAACTCCTTCTCCCACCTGCCCTTAACTTTGACATGACAGCCAGGTTCATCTGTGTCATTAAAAGGTCACTGATCATTTCTTTGTAGCCCAGGTAAGGACAAAGTAGCCATGTCTGCAGGGTAGGAGGAGCTGAGGGGAAGGGAAGACTTGGAAACCGTTTAAGTAACTGACATTTGGAAACTCAAGAGCTACCCTTAGCCCTTCTCCATCATATTCTGAAAATGTCCATTAGCTGTATCTGGATTTACTGAGAAGTCTGTATTTTCAGAACCTCTGTGCAGGATGAATTAATTTTTTCACTAGGAAATAGGTCAGATTGTCATATTTGTTTTTAATAGCCAGGGCAGTAAAGTAATGAAAGTTTGAAAGAAATGCTTGACGGCCACTCACAGTATACTATTATTAGTCCCATGATGAAACCACTGTACAGCTGACCCTCGAACAGCGCAGGGGGGTTAGGGACAAGTATACCTTAGGGTCAACCCTCCACATACATGGTTCTTCTGTATCAGAGGTTACACATCTCCAGAGTCAACCAACCAAGGATGATCCTGTAGTTCCACAGTATTTACTACTGAAAAAATCCACAAGTGGCCCCACGCAGTTCAAACCCGTTTTTCTAATTCAAAACCCTGTGTATCTGCTTTATTTGTCAATTATTTTATGTACGCTTCATTAAGGGAAACCAGTCAATCAGACTAGTATAGACAGAATCAGTTCACCTGCCCAGGCCTCAGTTTTATAACAATAAAACGGGAATAACGCCAGGAGTGTTTTACCCGACCGATCCTTGCCACAGACACCATCACCACTACCCTGCCTCTCAAACACTCACAATGTGCACATGCGCGCACACACACACACGCATGCACACACACGCACTTTTAAAAACTGGCAGAAATAGGAGAGCCATCCTAATTCTTGAGAGGGAGTTTTCTGGTTGCTTTATTGACTTTTTCTGAAATGAGTAACTTAAGAGGTAGAAAAGAAACTAGGCTTCCCTCTGTCTAAGGGGGTGGAGCAGAAGAGAGAGAAGCAGAATGGATTTGCAGGTACAAGAGGGTGTGCATATGTAGGGGTCAGGTATTCGCTGTGTCTTGTAAAATGAGCTTCCATCCTTCCTGTCTAGATCCAATCAAAGCAGAGGAGAGGAAAGGCAGTATTTGGTAAAATGTGGTCAGGTGGAATGTACACCAGACAGGGCCCTTTTGAGATCATGAGCATCAAACATTCCAGGATTAGCTAATGTTCATCAGTGAGCTCCTCCCTCAAAGCACCTGGACATGGTTATGAAATGCCTCACTTCAATAAAAAGCTCCATGTTCCTCTGAAAAGTGAAACAACATGAATAGAAAGGCGTTTACTGCTTTTGAAAATGATCCCAATATAATTTTGGTATTCAGTTTTTAGAATTATGTTTCCCAAGGTTATCCTATGACATAATAAGTAAAAACTATTATAGGTTTGAGAAGAAACTCAACAGTACTTTCATGTGCTATAAAAAGATAATTTACAGAAAAACAAACCGAAAGTCAACAGATGGAAGGAATGCCACATGGGTAAACAGACAACATGGGAAATCCTTTCTCCACAGGAATTAGGAAGGAGTGTAATTTACTCTCTGCTGGGGCTGCAGGGCTGTAGCAGAGTGGGGAGAGAGGGCTGAAGCACTGGGAGGGTTCAGGGAGAGTGGAGGTGCTCAGAGCAGATGTCACCCCCCTAACACAGGTGATGGTAACGATATACAGTAAGTCCCCTACATATGAATGAGTTCCATTCCGAGAGTGCGTTCGTTAAGTCCAACAAAGTTAGCCTAGGTACCCAACTAACACGCCTGGCTATATAGTACTGTACCGTCACAGGTTTATAATACTTTTCACACAAATAATACATAAAAAACAAAACAAAAAATAAAGAAAACATTTTTAATCTTATAATACAGTACCTTAAAAGTACAGTAGTACAGTACAACAGCTGATGCTTCTCAGAAGTACCAACTACATCACCGATGCTTTTACGCTTGCTTCCAGACATCCTGGGCTTCAAATAAAGATACTGTACTTGGGCTTCCCTGGTGGCGCAGCGGTTGGGAGTCCGCCTGCCGATGCAGGGGACACGGGTTCGTGCCCCGGTCCGGGAGGATCCCACATGCCGCGGAGCGGCTGGGCCCCGTGAGCCATGGCCGCTGAGCCTGCGCGTCCGGAGCCTGTGCTCCGCAACGGGAGAGGCCACAACAGTGAGAGGCCCACGTACCGCAAAAAAAAAAAAAAGAAAAAAAAAAAGATACCATACTCTCTACAGTACTGCAAAGTATATAAAATCACAACCACTTGTAGAGGATGCACACACGTGACAATGTACGCCAGACACGTGAACTAACTTACGTGATCGGACATGCGAACACACGTTCGCATCTTTTAAAGTTTGCAACTTGAAGGTTCGTACGTAGGGCACTTACTGTAGTCACAGCATAGGCCCTATTGTTGGTAATGCTTTTTTGCTTCCTGGGAGAAAAGCCTCTCTTGTGTCAGTTACCACACTTTATGCCAGCTGGCTGCACAAGAGGCATATCCCTTAAACTAATACCCACTTTGCCACCCCAGCACATCTCTTTGGCATGTGGATTAGTTTGAGCTGAAAACAATCAAGGTCTAAAAAACTCAGGAAGAAATTGTGACCTTCCCCCAACGGCCTAAAAAAGAGCCTGTTGCAGGAATAGAGCTATCATCACTGATGTCTGCAAAGAATATGGACCAGGTGTCCATATCTAGGGATACCCCTTAGATATCAGCAGCCACTCTGGGTCCCACTGTCTCTGCAGGGCCCAGCAAACATTTATTTACCATACATTTGCTTTTCATCTTCATGTGCACTGCCCTCCTCCCTTCTGACGTCCCAAACCATTACCCGCAACATCCTCTGTTGTCTTTAGCTGAAGATGGTATTTCAAGTGAGGGTTTAGGCCATTTTGGTGAGTTGCTCAGTTTTCCTGAGTCTCTCGCATGGATCCTTGTTTTTCAATTTTTGTGTGATTTTTCTCCTCTTAATCTGTTTCATGTCAATTAAATTCTTAGACCAGCCAGAGCACTTAGAAGGGAAGAGGAAAAGTTCTTCCTCCCTAACAGCCCAGTTTGATATTGCTGTACAGGTAGGAAAAAAGAAAATGCTGATTCTTCCTGGGTTTAGCAAACTCAGGAAACCACTTCCTCTGGTATAATACAAGGGCAGCTGCACCTTCAGAGACAGGATCTACTAAATGAAGGCAGGAAGTCAGGTAAATACCTACTGAGTAGGTACATCACATCTCATGTCCTGTTCTAGATGTCATGGAACAATACAGCCAGGGTCTCTGCTCTTGTGGAGCGTACGTTCTAACAATGACGTAACGAAGCCAACAAAAACAGTGACCTTTAGTTTATATTGGCTCTTTGGGAACAAGGTGAAGGGAGCCAAATATGAAGCTGATTTGTCAACACTCCCCTTTCCTTCACCCCCGGCAGATCATTTCCCAGGTCAACGATGACCTTCTCAGCTGCTCAACCCTCCTCAACAGGCACTCCCGACAGCCAATAATAATTCGTCAGTGTCAGCCCATGAAAACCTAATCCAGAGTTATCTAATATTTGACAGACACACCTATCGTTTACCCATCCTCTTTTATTTTTGGTTTTTTCTTTTTTATTATTTGTTGGAAAATGTGAAACTCCTTAATCCTAGCTGTACTGGAGGAAAACAGCAAAAGGGAAAGATGTGGCTGTCCTCTAGGCGGTGTTTGAAAAGGGACTTTGAAGAACACAGGGATTAGAGCCAGTCTGGTTCACAGCCCTGGAAACAATTTAACCTGAAAGCTGAGCCTCCAGGTGTGGACCCAGGGCCTGCCGTACAAACATTTTCATTCTCTTCCAACATTTTCCTCACACTGATGTTTTCTGGGAGGGTTTGAAGCTTTAACAACCGTGACCAGTGTCTTACAAATGGCACTCACGTGCTTTGGACATTGTCCTCAATCCAAGGCGTGGCTGGCCATTTACTCTTTGAGTATCTTCTCTTGGGCTCTGACTGGTTTTGCTAGGGGTGGCGACTGGGTGCCCTGCTCATTGGTGGCTTCTTGGCTACGGTGGAATCTTGTCTCCATGGCAGCACCCCCTTCTTACTGCCACTCTGTGACACTCCACAGAACAGCTGGCTGCCACCTATGCCTTCCTCACCTTGTCCCTGGTTTTTATGGAACTGTGGATGCCTGACCACATGCTAACACTTTAACCACATTCCCTGCTTGGATCTCTGGAAGCTATGGGGTTGGCCAAAAAGTGCGTTCGGGCTTTTCCGGAAAAGCCCGAACGCACTTTTTGGCCAACCCAATACTTATCAAGGCCTCTGTCCTTGCTACTGGGTGTTTTTTTTTTTTACACCTTTATTGGAGTATAATTGCTTTACAATGGTGTGTTAGTTTCTGCTTTATAACAAAGTGAATCAGTTATACATATACATATGTTCCCATATCTCTTCCCTCTTGCGTCTCCCTCCCTCCCACCCTCCCTATCCCACCCCTCTAGGTGGTCACAAAGCACCAAGCATCTGATCTCCCTGTGCTATGTGGCTGCTTCCCACTAGCTATCTACCTTACGTTTGGTAGTGTATATATGTCCATGCCACTCTCCCACTTCATCCCAGCTTACCCTTCCCCCTCCCCTTATCCTCAAGTCCATTCTCTAGTAGGTCTGTGTCTTTATTCCTGTCTTACCCCTAAGTGCTTCATGACATTTTCTTTTTTTAGATTCCATATATATGTGTTAGCATACAGTATTTGTCTTTCTCTTTCTGACTTACTTCACTCTGTATGACAGACTCTAGGTCCATCCACCTCACCACAAATAACTCAATTTCGTTTCTTTTTATGGCTGAGTAATATTCCATTGTGTATATGTGCCACATCTTCTTTATCCATTCATCCAATGATGGACACTTAGGTTCCTTCCATGTCCTGGCTATTGTAAATAGAGCTGCAATGAACATTTTGGTACATGACTCTTTTTGAATTATGGTTTTCTCAGGGTATATGCCCAGTAGTGGGGTTGCTGGGTCGTATGGTAGTTGGATTTTTAGTTTTTTAAGGCACCTCCATACTGTTCTCCATAGTGGCTGTACCAATTCACATTCCCACCAGCAGTGCAAGAGTGTTCCCTCTTCTCCACACCCTCTCCAGCATTTATTGTTTCTAGATTTTTTGATGATGGCCGTTCTGGCTGGTGTGAGGTGATACCTCATTGTAGTTTTGATTTGCATTTCTCTAATGATTAGTGATGTTGAGCATCCTTTCATGTGTTTGTTGGCAATCTGTGTATCTTCTTTGGAGAGATGTCTATTTAGGTCTTCTGCCCATTTTTGGATTGGGTTGTTTTTGACCCACTGCCCAGCTTTCACTCCTGGCTGTTGGTGTTATAATACCTGACTGCTCAGACTGCTTCAGACTCCACTGTCTCAGCCTCTCCAGACCTAAGTATGCCTCACCGCCCAAGGCCTAGCGCTAACGTACTTAGACATCTCCTCTTCTTTTGAGTTACTTCCCATGTTTCCGGGAAGAGAAGGGGTGCAGTGTGGGGAGAGGAAGAGAAGGAGGAAGAGGGAGAGGAAGGGGAAAGGGAGGAAGGAGAAATAATTTCACGCAACTGAGGTCCTACAGCTATGTGCCAGCTAGTCAGATCCTTCTCGTTTCTTTAAGCTTTCAACCGTTCGGCCTTCCTTTGTATAAAGTGCGAGGTTCATCCCCAGCCTGATTTGCCAACACACTCCTGAAGCACCTCTCTAACCCATCAGATAGCACAAAATCACTAAATACAAGTTAATTTCAATATTATTCAAAACAAAACATAATTAGCAACGCAATGTGCTGTGAAGATTATAAAAAGCGTTCAAAAGCCAAGTATAAATGCGTTTGAATTATCTGTGGTTTAGGAGTATTTGTGCCACTGTTCCTCTCCATTAGGGCAGAACCAGCGTTGACTTTAGCTATGATTTCATGGTCTATAACCACCACCATTGAGAACTGGGGATGGACTGCAGTTCTGTTCAAATATTGCATGAATCTTCTTCAGTATCAACATTTACTCAACCACCTTCTTCTAATGAGAGCCCACATCTATGTGACTTCAACGTGATAGACACAGGCTAGTCTCCCTAGATCCAGAATGTACCAAATATATTCAGTGGGAAAATGCAGTTCAGACATGGCTTCCAAGATTCAAATGTATTAAGCAACTCCCTTAAGACGCACTGCGCAGTGAATCGCAGTGAGAAAACTACAATAACGAACACTAGGAGAAATATTTCAAACACAGGGAGGCACAATTTCAAGTAATGGGACAAAGCTACACACCAGCCTAATGTGCAACCTTCAAAGATGGGGAGTCTCTTCTTGAATTTGGGCTATTAAGTGCCTTCACGAAGGGCCCTTGAAGTAGAAAGTCTTGTGTAATTTTTCTGTAGACAGTTTTAAGGACAATGATAAATATGTTTCTAATGTTAATGCCTTTGCCAGATTATTGCCCCAGAATGCAAAAGCAGGTCTAGGAAAGATGATTAGACCCCCTGAACCTTTGTGGCGTAGGTCCGTAAAATTCACGTATGTTATAATGTAGGTAAGTTGCAGAAAGCACAGGGTTCAGGCAAAGTTACAAAAAGCAAAGAATGTCTCGCTCCTACTGTGTTTTTTATAAAGATGAAATATGAACATGATTTTTTTAAATGCAACAGTTCAGGAAGAGCAGAATAAAAAGTAAGTCTCCTTTCCACTCTCGAATAAACAGACAAAAAAAGGCCAAAACATCTCTCTTGGAACAATGTAGAGACTGATTCTTCTTGCAGTAAACATTACCTTTTACCAAAAAATGTTTTGAGAATGATGTCTCCTTGACAGTGTGGAACAGTTTCACTGATTTATTCACATACATTTATTGAATGCCTACTCTGTGCTCGGCCTGATTTTTCTAGACATTTGCATTTTTCTGCTACTTCTTCCCTTTCTAGTTATGGTCCTTTGCCTCTCCTGGATGCCCAGCCATTCACCATTCTTTAGAACCAGTTCTGTCTGTGGCCAGGAAAGATAACAAGCTCTTGGTCAAAAACTCAGCCCAAGTCACTCCACCACTTGGGCCCAGTTTGATCCTGTATTTTGGCCTTCATGATGGTGTTTCTGTCGTGTGCATTTTTTGTCCCAGCTATAGCTCTGCTTTATTCAAATGTGTCAATCAAAGCTTTCACGACCTGCCCAGCAGAGGATCATGTTAATCACCGTGTACTTTGAAGTCAGATGGCTTGGGTAGGAATATTTACTTTCTTACTCATTAGCTCTGGGCAAGTAAAAACTTCCATGGGGCTCAGTTTCCTCATCTGATAAGTGAAAAGACTATCAGTACAAACTTCCTAGTGTTAGGAGAATAAACCCATCTCTAAAGCTCTTAGCAGTGTTGTCGACTATCATGCACGTGGTCATGAAAAGGACTGGGGTCCAACATTGCTCTTGAAACTTACTCAACTGAGAATGAAAGACTCAGTTTAGATTTCTTCCACTGAATCTTAGTCCTATTCTAGAATCCTTTCTCTTTATAATAAGGAAGTCTCTGATCATGTTGGTTTGCCTGTACCTCCAAATACGTCTACTTCAACTCTCTGCTGGCCAGGATACCTTCTTGTGTCTTCATAGGCTTCCACGATGTAGAATCCTTACTGGCATCTGTTGTCCATTTTGACAGACACTGTGCATCACATTGTATCCTCCTGATCAGACTTCATCCTTTGCCTTTCAGCTGTTTTTCCTGTGCTTTGCCACGATGAACATCAGTCTGGCGGCCATGTGAGTTGGAAAGACAGACAGCTCCCAGTCAGATATATCCTGCTGTTTATGCCAGAAGTCCAGGGTTCTATAGGGCATCTACTGCTCACCTGTAAGGTAACGTCACAGCCAGCCACGGTATGTGCAGGTAAGAGAATACGTAAGTTTGAAAAATCTGTTTCCTCCAGTGCACTTCCTACCCATTATGAGAGGTCAAACTTATCCACAGACATCAATCTGAACTCAATTCGCTCAGACAACTCACCTATTCAGTGGCACGACTGACCTAGAGATAGGTTATGGAAATAATGCCCACTGCCAAGTTCTCTCAACCAGTGACCTCCCCCAGCTTTGGTGGCAGGCTATGGTTTACAGAGCTACAGATGGGAGACCCCTGATAGTGGAAGGTACGATAAAAGCACAAACTGTTTCATTTTCTCGAGTTTCATGGCTGGAAAATGAAACTACAAAGTGTATGTTTTACCAAGCTGAAAGGAGCCAAGTCTAACACCTTGGAGAATGAAGTAAAAAGATTTCTTTAGCAAAGAGAAGGAGGTGATATACAATTGTCTATGGTAAATAAAAACTGGCTCACCTTATTTGGATTTTAAAAGCCACCATACATGTGGGGATATTAAGGTACTTTATACATCACAATTTAGATTATGCAGTAATTATTCATTATATTGGCTCACAAAGTGTTACTATCTTACTTGTACCCAGAGGCAGGAGTGGATTCTAAGGCCATCCAAAATTTTAAAAATCAGATATTCAAACCAGTAAAATTAAAAAAAAATAATGATAATATAGCAGTGGTTGAGAGTCTGCCTGCCGATGCAGGGGACACGGGTTCGTGCCCCGGTCCGGGAGGATCCCACATGCCGCGGAGCGGCTGGGCCCGTGAGCCATGGCCGCTAAGGCTGCGCGTCCGGAGCCTGTGTCCGCAACGGGAGAGGCCACAGCAGTGAGAGGCCCGCGTACCGCAAAAAAAAAAAAAAAAAAAAAAAAAAGATAATATAAAAGCACAACTTATTCACCTGAAATAGTAGAATAAAATAATTTAGTTGATGTATTTTGTTGATTAGAGCACGAGGATAATGCAGTCAAGGGTTCACTTCCACATTTGCTAATGAATCTACTGATTCGCCGATACAGCCTATGATTCTGTCATCATTGGCCACAACTGGAATTTTCAGAGCAATGATAGACAACTACAGCCAAAATCAGAAAAATAAACCTCAGAATTTTTTCTTTATTTAGGGAAAGAGAGAACACATTCAGTTGGAGATCTAAAACATCCCTCCAAGTCAAATAATAAGGTTCCGGGAATATAAGAACAAGCAGTCACTTTCCAATCATTTTCTGCATCCTTCACTGTCTACATGATACGTTACATCCATTTATACTTTTCACTCTTTTCTCCTTTAAATATAAATGAACCTTCCCCAAGTTACATTGATTCCCTCAGAAAAGGCTGTAATACGCTAGGCCTAGTATGTCACCTCTTTTTATACAGATACAGCTTCCAAGCTTCAGGGGGAAAACAGATCTAAAAAGGTGGCACCTTTCCCAAAGTGCCTGAATGTAAGAGAAATGGCAGCAGTGCCAGGCTTATACCCGGCAGGCCTGGGAAGAAACAGGACCGAAATGAATTAGATATTGATTGCTTGGATATTTTTGAAATTTCCTTTGATCTGAATTGGTTCTCCAGACAAGGGATTGGATTTGGACGTTAAATGACAGTGAGAATAATTCTTGAAGATACAAGAATCTCAGTTAGAACGTCGCTTAGAGGTCATTTATGCTAAGCTTCAATTCCTTCCACTTCCATCATTAGTGATTTTTCAAACCATCATTGAGGAACTCCTGATAAGAAACATAAATTAATTTATTAACTAATGAGAATAATTTGCAAGGTTGGAAAGCAAGAGCTCTTCACTAAACTTTGATAATCCCATAACTATTATTTTTGGAAAATTACAAGTCATTTATTTCCTTTCTGATAGCTATCCCTATGTGGTCTGAAAATGAATATGACTTTCAAAACCTCTTAGTACCCAGCTTTGGGATTTCCTTTTAGAAACTCCAAAAATATATGCTGAAGTTGAGTGCTTCTGAGCAATGCCTCCATAATGTCCCACTGGAATGAAACAGGAATGGATAAAATATATGAAAACTAAATCCCAACATAATATTAGTGGAGGTATAGTTCCTTTGCAAGTTTCACTGCGGCACTTTTCAAACTTTATGTAATGTTATGTATGTGCTAGGTTGGTCACTATGTCTCATCTAAAGATTTGGCCATTTGCACAAGTGAAAGTGAGCATTCGTATATAATTGCTTTTCAATCATAGACTCTCACAGCTCCTAATCTTCCCTTTATGTTTCATTTCCTTTACCATATCCAAATCTCAGTTGGAAAAGCAAGGATATTCCCTTACTGTCAAGAAAAGCATCCCTCATTTTGCTCTGAGTAAGAAATATTCCCAGTGAAGCCAACACACACTGCCTCTCCCTCCTCTTACTCTCTTGTCATGCATTATCTCACGTACTGCTCCCTTCAGCTTTGACAGGGAAGTACTATTATTGTTTCCATTGAAATGATGATAAAATGGGGGCTCAAAGAGGTCAGTAACTTGCCTGAGGTCACACTGCTAGTAAATGCCAAAGCCAAGACCCTAAGCTCATGCTCCGGACTGTGGCATCCCCTGAATATATCCATTTGTAATTCTGATATATTCCAGCCAATTTACATTTATACACACCACTGGCTGAAAAGATGAGGTCATTACTTTACTGAAGAAGTGTTACAACTCTCTGTCTTTTAGATTACTCACAGTCTACTCTAGACAAAAAACGTTGCCTGCCATTTCAGTAAACAAAGAATGTTGTCTGCCATCAACCCAACAAACTATCAGCTACTACAGCACCTGACGGTGGGGGGGATTCAGGATGAAGAAAAACAGAAGACTGGCCCTAGAGAGTTAAGATGCACATCAGAAGAATAATTTCCATGAGCTCAGGCTCTTGCACTGTCCTGTACGTAGAAAGGCACTAAAATCATTAACCTGAGGTGCCTGATTTTCGTGATGAGCAGTAATCTTTTGATATCTGACTACATTTTTTTTAACCATCAATTCCTATATCTTGGGAGATTGGGATTGACATATACACACTACTATATATAAAACAGATAACTAATAAGAACCTACTGTTGAGCACAGGGAACTCTACTCAATGCTCTGTAATGACCTATATGGGAAAAGAACTAAAAAAGAGTGGATATAGGTATATGTATAACTGATTCACTTTGCTGCACACCTGAAACAAACACAACATTGTAAATCAACTATAATCCAATAAACATTAATCTTAAAAAATTCCTATATCTCCTGGCTCCTCCGTCACCTCTTTGGAACAGTCCCTCAGAGCTATCTGAGAGGCTGCCTTCCCAGACTACAGTCCTCAGTACCGCCCCAAATAAAACATAATTCTCAACTTTTAGGTTGTGCATTTTTTTTCAGTTCATACTACACAAACTATTTAGTAAATAAGACACTACTTTTGTAAAGGTTCAAACAAGTGTTCAAGATAAAGGATTTTTTAAATGAAGGGCAACAACTTACTTCATTTTTTAGTTAAGTAAACCTGTTTCTTCTTAATAATGTATAGAGCAAGATATAGTCACTTGAACAAACTTCTTGAAGAAATGTCTTTAAATTGAGGGTAAAGTTTCAAGAATAAATATGCAAAAAAAACACATTTCTTTAAATTTTTTTTCTAGGATCCAGTATGTACTTCCTACAGTGATTTGGATTCTCTTCCCATCTTCCAAACCCTTTAGAAAGGAACAGCAAGAGAATAGGGGATGTTTTTTTCCTCTATTGCACTGAATTATAGTGACTTCCAAAATCAAGTCTGCATGTCTCAACCAATTTAAACACACTAGAATTTGCTACTCCAAGTAAATGATGCTACTTTTAATTTAAACCCACGCAAACCTTATCTTCTCAAGTCTTACTTCTTTCAACTATGAAAAAAAAAGAATTCCAAGGGCTGGAAGTCATCTCTAAAGTTTCACTGAGACACATCATTACATACCTACTAACCAGAAATAGCTAAAGCAAACCAAAGATAAATAAGTAGGAATAGAAGTACAACAAATTATAACTGCCTGCGAAGAGAATAATCTTTCTCTTATGATGTTTATTAAATCTTACTGTAACAGTGTATAGGTATGATTTTAGGTACACACCCTTGTCTAAAGCGGGGGAGGGAAAAGAAAAGAATCCCCAGGTGTTTGGGGCTGAGCTCCTTATTTGGAAAGGCACTGATCATCAATTGAGTTTGACTACAGTACTCTGAAATTATCACTCCTTCCACAATGAATGAGCTACCAAAAGTAAATAGACTAGAAACCAACATCATTGAGGAAGGTTCACAAAAAGATGCAAGATTTGAGGAAAATAATTATTCTGGAATCTAACATGACTCAGAAGAGCAGAATAAAATAAGCTCCCAGGTTTGATGATCAAGCTTCATCAGAGGGAAGAGCTTTCCATCAGCGACTGGCCAAAGGCTGCAGGCGCTCCACAGAAGCTGGAAGGAAGGGTTTAGAAGAAAACGAATCTCCTTTGTAACCACCTCTTTAATAGAACATCCCAGAGTGTCTCCTTCTAAATCCTCCTCTTTTCTCATTCTTGAGAACTCATCTGTTCCCATGGCTTCAGCAACTGTCAGAGAAGGACTCCAACCTCATAAAGGATAGCCTGGAATAAACACACCACAGCCCTGGAAGTGTTAAAAGTAGACAGTGAGACTTAATGGATCAGAGCAGTACAGATGTCTTCTCTTTGACATCTTCCATCTAACCTGACATCAGTAATCCTACTGAATCCACCCCTTCCTCATCATTCCCAGTCATGTTTTATTTTAAATCTCCCATGATTTTTCACTTGAATTAGTTTGCAACACTGCAACTGCAGACTGGTTTCTAAGGCAAAGCTAATTATGTCATTCTCCCTTCACACTCTCCCTTCCCAAAACCTGGGTCACACATACTCTAAAGTAGTGGCTGCCCATCTGGAATCTCTGCTTTCCTGGATTTTTTTAGTGTCATTTGGGGCCAGCAGCCTATTCTCAATAGTTCCAAAAAGCTTAAAGATAATCATGAATTTATCTGGATAAGGCTGCATAGATTAACTGTAACTACTGGAATTACTACAACTCAACATGGTACCCGGTGTTCTTCCTTAACCCATCAAGACAGGCCCAGGAGCTAATCCTGAGTTCTCCTGGGAGTGTGAACCTCTCCCAATTCAGCCATACAAGGCTGACTTGACATTGCCTGGTAACTTCTATACACCGTCAACACTAATGTAGGGCTCCTTTAGGGCAACAGCTACAATAATAAGTCACTGTTGTGTTTCCAGAGCCTGGCACTGAAGTAGAGTAAGTACTTAATAGGTATTTGTTTTAATGACTTTTTAGAAATTTGATGGACAGTTTTTGATTCCTAATCAGATTAATTGTATTATTCAATACAAAATGAAGAAGAGGATAGAGAATTTTAAATTAAATCCAGTCTGTAGGCTGCAGATCTTTTCGAAAAACAGGGGGCATAGGTCAAACATAGAAACAACAGGAAGCTGTTGGAGATGTAAAAAGCAAAGGCACTGGTGTTTACTAAGCAACCAGTATTTACCAGGCCCTGTCCCAGACAAATTACATAAATGCCTCCATTTCCTCCTCACCGTAAAGCTGTGAGATGGTGTTTACATTTAACAGATGCAAACAAAATAAGATTCAGAGAGACTGAGTGATTTCCTCAAGTCACAACGGCTAAGGTGTAGAGCGAGGTTCTGACCACAGCTACCCGACAGAAAGCCTATTGTTCCACACGTTATTTTGTTGCCGGGAACTAGACACCCACGATAACAAATCCAAATGACAGACCTGCTAGTTCTAAGTCTGTTTAGTTTCCTAAAGGAAGCTCGATAAATGCATCCAGGAGTTAAAAATTAAGAACTTGATGGTATCGTGGGTACACAAGAAATAACCTGTATTTTTGTATTAATTTCTCCCAACTTCTGTATCAGGCTGTCCTAGAGCATTCAAAGACTTCACACACGTAACAGTTAAGCAAATTTTCCTGAAGCTAAGGTTCATGCCCCTCTCCTGCAGACTTCCACCAAGACACATGGCTCAAGAAAACACCTTAAGAAGCTTCCTGTTACACAATAGAGAAGTAGTGTACCATTCTCGCTACACAGGGCGAACCCTCAAAACCCTGCACGTGTTTCTCTCTGCTTTGACAAGCCCACTGCTCTGTACCCTATGGTCCAGCAACATGCGATACATCTAAAAATGGAATAGAGTCACGAAAAGAAAAAAGAATGGGAAGAATTGAGCTTTATCACGATAAGGCATGTGCCAGGGGCAGGTGCCGGGGGCGGTGTCATGCATTTTTCTCCTTTAAGTTACAGACGGCCAGAAAATAACAAGAGCACCCTAATTGATTACTAACATGCACAGCTTTCTTCCTGTTCTTTCTTGTCGTCTGTTCTAACTTTAGCCTTTTAATTCTGTTTAAAAACAGAAGCGGGCTTTTATTGGATGTTCATTTCATTTACCTATTATCGTTAATCAGGAGTCTCAGTGTTTTGTGTTCTGGGATGTGTGCCAGTTCCACAGGTAATCAGGGATACAGATAGATACACAGTCTCTGTGGCCTTGTACACAGGTTCTAAAGTGAATGGCAGAGATGATAATGATGCAATCTTCCTGAAAAAAGAGGAGGCAGTTCCCTTCAACTGAATACCATGCAGACGTCCTCTCTGAGGTCATCGAGTCGCGCGTTCCTCTCTAGACTCCCTCACGTTCTCTGATGGGATGGAGATGGCGTGCTCTCACTACAGGTAAATAGATGAGGTGATGGAAAATAGAGAATATATTCAATGAACACCGAGTGAATACTTCCCTGGTGTAGACCTGTGCTGTCCAACCGCTAATCACGTGTCTATTGCACACTTGAAATGTGACTTAACTGAATCAGACCGTGCTTTAAGTGCTACATTCACACTGGATTGGGAAGATTCAATATGAAAAAAAAATGTCACTAATAACTTATGCTAATTATATACTGAAATGATAGTTTTGGATACATTTACATTTTTGAAATGTGGCTACCAGAAAATTAAAATTACACATATGGCTTGAATTTTTCTTCCGTTGTTCAGTGCTTCTCCAGATATTTTGATGTTCTAAGCTCTAAGAGAAGTTGGGTAGAGTGGAGTGTGGCGGTAATAGACTAAGTAAGGAAGTAAAAACCACTTTAAAAAAAAAAAGCAAATTAGGGAAGTGAGGGACCCATGGCCCAGTGAGTCTTATAGGGCTGGCTTTTTGTCTCTTCCTCACACAGGAGGAAGACTTTTCTAGGGTTGAGATTTTAAAGTTAAAAACATCCTTTAAGCAGCTGCCTGCTTCTTGACTACTTGAAGCTGGGACAGAACAGCAAACAATGGGAGGATTGCTTACTTCCCACAGGTACAAGGGCTCCCTGACTTTCCTGTGAGATTCCATTCCCTTCAAAGTTTGGACAGCCTAGATCACGGGTCCCCAGCCCCTGGGCCACGGACCAGTACCAGTCAGTGGCCTGTTAGGACCTGGGCCTCACAGCAGGAGGTGAGCAGCGGGTGGGGGGGGGGGAAGCTTCACCTGTATTTACAGCCGCTCCCCATTGCTCGCATTACTGCCTGAGCTCCGCCTCCTGTCAGCATTATGGTGAGTTGTATAATTATTTCATTATATATTACAATGTAATAATAATAAAAAGAAAGTGCACAATAAATGTAATGTACTTGAATCATTCTGAAACCATCCTTCCCCACCCACACTGTCCGTGGAAAATCTGTCTTCCATGAAACCGGTCCCTGATGCCAAAAAGGTTGGGGACCACTGGCCTAGACTACTTCATATGCAGTGCTTCTGTCCCCACCTCTCACAAGACCTAACTTGTTAAAACAATGCTTTTAAGTTTGCTCAACAGAGCAAAACCCAATAAACGTCCAAGGAGAGCATGTTCTGACTTCTTTCTCCTTTTCTTCTCTCTTAGAAAATGGGCTCTAGCAAGCTTTCTACACCTATGTATTCACTTTTCTATTTATGGTGGTGGTAATAGACTAAGTAAGGAAGTAAAAACCACTTTAAGAAAAAAAAGCAAATTAGGGAAGTGAGGGACCCATGGCCCAGTGAGCCTTATAGGGCTGGCTTTTTGTCTCTGATTCATAAGATCTGGCAAACAGGTGACTATGTTTATACCAGTTTCTATTTATACCAGTTTCTCAAAGGAAGCACAGAAGGATCTGAGTTGCAGACCAGAAATATCCTTCAGTGTTTCTCTACACTGTTGCTTGAGGGAAATCCTATTGCTTTCACTGATTTTTACCTAGTTTATTTTACCTTAATTCTGTTTAACACCCTTATGTTATGACATTTATGTTTATACAATTTAATAGTGTCAAGGGCCTAATATTTTAAATTTTTCTACAAAAAAATCCCATCAGCAGTTTCGATTCATCTTTTTTCGTCTCCTTCCTCCTTCCCATTCATTTTCTCTCTCCCTTTCCTTTTTCTGTCTCCCCTTCCTCGGCCTCTGTGTCTCTTATTCCCCTTTTCCCTCTCCTCTGTGATAAGAAATATCCTCCCCTAACAGAAGAACCTCCATCCTACCTCTGAGTTGAGCTGTCCAGTCAAAGTTCTTGAGCTCAAGGCAATATGGGCCATTGACTCCAATACACAGAACTCCCCGAAACCTTAGTCCAAAATTGTGAATTTGCAAATCTCTGGAGGCCATCTCTGTCTTGCCAGGGAAAATGTGCTATGCCCCACAGATTCAATAAGATACACATAGACATAAATTACTAGAATACTCATCCTGTTTTCACAAAGAGGGAAGCAGTCTTTGTCACTTCTAACTCCACGTAACCATGTGAGGCTAAGAGATACAGATTGTATAGATTATAGATACCAAGCTACAGTTAAAGTAGTTAAAAATAATTTAAGTAATGGAGCAGTCACCCACATAGCAAGATTTAACCACGCCATGCAGACAACTCAGGAGGGGTTTGGTGCAACCCACTTCAACAAGTCCTTCCTGGGAATCTCCTGGTGCATTGTATCATTTCATTTAGATACCCTTAAACACATTCTCTTCTAGCCACGTGAGCATATATTTAAGTATTTTCTCTCTTACTTCCTAAGAAATCCTAACATATATTTCCAAAGGAATATGTCTTTTCTTCCACCTCCCTCTGCAGTAGAAGCTTTATTACCCTACATGTTCCTCACTCAGCCATGGTCTAGCTACGTCACTTCTCTCAATCCATCTCAGTCTCCTCAACTCTGAATGGGGGTAGGAATGGAGTATCTGTCCCAAATCCATGACAAGGTCAGTTCCAGCTCCAGGACAGTGATTTTGGAACTATACTAGGACCACAACAGGGGAGATAGCAGGGGGGGGGAGAGAGAAAGGCATCTGTCAAGCAAATCTTCTGGATATTGGTGGGCTAATCGTTTGTTTTCCCATTTGGCCTCTCTCTCTAGGTAAAAGGTATTAGTGACCCTTCACTAGGTCTTGCTATTTAACAGACACTGGGTTAGCAATTATCAGTCAGATTTTACAGATGGAAACACCAAGGCACAAAGAGGTTAAGGAACCTGCCGGAGACCCCAAGATCACAGAGCTAGTAAGTCCAGCAACTCACAGCACTTTATAAGATCTCCGCTCACTTTATCACATTGCTTTATTATCATCTTTCTCTATTTCTCGATATTAACCATTCTGAAGCACTTCCTCTCAGAAGCCCCAATGCCAAACACCATGCTTGAAGTCTATGAGGTGTTCAGTATATGTTGAAATGACTGAGAAGGCAGAAATTGCCTTATTTTGTGAAGAATTTAAGCATTTTACATACAGAAAATAATTCCAAAACATCCATTTATATACTGCTGACTGGACAAAAGATCTAGCTCTTAGTGAACTAGTCTCTTCCCTAGAATGCCCTTTTTTCTAATCTGACAGATTCAAACACTAATGGTGAAGAAAGACTGTATCTTTGGCTCACAGACTCAGCTATCTCTTTATTTATGTCTGTGTTTTGCTAAGTCAGAGAAATTCCTCTTCATTCTCAGTACAGCATAAGGTTTACCCAAACACCTCTACCAATTTTGGTCTGTGCTACCTTACCTTTTTCCCCCCAATGTTTTATTATAAAAAGTTGAAACATTCCATAAAGTTAAAATACTTGTCTAATCCACACCCACGTTCCCGCATCTCAATCCTACCATGAACATTTTACTATACTTGCTTTATAACATATCCACCCTATCCATCCATTAATCCATCTGTTGATGCATTCAAAATAAAAAGTTCCTCTAAACACTCCCACAAGCATATCTATGCTAATTATCTTTAACAATTACATGAAATCTCTGTATACTGCATTTCCTATACAATCATAAGATAGAAACTCTCTGTTTCCTATGGATTTTGGGGGGTTGCTTACTACTGAAATTGAAACCTCAAACCTGAGCTAGAGGCAAGTGGGTTAAGAGGGAAGACCCAGAGAAGGAAAGACCTAAACATTTTCAAATTCATCAAATTGTCTTGAGTAAATGCTGCATAAAATTAAAATTCCACCCTTTATTCTTCATTCAAGGAGACAGTGACAATCCTATTAGCTTCTGCTTCATGACTTTATAAATCGACAAATGACAACATAGTATATTAGACCATTAGAACATCATTACTGAGACTTAAGTTCACAAGGTTTCGCTAGGGAAGTCTACCATGACATTTTTCGGTCTGGGTCAAGAATTTGACACGGGCAAACCTCCAGGCCTGTACCATGCACCTGTTCATGAGATGCCAGCTCACAATGGGCACGAGCCTGAAGTAGGAAATAATACAAACAGTAATTTTCAGAGTTAACCATCTAAGATGATTATAGCAAACGTAGCAGTTGTTTGGCAAAACTAAAAACCCAGTGAGGAAAGAAATTTATTTAAATCCTTTAAAAAATCTTGTTAAGTCCCCAATGCAGGTAGTACTTTTCCTACCTCAGGGCCATGCTGCTCTGTTTGGTAGAAATACTCCTCCCCTACTACAGAGTGCCTATTCATCATATCGTCCCATGCACAGTTTCTGCTGCTTCTGCAAAGCCTTCCTGGTCTTTTCCCAGCAGAAGCGTATCTTCTTTTTATTTCTCACAGTAACTTTTCATGTGTCAATTATTATATTTATGATTTGATTTATAATGAGTTCATTACATCTGCCCCACTGTTAGTACACTGCACTCTCCTCATTTTAGAAAATGCCAATCATGACACTTGACTTCTACTAGGTGCTCAAAGAATGTTGAGTAAATTAAAGTTGAAGCCCATGTCAAATCATTTCATGCCAGCTGGTATGGGGGAGAATTCGGTACTCCTTCTGCGAATCTGTTGACCAACTAAAGAGAAAAAAAAGGACCAGTGCACAGCACAGAGTACTAAAAGCTTTGATTCCGGAACCCCAAAGAAAATGCATCAACAGTCTGTTTCTTATTGAACCCCCAAATTAATAGATCCTGCTTGAATCACAGGTCACCCCTGAAATGCAGGGCTATTCAAGTGGAATTTTCATCGTGGCCAAAGGTTATTTTAAAAGAATTCCTTTTTTTTGGACAGAAAAGCAAAAATAGCTTATAGGAGATAAGATCTGGTTTTATGTCATGAGCATCTTTTGATCAAAAAGATGCTTTCTGCTCTCTATTTTCCTTTTTAATCTAGCGCCTTCTACTCCCTAGTATGTTTGAAAAAGGGCCCTTGGATGGCAAGGAAAACATGCTGATTTTGCTCACCATCCCAGGAGAAAAGGCACGATGGGTCTATGCCACGTTCGGCAATTTCTCTTCCCCTCATCAATTTATCAGCACAGGCCTCTAGCACGGCAATGACACTGCTTGCATTTCCCCAGCAAATTTATCAGCTCCTGTCATTATAAATCGGCATTTGGATATTTTTAGCTGGACAGTTCTCCCGAGCCTCAATGTCAACGCTGCCATATGCATCCGCCCAGCAAAGGGAGGGAGAGCTGCAGTCTCAGAGTCATTGTGTTTTGTGAGTTCTTTTTCTTTTTCTTTTCCTGGAGCAGGGATCACCACTGTGGCTCCCTGCCCAACATGCTCTGTAGGCTGCTGCAGCTCCTGGGGCCCGAGCGGCGCTCTGTCTACATTTGGCAACGCCCTGCACCGCATAGCTGCGTCACCCCACTGACTTCTCCCTGACTGATGATCATTCAGGTGAAAAGGAAACCCTCAGAAGGGAAGATGATGAGGCCTCAAAGAACAGATACCCAGACTCAAAGCCTGGAGGAAGTACACGAGGCAAACGCACATCTCCAGAGGGAAAGGTCACCCTCAAATGCATTTCAATCTGGAACTCTTTCGGTGTTTACGGCTATTTTCCCAACTTTCCCAATGAATGGAGGAAGACGGGAACAACAACACTCTCACACAATGCCTTCGACGAACAAACGAGCAATATATTACCATGAAGTGAATAAGAGGATTAACTGTCACTGAATGCACCGTACTGCATGCATTATCCTAAGCACTGTTATTTTCCATGACTCAGACTTGAGGCACTTGCAGAACAAGTCAGTTTGGAAAGTGATTTGCACAGTGTCCTTTCTTCTTATTTCTGTTGTTTTTCTCAGTTATTAAAACACCGTACTGACACTGGGGAGGCCAAAATGCCTGGGGGACGCAAGTTTGGGGAAGCAGTAAAAACATAGCCTGCCTTTGCGTCCTCTGGAATCATCCCCGATGTGGAAGGCAAATGCCGTAAGGAGACAAAGCATTATGCAATTTAAGGTTTAGCTTACATAGGATGAGAGGGATTATTCCCATTTAATCAGGGCAGGGAGGAGAGGCAGTCAAAACAAAAGAAAAAATAACCCTACAAACCAAGAATGATACAGAATACTAGGGAAGTGGGCAGGTTGTCCCTAGCTTTGCTTAGTTCAGAAGTGAAGGAAGTGCTGGATGGGACCCTTACTGAGCTGTTCCAGCTGCCACATGGTCCAACTGTTTGACTCTTACCAATATCTTTCGTTTTCCCAGTCTCTGGGAGAGAAATGGCTATAGAAAGCTATTTCATTGTCAACTGAATCTAGTAAAAAGTCCTCCTTCCAGTTTTGATCCTATTCTCACCCCTAAGTTCCCCAAACAACATGATTTAGTGTCTCCAAAGGACTTCATCGAACACAAATCCAAAGGCTATATAAAAAGACAGAAACTTTTTGGAGATGACTTCAAGGAACCTCGGTCACACTATAAGAGCATTTGGAACTTTCAGCTCTTTGTCTATATTTTCCACTACGGACAATAATCTTCCTTTGTTTTTTAATTAATTAATTTACTTTTTATTTTGGCTGTGTTGGGTCTTCGTTGCCGCACGTGGGCTTTCTCTAGTTGTGGTGAGCGGGGGCTACTCTTCGTTGTGGTGCGCAGGCTTCTCATTGCAGTGGTTTCTCTTGTTGCGGAGCAAGGACTCTAGGCACGTGGGCTTCAGTAGTTGTGGACACAGGCTCAGTAGTTGTGGCTCGTGGGCTCTAGAGCACAGGCTCAGTAGTTGTGGCACATGGGCTTAGTTGCTCCATGGCACGTGGGATCTTCCCAGACCAAGGCTCAAACCTGTGTCCCCTGCACTGGCAGGCGGATGCTTAACCACTGTGCCACCAGGGAAGTCCCCGGACAATTATCTTTCAAATTCATCCTCCTCTCCAATTAAGACTGCCTCTGCTCTAGCTTGAGTCTTTCCCCAATTATTATAACAGCATCTTCATGATTCATGCTGCCTCTTTATCTTCCATTCCAAACCTTTATCTATTCACTGAACATCCATTACGTACCTCCTGGAGGATGGTGGGAAGGTGGCAATGGAGATAAGAAAAAGTGCAAAGATTTGGGATAGTGGAGGTAGAATAGCCAAGATGTGCTAATGAACAGGGTAAGGCATGTATGTGAGAATGAATTACAGATGATTACCAGTTGCTTTAAGCAACTGGATTGATGATGGAAGAGACTGGAGGAAAAACTAAACTGGGGATGGAAAACAACATTTCATGTTTGTATGAACTAAGTTGAGATAGCTTGAAGTATCCAAGGTATTTTATACACGTAAAAACACAAACCCATTGACAGCCACCAAAGTACATGGTACCAATAAGGCTTAGAACCCCCGACACGGGGCAGAAGACAGAGGCAAGAGCAGAAGGATCAGACTTCAAAGTAAAATGCTCCAATAAGGAGAAATCAAGCAGAGGAAGAGGTGTTATCAAATACGAAGGGAGAGCTAATGATTTCCGAGGCAACACAGGTGAATATGACACAGGAAGTACGACGGTGTGAATGTCTGTGTCTTTCCAAAATTCCTATGTTGAAATCCTAATGCCCAATGTGATGGCATGAGGAGGTGAGGCCTTTGGAAGGGACTTTGGTCATGAGGGTGGAACCATCATGAATGGGACTAATGTTCTAATAAAACTGACCTCACGGAGCTCGCTCACTCTTTTCACCACATGAGGACACAACGAGAAGTCTGTGACCAGGAAGAGGGCCCTCACCCAACCCTGCTGGCACCCTGATCTCGGACTTGTAGCCTCCAGAATCATGAGAAATGAATTTCTGTTCTTTGTAAACCACCTAGTCTGGTATTTTGTTATAATAGCCTGAATGGACCAAGATAGGAAATAAGGGAGGATACTGTTTCAAGAAAGGAGAGGTTAATTTTGTGGTGACAGCTGCTGAGAAATCCAGTGAAATGAAGGCAATACGGAGGGAACTGATGACCTTGTCAATGATTTCATTTCCATGGGAGTGGCAGACGCCTGAATGAATGGGTTGAAGACCAAATGGGAGGTAAAGAATAGAGATGATAAATGTAGATAACAGTTTTCAAGACGTTTAGCTAAGAGGGGAAAGAAAGAACTGGGGTGACAGCTGGAGGCGGGTATGGGGTTATGGAAGGATTCTGTTAACATGGGAAGTTTCTTAATTTATCTAGGTATCAGTTTCCTCATCTATAACATAAGTATAATAATAGGACCTAACTCATGAGTTTGTTAGGATTAAAGAAAATAATGTGTGTAAAGTGCTTGGCACAGCACCTGACATAGAGTAAGTACTCAATAAATACTAGATATTATCATCATCATCTTGTATAGCACATTGATCCGATCTATATTATGATCCTTACCACATATTATAGATATTTTTAATGTGTCTTTCTTCTAAATGAGTTGGAAAACATAATAACCACTCAATAATTTTTTGTTGAACTGAACTGCAATTAAATTGCATCCAAACTCAATTCAACTGGCAAAAAGAGTCCTTTGAATTCAACTGGCGGGGTCAAGGTCTCTCAAGACTTTGGTGCACATCTGTCCTTGTCTCGGGTTGGCCATCCAGCACACGCTGCTAGGGGCAGGGAAAAGGCTCACGGCATGAGTCACCATGCAGGCAGCCCAGTCACCTCTCATTTAGATTTATGAACATCACATTCTTTATTGACTCGCAGAAGAGTTTCTAATCAGAAAGATTCCAAACAGGTTTCAGCCATCTCATTAGGACACAGGAAATTGGATAAAGAGGATAACCTATGAAATCCTCTCTTAGTCACTGATCTTTGGGAAATTAGCCCTCGATCGCTCTGCAGATCATAAACATGTCCAGTAAATATGACCTCCATCTAGATCTGCCCAGCAATTGCACCAGCATGTGGCAGCAGAGAAATGCCTGCCAAGATCCAAGCAGCTGTAGCAGGTGCTGTAAATCAATGCAGGATACTTACATGGCTTTGTACTCTACCGGGGCTCAAAGCCTTCCAAGCAGATTATCTGCATAGATTTCAGGGTGGCGAAGTGGCATTATGAACACACAACTCCCATATTCATTTTCTTTCCATTTACCTGAATGTCAGAATTGTTGAGCAAGAAAACTACATTGTTCAACAAGGAAAAGCTCTACAGCTAACGTGGAAGATACATTTCAATAAAAGCAGTGCTCAAGGAAAATGAAAATGGTAACAAAGGGAAAGGAAGTTAAAAGATGTGATGCTTTAGGGCTCCCTTGATGGCGCAGTGGTTAAGAATCCGCCTGCCAATGCAGGAGACACGGGTTCGAGCCCTGGCCCGGGAAGATCCCACATGCCGCAGAGCAACGAAGCCCGCGCGCCACAACTACTGAGCCTGCACTCTGTGAGCCCGTGAGCCACAACTACTGAGCCCGCGTGCCTAGAGCCCATGCTCCGCTACAAGAGAAGCCACTACAATGAGAAGCCCGTGCACCACGAAGAAGAGTAATCCCTGCTCGCCATAACTAGAGAAAGCCCGCATGCAGCAATGAAGACCCAGTGCAGCCAAAAGTAAATAAATAAATATTTTTTAAAACATCTTTATTGGGGTATAATTGCTTTACAATGGTGTGTTAGTTTCTGCTTTATAACAAAGTGAATCAGTTATACATATGTTCCCATATCTCTTCCCTCTTGCGTCTCCCTCCCTCCCACCCTCCCTATCCCACCCCTCTAGGTGGTCACAAAGCACCTAGCTGATCTCCCTGTGCTACACGGCTGCTTCCCACTAGCTATCTGTTTTATGTTTGGTAGTGTATATATGTCCATGCCTCTCTCTCAGTTTGTCCCAGCTTCCCCTTCCCCCTCCCCATATCCTCAAGTCCATGCTCTAGTAGGTCTGTGCCTTTATTCCCGTCTTACCCCTAGGTACTTCATGACCTTTTTTTTTTCTTAGAATAAAAATTTTTAAAAAGATATGATGCTTTGGTAAATACTCCTGCTTACACTATATTTGCTTTATAGAAATACATATTATACAAACATGTGTATACAGATGTGCGCCCATAAACATTCTAATACCCCAAACCTCTGCTCCTTTATAAATGTATCTACTCATTTAGGTTAAGGAGTCAAAGGATTCAGAACATTTACCTGTTCAGGCGAATTTCTATGCCTGAGTGGCATGTGATGGAAATGATCAGTATGTAATATCATGAATGCCTGTGCTTGTAGAGTACTGAGTGAACAAATATGCAAAAAGGGGAGTGGGTGAGCACAGTTCAGCTAGGCTGCTGAGACAATGAAGAGCATATCTGGGCCAGAAGAATGTATCAACAGTTTCTTCTCCATGACACTTTTCAGGTTTGGTAACAGGGAATAAGGATAACAACAAAAGCAACATACCTGAAGACTGGAGTATTCAGTCTTCATATAACATACTAAAAAACAGTATTTTAGCTTAAGGTTGGAAGAAAACGGTTATATGCTAAATTATAGCCATTCTTTTGTAAACAAAAGCACAAAATATTGTTGGATTTAGCATACAATTACAGAAACATAAGTTAGATCCATATTTATTCCATCTGCTGAGAAGCAACATGGCCTGGGTGAAACTGTATTGGCTTTAATCCCAAATCTAACTCTTCTTACAGGTCTCTTAATTTCCCTGTATTGGGTTGGCCAAAAAGTTCGTTCAGGTTTTCCCATCTTACAAAAAACCTGAATGAACTTTTTGGCCAGCCCAATACATTTGGGCAGGGTGTGCCCTAGACAAAGGTATCTGGTCTAAGAAGGGGTCAGTGGGTCCTTAAAACCTGGCTGTGCTCTGCTCTCCCAGCCATGTGTCCAGGCACGGGTTGCATCCTTGTGGAGGAGATGCCTTTTTCCAATTCTCAAAGAGGCACCCTATGGGTTAGCAGTGTAACTGAAAACACTTTCCTTTCTGAGTTGTTGTAATCACATAGAGTGGTATGTATCAAGTCATATCACAGTGCCACGCAACATCATAGATGTTCTCTAAATACAGCTGTGGTTCTTACCTGGTTTTAAAAATCTGTTCATTTGATTTACAATAGAAGTTGGATATAAATCATCATCACTCAAAATCGGAGACAAGTGCTGGACATTTGGATAGAAAGACCACTGTTAACCCCTCGCAGGCAAGTGCCTATGTGTGACCTTTCTGGCCCTCCATAAGCATTCAAAATTTTAAAACAATAATAAATTGAAGAGAAAGCAGGGTGGGCACATGCACTGGTACCCAAAGTTTCCCTAATCCAGAGGATAATGAAAGCTGTCAATAAAAACTTGGATTTCATAAAGGATAAATGCTTTATGTCAGACAAACCCAAAGAATTGTTTAGATGATTATAAAGCAGTGTAGGAAAAGCACACATTATATAGTCACTTGGATATAAGAATAGGGTGGTGCTGTACAGTAGAAACTAATACAGCATTTTCAAGCAACTATACTCCGATAAAAAATAAAAAAAAAAAGAATGGGGTGCTCATAGAGGAAACTAGATGAAACATTGGCCAAGAAAAGAAAAAAGGTAAAGGAATGACCATTAAGCCATGGGGGCAGTCTAGAGAAACTCCACAGATGTCTGTGTAAGTCCTGTCTTCTGTTTATGCATCTTTATTAATGATCTTCAGAACGTAGTAAACAGCATGCTAATGAAATCTGCAGACAATAGTAAGCTGCGGAATGTTGCAGAACATCAGCAAGACAGAGAAATCATACAGATGGTCTGAGAGGAGTCACAGATCCTGGGATCAAATAACCAAATGAGAGTCGTGTTGGGAAAAGGCCAGCACATACACTAGGGGAAAATGAACGAAAACACAGATATTCACAAGGAAGAAAAAAATGCAGGAAAGAGGTCTTCTGAAAAGGAACTGTTGGAAAGCTGAGGTTGGACAACAGTTACCAGCCAGGTGAGTCTCTGCAGCAGAATGGCAGCCCAAGTGGAAGGATTGCACTGAACTGCAGATGCAAGGACATCACAGCAAAAACGAGGTGCAATTATTTCTCTCTACTCAGTTCTCAAGGAGCTGCACCTGGAATACTGCTTTGGTGTAGGGGAATCTCCACCAGAAAATCTGGAACAGATTGAGAGCATAAGAGCAGCGATGTGAGCAACAGGAAGCCTGTTAAAACAGAAGATTAGAAGAGCAAAGTATGGACTTGGCTAAAGGACATAGAATAAAGTCTGGTGATAGTCTAATAGACTCTGGAAATAAAAAGGGAAACTGTGATGGTTAAAGTCAAAGTAGCAGAGTGAAAAAGAACATACTAAGTTAAAGAGAGAATCCAGCCTGAATCATTGGGGAAAATTCCAAGTACATCAACTATGGAAATGGTATCATGAATTGTTCTGGAGAATCCACAGGATCAAGTTCAAAGTTTACTCAGAGTAAGAAGCTTAGAGTGATATAGAGCATTTACTCTAAGGTAAAAAGGACTTCAGGGAATGTTACGGAATCTGTCTCTTATGTCTCTGGACAGGAGTACATCTAAATCATTCCTGATAAATTATAATGCATACTATTTACAAAGAATTCAAGATTAGGAGTAGTTGCAAGAGAACTGGGCAATAGAGAGATTTGGGAAGTTAACTTTCTACTCGACACACTGGGAAACTGAGCTGCTTTGATTCCAAATCATTCTATCACCCCAAACCACTCATTTAAACACTGTATACATCTGATTTTTATGGAATCAAAGTCAAAATACATAACTACTTGCCAGTCACCAAAATTAATCTCACATGGATTAAAGACTTAAATGTAAGACCCAAAGTTGTAAAATTCCCAGAATAAAACATAGGGAAAAAAGTTCCTTAACATTGGTCTTGGCATTGATTTTTTGATATAACACCAAAAAGACAAGCAACAAAAGCAAAATTTAATAAGTAGAACTGTATCAAACTAAAAAGCTTTTACACAGTAAAAGAAGCGATCAACAAAATTAAAAGGAACCTACAGACCAGGAGAAAATATTTGCAAATCATCAATCTCATAAGGGGTTAATATCCAAAATACATAAAGAACTCATACAACTCAACAGCAAAAAAACCAAACCCAAACAAAAATACCCCCCAAAACCCAAAGCAAAACAAACAAAAAACACCAATTCAATTAAAAAATGGACAAAGAAACTAAACAGGCATTCTTCCCAAGAATACATGTAAATGGCCAACAGGTATATGAAAAAGGTGACTGACATCCTTAGTCACCAGGGAAATGCAAATCAAAACAACTGTGAGGCATCACCTCATACCTATTGGAATGGCTACCATAAAAAAGGCAAGAGAGAAGTGTTGGCAAGGATGTGGAGAAAAGGGAACCCTTGTGCCCAGTTGGTGGGAATGTAAGTTGGTGCAGCCGGTATGGAAAACAGTGTGGAGGTTCCTCAAAAAATTAAAATAGAACTACCATATGATCCAACAATCCCGCCTCTGCATATATAGACAAATGAAGGGAAAACAGGATTTCGAAGCATTATCTGCACTCGCGTGATCACCGTGGCATTATTCTCAGTAGCCATCACATGAAGACAACCTGTCTGTCAACAGATGAACAGATAAAGAGGATGTGTAGTATGTATGTATGTATGTGTTTGTGAATGAATATTATTCAGCCGTGAGAAAGAAGGCAATCCTGCCGTTTGCAACAACACGGATAGAACTTGAGAGCTTTATACTAAGTGAAGTAAGCCAGACAGAGAAAAACAAACACTGCATGATACCACTTATATGAGGAACCTAAAGAAGCAAAACTCATAGAAACAGAGAATAGAATGGTGTTGCAAGGGGCTGGGGGTGGGAGAAATAGGGAGATGGTGATCAAAGGGTATGAAATTCCAGTTATAAGGTGAATAAGTTCCAGAGATCTAATGTATAGCATGATGATGAGAGTTAATAACACTGTATTATATACTTTAAAATTGCTAAGAGAGTAGATCCTAAATGTTCTCACCACAAAAAATGAAATGGTAATTCTGTGACACGATGGAGTTGTTAGCTAACACTATGGTGGTGATCACTTTGAGTATATAAGTGGATTAAATTAGCAGTCTGTACCCTAAACTTACACTATGTTATATACTAATTGTATCTCAATAAAGCTGGAAAAAATGATGAAAATAAGAGACCCCAGAGAGCTCTCTTGTCCTTTCTGCTGAGAACATAGCGAGAAGACAGCTGTGAGCACGTGACCTCATTTAATCCTAATTATTTCCCCAAAGCTCAGCTTCCTAATACCATTAGACTGGGGGAGGGGGTGGACAGAGTTTCTATATAAGAATCGGGTGGGGAAGGATACAAACATTCAGCTCATAGCACTGGTGAAGGAAGTATGGTGATACAGAGTAGTTCCAATAATCCAGAGTCCTGAAGTGGAGACAGGAGCTGTGCGTTTTTGTTTTACATCTTTCACTAATTCGGGAAATTAAGAGCTGGAGCCAGAAGGTCTGGAATTAAATCCCAGCACTGTTTCTTACTAGCTGTGAGTTCTTGGCAAAAGCTTCTCTGCATATCAGTCTTCTCATGTGTAAGGTAGTGACGATAATAGTACCTACTGTATGTGATCTTTGGGACGATTAAAAGAGTGATATATAATAAAATGTTACAACTGTCTGACAGTATGCACTCAATATCACTGTAATGTCCACCTTACAAAGTTTCCCTCTTTGTAAAATGAAAGGGTTGGATGAGATCTAGCTAAACCTCGAGTTCTGTATTCACAGTCGTTCTTTGAATTTGGAACTCTGGATTAGGCTAGAGAGACAAAATTAACATTTGTGGGGGGGAAAAAAGAGGAAAAAAAGTATATGTCACTCTATGTAGTGCTAGTCACATGTGCCAAACAAGCGAACAGAAAAAGGAATCACTGTTAATTACACTGGTTGGAATTAGAACTGAAGAATGGTTATCATTTGGGTAAACGTCATGAGAATATCGTAGACTGAGAAGATGAGTTAAAGAAAAGAAACGACAGCCACCCTGGAGAATGCGAGGGGATGGAAACCAAATCGTGGGGACATTAATGTAGGAAAAGTATGTGGTCTTGGAGCAGCAGGCAATAGGAAACACACATGGCTTCCCTATGGATGTCTTCTCATTAAGGTTCTAATCCAATTGTACATTCTTTCATCTCACATTCAGCCAGAAAAATGATTATGCATTCAGTTACTTGAACAAACTTGACTCCGTTTATCCATTTTATTAGAGGGTGAACAAGACAGCATGTGTTCATCTCACCACCATCACATTGCCCCTTTCTTCACTAAATATACTTATTTCTCTTGTTTCCTCACCAGATACTTTTGGCTCATTCTTTTCAATTTAGATAAATCTATTTGCAGTCCAGTATTTGCCTTTTTTTTTTTAAACCTCTGGGTTATTACATGTCATCCCTAACATCTAAAATGCTTTTTATTTATTCTATGACCCCAAATGTGTCTTCTTCCTTTTCCCTTTAAATGCTATTAAAAATTTCACTGCTCCCATCACGTTTTCTCCAGCTAACCCCGTTAGACTCCATTTAATCCAACCAACAGAGAAAAGGTCCCAGCATTTATGTATATTTGTTTTGGTCCATTTTCTTTTTTTCTTCCAGCAGAAAACAAAATGAGTGGGCAAGATGTGATGAGGAATCAGTGACAAGTGGGGAGGTGGTCAACCTAGATGGGACCATAGGATGCTACTGAAAGAGAAGGGAAAGCAGAGTGTGGGATGCGTCTACAGAAGCTGGTGGAAGTTCATGTAAAAACCTTTCCATGACATCAGTGAAAAATAATTTGAAACCAATTGACCAAAATGTTCTCAGAAGTCTTTATACTGTTTTTTTTAAATTATGATCCTTAAATTTATCTTAAATATGTCACTTGTAAAATGCTTAACATAAAAGGTAAGTTTCGCTGATTACACTTACTTGGTGATAAGGACATTTGCCCTAGATTAAAGTTCTTATGGCAATTTTCAATGTTTCAGATATCCCCCAAAAGGTTCATTTACATCCATTTCAATTCATGGGCTTAGCGATCTATGTTGATTTTATGTGCTTATCCAACAGCCTGTAGGATAATGAGTATCTTGTTAAAGCACCTAAAATTGCACTCTACACATGAAGTACACTCAAAATATACCAACGATGGCTGTTCTCCTCCTAAAATGCATGACTACATAGGCCTCAATCCAGTACCCATTTATCTATTCTTTAAGAAATTAAAATAAAACGAGTGAGTTTTGTATTTTAGATAACTATTCTGAGGTGGAACATACTTATGTAAATCAGAACTGTATTACAGGGTTGTACAAATCTGGTCATCTTTTGGGATTTGCTGCTTTGCTCTTCCTGAACCAAGACAATGGGGGTTTAAATGCAAATGTTCTAAGTTAATTGAAAAGAGGAGAAATACTGAAAGATTACTAGAAATCGCAGTGCTTGCAAAAAGAAATATAAAATTGAAAGCTTATACCTGGCTATATACCAATTTCTGAGAAGCTTAACTGTGAAATCAGAAAATATTTTAAAATTAAAAAAAACTTATAAAATATGTATAACTATCTTTTATGTTTTAGTCCACTAACGTGTTTTATGTCTTTAAGTTTCTAGAACATGCTGGTTACTCAGTTTCAATCAATAAACATTTATTGAGCGCTACGTACCCGAAACTTAAATATAAGGAAAAAAATGAAATTAAAAAAAACTCTTTGCCATTACCTTTTTCCCTATGGAGGGAAAATATTTTACCATAAATTAAAAGAAATTAAAACTCATACATTTCCTGTATGATTAGTTTTTTCTACCTCCTTTGTGACCCCTGACTGCTGTCTTTCCATTTCTCCAACCACTCTGTCATTTCTCTTTGTTTACTGCTACTTCCTCTATGTCCGCTTCACTATTATCCTCTTCTCTCTATGGCTCGGCCATATTCTCCTCCTCAGCTAAGGAGCAGATAGAAGCCTTCAAGAAGGTAAGGAAAATATCTTTACTTATCTTTACTGTAAAGCAATAGTCCAGGCTCTTATGGAGCCGCATGTAATAGTACAACATAAGAAAAAAACAAACACTGAGAACTCCGAATTCAGCCACAACTTTATAGTCATGAAAAGACCAGAAATTCTTGTGGCCTCAAGGACCCCAGAAGATGCTCCGCTCCAATGTCCTGAGAGACTCCTTAGAGACAGAGTCACACATGGAGAGTATGGACCCTGGAGTCAGTTCAAAGGATGCTCTACCCCTGTTTCTGACACTTAACCAGCTGTGACAGTGGGTCAGTAATTCATGATCTCTGAGCCTTCCTTTTCCTGCTTGTCAAATCGAAGACAGTGAGAGTACCTTACAAAGATACTGGGATTCAATTCTGAAAGCATATTCTGAATGCCCACATGTGCTTGGTACATCAGTGAACAAAACTAATGAAACCTCTGCCATCAGGAAGATCAAATCTTGCAATTCAGTAAGAAAAAAAAGATAGATGCCATCTGTAGATAGATGACAGATAAACAGATAGACAGACAGACAGGAAAGAGAGAGAGAAATTCCGATCCTGACACATAGAAAAGGTTCATTAGACAGTAGCTACCAGCCTATATATGCGTACCTCATCCAGAGAGGTGTAACGTGGGTACCTTTTCCTTGGATAAAAATCAACTTCTGGGCGGTAGAAAAGCAAACTTCTATCATAATAAAATTTGTATAGTAGAAAGCAAAGATATCGACGTATAAAATCTATGAATATTTCTAACAGTCAAGTTCCTTGCTCGTCAGCAAGATTAAGCCACATGAGGGCAGGGAATATATTTTAACTTTGTAACTTATTCAATATATATGTAAAAAAAAAAAGTTTGTTAAAATTCTAATGTCCCAGACTAAGGTAGTTAATTTTTAGCCTATTAGATGGTATATATAGATAACTTACAAAAGTGTATGCATGTGAGTAGGTTTCTGGTTACAGTAACTGTAACTCTCTTTACATTTGTGACCTCTTTGATATTTTATAAAATATACATGAGTTGTATTCTAGCTGTGACCAGACTCAGCTGCATGCACTCAGGCTCAGGACTGCATCGTTCCTGTCACAGGAAGAGGTCCTCACATTCTGATGTTGGTGTTAAATAATGAAATTGAGGAATATACAAGGTTACTATTGACTAAGTATAGTTTAGACAGCAATAACTAATAACTACACATTATAGAAGCTATATGAAAACAGATAAAACTAATATTATTAATGATTATACCAGTTACATTATATCAGTTACAAATAATAAGACTTATTCTAAAGAAGTATTCAAGGACGCAGAGATCCAAACTAGATTGTTTCGAATCTTAGTTCTTACCCTTTCTACCTTTGTGATCGTAGACAATTTATATTATATCTCTATCTCAATTTCCCCTCTTAAATGGGGATAACGATAGCAACACCCCATAGGGTTATTGTAGGGATCAAATAAGTTAATATACAGATCTACATAAATGTTAAATATCATTATCCTTTAACAAAAAAAAGGAGATTGTCATTAACAGGAACCTAAATTGTTGAATGGTCCTGGAAAATAAAGCTCTGTCTGCTCTTAAAATAAGTCACTACTTATTAGCTAAAATCCTGATTTTAAAACTTTATATAAAATTTCATATAAAACCAAAACCATTTTCCAAACCACAAAATGATTTTTTGAAAAGAAACAAAAAAATTCAAAAAGCAAGTTTGTGTGTGAAATATATTTTGCATTAAAGATGTATGTTTTCCAGAGCTTACAGTCATGGCAGCAGTGTGCTACATTTAAACAAGTAATTCAGAGTTACACACACACATGTGCGTGCACCTGTGCTCACACATACTCTCTCTAGAGCAACCAAAGCTACTCCAAAGCTAACAAGATTCAACACCCAGATTTTCAGATAATGCAAGCCTCAGCCTGGCAATGAGAGAGCATGAATTTAGCCAAGTACTTCCCATGAAGGTTTGTTTTATCTGAACATACACTTAAATGTGAAAAATGAGGATTTAAGGGAGCAAAATACACAATTTCTACAGAAGATATTCTAAGTACTCACATTTGATGAGCAAAACTTTTCAAGTTAAGACCAGAGAAAATACAAGACTAATGAATGTCACTCCTGAAGATTTTTTTCTCATCTTTAGAGAAATACATCAAAAACAGAACATTTCAACTCACTTAGAATCTTGGAATAAGGTGATCTCAAAGGAAAAGCAGAAGAATGATTCAACTAACTACTTGGCTTGGTCGTATCCTTGCGTCATCCAAAAGTGTGACTTCTTCTTTTGACAACATTGTCAGGTAGCTGGCTCTATAAATCTATAAAATGCACCAGACACTTGGCTGAAATCTGTGCTTCCAAGTCTCTTCTAAGAGTAAAATGTGTTAAATGAAAAATACTGAAAGGATCCGAGATCAAGGACTGCTCACAGTGGAATATGCCAGCATTATTTACAAGTCACATTCTACTTGAGACCCAGGAACTTGTGATTTGTAACACATGTCATGATTGGTAAACTTTAATGAGCAGATGGAAAATGAGTTACCAAAAGACTTTCCCTAAGGTTGGCAAGATGAGGGAAAAGTTCCAAGTCTTCCTTTGCAGGTGTTCATCTAGGCTCCATGACCCATTCGGGGCAGGTATGTTACTGCTACATCTCTTTTGGTGTGAAGCCCTCCCTGACTCAACAGAACAACAGCTCTGGCCATCACTTCCATGTCTGGGGGTTTGCTTTTTGAGCAGGAACATGTCACCTGACACACTGATGGTGCACGGTCACTCAGAGTGATAAAGGAATTAGCATAGTGAGACCTAAGCTTTCACTAAAGTAACGGAGCAGATGACGGGACTCTTAAGTCAGGCTGCCCTCAGACCCCACTGATAGAACATCCCCTCAGATCTAAGGCAGGAACAGAGGGTACTTCCTCTCCACAGCAACTTTCTAGGATAAGACACTAAGAATTCTGGAGATACAAGAAGTTTAATCTTTCACAACTTGGAGCACAACATACTCTGAGTATTTTTGTGTGTTTATTTCTTCAGCTAATACTTATTAAGTACAGAATATGTGCCAGACAACATGCTAAGCACTTTGGGACAATTATCACATGGGACTTTCATAACAAAATAATAAACTACTTACTCTTATTTATTATCATAATAATGATCACAGTAATTTCATAGGTTAGGAACTTGAGGCCCTGATGAGTTAACCAGCTTGCTCAAATTACACACTTAGTAGGTAACAGGCTAAAACTCACATCATGGCGTGTTGGTCATCAAAGGTTAAAGCCTTCATTACAGGTTTTTTTTGGTCCTTTTTTTTTGTGGGGGGCAGGTGTCATTCTTTCTTTTGGGGGATCCCACCAAAGGAAAGCATATGGTAGCAATCATCCAATTAAAAACAATCACTGCTTTTTCCTTTGACCTAAGGTTTAGGTGAGGGGGTCAGTATACTCAATGTATTAGGAGAAAAAAATAATAGTAACCCTCACCCTACCAGAGGATGGGAGAGAGGTTTTTTTTCACCATTCTCAAGGCAGGAAGTAGATGAGCAAGAGTCTGTTGGAAAAGTCCTGTGTCTGAATTGAATCCAAACTCTAAAACATTTAGCATTTATAAAAAGCTTGCCTAAGACTGAGAAATAATACAAATCCCAAGAAAGATAGGCAGGAACCAACAATCACATTCACCAGAAGGAAAGATGAGCCCATAACATCTGGAGAAACAATCTAATATTTAGATATGGCATTCAAAGCAAAGGAACATTTGGAAAAGAGCAATTTTCACAAATGATTCTTCATTCATATCTATTGTGGTTTGAATTTTATAAAATTAGCCAGCAAGATGCTCTAAGAAAAGCCAGTGGTAGTTTCTTGCTATCACTGCTGTACACTTAAGATAACCTTATATTTCAGAAAAGGTGAAGGAATTAAGAAAGGTCACACAGCAAGTTGGCTCCAAAACAGATACCAATTTTCCACTTGTTCTGCCTCAAAACATCAGAATAACTTCATCTGCTTAACTAACATCCACTCCTCCCAGACTCTAACTAAAGGGTTTAGAAGAGCTAGCTATTTGTAGATCTTCAATAAAGTTGTTTAGAAAGCAACAATCATAAAATAATCACCAAAGGCAGTTAATCAAGGTAAACAAAGGAAGAGGCAATGAACACTTAAAATCACTGTATATTACTTTGCCGTATGATTGTATTAGACATGGAATTCTAATCAATGAAAAAGCATCTATTAGGTGCTGGAAACTGTACCACTCACTGGTGTTTCTCGGCCTCAACAGGGCTCAGAGCTGTTAAAGTCAAAATAATGTCTTTAACCCTAGCTAGTCATCAGATGCCCTTTTAATAGATAGTCAGCAAATTAAAAGTAAAGGCTTATTTTTGTCTTTTAACTCTTTCACCAGTTAAAAGTTAGCCAGTTAGCTGGAGCTACTACTTACATTTTCAGTAGTAACGGCACTTTTTTGGACTATGAAATTAGGATT
Source organism: Grampus griseus (assembly GCF_964374135.1). NCBI lineage: Eukaryota > Metazoa > Chordata > Mammalia > Artiodactyla > Delphinidae > Grampus > Grampus griseus. Next base: position 24,441,665 of record NC_139015.1, on the reverse strand, counting down.
CTCGTGTCACTGATGAGACTCAAAAGAATTGTGCTCAGAAGCCCCAAACTGGACAGGAATCTCCTCCTTGCATCACTAGTTAATTGCCTGGTATACACATCTGTCTTAACAAACCTGGAAAGCAATCCATCCCAGTCAGCTACAAAGTGTCAAAGGCATACTGACTAGAGAGAAACAGATCCTAGAAGGATGCTCTGCTGGGGAACACGTAAGCCATGAAATATTTACAGTCAGGTCAAAGAAAGATGTGGGTTGTATGACGTGACTATCTTCCATGCCTGACAAGCCTATAAATAACGAGAGGATCAACAGGTAGGAGTGGTAAAAGAATAATATATGTATATAAGACACATACACAGTTTTTAGAAAGAAGAAGGAAGGGACTGAAACATAGTAAAGAAAAATGTAGGTGCATTATCAAAAGTAGTGATAGGATAACAGGAAGTTAAATGTCTTAGGTTTGGCAATTTATAGCCATTTAAAAAAATATTTTCTGCAAAGAATGTTATTTATGATAGAAAATAAATCCAATAATATGGAAACAGTTGAATATCCACCTTCAAAGAACAGGTATGATTACAAAATGTTATATATCTATTAAAATGATGCTTATACCAAGGTTTACAATAACATGCATATAATTTAACTACAAATTTTAAAGCAATATGCAAAAACCCAAATGATGAATGATCCAGCCATGCAAAAAAGCATGTAAGAAGGAGATGACATTTTTAAGAGTTAACCATGGTTACTGAGAAAGAACTACAGATGTTCCTTTCTTTTTTCTATTTTTTCATATTTTTGTATAATAAATGCTGTTTGCATTACAATGAACTTTTTAAAACAGAGGGCAATCCCTGTAAAGAAGAAAAGTCATAGCTTCACTGCATCTGAGGAATAAAACCAACTTTGCTTTATTTTCCGAGGACCTAAATTCTCTACAACATTCTCTTAACTTGTCTCAGACCCAGAATCACTCTTGAATGTCTGCAGAGTAGTCAACAGCACTTTGAGGTGGAATGTAACAAATACGAGGAAAACTCCCTGTACAGATATTCCTCTTCAGTGGAGCCTACAACGCTATTCTGCTTTTTATCCAAGACCAACTCCTGCTCAGTCTGTAAGGCAATCATGCTCTTTGCTATGGGAATGTAACATTAAATAGAAGCTTTTATTACTTAGAGTGAATCTGCTTAATAAAACAATCATACTGAGGATACAAGAATTTTTTTTAATGTGTGTGGGGAAAAAGGCAGAGTGCAGGGTGGAGTTTAATGCTAGTGGAAGGATACTTTACAAGAGGGTGTGGGATGGGGCATCATTAGATAGGAAGAGAGTGGTCAGGCTACTGGAAAAATAGTCTTGGTGCCCAGATATCCAGGGCTCAGAAACAAGAGGACGCTGCTGGAAGCTGGCAAGCATAGCAAAGAAGCCACACCAGAAGACCCTGAGGATGAAAGTCTTCTTGGTCATTCTCCCCAGAACCTACCCTTTTCTAACTTTAAGTTACTAATACTAAAAACCCTGGGGCTTTTTGCAGCTTGAAATAATGGCATGACATACTATTAATACTCTCAAGACTTGCAAAACATCACTTGAAAAGGACCTTAGAGAACACTTTTTATCAAAATCCTTTGTTGCAAAGATGAGGTTGGTGATGTTCAGGGAAATCTTTCTAATGGGCAAATCAGATGACATCATTCCAAGGTTTAAAATCCTCCAATGGCAGGATTTCTGGATCCAGTTATAACAGAGTAGCTTATCATACTAGTACTTCAAACAACAACAGCTACAAATGCTGGATGGGGAAAAATGATGTTTGAAGGCACTGGAGAATGACTAAGGCAGGTAGAACTTGAGGGATCAAGACCTGGAAAGAGGGGAAATGCATCTTGCTTGAGGCAATTGCTTATTCATAAGCTGTATAAGACAGAGAGGCTGAGCAGAAAGCAGTGACTCAGAGCTTTCAGCAGTGTCATGGAACTGGCAGGCAAAAATTGGAGTTTGGGACCCATAAAGAAAAGGGCCCAATCTTCTCACTGAGAACTGTGAGGGCCATATCCTAGGAGAAAGGGGAAACTGCAAAGAGCAGGCTCTCACAAAGACTGAAATGCAAACTTTCGATCATCTAAGTCCCTATTTGGATCAAGCTGATCTATCCCTACTTCAATTCCTTCCAGAAGAAAAAAGACAAACCTTCTTAAGATAATATGTCATAATTCAGAGTCTTAAAAATATTTTTATACACAATGTTTGCTACCCAACCCCAAATCACCAAGCACACCACAGACAAGATCAAATGTCTGAAAACCAGGATAAAGGAGAACAGAAATGGACCTACCAGATGGTTTAAATACAGTGGTTACATATAAACATTAAAATAAATGTCATTCATGTTTACTAAAAACAGATGACAAGATGGAGAATTTCAGCAGAGAACTGAAATCAATGAAAAAGAAGAAAATGGAAATTTTACATCTGAAAGTTACATGATAACTGAAATTTAAAACTCAGTGGATAGGTTTAACTGCAGAATTGACACAGAAAAAGAGGGCTAATGGACAAAGAAAGTAAGAAGAAAATATCTGGACTGAAGCATGGAAAGCATGATATGAGGTAGTAACATTCAAGTGATTAGAATCCCAAAAGGAATGGAGAGAAAGATTTGGGTACAGAAGAAATATTTTAATATATGCTGGCCAATCTTCAAACCCTGACATAAGACAAACCATAGAGTCAAGAAGCTCTACTAAATCCAAGCAGGATATATGTATCACATATCAGTAACTTGAATTATATAAAGAATAGGTAAATCCACAAAGTTGGAGATTTTAGCATACCTCTCCCAGTAGCTGATAGAACAGTCAAAAACAAAACTCAGTAAGGATATACTGAATATGAGATTTGAGTAGCATATTTTTCAAACTTGCTTTAATTAGCATTTATAATGATCTACACTTAAAATAAGCAAAATACACATTACTCATATGTTCACATTGAATGTTTATCAAAATTGGACCATACGGTGAGTAATACAGGTCTCAAATTTCAAAGCACCAAAGTCATACAATATCTGTGCTATGCTCACTGTAGAATAAGCTAGAACTCAAGTACAGAAAAACAACTACATGATCTCCAAATGTTTGAAATTAAGCAACATACTTTTAAATAACCTATGGGTAAAAAAAAAAATCCATGAACAATGAAAATTAGAGAATAATTTTAATGTCACGATGTTGAAAATATTCATATTAATACTTGGGGAATTTAGCTGAAACTCTAATTAGAGAGAAATGTATATAGCCTTACAGGCATGTATTAGAAAAGAAGGAAGATTAAATATCAATGACCTAAGCTTCCAACACAAGAAGGAAAAGAACAGAAAAATCAAACCCAAAGAGAGTAAAAAAGGGAAAAAGTAAAGAAAAGAGCATAAATCAATAAAACAGAAAATAAAGCCAGCAACTTGTTCTTCAAAAAGACTATTATAATTAATAAATCACTCACAAGCCTGATTAGGGAAAAAAATAATAGCACAGATGATCAATATCAGGTGTAAAAACAAAAAGGATATAATTAGAGATCCCACAGGCATCAAAAAGATAGTAAGAGAACATTATGCCAATAAACTTCACAGTTTGTATAAAATGGATAAATTTCTTGAAAACCCCCAAATTAAAACCAACATGAGATGAATGGAAAATCTGAAGAATCCTAAATCTTTTGAATAACCAGAACCAGGAATTTAAAATACTCCCACAATGGAAATTAAGGGCAAGATGGCTTCACTGGTGAATTCTCCCAAATATGTAAGGAATAAATTATAGTAATGCTATACAAAAACTCTTCCAAGAAAGAGAGGGAAAAAAGGAACCACTTTCTAATGTATTTTATGTGGCCATTATAAGCATGATATCAAAACCCAACAAGATTATTTTAAGAAAGGAATTACAGGACAATCTCTCTCATTAACATAGACTCAGAAATCACACACACACACACACACACACACACACACATTTAAATGTAATTATATGTGTGTATATATTTTTTCCAGAAATATAATGTTGACCTAAAATTTGAAAATTATCACTCTAACTCACCTCATTAAAAGGATAAAGAAAAAAACATACAATTATTTCAAAAGGTAGAGAAATAAATCTGATCAAATTCAACATTTATGATTAAAAAACTTAGCAAATCTGGAATGAAAGAAAATGGTTTTTAATGATGAAGCATTTCTAAAAGAAAAAGAAAAGAAAGTCTACAACAAATGCAAAACTTAACGGTGAAATATTGAAACCTGAGATCTGAAATCACACAAAGATGCTTCTCATCTCACTCCTTTGCTTGTCTACTTTCTATCAACCCTTCCACGTTCAGCACACAATCATCTCTTAGAAACCTTCCAAGACTCTGCAAGACCGGGTTCCATTTCCCGCCCATGTGTTTTGTCAGCTCTAGGCTAGTCCTTATCTCGACTGTGTTATCATCCCCTGCTTTTCTCTTTCCCACTGAGCTCTAAGCTCTTTCAAGTTTACCTTCGTATCTTCCAATACCTGACACATAGAAGGTATTCAAGTAAGTGTTGAAATACTGAATGAACTGTCCGCAGTTCTAGATAATGATTGGCAATCTGGACTAGAACTTGGTCTCTTTACTCCTACCTAGTCCAGTTAGCTAGTTAACCTCTAATTAACTAACAGCACAGCCCATCATCTTTCCTCTTTGTTGTTCTGGCTTATTTCCACACGGTACTCAAAGGCACAAATCATTAGGTCCTAAGGTTTTAGTTTTTATTCTAGTAAGGGCACTGGACTATCAGTGACTTTATGGCATACAGTTCACCATAATATTGATTCCTATGGTGAGGAAGATGTAAGCCGAGATTGATGGATGGGTCCATCCATCCATTTTCTTTTTTATGGGGAGGCATGCTGGCTGTCAATCACTTAGCATGTCACTGGCTGTTACTGTATCTTGCTTATATACCATATTTCAGTGGAAATATTCTAAAAACAAGACTGCTGCTTGAATCACTTAGGAAATGGTAAGTGCTCACTCAGGGAAACATCAACTAAGAGTTTTCTTTTCCCTTATGGAATAAAAAAAAAATTAAAAACCAAGAAAATTAGCAAATTCCCAAATAGAAGGGACAGGCACATTATAGACCACTTTATTTCTCAGTTTAGGGTTTGGATGAGATGGAAATTGATCTATCAACATTTCCATAATTGCATGCAATACCACGAAATAAAATTCTGAGTGTTCACCAATCATATTTTAGTGCTGAACACTTTGTGCAAGCAGCTGTTAATGACACCAAACATAGTTTTCACAGCATGCAAAATGAACTAATGACCAAGTCTACATTTTAGATTTCAGAAAGCTTCCCTCCTGGTGCAATTAGTCCTAAATTCTACAGAGATTACAGCCTGTGGATCGACACAGAGGTCAGAAGGAAGGGTTGTCTATGATGTCAAGGGTCTATTTAGCATGTTCTTCCTGTTGCCAAAATTAAAACAACCCAAGACCGTTTTTTTCCCATATGAAAACAGATGTGTACAAGCAATCTCTATCCCTTGGGGTTTTTATCACATGCCCTGTGTGTGATCATGAAAAGGAACCTCCTTGGAATCCTATAGGCTGGATTTAAGATTCAGCTGGGGTACTTCAATGAACTGGCACCAATCACTGTGGCAACACACTGGAGACCACAGCTGACCCTACCAATCACTCTGGCCGACAGACACTGGAAGCTGGGCAAATTTGATTTGTTATACATTATACTGTGGTGACTTTTAGGAAATGGTGAGATTTGTGCTTAAATTAGGTATGTCTCCGTACTTTTAGAATTGATATATTTCACATAAAATAAGAAAGCAATATTAATAATGGTAGTTAGGAATCATTATCATATGCCTCAGTGGGGAGGTATTATATATAATAATTTTATAGCAGAAAATTCCACATAATTTAATCCCCTAATAATCATCTAAAAACTATCCTATAAATTAAGCAGGACCTGTATGTCCTATACTTTGACCCTGTATAAAAACCTGAGAAGACCTCTTGCAACACTGTGGGAGAAAAGCTTTCAGGTACATGGTTTTTATACTTATCTATCCACCTCTATATACAGCCTATTTTTAAATGGTCAATAATTGAGTCCTTACTACTTGCCAAACTCTGTAACCACTCATTTTTACCTATATCATCTTAGAATACCCTCTCCACAGTCCTGTGAGGTATGTACTATAATGTTCAGCATTTTACAGATGGAAAACAGGCAAAGCAGCTCTCCCAAGGTCATGAAGATAGTGAGGGGAGGAGCCTGGATTTGAACCCAGGCAGTCTGTCACCAGAGTCTGGGATCACAGCCATGGCAACATAAGGCTTCTCAGGAGCCAGATGGGCCCAGAGCACATCGGAAGAACCATTTGGAGTCATTCAGAATAAACCACGTTACCTCAGAGTCACAACACAATTTTTGGCAACAGAGCAATGCCAGACAACTCCATGTGTTTTGGATTTTGGTGCTATTAAATGAAAGATACCATACATTCATTAATAATGATTATTTATTTCTATAAAATATCTACCAGTATATTCCTTTCAAGATTAAAATATTTGGGCCTAAAATAGTTTTTACCATTTATTTAGAACATATGCCTGACTTTTTAAAATTTGAAACACAAAAGTGTTTCCAATCAGTGACAGTAAAATTCAAAATATTGACATACTTTGAAAGAGCACAAGCAACACAATTCTTCTAAACTTCACTAAGCAAAATAAAAACAAAATAGCAGATCATGGAAGCACATGAAAAGCTGCTCAACATCACTAATTATGAGAGAAATGCAAATCAAAAGTACAATGAGGTATCACCTCACACCAGCTAGAATGGGCATCATCAGAAAATCTACAAACAACAAACGCTGGAGAGGGTGTGGAGAAAAGGGAACCCTCTTGCACTGTTGGTGGGAATGCAAATCGATACAGCCACTATGGAGAACAGTACGGAGGTTCCTTAAAAAACTACAAATAGAATTACCATATGACCCAGCAATCCCACTACTAGGTATATACCCAGAGAAAACCGTAATTCAAAAAGACACATGCACCCCAGTGTTCACTGCAGCACTATTTACAATAGCCAGGTCATGGAAGCAACCTAAATGCCCATCAACAGATGAATGGATAAAGAAGATGTGGTACATATATACAGTGGAATATTACTCGGCCATAAAAAGGAACAAAATTGGGTCATTTGTAGAGACGTGGATGGATCTAGAGGCTGTCATACAGAGTAAGTCAGAAAGAGAAAAATAAATATCGTATATTAACGCATATATGTGGAACCTAGAAAAATGGTACAGATGAACCGGTTTGCAGGGCAGAAATAGAGACACAGATGTAGAGAACAAACATATAGACAGCAAGGGGGGAAAGTGGAGGGGGGTTGGTGGTGTTGGGATGAATTGGGAGATCGGGATTGACATATATACACTAATATGTATAAAACAGATAACTAATAAGAACCTGCTATATAAAAAAATAAATTCAAAAAAAAAACCAAACAGATCATGTGAAATTCTCCCCCCTCCCTTTTTTTTGTTTTTTACTTTCAACATCTCTACAATGTTTCCAAAACATTTGATCATTGAAATATTTTATGAAAAAAGACTTATTTAGCTCAATTGAAAACGATTAGGAACATGTATACAATGACAATAGTTTTCCCCATTCTAGCAGGTGGCATTCAACAGAGGATGCGTAGATTTCTTCATTTAATTTTATGTGTATCTCATATAAAATATTATACATATCCACACAAAAAGTTCTCAATGTCAAATCACATTTAATATTTTTTTCTTCTCTACCCCATGGCACTTTGTCCTGCTTATGAGACACTGCCTTATCCAAGTTTGTATTTTATGGACTCATATATTTATCTTGTTTGTTCTACTGAATTATAAGCTCATTGAGAAAAACAAAACCAAAAACTACCTTACTCATCTTCCTAGGCCTTGAGTGCCTTGTACCATGAAGATGTTTACTGTTGTCCAGACAGCACTGCACACTGAGGTGTAGAATCAGGGTAACACTAAGTCATCCATGTGTCCTCTGAAATATTTTGATATTACTAATTGGGTAATCTTCTGTCGTGTGTCAGATTTTAAGAGCCACCTTCTTAAAACCTATTTGGAACAGGGTTTCCTCGAAATACATACATAAATCGCCACTACTATAAAATACACAAGCACAGGCACATTTTCAAAATAGAATCTCATACTGAAGATAGCTGACTTCTTTTGGATCTAGTATTTCAATGCTAAATTGAAGAAAAAAAATTTTTAAAGGATGATAACCCCTTCCTTCTTTCTTCATTTTATTTGGATGGAGAGTATAAGTAAAATGAAATACTCAGAGAAACTACAACTTAAATACTCTGCCCTTCTTCAAATAACACAACACATATTTAGACAAAAATTTAAAAATAGAGTAAAATATACTTGGCCTTTTACACAATTTTCCATGAGAATATACTTTTAGACAATACAGCCGAACTATTCCAGTATGTTACATATCATGTACTATTTTCCATTTGGGGGATATCAAAACTATTGGAAGAAATGAATAAGCAATTAATGCCTTCCTGTTTCCTTGGACACTTCAATTTCCCATGAAATGTGCCTGAAGTGAGAAAAATAAAGCTCCAATGTCAGAACATGTTGGTAGTGAGGATCATACATTTAAGAAATGCTTATTAAAAACATCCTCACTATTTAATGTGCTCCTAAAAATAATATTTTACAATAGAAAGGGGTATTAAGGTGAAATCAAAACCCATAATCTTAGAAATATGTGCCTAATAAATATAGTAATAAAACGTGTAAATTAAACCGGCAAAATATGTCATCTCCAATGAACTGCTAAACATTATAACCTACTCTATCAATCATGTCACTGGTACTAATGGCTTTCTTGGATCAGGAATCTATGAAACGGTTTGTAAAGGACATAAATTGAGCATATATTTACAGAGATGAACTCTGTGTACTTTTTATAACTACCTTGCGAAACTGCAGGTGGAAGATTGTGAAATATCCAATTTAAACGAAAATGGTGCACAGCTATTAACATTTAGGTTCTCTGCCACTATTTTGGTATTGCTTACCCAAGTGAAGTTAAAGCATTAACTCTCAGTTTCTATCTGTTCTTTCAGAGGAATAATATGGTCAGTAAGGAAAAGATCTGACAGAGCTCAGTTGATGGGAATGTTTTTCAAGACTATGACTTACACAAGATTCCCCAAGGAACGAATGTAGAGATGATGTACCGAAGCTAACATGAGGATGAGAACAATATTTTATATAATTCTGTCAGCAAACCATGTGCCTGCCATCATAATTTATGTTCTTAGCTATTTTGCCCTTAGCAAAAAGAACTATATGCAATGTAAGCAATTATTTGGGTATTGAGCAGTACTTTGAGTAGAAGTGTTTTTAATTAAGATTAACTAAAAACAGAGTTTTGGAATCCCCAGCCTCCAGATGAATGGCAGGTACTACAATGCTCTAACGATAATTTAAAATATCTTACTCTCAATTTCTAAGTGACTTTAAGCCACTTCATAAACGGAACAATACGAATAGAATCATTTGGAAATTCAATAAATTATGAAAAATAGTCTAAAGAAATTATTAATATATAAATAACTAATAACTGTGGAAATTTCATAATTTATACCATATGATGACCTTTGAAAAGAGCAAAAAATGCCAAAAAGAAACTATCGTCAGACAGGCAATTAAATAGATTTCATTATGCTAAAATTCTAACCAGGTTTTGGCCAAAAAATTGAACTGCAATAGGAAAAAAAGCTCTGAGACTTTTTGTCCATCACCAAAATGATAATAGATGCTAAAAAAAAATCCAGAAAATAAATGTATTTGATGAAATGATGAATACCCAGATTGGAAGAAACTGGTCTTATTTTCAAATAATTTTATTAGCTGTTAACATTTTCATGAAAGTGAACGCAACCCTGTGGGTGGGTGCCTTAAAAATCTCTCTCACAACTGTCTCATATATCCAAGAATTTATCCCTCCACGTACCCAGTACCGTTATAGCTGATCTACAATGGACGAATAGTCAAACCTCAATAGATCCTACATATCTCATATTTGGTACAAGACAGGTTGCTACATCTAGTAACCTTTCAAAATCCCATACATATCCTCTCAAATGTTGAGCACTCAGGCAGCCGTCATCTTCAAAATATTGGTCAGAAAATGTCTTTATTTGGAAATTCAAAGCTTTTTAGTGTGACTCCGAAAAGCTGCAGGAGACTTTAAAGAATAAAACCTGTGCAAAACTGAAAGAAAAAATGACACAATGCTAAGAGTGCTTACTGGAGTTCTGTATTGTATATTAAGTAGAATTTAATTATATCTGAGTCATAGTAGCTATAAAGTTGTAAAGGGGTTCTCTACTTGTAGCAACATAGAAACTTCTGAATGGGAAAGAAAATTTCCTCCTCTGAGGAGGACGTTTCCCTTTCAATAAGATTTCTATCTGGGGAGAAATGCCAAGGTGATGGAAGGTCACACACAATTTGGCCAAAGAAATAGTGCTTAGAAATGGAATGAGAGATGTTTTTGCCAGAATTCCAGTTACTGGGTTGTTATCATATACTTTGGGATTTTAACCTGTTTGCTTCTTTGCTCTTCAGTCTTTGCCAAAGAAACCACATTCTCTTCCATTCCAATGAAGCTTCGAAACACAAGGAAAATGGAAACCCAGTTAAGATGGCAATGGTGTTGCTGACGGTTAATGGGTGATATTGAAACTGAGCTGAATATCGTCTTCACCACTTCTTTCCTGCACAGACTGGGTTTCTGACCACCCATGACTCCTTCAGTGTACAGACTGCGTTCATTCGAGAAGGCCCCACTGTGTAACAGGCGTTGGGGGGGAATTAAGTTTGAAGAAAAGGAAAGACCAAGTGTGAAGCTTGCTTTCTTTTCAGACTGGCATTCGGTCCCCTCTGTGCTACATACAACATAGACTATACCCCTGTCTTTCTACTGATATTTCATTATAATTGTCTCTTTATGTGTTTATCTTCTCCAGTATAAGCTTTGAGGTCCTTGAGAACAGAAACCGTGTATTAGTCTTCTTTGTAACCCTGGATGGCCCCGTCTCTGGCGATTAAGAATAAATGTTAGATGAAAAGTAAATAAACATGATGAACTTGGGCAAACTACTCAGCTTCTCTAAGCAGTTTCCTCAAAAAAAAAAGCATTATCCCTCAAAGCAAGAGAGGGGTAAAATACTCGTTTGGGATTTTTTTTTTCTGAGAATCATGAGAAAATATTTGCAAAGTAATATGGCCCATGGTATGTGGCCAATAAAAGCATTTTCCTTCCCTTCCTCCTACTCTGAACAAATATCTGAATAAAGAGGGCAGAAGACACCTGTTCAGTTATAAATAGGGCTTAGAAAGATCCAAGCATCCATCTTCTAAGGAATAGAGATTGTTTTATACTACAGTGGCACAAGCAAGGGGCTGGGAGGCAGACAAGCCTAGGTTGAAATCATGGCTCTATCCCATTTTAACTCCAGGAAACTGGGAAAGTAAATTAGCCTCTTTAAACATCAGTGCCCCAATTAGCAAAAGAGGAATAAACCCACTTCCTACAGAGTTTGTATGAAATTAAATAATAAAGTGCCTGCACAGAGCTATTACAGACATTAATTTTAATGTCTGTAATTAATTTTAAGTGCCCCATAAATGGTGGCTAAATCTAGCTAAACACCTACCATCAAAATAACACAAGAGCAAGAAGGTGAGTTTCATATAACCTCCATATGGAGACATAAACTAAAAATATTTTACAAACAAATAGCTTAAAAAGCATAATTAGAATAAGAGAAAAAGGGTTTAAACAGTGGCACCCCTCTAGCAGGTACGACAAAGATGAAGGCTTTTCAGTTGCATGGGTATTTGTTTTCCTCCCTGGAGGGGGCTCAAAAGAGAGGGAGCTGGAGAGAGAACGACACAATACCTGTTGAAATATTTGGAACATTTTTCTTCTTCTCTTACAAAGAACATCTCTGAATAACAGGCGAACCTCAGTCTAGTCTTTTACCCATATTCCAAACCAAGAAACGAACATTTCTAAAGACCTGCAGACTTTTCTGAGTCATCCTGCTGCATGGTATGTCCAATTTCTCTAAGGCAGGTCACCCCGCTTCGCCTGTAGATGCTCCCTCACCCTGCCCAGCCCTCCCCTGGATTTTATCCCCAGAGCAGCTGCCTCCCCAGCTTCTAAACCAACAGCCGCCTTATCTCCCATCTGCTCCTCTGCCTAAGCTCCGAGAGCCGTCCTCTTTCCTGGCTACCAACCAACTCGCCCCCAACTCATAGACAGTAAATAGATCTGTACCAAAAAGGCGGTGCATCTCAAATTAAAAAGCCGGCAAAAAAAGTTATAAACACATGAGCACGTTGTATTTATAGTGTTTATAGGTAACAGAGTGCTTTTCTGTCCGTGATTACATTTGGCCCTGTGCTCACTCCCGATACACTCCTAATAAAAATTAAATGTGATTCACTGAGTGCCTCTTACATGTCTTAAGCCACGTCATTTTAACCTTTACGACAAGTCTATCAGGTAGGTCTGGTTTTCACCATTTTCAGATGAGGAAATTGGGGCTCAGGGTGGTTTAAGTGATGTCCTCGAGTTTGGGCAACTGGTAACCAATGGACCTGGGATTTCAATGCAAGGGTCTGATTCATAGTTCGAGGTTCTCACTCCTTAACTCTAAGATACGATGTCACAGATCAACCAGTGAAATCTAAAATAAGTCCTCAGACATTGAGAGATGCTACAGATTGCTGTTGAACTTGAACTCCCACCCCGTGGTTTTTTGTTTTTTTTTTTTTGGTACGCGGGCCTCTCCCTGTTGTGGCCTCTCCCGTTGCGGAGCACAGGCTCCGGACGCGCAGGCTCCGCAGCCATGGCTCACGGGCCCAGCCGCTCCGCGGCACGTGGGATCTTCCCAGACCGGGGCACGAACCCGTGTCCCCTGCATCGGCAGGCGGACTCTCAACCACTGCGCCACCAGGGAAGCCCTCACCCGGTGTTTCAACACGGTATCACTTTGGTTACTCTTTGCACATTATTCCGTCTCATTATCAGGGAACACACAAGAAGTAACTTCATCATTTCTCCAAACTCAGCTACTCTTGAAAACCAAACCAAAGACCTGAGGGCACTGCTTGGGCCCACTGGCTGCACTTTGCTTCCAAGGCTGACACCTTGGCTGGGTCTTCACATTCCTCATGAAATGGAGTGAAATAAGGCAAAGAGAATTGCGTCAAAGATGAGTCAAGACAATACTTCATGATGATCCTTGAATGAGGCTATAATTATGACGCCAGCTCTGTCAGTCAGCCGCCTCCAACTTACTGACTTCTCAGCACCGTTCAAGCCAGTCACTCACTCCCTCCTTCCTAAGAAATCCTTTTCTCATTGACAGAAGACACCCTCTTCTCTGTGACAACTCCACTTCCTCTTGCTTCACCCCTCACGTCACTGACTTTCCTCCAGTTGAACTATATCCTCAGAGCATCACATACATGCTCAAAACTCTGAAATGTCCAAATCTTTCCTAGACCTCCTCCTTTGAACTCCAGACTTTTAGACCCAATGGACACTTCAAATCTTTTTCTTAGTTATCTCTTGAGCAACTCAAATGTAACATTTCCAAGTTGGAACTTTTGATAAACCCTAGCACCAACAACAACTTATTCCTTACCCCATCTTTCTGATAGTAGTCAATGGTGTCGCTATCCCTTCATTTATTAAAGCCAGAAATTTGGGAATCATCCTTTTCCTTTTGTAATTCCATCCCTCGCTTCTCACATCCAGTCCATTGGCAAGTTCTGCCAATTCTACTTCAAAAACATGTTGCATTTTCATTCTCTTCTCTCCCCCAAAGCCACCCCCAAGTCCATTATCACCACTATCTCTCAGCCAGGCTGTCCCAGGAGCCACCTAACTGGTCTCTTCCTACCTCTTCCACCTATATCAAATAGAATGATCTTTTAAGATCACATCAGATTAACTCACAGCCATGCTTATACCCTTCAGTAGGTTTTAACTGCTCCTAGAATAGAAGTCAGACATGACCAAGCCCTCAAGATCTGGCATAATCTAGATCCCGCCTCATGACTTTTGCTCTGGTTGGTCCTACAACATGGAACACTCTTTCAGATGACCCACTGTCATCCTTTTGCTCTCAGTTTAAATACTATCTCCTCCTTGGAGAGGCTCTTAGCCACTCTATCAAAATAAGCCAGCCTCTTTTATTTTTATCATGGCACTCTGTTTCTTAACAGAATCTGCAATGTTTTAGATAATGCTTTTGGGTTTGCATCTTAATGGCCCCTTTTCTGAATCAGAATGTCACCTCTGTGAGGACAGCAACCACATCTGCCTTGTCACTGTCTTATTCTCAGCAGTGCCTAGGGTGGATTAGGTTCATTTACAGGATGAATGAGAGAAGCATCGAAGGACATGACTGAGAAGTGCTAACATAGTTCCCGGGAGGGAAACATGCTGACAGGGACTTTTCCTTCTATGCGTAGAATGCACTGTTTGACAGAGGACATTCTCATGAAAAGTTTCATCATGGTTTCTAAAAGCTCTTGCCACCTACAACCATTTGTGTTAGCCACAGGTTTATGTTTCAGTGTTTATAGAAACGGTCACACTCTGCCATAGTCATTGCCTGTGTGTATGTAAAGAGAAAGGATGTGACACAGCATACAAACAGTCAGCTAAGACTATTAGAAAGAACTCACTCCCATTCAGAGAGAGATTTCTGAATTAAAGTGAACAATTTTTAACTATTTGTGTACACACACATTGACCAAACTAGACAGAATGTGCTAGAGTCAACTTATTTTCAAGGCTATCTGATGGATAGACTGCATCCTTGGGCAATTCTATTGCAACACTGTGGAAAAGCTCTGAATATCAAGGAAGAGAGCCTGGTCAAGGTCTCTGCTACTTGCCAACTGGCAGTCACTAATCATCTCTGACCCTCAGTATCTTCCTCTGTAAGAGGTCTTCCCTGCCTTGTGTACAGGGTTGCTACAAAGTTCAGATTAAAAAAAAATGTAGTTGAATGCCCTTGAAAACTACACAGTGCTCTACAGTGGTAAGACAATATTAGTGTTTTATCTCTCCCAAATACTTACTAATGAAAACGGAGCGTATTTTCTTGTTTAGCTGCATGTAGAGATACATTTTATAAGGTCATATAATTATTTACTATTCAAAAACAGAATTAAGTATAGACATATCCCTATTTTGTATGCTGAAAGCAAATAATGTCAATATTTGCTATGATAAGTATATTGAAGGGCAACTTTTTATCTAATCAGGACACCCAACATACACTAACTCCAGTGAGATGACCTACAGTTGAAGTTTGATTACAATCCAACTGTTTGTTTTATTGCTTCTATTGGGCTGGGGAATTCTCTGGGATGAGGACCAACATCGTCTTCATTTTTATATAATCCATAGAATTTGAAAGGCACCAGCACATCAATGGTTACTCAATCCATAATTACTGAATGATTCAAGGGAATAAAGACTCAAGGGCTTCCCTGGTGGCGCAGTGGTTGACTGCCTGCCAAGGCAGGGGAAACAGGTTCGAGCCCTGGTCCGGGAAGATCCCACATGCCACGGAGCAACTAAGCCCGTGTGCCGCAACTACTGAGCCTGCGCTCTAGAGCCTGCGAGCCACAACTACTGAGCCCGTGTGCCACGGCTACTGAAACCCGCGCGCCTAGAGCCCGTGCTCCGCAACAAGAGAAGCCACAGCAATGAGAAGCCCGCGCACTGCAACAAAGAGTAGCCCCCACACACAACTAGAGAAAGCCCGTGCGCAGCAACGAAGACCCAACGCAGCCATAAACAAATAAATAAAATTAATTTATTTAAAAAAAAGACTCAACACATCACCCCATTTCTCATGTTCTCTGGAAAATGGATTCTGGCATTTCATTTTAATGTAAGCATTTGTCACTGGAGTCAGCTCGCAGTGACAAGACCACCATACACACCTCAGAGCCACTCCTCTCCATAAACCACTGTTGCCAGGGTCCCCCCACCATACGTGCGAAAGGACCCTAACAATATTTCCCCAGAGAAGTAGTGTAGTGTTAAGTGTTGGTTATCAAACATGCTTGGAAAGAGATGATGCAGATAAGGAAAAACCAACACTTTTGATCAAACTTCATGTCAACTTACAATTTCATGCTTTTCCCTGGGGCTTAAGACTTGGTACGGGCTTATGAATTCAGAGTTTTGCATTTCAACCCTATTTCCTCTCCTTCTGGAAGAGATACTAATAAGTAGAGAAAGATCACTGAGTCTAGACAGCTACCAAGTTCAGAAAATTGAGTTATCCATTAATGACTTAATTAGGTATTTGTAGCCTTTTCTGGAGGACCCCGGCTCCAAATATGCATATGAATGGCTAAAATGGGGGTGCCGTGGGACTACAGGAAGGAAGATGGAATGTAAATTCCGGAATTAGATGGTAGGAACTCTCTACATATCCTTCAGTGTAAATTAACAGACATCTGCTGAGCACTTGTTACGTGCAAAGCCCTGTGCTAGAAAAAACTAGGGATAGAGTGATGAGTAAGATGGTTCCTGTGTTCAAGTAGTTTTCAATTTCGATAGATACCTTCATCACAAGTCCATGAGTACAGATGTAATTAGGATATCATGTGCGATCAGAAGTTAATCCATCCAAAGGGATTTATCGAGCTTTGTTCGTATCACTGCAGCTAAAGGAGGACTGAATTTAATTATTTTTCGTTTCACTCTAACAAGACAGAAGTTAGAGCCCTCCATTTCACTTAGAACTTTAACTCCTAAAAATACAGGCATCAACATCATTTGAAAAAAAAATTCTCCATTAGTAACAGTTAAAATTTACAAAGCACCTACTGTGTGTCAGGGTTTGCCTTTTACATATAAGGAAATGAGGCTTTGAGAGGCCAGCAAGCCTGGCAAAATGTCACAGATAGTCAGATCAAGGTTCAAACCTGGCTTTCTGTAACTCTTAAAAACCACATAATTTTGCTTAGGCTTTTTAAAAAGCCTGCAAACTAACACACATGCTTTCTGACTGAAGAGATCTAAGACTAGTGTGTATATTTAAAAAAAAAATAGTACCGTCTGCTTTGCCTAAAGGCTTCTTTGGACTCGTCAGTTCAGTATTATCAATTCTTGGTCTTTTCCTTGAGGAAATGGTTAAGAAAAAAAAAAAAACTAAAGCGTGATCTTCTTGGGGTACCTTCCCATCAGGAGTTCAAATTCTCTCATTGTCCCTTAAGTTAGAGAATGTTTCCGTTTAGGAGACTCATAAGATCACATTTTGAAAGCTTTCTCTCCAAAGTGCCCTAAATCTCTGTGTGTACCTGGTTTTCCTTACCTTTGGCCCTCAAACACTGAAAATGTTTCGCATAAAAATTCTCTGAGGTTGGTGTCTTGTTCCCCTATTGGGATCCCTGAGTTTTTTGCTCTGTATTTTATCCTGTGACTTTTCTCATCTCCCTCCTAAAAAGGAGCATATGTTTTCTGGGCATTTTTACTGTAGTTTTATTTGAACTTATTTCTTTTTCACCGGCTGAGATTGCAGCTTTGTTTTTCCTTATCGTTTGTTTTTTTCTCTCTAGACTTTGTGCCATATTTGCGTCCATTTCACTTGACAAACTTCACAGAGATAGGTTTTTATCTTTGTGATAGAAGCTGAAAGAGTGATTTTTTTTTTTAAACGTGGTCCTCCACAGAGAATAGAATATTCTAACAGAGCAATAAGGCTAAATCTCACTGTATGTCACACCGTAGAAAGAGATGGTGAATGATTATTGTTTTTAAACACTGGGGAGCTTTTCCTCGCTTTAAAAGGGAAGATACTTCTTTCTTAAAAGAACGTCTCAATATGAAAATTGAGGTGTAAAGAGAGAGTAAGTGCATATGGAAAACATTATATTGGAATATGTTAAATCTAGGCAATGACTCTGTTCAATCATAGGCAGGATGCAGCAACAGGAACTTTAGCAAGAGACGTAGCTATGGCAGGAGGCTCCAAGATGGCTCCCCATGGCCTCCATCTCCTGGCTTCCCCACCCTGTGTTGCCCCTCCTACACTGTACCAGGGACGATACTGTGAAAGTGATGGTTTGCCACTTCTGATAGATATTACAACTAGGTCTCTGCCTCTCTCACATCACTTGCTTCACTTACTGAGGGAAGCCGTGTCCTGAGAGTCCCACCAAGAGTCCCCCATGAGAAGGAACTGAAGCCTCCTGCCAACAGCCAGGTGAGTGAGCTTAGAAGTAGGTCATCCTGTTTCAATCAACCCTTCAAAGACATGCCCTGGCCAGCAACTTGACTGCAACTTCATGGGAGACTTTGAACTGGAACTGAAACTGTGTGAGATAATGTTTGTTATTTAAAGCTGGTAAGTTTGGGGGTAATTTGTTATAAGGTAACAAATAGCTAATATAGTAACCCATCAGTTGTAGGGACACAGGCATAGATGAGAGCTTAATCAGATCCCTTATTGGAATGGGACTTAGCGGTAAGAATGCAGCAGTATTCTACTTAACGATGGTATAATAATGAGAGTCAAGAATATGATGATAAAAATCCTAATAGTTACAGCGAATGCCTATTTAGTGCTTACTATATACCACTCCTTGTGCTACGCCCATCACCTATACGGTCTCATTTACTTCCCATATAAACTTTTCGAATGAGAATGATGAGAAAACTGAGGCTGGGAAAAATCAAGTAAGTTGTCCCAAGTCATAGAATAAGTGGTGGAAGTGATATTTAAAGTCGGGTCTGTTTGACTCCAAATTTCTAAACCACTTCACTAAGACATGGCATATGGGATTGGCTGGGTTGGTGTCAAGAGTGTCAACAAGGACAAGATCAGTGGGCAACACTGACTAGAGCCTGGTCAAGAAGCCAAAGGCTGGAGTTACTCCCAAGACAGAATTGCTGTGTAGGAGGGAAACTACCTCCATCGGCATCTTCTCTCTGCGGAGCCTAAACTCACCAGAGCCTAATAAATAGATTTTCCACCAGCACCCTCACAATCTGTTCACAAAGAACTCCCCGTAACTATTGTCTGAGTCACGTACAAACTCATGTCACAGAGGAAAAACAGGTAACAAGTGACCACTCATGGGAGACCTGCGGTGAACTCGCTTCCTGAGCTCCCTGGAGCGCCCGCCACTACTGTGTTACCATTGTAATTTAATCTTTGGTCTGCTTCTGCATAAAGTGCTTCACAATAAACCCCATAATATTTTTCTGTGAAGAGGTCTAGACAAAGAACAGGAAAACAACGTCAACATTTTGGTTTGCAAGAATCTGACATAATTTTTTTTTTCCGGTTTCCTCAAAGAATTCAGGTATCATGGACCAAAGCTTAGGAGAGAAAATTGCCAAGTAGTCTTTGCTTCAAGGATGCAGCATGACAATTCTTTATCCATGCTATTCATCATTTCAACTATTTTTAAAATATGTAGGATGATAGATGAATTCTATTTTCCCTGCAAATTTTGCAACATATATACAATTAATAACCTTCCATTTTTAACCACCTGTTGAAGAACAAAGATATTTTGCTTAGGTGATCAACGAACAGAAATTCTGAGTGTCTCCTAGGCAGCACTGTCTGTATAAAAACATTAGTACTTTAATGTCACGCATTTTACCTTAACGTGTGCCATTAACCTGTGAAGAGTAAAAAGGAGCATTCATTTATCCAAGACACAAGGGATCCCTGTTCAACAAACAACCTGGTTTGCTCCAACTGAGTTCATGATGCAGCCTACTCACACTGCCATTTTGTTGACAAAGAGAATGATTTATCTAAAAATCAGGAACATAATGTAAGAGCAGAATTGTACTACTTCTTAATAAAGTATGTGCCCTCTGATGAGCAATGGCTGACACACTGCCATTATATTTGGCAAATATAACTGTCTCCAAACTTTACAAAAATGATATATAAATGTGCCTTAACTAAAAAAGTGACAGAAACATACGT
This sequence comes from Grampus griseus, assembly GCF_964374135.1. Classification (NCBI taxonomy): domain Eukaryota; kingdom Metazoa; phylum Chordata; class Mammalia; order Artiodactyla; family Delphinidae; genus Grampus; species Grampus griseus. The sequence goes on along the minus strand of NC_139015.1, from coordinate 24,421,498 downwards.
AATAGCTTGCCTTAGGCAGGGAAGTTGCGTCTCTAGCAACAAGCTATTTGACCCTGAAAATAATTGAGATTTTCATGTTGCTGTCATACAAATGAAAAGATCAAATCAAAATTCATCTCAGTGCCTCATTTTTTTTTGGAATGTATATATTTTAGGAGGTAGAGAATCAGTTCAAATTATTTCACTAATAACTTGGCTTCATCTACTGGTTTTTCTGGACAAAACGAATACATCTTGAGAAATGTAAATGAATTCTTTCACCATGACATTTCTGGTTTAGGGGAAGTATTTTTTAAAAGGCAATCATACCCTAAGAAGAGAGGCAGATGTATATACATTTCACAGATGAGACCTACAACATCAAGCTTAGTGTAATTATCCCTAAAAAGGCCAGATGATTCTTACTAAGGACTTACTGAGGAAGACGTTTTTGTTCTTCCATATGCTGAAGGCCCTGCCCTGCTACAATGATTTGCTTTTACAGGAGAGCAGTTATCAGGACAGGTTATAATACATCTATAGGAAGATGAAATCCAGTGGTTTCTCTTCAACTGGCTACATTATGGACAAAAAAAAAAAAAAAAAATTAAGCCTTTTGCTAAAGAGACAGAGAAGCACCATGGCTGACAGCACTGTTTCCCAACTTTTTACCCATTACCCCTTCTGACCCAAGGAGGGAAGTATTAAGAAGTAATATTTTGTTATATAGGGTTGATATTAGACATTATTGATAAACCATTGTAATATTTAAGGTTTTTGAACCCTTGCCCCAATAAGAGTCCATTTTCAGTCCCTTGAGAATGATTTGCCTCCGTTGAAAACGTATGGACTACAGATTTAAGTCTAAACACTTTAGCCCACAAAACCAAATTTATGTCCCTATGTCACTTCCTCCTGCTATAACACTGACTGTCCTGTCCACTACCCAAAGGAGAATTGTGAAGTGAAAGATCCTGTCGTTCATTATGGTAACTCTAGGATCTGGTGCAGTGTATAGCCCATACATAGGAGGAACCGATACCTTCTTGTAGATGAGTGAACTTCACAGTTCCCCAGATCTACCAGACTCTTCCACGTTTCTAAATGCATTCCATATACTTTCCCCTTATGAATAAATGCTGCCTGAACATGCATTAAAATTCCACAGAAATGCATTTGATTAGCTTGCCATAAACACGTTATTGCCAAAAATCTATCTGTGCTAATCATGAAAAGACGGAGAAAAGAGGAAAAAAACTGGAGGGATGACTGCAATGATGGTTTGCTCTGATCATTCCAAGGAGTAATCAAAACAATCGAGCAAATAATCTGGAACATCAGAAACCTAAAAATCACACATGGTCAGTTACCAATGATTTGATCTCTTGCCTTCCCATCTAAGTTATAACCCGGGCCATTCTTCTCTGAAACCCAGTGAAGTATTTCTGTCATTTTACAGGCATGCTGAAGATTTCAAGCTTTTTCTACAAGAATTTTTTTAATAAAAGTAAAATTAGGTATTTACAATACAAATGAGCATTGTTCAAATGAGGTAGGAATGGTTTAGGATACTCGTTCTGGGGCTGATTTCCATGTAGAAGCAGAAATACCTTCTTTCATTGGGCTGTGGTCAACATGTAAGTTACTGCTGGATAAGTTTTCAGCAGTCAAATTAATATTTTCATTCATATTCAACTTTATCAAATAAATGAAAATAAGGAAACATATTTGAAATGTTTTCCCAGAGATTCTATCAATGATATACTTTCTTACCTGGCCTTTAATTTCAACACACTGTGGACACATTTAATGGTAGAAACTATGACTATATAAATTTGTATCTATATGTATACACACACATACACATAAATATATTTATGTATATATATACACATACACACAATAAGTGGATAATCCGTGTTTATTTACATCATAGTGCAATCACTGAATGGAATAATGTACTTACAGGCTCCCCATTGCAAAAGTTTTATTTTAATTTTAAGGAGTAGTATTTATTTATTTTATTTTATTTTATTTTTGGCGGTACGCAGGCCTCTCAGTGTTGTGTTCTCTCCCATTGCGGAGCACAGGCTCCGGACGCGCAGGCTCAGCGGCCATGGCTCACGGGCCCAGCCGCTCCGCGGCATGTGGGATCTTCCCGGACCGGGGCATGAACCCGTGTCCCCTGCATCGGCAGGCGGACTCTCAATCACTGTGCCACCAGGGAAGCCCAAGAAGTAGTATTTAAAATTGTACTTCTATTTTCCACCAATACTGGTGGAAAATTCAGCGAAAGCCATGGAGAACAAAAGTCAGCAGACTCTGAGAAGGTTCATTCAATATTTTTTCTTAATTGGGCACTTAATAAAACCAAGGAAATTGCACCACATGCTGGGGACACAGGTGAGATTTTAAAACTGTTTTCTAAAATTCGGCAAAATGATTACTCCACTGTTTGGAAACTGAGTTTTCAGGAGTACAGACAGATGTTTTTGAAAGTGAGGTTATTTGTATATTAAAAGGAAATGCTTAGGGCTTCCCTGGTGGCGCAGTGGTTGAGAGTCCGCCCGCCGATGCAGGGGACACGGGTTCGTGCCCCGGTCCGGGAAGATCCCACATGCCGCGGAGCAGCTGGACCCGTGAGCCGTGGCCTCTGAGCCTGCGCGTCCGGAGCCTGTGCTCCGCAACGGGAGAGGCCACAACAGTGAGAGGCCCGCGTACTGCAAAAAAAAAAAAAAAAAAAAAAAAGGAAATGCTTAAGTGAATGGCTGTAGCTGAAGCCAGCATAAACTTAGGTATGAAAACTTGATTGACATATTTTCCAATTACTATGGCCGTGTAACAAGTTAATAACTTAGTCCTACTATGCTAGTGGATTCTGTGGGTCAGGAATTCAAACAGAGCACAGTGCAGATGGCTCATCTCTGCTCCACGATGTCTGGGGCCTCAGATGAAACACTCAGGCTAAAGGCTCTGGGCTAGAATCATCCTTCCTTCCTTCCTTCCTTCCCTCAAACAGTTAGTGATCGATGCTAAATGTTGGCAGGGTCCCCAGTTCCTCTCTGTGTGGACCTCTTCCTGTGATTTCTCTACGTGGGCTAGTTTACACTTTCTCACAGCATCATGGCTGATCTGGGTTCCAAGATCAAATGTCCCTGAGGGAGAGAACCAGGTGAAAGTTCTATCTCCTTTGATGACCCAGAGTTCACGGTTACTTCTGTTCCATTCTACTGGATTGAAGTGAGTCTAAGCCTGGGCCATATCGAAGACAAAGGAATAAAGACCCCAACTCTCAATGGAGGAGTGTCAACATCATATTGTAACGAGGCCACATGGAGGGCATTTATTGGTGTGGCCATCTTTGGAAAATAACTGCTACAACATAAATTAGATATAACTACTTTTTATTATAAAAGTATGTCTTAAAATCCACAAATAAACATAGCTTTCTGGATTCTGGTCAAATAATTATAACACTTGTAGACTAAACTATAGAAGTTATATTGTAATTAGTACTTTTTTTTCTCACCTTTAAATGACTTTTTGCACTCATTCACTTCATGGTATGGTTTCCTCTTTTGCATTTTCTCTGGCAATAATAACCAGGCAGGTAGTTAACTTTTGAAACTAAGACAAGCAAATTTTCACCAAAATATTTTTATGCATGAAAATATGCACGGCTTTATTATTGCCCAGCAGCACATAAGGGAAAAATTACTGGTTATGACTACTTGGCAATCAAAGTTGATGCGTACAAGACAACCCAAGAATCAAGAAAGATCTCAGGTAATGAACTAACCTAGTCATGTTAAGTTCTCCCAGGATCCATCCAGATTCGCTTTTGGAAAGACCCTTCTTATCCCTAAACCCTCCCATTTTTAAGTCCCACTTCCTACTAAAGGCAGCCTTGACTAGACTGAAGAGTTTGGTCCTTCTCTACACTTTTCTCATTTACTTCAATGTCACAGAGCTTATTTCTCCTACTTGTTTCTGTAATTACTTTCTGGTTTAATTTTACCCCTTAACTAAATTCTTAGCATCCTGGTGGGGGGATAGTCAAGTCCCCTACCCCCCACTTTTTTCAGTCACACACTTTTACTAGTACAGCTCTGAATAAAACGCATATATCAGTAAATAATTACCAGCATCTTCCCTAATCACAGCTGTGTCATTCAGAACACCTTCACCCAGAGTCATAAGGAAGGAGTTCTACTTCATGGAGTAGGAGACAGAGGAAGACAACAGATAGTGACATCCTTATGAAACGGTCACTAACAAATATAGAAATGAAAAATTCATTTACGATAAAAATTCTGAAAGTCTCTGATATAAGAATCATGAAAACAATCAGGAATTGATATTGAGAAGAAAGTACACAGGATTTTCAGGGAACTTTGTTCAGCCACATAACGACATTTCTTTTTTTTTGTTTGGTTTTTTTCTGTTTGTTTGTTTTCTGTAAAAGTCACTTTAATACTTTCAGTATTTCATGTTATATTGGACCTGAACTTATTTTTTTTAACATCTTTATTGGAGTATAATTGCTTTACATTGTTGCATTAGTTTCTGCTGTATAACAAAGGGAATAAGCTATACGTATACATGTCTTTTAAAGCAGCTACCCAATCTTTTGAAAAGCTACCATCACCTCAGGACCACGGATTCTTTACCAGACAGGCCTCACCTGCCAGTCTGAACATTCACTCATTTTATGTGAATGTATACCATTCGGAATCTAAAGAGGCACTGGGGTTATCTAACACAATGGTTAAAAGCACCTGCTCAAAAGGATCTGTGGCCTTTGATGTGATACTAGGTAGTTTCAAAAAGGGCAAATCTGGTTAACCCAGTCAACCCCTTTTTCTACTTCCTACTCAGGAACTAAGATGCTTTCGTCATGCTTTCATTCTTCCTTTATTACTTTTCCTATTTCACATTCTAGGTCACCCTTCCGAACACAGCTTGGTGTAATATTGAAATAATGTCATAAAAAATGTCTTCAGAAACAGTTTTCCTCAGCAGTGGTCTAAGGCAGACTTACATTTAGAATCAGGAAGAATCTATCTGAAGTCCCTCCGACAAGTCACAAGGATGTATCATCACTTGCTTTTGCAAATATTACATATGATGAGTCCTAACTTTTTCCATTTGTAGTCCTTTCACAAATAACTCCAACAAACGCAAAGGTCTTTTCCTTCTCTTTTTCGGTTAAAAATGTTCTTTCTGATTATTAACACTTGTAAATAAGAGTTACCAGTGACTCTCTACATTTCTAGATTTTATATAGGATTGAAATTGTTTTAAATGAGAAGTTATTTCTAAAAACATGGAAATTTCTGAAATAATTGTATTTGGAATTTGAATAGGAGTAAGATTTCAAATGCTTTCCAGAACCATTTACCTAGGGCTTCAATAGCAAGGATTTTGACTTCTAGTTTCAGGAAGGGCACTTACTGGCAGTCGCTCTTATCTAAAATCTGTTTAGCAAGAACAGGCTTCGAAAGATAAGCAGTGAAATGGTCTCTCTGATGGCAAATTCTTGATTGCTACAGAAAGTGATTAAAAATACACAGCCTGGTAGTTTGGCTTGCTTGAGAGGGGAAAGGGGGTGGAGTGGGAGTTCATATATGCTGTAAAGTAGTCAGGGTGGGATATGCTCAGGATGTAGTTTACAACAGAAGATGACATCTGTTTCTTCTATAAAAAATTTGGCAAGTTCTAACTTGTTATATGACCTGTCCAACTTATTTGATCATAGCTGATAAAAACTCTGTCCTAGAGTTTGACAACAAAAAG